>NC_050202.1:68831425-70242050 GCF_013141755.1 Anopheles stephensi | reverse complement strand
TCAAGAATACTTCACACGTAGCACTTACGAACAATGTTTTGTGGCGGGTGTCATAGAACGACCTACACAGTCTAGACTAAGAGCAGTCGCGGTACAACAGCAGGATTCACTATTTTCCTGTGTATGACATTCGAACTGTTGGCTGTATCTATGTGTCTGGCACCTCTCTAGGAGGTTTAATAGAGCTAGAGCTCTTGCTTAAGACATTTCTACACTGCTGAAGCGTCAACACGATGACATTCAAGGTGTGGAAGACCTACGTTAAGCATCCTTTCAGCAGTACGGCTACACGAAGGAGAAGACTTACTATTTATTTTAGGACTACATTTTGTTTTAAACACACTTTCCGTGCAATACACATATAGTTCGTGGTAAGAGGAACCCCCCAGGTGCAATAATTAACAGGGCTAACGTTTACGTGCAATGAGCGATGCTATTCTTATTCGACAACAATCATAAGCTGTAGGAAACAGTATGGGAATATAGTGATAAGTATGGAAACAATCGTAGTGCAATAAAACTCTTCAATTTAAAACCTAACGCAACTTCCATTTTTTCTCCCAAATAAAAATGTTACAACAACGAGGGGACCATTTCTTGAGTAGAAATTCCCTACGCACGCAACACGGCACAACATATTTTTCAAAATATCACATTCAAAGTTCACGCAAGGCTATCGCCAACAGCTGACCGTCTGTTATTATCTCCGAGTGCGAACGAATCTCCATGTCTACTAGAAACTCGCCCGGCCCGACAAGGTACGCCGATAGGAAGGGAAGGAAAATTGTTGTGTGTTCCTTAGACCCTGTTTTTTTGTTGTTGTTGGATTTGCAACGCAACATGTTTGTGTAAAGAAACATTCCAACTTTTCTGTGTAAGTACCAGGGAGGCTCGAACAGGCTGAGCCGAAATCTGCTCTATCACGCTATTTGTCTCTGTAGTTCGTTGTTGTTTTGTGCGATAAGGAAGTGCTGGTACGCGCGATCTCGTCGATCACATTCGGTTGCTTGTGGTAGTAATTGGCCAGGTTCAAGAGCAACCGCCGTGGCACGATTAACAGGTCCCGTAGCACCTCAGCAGTCAGTAAGTGTCGTCGGCGGCGAGTGGTCTAAATCTTGCTTGAGCCAACATAATTTCTTGATTCATTTTTAACCAAGAGAAGGTGGTAAGTATGATAGGAGTTTCACTATTCGTGTCACATACTGCTGCTAGCCAGTTGTGACGCATAAGCGTAAAAATAAGCAAAAACAGCCTTACTCGGCATTTCCTTGACCGTGACCACGAGGGTTACATAATAATTTCTAAACCACTACGCCTCACACGGCTCGCCAGTGCTGTAGGCGCGGTTGTTTCCGGCGCTAATGAGTCAGCACGTATCGACCCAACCGGGCGAATGACAAACGTGTACGGTGCGCTAAGGAATCGTGAGAACAAGTTTCGATGAAGGAAACTACAAATGGACATGGTGTGGTGCTGTGCTTATGCAATCCTGACCCTAGGGCGCTTCAGTGCAAAAATAGTGTACTTGTGATAGATCTACTTTTGAAACATACCGAGTTATTTAAAATACTTCATAATTGTGGAGTTGGGTTTTTTTTTGTCCTACGAACTTTAAGTAAAAAGATTCTGAAACCAACTTAAGCCTCAACAATATATTTCTTGCTCTTAACCTAACCCTTACAGATACACGCAACAGCTCAAGATGCCTCAGGCTGACACAGTTTTCCAGTCCCGCTCGGACGGTATCTCTGCCGAGGGTGTGCGCGACCAGTACGCCGATGGTAAGGCGGCCAAGGTGTGGGAAATTTTCATCGGTGACAAAAAGTCCCGCACGGAAAACTATCGCAATTTCTTGGTGGAAAAACTGCGCGAAAATGGAGTGCGTCGCATACTGGATGTCGCCTGCGGAACGGGTGTCGATTCGATCATGCTGCTGGAGGAAGGATTTGAAGTCGTTTCCATCGATGCGTCGGACAAGATGCTAAAGTATGCGCTGAAAGAACGCTGGAATCGCCGCAAGGAATCAAACTTTGATAAATGGGGTGAGTTGTTTGTGTCCATATTTCTTATTAATTAACGAAGTGTCCTATATTTTACTGTTCATTGCCGTTCCATCCACTTATTCCAGTTATTGAGGAGGCAAACTGGCTTACCCTATACGATGACATTAAGCATTTGCTGAACGGTGGGTTCGATGCGGTCATGTGCCTTGGTAACTCGTTCGCCCATCTGCTCGATAACTTTGGTGACCAGCGCGAACAGATCCAGGCCATTCGCAACTTTGAAAAGTGCGTCAAGCCCGGTGGTTTGCTGTTGATCGATCACCGCAACTACGACAATATCATGGACACTGGTGCAACGCCCGCCAAGTGCATTTACTACAATGTACGACGTAAAACATGTGCACACACACACACGCACGCACAGCGAGACTAACGTTCACTTTGACTTTACAGAGCAGTCACACGACGGACATCAAAACATCGGTACTGTACGTAGCCTCCAAACCAACGCTTGTCACACTGGACTACCAGATCAGCACGGGTAACGATGTCAGCGAGTTCCGGTTATCGTACTACCCGCACAAGCTGCGCGTGTTTGAAGAAATTCTGCAAACCATCTTCCGAGGCAACAAGCTGCACGAGATCTACGGCGACTTCAAGCCACTGACCGGCGTTGCCAATCCGGCCTTTTACATTCACGTCGTGCAGAAAGCTTCCTCCTAAGTACCCACCAAACCTGACCTGACCAACCTGTCCTGGCATTTGATTGGGCGCTTGAAGTGATCTATTGCGTGGGATCGGAGTAACTTCATTTTCTCGATCATAACAACGCGACGTTCAACATGTTTTCAGTGAAAAATCCAAAATAAAGTAACTCACCGAGTCGAGTACTGGTTATGCTATACCATAATCTGGCAAATGAAGGGTTTAGTAAATCAAGTGTGATGGAGTTCCCTCCCTTAGGGGCTACCGTTGACAGATACACTCGTGCGACTGGCTACCGAACATGTGGGAGCACTCGTTTGCCTTGCACTCGATAGCAATTATTAGTTTCAGCAGGGGGCTAAACGGAGTGCATTCATGATACCATGAATTTAGATCAATGTTGACGCGTATTTTTATCAATTTCTGCGTTATTCGGTCGTGATATAGACTATTTTTGATGCAACGATGCTTCTAATTAGTTACAAAAATGTAGCAAAAACTCAATTACATGGATGAGTTGCTCTTAACGTGTTCAATATACCTAGGGTATCGGCTGCTCTTGTACATAACATCATACATCACATTTAAGGCGTTTACCCTTACCGAAATTATGTATTACCTACGAATCAACTAACCTATTATACATTTGAAATATGTCAAAACTGAATGCGGTTTCATATACAGCTATTGAAAGCTTAAGATACGAAAAACTTTGGGTGACCCGGCGGTAGATGCGAAAGCGGCTTCGGTCTTCACACGGCAAGACCAGGGTTCAAGTCCCACTTATGTAAGGTGAGGACTAACTATCCCACTATTGCGGTATCAATAAGTCTACTAAGCCAGAAATGGCATGCATGATCTTAGAGGTCGTAAGGCCAAGAAAGAAGAAGATACAAAGAACTTCAACCCTTAAACATGGCAGGTTAGCTGATGAAAAGTTTTCTTATTCTTGTTGAAAGATCTTTCCCTGATTGATTCTGATCTTTCATTCGAATTACTCTTCTGAGTCTGGCTAATCAAGCTTCGCCTGCGTCTGTTTTTAACAGGCTGTCCATGTTTGATTAGCTCACAAAATACAATAAGTGAAACATGTTAGCATTTTACTAATCATAACACAAAATTCCACTAAAAGTTTATCTTTTCTTTAAATATATTTACTTTGAAAAAACATGATAGCCAATCAATCTTAAAAATCGTATCTAAATTGATGTTGTTTTTTTTTATAGAGTCCTCAACCTACCGAATGCAAATTAATTAGAAAGTAAATTAACCACCACAAGCAATCAAGCTAGCGATTGTCAGCGATCAAGACAGAAAACGGTCACTGAACCACTATGATGTATTTTTCATATCAGCTGCTCGATTCTTCCACCGATACTAATCCCAACCTAGGGTTCCTTTCATTTTTAAGATCTTATAAATTGAGGTTCGTCGCTTACCAGGCGGTTCAGTTCTTCAATAACCTTAGGAAAAGTGCGTTGTAAAATGTTTACCGTGATATCAGGTGTCTTTCCACAATCAACATAAGTGTTTTTCGCTTCAGACTGACGGTTGACAAGTGTTCAGTGTGTTATTGGGTGTAATAACTGCATAATTATGCCGGTCCAGTTAATGCTCGTGTACATTACCGTCTGTTTGGCGTTAACCATTTGGTTGTGTTTACGATGGAAGCGACGGAAGCTGTATGCCGCGGCGGCAACCATGGACGGACCACCGTGCCTGCCGTTTCTTGGCCATGCTTACCTTATCTTTGGCAAAAGAACTGGAGGTTCGTGTTTCGTATGTAATTATCTAAGAATTAATCAGTGATGTTCAGTGTTACAATCAGCTGAAATAAAAGGATAAAAATACCAGTCAAATAGTTCTCCGCTGAAAATATTTCAGAACATTAGTTTTAGAGTATAATAAGATTTTTGTATGTTTAACAGTTAATCGTGGATAATAGTTTTCTTTCATTTCCATCCCATCAGAATATATTATTCAAGTATTCGACAGATACGCTCCAAAATATAAGTCTCCAATCGCCATCTGGATGGGGCCTAAACTTATCGTCGCTTTCAAGGATAATCCCGATTACTTTCAAACGGTTATGAATTCTCCCCATCTGCTTAACAAAATGGATCAATATAACTTTTTTCGTGCTGAAAATGGTCTACTGACCGCACCAGGTAAAGGCATAAAAGATGTAGGTTAGCTATACTATACGCCACATAAAAAAAACGCCCATTTACTATAGAAAACGTCTGGAAAACAGAGAGGAAGCTACTAAACCGATCGTTCAGCCCGTTGATGCTATCCAGCTTTGTCGACAAATTCAATGAGAAAGACTTCACCTTGGTGGAAAACCTTCGTAAATTCGTCGGAAAGGGTGAAGTTAATGTACAAATATACATTGCCAAATGCACAATAGATGCGTTATTTGGTAAGTTTTGCTTAGATAAACGTTGGAGAAAAAACCTATCTATAACATGCCTATCCACAGGTAATGCGTTTGGTAAGGATCTCAATACTCAAGGGCACGATGGTGCCGATGAGTATCTGCGTTGCTTGGACACATTTCTGTCGCTGGTTTTTAAGCGTGTGCTGCACGTCGAACGCTATCTGGAGGGCATCTATCGTCTAACGACAGATTACCAAATCGAAACGAACTGTGTAAACATCATAAGAAACATGTCACTGGATCTGATGAAAGAGGTGAAAGAAAATTCGAAAGATTCTCGAAGCGTCACGGAGCAGGAAGCAGCGTACGAAGGCAAACCGGCACTTAATTTCGCCGATAGTCTTTCGAAATTGGCAAAACACAATCCATCGCTGACTGAGGATCACATCAAGGACCACATCGATACGATGATCATGGCTGGCCACGACACCACTGCTACGACCATTTCGAACATGTTGCTTATGCTTGCCATGCATCCGGAAGTGCAGGAGTTGGTTTATCAGGAGGTGATGTGTGTGTGCCCAGACAGCTCGAGCCCAGTAACGACGGAAGAGGCAAACAGTCTGGTGTACACTGAGATGGTGTGCAAAGAAACGATGCGATTGTTTCCAGTAGCTCCGGTGATTGGTAGAAAGTGTGTTGCCGATGTAAAGTTGGATGGTAAGAAGATGGCTTTTTTATGGTTAGAATTACCACCATAGAGCTACACGACCGGGTGTCAAGTCCCATCTGGGCCGTTCCATCATAGTGAGGACTGACTATCCAACTATGCGGTATCAATAAGTCTAGTAAGTCAGAATTGACAGACTTGACCTAAGAGATCGTTGGGCCAAGAAAGAAGAGCTAGACTAGATATACTTGTCTCATCTCTTCTAGTAGGTGCTAAATTTATTCACTAATATGACCAAAATGACTATCTACTTCAAAGCTAAGCTTTTTATTTCTAGATTCTTTTTCATGATTCCTTTCATTCTTTTGCAGATAAACACACTATCCCTGCTGGGTGCTGTGTAGCGTTGGGCATCTACCAGATACATCGTGACCCTTCCATCTGGGGACTTGAAGCAGATAAGTTCAATCCCGATCACTTTCTTCCCGAAAGAGTAGCAGAACGACACCCGTACGCCTATCTTCCTTTTAGCGGAGGACCAAGGAACTGCATTGGCATTCGGTACGCCTGGTTGTCCATGAAGATCATGATAGCCCACCTTGTACGCAACTATCGCTTCAAAACATCACTCAAAATGGAGGATCTCGTCTTAAAATTCGCAATCGTGCTTAGAATTACGAACGGGTGTCTACTAACGATTGAGGATCGGTAGACTAATGTTAATCTATCTAGCTCAGTTATTCACGTATTTTGTAAGTAATTATTGTTGTTAATGATATTAAAAAGATGAAAATACCGAAATGGTATTTATTTTTAGAAAGGTGTAATAAAATTAGTTTTAACTTACATTTTTTCAATCTTTTTTTTTTATTCATAAAGAACGGTCTGGCCGTATTGCTTAATTTTTTCAATCTTATCATACCTACAATCAAATACGTTTTAACCTAGCTTACCTACCATATGGAGCGAGTTCAGCGCACTGACAGCTCACACCAGGCCAAATGTCAACACTTGAAGGTAAATGGTTCTGCGTATGATGACTTTTCCTCCCTTTTACCATATTAACAGTCGCGTCTACGCCAATACAAGGATGCAAAACAAACATGGGATGTGAGCAGCGAAGGTCCTACATTGCTATAAATCAAATTCTACCTGCCATAATTTATAGTACAGGCGCACGACGAAACACCACCAATTCAACACTGGCTAGCACGCGCACAAGTAACAATCAACTGCCAACGCTACCACGAAGCTAATGAGCGGTTACATCCAGCTCCAGGTGTGATGAGCACCGAATGCATAGTTGTGGCACAAGACTACACGTTGCGCCGATGCGTTCTTTGCGTTGGGCTTTTTTTTCGTCACGTTTCTCCGCTCATTGACGGGATGGGTAACTTCCGCGTGTTTTCGCGATGCGCTTTGATAAACTCATTGAAAGTGCACGCTTTGCCATCCATCCAACGGCTAGTGCCGGCAAGTCATCGAAGCTACTGATAAATTAATCATATTCGCAATCGCAAAAAAAAACAAGACGATGACGAATGCCGATACGGACTAATATAGTAGCAGCTACTATTTTCACTACCTTTACCGTTAGAAAGCAGTACACGCGCGCATCGTTTTTCGATAACGTGCCGTTGTCGCGCGCCTTAACGTGGGAAAACGTGATTGTATCGTCCGCCCCGTGGAGCACACCGGGCACACGTTAGCCATCCAGAAACATGCTACAACTAATTGTGCTAACATCGCTGTTTGCTGTTCACATTATCGCAACTTTTCCAAGCCGTTCTAGATTTCCGCGTTGAAATTCACTTTTACCCTTGCACTCATCATTCTCCCAGCGCAATACGTAACAGAACTACTTTCAGTCGGACATCCACAAACAATTATAAGGCTTCGCAGCTATTGTGATGTGATGATTACAGCAATAATCGAAACACGGCAAGACAATTCGTCTCTAATAGCTTTCGGTGGAATTTGTGTGCTTTTCACAATTGGCAACTTTGTGGCCGGCGTGTCTCGGGATGAAAACTCGACCGGGAAGGCATTTTACACTACGCTTCATTGAGGTGTTCACCATGTTCGCTACACACTAGACACGCCGTTGTCTGGCAGAACAAACGTTTTACGTAAGTGAGCATTCTCACCGCAATGCTTCATGTGTTGTGACGGCGGTTTGGGACTGTTTGGAAAATACCTTGCATGTCAAAAAAAAATCGATTGAAATCAATAGAAAGAGCGTAGATATGTGAGGCGAAGGTGTGAATGTAGACAATTAGTGATGTTTGCTCTTGACCTGAAGCTCTTGATTTGAAGCTTTATACATGAGTCTCGCAATATAACATTTGCTCTTTAATATTGAGAGATACCTGGAAAAAATGGCAGACAAGACCTCTAGAACAGGAATCTGTTTCTAGCAGCCAACACAGCTCTCAGCTATTTAGAGATCCCGTAAAGTAGACCTAGACCGATACCAGTTACTTGCACCTAATAAGTAAATAGGTAATCTGTTACTTATCTCACCACCAAAGCATTATCTTTAAGTTTTTTTTTGTCAAATACAATGTCAGCAACTTACAATATCCAGACATAAACTGCATGTCCTCGAGGAAAGATTATAGTCGACCTCCGGTTAGAAATTCACCAACTGAGGATTGATCAATGTGCTTCCAGTACGTGCCATGGCCCACGATAGTAACACCAAGATACAGTAGGAGCTTACTGCCGGTTTTTCCCAGCAATCGGGTCACTTCGGTTCGGTGAAGCCCTTGTCGTGTGAAGCGAAGTTCCTATCCTTTATAGTAACTATCATCGACTACGAGTACGAGCGTGTCAACCTTGCACTCGATGGCAATTATTATTTTCACAGTGCTAAGCGGATCGCATTGAAGAGTGACGTTGAATGTAGATCAATACGCGCAACAACTCACTTTCATCACTGTTTTTCTTGAAGCGTTGCGTGTTTTTAGTAGGGGTTTTCGTCATCCAGTAATCAACGGGTGAACACAAATTTATTTTACATTTTTGCTTAAAAATTTATTTTATCAAACCTTAAGATAATGTTGTATTACTCTCTCTCTCTATCTCACCAACGTGAACGATTGCAATAGTCCAAGAGTACCTAGAGTCTACCTCCGAACGATACGAACCATGTGCTTGTTAGCAATCTTGAGCGTAATGTCGAGCTTTAACGTTAACTGGTCCATCGTGAGGTCCGTGGAAAACCTGTACGCCGCAAGTAAATGGCACAGCATTACCTTCATCGACATTAGCCCATACTTGTAGCCGATGCAGTTGCGCGGCCCTGCACTGAACGGAAGAAAACAGTACGGATGTCGGTGAGCGTGGCGTTCGGGCAGGAAGTTGTCCGGATCGAACGAGTTTGCCGCCGGCCCCCAGTGCATTTCGCTTCGCTGGACGTTAAAGATCCCTAGCACTACTGTCACGCCACTCGGGACGGTTGTCTTAGCTGTAGGGGAAAAATTGGAGCAAAGATAAAACGAGAAGCATTACAAATCTGCATTCCACATCGATTGGAATGCATATTACAAATCTTCGTATCTTCCGTGCACTGGCGGGCAATGATAGGGCCAACGGGAAAGAGGCGCATCGTTTCCTTCAGCACCATCTCCATGTACGTTAGACGGGAAAGATGTTCGTTTTCGATCTCACCGATCGAACCGTCCAGCATTGCCACCATCTCCTCGTACACACGCTGCTGCACGTCTTGATGAATGGCCAGCATCAGAACGACGTGGGACAGCGTTAATGCGGACGTTTCGTTTCCACCCAGTATGATCGTATCGATTTCATCTCTGATAGCTTGCTCATCAAACACGTCCGTTTCCTTGGCGAGTCTAAACAGTTGGTCGATGTAGATTTGAGGTTTGCGATATTCATCTGTCGGTAGCTTTTCGTCTGGCTTGGAGGACTGTAGCGTCGCACGATTCCTTATTGCTGCAAGTTCGTCACTTTTCAAGGCAAGCACACGGCGCGACATTTTATAGGCGGTTGCGTAACATTGCTGCTGAACTTTGTAGTAGGACGTTAAGCGATAGATCCACTCTGGATGCAGCCATACCTTGTACAGTCGATGGTTTAACAGTTCCGATGCTCTTCGAAAGTAAATGGGAGAGATATACAAATGCTCTTATTAGAGGAGTAACACTCTAACTTGCACTGGAATTCTACCTTTCAATTGCGTTGATATATTCATCACCTTGCTCATTCTGAAGGTTCATGTTAGTGCCCAGTGTTGTAGCTAGATAGAAATCAATAAATCACAACATATCACACTCATCTTCAAACACACCAAACTACTCTTACCACAAACCATATCCAGCGTACACTTCGCTATGTACTCATACACATTGAAAAGCTTCTTGTCATCGACATGCGCCGCCAGTTGATCTACCAACACGACACTTTTTGCGTTGAAAATCGACACAAAACTTGCCAATATTTTTGCATTAAAGCAGGGACTAAGATGCTTACGGTGCACTCGCCAAATGCTGGCCGGCGCAGAAAACAGTCCCGTTTCACACTGGAAAAATCTGTACACGTCTGCCTTCTCGAGACAGCTCGACGAGTTCAGCACCGTCTGCAGATCGTCTGCATTATCAATAAACACAAACAACTTCGGACCAAGCCAAATACGGCAGGGCGATTGATAGCTTTTGCTAATGTCGAGTATACACCGAAACTGTTCCTCCGTACTCTTGCCCAGGAAAAGATGCGCACTACCGATTAAAGGATAATCACGAGGACCATCCAAATCAGTGGATAGTTTGTAATGTTTCCACCTTCGCAATCGCCCCACTATCCAACACAGCACCGATAAAGCGAACGCCACTATCACAAACGCTAACGACACAAACATCCTCGAATGAAAAGAGGAATCGGATCTTGGGACCGAACGGGACTATCAGGCCAACAGCACAATCAAAGTCACACTAAACAGTGACACCCAATTTGTCGTGGCTTTTATAAGACGACGCATTTTTTTACGACTCATAAAGTTCCCGGAAATCATCCACACAGCTGCAGTGTTAAGTTGCTGGTTCTAGCTATCCCTTAGGGTATCGGCGAGATGGTTCGGGAGTGATCAGGCAATTTAGCCGAGTCTATTTAGCCATAGCATTCTGTCCACTCATGCATTCTTATTGGGCGGCTAAAAGCTTCTCCATCAAGTTGCAATTAACACCATTCAGGTGAAATGTTGCACTGTCGGCCAGTCGGAAAATGCACTTTTGTGCATTCGTTACACTGATGAACATACATTTTTTCATTCATACATTAAATATTACAAAACATTTCAAATTTAATTATTTTTTTGTCTTGCTATTCATTAATATTAGTAATAAAGATACAGCTACAAACCTGATACCGTAAGCAGATTAAAAAGGAGATATCGGATTGATCTGTCATCTACCAACTTTCACTTTCATTCGACGACTCCGCCTCATTGGCCAATGAAATGACAGTTTTTGTGGAACAAGCCCTCAAACGAACAATTTGTGGCATGTGTTTGTAAACAACATGCATAAACTAAATAGGAACGCTTTGTAAATTATACATTCTACACATGCTTACCGGCACGTGCTTCTGCTTAACCATCCGCACAAATTGTAACTGCTTTCTAAACATATCATTTATCTTATCAACACATACTTTGAGGAGAAATTGCGCTTCCTCCAAAACAATGAGTCAGGGTAAATTTGATTAAAGATTGCAGTGGTATGATCGTGAGAAACTGCTCGCATAAATATGAAAAACGCGTTGTGCAGTGAAATATATACAGTGATTCTTTTTTTAAATAATATTCGCTTTTCCTTAAAGCATTTAAATAAAATATTTTTTCAAACTTGTAAACTTCACTTTATCAATAGAGAGTACTGTAACGGCTACCTTTATACATCCTCACAATTTCTAAAAATCGTAAAAGATTACCACACAACGAAAAAACCGCAAGCAATTAACAGCATCAATGTCGCATCTATTCGCTGTAAAGTTTTATATTGCCAGCTTGATTTATGTTCTGTTTACAATCCTTCAGCAGTTCGAGCAGCATGCAGAAGGTGTGAGATGTCCATATTGATTGACAAAAGTAATTAACTATAAAATTTACTATTGAAGGATACAATTTGCTTGCGTACCTGTAAGATTGTAAGTTGGTTCGATTAGCGTACTGTGGAGCATTGAATCATTGACCTTCAACCTTTAGAAGTATCAACATTGAACAGTATCATTTTGACTTGATGCTTATACATCAACCAAACATTAAAGTGAAACTGCCACTAGCCCTTTTGGAGAGCGCATATTAAGATGTGTACAAATTAATGAGAAGATGATAGTGATCGAATTCAATCGACGCTTTTCAGCAAATGTGTCTAACACCCTGCACACCGTCTTTCTAGAAAACGCTCCGCTGATTCGCTTACACCACTTGCCTTCCTTAATTCGTTTGCGAAGAATTTCTTCCATTGTGTTGGCGGGTGCATTTTATTACTTGTGTGATTCCTCCCTAATTAACGGCCAACGTTTGCATATCAGTGAGCAGCCAACCAAGCCGATCTAGCCAACTGGCCGAGACAGAGCGAGAATAGAATTTAGCGTTTGCTCGGCTAAAGTTATTAAATCGTGCTTCCAGTGCTCGTAGCATTGTCGCACGCCTACCCTGTTTCCCTGGGCCAATGTAAAAGTGTACGATTCCGTAGCCCCGGATGCTATCACATTGAAATGCATCGCGGATCAGCTGACGCAGTCGCGAAAACCACACACACTCGGCGGCGGCGGCGACCCGTATTACGGGCCGTACAGATCGCAGTGAGAGCTTCCTTCCATTTCCAGGGTTCTATAAATTGAGGTTCGTCGCCGTCCACGCGGCTCAGTTCTTTGTGAGCCTTAGCAGGCGTGCGTGCGCATGGTGATCGGTCCAGCAGCAGCAGCAGCATCGGTGTGCATAGTGCTACGTTCCTAATCGGTGTGTGCGGTTTCGCGAAACGTGCTTGACCAGAAGTGGTTCGGTGTTCATGGTTGTTTTCGGTACACCAGCAGCATAGATATGGCACTGCAGTTGTTGCTGTTGTACATTATTGTGGCATTGGCATTGGCCACCTTGGTGTGCGTGCGATGGAAGCGACGGAAGCTGTATGCAGCGGCGGCCACCATGGATGGGCCACCGTGTTTGCCACTCGTTGGTCATGTGTATCTAATCTTCGGCAAAAGAAGTGGAGGTGCGTGTGCTTGTGTGTGTCATTTGTATCGGCAACCATATTTATACCAAGTTTAGCTAAATGAAATTGTGTGTATGTGCTTATGTGAAAGTGTGTATGTTGAGGCGTGGAATAATACTAGTCAATTAGTATCAGCTCAATACAAAATATCTTTCAAGTGTTTCATTCCAAAAAAACATAAAATAAATGAAAAATAAGGGATTTTTCAACAAATCAAATTTTAAAAACGTTCTACAAAGTGAAGACAACTCATAAGGACCTTTTTTTTCATGGAAAAAAAGTTTCCAACAACATATTAAAGCTCATTCTCATCCTATATTTTACAAACAATCTAATTAAAATTTTGCTCAAGACACTTATTCGAATATTGGTGATAATAAACCGTAAGCAACCAAAACTAAGTGAAAAAGAAAACCAAATACGTATTGAAGTGTAAATTTCATGCAAATACTTCATTTAGTTTTTCGCTTTTTTTCTCAGTGTATATTTAGTGATAAAAAGCTTTTTCTAGCTGCTGTAACCATTTATTCCCTTTCTAACGAAACCATATAGAACTCCAATTTAATAATGTTCGCGTTAAAATTATTGCATGCAAGGAAAATTAAACATAAATTTATGCATATTTGCCGAAAAAGCAGGTTTCCGTAAATATTAAAGTGGAAAAGAAATCCCTTTATAAGGCCAATGATGGTGATCAACGATCTCTCATGTTCCGTCATTGATAAAAAAGTGAAATTACAAGTGGACATATGTACACAAGAATAACGTCAGGTCTCAGACATCTGCAGACCCGCTTCAAGGGCTTACTTTGGAAAATGTTACACCTATAAAAGCCTTCTTTTGCCATAATGTAGATATGTAGAAAAAATATGCATAATGTAGATAGGTAAATAGGATTTTACCTATGAAGTCAAGTCACACAGAAATATTAGCGCTTCGTTACCTCGTTAGCAACCAACAAAAACCAAGTAATGCACTGCGATGTAGTCTACAAGAGATCTATTCCATTTTGTGATATTTGCAGAAGACATTTTGCAAGTATTGGATCGATACGCTCCCAGGTATAAGTCTCCGATCGGTATTTGGATGGGACCACAGTTGATCGTTGGCATCAAGGACAATCCCGATTACTTCCAAACGGTTATGAATTCTCCCCACATGCTTAACAAGATGGACCAGTACAACTTTTTCCGGATCATTAATGGTCTTTTTGCTGCTCCAGGTAATCGTAATAGCCGTGTGGAGATGCAAATCCTAAGACGAAAATACTCATAACTAATCTTTTCTCAGATCACGCCTGGAAAAGTGAGAGAAAGCTGCTCAACCGATCGTTCAGCCCGATGATGTTGTCCAGCTTTGTCGATACCTTTAACGATAAAGACTTCATTATGGTGGAAAACCTTCGTAAATTTGTTGGTAACGGGGAAATCGATCTACATTTGTACATTGCTAAATGTACCATCGACTCTATATTTGGTACGTCCAAACGATCAGGCGTAAGGATAGCATAATAAGCTCAGATTTTTTATGCCCACAGGAACTGCTTTCGGTAAGGATCTCAACACACAAGGACATGACGGTGCCGATGAGTATCTGCATTGCTTGGACACATTTTTCTCGCTCGTGTTCAAGCGTATGCTTCACGTAGAACGCTATCCTGAGAAAATCTATCGCCTCACGAAAGACTATGAGAGTGAATCCCACTGTGTAAACATCATCAGAAGCATGTCACTCGATCTGATGAAAGAGCTGAAGGAAAAATCGAAACAGACTAAAGCTACATCGAAGGAGGAAGCGTTCGGAAGCAAACCGGCACTTAATTTTGCTGAAAATCTCTTCGAACTAGCAGAGCACAATCCTTCCTTAACTGACGACCATATCAAGGATCATGTGGATACGATGATTGTTGCTGGTCACGATACAACCGCCACTACTATGTCGAATTTGTTGCTCATGCTTGCCATGCATCCGGAGGTGCAGGAAATGGTCTACCAGGAGGTGATGAGTGTGTGTCCGGACAAAACTAAACCGGTAACGATGGAGGATGCAAACAATCTTGTCTACACCGAGATGGTGTGCAAGGAAACGATGCGCCTCTTTCCCGTGGGTCCTTTAATTGGGAGAAAATGCGTTGCGGACGTCAAATTGGATGGTAAGCGATGAGTTCATTACTTCATAGCTAAGTCATTTAAAGTAATACTCTTCAACATCTTCTAGACAAGCACACGATTCCGGCGGGCTGCTGTGTGGCACTCGGCATCTACCAGATACATCGTGACCCTTCCATTTGGGGTCCTGAGTCGGACAAGTTCAACCCCGATCACTTCCTTCCGGAAAAGGTAGCAGAAAGACACCCGTATGCATATCTTCCGTTCAGTGGAGGACCGCGGAACTGTATCGGTATCCGATATGCCTGGCTGTCGATGAAGATTCTTATTGCTCACCTCGTACGAAACTATCGCTTTAAAACTTCGCTCAAGATGGAGGATCTAGCTATTAAGTTCGCTATTATACTTAGAATCACAAACGGGTGTCTTGTGTCGATAGAGGATCGCAGTTGTAGTCCCGTGTAATGTCTAAATAATTCTACTGAAAACTGTTCAAAGTTTTCATCCATAAGACTTTACTAAAATAGTTTGATTAAGGCACAGTTCCATGCTACAGAGCCGCAGTGTGAAAATTCCTTGTCTACGAGTACTGGGTTCTTGAAAAGACACATTCCGCTAAGATAAAATATAAGCTATAAAACTATAAAGTATGTTTCTAACTTGCACCGGTTTTGGCTCCTAAAAAAATGTGAACTATGCGAAAGTATTATATTTATCTTTGGTTAAGCCACTTTTTGTTTATTAATGAAGGACGGCCGGGCAGTATTCCTGCAAGCTACTTTAAACAAGCATAGATTTTATTGGATATTGCATCTAACAATCCAGTTCTTGAACTCGTTGCGAAAATTCAAAACATATGGTGAAAAAAATTGCTTTAAAAAATTACATACATTCAAATAAAAGTTATCTTACTTTTTAGCATCAGAAATATGGTTTTATTAATTCAACTCTAATTTATAAAAACTTTAAGCTTTAACTTTTGTTGCGTAAATTTCAGGACCAGGAGTTTAAATCCCATCCAGACCGCCTTCCTGTACGAAGGGCTGACTTCTTTGCTACGGATAATTCAAGTCACGGAAAATCACAAATGGCAGGCTGAGACCTCTCGAGGTTGTAGTGCCAATGAAGAAGAAGGTATTGTATATATTTTATTTTTGTGTTTAGAATTAAGGCTTAGTGCCGTATGGTCAGCTGTTGACTTTGGATTGGAAAAAAACCGTAACTATTGAAGCTATATTACAGTGTGCTGTAATTGTGTAAAAATAGTACTCCTCTGCTCATTGCACCAGGAATAGCTCGATCAATCCAAACCTGTGTTTAAATGGGATCATGGATGGCACTTATCATTATCGGCGCAATTGAGAACCTACCATCATTGTGGTTGAGCTATTTCTTTACAGTATAGTGCACAGCTTTGCTGTATACGAAGCTACATTTATTTTCTTAGAAATCCCCAGAAATATTCATATGTTCACTGTAATTCCCTGACTTGTAACCATCTGTTAACTTAAAGAATATCATTTGAGGTAAGACCCTTATATTATAATTTCCGAGGATAACGAATTGATTTGTATTATCGTTCTCATCTAAACACGCCGTAGAGCTTGTCACGATTGTACCATGCAATACCTGCAGGAATGCTGTCTAAAAGAAGGGACGATCGTAAATCCAACCACATACTGAATTAAATATAGATTCATGAGAAATTAATGTACTTTTAGAAATTCCTCCATTTTTAAGTTCACAAAGCTTAGGCATAATAGAGCACTGTATGAATGAGAGAAGGCGCGAGAGTATAGTTTCGTTCAGGAAGACAGACGAATAAAAAAATGGCTTAGAGGTTGCGCTCTGGTGTCAAACACTCCACAGGTCCGTAATAAAATCCCATTTGAACTGTTCTCCAGCACTCACAACTGAATATTGAGCCACAGGGCAAAACAAGCCTTGAAAACCAGAAAAGCCATGCCAAGCCCTCGCCATGTGTTATTGGAAAGGAAGAAAAAAGTGAAACTCAAATCACCATTGAAATTCTCTCTTGATTGATTGATAAAATTATTACATTTTTTCTAGAGACGTTGATGCGTAACAGACTCAAACATCCCCCCCCCCCCCTCGGTTGTACAATTAATCTCCAACGCATAACAGTTATCAAATGAGTGATTTACATCATTGATGTAATTGCTTCCATCGTGTGATAAGAACCGCTTCATAGAACAATGCAGGTTATTATACCTCACTCTATCCAGCTAATACGTAATGTTCCTCTCTATGTTGTTCATGCCTATGTATCGATGACTGCATAAAAAACGAACCAGGTTCCACCAACCTCCAACAGGCAAAAAACCGTGGTTGACCGTACTTTTTATATGCGTTACTATAGCTCGGTTACTTTTCGAACAAATACCTACCAGATACAATGGTCACACCTCAACTTTCACGTGATATCTCCAACAAGCCACAGTAAAACGTATACCTTTCTGGATACTTTTGGTAATGGATATGTATTAAAATGTGCCAACTATATCTACTGTAAATTACGCTAATAATCTATCCTAAAGCTAAGAGTGTTTTTGATCGTAGTACTTTATAAATTAAACAACCGTTTCGCAATGTGCTAGTTACAAACAATGGATAACGGTTGAGCTCAACACGCCAACCATAGTATCTAAGACAATAATTCGACATCGTCCCTTTCAAAAGTTGTTTGTGTTCCAGCTACAATTGTCTTAGGGAATAACGCTCAAACATTTCACCGTTCCCAGTACTGTGAGTTTCAGTCCTTGTTTGGCAGCATACGCCCCGTAGATAACTGCCTGTATCAGGCCGAATTTTAAACCAACTACATCACGCAGATCTGTACTCAGTGGCGAGTGTAACGGTAAGCATACTAATCTTTTGCAGGGGGCCCAAACTGAGGAAGGCCCCAAAATGAAACGGACCTCGTACTGAAGCCTCCGAGTACAAGGCTCCGTACTGAGGCATAAATATCTTCGAAATTCTAGAGGATTTGCTGCTGGAATAATTGATTCGAGCTTGGGGCCCTGACCTAGCTTTCAGTTTTCGCACATGTTTTAACTGACAGTTAGTGCGTCCGCAGCATCCCGCTTATTTTGCTCATTTTTTGGTGCGGAACTTTTATAATATTGTATCATAAAAAGGCAATGTTACTATGTGCTAAATGAATTGAAACGATTTCAAAGTGGTGATGAGCAACGAAAGGAAATAAGAAAAAAGTGATGGAAACGATAGTACAAAATGCATACGTTTGTTAGAGTGGCCTCATGCTCGAATAATTCTAATTCAATCGCAAGCGTGGATAATATCTCACAATTTATCTATGACGATTTTGCATCGAACATACCCAGGGATCGAAATGCGTCGAATGGGCAATGGAGAACACTGAATCTACAAATGATGAGCTAAACAAAAATGTGCAAAAACTGAACTAACTGTTTGTTTTGTAAGGCGGCGTATTAAACTTATTTTACCACGTAACCGATTAGTCAGTCTTTTCTACTGGGAAACTGTCCAGATGGGATTTTGGCACTAGTCAGCCGGGACCTGCGCCTTACCACTACCCCAACGGGCCTCCCTACGTTTTATTTTTTATTTTTAAATAATGTTTATTAAAAACTTATTAAGAACCTATTCATCATGTTTGCTTAGGGCCCCGGCACTCATAAATACGCCACTGGCTACGCCACTGTCCGAGGTGTTGCTGCCCACCAGTTTCTGCTCATCTGGTTTGCAGTCGTAATCGTTATTGTTATTGTTCACGCAGTTCATTTTATCGCCACACCGGCCGGAGACAGTGGGCAATGTGGTGGTAGGTGAGATCTGATCGTTCCGATTACATCCGTCGTGCCGTTGCAGGTCCCCATCGATACCGTTGCTATCGTCCGGCAGGGAAAGCCTCGGTATTCGCTCGGTCAGTGTTTGAACGGCTTGACGATCGTGCACTTCGCTGAAGATGTCGATAAGATTGTTGATCCCGATCAGATATCCGTCCTCGTGATTGCCCACCTTCCACTTGCTGTCATGCGTTATTGCCACCGTCTCCGGGAGTGCGACCGTTTTGGCAAAGTCAATCAACCATACGCTCGCCTTGTGCCGGTCGTGAACGAACAGCAGGGAGCTGCCTATCACCTCGTGACTTTTGAAAAACTCCGAATATTCCAGCGTTGCCCGGATTGCCTTTAGTCGCTGAATATATTTAGGCTGAAAAGCATAAGAAAACATGAAAATAACAGTAGCCTCAGTTAGGTACACAGCTAGCAAAGCTTACCATAGCATGAGGAAATCCGTCGGTGAATTCGCGGAACGCTTCACATATTTGGTCCCGCGATTTGGTCGTTTTGAAATCCTTCGAACTCGTTCCATCGCTCTTTTTAATGCCCTATTGAGTAGATATGTGACATAAGAATCTTCAGCTTGCTCTAGGGGTTTTTTAACAAGCAGCAGCATATTAATGCATCTCCCCACATCTACGTGTCTTATATTGAAATAAGCTAAACATGGTTATAGGTTACGAAATAATTTTACTTAACAGTACAAAAGCTCTCAGAAATTTGAATTCACTACCATATGCGTAAATTTTCAATGGTCCGTCCGGTTAACTGGAGAACTGTTTCTGTGTTTGTGATATTCAACTTCACAAACAGTAATAAGCTATTTTCTATCCACCAGTTCCATGTCTTTAACTGTCATTTCGATACAAACGTGATCGATATGATCAGGTAGCTTAACAACATCTAGCACTCAGAATCAAACAAAACTGTTCACATCCTGGTTCAGTGAGACCGGGTTTCCCTAGCTGCTTCAAACACTGGCTTGATTGATTAGTAACGCTAGCATACCTCTATTCGAAATCCGAGCGTAGACGTACTGGAAATGGTTTCCCTCCACACCATGTAGCGTGGCTTGGTGACACCTTTAGCACGGTGCTCCTCCTCAGTGGGGGCATTTTGATCGATTTGTATCATTTTTTCATACATGTCCTACAAATAAAAACGAAGCATTAAGTTGAAGCAGCGTTCGTAGACTCGAAAACAGGTGTAAATCATACTTTTCGAAGTTTCGGCTTCTCTTTGGCTTTCGACAGTTCCTCCTCCAGATAGGTTCTAACGCCTATTTTACAGTCCATAACGCACGGCTGATAGAAGTCGCTGAGTAAATCCTGCAGCTGGATATATGTAGCTAGACATCGTGAATAGTTAAGAGTTAAGGAAACGTACATATTCTTGAAGTGCAATCAACATCTAAACTGATATTTCTTCATATTTGGGCTGTTAAAATCCATTACTTCAACTAAAGAATGATGAGTGATTGGGAAAATTGAATCAAAGATTCTACAAAATCTATCACAAGCGAACCTTAACCTGTAAGGTGAGGTTCCTTAAGAAGGCTTAACCTTAATTTTGAGGGTGTTTTTGTCAACTTTGAGAATCTTCAAAAATATACAACCCAATATTAAACGCTTTAAAAAAGGATACATTCTCCATCTTCACTGTTGACCTGACCCTTGTACTCTGGTACGTAAGGTCTCAAGACATCCTTCATCAGAACCTATGAGATAGCAATAGATGAAAGAAGTATTTAGAAAATCACCCCTGCCATCACATCGTCCAATGTGAGCAAGCCGCTCCTCACTCACCTTAAAACATTTTTCCTCTTTGGGACACAACTTCTTGAGCACCGTTCCTTGGTCCGGTCCGGCTTTGAAGTTTCCTTGATGTCCAGCTAGCTGCACCCAAGGGTAACGCTGCTTTTTGTACGTCTGGAAGAACGGGGTCCACTGAACGATGTTGCGTAACTTACGCCATCCAGACGGCTGTGTTGAATCGGGAGAAAAAGCAGAAACGAAGGTGTCAAATCATTTATCAATGCCACAGATCTATTCCATTTGTTGGTTTATGTAATAGTTGACGATAAACATTGTTTGAAGTTGAGAAAAATAACACTTCGAGCCTACGGTGAGCAATCCGTTTGCAAGCAAAACCTGGTTTGAATCTGCCAAACGAGCTACATCTATAAGTAAACCGCAAGTCGTGTCCTTGTTTCCGTACCGTGCTGTAAGTAATACGGGACCGCTTTTACGCTTCTGAAAATAGTGTCGCCACAAAACCGCATCGACCATTATTCGTTACAGTTCACCGAACAGTACGAGATGCATCGTATTCGATTACCCACAACAAACACAACTCATCCCTGGAATTACTGCATCTAGAACTAGTTCGGCTTCCCGAAACTCTAAACTCATTAGATGACTGCTCGGCCAGCGGTTTAAATTTCCGTCAATCTTATGCTGATTTATGTGAATCATTTCTAGCCAGTGTTGACGTCAGTATTTTAATCATTTTTAAACCACTACTTTCGTTTCCTTACTTACAAACTTTACGCACAAATGTAAGTCTGTCACTATTAGAAAGTTCGAACTCACGCTTCAAGCTTTAATTAAAATGCATTTAATCGGACGAAATAAGATCTAATTTAAGTCACATCCCCTCCATCGTTGCCCAGGTGTACTTCGGTGTGAGATCAAATCCAGCTCACATGTTTCTCTCCCCCCCACATCAATTGTGTGATATTTTTATTAACGGTTAGCTGTCGCGCCAATTTTCTTGCCCGGCTCCAGGGCTTTGTAGACGCGGCAACATGCGTAAGCATCACTCTTACGTAAATACCACTTTAAAGCTATCACATTTCTTCGCCGATGACGCGCCAACTGTCCGGCCGGCCTTTTGTATGGTTCGTTTAGCGTTCGCAAATCGAGACGGATTGTCGTGCGTAGCAAATGTCATGTCAATTATTATTATTATTGTGCAGCGCATTCGTTCGTTGTGCCATTTTGGGAAGTGATGGGTATTTCAACACCCCGCGCGTAAATTAAGCTCGTTAGTCTTGTGCCGGAAGTCGGACGACAAATCGATGTGCGATGGATTCGTGCGCTCATTTAAATAGACACCGGCCGTCTAACGTGACCGTAAAGACATGTAATTTTGGAGTGAATTAGATTAATGCGATGGTGGTTGGTTGCGCCGCAAATGTGGCACAGCTAGTGATCCCTACGCCGACGCTCAACGTAGTGCGACATTCAACCTTTCTTCTTCATTACAACCGCAGCACGTGCTGGTTTCATGTGCACGAACGTGTTGTCTCCAGGTTTTGTTCTCCACAGGGGAAACAGAAACCCAAGCTCGTGACCTGCATCTGAACGGTGAGCTACAATTGTGCGTATCATGGAGCGTATCTACGTCTTCCATCTGTCGTTGAGACGCTTGAAACACAACTACCTTTAAAGTCAGTTTTGCATCCAGCTTTTTCTTCAAGCTGGACAGTTGTTAAACAATGCTATGACCTCGTTTACTGATGATGAATCATTGACACTATTCGCGGTGGGTCAAAATACTTAAATGACTTTAAGACATCGGTCCGGTTTGAGCAGTCATCGTAATCGCAAGCTTCACTACGTCTACACATCTCTACAAGATTTTTTGAGCTGGTGCTTATCGCTTCACAAGGCCCTTGATATTGGCAGTCTAAATAAACAATTCTGAATATAGTGGCCTTTTACAACTTTACGGCCGATGCACATGCTTTTGAGATGGAAAGTGATCCGAAAAGATCAAACACAGCTATTCCGTTCTTGAGAGAGAGTTGCAATGAATGTCACAACTCTTTTAAAGTTCCTCCGAACTTGACGATTTTTAACTGCAAGTAGACAACTTCTCACAAGGTACAAACTCAACCGAACCCCTTACCTTCGCTCCCGATTCATGTCGAACGTCCGGAACGTCCGAGTCCCATTCGGAGCTCAGATCGTCACTCGATGCATCGCCATAATCACGTGGCATCGGTACCTCCAGCAGTGACATCTGGTACTGCTCGTACCCTGGACAGAGACTGGCGGACTGGCGGGGCGACGGTGACCGATTTGCACCGATCCGGTATCGCAGCGAGCCACCTCCGCCCACATGCTCGGGCCTACCGCCAAATCCAGCATCCGCTGCCGGATGTTGCAGTATTGGAAGCTGATTTTGATAATGCGAGTGGGACGAACTCTGCGTCCGCTGCCGCAACGGAGCCGATTGCTGATAATGTTGATGATGATACGCGCCAACGTTCTGATGCGGTTTCTGCTGTTGCTGCTGCACGTACTGGTGATGATGGTGGTGGTAGTGATGGTGGTGATGATGATGCTGCCCGCCCGTGTTTGGTGGAAGATTGGAAGCATTCGGTGCCGGTGCGGTCAGCTCTGCGTCCTTCGAATTTTTGCGACTAGTAAGGGCCGAAAATTTGCGCGCATCGTTGGAAAGCTTCCGGGTGAAGGACTTCTTCCGACTGCGTGGCACCGATTCGCTAGAGGTCCCGGCACCGGCGGATCCACTGTTGCCACCGCCATGCTCGTCGCCACTGTCCGACATGGTCTTCAGATGGTCCTGCTCTTCGGGGCTGAGGTTGGGAAAGTGGAGCAGCTTGACCGTCACCTTATCGCCCGACTCCGTGAAGTACACTTCCTTCGCACTGAGCTTATCAAAGTCCTCGTAAATTGTCACCGTCGGTAGCGTACAGATAGGCATCGTTTCTTAATCCTCGGTGCCGAAACTGAATGGATTTAGAGTATTCTTTACTGGCGGTCCCGGTGAAAACCGGTGATGCTCTAGGGAGCACTGTAAAGGTTTGTAAAACTTCAGCTTATGGAACACAAAACACATGTCCTCTCGAAACCCTAACAGGCAAAAAGATGTTGAATATTTTGGTTCTCACTTCCTCTCTTTCTATCTCTCTCCACATCTCTGTCTTCGATTTGCAATTCCCATCGATTTCTTGTACATCAGCTCTGACGGACAGGATGAAAATGAATTCAATCACAACCAAACCCACCCCGAGCCCAACAACCTCGGGGCGTCCGAAGTTAATTTGTCTTCGTGGAGGCACGTCAAACCGTCATCGTTCGGGCAAGTTTCCTTAACCGTAAACACCTCAATTGCAGGACCTCGATTGCAGGATCCCGACGCGATTGATCGTGTACGGGTTAAAAATGCTTTTCATCATCGTGCGTTCCTTACTGGCAGGAAACTGGATGTCGTTTCATCTCATGTTGCCCATTTTTCGACCCGCAAGTATCCGGTCAGTTCGAAAGCGAGGGAAATTTATTGCGGTACTTATGGGGACATATTTGGAAGTTCGCTGCCACGAACCGGTTGCCGTGAACGTTTCGCGGACGGGTTTGCTTGCAAATAAATCGGCCGGACACAACTCGCTACTGAATAACGATGGGTGGCTCCCGCGGACCTGTCGCTACTATTCGACGCTTTTTGACGAGTTCGATTCGCTTCCACCAGACCGCATAATCAATGGTTCCAGCGCGAACGCATACAGTAATCAGGTTTGCATTATTGTAACTCATGGATATTACCCCACAAATGGTATAATCGATTAAGGCAAAGCGCAAAAACACCATTTTAATAGCATTGTCCCGACTGCCGGCATGGCGACACGCTGGAAATGATGGCAAGATGGCGCGGGTTTTATTGAAAATGCCCATCCCGAATCTTTACTTATTTACCAGCGAAGTGAAAGGTTGTCTCTCTTGTTTTTTTGCTATTGAAGACGTTCAATACAACAGCCAGATCAACTAATTGCCATTCCTTTCGCCAGATACCTCCACGCTCGTCAGCGCGTAGATTCTAGCGAAATGGCATCTTAAAACCGTTTCTTCTTGCTTTCACAATCTTGATGACATTTTTCACGAACGTCATGCCAGTCACGCCATCGCACCGAAGAACACGAAGGAAGAGCAAGCTGCTGCTGCACCACATATCGCAATTCCAGCGCAGTTGCATCGTTGATCTGCCAGCGTTCAATCTGCCCCGTCACTGGACCTCCATTTGGAGCATCGTACTATTGTGTAACCGTTGCTGCGACAAGTGCTGGAAGGTTGGGGCAATAAATTTATATTTCCCAACCAACCGCCACACCACGAACCCTTTACCCGTCTCGCTCGGTTGATGCACGGTTTCGTTGATGCACGGTGTGTGCTTAGGAGAGAATCTGAACTTGGTGGTGATAAGGAAACGTCAGGGACGCCATTAGTGACCATTAGAGATGGTTACAACCGGTTCAGCTGCACGTACGGCTACGAACACTATTGCGTACAGTGATGTTGTGGTGAAGTATAAAAACATTAGGAGTCACGCAAGCTTACTTTAGGTTTTAGGTTATTTGGAAGAAAAGAACTTGAAGTTATCCTAAGAAGTTGGAATTCAATACATTTTTTCCAATTTTGGATTATTTTATAAACTAATAAACCACGCAAGAAGAGGTGGTCCGATGGCCGAGGCAATAGCGATCTTCACACGACAGGACCGAAGTTCAAATCCCATCCAGACCGCCTTCCCGTACGTAGGACTTGACTATCCAGCTCACGTGTGCAATAAAGGCATAGAAAGCCAGAAGTGACAGTCTGACACCTTTCGAGTAGATGTAGTGCCAAGGAAGAAGAAACCACACAATCAAAGTTTAAAAAAACTATTCTGTTATGAGTCATAACCATTTTCAAAGCAAATAAAAAACACAACTTCGTATGTATCATGGAAACTGATTTAATCCATACGATCGTGCGTGCGTCATACAACGAAGAACGAATGAAATATTTTGAATTTTAAAACACCCTTTGACGCAAGCTTTTCGCTTCCGAAATCAAACCATCGTCAGCGCCAGTAACGCGAAAAGCGATACGGTTCCACGGCAAACCAACCAAAGTCTGTGACCCAACCGATTTCCAGCGCAATGATATTTAACAGTCAACTTCCCGTGGTCAAAACTGGTTGTTGGTGATGGAGGGTGAAAATTTGCTAATTTATGACGTCTTCTGCATCGGGTGCCCATAACATACACGCCCCCTTCAGCACTGACGTTACTGCGCGCTAAATATCGTCGAGCGACTATCGAATGGAAGAATCACGATATATGTGTGTGTCCGGTTTTTATTTCCATTTTGGAAGTATTAAATATGTGCTAAAATCTAACGACACATCTCGAACGGGCTCGAAGAACACCATTCGTCATCGTCATCCGTCGTTCTCCGTATGGTGGAGATGATGCTGCAGAACACAAACATTCTAATGATGGCAGAAGCCATTTCAATAGGACATAAATGGTGCCGCATCCAACGCACAGAAACTCCAGAGCGGGCCAGACACGTCTGGGATGAATCAACCGGTGGCTTCGCGCTTCTTGACAGCATTCAAAAGGTTAACCCGTAGGCGTTGTCTCGTCTGGGCTTTGTTAGGTTCGTCTGTCGGGCGTAGCAATCTCGACGAGTAGGAGATTGTTTGGCATCCTCGCATTACATCTACGCATTTTCACAAGTTGAAAAGTGGCATCTTTTGACGCGGTGCGTGGATGGCCATGGTGACATTGCAAGTTCTTTGACATGAGGAGCCTTAGGGAGCTATGAACTGAACATCGATTCCACTGGAAAATATCTTAAAATCAAACATCTCATTCAAATTATTCAAAATTATTCAAAATCCCAACTGTCAACTATTGGAAGAGTGCTGCAAAGTTCTAAAGCACTGGGCTCCATTCTTATCATTCAATCAGGTGTGGTGGGTAAAATGTTTTTCAAATCGGTAACCTCATTTCAACACCAAACCGAACGCCACCGCCACTGATAATGAGCGCGTTGTTTAAACAATCCAGTATCGCTGGCGCCAACAGTGGGATTTTTTGTATTACAATTTGTTTCCTTTTTTTGCTATTGCTCCCACACCAAACGCTACTCGCTTTTCCCCCTCGCTTTCCATGCCGCGAAAGATAATCTCACCAGTTGCCGCCACCAACGGGACGGCACGTACCAAAAAGACGGTCGAACAATCTTTCGCCCATCCCGCAAAATGGAAGTTCCGAGTTCCTGTCCCGCAATGGTGGAGAAGCTCGTAAATCTTTGCACCGAGGCATTCCCAGGCTTTTTCTAGCAACAAACCGCACAAACCATGTCTATTGCGATGTAGATTTGCGCGAGAGAACTACCGGTGCGCAACAGGCAGCATTCCGAACGGCGGCGAGCCTACGGTCCCGAAGTCCCGCGTATATTGTTTCGCACTAGTCCCACCCTAATCTCGAGATCAAATATTTAGTCAAAACCGTTTGCTTAGTTACAAAGAGAGAGAGAGAGAGAGAACGATAGTGTGAGGGAGATCCATAAGTTGGGTGTTTTTTTTTTCATGGCAGCGTGTCTGGGAGGCGAACAGGGCTCGTCGTCGAGTTCGCTTGCAGCCATGTTTACTACTACACCCATTTTGCCTGTCGGAGTTTCGGACGAGTAGTGCATAAAACTGCAACACAACAACACATCTCATTGATGCTGGGATCGAAGATAGGCAGCTACCTACACTGGAGGGTTTGTCGGGAGAATTAACACATCGCTCGCGTAAAGATCACATCACACTGGTCGTGCAAAGCACTCGAATGTCCATTTCACACTGCTGTGCACAGGAACGCACCGAGGCACCGCACATTAAACTAAGCAAACCGGTAGCGTAACTTTCGTCCAAAAACTTTAAACTTTTTTTTTTTGCTCTCTTTCGTCGACCGTGCAAAAGTGAAAGTGTCGGCTTGTCTCCAAAACTCAGCAGTCCCACGGGCTGTAGTAACCCCGCGGATCGAGATCCGCGCACACCAAACGTCTTGCGGCTGATTGAATTGAGATTCGACCACGAACTTCGGCTGTATGTGTCTACGCGAGTGACACGAGGCACACGGGTTTCGAGCGGTTCTTCACGTTCTCAATCGTCGATCAATTGACGTGTGTTGTGTTCAGCGTAAAGCTCTTCCACCAACGTAGAAATAAGATTCGTTTTAGAAGCGCACGCAAACACCAGCCTCGAACTACGGTCGTTCGAGGACGGGCGGGACCGGCTACGCAGGCGGGCCAATGTTGGCGGCGGAGGATGCAAAGCACAAAGTCTACCGCGATAACATGCGCGACGCACACACGACGCGACCGGTGGTCGGAATTAGACTGAACTATCAACAATAGCAGTCGGTGCGGGCAAGCACCGCGCGAGTTTTGCGCAGGCGGGTTTCGGGTACCGCCGGGTCGGAAGCTGGCGGAGGCCGCGAACGCGGTGAAGGCGAACGATCGCGACGAACGATGGTGACGCTGATCGCCGCATTCGCTTCACACGGCTTCACTTTATCAGCCCTAGCAGCGGGTGTGTGTTTTTGTGTCCAGAAGCTGTTTCACGCGCACTCCGCGACTCCGCGCGACTCTGAATGAGAGAGATGTGGGGCGTGTGTATTCGTACTGCAGTGCGTGTGCCCATTTCCTCCAAAACAATAGTACGCCATGCACAGTGGAAACAAGCGGACAAATGAGTGTGGATAGACATAATTTATGATTTTTCAAATGTGAGATGCCTTTCTAACTCAGAAAAAGCTATTCGAAGATCTTTAACTATATAAGAGCAGAGCTTTTTATGAATAAAATATAAAAAAGTACTGCTGAATCAAATTGCAGCAGACTGTCCTTAACGTATGATAAAATAGAAAGCAAATATATTTATTCAAAACAATATTTATGAGAAAAATTTAATGATACATTGGCAAAATAAAAACTAATATTAAAACACTTATATCAGCTGTCTAAAGCGTCACTTGAATTTTCAAAACGTTTGCAAATCTTTGTTATAATTCATATGTTAATATCCATAGAATTTTCCAAACTTGCTGGCTACATCGTATTTTTGTTAATCTCTAGATTCTTAACAAATAATAAATATCCTAAAATTTTCCTACTCATTCCATACTCAACATATTTATGATTAGACTCTCCACTCACATACTCCATTTTGCATCATTGCTTTCGCGTTTACCTAAATTCGGTGGTGTGCGTGCCACGTGCGGCCAAACGAAAGCTTCACGCATGTTGCTGTGAAATGAGCTTTTACCAGCGATATGATCTCGAACGCACATGTAAGAGCGATGGAGTAATTTTAGGAATAAACATATTTCTAGTTTCTATATAAACTTTATAACTCCTTGAATTGTTGATCCTAGATTTTTTTCTTAAAATACTAATAAAAACTTAGACCAAAGCGAAAACAAAACTTCGTAAATCTTAGTAAATTTAAATATTTTATTTATATTCGAATTTTTTCATATGTACAATTCGATTGTGAAATTGCTTGATCTTCTGAACTGCAGAGTTGTGTGACAATATAAGTCAAGATTTTTACGTTATTCAATCATTTAAATTTCACATTTCCGAAATAAAACACTTTCTGTAATTAACTCGCAGATTCAATGTTAAACTAAAGATCGTGATCGTATCTATTAGATCGATGAAGCTTTTATTTCGTTTCACCACTATGTTGCCTGCTGTGGTGAATAAGAAGCTTTCGCGTGGTTAGTTGGAGCTTCTACTAGATGGAGCAAGCTCTGTCGCATCACATATGACGTCATTAAAAGCTTACGATCATGTAAAAGCATTGATCATTTAACTTGTAATTTTAACACACAAACAATGAAGCCACAGGCATAAAACACTCAAAAACTAATTAAATAACATTTTTGGGTTTCACTAAAAATAATGATTGTAGTAAACAGTAGCAACAGCTATTTATAAAATATATTTCTATTTCTCCAATCAATTCTAAAAACTTTATTATTATGTTGCACAGCTATCACAATTCGTTTATAACAAAAATCGTTTAGCAACCTGTACATCAACCTTCCAATTATCAAAAGCTAGATAGTAAAATAGTAGAACTCATTGATGCCAATGCATAGTTGTGTATCAAATTACATTCTCTAATTAATATTCCAACCTTTCCAAATTCCTGTCACCACAGTCATAAATTTAGCTAGATTGTAGATATGAGATATATTTTGACACTGCCTTATGCTTATTTAAAAGGCTCTCAGATGTTTTAAAGGTTAAATTGAAAATTTTTTATTAACAAAAAATATGTCATTACAAACTACTGTCTTACAGATCATCAATTTATCTATTTATTGATATGGTTTAAACATATTCATGAAATTTTAACTGAAGCAATGTGTTCCGCTTTAAAAAAAAATTAATAAAAAGCAAAACTTAAAAAATATTCAAACGACATTCGCCAAAAAAGTATTATTTCCATCCTTTTAATCAAACAATCATCAAAAAAACCCACGCTTCTAGCAAACAACTTAATTTAACAGATAACAATGTATTTGGCCTACCTTTTTAATACCACTCGCTGTTTCCTTTGGCCCGATCGTGTACAGATCAACGATGCCGAGCAAACAATCATCGCACCGGCACACATCATCGCCCAAAATCTGCGAACCCAGCGAACCGATGCTGCTGCTCGAATCCATCGAATCGGTTCGTATCAATCGCGATCCACCCGGACCGGTCTGTTGTGAGGCCGCTTCAATCTTCTTCGCGAGCAGCGCCTCCATCAGCGACCGTGGCCGACTATTACTCGATGAGAACAGTGACATTTTGCGTACAAGAAATCTGCACTTTATCTTAACTCACAACACTTTCAACCATACACACTCGCTGCACTCGAGTATTTTGATATTTCTTCTTACAGACACACACGGAGAGCAAACCTCTTGCGCTGGATTTCTTTCTCCAGCCGAACGTGAGGGGTTACGACGCGCCGGAAGTGAACTGCCAGTGCGTGCACGTTAAAAAGAACCTCCACGAAACACACATCACACAAGCAATTAATAAAATTGTAATCGTTAACTATCGTTGTGTAATTAGCGTCCCACCAAGCACTGCGCACCGCACTGCACCGGGGTTAATCGACGATCACACACACCTAATTGCACGTATCCTAGAGAGAAAAAGATTGGAACTTGCGGGAATTAGCGCGGATGGTAATCGGTGTCTCTTGCTATATAAACACGCTCCACCATCACGAATGGGTGGCGGCCCATCTGATTAACGCCAAGATGCACAATCCGCACTCGCGAAATGGCTGACGAATTGAGAAATAACGGCAACTGCAACCACCGGTCACAATGTGGCTTCGCGAATATATTATCGGACGAATGGCGAATGACTGGCAGCTTCGTATTACCAACCGCGCACATCGGGCACGGTGGGCGGTTCACTTTTGATGGCGGAGATTGCAAATAACTTCTTGAGACATTACAGATAACCCAAAACGGATGCGGCGCACTACGATACTTTGTCACATTTATCCCTTACTGCAGTTGCTGTTGCGAGACTCGAGATGAGTTCATATCGTACGTTACGTTTCATTATTGCTCTGCGGTTGCCTTTCGTTTTGCATTTTTATTCACAATTTCGTTGTCATCGTTACGAATGACACGGCATCGTTGCGCATCGGTGAAACGTTTGCTTGTCAGCAATATCATTAAATAAAACACGATTTGTAATCGCGATGTCCTGGTTTTTTTTAGCACGTTGAGATGACCAGTCGCTCATCAGGTGTGGCTTATGTTAATAACAGATAAATTGTGGATATGGTTTCAGTATTTATCACGGTTTTAGTTTATATTTTTTAAACAACTTAAAATAATACAAAACACGAGTAGTACGAAGTTAAAAAGCTCCATCTTCTGTTTCTTAAGCATTACAACCTCAGAAATCTTAGGCAGACTTTACTTCTTCTTAATCATCTTCCTTGGCACTTCCTACCCCGAAAGGTCGGACTGCTATTTCTCATGTGACTTTTATGTATCCAAAGGTAGATAGTCAGTCCTCAGAAGGGCTGACTATCTTGCCACGGGTAAAATCAAGTCACAAAAAGTCAGAAATGGCAGGCCGGGACCTTTCGAGGTAGTAGCGCTACCGAAGAAGAAGATAGTCAGTCCTACCTTCAGGGAGGTGGTCTGAATGGGATTTGATCTCCTGTACTGCCGGCTGATTATCGCCTCAGCCGCCTGATTGTCCCATTACTAGGTAGCCATTACTAGAAACTAGATAGCAACTCTAGTTCTTGTTCAAAATGTAAAAGCAACCTTGTCTTTGAATGTAGCATTTAATTTGGGAATTCAAATGCACAATTATTAAAATATATTTAGAATTTCATATTCACCACCACAAGGATCTCAGCATATACAACCAGGCGGCCCCTTATGAATAGAAAAAGGAACTCATTTAAGAGAGAAAACTACTAGGACAATGTATACTTGGCTTATATTGCATGAACTCAACTATTGACATAAACATTAATTCACGAATGAACCTTTAAGTAAAGAACTCCTTTACGTTACAATAAACAGTTGAAACCCGAACAGTGCATAAGGCCCATAATGTTGATTGTGAATATAAAGTGAAAATATCACACACATTCAATCAAGTATTTCCATACATACACAAAGCAAGAAAGAAGAAATTTTGATTCCGGTACTGCTTCAAAGTTGAACGATAATCGATTAAAATAAACTCTCTTTCATCTCCCAACGGAGAAACTGCACTCAGTCGATTTTCCGTGCTGTTGCACTTTTTACGACAGCGATGCGGAAATAAACAAACAGCAATCGTGTGTGTGTGTTTATACGTCAACCAAACTGTAGTTCAAGGAGGCGTAAAGCAAAACGTGCTAAATTGGAGCCAATGTGTTTATTTTTATTACAATTGCTTGTTGTCTCCTACCAACACTGTCACTAGCACGAAATAACGAACAACGGACATGAGTGTTTGGTCGTAATCCCGTTGTGATCGTTTTGAGGTGCATTTGTAAAATAAGGTAATTTCAGTGGAATTCCAACTGTGCTTTTTCTGCCTTTTTTTAAGGCACCAATTATGCTCTAAAACTTGTTCAATAAATGGTGAAAAAAGGAATTGCTTTTTAGTGCTTGCTAAATTGATTACCTTAAAATGTTTCCCGTTTAGTTGTATAAAACAGATTCCTTTACCTGATCATATTTTGGTATATGTACGAACATAGGTGTACCCTTTTTTTCGTTAACAAGCAATATCAAAAACATGTTCGTCAGCGTATCACAGCGCAATCCTTGAACTCTCAACCGAAATGCAAATTACACGAAAGTCAAAGTGTCAAAATGTTTTCATTTTTTGTTGTTGTTTGGCTCTAAAAACGGAGCCTTTTAATGAACAATCAGCCTACTCCATTATTCAGCACCAGATGCCAGAGGCGACAGCAATATCTGGGCAAAATTTTTTTTTGTTTACTTGCTCTCTCTCTCCCATGCTAAAGGTGTATTAGCATGCGCAAACATATTAAAAGCAAAATAATTTGGCCCGAGGCAGATTTTTTGGATATAATAGTATACCAGGTGCAAGGTTCAACAGCTTCGATTGCTAATGTAGCAGGATGAACACGGTGGATGGTTTTAATCATAAAACATCAAACATTAGTGGCGGCTAGCGTTTTGGCGCCGGACCACTAACGGTGTGTTGATTAATCCGAAGCAAAAATGGTTTTTTTTATAACGGGCATTCTCTTAATGTTAACTGTTACGTTGTTAATAGTAACGATTTATACAGCACAATTTTATAGATATTTTTAAGATTTGAGAAATAGAAACATAAAATAAAAGCTTCCACAATTTAAGTATGAATACACAAACTTAAGTATGACGTCTTGCTAACCTGAGCGAGTTATCAATCGCTTCCGTCCATTAGATTAATGGCTTCGATCAGGCTACGATTGCAAAGTCAAATAAAAACTGGTAGCAACCGATGACGACGGCGGATCGTCGGATCAACATGATCACAACGTTCCATCGACAGACAGTCGGATCCTTTTCATTCGATTGACAACATGACAGAAAATTAGCAAAAACGTTTTATGAACCAGATACGAATCGGTCGATGCGAGCGCCCGGTCAAGAAAGCTTCTTCCAGGATCGTAACTGAACCGGCCCATACTCCCTGGCCCAGTCTGAAGACCGATCCCTTACTCTCTCTACCCCCCCCCCCCTCCCCCCCTGGACCAGCTAGAAGTGTGAGATCGTAAATCTATCCGCTTTTGACATCAGTGACGCATCAGGTGAGCGCGAAACACACAAAGACCCAGCTCCCGGAGGCCCGGGGAGAAAACGGTGACAAGTGTCAGTGATCAGCGTTCGCAACCGTGACAGATGGTGTGAAAAATTATCGCAAACAAAATGACCGCTTCCGTTGGACGGTCCGGGTGCGCAATCTCGTCCGTGCGACACTTAAGAGCTTTTCGCTGCTCGCGCCTGGAAGCGGCTTGTCATATTTGCATAAATTGATCGACTTCTTTACCGCGTCGCATGTTTGCCGACTGTCATCGTATTGACGGCTACACCGGAGGCTACCGATGCGCTAATCTTTTCGTCCGTTTGTGGCGACAACTGTGTGCGACGGTCCGGCTGCTTCCAAATAATGATTCCAGCCGGATATGATGATAGAAAGCACACCGCCAAGACGTCTGCGCCGACCTGCCGTCTCAGGCTGATCATTACTAAAAGAAAAAGCTGTCCAAAGAGTGCCTGTGCTTCTGCTTCCGAAGCCTTTGAACCACCCCGTCATACAATCGACGTCCAGGCGATACATTTTTAATTAATGATTAACGAAGGAAGGATCTGTGCGTAACGGTAGCTGAGACCGGGTCCACAAATCCCGTTTGCATTACTGCGCCAGGCCAGGCCAACAATCGGTGCACGATAAACAAACACTCAAACACCACCCGGTTGCGTGTTAAGCGCTACCGTTAAGACTGGGACGTTTCTGCAGTGAAGATGGTATTGTTAAATAAAATAAAAAAACAAGCGCCGCACAAAGGTGGACACTGTAATGTGAGAGTTCGAGATTGGTGGTTCAAGAAAACCATTTACCGTTTCGAAGGAACAGATAGCAAACAAGATACCTTAAAGTGTTAAACCAAAAATGAAACGATAAAATTACATACTTTATAGCTTGTTTTAAGCTGGTACAAGTGCTACTTGATATAATGCGATAGCACGAGTCGTATGGCTTAATTTAAGTATCATTTCACACATCGTGGAAGAGCTTTTAGTTTGGTTCTCGCTGCTTCCAATAATCTCAAAACTTATAACAAATTAAACAAAAAACCATAGACCAATAAACAACAGCCTGGTCAAACAGCTATGCAAAGTAGAACCAGGGACTATTGGCGGCATCAAGGAATTGGGTGATGAGTCTTGGAACACTCCCAGTTTACAAAATAGATTAACGTTCCTCGTAACGTATATCGATGGAAAGCTATCAATCTAGTTTTACAGGAGGAATACCAACAGACTCTGCAGATATTCGACAAGCATCACGATATCTCGGGATTTGTACTACCAGAAAATATCACGATATTGAAACGTTACTAATCTCACCGAAAACCTTAACAAAACGAGTAAGGAGTATTATGCGAACCACGGCATTCAGGTTCCCTACATCGCCTTGATTTTACGGATAGACTCACAAAGCCGATTTCAACGTCAACCCTGAACAAACAGACAAAGGATCAATGCAATGAAGGCTTAAGCTAGCCGCCACTAATGTTTGATGTTTTATGATTAACATATTGACCAAGAAGTAGTTCACATATTGTTGGTGAGAGAACACAATCTAGGAGAGCCTTTGAGGACATGCGTCCTGGAATATGATAACGGGTGCTCACTAAAACTTTCGTTATTTACAAACGATACAAGGGAACTTGGTCCCTTAGTAAGGACGGGCAATTCATCTACGTGATTTAAATAAGCCTAGTAAGTCACTAGGTGACAGGTGGGAGATAACTCTTTCATAGACTTGATGCAACTATGCACTTCAAAATAATTGAAAGCTAGTATTTCTGGTATGTACACTGCCACTGGTATGTAATACAATGTTGTACGATCATAAAAAAGCCTCTCAAACATGTGCATACACGATAAGTAAAATGATTTACGTACGATCGTCTTAATTATCGTGTAAAAATGCCGATAAACTGTCCAAACTAGCTTTGGAGAACATATTTACACCAGTATCTGTAACATGTTCATCATCTGCTGTTAGAGTTTACTGCCACGATATAAACCAGTGTCCATTTTCATGCTACAAGCCAGATGCTAGTCATAATCCCCATGTTTACACACTCTCCTGCAGCAAGCCTTTCTGTGATGTAAACAACTGATTTCCTATCAAACATTGCTATGTACTTTGATTGTCCCTCTCTGCTCGACGAGAAACCGATCATTGGGATCTGTGTTTCGTTCGTGAAGTTAACCTCAACATGAAGCACAAATGTATTTCCCTTGTAGCGTTAGGGAAGGCACAAATGCGTATCACAGGAAGTTATTGTGGCTAACATATATTCGACACATCTATGACTCACAGCATACATTTACCAAGATAGACTACTGACACCAGGCTAAGCTTAACGCCAATAAAAAGACCACAGAGGGACGTAGTAAATTATTACCTTAAGAAACTACACCGCAAGCATACATTTATTGTATTGCTCTATAAATTAATCCCCTTTCGCTGCACCTGCTGCTGCTCCGTATACACCGGGAGTCATCGCTAACAGAGCCCTTGCCTTCGAAGGATGTGTGACGATGCAACAAGGCTTGTCATGTTGTCATGTTATCTTATCGCGATAGCACAATCTATGATCATTCGCTAACAAGGTTTAACTTTCAAACCTCGCCTATATCTTACACTCTTCGCGACGCTACAGTTGGACGGAAAAGAGCCACGAGGAAACATCGCTGCAAACGCGAAAGCCACTGATTAATCATACAATATTCATAAATCCTAGAAAGATGATAGGTTTGCGATATCTCTCACTACCATCGGTGTTTTATTATCAGGCAAATGATAATAATTATTTATAATTAGTCTCCGTGCATGGCTTGTTCAGTGCTGGGCTCTGCCCCTTCTGGAGGCACGTTAGTAATCAAGGTGTAATGAAGAGGTGTCACTGGCGCAGTATGCCCGAGGTCCAGCAAATGATCCATAACCACTGTTTAATTCGCATTGCCCATCCCATAAATGAATTAATTTATAAAGATGTTGTCAGTGACTCACTAAATCCATTAACAGGGGGTGTTACTGTGAAGCAGGTTCTGGGCGTCATGTCGGTAGAGGCATCACATATCTTTTACAGTCTGAAGATCTATGTTGCGTATGGTTTATTATACTCTTTCGATATCATAAAGAACCATAACTCTGATTTCTCTTCAGTTGTTGAAAAGAGAACCACAACAAGAACCATCCTTTCTAGCAGGTATTTATCAAAACCTTTCAAAATTATGCTTCCAATTGTTACTGTCCTCTTGCAGGTAGGAAAAACAAACGAACCCACTACACCCAAACCCATGCTCAACAATATGTTAACCTTTGGTACGAAACTTTCAGCACATACACACACACACACACTCACACACAATAAAAACAATTTTTCATCCAACAACAAACCTGTAAAGTCCCAACGCAGAAATGAAGCTTCCAAAGGATCATTGACTGCCGAAATTGAACACACCACCGATTTCATCGCTGGGTTCATCATCAATCGTTGTTTCACACGCCATACTAACCCCCTTGCCAATTTGCCGCCAATGGGATGGACGATGGCATTCTTTTGCAAGGTTTCCCTTTCCGCAATGCGTATTGCACCGCCACGCGGTGCTTTATCTTTCCTCCTTCCAAGCAGTCTTGCTTCCATTTCAACGGACTATTTGTTCCCCGTAAGGATTACCATTTGAATCGATCGGCTTCAGCTGCCTTTGAATGGATTTCTCGCAATGGTCGAAAGGAAAACAAGCCAACGGTCCGCACTGTTCAAACCATTCTTTGCGATACATGCAGAGAGGGCAAGAGAAAAATGCCATTGCCAATGCCCACTTTCATCCAGATGCTTGCCGGATTCGTGACACAGACTGATCGAGAGGGTTGAGGCGTTGGGTAACGAACTCGTCGCTCTGTGCGCGATCGACGAACCAAAAGCCGGGGGTGGAATGAACGTACGAGCCAAGCATGGGAGACAGTGCGCGCGCAAAATTAATAACATGAGACTTCAGGCCTGAACGCAGGGCTTGCAAAGCGTATCCGTCTACAATATGCGTTTCGAAGGAGAGCTTCATCCCGGTTATGGAGCACCTCGGATTCCTCAGAGGTGTGGCGTCAATCTCTTTTCTTTGCGGGCAACAGCATGGGTGACAGCATAATCGATCGCTGCGCCAATCCCCCGTAACCGTGCAGGCACCAATTCCGCAGCACCATTTTGGTCGTTTGCTGAAGTCTTTGAATTAATTTATCACTTAACAGCTGATTCATCCATCCGATTACCAGTGCTGGGCTGGGAATGAGATTGGAATGGTTGGTTGAGATTCAGTCATTTCGTGGTAGTAGAAGCCCTTATCTACTCTAGCCACAGTACCAGCCGATGACATTTTCATCGTACGTCGTGGAGCATTGGGGTAAGTGTATCTGTCTGTCGTGCTTAATGCTATGCGTGGTGCGATCACGGACCGGCCGGTGGATATTGCTGCAAACAGCTGCACTTCATTATAACTACGCTGAATAATTCATCACCTAATCGATTACGGTGTGAGGCTGTGATTGAGCAACAAGTTGCTTCACCGACACCGGGCTATCGCAAAGAAGATAAATACCCTTCAAGTCATCACCGTTCACCGACCGACCGTCTTCCTGGTGCGTGGTGTTGGATCGATAACTTAAGTATCGTAGGGTTCTAGAGTATCGTCACTTTACCATCTTTACCTCTTTATTGCTTCAGTTCAATGCACAGAGCTATAGAATTCTGCCCACCACCAGATTTCCACAAAACCTGATAGCAGAACCACAAATGTGTCCTCAACACGCTGTTAACTAGTCTTCGAAGATATATTGTCACAGCGCAGGCATCCAGACAGCAATAAGGACAGTAGGCGTGACGTATCCATCACTAATTGGCAATATAATTCAACACAATCACCCATGTACGCTCATCCGTTCGTACAAAAATCCGAAATATCCGGATACCGCCCATCAGCACGCAGCTGCGACAACAAGCTCACGACTGCACCGAGCCGAACAAATGCAATAAACATTCGCATTGCAAACAACGATTTGCCCCCAATTTGTTCGAACTCACAGCACGGGATGCACCCCGGCGGCAGGGCTTCGATCCGATCGTACGCGGATCACGCGGTTCGACCGGTCGGTCGTATTTTAAATTAACTCGTTTATTTAAACTTAATTGACTGATGTAATTTACGACCTCGCGCTCACGCGACGATCGTCGTCGAGAAAGTTGCTCCCCAAAAGTGCAAGCCCACTGCAACTGAGTGTTGAAGATCACGCTCCCGTCGCGCTTCGCTGAAAGCGCTGAACCACTTCGATGCTGCATCCGAAAAGGGTCCAAGGACATGGCTAGCCTTCCGCCGTCCGTACACTGCACTGGCCCAACGAAACGGGGTAGGCAAAAGGGCTCCGAAGGTTACACGAGCTGGTCTGTACGGCTGGGACGACGGCAATCGTAGAATCTGTACCGTGTACCAAAAATTACGCTCACTTATGACAAAATCACTATCAGATGTAATCCATTTCATGTAGTTCGTTCACTGGCTGATGTCCTTTCCGGGCAAGTTTGTTTTTTTAGCATGCTTAAAATGCTTGCCAATGCCTCGCCGATACCACGCTTTGGTTTTATTTTTCACGTAAATAGTCGATACAGATTCGCAGATAGTGGCAAAGTACTGCATAACATATGATGCTTTTTTGAGATTTATTGTCTTGAAAATGAAGCTTTTAATGTGCTTATGGTGTTTTAAAAAGAGTTTAATTGAATCATTTTCGTTTGCGTTCGAAACAAAACCTGTAGCCTTCAGCACTTTAGAGTCTATAAAGACTAAATCTTGTCAGACTTTTTGGGGGGCTACTGGAACTGAATGACTTGATTATTGCAGTGTACTTCAACTTACGCAAATAAACACACAGCACACTACCATAGCATAACAGGGTCACCGTATACTTTAGGCATAAAACAACGCATAACACGAACATCAGTTCTCAATTTTATGACAAATTTATTCCTAAAAACTGCATAATAACAAACCCAACAACAGCGAACCCATTGACCATGCCAAGCGCACAGGAATCATGTTCCAGCAACACATAACCATGACGTTCGAATATATATCAAAATTATGAACATTTTGTGCATTCCCATCATAATTTACGGCCTTCATTATGCATTCCGGCGAAATGTGATCGGCACATCGGAACGATCGATACCTGAAGGATGAAGGGCCAAATATGGATCGGTGGTCATAAAATAAAGAAGAGCTCATGCTCACCGCATAACATGGTCGCGAAGAATTATCACCCGCCGTTTGCACGGCTTGTTCGTGAGTGAGTGTCGTTTTGCGGCTTCCAGAATAATTTTGCACCCAAAGAAAAAATATTCGCTAATAAATTACAAACCCGTGCAGCCGATTCTCGGAATGATTTTGCGCCGGCTAAGAACGCATCAAAATTAAGTCGACCCATCAATCATGGTCCAACCCTCACCAACACAGTACACGCAACTCGGTGCCCACTTTCCCGGACGTATGCACTAAAATTTTTGTGCACTTTTTTTCCCGTGGATACTGTGGCTACGGTGCGTATGTTCATTATTATACGGCAGACTCTTAAAGGAACCGTAATGCAGGCTCGGAGACGGTGGCGATACTAAAAACATAACCAACCGGAATCGGTACAAAAAACAGGATCACGTCCCTTTGGCCCACTTATGGTGAGCCAACAGTAAACATGCCCGGTTCGGAATATTGTTATAAGCCTGGGGAATCGACTGTAGCTGACGTCCTGTCGTGACCTACTCGCAAACTCGGAACTTCAGACATCAACAACCGCAGCGGGCACGGCACAGAAAGTGAATGGAGCCGTCAAGCCGATCGGTTGCAAACCGCAGAGAAAATCACTGTTGACAGCTGCAAAATGTCAAATTCATCAAAAACCCATTAATCAACGCTGTCCATCGATCGGGGTACATGGTCGAACACGATAGCCCGGGTTTCGGCTGCAGTTGGGCAGATTCCCGTACAGTACCGTACTGACCGATCAAACCGATGCACCGCACACGCAAGCCTTGCACTATTCCTGGATGCAATGCTGGAACGAATCAATGCTGACAGCTACTTGGGGGGTTTGAGAGACTTTCAAAAGACTCGACTCTCGACAGCCCGCCACATCCGTACACCGGTCGCAATTTGTTCGACAGATTATTTTAGTATCGGGAATTATTCAAACAAACCATATAGTATAAAGATATCAAAACTATATGTTCTGACCTTCCTGTCTACCTCAGTATGGCAACCGTACAGTATCGGGTTGTAGTAACAAAACGACAATCATAATAATGTTGTCAGTTCCCTCGCATCGCTCCACTGTACAATGTATGTAGCGGTGCGTAATTTCCACCATTATAATAATAATAATGCATTGTACACACTGACAACGATGTAATAACCCTTATTTATGATACTTATTCCTGCACAAAAGCCCATTCCTGGTGCGGCCCTACCCTGTGGCGATGGATCACTTTGCATGTAAATACCATAAAATACATCGGCAACATCCAAACTATCGCTCAAACGGCTTAATTGAATACGCCGATCGCCAGCAAAAAATAAATAAAACACAAGCGAAAAAAAAACAAAACTGCCAACCCCCTCCCCGAAACAAACCGTTCATTGTCGTTTATTGATCGTGCTCGGTGCGAAGGAGATATTGGATTTGTTTTGCCATTTCGGTGTGAATTGATCGCATATAAATCAATAAACATTCCGCCCAAATGATGGGCTCGTAAATGAATTAATTTCCGATCGTTTATCAGGCCCGATAAAACTGTTACAGTTGCGGCCAGCCGTTCGATCGATTGCAAGCGGGTGAAAATAAAACACCAAACGGTCCATTTAACGTTGATCGATTGGTTTTTCGTAGGGTAAAATCTCGGCACTGAAGGAGCAGCTCTTCCATTCAGCAGCAGCAGCAGCAACTAAAATACGGTCACATAAAGTCTTCCAAACAGCGCAGCGGGTTGTTTTTTTGGGGCCTACGCACATTGGAATACATTCATCAAATGAGTTGCCATATTTTGTTCCGTTTCATCGAGTACGGCGCTCACTGATGTATCTTTTAAGGGGGACAAAATGCAACCAACTCCACCCAAAAAACTTACTGGTTCGAAACCACACAGAAAACTGTATCGGCACGAGTACCGAAGTAATGTACGGCATTAAATGTAAATCGACGGACCGGCGGAGCACTCGGCAAACCGAAGCCGAAAAACAAAAAAACAAGCACAATACAGACATTTTGCGCTCAATTTGGTAGTTTTCTGATGGCTGGTGAGGCCTACGGACGAACGCCAGCCCGAGACGGAGAGATAGTATCGCGCACAGTTTTGCTTAACTGCAATTGCAGCTGTTTTTACGAAGATGGATGAATTCTTGCCGTTAAACTGACTCGCGGTTCGCAGTTGAAATTGTGTTTTTTTTATTTGTTTTTCCTGGCTGGTTTTGTGAGCAGACCGATTGGGAAGCGATCCGTACATATTTTACGAGTGTTGCTTTGCTCATAAATTTGGTAAACTTCCTAATTGACCAATAAAAGCAACCATTCGGCGTGGAGTGGCAACCAGTATCAGAGTTGCAAACATACAAAAACCAACCCAACGTTCACTGGCTCCACAATTCTAATGGGTTCAAATCAGCTACAAAAAACTGGCTGCCCAATTCTTGAGCCTTCCGAAAACAACAACCACAGCGCAACCCCAATATCTACCTCATCACGATGACCAAATTAGGATGAAATAAGTGCACAAAACAACCGTGGCGCAGCTCAAGCAGTTGAGGTGAAGCCACGCGAGGCCTTGCTTATTGCGTTGGGCCCAAAATTGGTGCGAAAAGGACTCAGCTGCAGCAATGTTGGCGACATTTGGTCCGTTTTGGACTAGAAACAGACCAAACAACAACAACAAAAAGAAGAACAAAACCGGGAAGTACGAACACAACCGAAGACCTGGCCCGTGGAGCTGGCCCTCTCGCCGTTCACGATGGTGACCAAAATGGTAATTAGTGACTCGCCGGCCGAGAAGCTTTAAACGTAGCGTATAAATAAAAGCACACCTCACGGACCGGTGTGTGCCGTTGTTTTATCGCCAATTTATCGTTTAGCGCACGTGACAAACGTAAGCATCGCGCGAGGCGCTAGGATAGTAAACCATCGCCCTTCGCTTGGTGGCAGTTGATGGGCCGGAATGGTTGACGGATTTAATTGATACCGTCAAAAGTGCCAAAAATCCATTTCAACTTCTTTTCAGAGCTGTCTCCGTAACGTAAGGGGACAGCACCAATCTGATGACTACTAGCGAGACACGGCTGGGGAGTGTTTATCAGGGAGGGAGTGTATTTTACCTTAAAGGTGTGAGCAATTATTCGCCAAATTATAGACCGTCCCATTGAAGGCGAACATCTACGCCGTCACTATCCCTTGGTCGTCAGCTAGTCATCGGAGGTCTCTCGCTCACTCTCTCTCTCTCTCCTGCCAACCATCTTGAGCGTACACGTAAGGGATTGGCACTGAATCCCACGACCAGGCCAATGATTGTCCCGATATGGGCATTCCAGAAATTAAGCCTAAATCAATGTCCATCCATTAGTCGGATCTGCCGCTGGCATCTATCTTGCCTGAGAATTAGTGTGTCAGCGAACCTCGCCGGCAACGGTGACCACAGTTTCAGGGCTTTTACCTGTCACTTTGGTGTCCTTTGACGCCGCGGCTTTCATGCAACTGCAAGCAAGGGGTACTACGCGGATATGAAGACATTTTAAGGTGATCATGAAGATAGTTTTTGTGGTCTTTTGCGCAATACTTTTAAATGTCGTTCCTAACGATTCTACCAATCGCTGTACCTATCCGCTTACTACACAAATTTTCTACTAATTCGCCAAACCACTAGCGACTCTCAAAGGCTTCATTTTGCACCGCGCTCCTTCATTTGCATCCACCGAATTCCGTCCCGACTTCAAATTGCCCACAATCAATCATGCTCACTCTCACGCCTTTCGGATTTGAAGCAAATGCGTCGGTCCGAAACTTCGAATGTGCGGGATCGGCGGGAGAAACCGTGCCACATTAAGGGCTCGAGAGGTGTAATGATCAGCACCTCTTCCTATTCTCCACCGTCTTCCCATAGTGACCTATCATCATCATTCGCCAAACCGTATCATGCTGCCGTGAGTGAACGGTCTGGAAGCTGTTTCTTTATAGTTGTTGTTGCGTCTCTTCCACTCTTACGTTTTTTTTTTTTTTTGGGCTGCACGCAGGAATTGGGCACAAGCAGGGCAAACCGTGCAACGGTGTAACGATACACATCGTGCGTACAATCTCCCAATTCGTCGTGATCCGCAGGACGCCCTTGGTTGTATCGACATCTCACGACACCACCACTACAGCGGCCACTCTTCGGCGACGAACCTCGGCTTCGCCATGGTTCGTTATGCGCAGGATTTATGAGTAGCACTGATCACGCGCCATTACACTGTTTCCACGCCACACTTTACTACTTTTGGGGCGCTCAACAATGGTTGCTTCCCCTTGCACAACGCCCCGAATGCTACAGTTCCTGCGCCTATAGGTACAGGCGCGTTTCATCGTGTGCAACATCACCCGAGTACGTGTGTCGTAAGGTACGAAAAATCATGCTGAGTCTAAGCGCGACCCTAGCCGAGCTGCGATGTGGTACCTGTGTGTGCCAAACACTAGACTGAAGCCGTAGCTGCTCCGGCAGGGGTTTCGACAGGTCTACCACGAACCTACGTCACATCTAGTTAGATCCGGCGGTATGCAAACGATCTTTACCTACCAACAAACCAAACTTCAAACAGACAGATGTAACCATTGATTGAAAGCTGAAAAAGGGGGTTAAAATTATTCCGGAGTAGGAAGCCGAGTTCGAGACGTGTTGTCTGTGTGTTTTTCCGTTCCCCTCCCATTCTTAGCACTACATTATCAAGCAACGATCAACATCGACAGTGTTACAGATGCTTAACGATACTTGGGGGCCCTTTTGTCCTTCGGCGAACGGCTCGGTTCAAATTTCAAAGGTTACAGATGGTTAACCAAGAAACGTGTCGAAGTGCTTTGAGGAAGTAGATAAATATCTAGTTTAAAAAAACTAGAACCATAAGGAATTAAATTTGGATTTTTGGGGAAAAAACAATAAATGGTAGTTATGGGACTATTTGCAAGGACATACGAATAAGTATTTAACATCCAATATTAACAAGTAAAGTAGCTACATCTTCATCTTCTACATCTAAAGCTCTTGAACTATCATTTATGATTTTCTTAATTCAATAACCTCCCTAACCGGATATTCAGTCCTAACGATTCTTCTAGTATGTTACCTAACATAATAGTTCTTAAGTCAGCCTGAAGCATAATTCATCCTCATCCTTAGTCATAAGCGTACCATTAACTACAACACCGTTTTCTATTATTCGTAGACACAAGTGACGCAAACAAACCATTGTTTGTTTACATCTTTGTTATGATAACGTAGCTTGTCAACACAAGTACATTATGTAAAACCAAACATACCGACCAAACCGAGACTTCTGAATCGTATGTCTGTGTGGCTTTTTTACCAAAGGGTTGCCTCTTTTGTAAGGCAGTTACTTGGGACAGCATTGCTTGTAACGCGTTACATATTTATGAAGCGTTATGAACTATTCAAACAAATTTAACGGTCAATAAACATAAAAAATATTGAAGCAATATTTTTTCGTTTGTCACGAACAAGTTGAATACACAATGGAATTGTATTGCCTTGTAACTATAAACAATATCACGTACGTATACCCTTCTCTTTGCAAAAGTGATTCTTAAGGTGAGTTCTTAAGTAGAATAGCATATCATCAGCTTGTGACATGTGAGTGGTAAACACTTCATTATGTGCCAGTTCCCACGACACTGCCAACACCAGCCACAATCATTTGTTTAACAAAAAGCGTACGTCACCGTGAAAGGCAGGAGTGTTGTACAAATAGACTGCACCGTCGCGCTCGTTTTTCTCTCTCTTCTGAGCACCACTAATGCATCGCATCTGGCATGTCAACAATTTGTAGCATTCGATACGTTCGACCGTTTTAGGAATTGCTGGCCATCGACCACCACCACCGTAGCTCGATACTTCAACTTCGCGCCCAGGCATCGCGCTGCGTACTGCATTCTTGGCCCTCCGTTGGCACTTTGGCGAAGCGCCAAACGCCAAACACATCCACCATATGCAGCACCACTACAAACGCGCACCACAGAGAAACGCGCACACCTGGATCAAAATCAATCAAAGGCAAAAACTGGTTGATATATTTCATAAATGTAAATTGATTATTACGATCGCACACGATCGACAGGTTCGAAATAAAGACGCTAACGAATGCAGAGGGCAACCATTACAAAAAAACGCAACGGGTGCGTACGGGTTGGCGGGTTGCCGGGTTCCACGCAAGGGGTTTTTTCTTATCCCCCAACACACACTCTCTCTCTCTCTATCTCATCTTTGTCCCGCGTATCTGCGTATCTGTCGCTCCTTACGATTGCAAGCGTCCCGGGGGCCAGACCCTTGGATTGGCGGCTTATGCCCAGGCGCACGGTCACCGAAGCACAATCAGCGATCGAGGACCTGCCGGGCGTTGCGCCTGAAGCTGGAGAAAGCCCCACAAAGCCGATCGGTCGGTGCACATGCACGGTTGTCCGCTAATCACTAAATCTATTTCAATTTGTCCACCGTTACGTCAGGGCACACGGCAGCAACGTTGATTTGGCGAGCGGAGAATTATGGCGGTCGATCGTCACTACTACTTTGTTTTCAATCTTATTCATGCGTACTGACAGAAAACACTACTGAACAACAATATGACGCATCACAAACTCATTTGGTCACAGTCACACAACAACGACGACGATCATGTCACTTTTGTTCTACGCAAGTAATGCCCACTCTAGAAGGCCATTAACATCGACAGCATCGAAAAAAATACATCATCACACACACACACACACAGACCTAATATCAGAAGTTGTTGTTCCATTACCGACCACCGAAACACCAAATCGATCACGGTTTAACCGATCAGTAACGTAACGCGAGGACACGGCACCACGAAACACGTCTTGAAGCTCGGCCGACGAATTCGTGACTATTCAACCACCAACTTTGTCCACAGCATCCCGGACGATCAGTGCGCGACGAGGGTTTGCTCTCAGCTCGTACGCTCCGGTATGATTATACTCCGTATCTACTACTCTCGTAGATATGCCGCACGTACAGGATCCTGTAGATTGATATTGAGCGCTCGCTATATTGCAAAAGCTCTCTTCCTTCTCTCGTGCTCTGTAATACAACGTCTGTATCTCTATGCTCCGAGCCATGTGCGAGATGTGTAAGATGCTGTTGGCAAGTTTGCGGTGGTCGAAGTGTTTTGTCTCGAAATCTGATTAACATTGTATTGTCATTGTTGTCAGCTCTAGTGTTAATGATCAATATTTGCACATAAAAAAACAACGTAATGTGTGTAGAATATGTGTACTGGTACAATTTATTTTCCTTAAAATCGCTCAGTTACGTCGAACCCTCATGTGACAACCGGACACAGTATGGCATATAATGTAATATGATCGTGTAGAAAAATTAGATATTATCCAGTTTGGTCCATCAATGACGCCTAAAGTGCAAAATCATCATGCCGAGTATCTCAAAGGAACCACAACGACCGTGTAATTTGGTCGGCCTAATTTGATTAATCAATCTTATTAATGTACACCGTCAGCTATGGAAGTTCCATTAGCGAAAGATTAATCGTCTCGCTGGATTATTTTACCTGTGATATACATGTCGTACAGTAACACCACCGGGCCGCAATCGCACCCCATTTCTTACCAGCAAAAAAGTGCTTTCATTTAACAAATTTTGATCCTGAACTTTGTACGTTTCTTATACACCAACATGAGCTTGTCCTGCTACTCTTGTTATTGCTTCAATTCCGTCCTACCGCTTGGTTTTGTTTCCGATAAATGAATGACATCGGATAGAGAAGATAAACACAATAGGAAAAAGAGAAATTTCAAGTATTTGTGAGAATACCAATCGCACATATCCCTCGGCCAAACTGGACCAAGATTCATTTATCATTTTCATGTCACGGTTCTGTTTCGAGCCAAACAAATGAACAGTGACCGCTTTACAGTCAATCATTGTGCCTATTTGTTTATTTAGACGAGGACAGAGGCGTATGCTGGCTACCAGTCGGGAGGATTTTTGTCAAACTGCTTCGGGAAATTTAGTTTCTGTTTTTTACATAAGTCGGGTTTTTAGCACATTTTTTTTCAATTTTAATCAAAAGATACGTGTTGAAAAAAATGAAAGTAAACCAATTTTTTTTTATTTTTATGTTTTCAATTTTTAATAACCTTTGCACGTTTCGAAACGGTCGTCATCGCATGTCAAGGGTGGGTAATGTTTGCTGGAGAATCGATCTCCCTCAATATACATTGCTATAGTCTCGTTTACTTACGGTTACGCACATGTCTCAAAAATGAATAAATGGTTCATGCCAATCGTTCATGATTCAGCTTTCCGTCAGGCAACAAAAGACTTCAACGAACAAAAGGCGTAGTTCAAACCACGAACCCCTTCTATTGTAATGTACCAGCATTTTTTGTTGTTGCTCTGCCCGTTTCATTCATACTAACCTGAAGGAAGAAAAGAAAAGAAAATATTTACTTTTTATTAGCTATCATAATTGAACTTTATATTATTGGACGAAAGTGACTCCTATATAATATGAGTTTTTGATTGCTCCTTAAAATTTAATTATTTTCCACGTAAGCTTAGTTTAATTATTATTTTCATATTATTTATTTCATGTGAAAGTTATTATAGTATGATTCATATTTGTTGTTTGTAACGGTCTTATATAAAATTATTACATTTATGCTGTATGGAAAATTTGTTCACACTTCATTATCCATGAAGATGTGAATTTGTGAATATAGGAAAAACCTCTCATTTATTTTTATAAAAGGTCATGAAAGAGCAATCTTCCAACTTAGACTATTAACTATTGATAAATATTCAACTTCAAGCGAGTTTAGATGATAAAATCAACCATTACCGCGTGCGCCGAGCTTTTTACTCCTGAAAGTATGCAAGCCGCAATACAAAGCTTTTTCAAACTTACAGGGACCGACGAAAAAAAGAACACAGTTTTCGCGTAAAAATCGAATGGAACATTGCACTCTTAGCCCAAACAAGTTTTAATAATATTCTGCAAGAAAATAATTAAGAAAGATTTTAAATTTCTATATCTCATCTCACATTATACAAATCATCTATGTACAACTGCCCGACGATCTACATCCGTCTTGCACTACACTATTAAACAATATTTACATATTCTTCTCTCTCTTTCTCTCTTTCTTTCTCTCTCTCTTCTTGGCCTAAGGACCTCTTAGATCATGAAAACCGGTGCCGTTGTCGCTGCCTCTACCACCAGGACCGCCTTTAGCTAATTGGATACTTTACACATTCTACAGCTTAAACTTCTCATTATACGAAGAACATTTTCTTCTCCGAACCGTCGCACAATATCAGCTTCATAAGCTAAACTGCGTATGCAGTCGCATTTTGGCATTTTAGATATTCTTTTTTAAACAATCCCTTGACCAATTAACTATTTAAACAAAACCTGTATCGTTAAGCGCTAAAGACAAGCTTAATTTGTGTGAATACCCTTTAAAAAAAGTCTTTTCTACGAATGGAAAGATACGATCACTGAGGAAACGCCAAATTGACGTCAGCACTCAATAGCATGGCGATGAAATAAGTTTCCGTTTAGTTCAATCTAATTTTATAATCCTTTGCCAATTCTGCACCGGTTAGTTTGTTTTGCGTCATTGCCAATTTGCTTTCTCCTCAAGACACGTCTCGCTCAATCCTTTTCCTTTTCTTACTCTTTGGCAACCTGTTTAGTTTTAGGTTTTATTTTGAGGTTAACTAACTTTATTTTTCTATTTACAGAAATCCATTGCGTAATTTAATTTACTTTTTTATACCTAGCCTGCGCTTTATACATTTGTAAGTCGGAATTTAAGTCTAATGAATCATTAGTAATTAAGGGATATTAAAAAAATTATAAACATTATTCACAATAAAAAATGCCTTCTCGTTTGATCTTGTCAATCCGTTTCAAACCAGTAAATATACCGAAGATGAATACACAAATTTACTCCGAACACATGAACCATCCCGTTTACTGCCTTTGTTATTTATCGTTATTTACTACCGATCCCAAACCGAAGTATATTTGGCATTGCTTAATATACCATAATCTTACAACACAAGCATACACACGAACAAATGCTAGAGCAGATAACAACATAAATGGTGATACAACCCAGGCACCGTATCAACTGATAACGGTTTGTGGTAAATCATGGCAGAAATGAAAAGAAAACCATGCAAAGATCAGTCAGTCTTGGCTACGAGAGTATTTTTCGATACGTGCTAGCCCCTCCAATAAATGCGCTTATGCGTTGACTGTGGCTGTGACTTTATCGCTTGAGAAACAATGTCAGTATCCCACGGTTGCCACATACGACAATCTCCACGAAAACCATGCCAACTGTCTCTATTTTTAACGCGATAACAACCTGTTTGCAAACATACACCCCGCTCAGTGATTCTCCACGGCTTAGGTTTGGTTAACGTTTCCGCAGGTGTTGACTTGAGTTTGTACGATTTTGGCAAACCAAACAGAATTTGTAACTTTATTCACACACTGTCAAATGTGTCAAACTGCTTAATCATGCTCAGTAACTGCTACTGTGTCCGGCTTTTTGGAATGCTTTAACCTCCTACGTTCCGTTCTACGCAGATGCCATCACATACCCATAGCTCACCAATGTTAATACCGTCGGCTGATAGCTTTAAGTTCTACTGCCTATTTAAAGTGGCCGTGCCCACATTACAGCGCCGTCCCGTCAACGCCGTTACACTACTAGCGGCGATGCTGGTAGGTTTTTTTTTTGCACTGCTCTCGCTCATCGACCATTAAGTTGTTACGGTGCGATAAAAGCCATAAGGCCTCCTGCCCGCCGGCCATCTACCTTGCGTCTGGTTATACAGCCCCAATCAAATGCCACTTGATGGGCCAAATTCGAAACTGCTGTGCAGCTCCGATTGCTGCGCAGCATGGTCCAGAGTACCCCAACCATTGACGTCATTCCAATGACCGCCGGGCGCGAGGATATGATTTTATGAGCGTGCCGGTTTGATGGTAGCAGGGTATAGGCACGGCGTACGTCTCAAGAAGTAAATCGTTGGTTCGCGAATCACCATCGTGTAGCGGGCAACGCAAACTAAAGCTCAACTCAATGTTCTCACTTTCATTGCAACAATTAGCAATGTAATGCATCCACCACCGTGCCTTCTGATTGGACAATCCCTGAAACACGAGCTTGGCAAAGAATGTTGAGGAGTAAGCAAAAGAAAACATAACATTAATTGATAGACTTCTAGGACGTTTCCGTTCACTTGTGTCTGTTTGTTTGGTAAGCAACTCGGGACCACATGTCCAAATATTTTGACATACACAACATGATTTCTTTCACGAACGCTTCGAACGGCCTAGGTGTAGGTAAGCTGTTAAGGCATTCTGGAAGGCACTTTGCATTGGGAACAGCTCAAGTGGCAAGTCTCTGTACAACATTGTGTAAACGACGGTTGGTCAAACACGGCAATGATTACTGCCGTACAGGCGACAAAAGATGTTTAATCACTGTCCGAGCTTATATCAGAACTTCAACTGAAATACTTACATGCCTGTTCCATCTTATATAGAACGCTTTTAAAATCAGCACATGCGGTTACGCTTCAAACCTACTGTAGCTATAACAAACGGATCAACATCACTTGAATAGTTTCCAAACAATGTGCGCTGCTGTACGCGTGAAGCTCTGGCTACTCCCCATTCTCTGCATCTATTATAATAGCTCATAAAGTCGGCGACGCGCTTCCCAAACGACGCGTTTAATTGACACAAATATTCCAACCCTCGGCAGATCTTACTGATCGATCCAACCCACACCGATCTTGTTACGGTCAGCACTGTTTACACTCGGACATGACGTCAATGACGGTCGATTTACTGATTAGGTAGCTTCGGAAACATGAAACAATAAAAAATCCCCCCACCATTTCCCGTATTTCAAACGCTGGTCGAGAAGAGCATTCGACGCTTAAGAAGCACGATGCGACCCACAATTGTTAACCAGTGTCTTTCGTTACTTTCGTTTTGTGTCTTGCAGATTTCCTTCTGCCAATAACAAATGAATCCAACGAGACGACAGCTTACCTTGCCATTTACAACTTTTAGGGTTTGAGTTTATTTATCAGTTAAAGCTGCTGCATACAAAATATATATATACTTATCTATCTATCTATCATTGCTACCCATTAGACGAGTTTCAGAATATATATATAACGATATCGATAACTTAACGACGTAATGCTACAGTAACGCTTCACCGGACCGGATTCTATTCAGAATTTTTGACTTCATGACTAACCTTCTTTTTGCTGCACACTCGAACGTCACCCGGCTCATTAGGAGTGTCACCCTCCGTCGTTGCACCATTGCTGTGCGGTGCGCTGATAACCGGCGGGTCTGACTTTGCGGAAATTTCCGTCTCCTCCGGTACCGGATCCGACGGTAGGACGAGGCTGGCAAGTTTGGATCGTACCACCGAGTAGCCTTCGTCCTCATCACAGCTAACCGTGGAACAGGTCGAACAGTCGGACACCTTCCGTTCGGGTGTCCGCAGTCCACACTGGTACTCGCACCCGTCCAGCGCACTAATCGACGACCCGCAGTAGTTTAGATTGCTGCACGACGAGGCCGCACTTATGTCCGACTCACAGTCGGCCGAACCGCGGCGTAACCGGTGCCGCCGGAAGTACTCAATTTCCTCCAGCGTGATGCCGCACATCGTATCGTCCGAGTAGTCCGATACGACCACTGACGGTGTTCGCACGTAGCGAACACCTTCGCCTATATCACTGATGTAGCTTTGGGCAGATTCGCGCCGTGAAACGGACGTGCTCGGTGGACAACCGAGCTGCTGGTTTTGCCCGGACTGATCGGACGTCCCATTACCATCTGCGAGCGGTAATTCAATAAGCTGAGCTTCCAGAATCATCTTGCTGCGAACCACCGTTGGACAGTGGTCGGTAGGTGCTGCCGTCAGGCTGGGTAGCGTGGACGGTTCCGGAACTGGTAGTAACGCCGAACGTAGCGGAATGTCCGACACACCGAGCGTAAGCCTTCGCACCTTACCGACGGTAGCGATCATCTGTTGCTGTTCCTGCTGGCTGAGATCATCGTCCAGACCGAGGGCGGAATCCGAGCTGGACGAACGCGTTACCTTGTCCCGGTTCTTCATCGCGTCCGGGGGTGGTTCTTCCTCCACCTGCAGCGGGCGTTCCTCTTCGTCACTAGAACCGTACGGGCTGGGCTGTGTGCTACTGCGCCAACCTTCATCCGACTGGGCCGGGCTGGAGCTTTCTTTCGTGCGGCTAACGCGTACCGCTTCTTCGATGGACTGTGCCGTACTGGTGCGCATGCAGTCACCCACCAGGTCTCGAGCCAGTGCCGTCTTCGTACGTGACAACGCTTCCAGCGATACTGACGCAGGTAGCGAGGGTTCCTTGCGTATGTCACCTTGCTGTAATTTGCTCCCGTGCGGCCCATCTTCCTCCGTAGCCCGTCGCCGGCGTTCCTTCGCCGACGGTAACGCGCCCTTATCTAATCGACTTTTATCACCGTTCCTTACAATACTGCTCATAAATCTTTGCACTTCAGCCTCCTTCTGGCGGATGATGTTTGCGTACAGTTCGATCAGTCGCTCTACGCACGGAAAACGGATCACTTCCGTCTGTCCCGACGACCATGCGGGTTCGTCCCGCTGATCGGACCGCCCACCCACAATCGCTAAGTCGCTTGTCTTTCGGGCATCCAAATCCAGCAGTTCCATATCCCTGAGCAATGCATCGTCCAAGCAAAGACGACTGTAGACGACCGTTTTTCGTTGACGCTCGCGGGTTCTATGTACACAGGCATCCATGCCATCTGAATTCACCAGCTCACCGGACCGATTCCCTAGCCGACCGCCCGTTCCACCGACGCCCATGGTGGTGGTCTTATCAGTACATTCGTTACGGTTACCGGTCACAGTCTCCCGGAACCCAACGACCGCTCCGGTTTCGCCCGACGGCGGGCTCGATCCGCGTGTGATGGGACAGCCCCTGTTGGTGATAAGCGCGCTATCGCTCGCTCGACAAGTGTTTGCTGTCACTTTGACGTCAGCAGCAGGAGAATCGGACCTGGTGCATTCAAACTTTCCAATTAGGCCGCCAACCACCGTACCGCCCACGGTACGGCTTGTAACCGCTACCGGGCGAGGCCTTGAGATTTCCCCGAGCGCTGCCACTCCCGCGCTGGATAACGATGACGGTGATGGTGCGATTGCGGGCGAGGACAATGTTGACTGGGCCGACGGTTCGGTCGCTGGTGCGGAAGTTGACGATGGTGATGTTGGCGGGCACCTGTTGGCCATTGCCAGCACTTAGGGCTTGAGGGTGTGCGGCTTCCAAGCGCTTATCTCGCTGATGACGAACGCGGGACTCATCCTTGTCGTATCATCGCGACCACTTGTCACCTTCGCGGTAAGCCCTTTCCGATGAACTTTAGTCACTTCGTTTTTGAAGCATTCAATCGACCGTTAAGTTTACGCATCGCCCTGCACGAGCTCATTCTCGATCAATTACTCAACACCAAGCAATCGAGCAATGACGCTGTTGTGTCGTTGATGGCGTGTTGGAGATCTGTTGAAAGAGAACATTAAACAGGGATAAGGGTTAGAGCTGTCGGTAAGTCATAATTTAGAATAGGATTTAAATAGTTTAGCATTTAAGTGCGATATCATTACTGTGCACGTTTAGATTCATCCTGAATTATTCGTTGAACTAAAACGAGAACATTTATACAATCTCATTCAAGAGCCGTAAGATACCATAGAGATCTAAACCTTCAATAAGCATTATATCATGACTTCAATTCGTTGTTACAATCATGGGTTGGATAAACAAAAGTGAAATCGAAATCAGATTGAAGAGAAGATTTAAACTTTTGTTATCACAATTTGGGGCATTTTTGTTAGGATCTTACGGCTACGTTTAGTTAATTTATACAACTTAAAAAAAATCTCTTTTTTTACTGCATAAGAACGGCCTGATCGTATGTCTAGAGGCTTTCAATTTACTTAGTATGAAAGTCTTAACGTTAAAACGGATGAAAGTAGTCATTGTTCGTAATGTGAACTCTTTCCAACCTGATGTTTCTATGCAATATTTAAATTATTTAATTGTACCATATTTTTCTAATTGTTATGAGGAATAAGCTTGAAATTCTACTTTAAAATACTTGCTCAACAAAATGGTTTGTTTGTATGATACAAACAGAGTGTTTACCTAATTATTTTCTTCTACACCAATACGGCCAAGCCGCTCTTGTTGAATAAAAAAAGCAAAAATTTCTTCAGCCAAAACTGTCTAACAACTGCTTGTTGAGTGAAAAACAACAACATTTTCTTCTCACTCTACTGAATCGGATCTAACGGTTACAAGCAGTCGGGTTAACGGCCCTCGGAAGAAATGCTTCCCATCGGCAGCACCATCGGCTTCAAACGGTGAGCTTAAAGGCAGCATAAAGCTCTCGCACAAAACAAATCCTCTATCTTCACCTCCATCCGTTTCATACCCTTGCCACTTTCGTACCACTTCCGATACAGCTGTTTTGTAAAGGGGAGCAAAAATGGTGTGCCCCCTTTTTTCTTCAACACTCACGCGGAGTCTGCCCGAGACACTCGCTGGATGCACTCAGAGATTGAGTTCCGCTCATTTTGCCAGTGCTCTTTCGAGCTCCACACGCGAAGAGACAGATCGACGCATACATATGGTTCACCCCGTCATCCCCAAAACCATGTGGTGACGGTTGTTATACTTGGCCGACAGTACAACCAGCATAACACAACGTAACCACACTCACGACGGCTTCGTCGTCGTTGGACGCACCTCTGCGCGAGCGGTTCTGGCAAACAGCACAGACGATGATCATGTGCACACCGATGTAGGTCAATGTTTTGCACTGACGGTACAAACGTGGGCAACAGCAAAGTGGAGAAGAAAAAAAAAGCACACAGTCATCTAACATGACTAATCAACGACGAGGAGAGAAAGGTGGTACGAAACACCTTTGGTACGTATGCGCGTGGCTACAAACAAACCAACTGCAATGTATACCGTTTATTAGTGTGTGCCATACGAAGCACCGTATCCGATGATAAACATTGTTGTAAATAAAGGCAAAGAGGTGGTTTAATTACAATATAAGTTATAATTGTATAGCATTTACAATTTAGTAATTGTTGAGCGCGCAACAGCTCGCTTGAATGGATTGAAATTAGAATCAGAAAAATAGATTTTTTTCTTTTCCGATATTTTTGAATAATAATTTTGGAAAATATTTCATTGCAATTTAACTTCTTTACAAAATAACATCAATCTTAGCTTCTCAATATTTGAAATTAAAATAATGAACGTTTTTCAAATGATTGTCTGGCGTATGTACAGTGCGTAACATAATTATATACTTTTAATCTATTTTAACAGAAGGGCATCGAATCCCATCCAGACTTCCTGGACTTTGCCAGTAGCATACAGTGCTATACACAGTAAGTCTAGTCAGTCTACTCTAGTAATCTATATCATGGCCTAGCAGATGGTTAAGACTAGAGGCAGAACATTCTCACAAAAGGTAATAATGTTTTCTTATTTCTTATCGAATTTCATTTCTATCGAATTTAAACGATTTTTTCCCGCAATTGTTTAGATTCTTATGTTTAGTATGTGTACTGAGGGTTAAACTACATATAATGACTCACATCCCAACGGGTTAAGTTACACTGTGGTAATGATCCGCTAATATACTACATATCAATTATTTGAATTAAGTACACAACATCCATAAATCCATTCTCTATGTTTTCAAAACTTATCACAACATCATTCAAAACCTGTTACAACATTTTTCTCAGATTTTTTTTTCCATTAAGGGGAAGTTAGATTCTTCCCATTCTTTAGCACTACAACCTCGAGAGGTCCTGGCCTGCCGTTACTGACTGAATTGTACCAATAGCTGGATAGTTTTTCTTGCGTACGTGTAGTCCATCGTGACGGGATTTGATATCCGGTAATCTACCGAAGATCGATGGTGCTACTAGCTCGACACCGAATCGTCCTAAATCTAGACCCTTCAATGGTTTTCTGCAACATTTCAAACTGTCAAAAATGTGTTTTATTAAATTATGAAAAATTTAAGATATTTTCCAAAATCTCAGCATTGTGACTATTTATTCAGTTCAAAATATGCAACAAAAAATGGAAGCTCAAAAATGTCTAGAATAATCAAGCAGCACCCACAGTGAAAGGTTCTAAAACTTATGTTACGCACTGTATCAAGAGAACTTTTTTGTTGAGTCGTATCCATACATTCATTTCAAAGGCATACATTGAAACTGACAAAATAAAATAATCAAAAATACCTTGCCCAATATGCTTCACCTATAAAAAAAAACTAATCCCATCGTTTCCCTCCGATAGGTACAATCCCACATGTTCGCGCACAAATCGATCACGACCAAACCGTTCGGTCGTAAATTCCCCATTGTTTATATGATTTAAGATTCAATTATCCACACACATTTGGAAGAAATACAGATGTTACGGGTTGCGTCTTAAGCGAACCTTCGCCCCGTTTTTGCGAAACGATGTTTATTCTGTTTTTGTTGTGATCCGTTCCCCTCGGCCCGCCCGATCGCTCCTTTCCCGTTTGTCACAATATTTACGACCGAACGATCGATTGGGTTGAGCGATCGAATCAATGGGACAGACCACCACCCAAAAGCGGTAACGTAGCGGGGAGCGCAATGAAATTGAAAATAAACGATCCACGGACGGCCCCGGAGCACTCCTCTATGTACGGACGCGTAACGATTCCAGCTAGGTGCCCAGCTGCCCAGGACGTCGCCCAGCTGCGCCCCATTCACCTGAGCGCTCGGGCGTACGCAAAACGGCGCAAAGTATACTGGCCTTTAAAATTCAATTTTATTGACCAACCAAAAAGCACACGGCCCAACCACAGTGCCAAATGGAACATCTTATAGGTTGCTGTGCTTTTTTTTATTATTTCACCCATTGGATAGGTTGTTGATTGTAATCTGTCGTATTTCGTTATGGGATTGTATCGCGACAAACGGAGGGCTGGTGGAGGAATCGTTTGTTTGCTCAATTTTTAGACGACCCTCACAACTTTGTGGGGGTGGGGGGGGGGGGGGTGAGAATTACGTTGTCGTTACGACAGTGCAACGCCTTTTGTGATGGGTGCGGCCAGAGTCCAGGGGTGAAACGAGATGCACTGGAGATCACCGTAAACACTGTCCCATATACAACATCAATTCAGAGAGTTCCTCGCTTCTAGGGGATTATTTTTGGATTTTGGAAAAAAACATAACAATGAGGAATGTTAAAATTGAATGTATACAATTCAATTTGCCGCTTGTACTTTTGCTTGGAACAAAGCAAATGTTGCAAAGAATGCTACATACATTAAATCCTGGAAGAGCCCAGAATTCCCATTTCAGATTTATGCTCTCTGCAGTAAGCAGATGAAAGCCACCGACATGACGACGAATCCTTTCAAGAAACCACGCAACTCGTCTTGTACCATGCACAATGCTCTTCCCCGAATGCCTAAATAGGTCAATGCCGACTGTTGTGCATCGTGTTCCGCTTACGATGTCGCACGTACCATCGGCATCATGCACCGATCGCGACATTGCGAACATGAATGTATGATAATCGATTTGCTGTTCCCCACAAAACCCACCATTTGCATATACAGGGCCGATTCTTTCCCGTCCAGCATTCGCCAACATGAAAGAAGCAAAGCATAACAATGTGCGGGACAAATAAAACCGGTCATTTTATTCTCTTTTCGGTTCCATTTTCGGAAGCAACTGGGCAAGCTTTTACTTACCGCTAACCAGCTTCGGTAACTCGCCCGTTGACAGCGAAGTGGCAGCAACAGGAAGTTAACGAATGTGCCACACGCAATCGCACCAACTGCGCCCATGCACCAGCCTTCGCCAAGTATTATTGTCGGCCCCGTTGCCAGACTCGGTGCCAAAATGCACGAGAACGATAAACATGTGTAGCGGTGCGAGAGTGCTTTACTTTGCTCGGTAGCCACGCACATGCATGATGATCGCGGGGCTGGACAGACCGCGTCGCTTAACAGACGACCGGCAATCGGGATCGTTAACTTTGTTATAAAGTGGTTCGAAGCAACGAGGCAAAGAACCCACCCGCAATTTATCTATTGTGCGCGATCTTTACGCCTAATTGTAATTTATTCGTTAAGCGGATCGGGGTTTAGTGGATGGTGTTAGGTTGGGGCAGCAGCTCGTCAGTGTGTTGGACTTTCAGCTGGTCACAGTCCACTGACCGGTGGCATAGTTCACCCAACGTGCCGGGCATGGAATCTTGAAGTGTCAGTTCCACTTAGTCGCATATCATCACATTAGGTTAGGAAGAACCTTCGCAAATGAAGAGATGTTGATGATCACCCTGGTCCAATAAGATATCTAAAATAACTGCAAATGATGTATAAAAATCAGCTAGCGTCTCTTCTAACAAATTATGAAACCTATCCCTGCCTTAACATGCAATTCTTCAGAACAACGGTAATAAGATAATATATTCTATTTGGTAAAAATTTGAAAATATTAAATTATAATTTACTTCATCTTCTTCCTTGGCACTACAACTTCGAGAGGCCTCGACCTACAATTTCTGGCTATCTGTGAGTTAATTTTACCCACAGAAAAGTAGTCACCCGTACGTAAGGGCTTGGATGGGATTTGTACCCCGATCCTCAAATTATAATCTAAGGCTCTGCAAATTTGTAGCTGTAGTATGCCTTCGGAATCTCATCATGATCTATACTTCCAAAAAAACTGGCAACTTTTTGCAGTATGTTTAATACTGTTTTCAAGGTCTCCAATTCACTATTCAGATTAACTTGTCTCCATTAGAGTAATAAAATCTTTGTAGAATGATTTCGTAATTAAAACAAAATTCATCAATTACAGTAAGATACTTTATAACTCCATTTTATTTAAGGTTTAAATCAGCAGCAGTTTCAACCTTGCCATCGTTTAAGGAATTTCATGAACCAGATGAGGATGCATAGACACACTTGCCGAATTTACTTTCGTAAATCTGTACTTCAACATTCCCTAGTATAATAGAAAACAAAAAAATCAAAGAAGGTCGTGCTCCTGAACTACAATCTCCAAAGATATTGTCCTTCCATTACTGGTTTCCTTGTCTTTTTTAACCTGTAGCTCGATAGTCAGTCCTGTGTACGAGGAGACAGTCCAGATGGGAATCGATATTCGATTCCGTCGGGAGACGAAAGGTGCCTTTGTTGCCTCTACCGCCAGGGCCTCGTCTCCACCAAACGATAACCAGGACTCCAAAAAGCCTGTAGCTTAAGATTTGAAAATCGAGATATGAGTAAGTGTACCACACTCCTATCATGCTGTACTACAGCCGGTGGAAGCTTCTACACCTTATGCATATTTACAGCTAGCAATTTATAATCACACTACCACAACGCCTTTGAGACATTAACTCTGTCCAAAGTTGATCAACATTGTTTAGTCTTTTTTTTTTCGAAAGAAAGATGTTTTGCAAAAGTTTTGGTTCAAAGGTGCCTACTCAATTGTGAAGTTTTGGAGGTGATATATAATTCAAGATTGAATAGTAGAAAGAAAAGAAGCAGATTGGTTTGTAATATCTATCTTTTTCAGTATTATTTTTTTGTAACTTCAGATTATGCGTCGCAAAATTTCCAGAAGGCTAGCCCAAAACATATCTGACCTAACATTATGAACAGTCATTTCAGTCGTTGTACACAAATGTTTCGTTTTGTATTTTAGCAAGGGAAGGAGTTGGAGAGGGAAGGAATGGAAGGATGGGGAGTTTTCTCATTGATGTCAGTGTACATGCAAAACCTTCGTATTTCCTTGCAACAAAACGGCTGCATACGTCACGACACGGCGTGTGGCATTGTGACACCCATTGTGGCTCGGCGATCGGCGTACCGCATTAACATATCAATTGGCGATTTATTATGCGACACCACCACCTGCTCGTAACGGCTGCCAGGCGGCAAGTGCACCGTGGGGAGGTATGGATGGAGCATCGCACGCCCAACCGTCCCCCCAAGTCTGACGAACCGTTCTAAAGCCGCGATCCGGACGATATGGCGATACAATCAACACTGCTAGCGGCTGGTACAGTACCGAAACGTCTACGTCCAGCGTCACGTGCGTAAGCCTGACAGTAATGAGCAAAAACGTAGTGCGAGGGAAAAAAAGCACACACACCGAAGAAAATCCCTGCGAAAACGATCGACGACGGCAGGTGGTGTTAAGCGGTTCGCAAATTAGCGGCTCGGGAGCATCATTCGGGAGGCAGGGAAGATGCACCCACAGATGTTGTTGGTGGCACAGGTATCTGGCGTCCGGTACAAATGAGATGCTGATGGGTTGATTGCAAAGAAAATGACCGTATTTTTTGTTGTTGTTGTTCATTGCTCTTTGTAGCACAAACACACAAGACAAGGTGGCATATAACGAGCCAACCGATTGATGAAACGTCTCGATCGACATTTTGCTACACGAAACTTCACTAAAACTACTTGATGCAAAGTAACGTCCCCATTAGCGAGCTCGGTGTTGATGATTGACGATCGCTGCAACCTTTTGCTGGCAGCACGCGGAAAGGAAGCGGTAGAACCAAGACCGGCTACACCACTACACACCACCGACTGCGAATGTGGAGCGTGTGGATGCTGTGTGTTCAAGGATTCTTCGGAGGATCGTGTCCCCTTGCTCCCAGGCCCCACTTATGCCACGCGTCTTCCACATTCAATCTTCTCACCTTCTTCGTTTCCTGTTAGCGCCGCCGCCACGGGTCTCGCCGCACCGATTCCCACAATAAATCCGATCCAATCGATCGTCGAACGTGTCGCGGTCGGCTTCGTCGGAATGGCGAAGGCAGGAAATGAGGCGGGGTGGGAATGAAGGAAGGGGGGAAAAATCGGCACGGCCAATTGGCGAGCGAAGTGGAAGTAATTAAAGTCTTCACCTGCCTGCCTGCCCGCTCCCACCAACCGCACCATCAAGAGTGTGCCACTAGAGAAGCCTGACACTTGGCGAAAACGGTTCACGAACGGCACCGCAAACATCCCCCGGCACCAAAACCGAACAACACACGCTGAAATCGGATACAGCCAGCGCTCCGTGATGCTGTGTGTGCGCGGCGATGGGTGTCCACAGACGGTGCGACACAGGGTGGTTCGCCATTGCTGAGGTGGTTCCAAAACCGGTGACATTGATCAGCAGGTATCTCGCTCGACGCGTTCGCGTGTGTCGCTGGTCGTGCGTATGTCCTTTTACGGAGTCCCCCTGTCTCGAATATGATTAACGCATTCGGGCAGCCTTTCGGGTGGAGGCGAACAGACATCACCACCGCGTACACCATACACGCCACATTTTCTTCAGCTGCGCCTGGGTGCAGGGCTTTGGGTTGAGCACCAAAAAAAAAAAGAGACCAACATGCACAGGCGCGCAAGGGAAGGCTGCTGGCATCTCCGGTGGCCAGCATGATCATCATCATGCATCGTACTCGCAACCGATCCGAGGTAAAGGTCAATAAAGGTTGCAAGAAAAGCGAAACAGAATGAAGCGCAACAACAACAAAAAACAGGCTCGGGAAACAACAATGCACTTTCAAAGAGCATCATTGATAAGCGGCTGGTGCAATGGCGTAATGGCGCTGTCAGCATTGATTTTGGTAGTGTTTTTCACCATTTCTTCGGTGGTGGCTTCGTATGCTTGTTAGCACTGCTAGTCACTAGAGTTTGATGCATTCAAGAGGCAGGAATGGAATTCGAGATCATTTGAAAACATTCTGCTGCAGAATCAGACTATATGCTTTTCTCATAACTCCTCTGAATCTGAGCACACTCATCTTAACAGTAACACCAGACAGGTGATTTGAAACCTTGATGTGGCATCTCGGTCAATACATCCGAAGCCAATCAAAAAATAGCACTCCAACAAACTAGAAACCTACCTTCTTGAGGAATGAAGAACTATATCCAGCTGTATTTTGTTTGCACTAACTCAGCAAAACTCCGCTGATGCACACACTGGTGACCCCGCGGCCCTTTCGTTCACACAAAACCACCTGCACTAACAAAATATAATACGATATTCACGTTACGTTCTAGCACCCGGACCACCGCTTGAAACACTTGCAAAAACTACATTCACTCACTCGTCACTATGGTTGATTGAATTCACAGACACGGTTGCGTTGCTTCCATTTATTGCGTACTGCACTGAAACCGACACATATATTCACTGCTCTTTTTCTATTTTTCAAACCAATTTTTCCCCTGCATATCACACACACGATTCATCAACCCTCGCGGGAAATTTTAGAAACTTTCGGATTTTGAACGGACACTTAATGCCTCCCCATCAACTAGTCACAACACTCACGAAGAAGAAAGGCACATCACTTCAGATCACTTTTCTAGCTGGGAGCCATTTCACAACCAAGCACCGTTACTGTTGTCAAATCGCAGCAGAAAGATGGTAGCGGCAATGGTTCGCACTTAAGTACTAACCGCGCATAATTCCCACACTGGAATCGCACGACCCGGCCCGCCTTGCTGAAGCACGTGCATCGAATCCGATGATTCGAGTATGAAAGAAACCAGAAGGGATCGTACCAGTGCTGCAAAACCGCAATCGCTCTCTGAGTGACTGTGCTGGGTGCTTTTTTTTCTTCTTTATTTTCTTTTCTTTTTTTTCTTGTAACAACCACTCACTAACGCGGATTGATTCGCGCTCGCGCGCCCCGCGTCGATCAGCTCTCCGGCGCATAATCTCTCGTGATTCGATTCACACACGCGATCGCGCACCGTGGGATGGTCGGGACAAAACAACGATCATCAAGTTTTTGTAAACAATTTTAATAAAATAAATTTGTGTAATGGAATTCAATGTATGTATAATAAATTCTTCATATTTACAATAAAATATATCTAACATCAAAGAAGTGTAGAGCGTAGCTGGTTCAATAAGAAAAAAATCCAATAAAACTGTGTAATTCATAAGAAAGAGTGAAAAAGAAGGTTGACCTTTGGTAATGTTCTAACTAAACCCTTTCAAGCAGATGTTGTTAATTTGATTTCCTAATGAACTAGGGCTTTGTCCTCCTTTTAATTATTTTTTTTTATAATTACCATTATAAATATTAATTATTTATAATTTCCATTATAAAATTTAATCTTTTAATTTCAAAACTAATTAGCAAAGTATAGTATATTTCTCAACAGCTTTCTCATTTTTGATCACAAAAATGAAGCGATAAATCTAGCCTTACAATTAAAGCATGGACGGCTCGGTCGTATTGCCTGTTGTGATATTGCTACCTTTTCCAAAAAATATATTTAAACCATTAACAATTTATTTCACGTTTAGCAACAGTTACAAACGTACGGTTGGTTAACACATCAGAACGATTTTTTGAAATGCCCTTAAAAGTCAATACTTGCTATTGCTGTATTCACTTGCGTACATGCATGTTACAACAATAAAAGTTTGCAAAGATTAAAACAAACCTGGGTATACAACGTTCAAAAACTGGGTTCTTATTTTACCACAAAAGGCACACAGTGGTGGTGAATGCTTCGATCCGACTTACATTAACAATCGTGAGATATGAAAACATGAATTTGTGAAAAAAAAATTCATCATTAATAAATGTCGTCGCCATCGTTGATGTATGTGAGCTTAAAGTTCGCGTTTGAGTTAAGTGCGATTAAAATAAATTAATTAAAAAGCCAAAACATTAATGCAGTTTAATGTTAATGCGTGCGATGCGTACGATGAGTCACTGTACGCATGTATAATTTAAACATCAACTTACAACCCGTAACCGTAGGAATGCGCAAAACCTAAGACTTTGCCTGTAACATGGTAATTAGTGATTGTATTTGGTTGCCGAGATCTGTTTGTCTTTGAAACATTTGTTCAATATTTTGCTCCATACGCGACAACCGGTAATCGATCGAGCCTACGTTCTGTTGCCGTGAGTGAAGAATCTCCAGCGCATACTTCACTATTTTACCGTCCATATTGCTCAGGCACGGCATAATGCAACATTCGGTGCTGTACTTCTGATTGTGCTCCAGCAATCGGTCGTTTTCCAACTTATTGCCCAGCTCGAGATTACCCTTCTCCACGTCGTGTGTGTACCGTGACACTAGCGATGGTATCATGATCGTATTCGATTGGTTTGGCTTCACGACAATGTACTTGAGCGGATCGGCGTTCGAGAATAGCTGCAAACTGTTCGAGGGGAATATCCATGCCAGTCGTTCGGTTCTAGGTTGTCAGCGAAACGAAAGTAAACGTGTTAATGTCGAAAAACATCTGCACATCAGTGAAGACACACTTACACGCATCGGATTGGTTTTGATGTCTTCAGCGCATTTTCGTACTTGTTGATGAGAAACACCTTCTGCGTAATACCGATGATTTCTGATTCAGCTTTGATTGCCTGTAGATGAAACAAACGATTGCATTGCAACATTCGTTACTTTTTTTCCATACACCCAGCAGTCACAAGCCCGCCATCACACCTACCGTTGTATCGCTAACAGCAAGACCATTCATCAGGTTGAACAGTACGATCGAGACGAAGAATAAAAACAGTGCAAAAATAACATAGCTCAAGCTCGACTGTTGGAATTTAATGTTCGCCGCTTCGAATTCACCTGAAAATGTAATAAAACACTTTAGAGGCTAGCGAACAATAGGGGGCTATTTATAAAAGTTTCGTATGCGCAGCTGCTACGTCACGTTACTCGCCGTAACAATATCGATTTAACATATGCGTTCTCATGAACACCTTCCTCGTAAAGATATATCTCATGCAAAAAAATAAAAACAAATCTAATAGGGGTTTTCCCATTCTCATGCATTCACCGGTTACTCACCAGTCAACATTACTGCTATTTTCATCAATGCAAGCGGAACCTCTTGGAACTGATTGAACTGATCGTCATCAGCGTCCGCTCCACCTTGCTCGGTAACGGTTTCCCCGGTGCTCGTCTCCACCGATTTAGCGCTTCCGCTCACCCGGAACAGTGTGTAAAAGCTGAACGCAAATGCAAGCAGTATGATTGAATACAGTACCAAGCATTTGAGGAAATTCTTCGACACCGTTTTCAGCATAACCATGTGCGTGGCGATGGACAGTACAGGCAGCGTACCGATCAGCAACGTAAACTCCAACGCTGACAGTAGAATAACGCAGGCCGAGGCGACACGCCGTGTTTCGTCGCCAAACTCTCGCATCAACACCGCACCAGACGCAAGGATGAGCAGCACCTCCATGCCATTTTCCAGCGATCGGACGTACACGCGCATGTTCAGCAAAAACTGGATCAACTCGCGTACGATCAGATATATCCATCCGGCCAGCGACACGAAGTAGAAAAACAGCTTGAACGGTGCGTCCTCCCGTCCATAGCAGAACACAACGTACATCGTAAACGAGACGAAGAATATCGTACAGATGACCAGATTGATGTAAAAAAAGCAAATTAGCTTCAGCCACTTCAGCAACAAAATGCTTGATATCACAGGATGCCGGAGCAGTCGCTTGGCGCTGGACGATTGTGCCATCCGCACGATCGGTTGCATCTCGTCCTCGTACGGTAGCCCAACGAACGGTACCTGTGCCGGTTTGGCATAGTTTGGTTTGTGTGCCGGTGGTATGAAGTTGGAGAAATCTATTCTCACTTCGTAGTCCTCGTCACCGGGCTTCCGATCGTTGCTCGTAACGCACGAGTCCAGATGCTTCTCCAACAGCAAGGAATCCATATCGCTGATCGGTGACTCTCCGAACATGTTCTCACCCCCGACGTAAGCACCCTTGGCAAGTAGCAGCTCCTGAGCATGATCGATCTTGTACTTCACCGCGTAGTGCATTGCAGTGTAATGTTTCACGTCGATTTTGTCCACCTCTATGCGGGGATCTTTTAGCAAAATGCCCATACTCTTGAAGAAGGGACACTTGTTCTTGTCCTTGTACACGTCAATTTGTTTCACCAGCAACGAAAGCAGCGGATCCTCGTTTATCAACCACACCTCAGTATCTGGTATGATTTTTAGCAACATTTCAAGCAGCGGCACGTTTCCTCGATTACAGCACATGGCCAACAGTCCGGAGAGTAGCGCAGGCTTTCCGGTAAATTTTCCACCCACGATACGGCCCTCCAGGAGCTTCAGCGCAATCATCTGCTTCGCTTGGTACACCGCGTTCGACAGCAGATCGGTAAAATCTTCATCCCGTAGCACGTGACCTTCATTTTGACGACTGTATTTCTCATAAGCCGTGAGAAACTCATCTTCCGTTCCAGCTACTAACTTGTTCCGCAGTATTTCCAGCGTCACATTTTCCATGTCGATTTTTGGGATTATTGTGCCGGGAAAGTGTTGCTCGATCGCTTTACGTGCTTGTTTCCGGCGGAAGTCTACGTTCACGCTGTAGTTTTGCAGACAGTATTCCAATATTTCCTTCCGCCAACCGTCGTTACCAGTGACGAGTAGCGCTATAGGCGAGACACTATCTTCGTTCGTCGCGTTAATGTTGGCGTGGTATTTTAATAGCAGCTTAATGCACTCAAACACTTCCCTCCAGTTATCACCATTGATCTGCTCAAACAGTAAAAACAATGCCGTTCGATCTTCGTACTTCTGGTCGACAGCGATGCGCGGCAGTTCAAGCAACTCCGAAAGATTGTCTGTATCGAAGGACAGGGCAGCCAGATGAATGGGGTACTCGTTGGTCTGAGGGTTTCGCTGTAATGAATGAAAAAATGAATGAAACACACACCCACAACGTTACGAAGCGTGTTTGCAATTGTATCTATGGAAACGAAGTCTTTCAGCTGTTGTTTTGTAAATACGATCCCTCTACCCGACAAAGGGTAAATACCCAGCGAACAAAGCTACCGGCACTCGATTAACCGTGCGTCACGAACTGTTGACACAGGCAGACGTTACATGTTGAAAACAGACGTTACATATTGAAACAGCTCAGCATTACCTGCTACCGAATCAGACTATGAATTGATCCAAGGGCTGCAACTCGGATTCGAATAAATAATTAACTGTTTAAATATTTATCAAAATATCCGTAACATTCGAACAAAACTTGTAGCGTATTAATAATAAATCCATCCATCTGTGCAGGACGTCTTTTGTAAAAGTAGAGATCATCGACAAAACAAATACTGGCCAAGCAGACGTAAATAACTCGTCTTCATTACCGGGAGATGGTTCAGGTACAGGTGGGATTCGTTACCCCGTCCCAAAGTGTGAAAGACTGTCGCCGCTTACCTTAACTACAAGTTTTGCTTTTCTTCGTTTGGCACAACAAATAGTTGAATGATTAAGCCATTTCCCCTATTGAAGCTACAATTGTTTTTGTCAAAAAGCTTTTAATTTACCTCATCAAGCGTTAGCTCTAAAGTCATACTGGAGAGTTATTATTCGTGAACCTATAAGCGGATTTTGAATATTCTAAAGCTTCATACTATTCTGTTAAACTCACAATATCCCCAACTATCCCAAACAATCTGTTCTTTCTGTGAGCAGATCCGCAGCGTACTTCCCTAGCACGCTTGGCGAATACCAACAATCTAATTCTTGACACGCTCTGAATATTTTCGTATCGTCTATTAATCATTAAATTACTGCTTTATCAATAAGATTTAGTATGGGAGGTCTGTATGGTGCTTTATGTTTTTTTTCTGTTTTCCACCATCATAGTTATCGATTAAACCTTTCCCCAAGACATCGTTTGAAGGTGACAATATTGCTTTCTGAATTTAAGTTTTGTTCTTTGAAAAGCCTTATCATTCATGCGTAACGTGTCGAAGCAGCAAGAATATTGATTTTTAACGAGCAAATGCTAAAAAACAGTGTTCCTCCATTGTGTAAATAACTCTGTCGAGTTATTTATGTGTTAAACAATTTTTATTATTAATTATTAAGAATAATGACAGTGGAGAGTATAAAAAAATCATGCAATTCATGAAATATTTTTAATCATGTTTTGTTTTAAATACCATTAACCTTTTTTCCATTGCTTGTAGTTATGTTTTAGTTTCATCTCAATTGGTTTTTAAAATCTATGTTTAAAAACTGATCTATAGTCGTGCCATTCTTTCGATAACAGCTTGATTTAGAGCTTCCTTACAATTAATTAGCATAATTACTACATCCTTGTGAAGTATGTAACATTTTTTTCTCTCTCCTTTCGCCGTCTGCCTTCTTCATCCACCATCGTTCGAAATGCTGTTAAAATTGTTCGATTACTTCTTTTCAGCTGATCATTTGCCCTTGGCGTTCCGACTGCCGCTAAGAGATGCTCTATCCCATAATCTTCGCAAAACGTTTATGCGAAACGCAAACGCAACGAACAGGTGTATGCTGTTCCCCTATCCGTGATTGCTCTGCTGGTAATCCAAACAAACTTCATACTTCTTCTGACATTTCTATTACTGGCCGCGTGTTGGTCGTTCTCGTTGCCTTATGGATCACATTTCCATTTCCTTTAACCGATTCAGGAAATGGTGCCACATGATCTAAAAGAATCATTCTGAATGGTATCGGTGCTTTGAGAATTGGATGCAAAAATCCATCCTGTTCTCTTACCCATGTCGGGATGCAGACCGAACGCCTCTATAAATAAATTAAATTTAAAATTTCGGGATAACCCAACACTTAAGTCCTTCTATTAACCGGAAAAATCGATGATTCTCTGTCACGTAACTTTGACGCACCTGACGATCCTCATCGCACGCTGGTTCACTGTTTAGGGAGTCTACAAGAAAAAAGCTCACAAGACAATCGTCGTTTTCCTATGTCCAACACCAATAATCGATCCACTATCGATACTTCTAAGTCTTTTAAAGGAACCTCCACTGGTGCCCCTCGCTGGAGTCGCAAGAAATATCGAGCAACACGCGAATTCATTTATATTTTCTTACTCGCATCCCTCACTGCAGCGCAAACAGTTCTAAATACAAAATTTCTTCCAATCAAATAATGTCCAAAACGTCCTACATTTTTAACTCCTAACTGTGACAATTCGCTTCTGTCGTGTTAGTCTTACGACTGTAATAGCTTAAAGGGTACCATTTATCCTACGTTTATTCGCATCTTTATTTAGTAGTATTAACCGCAATTATGCTGAAATTTTTCAAAAAATCTCCAAAAACTTCCAACTAAGCCCCATGAACTGTTGAATCGCTTGTACCGCTTTCGGTACGGAAGACTCTTCCAACGCTTTCGTTTTATGATTCTCTTCTTTTTCTTTAAAGAATTGGCTTTTTTCTACATTTATAGTAAATCCTTCCTCGCCTCATATGGCTAGTATCACCTCTAATTTTTGTGACACTGCATGGCGTTTTTTCCCCAACTTTAACGTACCCAATTCTCGGTTCGTTTTTCCCCAATTCAGCCTAAAACATTTTGTCACCACAAGGACGTACTTCCTTCTCGTGAACTCATCCTTTCCTTCTCCCTTCTCACAAACTCCGATGCGGTTATGGCCGCGTGAAAGTTCTCTGCCTCGTTGTCACTCATGGTTTTCTTCGTCAAAACGTCTTGCACTTTCGAATTGCGCTTTCTGCCAGCCAAAGCTCCAAGATATCTTACCGACGAAAACCACCAAATCGGTGTTCCGTCTACTGTCAGTTCTGTGGCTCAGGGGAGGGATAAGAAATCTTTTACATCGGTGCGGAAATATTATCGCCTTTGTTTTACTCAGGTTGATTTTCATCTTCCAGTCTATTGCATAGCGAAGCAGAACGTCCAGGCTAAGCTGCATCCTACTTTTGAGCTCAACAAGTCTTCTACCTCTTACCGCCACGGCTGTATCATCTGCGAACAGAAATAATTGGCTTTTCGCAAGGGAGACTAGGAATGTCCGCTACGAATAGGGTGTAAAGGATTGGTGCTAACAGACTTCCTTGAGAGACGCCTGCTGGAATATTGGTTGAGTCTGACAATGCAGAGGACAATGACAATGAAAATCTTCAAAATGTAGATTTTGAGATTAAAACAGATAACAGCTTGCGTAGCAACCCACCATGCCATACATTATCAAAAGCCTTTTCCACATCTAATAAAGTGACGGCTGTTGAAGTGGAATCCAATTTGTTTTGCTCATCACAATGCTTGAACCTGAGAAGCTGATGGACAGTAAAGTGCCCTGCGCGAAAACCAAACTGCTCCGGTCGCATAAGTTCAAGCTCAGAAACCCATCGCTGTAGCCGATCGAGAATTATCCTCTCAAAAAGCTTTCCCAGCGAAGAGAGCAAACTAATTGGCCGATAACTTTCCGGAAGCGTGGGATCTGGAAGTGGCCAATTTTAAGACATCTGTTGAAGATATTCGTGATCCGGCTGAGGGGAGCCTTCACCTGCAGATGTTTGTTGAGGATGTTGAAAATCCCATCAAAACCAGCAGCTCTAAAGTTTTTCCTTCGTCCTATCGCAATTCGTCCGTCAGTGGAGGATACTTTCTCTTGGAAGGGTTAGTGTAGGAACAGCGGTTTCAATGTGAGTTAAAGTGGCAGCTACTGCCGTTTCATATCTGCAGACAATATCAAGTACCCTGCAAGTGCGCACTAGCGAACTGCCTAGCAAACGCGTTACTTTTCATTATGGGAGTGATCAGTGTTCCCCTATCAGTATCTAAGAGAGCGACTGGTTTCGGTTTCTTCTTTAGAACCTTGGCCAGTTTCCAGAAAGGAGGAGACCTATCGTCTAACCTCTCGATAAGATGACTGAAATTTTCATTCCTAATCACCTTAATCCGTTCTGCTATCAGTCTGGACAATGCTGCAGCAACTCTCTTATCATTCTCCTCCTCAGTACGGTGAGAAAGTCTTCTCAGACGGTTTCGTTTCGTTAATGAGCGATATAGTGTATCGATCAATGTTCAAGGACACACCTCTAACTGTGCACTCTTTGACGCAGGCTGTTTCTGCAAATTTAATGGCTAGCTCAAGTTCGGCGTTCGCTTTGTCGATGTCAGAAACGGTTTCGATCTCTGTGGAGAGAGTGTTGTTGTCCACCAGTCGGCCAAAACGATGCCAGTTGACATTATGGTACTCTTTTCGACGACGGACTGGTCCTCGAGAGATGGGGCAGTTTAACTCTATTACGACCGGGAAATGATCCGATGTGATCTCGACGTTGGAGAGGAAAAGATCTAGGGTACTGTGGGTACCGCTAATAGTTAAACTCTACAGTAAGGAGCGGTCCGGTGGCCGAGGCGATAACGGCGCCGGTCTTCACACGGCCGGTCCGGGGCTCAATCCCATGGGATCAGCTATGCTATGGGTGAAAACCAAGTCACAGAAAGCCAGAAATGGCAACACCTAGTGACCAAGTAATTCCTGCACCGTCAGCTGATGCTTCGCACCGGACCGTCAACAGCGTCGTCAGCTTACCCATCGCACCGAACCTGCACCAGCACCGTATGCATCGAATGGCTTTGCAACCGAGACGCTGAGTCAGCACCACCTCCGCTTTCCATTCCAATCCAATATCCTATTCCAATCCACCCAATCCACATACATGTATAAATTGTTGAAATAAACCCTCTCTCACTCTTAATTTGACCAGAAACCAGTCGCGTCTACGTTCATCCGAATCAAACATTTTTTAACTAGTGCAAGGTCAATGTTTTGCCGTAGAAGAAATTCTTCGAGTGGAATTTTCTTCGCGCATATCGAGCGGGCGTTCCATGTGACAAAACGGAGCTTAGCAGCCATAGCGAATGGCTAGTTCCGCAATAACGGCAAATTTTTCATGACGTGAAATGCCGGTTGCGATTTTGACCGCTGATAGAGGCTTTCAGGCGCAATCTGCTGGATCGATTGAGAACGTTTCAGAGTCGTGCTGTTGCGAGCGCATCGTTGTTTCATGGAGTTCTCGAGTTTCAGTTTCTCGTTCCATGACCAAAGGCCTGGCAGCGACGGCATTGGATAATGTGGCCTTGTCCACCTCGATGGGTCTCCCAAGAGACACGGATGCAGTCGACAGTGCGGATGCAGTTCAGAGCAGCCATGTTAATGGTGCCCTTGATGAAGTCTACAAGGTACAGGCACATTTGCTGCGATGGTCTCTTCGTTGTGCTTCGTTATTTTATGAACCAACAGAGGCTCTAAGGCTTGGTCTTTAAGGGCGGACATTACTTCTTCCTCAAGAAGATCCGTAAGTCCACGTAATACCGCCTTAAACGGTTTCATAGCACGCGTTCTCGTGTTTCGACCTGGCTGGACAGAATATTCATATAAAGACTACTTATTTTATAAAAATTGCCCGGTATTCCGGACAGCTCGGCTCCAGTTGGTGGTATGGAGCATTCACCACGATCGGTGTATGCGTGAGGTATGCATTGCTCTTGATTGGCCTGTTGGCCTCACCAACCTGTTGGCCAGTTGAGACCACTCAAAGTCTCAAAGATCTAAGTTTTGACGCTTAGATCGAAAACTGTTTACAAACAACAGAAGCAGCTGCATCGCACAATAAGGATACGCTGGTGTTTTCACGGCACAAAACAATAAATTTTATCTAACAAAGTGTTAGCAAGAGTACAAGGATCATCAAAATTTCACACAATAGCAGCTGGAGATGTTCAAGGATCCGGTACCAATAGCAGCACCAGCTAAAAAAACAATAAACATTTCCTACCTACACTTCCAAAACGTTCCCACAGCATTCTATCAGTTTGTATGGGATGCGTCAACCTCTATCCTATATAGACTTGGCGACCACTATCCGGATAGTTACCCTAGAAGTCCATTTCCCTGATCGAGGGAGCTTAAACGCTGGCCCGCTGGGCTAGATGCAGCATCTTTATTTTAGCACCGTTTGGATGATGTCGGTGCGTGAGTTGGTGTTTTGACCGATTTCGAACGTCCACTATTTCGAGAGCCAACTTCGATAAAGTCATCCTCACTAACTACTGCCTTTTTCTTCTTTTTGCCTTGCTTAGCCATATTTGCTAGCACTTTGTCACTTATCAGTATGGGTTATCACTATGATCTGAATGCGTTTTGCTTTGCGCGCTGTAAATGGACACGTCCGTTCGCATCAAGTGTTAAACTCGGGCTGCCACATTCTTATGTAAAATTGTTACCTTTTTATAGCCATTATTTAAAAATTATTTTCACATGTAAACAAAGCTACGATTAAACAAACTTAAACCACCTCACGTCAGGCAAAGAAGTATCCATTTTATGAACGCTGTGATTCAGTAATCGTTCAAATCCATGTCTGTGGCTCTTCAACATCTTCACATACATCTTGAAACGCTTATCGTAGCCGTAAGACATTTTGTTTGCATTTAGCCACGCTATCTCTTATTCTGGATCCACTTTTAGCCAATGATCAATGTGCTTGTATATCGCTTCTATTCGAATCTTCTATCCACACACCGCAGGGAAAATTGTTAGCTGCTAGTCACGTTTTCAATGTTCAGCTTAATTACAAATTATTTAGCACGATCTCCAGGCCAGAGCAAACACCCTTTAGGGTTTTTTTAGGTGGCAAATGAACAAATGTTTGCAGCTGTTCCAAAACGCCGCCATCGCGTAGATAGTATTGTTTACTTAAACCACTGCTTCAAACTCAATCGCCACTGGTCGTCATACTACCACACCCCATCCCAAAAAACAACAACAAGTGCAAACGGCAAACAGGCAGGGTTTAAAGTGAACTAACAAAATGTATCGCACTTCGAATATGTACAAATCATAAAATGACCTCACGGCCATCATACGCACCTCTGACACGGCTGCTCCACGATTCAGGCAGGCTCTGATGAATTGCTTTTTGCCGGGAGTTTTGCATGCTAATTCGAACGCCGAGTATGTTGTGTCACGATCGCGCAGATTCACGTTCGCCCCATTATTCAGCGCCCGATTGAACTCGGACAGATCGTTCGCATTAAAACTTGCAGCGAGCGCAAGCTAAAAAGAAGGAAATGATTAAAAAAATGTAATGTAAGGCGCATCTAATCGATTGCAAGGCAGCGATAAAATTGCTGAATAGCGTGCTTTACCTGCGGGCTGTTAAGGCTCAAATGCTGGAACTTTAGAGAACTCATTTCGGACGATGGGTGGAAGAATACCACAGGGCAAATATCTCAAATTTGGAAAAAATGACACCAGCGGCTGGGCTCAGCACCGGAACGACTTCCGTTGTTGGACGGTTTCGGACACACAGTAGTTTGGAGTAATAATGGACTAGCTAGGGCGACCGACGAAGCGGTGACGAAACTGGTGGTAGCGACGCGACAGGAAAGGAACCGTTCGCGACGCGACGTTCCATATGTGGACACGGTCCACTCAATTTTATGAGTCTTCCATAAGCAACCAACACCACCACTTGGACACGATCACGGCACTTTGATTATTGTTTTAAGGGTTTTCTCGTCTAGTTTCACTCAATTTCTGCAACTTCGAATGATTTCACAGCTTAAGCATTAACGCGTATATCGCACTGACAAACGTTTAGAATGTTGTTTTGGTGCTACTGCAGCTATGAATCAATGCAAGCCATTCAAGGGAGTTTCACTACTCCAGCCAGTATGGAAAGCACAGTCTGTCTAACTGAACGGTCGTCAAGCGAATAAACGAATGTATACAACGAACCCATCTGAACCATGCCAATCGTACCACCATGTGGGCAGGAAATGTGACCAGCGAACGATACTAGCGCCCATGTGTGCGTGTGCGATTGTACACCATGTATTTCGTTGGTGGCCAACATAGCGAGTAAATGCATCGATTAGAGACCGAGCTTGGAATAAAAGAGTGGGCCTCAGATATCTCAGTTTCCATTGAACGAGGAAAAAAGTAGTTTGTCAAGTTTTGCCACATCCGTGGATGCTGCGTCATGAGTACGGCGCGACTTATAGGGACACGGCGCGCAAGGTACAGGGTTGCTCAGGCCGGTTCAACATTGTAACTCTGCTTGTCAACAGCTTAAAACGCTAATCCTACGTCCAAAGTCTGAATAGCTAACGGAGCTATTTTATAAACACAATTTTTATATGCTGTTTATACTACTTGGTTTTGCACTATACTTACCGTATCATATAAATTGATTCTATGAGTTTTGGTGGTCCGGGAGGATGAAGGCGCGGGACTGGAGATGGAATCCCTTCCAGACCCCCATCCCCGTAGGCTGTACTGCATATCCGGCTACGGGTAAAATCAAGTCAAAGAAAGTCAGAAATGGTAGATTTTTTGGATTTATAGGAACAAGGAAGAAGAAGAATGCTGTATGAAATGGAACTGCAATAAAATGTCACGACATACACATCTAACAGACTTATCTTTAAAAGTTTATTGAAGATTTAAAAAGAAAATCATATCAAAACGTATAGTTAACGGTTAAAGTTGTTGAGAAGGGCCTTGTGGAACTGCATCTACAATGCCGAATTAGCGTTTTATGCTGTTGACATGTAGTGTTACAATTCTGAACTGGCCTGAGAAACCCTGTAAAACTATCCCAACAATACGATCTTCAGCCCACGAACCGCGGTTCACATTTTGTTTCCCCGTCTTAATTTGTTCCTTCATTTTTTTGTCTCCCCCTTTCAAAGGCCTTCCATTCCAATGCGCGATACGGGTATCCCGCTTTCGGGTTTAACCGGATGGGATCTTTCACTGGATAAACGGTGTGTGCGTCTCGCTGTTTACGTCATCATTTCTCACTCATGCCGTATGGCGATCCCACTGCGATCAATGTACACAGACCTAGCTTAATCGACGAGTCAGCCCCATTAGTCTTATCCGAAGCTAAATAATTCAGTTATTGTTTTCCAATTGCTTTAAAAGGATTTGTCATCAATACGGCCAGGCCGTCCTTTATGAATAAAAAGCAAGTATGCACTCTAATTTTTGTAATATTTGTTTTTGTGTTTTGAATCGTATGCAAACCTGTTGGATTTGTTGTCATCCTTTGGTGGTACTCTTGATTTTCAAACGGAAGAGTTTTGGTGCAAAATCTAACGATAATTCAATGGCATCTTTTGAACGCCTAACAGTATGCAATACGTTTAACAAGGTGAAATAGCTTGATGTGTTGAGGATGAATGTTTTTAAATTCTTTACAACGTTTAGTTCGCACGTGTTTGGATCGTTATGCGTTTTATAATATGGTTTACTTATAATAAACTGCTGCAAATAGTTATGTTCGACGTAGGTGTAAAATTTGCAATACACGTTGCACTATTTTATAAAGTTTACGATTCGTACGGCACTCCATTTTCGATGCGAATATTGGTTGATTCTCCTTAGCTGCAAGCGGTGTAGAAACTCACAATAGCATTGAAATCGCTTGAGGGTACGCCCTTTTCCTGCATCGAGGACGAATACACTCCTGCTCTCGCTTTGATTTGCGAGTGCTTATCAGTAACATCCCTACTACCGTGTATTAACGGTTTGCGTCAACCAATGTGATGTTTCTTACAGCTTTAGGTCTGGGTCTGGGTTAGTGCGGAGCCCAGAAATCATAACAACAGAACCCGAAACAACTGCTGACATATTTGTTGTTGTGCATTGAACCATGTTCGAAGTGCAACACATATTCATTTCAATATTAAAAACGCGCTCTGTTACAATTTTAGTGTTATCTTTCATTTGATATCGCTTAATAATTTGTAATTACAAAAACTGTACTTTTTTACCAGTCATTATCTTAAATATTTGCCAAGCGTTACCAATGCCCAATCATTTGAAATTTGACAGGCCAGTTCTATTTGATCATCTTCCACCTCATCCTAGCAAGAGTCTAGTTCAGCTTCTGGTTCTAGTTCTACCTGTCAATAGTCCACCTCATCCTGCCCGTGGTCCAGAAATGGCTCTCATATTGTTCTTTTCGGAAACCTTTTATTGCACATGTGATCGACACGATAATACCGTTTCATAAAATTTTGGAGTAACAATGATTCCCGTAAACGGACCGATAGTGCTCTTCACAATGTTGGATCAGTATATCGAACCACCAAAGTTTCGAGCCAACAATGAAACATTATGAAGAGTACGAAGGATTATGTAGTCCTTTAAAATATCAATTTGTTTTCCTTTTTTCGGTTTTTCGTTCTTAAAGGAAACAACCGTTTTTATTTTAAACTCATGTGTTGCTATTTTCTGTGGCGCCATCTATTGAGCACTAGCTGTACCACCGAAAAACACAAATGACGCATTTTCATTATTTTGTACCGATCACAGTTCATATACGTTTGAAAACTGTTTTAGGATCACACGAAAATTTATTTGGAGTAACTTAAAATGGAATCAAAATTTAATCCCTTGTAATACATCAGCGATTAAGGATTTATTGTACAATAATGTACCCTCTCCTCTTACTCTAAATTCTATCCGTCGCTTCCACAAATACTTTCTTTCCACAATGCACTAGATTGAAGAACAGACAAAAGACATATTTTTTTTGTTACTACTAGAAAAATTACAGCTACCATTTTTTTTATTTTCATCATTCTTTCATGTTCCATTGAGACCTTATGATATTACAAAATTACAGAAACAAAAATTTCGTTTTCAAGCAAAAGTAATTAGTCACAACAAATAAACAAACTAAGTTTCGCTCACTTCTCATGTTTATTGGAGCCCTAAAATTATTCCGTTGAGCTAAAATACGCATTACACTGTTTTACCAAGCAAGTCAAAGTGTACCTAAATTCACAACCAACTCTTCATCATTTTCCATCATGCACTTAGTAGTTCTGATGGCGTACAAATGCATGTACAAAACTACTAATCTATGTATCAGTGGGTTGTTGAACTGCCTGACTGTTTATGGTAAAGAACGTAAAAACCTACCAACAATCGTCAGCTTTCTTATGTACAGTAATGTATTATATAAATGTGACACATAGCTGATGTTTTGTGTTGAATTACCAGATTCGTACATTTTACTTCTTGTGTGAAAACAATTTAAAAATAGTATGGTTTGCAGTTCATTGCTTGTTTCTATCCCTAACCGTGATTTGCTAATAAGTAGTACCATTGCCGTTTCTTTTTTTATTTGCTAGAAAATGTTCTCATACAGATGCGTTTTGCATGTTTAGAAACTCTCTTCCTTTTTGCATTTCCATGTTTTGCTTTGTAAATTTACAGCGTATTTTACAGACCAAAGCGATATGGCCTAAAACGTTAAAAATAATTATGGAACCGTTTTTTTTAACTTAACTAAACTATTATTTCGCTAAAAAAAAGGTAATATATCACAAGCGCAAACTATAAACTGTTCCATATAGCATTGTGTATTTGTGTCTGCATCTACAGACAATGCATCTCTTTCTGCAGTTAGTGTGTTAAACAAACATTTGCTAAACGGGCCATTTTGCGTTTGTTCAAGGGTGTTCATTTCGTGAAATGAATAAAGGCAAAACCAAAAAAAAAAAAAAATGGTAAGCTTACCTGAAAGCTTCACTAGTTTTCTATGCGCGATAAACATGGTTTGTTAGTTGTTATGAACAAAAAAGAAGAAGAAGAAACTAATTTAAATGTAAACTTAATGCCGCGCCGCTTGCCTGGCTCAATTCGTGATGAACGCTCCGGGCGGTATTCGGTTCTGCTTGTGCAACTCCGCGAAAGCAAACTCAGCTCGCTGATAGTCCCAGTTGTTCTCCTGCAGGCACAGCTTGCTCCATTCGGTGGTCATGTTGGTCTGGGCGGACAGCGCCTGTATCATTTGCAGCTTGGTATTATCATCCGGCACCATCGAGGGTGAGGTGATCGTGCTGCTGATGGCTGATGGCGGTGCCGGTGTTATCGGTTGCGTCATGACCGCACTGTTGACCGGTTTGAAGCACTTATCCTCTTGCAGGCGTGTAGCGACGGTAATGTGCAGCATCTCGTTCCGTATGCAGAAGCCACCGTTCGCCGGTACTATGACAAACGTGCGTTGAAATGCTCGCATCGGCTCGGCGTTTGCATTGCTTTTGCGCTCCTTAAACACGCCGTTCACGGTCAGCTGCAGCATGTGGGGCTACACCAAAAAAGAAAGAAGCAAGGAAAAAAAAACGCACACCGTTAGATTGGAACAGGAGTTAATCGTTGATCTAGCTACTTACCGTAAACAGGGTAAGATCGACCGCGAATGACATTAGATCGTGTTTGGTTGGTGGTAGCGACGATAGGTGTGTAACTACCGGCAATCGTCCTTGCTTGAGGAACCGACAACGAGAATCCAGATCCGTTTTGTGCTTGATGTTACGCGTTCCGCTCAAATACACACTCATCCTAAGAGCAAGGATACCATAAAAAACATCAGGTGAGAAATTACAACAAATTTCCTAAGTTGAGGACTTACTTTTGTTGATTGCTTTGATTGAACGTATTGACGGTGTGCGAAAACATTGCATGCTCGTGGTAAGCTTCGAGCAGCGGTTGTCTGTTGTCGGAATCGTAGATGGCAAAATATTGTTCCAGAAACTGGCGGACAATATCGGATCCACCTGCATCGCATAGGAACGATGCCTTGGCATCCGGAAGCTTCATGTCGTCTTCCGGTATGTCGAAGCTGATCGGTGGCGGTAAATCAATGTTATCCTAAGAAAGAGAAAAAGAAAAATCAATTATTTAAACGGTCCGTACAGACCCCGTCGGTAGCATCAACACTTACCAGTTTTATAACTTTAGGGAATCGTTTGCGCACTTCACTATAAATAAACGGTACAAAGTTAATGTTATGCATTATAATGAACGTTAACAACAGCACACAAAACTAGCGTTCGATGCATTGCCATGTCGGTGCGGTATTGGGTTGATTGCGGTTCTTGTGCCGCATTTTGGGGGATGGACAAGCTGTAGCTAAATTGTCTTTGTACGAGCGACACAACAGGATGGAAGCAGTAAGACAGTCTTTTAAGACCTTTAAACCGATCGAACCCGATCATCGCGAGACATTGTACTAGAACGGTACGGTTTATAGCTAGTTGGAAAGCCTTCGAAAAAAAACCCCAATAGATCTTTTAAATTCGTATCGCGAATCTAGCACCGTGAGAGAGATGGAAGCGAGCTCTGCACTTTTTGAATTTTTATCAGGATAATTTCGATTAATTTGCAATTTGCCAAAATATTCAGGTTCCAATTTATGAGTAATACAGAAACCGTTATGATTTGCGTATCTCCTATACGCCAGAGACATTCCGTGTCCTTTTTACACCCCACGCTATGATCTGACGGCAGTTACACAACATACACTGCAAGCGCATATGTTTGGTGGATAGAGAGTGTTGAAATTGATCGAGAATCTCTCGATACTGATATCCGATATTCGTTTCGGTTGCTGATACAGGCATGGGTCATTGTTTCGGTTGGGGTGTAATTGTGTCCGATGGCTACGGCCACCAGCAGCTTACAGTGTGGGATCATAATAATCCACTAGTCCAGGATAAGATAAGGCTATTCGCCACACGAATCCTCTAGGACTGATTTGCTACCATCCGGTTGAATGGTGTTTGCTTATCCTTGTTTCGCTAGGATGACCCATTAGCTGGTTGAGCTTCGTTTTTGACGTAAATTCTCGCCGTCGACGTTGTTGTGGTTCTGTGTGAAGCATTGGAACTCTTACATATTCTGACAAATCGTTTGCATGATAAAGTGTTGATAATGGTTGGCAAGAGCGTATCGCATCAATCTCCACACTTCTGTCGTACCGTGGCTTAACCCACTCTTAAGTATGTAATGTTTTAAATACACTTTCCATCTAACTTTCCGCTATTGTGTACAAGACTCATGACGAATGATACATCATATAAACAAACGATACCGCCACCGCGACTGCTCCCAATCCCATCGAAATCAACATCCTACAATGGACAATGCTTTTAAGCATTGATTTCAATATGACCATTACCTCCGACATTAGCAATCTACCGAACGGGTAACACATACATTTGATTTTAACCGTTAAACAGTTGGCGTAAAAAGGTATGCTTTAAAGTGGTGAAATTGATTGAAAAGCAAACTTTAACGCACAACATAACTAAACGTGTTTGCAAATTTTTTAAATGGTTTCCAATCGCCAATTAAGGATTATTTTAAAACTCTTTCAAACGTGTGGAAGCACAGAAAACCCTTAGCTAGAGTGTCTTTAAATTCCAATCCTCAGTGATCACATTTGCACAAGGCGAGCTTAATGTTTTGTCTCTGCGCTCGGCGGATATGCGCCACACATTCACTACAGAATTGCGTTCTGTGCCCAAACCAGTGTGTCTCCTGCTCGTCGCTCTGCTGTCTGCGCCCGCCAGACGAACATGGGTGCATCATCCCGTCCAGGTACTTGTCTTGAACGGGTAACACCAACACACAACACCAAACGATGCATGTGTTGAACGGAGGGAGGAACACTTGCAATTCAGATCCAGACGCACGATTTCTGTCAAATATAAGACAACATCACTTATTCACGTGACCCCGCACGTGCTGATATACCTGATGTAGGACGTATTGTCGTCGAACTGTTTTCGTAGCGGATTATCCTCCAGATTCAGCTCCACCAGCTTCAGATTCTTCAAACTGTCCAGTGTGGTGAGGTACGGTATCTGCGGGGAAAAGCGAGCGAGCGTGGAACACAAACCTTTAAGCACCGAAAGGCCAACGGTACCGATCCGCATCATGCGTGAATGCTTACCCGATTTTTAGCCAAATGAAGAATTTTCAGATGCGGCAGCTTGTTAGCCATCGACTTCATATGGTCCAGCATGTACAACCTGTTTTCGTTCAGGTTCAGTGCCTGCAGTTCGGGAATGTGTTCCGCGATAATGTCTATGGCCGCCAGCATAATTTGCGGCCGGGCTAGCGCACAGAATATGTCGCTCAGGTCAGGATCGGCGTGGAACTTTGCCAAGTCTAAGGCCTTCGTGTGCGGATTGTACCGTTTCACCATTGCCTGCTTCATGCGACTTTTCAGCTGTTCATTCATCTGCGTGGGCGGCTGGTTATTGCGCACATTCAGCGTTAACCGGCGACCATCGGGACACTCAATGGTACGGCTGGCCTGCTGGATGGCTGTGGCCACCTGGAACCCCTCTACGTAGAACGTTGCGGCAAATTCGCCCGTTTTGTAGTACAGTGGAATGAACACCATCGGACTGAGCTTTTGCTGTATGGATCGAAGGATAAAATCCTTCTCGTACTTGTGGCCGTACGGTATTTTCACCTCGAACCAGTTCGAGTTCGTGGGTTTGAACAGCTTTTTCGACAAGTTTCCCCCATTCGACACCCCGCGTGGGATCGGTGATCCGCTGCGTCTTTGGCGATTGATGAAACGATTGTTCAGCCGTCCGGGGGCGCTGCCACTGTCGAAGGTATCGCCACCCATGGCTTCGTCGTCGTCGTTAAAGTGGGCTCGCATCTGGTTCTCAGTAATGCGGCCCTTGCCTCGGCCCCCGTTGAAAGGTTTGAAGCTAACACGCCGCTGCACGTTGGTCATGTTACGGTCGTTCCTATTTCTATCATTCCAATCGCCACCACGTTCCGTTCGATCGTCATGTCCACGATTGATCACTTCCGACGCTAAAATAAACAAACCCATTATTGCCTGCATTTCATCATGCCACACACATTGTGGCGACGCGAGTCAAAATGGCGGCACCAGCAGATTGGTTCGCTGTTAATTACCGTCGTAAAATCGATCTCCACCGTTGTTGCGACCACCCCGGCCGCGGGTATTGCCGTTGCGAAAGTTTTTAGGCATATTTATTATCAATTAGAAACGAGAACAACACCACAATTTCACGAATTTCCGATCACGCTACAGCTCCTCGCTACACTTTGATTACGAATTGACACATGCCACAATTTTTTTCTTTATGGCGCAGTGAGTTCCAGCGCGGAAAGGTGAACACATTTCGGATGTCAAACACGCTGTCAGGCGAAAATTTGACGTTTGAGATCGGAAATGTCAAATAAATGGGTTTTTTTCTGCTCAATTTGAATTTAATGGAAATTCTACAGTATTTAATTGATGTTGGTAAAATTTAAATCGTCATGTTGCTTGATAATGAATTTTATAAAGTTCGTGATAAGTTTAACGCACTTATATTTTCTTTCATCCAAAATGGAGGTCTTTGGAAATGAAAATACTTTCTTCAGAATTGTATGCTAACGAGTGAATTACTCATAAACAAAACTTATGTATTTCGTGTTACACGTGTTTTGGGTTTTATCTATTCCCAAGTTATTATATAGGATTCAATTAAATTTTCCATTATTTTCATGGCGGCGTTCCACTGTGCAAGTTGTCATGTGGCTGTCACTGCTCTTATTTTCGTTGGTATCGCACCTTCGCTGGCGTGAAAAACATCGTGCAGGCAGCTTTCCATCGTAACACTGTTTCGTGAAAATCAGCTAAGAAAAGTGTACCCCGCATCAGCACGATGGCGCTCCGATTGTTTCGTTTGAGCCAGGATGTTGTTACGCCGCTAATCAAACGGGTAAGCCAGGAAAAAGAATGCATCGCCCATATCACGCGGAATCCAAATATTCGGCTGATACGAAATGCACCATGTTTGTGTTGACGGTCGTTCAGCGGACATAACAGAACAGGAATCGTTACATAATTTGGATATCGTTCGTGGGTGGGTTTAAGTGGGTTGTACTGTGCTTGTGTCTAATGCAGTCCCGTTGCTACCTTCTTCCCATTTCACGTTGGTCCCCGGCAGAACTGTACCGTTTCGGCGTTCGAGCTCCAGCACAAGATTCCCGTCCAACGGAAGGTGGAACAAATCCCAAAAGCACAGTATGGTGGCCGCCACACGGTGACGATGCTACCGGGCGGTGGAATCGGTCCCGAGCTGATGGGCTACGTGAGGGAGGTGTTCCGGTTTGCCGGTGTGCCGGTGGACTTCGAAATCGTCGACATCGATCCAGCCAGCGAGGGAAACGATGATCTTGAGTACGCCATCACGTCCATTAAGCGTAACGGTGTTGCTATCAAGGGTAACATTGAGACGAAATCGGAAGCAACCGGCATTCTGTCCCGCAACGTTGCGCTGCGTAACGAGCTGGACCTGTACGTGAACGTGCTGCACTGCAAATCGTTCAATGCGATCCCGGCCCACCACCAGAACGTCGATGTGGTGATCGTCCGTCAGAACACGGAGGGTGAATATGCCATGCTGGAGCACGAGAGTGTGCGGGGTGTGGTGGAGAGCATGAAGGTGGTCACGGTCGAGAATGCGGCCCGTGTCGCACGGTTTGCGTTCGAGTTTGCGAAGAACAACAACCGCAAGAAGGTGACCACCATCCACAAGGCCAACATCATGAAGTTGGCGGACGGGCTGTTCCTGAAGGTGGCACGTGACATTGCCAAAGAGTATCCGGACATTCAGCACAATGACATGATCATCGATAATTGCTGCATGCAGCTGGTGTCGAACCCACATCAGTTTGACGTGATGAACACGACCAATCTGTACGGCAGTATTACGTCGAACGTGCTGTGCGGTTTGGTCGGTGGTGCCGGCCTCTTTTCCGGGCGCAACTATGGCGATCATGTGCGTAACGTTGCCGGCGTAATCGTACCATACACACATGCTCGTGGCTAATGCAATGTAATGTTTGTTTTTAGTATGCCGTGTTTGAACCGGGCACCCGAAACACCGGTACGGCCATCGCTGGAAAGAATGTAGCCAATCCGGTGGCGATGCTTAATGCGGCGGTGGATATGTTGTACCATCTGGGACATCGCTACCATGCGGATTGCATCTCCGATGCCCTGCACAAAACGATCGACATTGATGGAATTCACACGCCTGGTAAACATAGAAATTGTGCTGCAGCATGGGCTGCTAACCCATTGCAATATTTTTTATTTATTTTTTAGATCTTGGCGGTAGCAACACGAGCACCGATATCGTCCAGAACGTTCTGAAGCATCTGGCCGAGAAGAGAACGTACTGGTAAGTGGTCAAGTATAGTAATCCCCGTGTGTATGCTGTTTGTCTTCGCGTTACCTTCCCTACTCGTGTGCCCGTTACGATATTATTTGCCCGATTATGTTAGCCGTCAATGTGTGTTTGTGTGTCTTAGTTTTATGTTAAACGTTCATCGCTCGCCCGTTCAATGTGTGACTTCCGTTTTGTGTATAGAATGTAGGATTCGTTGTTTAGTCGTGCTCATACCAACCAACCCGCCAGTATCCATCAGTACGCATAATATCCACCATAAGTTTAGATGCTAGATATCTCATAACAGATCAGTTTCAGGCTCCATCTAGCTCCAGCTTTCATGTGCAATTCCATTTTGTGTTTTATTTCTGTTTAGTTGCATTTTTTTTGGAGGGGGGTTGTGTGTTACACGAATTCTTAACGACGTTTGTTGGACGTTTCTCTGCTAACATGTTGTGAATGTATGTTTCCATTCTTTTTCTTCCATCACCTGCAACACTGTTTCGACCGCTTATCAACCTGCTATGTAGGCAACATGGATTATTGTCCACTATTTAATCGCTAACACTACACTTCCCCCGAGGAATCCAAATGGTACGCATCGATCTCAATTCAATAACAATAGCACGCTCACAACAATTGGTGTTTCACTACGTGCGGTGCTATTTCCTTTCCTTAACAATATTTTTCCACTTTTTTCCGCTGGCCAAAAACGGGAGTTTTCTGCTCATTTCTTACTCTGCTGTGGAATAAAAGTATAGACAAAAAAAAAACGCGTTTAAAATCCTTCTTCTTTGCTAATCAATTTCCCCTTCGAAAGCTATATCGTAGACAGATTGTTTTAAACTTGACTGTTAAAGTTTTTGTTGTGTAATTAGTAAAATTAGATCTTTGTTTTCTACATGTTTTCCTCATAAATTGTTTATATGACATCACAAACAGAATTTCAGCACTTTTCAATAGTATTGATGTGTAAATTGTGTTAATAAATGCTTGTTTGTTTTTCATATTAGGTTCGATAATACATTTTCAGGCTTGTGTGTATAAATATTGTTTTTCTACCAGTTCAAGTGTTTTCCTTTTTTCAAGCAGTCGTGTAAAGCAATCATCTAGCAAAAAAAAAGAAACCCCCAAAGTTCATATGTACCCGTAGAACAACAGATTATTGTGATAAAGTTTTGCTTTCGATAGTGATGATCAATTAGCGATCGGTCGATACGGATGAGTAGAATGCACCACTACCACTGGTTAGATGAACTAAATTGGCACTAATCTTAACTTTCTTACCTTTCCAAACACCTTCCCATTTCCCTTTCTGCACTGTTTCCGATAATGATCCTCTCAGGAGCGTTATTAAGGAAAATTGAACGCGTCTGCACGACCAACCGACGAACGATCGATGGTGCCGGGACGTGCTTCTGATCGGTATGGCATGGCATGATGCATCGCTGGGAAGCTACCGCACAAGATAACGTAATAGCACGCAAGTTGATGTTAAAAGCGAACGCAATATTCTAAATGTGCGAGAGGTTAAATGCTAATGTAGATGAAATTAGGAAGCTTTCCCCAAAGGTGATATGGTCGAAAAATGAAGCTCAGACCAGTGAGCAGTAATGGTAATCGTGTTGTGCACACCTTCTAATTTCTTTCCACGCATTTTTTCATCGTACGATGTACTTGCACTTGCACTATCGAAGCAACGCTACTTAATAATTGTTCTTATCAAACAGCTTTTTATTTGCTTCTTTTTTTTCCTCTGTCTCTCTCTCACTGCTGCTAATGCTGCGAAGCACCGTTGCACCCAGAAAGTGCTGTCGCATGTCGTACGCGTTAAAATAATTTTGGTTTTTCCGTTTTTATCACCCTTACCAACATTTTCCTTGATCGTTTGTTCTTCTCTAACAGGTTCCCGGCGTATGCGTATATGTGAGAAGTTAGGCTAGAACCGAAAAAAAAACTCCCCCTAACCTACCCTTATTCATATGCTCCCTTCATCCATGTTACTCTTCCTCCTAACGGTGTCTACCAACGGGATTTCCGGAATACATTTCCTTTTGCGGTCTAATAACATCTCTGACACTTGGCAAACGGCTAATCGGCAAAATTGGTATTTGTGAAGCAATTTCTCTCTTGGTGGATGGGATTTCTTTCCTTTCGCTACGACGGGAAATAGACACAAAATCAGCAAACTTCAAAACATAGGACCATTGAGGGAAAAAGCATTGCGAGCAACCATTGGACGTATAGGTTAGGAAGCAGAGCGTTTTTTGGAACTGTTGGCAAAAAATATAGGTTAACATTACCAGTGACAAACACAGCGAAAATGAATGAAAAATTACATGATAACAAAATTGATTAAAAATTTAACAACTGTTTCCAAATCTTGTCCACCTTCACCATTATTGTCCATGCAGGGGTTCAGCGGTCGTAATTGTACACCATCTACAGTGTTGTGTGAATTTTTCCAAATTTTCCAAGATCGTTCGGTACACTGGTTTCCAATGTTAACTGTAACTTTTATTTACCTTTTTGTTTATCCCTTCCTTTGTGTGAGTTTAAGGTTTTCATCCCCGTGTTTTGCCCCGTGCCCATGACAATGCCCGTAAAATCGCAAACACAAAAAATAACTAATTGCACTTCCCAAATATTAGCTCCTCAATTTTGGAGATGTTTGCAGCTTTACAAAAAGTAGAATCGGTTTGAAAGTGCTTTTTGGAAAGAAATATTATTCTTCCTGCGATTGACGATCATTGGCTGTTCGAAGGGGGTGTGTGGGTAACAATCAATCACCTTTCGTTGTGTCCCCGTACGATTTGTAGTTGTGTGGGGCTGGGATCCTCTTGTTGCGTACTAAAACATGACTGTTTGCAGACTATCTATGACAATCTGCAGTGTTTGAGTTTTTTTTCTTCTTGTGACGCAATTATACGTGTGGAAAATTCATATTACAACCGAAAAGTGAGCTTGTATGATTTGATACAAAATTGGAATATATTGGAAGAAGAAACAATTCCTGGCCACACCCGTCAAACACAGAGAAGTAGCTCACTTTTCACGGTAGAAAAACCAACACCTGCCCAACCTTTTGTTCAATCTTTTGTTTGACACTTTCTTTTCTTTTCTGTTTTTACATTTAACGTAATGAAACCAATTATGATTTTATCTGCCCACCAACACCAACACTCTACCAACGTCTACGATTGTACAGATTAAAAGCAAGCGGGCAGTCTTCACTCCATCTCCAATAATGTACTTGAAGGATACAGCGAGTACTACGGCACTCGTGATCATCCTGTGCGCCACCCTTAATTCATCGGGCTCGGGAGGACTCTCTGCGGCACGTGGAAACAATATGTTGCCATATTTATTGTAATGGGACGGTTGGTATTCTTCTGTTTGAATTTTGGTTACGATTTAATTTAACTTTGCGAAACAAACAATTGATCATCGCGCTTTCCATGGCCAAAAAAGGGCCAAGAGAACGTTAAAAAAAGTTCAGTTTAACAGAGTATTACGAAGGAAAGAAAGACCAAGTTTGCTAAGGAGGCGAAACAAATTCAATGCTCTTAAATTTGTTTAAAGTGAAACGGAAACTAATGGCACGGACAAGGGAGCGAAACCAAATAGATATGTGAGTAAGACATTAAAAATATATGATCAACGTTGAATGAAACACCATTTAGCAGATCGGCAATTTAATTGTGTTTAGGCTGGAAAGAACTTGAGAAAATCCTAACCCTTACCTTTTAAAGAGTTTTCATTTCAAAAGTAAATTTGTTCGTTCGTACGACCTACGCCTAGTACACATCTACCCACGTTCGTCATCGATTCCTACACGTGGCGCTTGTGCTTCATAGGTGTGGGCAACGTGTGACGCTTCCTTCCACGAGGTGATGCGGAATGGCGTAACTGCTGCGCAATGCTCAAGGTGTACTTAAGGCAATGCAAATAGACGCACATCGTACGATATTTTAAGGCTGTCCCTATATGATTCACAGCAAAAACCAAACGTTTGAAATGCAGTGGATTTTTACATTTTCTCTATTTATTTCTTAAAACAGGTAATAAAAATATAAATTTGTTATGAATATTTTCTTATGGTACAATAGTGGGGTTTTACTGAAGCAGCGCATTAAAGATATGTAATGAAATAAAAATAAAGCGGCAGTATATATTCCCACACATTATTAGGATACGTTTGGGTAGGAAAGTCCAGGTTCAGTTTAAACTGTTAACAATAGAATCAATAGAAGCGGCTGTGCATGGTTAGTAAAACACTTAATTTTAGGGATTTTCCTTTAAGATTATGATTCAACAAGCGCAAGATAAAAATTCAACTACAAAAATGATGATTGTTAAAGGCTTCGATCTTTCGCAGGGCTGGGTATCGGATCCCATCCATACCTTTTAGTACACCTTCAAATAATGGACATGATCAAACATGAAGAAGATTTAGAATGATTAAAAAAAAATAAAACAGATATTTTTAAAAGCCACTTAACATCGGATCTAAAAAAAAAGTCGTAGTTTGATATCTAAAATAAAAAGAAAATAATTGTGTAAAATTTCACAGCACGGCTACAATCCTATGACCACCGCTTTCCCATAGTGGGCTGCTTGTTGTGGTTGATGCCTGTGGTCTTTTTTCTCTTTTCGTCAGTTTTTCTAGTACAGTCACTCGTCGCGGGTGTGTGTAACTCGCCCCACTGCGGTCCGCGAATCGTATGTTCGTTTGCGTAACAATATGATCCACACTAGCCGGGCAAATTCGATGGCCTTCTAAGCGCCGATGCGCACCTTTCGTGCATGTGATAAAATCAGCTTGTTTTGCCGTGTTTGTGGCGTTCATTAGGAGGTGATAATAATTTGCACACCAACACCTCGCTGTATCCTTCCGCATTCGGGATGAATCTCTGGCAATGATCGTGACCACCGTGAGCATATTAGCGGAAAAGTGTATCCATATCGTATGATGTTCAAGACGTGTGTGCGTACCTGTACGTGTGGGTGTGTGTGTGCGTTTAAGTGCGTGCGGGAGCGTGTTGATTTTGGGAGATGATTAAGAAATCGAACCAATGTTTCTAGCCGGTGTTTTGTTACAGAGTAACAACATAGAAATAAAATTCTTTAACATCGGTTTCGGTGCGAGGCCGTAAATTTACAATTATCTGTTACCTTTCGGCAGGTGAAATTACGGTCCCAAATGTGCTCCTCAGGCTACCTGGTGGTTAGCTGTCAAAAATGGAATAAGAAACTCAGGGCTGTGTGTGAAGTACGCACTCGCTGTGGTTCGAAAGAGCAAAAGGGATAAAAAAACACACGCACACGTTTGGCTTTTGTTTTTGTACTGCACTTTCTCACTGTAGTTCCGTATGTGTGCCCGGGAGTATGTTCCCAAAGTGCGTACGGCGAGTGTACTTTTTTGTTGCTGTTGCAATTTCAGCCCCACCAACTGTTTGGAATGTGTGAGAGAGAGTGAGAAAGCAATAAAAATGCTTGTGCGAATGTGCACTGTGGTATCAATGCAGGAACCGGTTGGATATGCGAACAGAATGAGAATTTTTGTTATGTTGCTGTAAGTTTCGGTGGTTTAATTATTGTTTCGTGTTGTATTTTAAAAAAAAGAAAAAAATGTATGTGTATGTGATTTATTTATCGTAAAGCGATAAATGTAGTTATTTTATCATTCGCTCTGAAACTGGTGGCATTCAACGAACGACCCACTCATATGCTCACATATACCAACGTTTGGCAAAAGCAATTGAATGCGCGGAAGCAACGACGCATCTCTCACAGAGTGAAAGCGTGTTCATCGTTCATCTGCCATGTTCATCCCCTCCATTATAGCGCACGGAAGCTGCATGTCCTTTTCGCGTATTGAGAAGGTGTGTGCGTGTATGTGTGCGTGGTTCACTCATTTACTCCCATCGGTGGTATCACGGCTAAGTGATAAGCGGCACGGGGGCAACTTGCTCATACTACGGTGTATGTCGGTGGTGTTGGTTAGCAGAGGACAGCTGCCGCAGGATCCCTGGGGATGGATGGACTGTGCTTCCGCTGTTGGGTGAAAACGTGTCGTGTGTTCGGGTAGAAGGTCCCGGTACTGTATCGCGTACCACCAGTGGCTTGTGAATTGTGCTCGTGAAAGTGTTTACGTGAACGTCCTGTGAGTAGCCGCAGCACGAGTGGATCCAAGCATCCAGCGAAGGATAAAAATCAGAAATCGTAGCAGTCCGTCTTGCAAAGCGGAAAAAAATCTTTAAGAAAAAGATGCCACGTTGTTCCAATTCTCTCGCCCAACACAGAGCGGAGGTTGAGCCGTAAAAATTCGTTGTGCGTTGTTTTCCTGTCCGTTTCGCGTAGATGAAGTAAAGTTAAAAAATGTTTCTCTGTTTTTCATTTTAGCAGGTGAAAGTCGGCTTTAGTGCGTGGTGGTTGTGTTACGTCTAATTTGTGAATACGTCGTCCTCGTAAACCGATGTGTATGTGTTGTCGCGAATCGTCGTCAGCCGCTTGAAAGGGGGGGAGGCGAAGAAATTATGTATCCATTTTGGTTGGTTCGTGTAATTTGTATTGCAAATGGAACATGTGCTTCGTGAAAGAAATCTAAGTGTGTGCGTGCTATTGGTGCCAATTCTAGTTCCCAATCCACTACTGTAAAAGAGTTACCGGTAAGAAGAAGAAGAAGCTAAAGAAAAAAAGTCATCATCCAACGTGGGTCTATATAGAAATATCGTGAGTTAAAAGAGCGTTAAAACAGCTAATTTCTTTGCACCACTCGGTCGGGGTACTTACGACCAGCAAAATGGGGCAAAATCAGAAGATCGGAAAGGTTTACAGAACATGGCTCCTGACATTGCTCGTCCTTGCGCCAGCGGTGATTGTCGCCGTAGCCGGGGCCAACACCGACAAGCTGGAAAAGCTGGCAATGTACGAAGCGAAAGAACATGTGCTGATGAACAACATGATCCCGGAGCAGGCATCGGCGGTTACGGTGGACGGCAAAAACCTGACAGGCTCGAGGATAGTACCGCCGACTAAGGCTAAACCAACGGAATCGCACGCTACCGATGTATCTATCAACAATGGTACAGTGCCACGTACGGGCAAAACTACCACCGGATTACCCAGCGAATGTGAGTATTTGGATAACAATATTCTCATACTTTTATGGGAATACTTTTTTGTATATTTTAGCTTGTGAATATAAGGGAAAGTATCTGTAGACCGGAGTTCTAATGAATCTGTTATAATTAATTATGAAAACCAGAATCGTTGTAATGACTATTATTGCCGTGGTTATTGAGTAACTTCTCAGTTTATCTTGTATAACGTCCTCCATGCTATTTTTGTTAATATGAAATCTACATGAAACATACCAACCTCAGTTTATTTTATCGTAAAAAATATACTACAGTTCTACTTTGGATATCTTGTTCTTATTTGCTGGCACTAAAAGCTCAAGAAGTTTATCTTAGCCTGCTATTTCTGGCTTACATTATTTGATTTAACTCGTAGTTGTATACTCCTAGTCCTAGTAACGGGAGAATAGCCCGAATGGGTTTCGAAATCCAGTCCTGCCGTTTGAAAATTTGCGCCTCGGCCAACATATCTCGACCAAATGGTTCTAATCATTTGCCATCCGCATCAAATGGAGAATTAGCACAAACTCATCAAGAACCAGCTCTTGTGTTGGTGGAATAGTCCGTACGGGATTCGATTCTCGGCCGCGCCGTTTAAAAGAACGTAGGCGCTCCCCCATTTTGGCCTTCGTAGACGCTCCCTTTTGAGTTGAACTTCTTCTTTTTCTTCATTGACAGCTCGAGAGATTTCGGCCTGCCATTTCTGGAATTATTTTACTTGATTTTACTCATAGCTAGATAGTCAGTACGGAGAGGCGGTTCGAACGGGATTCGATCCCAGGTATGGCCCCGTGTGGAGATCGGCGCCGGGACCACTTATCGGACACCAATTCGAAGGTCGGAGGTCACATATAACCTCTTCTTCTTCCGTGGCACTTCAATCTCGAGAGGCCTCGGTCTGCCATTTCTGGCTTTCTGTGACTCGATTTTACCCGAAACAATGTAGTCAGCCCTGCGTACGGGGAGACGGTCTGGATGGGATTTGAACCCATATAACCTCACAGCAAAAAAAAAGATAAATATTTAAAAATTAAGCTTAATAAAGAAATATTTACTTAAGACGGACGCTTGAATCAGCCACACTGATGCACATAATTAGCAGAAATATTAAATTCATCCTTTGCTCAGCAGGGTTTTAATGAGTTTGAATTAGGTACAGAAAGTTTTTCCCTCCAACGGTAGCAGTACCCCACACACAGTTCACGGTTGTTGTTGCATTATGGTATTTCTAACTCGTTCCTCAACCACGATACGTTTATTCTTAATGCAAAGAGAGCCAGTGTAATATACACGGTGGCCACATATTAACAACAACAAAACTTTCTTTCCTGCAGTACGAGCACACGCCCTCCCCTACATGCATGATGCAGAAATATCGTTAAGGGTTCTTTATTTTTCTTGCCCCAACTTTTGGCCACGAAGATGATGTGATAAGCCGTGGAGGTGCATACAGCGAGTGGAGTGCAAATGTTACATAAATTGTTGGCATAATAAGAAAAACCCACCTATAACCATGTATTCAACTAGCGAATTGCTTATACCGTTCTCATTTTCTTTACTAAGAAATGTAATGGTCGGAAATGGCTACATGTGCTAGTTCTGCTCACCGAGTAGAACGAATTTTGTGCTGCATGCTGCAGAATTTCAGCCAAAGCAATCTTCTTGGCTTCCCACCACAATCTTACACTTTTCTCTTTATCGTCTTTCGGTGCGTGACGGGTTGCCGAGTTCAAGGATGCAGGATGCAATATCGATCGCGTTAAAGCTGGATAATGTGCGCTCTCTTTATGCTTTTGAATAGTTTCACAGTACCACAGACTTGTTCGAGCCCTGTACAAAAAGAGGTTTTAAGGCCAAATTTTTATAACAAAACTATACATAAATTTGACGCCAATATTTTCGATTACGACAAAAAAAAAAACACTAATATATTTGAACTTCCATTTACTCTCGATAAAGTTCAGTTCATTAGTCGATCATTAATCATAACGAGCTCGACATCAAAGGATCGTTCTGTTTCACTACCAACCCATAAATGCTGCTCTTGCTCGCCCATTTTCTCCGTTGCACTTGCCAGTATCACATTCGATGCCTTCCAATATCCACGAAGCAAGTGGTTTGGCCATGTTCTGTCTGGAATTTTTCAGCCTCGAATGTACGTTCCGCACAAGTCCATCTCGAGCATATGGCTGATTAATGTTTTGCTTACGGATGCATCAAGAGTTTCGAGTTGCGTTTTTACTGTCGATAATTTCCGAGCTTCAGCCGGGCGTTGCACGCATCGCAGCGGAGTTTTATAACTCGGCCTGCTTTTCCAAGCATGAAAGAACGCGGGAGACCATCATGCCGGGAACGCACCGGTTAACACATGTTTAGAACCCCGCCGCATGCATGTTTATGTGCGCTGCGCAAAGTGCGAGTGGAATATTGCCTTCTGTTAACCTTTATGTTGAGCATCGTTCGCGTCTGGACGTATTATTCGGTGCAGTGTTGGCTCATTAATAACATCTGAATTTGGAGTTGATTTCAACTTAATACCACCACCAGCTGTGAACTGCAATATTTTCTACTGAGGGCATCGGGTTCAAATTGTAGCTCCCATGAATGTTTATGTGTTTGGATGATTCGTTCGTATGGGTATAAGATAATTGAGTAAACAAAAACCTATGTGTTTAAGGCAACTTTGTTATAACCGAGACACTAATCCGTAGTGTTGCTTACTGTCATAACTATCTACAGGTAAATTTAAAGTAAGATTCGTCTGGAAATGTATCCCTTAACCTCGACTCTTCTCACAATTGGACAAGATTCTCCAAAATATGTTCGTTTCGTCTTGGAACCCAACCCGGATGGAAGCAAATTTTTAATTTTGATTTGTGTTTGATCAAATTCCTGGCCTCTAATTAATGCCTTGCCGGCCGTGGCCCTGCCTCGTGTAAAGGAAAATGTGTACCGGCTTATGATTGATGCATTTCGAGAGCTATCACTCATTTTAAAGTATGATTCGGTTTCATATTTCTTATTCATTCGCATCCATTATTGATCGCATAATCTGGCAGCGCCCATCGTCACTGGCATGTAGTGCGGCTGTACTATGCAAGAGATGGAATAAATTAAAAAGAGTTTGATTTATATATTTCAATCGTGGCGGAGAATTCAGCTTGCGAAATGAATTAAATTTCCTGCGAATTTTGTTTTTATTTTTTTGCTGTTGGTATGAGATAGTGCAGCGTTGGCGCAATCTTGATGCATTGCGGCATTAATTAAATTTCAGTTATGTATCCTGATTTGGCTTTCGCTTAGTAATGGTTATGGTATGGTTTTCTCCACATTAGATTGATTTTATGTATTTTTCTTTCTGAATGTTTTCCTCCAGCGAGAGATGTACTGTAAGCGCTAAGAGCTGACCCAATTACTTCGATCGCACTATCAGCGGGAACCCGGAAAGTTTTTTCGACCGTTGTTTTATTTAATTAATTTTGGGTTTTCTATAGTTTGCCTGAATGTTGAGTGAAAGGTACATGTAAAGCGCTTATTGGTACCTCGACAAGTGCTGTTTCCCTGAAGTGCGGTACAGCGACATTAATTGAGTAATTAAAAAAAATTAAGTATTCTTGGAATATGTTGTGTCGCACATATCCTTTTGTTGCTTTTCCTGGTTTTCCGTACATCATTCAAATAAAGTTTTGAAAAACACGTTACGGGTTTTGCTGAACAAAAGTAACAGGCTCGCTCTCTCTCTCTCTCTGTTGTGCAGAGCATGAGCCGAATTACCCCTGCTCGGCTACTGTAGCGATACGCGAAAAGCAATCGACCGTCCGTACTAGTTTCAAGGCCAATTGAAATGTTCAAAGTGTGCGGAAACAATCGGCAATTCAGACAGACAGATGGGAAGAAAAACAGGGGGAAAAGTATCACCCGCTTTTGGTGAGTTCAATAGCTGTGGCGGGGGGTGTCGGTTTTCCGATAACCGGACGAGAGACGACTACCCGATCGAACCAACATTTGTTGTGTTAAGTTTCGAAAGTTATTTTTAGTTGTCTCATTACTTTCTCTTCGCCCCCTTCGCGTATAGTTTTCCGTCCAAGGGTAATAGGAGAGTGCAGCCTCCGTCTAGAATGTACAGCTAGCAGATGGGGCACCAAGCGGCAGCATGATTTAATTTGGTGGTCTGTTACGCTGGATGAAGCTCGTACGGGTTTTGTGGTGTTCTTAGCACAAATACAACAGGAACAGGACACAATCCAATGTGAAGTACCGAGACGGATGTAAAATAAGATGGGCAAATGTTCACAGTTGGTTTGGTGGTGGGAGTAACCCTTGCGGTGGCAAGGAACTCGTCCGGATCGTGGGTGTGTATGGAGGTGGTCGTGCTAGCTAGGTCACATTACAACATATTTCCTATCCACAGTATAGTGTGGTTTAATGGGTCGCGACAGCAAATTTTATAGCAAAGAATTTTATCATAAAGCATGTGTGATGCCGAGGCTATGCTGCTGACGAATAACGCTTCGTCAACAAATGTGTATTATTCTACACGTTCCAGCGCGACCGCTATTATTTTCGTATGTCGTCCACCCTCCATTTCCTTTTCTTGCCAAAGACATATTTCCTCACTCTGCTTGGGAAATAGTTTCTGTGGGAATAGGTCAACTTTCTGCTACGACTAATTGATGACGACGATGATGATGATTATGGTGTGATGGTGGCGGCAGACACGAAAAGATGATGTGTGCAAAAAATATGCTCGCCGTATTGTTATCGGGCTGGATCGGGGAGGTGATGTGCAAAATGGTCACAAATTGCTTGTCCACCCGGTTCTCGATATTATCGTTGGCGGTAGGAATGCTTACGCCTTAACCAATGGATGCAGGAGGGAAAGATAAGAGATATGGGAAGAATGTTTGCCAACAGCGAGAAGCATAGCATGGGCATTGGAATGAAAATTGCTGTAATAATGATATACTACCACAATTTTTCTTTATATTTATTTATATTTATCTTCTTTGTTTTTATTAAAAATTTAATCTCATCTTACTTTTATACTAAAGTAAATAATAAAAATTTACATCAAATCACTCGTTTTATATCTTTGAATGATGTTGACATGAACTATTAGAACTAGTGTTTGGAAATTGATGAGGGTCAGTCCATCCCTTTGACGATTGACAATTAATTGCGCAGTACGCAACTGGGGAGGCAGAAAAAAAACACATCAATTTAGAATCGGTAGTCGTCAGCATTTTATCGCCTTCGCTGCTTGCTTCAATCGAGCTGCTGTCTGCTGCCTTGACCACGCTCTTGCGGTTTATGCCGTGGTAGCTGTCAATCATTCCAACGGTTTTAATCCCGAATCCCACCCGCCGAAGACTTCAGCTGGAGACAGCGAAGAAACCACGATATTGAGCGTGGTGCTAAGAAAGTGCGCGGGTTGCACGACACCTAATCCATCCCGTCCCGTGGATCTTTGGCGGTTAATCCAATTCATCGAGGTCAAACCTAAGGCCTACCGGAAGGATTATATGCTTCGGAAACTGATGCAACTTTTAGCAGCGGACGATAGAACTGGGTGTTTAAGCTCCAGAGCGAAGGACACCGCGTGACAGTTGCGTCGCTACATCAGTTCTGTAGCCTGCTGATTCACCGAGCGCAAACCGCGCATCATCAAAAGCGGACCCGGTTAAAACCGTTTAATCGTGGCTTAATCGAGACAGATTAGCACGAAAACATTTGCTTACGGCAGCGCCCGTGCGATATACGGGGAACGGTTAACAGTGTGAAAAATCCTTGACAAGGGTCTAACATCCGCGGTGAAGAAGTATCTGTTAGTTCGGATATGCAACTGCCAGATAGCAGTCTGATAAGAATTGCTTACCTATCGAAATCTTTTTTATTTCTTTACCTTTAAAAACATGTTTTTTAAACATGTACGTAGAAAAGTAGTCAGCCTTACGTACGGAGAGGCGGTTTGGATGGGATTTGAACCCCGGTCCTGCCGTGTGAAGACCGGCGCCGTTATCGCCTCGGCCACCGAACCACGCCTTACCTTCATATCTCTCTTTTACTGCCTGTAATATTTTTATTAATTTTGTGGTTCAATGAAAATTCTTGGAGAGCTGCCGATGAAGCGCTCGAAGTTGATTACCATCTTCAATATCACCAAAGAATTGATGTGTACAGGACCAAGAAAAGAAGCTCAACGATGGAAAAACATTTTCATTTCACGGTAAAGTCGTTTTGGGGATGTTCTTCGCCACGATTCCGTTTGGCGTTTTGGTTTCATCTGTTCATCGGTACTTTTTGATGTAATGTTATCATATACCGTTGGTGCGAGTGAAGACCGTACTCTTCGTTTTCGTAGGTGAACTGTGTTCTTGTGAAGTAAAACAGAGACCATTTAATTTCGATGTTTGACGATTCCATTAGTACTGCGTGTGTGCGTTTGATTAAGATTGCTCAAGACGTTTTGATCATAACTCAGACATGGTACCAAACCCGTACACGATGATTTTCCATCTCATCTTCATCAAAGAGTGTCTCGCAGGGTAGCAATAGCAAGACAGTAAAGCGACTGTGTTTGATGTGAGTTGAACCGTATTGATCATCATCCATGTCTAGAATGTTTCATTCGAGGAATTTATAAACGAGAAGTTTAATATGATTTCTTCAAATGGAATTATTTGGCCTTTTTTCTTAGGTTTAGAAGTCAGATCGTTTAAAGTGTTTAATGAGTCTGGTGACGTCTTTTGCACGTTTGTGGATTTTGTGGATGTGTGAAAGTGTCTCTGATTGTAAACAATGTCTTGTTCGTTTTCTTCGTCTGACTCGACAAATGTGTCTACCGTTAGCGTGTTTTTCCTGTCCGGTTTCCAATTCTAGGTGTTTTTGCATAGTCGACAAAGATTGCCCATAGTAGCTTCAAGTTACCAGAAACAACTCGTAGACATTGTGGGTTTCGCGAGGTTTCGTACCACACTTCATACAGCGAGTGGAAAAGTTCCATCCTGAAAAGCGATTCGATTGTTTATGTGCATTTTTTATATACTTTTCGCTTCTTCGATAGAATTTGCTGCGTAAGCGTCTAGTTGATGCTTTAATGATGTTTATGTTAGTTTTCACTTGGGAGAAATAATAACAAGTCTTGTTTATGTTTTAAGTAAAGTTTGCCTACCATCGTTGTGTTTATTTTGTTTCGATAAGTATTTCCTTAGAATTCCTGCAATTGGGTTGGGCATTGTCTGTCGGCTTGACTTGTCTTCCTTAACGATTGATAGGAAACTAATTTGAGGTGTGATAGATGATAACGATAAAGTAAATCTTAATTGAATTTAATCACTATTGTTCATCGTTCATCTGTTCATCTGTTTTGTTTGCGACTGACAAACTACATCATACAATGGAATCGCTATACAAATGCTATCGCTCCCCTTGCATTTAATACGTTGGGCATTGTGTAACTCGCATAACTGATGTTTGAAAGCTCATGGGCTGAATAAATTCACACATTGCTTCAATTTGCCCATTGTTCCTGAAGCTTCCTTTTCAATGCATCAAGTCGCTATGTTTGAGCATTGGTCAACGAACGAAGGTGTTGAAGCATTCCTGACGTACGCAAAACGCAAAGTGTGTGAGCGTGTGAATGATGAGTAGGTGCCTGCCTGGGTTGTCAATCGGGCCAATTTAATTAAAATGTCAATCAGAGCCAATAACAACCATATTGGAGCGTATGTGCGTGCCGAACGTGTTTGTCAGTTATGTTGCGAAAATTCCAGGAAACATTGGAATGACCAGGTCAGCTGTAACTACTTGTATATGGAAGTGTTGTTTCTTTTTTTTTATTTGCTACACATTAGTGATGGCGACAAACTTCTGGAACGCTCGAGGTACGGTGCGGGTAATTGGGAGTTAAAAAGCTTAATGCATTGAAGCGTGTAATCCTTGCGATGGGTAACTAGTGTTCTAATGTAAGACGCAATTAGGATCCTTAATCGTTATGTTTGAGGAGTAAAAAACAACATTGTTTCTTAGCAAAAAGTCATCATGGGTGTGTTATCCTTTGATGTTAATGTGGCTCGTTCGGTACTAATTAAGCCGATCAATTAAATGTGCACATGCTTCGTTGCCTTTGAGAGGAGATTATTGTGTCAGGCTGATAAACAAACTGCCGTTCTGTACTGATCGGCAAATGACGCATGATTTGAATTGAGAATTGAGCACGTGATACATTACACCATGCTGCATCTATGCTTCAATAGGGCATAGCGATAGTAAACTAAACAATTGCGGCGTAGTTAGTCGAAAGGTCCTGAGAGTCATGAAAACAAACATGAACCACGGTATATTTGGCAAAAGCTGCTAATAACCATTCCCGTTGAGTGTTTGGAATGTCTTGATAAAGTGAATTCCTTCATGTTGGTGCGTTACTTTTACCCGGTACGGCCTACATACGTAATAAAAGTGGGATCAGCAAAAGGAAGTATCGATGATCGGCATTAGAGCGAAAGTTTGTTACGCGCGTGGATTTGTTGCAATCGTCCAGAAGGTTTTATTCGTATGAGCAGCTTATGTCTCGGTGCGTTTAGGCGACCCAAAATCAAGGATTACCGGAGGGTTGTGTAACGTATTGTGGATATTGGGATCATTTTAAGGATACCATAAAAAGGTACTTCATAAAATGCGTACTGTTGTGGGGCATTGTTATAACGTAAGATGCTGGCGCTGTACAGACAATCGTATAATTCTGGGATCTTTTCTAGCAGTGTGAGGGAGCACGGAGCATTTCTATCTATGTAAGACGTTCTCCTGGTAAGTGTAGGATCAATAAAAGACGGTACAACATTAGCAACAGTTGTAATAAATTTTAATTTACTGACTAATCAATTGCAGGTTTGCAGAAAATCCTAGAGCCGCATCCATCTTTATTGATTCCCATGATAAAGGGCGGCCCAGTGGTAGAGGTGACAACGGCGCCGATCTTTAAATGACAGGACTGACGTTCAAATCTCATCCGGACCTTTCCGTCCGTAGTGAGGACTGACTATCCAACTACGTGGTATCATTAAGTCTAGTAAGCCAGAAATGACAGGCATGACCTTAAGAGGTCGTTAGACCAAGCAGAGATTGATGTTAAAGACAAACTTTTTAGTTAACTTTATTTTGCTAAAATTAATTACAATAGTTTATATTTATTCTATAAGTTAATGGGAAACATTTTCAAATGAATAGAGTCATCCGTGATCACGAATTGGAGCTGAGAAAGAGCGTGCGTAAAATTATATTCAGATTTCAATGTTTAACAAATTGAAGGACAAAGTCCGGCTTGCGTGCAAAAAAAACCCTGTAAGAAGCTCTTTTGACTGTAAGGTGCAAAGAGTGCGCAGCAGTGATTGCGTTCTGCTTTTTTTTTTCGTTCCCCGATGGTCGTTCTGTTTTTTCGCCAACTCAATTGCTTGTTAGTCATTAGCTTTTTTTTTGTTGTATCGGTTCAATTGATCGTTTGACTTTAATTACGGAAGTGTTACGGAATGAACGTCACAACCATCGACAGGGTCGTCCTCCACAACACTGGAGTTTCACGTGGCTGTTAACTTCATTTTAGGAACGTTCGTGGTTCTTCAGTTTAATTAAGTTCGAGATGTTTACTGCTGATTGTCCGATATACGTGGAAAGAGTTGGGAACTGTGCGCTCAAAAAAAAAAGTTCTTGAAGCACGGAAAACTTTCTCTTCGCCAAATGTTGTGCAATTTGTAATCGGTGCTTAGTAACGAAAGAATAGGAAAAGCTTGCTATTTTATATCAATTTACAGAACAGTCACTGTTGTGATGGTTTTGTGGTTACATTGTTCAAATTGTTAAGTTGCTTTATTAAGTTTTATTGCATGTCCCGTTGACTTCTTTGCTAAACTTAACCTTCTTCATGGATTATCACCAATAAAACATTATAGTATATTCATTCCTTACTACTGCATATTTGCGATTGAAGATGCTTTAAGACAAACAGAAGAGGTCTGAAGCACACTCTTGTGCGGTATTGCTTATCTTACTCTGAAGAACGTATACTTTGAATTGGTATTAGTTGCTCAATTGGATCGAATGGGTATATCACGACGGACGCAGCGCAGAGCGCAGAGAAATAAAGACAATTGACCTGTGTTTAATCTGTCCAGATCATTATTGGTCTAGAGTAAACTTTGTTGGATTTACGATAGCATGTGTATTGAAATAATACTTCAGCGTTAGATTTAAGAAAGTCATCCATTGCCTCGTGTACAGATAGAAAGTGCAAAATGCTTTCAAGAGTCTTCACCTGTTGATGCATGGGGTTCTATTGCTTTCGTCTGTGCCGTCCCATTGGAATGTGATTGGCTGATTCATTTTGATTTAAACATGTGAAGAAAAGAGAAAAAGGATTTAGAATTTAAATTCCAACAAACTAGGTATGTGTAAGAATTGGCGTTCTCCCACTTCTATGTTTGTTGAAAAACTCTGTTCGTTGAACTTTTTAAACAATCAGTACCAAGTTGGACAGAAAACGAAATTTTCTTTATCATATTACGTTTTCTTTTCGCTTAACACACAGCAAAACAAAAATGAAAGACCTTTTCGGTTATTTTCTTATAGGTGTTGTTGAATTTTGCATAACTTAAAATATGGGTTGTGTTTTTTGCTTGGATGGGTATTTCACCATCATCAGTTGCTGCTGTTTTTTCACGACGCTCAAGAACGGTAACGTTTCAGAAGCAAGATCGAATTTTTGATGGGATAGCTGAAGATTGGAACTTTATTTCTCACCTGGGAAATAATCGCCAGATGTACTTCCACTAGTGGAATTATGATTGTGTGTTGGGTTGGGCCAAATTTACGCACGTTAGGGTTTTGCGTAGCGTTAGGGTTTTTGTATATTGCCGGTTGCTGACGATTGTTTATTTTTCGTGGTGTAATTGTGTTAGAAGTGCTCAAACAAATAAATAGTTTACGAGCGTTTCTGCGGTAAATTAAATCTTTTAAAACGAGTCAATACAGTGCAATAATCGTTGAGTTATGCTACATTGAAGACACTTTTGCGCCTAGCAGATAGGCAATATTTTTGTACTAAACATTTGCATCGTTTTGCTTTTATTCCTATAAGTGGAACATGTGAAATGATTTAAAATTTGTCATTTTATTATTTATTTTTACGCTTCTATTAAGTAGTGAGCAGGTAATCGAATTTCTTTTCACTCGAAAAGAAAAAACCAAATAACTATCGATAATTCAAGAGAGTGTTGAGCCGTTAAGCTGTTACTGCTAATTGGAGCAATACATCTCATGCTTGCGTTGAAAAGGAAGAGTGTTTCTAAGAGTTCTAACTTTAATCAACTTTGCTGGTTTTGTGTACAACCCTGGCATGGCCCCTTTTGCCCTCTCAGTACAACTAAAGCCAAACGAATTTAACAACACGTGCGCGCTGCCCAAATTATGTGCTGAGATGAGGTCCGGGCACGTGCACCAACGATAGGAATGAAAAGAAAACAACAAATCTTTTCCTTGGAATGACGAAGACTAAAACGGTAGCGTTGACAGGGTGGTGCAGAACTCAAATCGACGATGCTTCATGGCAGATTGTGAAGAACGCATAGTGTTTGTTGGGCATTGCTTCATTATTTCTCTAGTTTTGAGAATTGCCTACATTTAGGCGTATTCCTGTTGTACTAATACACCGAGCTTTACGAACGCCTTTGCAGATCGCGCTGTGCTGAAGCCGTGGCACACTATGTTTCGCATTGTCAATCGGCACAGACGTAGCATTTCTGATTCTAATCAACTGAATCCTTACGACTCCATACAACCATCCATCAAGACCGCCGTAATGAAGCAGTGACATTCGCTGTGAGCTTTTTCCCTTTTTGTTTGTTCGATGCTGAACACACGCGCGCTCTCTCTCTCTCTCTCTCTCTCTCTCTCTGGCTCGGCATGATGCTCAGTAGAGTTGAATGGACATTGAACCATGCGGACAATCGCGATCGCGACGCGAATCCTCTTGAGGATTAATCAACGGAAACGGATGAAAATGGTGCTGATTTTTCTTTCGCCAGCGCTACAACGCTGGCAGAATCACAACGAAACCCGCTGTTTTTTTGCCCTCGGTGGGCAAATTCATAAGGCGTCTGTTGGTCGGCTTTCGAAAACAGCTATAAGTGGTCTCTAGAGCAAACGTAGTGTTGATGTGAAGCAGTTAGTAACGTAGTAATATCGCGCAACACGGGCAAAGAATAGGTAAAACGCGTATTGGTATTGTTGTTCTGTGCGTGTAAGGAGCGACATTGGGAACAAAAATTTCGGTATTCTGTTCAAGACTTAACTATCTGGAAAGTAGAGTATGCCAAGTGATTGAATTTAACATAAAATATGAGAACCAATAAAACCAACTTAAACCGGTACCAGCAACATACCCTAAAGACAAACAATACACGCCATTGTGTACGTACATAAATGAAATATATGTTGATTAAGCTTTGTTGTACTTTAATAATACAAGAAATTTAACGTTCTGGCGAACCACAATGCATCGTCGGAATATATAGGGAGCTAGATGGAGACTTTTTTTGCTGGGTTTATGTTCCTATTCCTCGCATTATGTTTATATTTGATTCCATTGTGTGGTCCACAGTTTCCCGGGAAGTTTTTCATGTTCAACTGTTCGTGTCTTGTTTGTCTAAAACATACAGAGCGCGGTTTCGGAACCGCATAAATACTTGTTTTCTGTGAGCAAAAACAAAAAACAAATGTAGGAAGTATATACACAAAGAGAGCAAAGCTGCGTACAATTGTGTGGTCTAAAATTTTGTTGGACTTTCGCTGGTGTTTCTTTTGCTGGTTGGTGGTCGTTACGCTTCGTTATGGCACGCAGCATGCATGATACACTTGATTGGAGCGAACATTTTGAAGCGAGAAATATAGCGAGCTATTTAATTTTCATTTCATAAAAGAATCTGGGCATTGAGGTATTGTTTTGTTAGCAAAATTTTTATTTAACATTCATTTGAAACGCTTGCATTGTAGGTCAATACACAGTACAGTAAATATAACGCAGTGTGTGAATTTGGTTGGCTGATAAGTTATTTTTATAGACACCTTGAGGCAGTACACTTCAGTCTTCTCTTAACCAGAGAGCAATAATATTTCAATTCTAAATAATAAGGAATTTATTTTACTCTCTAACGTCTGCTGAGTTTAAATATCCAGGCATTATTTTTAAAGGTCAGTTTTCAAAGTTTTCTTTAAAGGAAACTAATTTCGTGTTCCTTTTCCATTTTGCAAGGAATGATTAATGAATTAATGTCCAACGAGGAAAGATAAGCAAAGTTTATTAACGCAATTTCATCGTAGAATAAGGGTCTTTTGGGGTAAGGTCTGCATGTTGAAGAATCGTTTTCGTAGGCCGGTCGGTAAAATTGTATGCAAAAGCGTATCAACTTTGCAGGACCGTTTTGCTTTTATTTTGGGATATTAATTGATTTTTGACGTGGGTTAATTGACAACCCATTAATGGGGTTATGAACCCGAATTGCTGGTGTTAAACTTGACAACGCAACAAATTAATCAATGCCTGGTAAATTACACAATTCATCATCTGATTCGTTTATTGTGCAAGGCATGCGTTGTCCCCGCGGCGAAGAATCTTTCCTACCCGAATCGTTGTCTAGGCGTTGCAGTAGGCTGTGATTCTCTGTAACGATTTGTTCTGTTCTGTCAACATTTCACCTATCGTCACAGTAGCGGCACTGATGATACATAAGGGAAGTTAATACGCTTTTTTTTCTTCTGATACATTGTTTTTGTACACGTGATTATTTTTCTTTGGACTGTGTATATTATCGTCTGCTCGAATACGGTGAATATCTTTGTCGTAGGTGTGTAGGTTACGTTAGATAGCGGTTGCCCGAAACGAGGTGACAAATTGAGTGGCGTGTGTCACTTGTTCCGGCATGCTCTTTACCGTCTTCCATTTGACGGCTGATGGACATTTTGCGTTGGTGGTAACTGTCGAAAAATGTGCGGATGGCACCTACTATGAATCAGATTTATTTATTTTTTTTGGTTAGGAAACATTTCGATTGAAAATGCGTCCGTTGATCGGTATGAGCTTTGTTTCTTCATATTTTGGAACCGTTGGTCGATCGTTTTCTGCTGGGAAGGTAGGTCATAAGGACATGATAGATTGTATCGCTTAGTAACACGTTCTTCTTGGACAAGGTTTTTTGATATTGTTATTGTAGAACGTGATAGGAAGATAATCAGAAAACTCGTGAATGATTATTATATTCATCATTATAGTTTAATTTCATGTTCTTAACCACGTAGCCGGTCCTTGCTACGAGGCAACGGTCCGGATGTGATTCGATAAATGGTCTTTCCGTGTGAAAGATCAGGGCCGCTACCATCTCTCCCACCTGCATGTAGCACAATGTCACCTTTTAATTTAGGTACATGATGCATAACTCAGTACACCATTGGATGGTGCTCAATTTTGTGTCTCGTTGTAATACAAAGTTAGCTGATGAAACTTCTCTTACACGTTCCATACTTCTGAGCAGTTGTTCCGCATCAAAATTCGCAACGATATTGTAGCAAGCATGGAGCAGCAAAATATTTTTGAATGAATGAACGCACATATGCTACTCCCTAACGCAAACGCTGTCTTTTACCGCTGTGGTTCACCGGTTCGGTTGGCCTGTCTGCCTGCATGAGCATGGTTCGCATCCTGTGTCAGCTTGTTTACTCCTTCGGAATCGATAGCATTTTCCGGTGCTGTGACTAAGTGCCACAAAATTCAGTTATAACAACACTATGGTACTTAGTATGAGTCTGATCGTGTGAAACAGCGCCGTCGGGAATAGATGCTTCTGCACTGTGGAAAGCTCACCGTAGTGTGTGAAATTAAAATGGGTATGTGTGTGTGCGTGCGTGTTATTATTTCGAACAGTAGACTTCCTTTTCCACTTGTAGGATGTAGTTGATTGATGGTCCGGCAGTGCTAACTGTGCACCGGCTTATGTAGAAGGGTCAACCATTTTAGCATATTCCGACAGTGTGCGCATGTTCGTTTCGTTAAATTAAGTTATGAGCTCGTGCAGACGGTTGTGGCATAATGTGTGTAATGGTTAAGGTTTCGATTGGTATGTCCCCGTTAATGGCATTATCATCATTAGGTGGATCAATCCACATGTCCTTTCGTTCGTTTCAAACAGCTCAATAGTCATTTTCGTGCCAACTATGCTTATTTAATCATAGTTTATCGTAAAAGTTTATAAGGTAGGAGCTACTGCGTATTATACAGATGTAAGTTACATTCATCTCTTGAAGCCATGATGTAGTCGTCTTCATACGCAGGACTTACAATGCAGCTAAGGATAAAATCAAGTAAAGCAAAGCCAAATATGGCAGACTAAGACCTTTTGAGAATGTAGTGCAATAAAGTATGAGCAATAATGTCATGCAATATTATAACAAGAGGATGCTTTCATGCTTCAAAAATGAGTGACGTAAAGCAACAAGTAAGGTTACTGTATTTATACCTTTCACTTTCACCGGTTCTTGCACACTCGTAAGCATATGCCTATACTACGATTAAATATTGATTACTGCTGTTGAAGCGAAAAAATATGAACAAGTTTGTTTGTTGTCCAAAATTGTAACGAAGGTAAAACCGTCCTAAGTTAGCGTTACAGGGTTTTCACAGCCAATCAGTCATCGCAAAGCGCCTGAAAGTGTTCACTAAATTTCACATCGTCACCATCCTGAATACTGAATCTCTAAATGGCATGGTACACCTATACGTTAGTTTAATTTAAAAAAGGACCCTTGCCATGTACAAAATGTTAAACTTTGTCGATCTGTTTTGTCAATTGAAAATTTGGATAATTGAACAAAAAATTAGTATTATTCAATTCTATCTGCTCCAGTGATTGGATTCTATCCGCTCCGATTCTATTCTACCACTCCTATTCATTTTAACCGCTGCGATTAATTTCTATCCGCTCCGATTCATTTTTATCCGCTCCGATTTATTTCTATCCGCTCCACCATCTCCTGTCCGCTGGGCTCTGATACGATCTGTTCAGTTCGACGTTTTTTCTCACTTCTCCCTTGATTCTCTCTCATTTCTCTCTCGATTCTCTCTATTTTTTTTCGGAACTTCAAAACATATCGAAAAAGTTAAACATTATGTACATAAAAACGGTTCTTTTTTAAATCAAACTATCGTACACCGATCTGACTGGTTCAATCTTAACTACGCCATTTAGAAATTCAGGATGCCAGCTTACAGCATTTGCGATGGCAATGTGAAATTTAGCGAAACCGGCGCTTAACGACGATTGATTGGCTGTGGAAAACCCTGTAAGGACTATATATTTACCATGCTGCTGCTGCTGATAGAAAAACCAAAACCAAGTAAGAAATCGTAATAGAAATCTCCTTTCAACTGCTTGGCTGCCTGCTTTGTTTGGGTACGTTGGGTTTTTGGTCCTAGGAGTCAGCGGTTGTTCAGGTTTCGGTCTAGAGCAAACCTCACGAACCAACCGCGCACTTCTTCCGCATGACCCGAGCTTTCTCCCGCTAGCGTTTTGCGGTCGTCGTGGTCTTGCGAGCATAATGGTAAATATTTGCTTCCACCAGTACCGTGATTATGTTTTGAAAAATTTGTTTACCACGCATAATGGCGTGTGGAAAACTGTGTGTAAACGGATGTAGCGTAAAAAAATAAACCATGCTCCCCGCTTATTGGGCATTTCTCAGCCTCAGAGATTCAGTTCGGCATCAGCAAAGAAGGAGCCCGGCTATAGAGGGCCGGATCGTTGGCCAGACCCTAAGCGAGCTCTGCAAATTAGGGTACAGTTTTCCGGGCAGAAGGGTTATATTTTCTGTTTTTGGTTAACTTTTGACGTGATTTTGTTTGAGCATTGAAAGATATGCTTTTTTACTTTGTAGGTTAGAAGATCCAGATAATTTTTAATAAATAAAAAAATGCAAAAAATAATAAAGTGGAAATTGTATGTAAAAAAATCATTCATGTTATTTCTTAACCAAGTAATCAGATTAACTGTTTCTAAATGTAAATTTTGTATGCATGTTATGCAAAGCATTTATTTTATTATTTTCTTGCTACATCGGTCTTTAGCTAAAACCTGTTGCTTAACGTATTCGCCGTATAGTTCCGAAAATGCGTCGATGCAGCCGATTATCGTCGCGAGGCTTAGAATTATGCTTTTGATAATGTAATAAAATTTCAATGAAAATAAATTATCATCGTGATTGCAGAGAAACGGCAAAGGTTTCCCCCCCCCCCTGAAAAGGCTCTCAGCGCTTTTGCGGGACGCAATGGTCAATATTGATCAAGCCAAAACCACGGTGAAACGACCGGAGGATTTCCCACACCTTAGAAGCTCTCCACCGCTGTTTGTCTGGCATGTCAGTCACCGGCGTTAAATCTTTTGCTCTGCCGTTCTTGCCGAGCGTTCGATCGCGACCGGTGTTGGTTCTTTCTTCGTAGCGTTTGCTTTCGTTTTTTTTTTGCTGCTGATTTGCTAGCCGCCCCACCGAAACTGCTCAGCGCTTTGATTCTTTGTTTATCCTTCAAACCCCGGCAGCGGAAATGAAAATCAATCAAGTACAGTTTTCCTCTGACCCACGCCCGCTCACCCCAGCATTGGTCGGTAAGCCAACGGTAAGGATTTTGAAGGAAAAATCAGCCGTTTTGTGTGTGTGTGTGTGTTTGTGTCTGCTTTCAAACTTGTTCAATATTTGTTCTTATCCTCGTGTACACCGTCCTTTAGGGTTTCCGTTTCGAGTAACCATTCCGGGCAGCGTTTCGTGATAGGCAGTGAAAATGATTGGACGACTCAATCTTCTAATCAGATTAAAAGACTCCCCCCCTTCTTTTGAATACTGTTGCCACTTTTAACACCATGATCGGTATTTTTGCCACCTTTCTTTTGGTTTCCTGGCGTTTTTTTTGTCGGAATGGTTAAAAAGTTCTGAAACGAGTGAGAGAGACAAAAGTACCACACAGAATGAGTGTGCGAACTTTCTATTTTAGTTCTGTTATAATAATGGGATTTTCATTGCTATCTGGGATTTCTTCTCGGTAAGCAAAAAACAGTGGGACAGTGAAAAGGAAGATAACAAAGCTGGCACTGGAGTGGGTCCCCGTGGAACGAATTTGACTGGCTTGGGTAATCAATTGATAACAACATCTCAAACTAGGATGGTGAAGAATGGAGGATATGTCTCATAGCAGCGATAAGGACAAACAAACATTCGCCAAAAAAAAAAAACTTACTATTTTAGAGCCTTTTCAACTTCCTGTACGTGTGGGGGATGATGGGGGAGAAAGGGTGGCTGGTGGGCGGTATGTGAAAAAGTTTATTTTCGGCCGAGGGTGCAAAAAGGATCTCATTTCGAATTCTGGCGAGATGGTTTCCAAAATTCGTTGGCCTCACTTAAGCCAATTAAAACTGAAAACACAATGAAGAAGGAGAGCGCGTACCAGCAAAAGATTTCAATCGAAAGGGGACTTTCGCCGGAAAAGCTTAATAGAAGTCGTGGGCTGAGATTATGAGTTTTTCTCTGTTTCCCCACCCTCCCCATCCAGGTTTCCGCCGTACACGGTAAACTTTTGAAGAAGGATTTGCTTTCCATTTGTGCGAGCAGCATGGCGGTTGAATCAGATCAACACACCGCCGTGCAAGTACAAAAACCAGGGCGAAACACAGAAACGGATCGGTTGTAGTTAATGCAGTGGTGTGTGCGCCATGCTTTAGACGAACATAAAAGAGATCTCCAGACATTCGTGAGCGATTTCAATGGGAAAGCGAGCTTGTCACCGGTAGTGGAGCATTTCTGGGCAAGCTGATGATTGGGTTCGTTTACGGAGAAGCAGCTGTGGGCCAAATTTGCCTACGGGGTCCAGTTCAATCAATCTTAATTCGGCTGATTCGATGACGATCATAAAATTAACTCAATTTGTAACGCGAAACAGCAGCATCAAAGCCGAATGATGTGAAGAACTTCGGTATCGGATTTCTGGTTACTTTGAACCAGAACAACAACAAAAAAACCCTCAAACGAAACTAAAACACACAGAAAAAGGGCACAGAAGGGCATCGGAATTGGTCGAGTATCAAAATACGGCTTGTAAAGCAGGCGGATGCGGACGGTGGTAGGGTGAGTTTACGCAGAATTATTGCTGATCGGGCGGTGCCACGGATTGGCAACGAAAAACAACGATAACGGAAATTCCGAAACCATGGTATCGGACTTCCGGTTGCCGGCAGTGTGTCGTGCCCGCCAGCCTCCCTGGTTGGGGTTTTTTTTGTTGTGTGCAATGCTACTCGCCAGAAGCCAGAAGATAAATCGAGATGAAAGCAAAACTTCCGGTACCGGGTTGTATACCGGGTTTCCGGTAGGCGAAACTCGCTTTGTCAATTCATGGCGCTCAAATAACCCTCGCCCATCATCACGATCGCGGAAAGATAAATAATTTACTGCCTTTCCGGTAAGAGATTTTCTGTCACGAGCCGGGGCTTCAGCGATATTGAATTTAAATGATGTTTCTTGATTCGGTTCTTCGTGGTACGCAGTACGCTTTCATTAAAAATACAACAGTCTGCTGTTGAGTGTGGAGGTGCAACAGCAGCAGGAAAAAAACAGAGTGTAGTTGAAATGTTTATGCTGCTGCTGCTGCTAAAACAAAGAACTAGAATTGGTGGCATCGTGCACCGGAGATAGCGAAAGCAACGGCAATAATGCTCGGCGAATCGCAATTTCACCACAGCAAACTCGCTGAATTTTTAGTCCGATCAGGTTCGCGGGACTGATTGTTGAACCGGAAACTTCGATTGATGAAAAGTAATTTCCGGCTGGCGGAAGGTAAGGTACTGCAGCACGCGGCACAACGACCAGCAATTCGGTTCATGAAAAATTAAAAACTAAGCACTAATGGTGTCCGACGACTTTGCGGTTATGTTATCGGTGGAAATCCGAATAGCGTGAATACGCTAGGAACGATGCCTTCTTTTTTTGCGATACTTTTTTTTTTGGTACGTCATTTCTGTAAAGAATTCATTACCAATCGCCGGCATTTGGTTCTGCATAGACAAGGGTACTATTTAAATAAAAAATACTCAGATTAGCATTCTGAAAAGCAAACATTTTCTCCTTTGTTTTGCATCAATCACGATGAAAATTGAGAATCCTGTACTGCATCCCTATGTGTTTTTTTTTTCGATTTCGGGCTTTTTCTCCATTGGCTGATAAGGAATGAAAATATTAATGCATTCTTGTGAAGAAAAAAAAAGGGTAACATTCACCCTTGCGAACCACACTGAACAGAAATCATATTGTAGATTGATTTTTGGAATGCATTTGGACTCACCTTTTCGGCGTGGTATTGCCGTTGTAACAGATGGGAAAACATTTTTTTTGTTCTGCTTTCCTGTCAAATTTACCTTCATCAAACGTATGAACATTACCGAATGTCTGTTTTAAATAATGTTACCTACACCTGGCTGGCTCTGTTCTGCACGTGTGTATTATTAATTCACACGTGTGGAACAATAGTATGTTCGGACGAATGTTGAATTATTGAGTTTTCACTTTTGATGCACGCACGGTTCGCCAAAAACAAAAGAGAAAAAAAAACACACTTCAAAGACTTTCCGTTGTTTGATGTCACAATCATATCTGCACGTACAATCTCTGTTCTCGTCTTCAACGAATCAAAGGTGTCGGAGGTTGGGCATTTTTCATTGCATTTTCATGTACGTCATCGCAGGCAGTAAAAAAAAACACGAAAGAAACCTTTAAAAGTTGTACAAAGCGAAGAATAAAATTTTGGTTCAATCAAGAATTTCAACCATGTACTTCATATCAATATTTCTATTAGAATTTGATATTGAAAACAAATTAAAAGCTGCTCACTTTTTTGCAAACAACTTTGCATTGAGTGGCTATGGCTTCGATAACGGAAAAAAACGCATAAAGACCAACACAAAATTGAATCCTTTTTCGCACTGATTTATTTACGCTCGATATCTCGGGCAGCGTTCTGGTCCTAAACGCGATGACGTTGCAAAACTGTAGGAATGTGCCGTTTCCAGGGGCAAGCTGGTGTAGGTTGATCGATCGTTGGTGCGAACCAGCGATATTTTGACGTGATGAATGATTTTTCGCTTAATTGAATGATGTTGATCCAAACGAGCTGCCTGTTTTGTACAGATTGAAAAATCGTCCGAGATTGGTGTCGAATTATAAGCCATTCGTTCGGGGCGAAAATGGGCAAATGATTGTTGAAGTAGTGCTTATGGATCTTTTTTGTAGCAAATATTTGTGGATGATAGGTTTAAGGATCTATAGTCACAAGCCTTTTCGTAATTTTTTTTTCAGTTCGTGCAACAAGTGTCTAAGACAACAAGTATTTAAAACAGTATGGAAAAATAAATGTTAATGTAATGCATGAAATGCAAATTGCCTACATTTTGGCGTATACGCGAATTAGGAAATAAACTGTGCAAAATAATAAAGATACAAAAAATCTCTACGTATTGTTTTTAAGAGAAAAGTAAATAATAAAGAAAAAAAGAATAAAATTCATTTAATTAAATATAAACACCCAAATATAACTACATATAAAATAGATGAAAAACCTAAGTTAATGGTAATGGCGTCATCACACATACTCGTTTGGCACAGCAATTCGTACCCCCTACGTTATGTAATAATGGATGCTTCAAGACGTAGTTCTTCTGCCTAGTCAGTAGAATGGGAACTGACAAATGTCACCAGGATACATGATAATGCCTTTTACCCACTGATTAATGCCTTAACACGGGCATGAAATGAACGCATGACGAAAATATTGTATTGTGTGAGTTTGGTGGCAACGGTCGCGCCGCATTCACGTTTATAAATGATACTCATAAATATGATCTGTGATGCTGAGATTTTAATTTGCATGGCTTAGGCGTCCCCCCAACATTGAACGAGAATGAGGCTTTTGATGCGGCACAAATAATTCTCAAATTCTTGTACGACAGTGGTATGCGTAAAGATGATTAATTCTTTCAAATATTATGCGTGGCTAGAATCGGTATGCTTTTTAGTTTTGTTTCGTTACCATTTGAAAGATGACATTTTAATGATAGCCAAATTGATAAGGTTTCGCTTCCTTGGTAATGCACTATTTAAGAGCATTATTCGGAAGGCTAGCTAATGGGAAGGGACATCACGTGCCGAAGCAATTGTGGCACGGTCTCCGTTGACAGACGGAGAAACTTTGACTGACATTCACTGGTGTTGCTTTCGCAGCCAATTTTTCACGCACCATGTCGTTGTTAACTAATGCGTACGTAGTATTGCGTTGGTTTGGCAAGGCTATCGACACTAATGACGAAAATGGCGAGAAATTGCCCATTTTGCTGGGCCCGTTTATCAGCATTTTTCGTCGTTTTCCTTCGTGCTTTTGCTTCCATTGCGGCTTTGCTGTGGGTGGCACTTATATTTGTGTAAGCTCTGCAGGACGACGCGACTCTCATCGATCGATCCGTTTGCTTGATTTTCAGTGAGTTTATCAGAGTATGTTGTGGACAAGAAATAACGCTACTTGTATTTTTTTTTAGGTATAATTGTGCTTTGCTTGCAGACCAGCGACAACGGTTCAATTTGATGTAATTTGCATTACCTGACCGAGGTTTTATTCGCTTTCATTGTGAAGTTTAAGTTTAACGGCGCAAAATAAAGATCGAAAGGTCATCGTTGGTTATTGCTTCATTTTGAGTTGGTGGTGTTTCTCATTATTTCCATCCTTGATCCTTGATCCTTGACGAAAATACTACCGCGAACCACGTTGGTCACCTTCCCGTTGCTGATGAGCTTCAGATGAGCATTGCTTCGCTCGCAAAATGGAAGTTTTATCATGATTTTTTGTCCGCTTCTGCGCTGCTGTGGTTGGAAAACGTGGTGAGATAAAAACGTAATCTGTTAAGTGACATCATTGGACGGGCAGGCGCGCTGAAGGCGAAAATGTAAGCTAAGAAAACGGAAGGCCGGTTGCTTAGCATCCCGTTTGCTTTCCGCAGGATTTCTATCTTCGAGCCACGACTACAACGCACCTTGATAGAGATAAAGTATCATGAAAATTTATGCGATTCCCATGCTGTGCTCCCCCTCAAAGATGTCCTTACTTTCTACTGTCGTTAGTTTTGTGGTTCAGCGCTAGAGCTGTGCTAGAGCTGAGATGGAAAAGAGCAAAATACAACGAAATGTTCAATGTCTTTGAATGGTGTTCCGTGATTGAAGTAACACTATGCTCCTGGTCTAGGCGTTATATTTAAGTAACTTTACAATAAGTTAAAACTTACATCAGCTAGCATTTCAAAATCCGATTAACCATTCCTGCTACACACCGGACTTAAAAGTTTAAATGCTAGTGAACACTTCATCGGATAAATAGAAACATACTTTTTATCCGTCGGCCAAAGTGTCAGTTATTTAAAAGTCACCGAAATACTCTATTCCCTGCTTGAACAACAGCTTCAACGAGGCGCGGCAACAGCTATGCATACCCTTATTAAGTTTGAATAATCTTATTACAAACTACTTAGTCCTTCTCGGTTTTACCTACCGCAGTCGCGAGCAGTTGCTGGAACTGATTGATTAAACTAACTTAGACTTTCACTTCTCTCGTAAATCCGTGAGCAGTAAAAGTGACTGTCTCGGTAGAAAATCTTGCCCGCGAAAAAGCCAGAGGGAATGAAATTTATTCGTACACGATTCATTCTCATTTATCACAGCGTCTCCGTGCAGCGTGAGAACCCCAGTGTTTGTATGCTTAAGCAAGCAAGAAACGAATTTGTTGTTGTGGCTAAGGAAGCAAATTAACCGTGGGCTGGTGTCAAAATGTTCCTCGGTAGCTCGTCGGTTTATGTGTTGCGTTTTCAAGGAATTGTGCTATGCCGTGCAGCAAGAATGATTTCGACAAGAAGCTGAACAACGGCTAGTCTCGTGCTGTTTGCATAGCTCTAGCAATAAGTTTGTATTTGTTTAGAATGGTGATGATAAAAAAAAGTTTGATGTGCAGAGGCGTTTTCACACAAAATCGTTTAAGTCAGATGTTGTTGGATTTTGGTGTTTATGCTGTGCCTCATTCTTTTAATCGCACGGTTTCGTACTGCCAGCCGTACCGTGTTTGATGGAGCCGTAGATTATGTGTGCTCTGTGCGAACTGATTTTGGAACAAAACAAAGAAATAAAATTAATTAAAAAGCAAAAGCAGGCTAATGCCTGTCAACCAATTTTAACAAATTGTGTTCGACGGAAATGTTGAAGCGAGTAAAGGAGCATTCTTTTTGTTGTATTTTTTAAATGTAAAATCAAAATAATGCAATGCTTCTTAAAAATTGCCGCAAAATCATTCCTTAGACAATTTTTGATTGTCTGTTCCACTGCTTGGAATACGCCGTATAGTATGCAAACTGCAACGCATGTTTCATAGATTGCACAATGGTATGAAATTGGACATTTTTTGGGCTAAAATATTTAACATTTAATTACCAAAGAAGAAAAATAGTTTAGTTTTAACGTTGTAATCAATTTAAATGATGTTACTAGTAGTAACGAATATTTAAGATTCGTTTAATTGCAATTCAAACCAACTTTGGAATCAAGTTTAGGCTCGTTGCAGTGTTGCAAGTGTTATACGTTGAAGTGATCCATTAAATCATCCCCTCTCATCGCAAACAGGATTCAATAACAAATAAATAACATAACAACCTACACTCCATACTCTACTGGAGTTTCTCGCGGGTGCTTGTCCACATAGGTAAATAACTTCAAAATCAAAAGCGTTTAAAATTACATTTGCATTTACAAATGACGTGGGTGTAAAATAGTGTTATTTCTCAACATAATGATGCTTTGGTTTTCTGGCAACATTTGCCTCTCTATAAATGATTCCTTCATTCTATATTTGCTACCATTAATTGCGGCCTACTCTATAATGGAAGTGTAGGTTGTGCAATTGAAACATGTGAAAATAACGAATCATTCATCAAAAAAGACAAAATAACAAACATTATCTAGTTTATACTATTTCATTGCCATAAAACATTTTGGAACTATTCATTATGGATTGTAAAGAGGCACTGAAAATTACTGTGAACAGTTTGAGCAATCTTGTAGCGTCCTCATCCAGCACAAAACCCTCCGTCGTTTGTTTCGTAAACTAAGAATTTTGACTATATTTTAATTATAGATCTTGTGCCACTTGAAGGTACTTGAATATCAGGGAATCATACATGTCCTATGAGGTTTCTGTTCTTCCTACCAAAATGATAAATACCATAGAATACCTTCTTAATGAAATCGGATTTCGATTTAATCTCTGATCATTACTAAATTATGGTAAGCAGACATGCGATGTTCTGAGCGCCAGTTGAGTACCGTAATTAGGCAACTATGCTGAACTCAATTCAAGAACAGGCTTAAGTCAAGATGCTCTAAATGGAACTATGCACGTGTGAAATGAATACATTCCAAATTCGATTCACCTGAACTGATCGGCTGTAAAACGGTATCAAGGAATAATCTTTTCTGCTCAAAATCATCAGAATAGAAAATATTCCTTTAACTTGAAAATACCCTTTTGGTAGCTGGCTTAGTTCGAAATTGGCGGCGGCGATGTTTGATTGCCACTTGGCATGGGTTACAGCATGATAAATGAGTGTACTTTTCCATCCGCTGTCATTCTTCAAACACACGCTTACACCCATCAACCGTACTAGCAGAGTAGTGTCGTGTAGTGTGGAGGAATTCCCTTTGCTCAGAGTGGCTTTGGTGTGCTGCCTTAAGCATGTTATTGCTCCACCGTACCGGTGAGATGATTCTTTTCCGCTGAGCATTTCTTTGTATCAAGTGAGCGCAATGCTTTCTTCAATCAACAAACACATGAATACTGTGCCGCACTAATAGCAGCGCCTGGGAAAAACTCTCCATGCCGAGAGCGTCCGTGAATAATAGGCCGGCCGGAGGGATGGGGCGATGGGTGGGAAGCGGGGCGAAATATTGCCAGCAGTTTTCCGACGGTTTTCCGCATGTTTTCATTTTAACGAGTGCTTGAAAGAAACGGAGTGCACTGCAGAAGGCCGCTTCAAAAAGGGGTAGCTAAGGTCAGAAAAGGATGGAGCCCGGTGTTATTGTTACGCGTCTTCGACAAACAAATTTGCTCCATCATTAATTATGGAATAGCTCGTTGAACAAACATCGAGAGGCATTATGTACCGAGCGAAAGGTATGAGTGTAGACCGACAACAGTTCGCCGAGTGGACGAGTTTTGGTTTGCCGTTTGCAGCAGGGCACGGAACGTGGCACGGAGACACCTGAGACACAGGATACTTCTCTCATCTTTCCCGTGAGCACTGCAGCAGTGCGTGGTCGAGTGGGATCTCCCCGTACGAAATAGCTCGTCGGTTTCGTATGCTCGAAAAGGTGGTGATGCTTAAGCAGTCCTTGGGGTTCGGAGGTTCGGGGTCGGGACGAGCAATCATTGAAATAATGGAAATAATTGAAAGGGCACATGACCTTAGTTCCCAGCAGCAGCTAGGATACTGGGGGTGTATTGGCATCCTGGGGGGTCACATACACGTGTAGACCACCCTACCATTCCACTGCTCCATCCTCGTCCGTTGGGCGTAGCTAGCAAAAACAACATTGTCGATAAGGTATGGCCTGTAGTAGGTCGGGCAAACAGGATGAGATGGAATATGCACGATTGTAGCAGGACTCGCCCGTTTCCACCATAACACAACGTTCTTGTTTGTCTACCAGTTTGGATGGGTTACGCGTTGAAGTTTGTTTGTGTTTGTATTTGTTCTCCCGAACCGATTGCTCTGCCCTGGGTGCGGATTCTTGAACGGTGCGCACCTTCCAGAAGTATACATACCGAGATATCTGCGTACGTAACTACGATAGTTCGGCTGGGGTTCGGTACGGCAACTGAGCTTCGTATGTTTTGTCGGCTTGTTCTGAATGAGTTAAGAACATTTGATACGTTTTGTGTAATCTTTTGCACCCTCAATGAAGCTGGCGAAGGATCTCGCTTTGTCTACCGAAAGCAACGCAACGGCACAACGGAGCGGTAGTATCGTTTTGGGAGAAGTAATAGCGTGTGTCACAAAGCGCCCTCTTAGTGCCGTGTTAATGGAGAATGTTTGACTTTGTAGCTGGCGTAATGACTCGGTGAAACGTGGTGGGGCTGGTCGCGAGCAGGCCGCTTAAATACACACGAGCAAAACAGCCGCGTGTTGAATATTTTTGTCTTTTTAGGATGTGTCAAGTGGGCGTCCACGGTAACGGCAGTCTGTCGGATGCTGATATACTAAGATCCTAGATCAGTGCTGTGTGTAGTATATTTTCAAAAGCATTATTTTATCACTTTCTTGCTAATAGTAACATATTGTCCATGCTTAATCTTCTTCAATAATATCTTTTTTACTTCTTGTACGTTATTCATGCGACAGTGGCGCCGGTCTTCCCACGGCAGAACTGGGGATCAACTCTCACCTGGACTGCTCCCTCATAGTGAGGACTGACTTTCCAACTATGTGTGGTATCAATAAGTCCAGAAAGCCAGAAATGACAAGCACGGCACAAGAGGTCGTTAGAAATAAAAGAAGGAGAAAATGTCATTCATATTGTATTTGACATATATTATCAAGGCCGGTTTGTTATAGGAGCAATTATCAGCTTTAAGACATTCAAGTACAGTATAAAAAATAAATCAATTATAGTCACGAAAAGTTTCCCGCCAGGTAGATGGATGCGGAATAGGTTCTTAGGGTATAATCTAAACTCTCCTCATTCAATTATAAAGCTGCACTGCATATCCTACTGCACTCCTTCGGTGTAATGTAAGAATATCAGATAGGATTGAAATTTGTGCAAAAGCAAGCTCGCACCGTCCGATGGAAAAGGAGTGTCAAGTTACAGTTCTTTATTCAGGCCAGCTGCAGTGCAAATCCTCGTCAAAACTTGCTCCATCTCAATGTCAAAAGAAGACGGAACGTAATAAGAGACACTGTACTAGAAATACGTGGAAATGTTGTTGAAGGAAGTTAAGTGGAAAATTGCCACTGCATTTTGCTAATACCGTATAATTTTTCGCGTGGTTTTTGTGTGTGTGTGTGTCTGCTGGTTCGCGCGTAGTTGCTGAAGTTTGTCGTTTTTTTTTTCTTCTTTATCACATTGCCTTCGGTGCTGGGTGGGATCGATGAAACCGAACTATCCTCCCGGATGACTGTGACGTGACCGGAATAATGATATTCCACGCCAACCACTCACAGGACAAAGTTATATCATCCGTCAGGGAAAAAGCTGGTAACGGAAAAACTGACGCCATTATACTGCTAAGTGTACGGCTCAAACATCTTACGCAATGATTCCGCAAGACGTCCAGCGCCGACCATCTCAGCCAATGCACAGTGGCGCTATTGTCTCAGACCCGGTTGCGTCTGGTGGGTAGCATTTTAGGGGAAAAGTTGAGCTAAAAGCAGACAAGTTGGTAAGTTCATTGGATCCGAGCACCCCGAGTGTGTGCTTACTTAATTTGATTTTAATGATGGTGTACCGGCCGACGGAAATCGTGTGGCTTTTCGGCTAGCAGATTCCCGAACGCAGCACAAGTAATCGGCGCAGTCCGCACACACGAGCTTTCGCCCTGGTACGGCGAGTGACTTAAGGATGTGGCCCGACCCCAATGTGGTTATTTTGCTCGGTCCCTTATTGTGCATCTTTACTATTATCGACTTTTCGAACCCAACCTTCCCCTCCCCCGCCCCCCCCCGGGGGCCTTTCTCTGTTTATCGAACTACTGGCACTACTATGGTGGCAATTTGAGCAGGGAAAATGTGCTTGTGGTTACACTAATTCGCCTGAGTTTATGCCGGTCGATGTGGTGCGATATGTGAGGAAGGTATGTAATTTACTTTGGTAAAGTTTGCTGATGTGATCGCTTTTTTTTTTCTTCCTGTCGAATCTGAAGGATTTTTGAGCGTTGTGCCTTGTTGTCTCGGAGAACGTGGCTTTCGGCTTTCGGGACGCTAGTGTTGAGTAAATAAAGTAATCAATTCATTATGGGATATCTTTGTTCGTGAACCAGATGGAATATAATTCAAAAGACAAGTGATAATGAAAATTTTACACTACCTCTAACAATCGGCTCATCCAAGCATCGATAAGGTGCGAGTGAACAAAGGTTTTTGTAGAATGTGAAACTCTGTCGTACAAGCAATGATCGTTTGATTTCGTTTGTTTGACGCACGAAGGTTAAAATAGTACGAACCCTGGGGTGCATAGGGTGGTACCAATTTGCCACTCACAGCTAGACCGGTCACATTGAACAGGCCGTGTAAGGGACACGACTTGAGCACTTGCGGGAAATTTTCTTTCGCCATCTCGAGAGCAATTCTAGTGACCGGGTTAATGTGTGTGTTGGCATTTTTCAGCAGCTCGCAATATTCAAAGCTCGTGCCGTACAGCAAGTTTTTCGTCTGAAAGTATTGAGTGTAGAGATTGAAGCTAACGACAAGCTTCGACGTTGGCTCCAGTACATCCAGCAACACGTCGACCACCTGTGGTTCGTTTTGACAGGTAAGGAGACGGCTTTGTATCAGCAGACTCGCCTTAGAATGTTCGTCCGTGCAGTCGAAACGCTTTATAAGGAGAGGCTAAAAAGATGGGATTTTAAACTAGAATTTAGTCAAATTCTTATGTATGTGTACTTTAGGTTAAAATTTATCATTTTCTTACACGATTAGCATTACGTTGCTCACAGCGTGCATCCACGACGAGGTATACAATAGTGAAGAATAAACGTTCCTTGACAGCCGTCATCATCTTTTATACTTTTTTGTTTAAAAGAGAAATAATAAAGTAAAATTTGTGAAATTTCGAAGACCCAGAATGCTTCATAAGCCTCCGTTAGTTTGGTAGGAAGATTAATATGAGCAGTAGTATATATAATATTTCAAAGTACGATCACGCGGCAATCGTGTAGACCCATCTAACAGATGGTATCTTAAAGAAATAATGAGATAATAACGATGCTTCCTAACCAAGCATAACTACAATAATGATAATGACTTTAATATTTTAAGGCCAACAATGATTTCGACCATAGTTTATTTTATGTAAAAAATGGTCTTTAAGTCCTAACATAATACTTACGCTTTTTTTAGGTACAAACTTATACAAATTTAAAGTATTTGTTTTGGTTTTGTATCGTGAGCATTGAGCTCTTGCTTGATTCGTTGTACAGTTGCCTTTTTATTGCTAATTCTTTCTTGGTACTGATTATATTGTTTATTGTTTATTTTTATATTATTTTATAGTTTTCTCATTGTTTTCCTATGTCAGCAGTTTTACAATGCACCTTTGACAGATTTCCCTTTCTTTTTATTCATTTTATCTCTGCATCTAACGAACCACTAAATACGGTTTGATTTCGTTTGTTGTAGATGCGCAACTCCACGTAGTACGATCCCGGTATCACAAATGCTGGTATAAGCGCATCTTCAACACGCACACCGGTAACGTTGAACAACTTACCGCGTTCGATAGGACACTCGGTAATTAGCTGCGGAAAATGCTGCTGCGCATAATCTAGGGTAAATTTTGTTGCCGCATTTCCAACCGACAGTGGGTCCCGGTTTTCCTGACAGTACTCCATCGTGGTGGTTAGCAGTTGAGCGCGTGTCCGGAAGTACTGTATGTAAAGGCCACCGGTAACGAAGACCTTTTGCAAATTGTGTAAAATTTCTACAACAACTCCGGTCACCTGTGTTCCGTTGCGTAGCGTTTCCAACTGACAGTAGCGCAGTTTACTGATCTCGTACGGGTAGCCTATGCACTGAAATCGTTTCAAAATAATCTTGAGCGCAAAAATAATGCTCCTTTAGTATGTTTTTTTTTTTTGGGGTTGGCTGTAAAATCTATCGGTACCCTTGTAGAAAACGCTGTGTTTGTTATGGCCAGCACTAGAATCAGGATTCGAAGACGTTTCATCGCCGATGACTCTTTTCTGACTGTTAGTTTCTATTTTTGTTGTGCCTCATAAAACTGGTTGTAAAATTCTGCCTGTTACAAGTTCCTCATTAAACAGTTTTACTGATGTTGTAGATTTAGCATAATTAGAACATACAATTAAGTTATTATAGAATGAGATGAGGTGCAGATGGTATCATGGCGTTGCGTCGTCTGCGGAAAATGTCATATGCAGCCGACCATGACCGCCAAGCAGTTATCACTAAGTAATAAGTATCTGACATTTGTAAAGTTGAGTTGGAAATGGAAATTTCGATGGATAATGTTACAAGTTGTAAATATTTGCTGTTCAACTCGTAAAAAGATATGAAAACTGGAAAACATTCATTGGGTTTTGGGAAAGCTCTTGAATGATAAAAACGCTGTCTACTGTCAAATATATTTCTTCTTGGGCAATCTTCTTCTTCTTCTTACTTTGCTCTACAACCTCGGAAGATTTTGACCAGCTATTTCTGGCTGAATAGTCAATTCTGTGTACGAGGAGGTGTTCTTGATGGGATTTGAACCTCGATCCTGCCGTGTGAAGATCGGCGCTGTTATAGCCTCTGTCACCGGACCGGAGTTCCTTCAAATGAATTCTCATTTCGTTCTGCTTGCTTTATTTCAATCATCCTGTTCCGTAGCTACATGTAATTGCCTTCCCTTCTGTAGCATTACTTACTTAAAGGCAAACAATGTCATGGTTTTGTTAAAGATTGAAGGTGCAGACACGGCAAACTCCGACTCATACCGGAGCACTGTTTCGTTCCGTTTGCTAAAGAATCGTTGCTCGGCAAAGTATCCGCCGGGTGTGACGAACGGTGGTATCAGGTTTCTATCAACATGCAGACCAGTCACGTTAAAGATTCCCGCCAATGGACAGGGCCGCAATATTTGAGGAAAGTTGTGCTTTGCATAGTTGTAGATGAGCACCGCAACGGGATTCGTTTGCCGGGATTCGTTGCGCATTAGAAACTCGCAATACTCGAAGGTGGTACCGTACACGAACATCATACTTTGACGCTGTTTTACGTACAGGTTAGTGCTGACATATATCTTGGGCAGTGGTTGTTCAATATTGACGACGATGTTGATTAACTGGGGCGAATGACGCGGACTCTCCAAATTGCACCGCAACACTTTCATGTACACATTAGTTTCACTGTCACATTCGAACCTGCGCACAAAAAAGGGCTGTAGAAACGATAGATAAATGAATTGTTGTTGAATTCACGGTTGGAGTTCCTGCAAAATCTTGCCTTGGCATTTCTCTGGAAGATATGTTCGGACGCAATCATGCCTACAATAATCAAACACAGAGGAATGTAACGTAGCATTGTCGCTTATGTTGAGAGCCTGAAATGAACTGCGCGGAACGTTAGCGAGATACATTATTATCTACAGTTACTGACCGGGTCAGCGAGGCTTAACTAATGCATTAAAAGCTAGATGAAAATCTAATGACGATTGCTCGAATGGCAAAAGTGGATGTAAATGCCATGATTATTGCGTCAATGATATTCAAACTGATAAGAGTATTTTAAGTATAATAGTTGTTTAACTAGACTTTAATTGGTTTGTTAAAGGTTGGATTTAAAATGTTCTTTATCATCTGCTCGTCATATAGCATAAAAGAATCTGACATTCATGGAAGAAATTTTTCGTTAAATGAATTCAATTCGCATAATTTGAATCATAAGGTCTTTTGACGACTAGTGAGACAACATTAAAAGGTTCGATTGAGCAATCAATTAATGAATTAATAAAACACATATGGAAATTTTCATACACTTATATTCTTATCCACAATCATCCATAAAAGCTCATCGTTTGATTGGTTCGCACTTGTGAGACGATCGATTTGGCCTTCCACGCAAGAAGCGTTTGGTTCCGTTTGTTGTACATTCGAAAATGGGTGTAATATCTTCCGGCCGGCATAATTGGTGGTACTAAATTTTCATCAATTTTCACATCGGTAATGTTGACCACTCCACTGGCCGGACACTCTAGTAGCGCTTGGGGAAACTTTTGCAGAGCTACGGCGTACACCAGCTTGGCAACGGGATTAGTGTAAGAGTCGGATGCGGCTATAAATTCACAGTAATCAAAGGATGTGCCGAAAAGGTACGTCCGGGTGTGCTGATACTGTGAGTAGACCACAACATCGATAAACACCCGCTGTATCACATTTAGCGTCCTCATCACAAGTGTCAACAGTTGGGGACCGGTTCGAGGTGTTTGAATAACGCATTTTTCCAAATTCGTTTGCGAATACGGAAGGTCGTAACATTCGAAGTGCTTGATTTGTAAATCCTGACGAGAGTATAGCGAGAAAAAAAAAATCTGTATTACAACGAGTTAAAGTTAGGTGAAGCGAGAAACATACCTTTTTCATGAGTACTGACAAGACAGGAAATGAGGATAGAATAAGGAGAAGATAACACGTGTAACACCATAACCGTTCCATAACGGGCGGAGTACTGTATACTTTAAAATTTGATCAAACTATGAAAGAAGCTTAAACTTGGGTTAGCTTTGCACCACTTACAATTATAACTAACAATTCCACCATATAATTATGATTGTGAATCAGCCTATCAGCTCCAAGTGAATAATATTCAGGCAGATAAATTTCAACAAGTTGTCCCGATGAACGGTGTCAGACACAGCAAGACTTTAATGAGGGCTATTCATCTGTTTCTTTTTCCTTTCGAGCACTGTATCATGCTGGTTTGGTTCTTTTTTATCGCAAAAAAATCTTGATTGTCTATTTTCCGCAAAGCAAAAGGTCTGTTGGGTAACAATTTGCGGGAAAAGGCAGTTCCATGAACTGATGACAAATATTTGATACATAAACCGTTTGATACATACCAGCTTGACCCGTATTCGACGGGAACCTTCAGGATGTTTGAGGATGAAAACCTAATCTGTTTGTCTTTTGATCGACTTTTGCAAACATTTAATAAGGGCACTGGATATATAACATTCTATATAATTTAAAAGCCTTTTAGTTTGCACGGTGTAAGGATTTAAATATTACTCCTTTTATTTAAGAGAAATCCTATGCAAGGAGTTACCTAGTTATGATTTTATTTCAAAACCTATCTTAAATACAGCCTCTCTTCTTTCTTTTTTAGTTAACATGACACTTCAGTGCGCTGAACGTCAATTCCGCTGCGGCAACGGACAGTGCATTCACATAAGCTTCGTGTGCGATGGAGAAGACGATTGTAACGATGGTAGCGATGAGGATTTACTTGTGTGTAAAGTAACAGGTAAGTTGAAAGCGTTCTCTAACCTTATTACAGATCTGTGGGATTATTTTCTTTCAAATGTCATAATATTACACATTTAATTGAAGAGTATCCGTATTGCAGAGTGGTATTGGTATGTGAATTCCAATGCTTCCAATTCCAAGAAACCTTGGAAAGCTTTAAGCTATTCGAGTAAGTTTATCAACCGAAACCAGGACCGACTTGAATAGCGAACTTTGAAATCGAAAATTCCTCTATCAAAGTTCAAGAAACCATGCCTGGAAGTATGTGTGCTAAGCTATGTTCTGCCGGAGCGATCGAAGGATTTGGGGTGTCTACACGAAATTCATTATTGATTGAAAAGTTAGCTGGGCTCTGTTGTAAAGCCACAAACCATTTACCATTTTCTGCTCCTAATAATAATAACAAATTTCTCTCCACAGCTCTATGCATTCTTGACCTAGACGTTGAACTTTCTAGTAGATAGTGTGTTTTTTTTTCAATCGCTAGACTTAAAATGTAAACTATGACGTCACTTTCAAAACGGACCAAGGGCATGATTGGTGTATGCTCTCTGCTTGAAGAAGATAGCCAAACTTGTCGAAAGTTTGCTATTAACCCGACGCCCGATTTTCTTTGTCCATACTCGAGCCGGTTCTTCCCCACCGGCAACACTTTGGGTTATTTTGATTTCGCAAAATGGAACGTTACTGTTAATTATTGAACCGAGCCGGAACATTCCGACGAAAGTTTGTCTTAAGCACACTGACATTGGCAGATTGCTCAGAAGTTCAACAACTGTGTGAAGGAATTAGGAAAATTAGGAATATTTGATGGACTTTGATGAACTTCGGAGCAAGCTGAGAGGACGAATTTCGCTAAGATAATTTCAAGCACTTGTATGCCCGTCCAGATCCAAATAACTAGGCTTTAAAGGGCCGATCATCTTCAGAAAAAAAAATCAATCATGGCGTTTTACTTTAAAAACGAGTGAGGATCGTAACTTGTAAGACCAAGCAAAAATATGCAGAGCTTTACTTTTAACTTCTCTTAGGTAGTAGACGATTTCTAGGAAAACCGATACACCTTTTTTTTTGTTCGATACGAACGGGCTGACCGTATGGCGTAGCTTTATTTACATTTGAGGGCTTTTGCATTATCGATTGAATGCTCTCTCTCTCTCTTCTCGGAATTGAGGAAGTAATCTTCTACCAAATTTTGTGCTGATTCAGCTGGAGTAAATGGTTTCCTTTTTTGTGGTTACTGAAGGGTTATTCAACAAGTTATAAATGTTCGTGTTTTACCAACAGTTACCAATCTTTTACAACTAGTTTTGAGGTTTTCAAGATGGTTTATATCCGTATTCGCACAATTTTAACCGAAACCAAACTCTATGGTTTGTAATGTCATTATACTGCAACTAGCATCTTGCTGGCTTCACTGCCGCCAGAGCATAGTCAGTTACTTATCTTCAATCAACATATCCACCATTTAATATTCTTCAGGTGTGAATAGCTAAACCATAGCTGAAACCCGACGACGTATTTCATATTCCTTTCTTCGATACTATTATCTGTCAGATATTGTTGTAGTATTTACTTTGAGAAAATGCAACGCATTTTAAAAGAAATAAAAAGAAATCCATAAAATACTAGTTTTTGTAACTTTGGTACTATTTCTACTGTTTGAGGTATTCGCAAGGCTCCAAGTTAACATTTCAAGCAAAGAACTCCTAACAGTAACAAAGAACCATCCTTACCACTTCACACACTAAACCTTATATCCATTTCATCCTACCCCTTATTACATCGTTTCAATCTTTCGCCACACATCCACGCAGAGATAATATTCCAATAACACGAACCGAACAATTTTAAGCCTCTGTTTATAATTAATCATAGTATTTACACCTTGACTTAGTGGTCTCTCTCCGTACTGTCAAACCCTCGTTTTCCCGCACACAACGCACCAAATTAATGGGTTTAGCAGGCCCAAATCGATATTGGATAGCATCCTCAATCTCAAGTAATCCCCCGAAGGCAGCGGGTAGTGTTTAGCAAAAAAAAAGTGTAATATATTCACCAACACCCGTGCCACACTACCAGTAGGCGTGCAGATAACGAATAAGTGGTGGCCTAATTGCGTCAATTTGTTCTTCGGCCCATCTCCCCTTGTCTTGCCACAATCGACGAATGGTGATGCCACCGCAAAAAAGAAAATGGTACACCAACCAAAAGAAGTATAGGGGGAAAAAAGCCGTCCCAAAATCGAAGAACGATTCGTTAAGAAAAACAGTTATCGGTCAATCGACTGTGCGCACACGGGGAGAGGATGGAAAAAATGTTCGCACAAATGATGATCTTGAATAGACAAACAGCAGACTGCAATGTGTGTGCCTAGGCGAATAGGTGGAACAGTTTTTTTTTCCACCGGAAGGAAAATGAACTAAACCCAACGAAGATCGGCGGTTGATGCTGTGTGTGTGTGCGCGATACCGTTTCGTTTTTGTGAATGATGAGTGTAATCATTTTTAGTATAATTTTAGGCGCATGTTTATGTGCTTTCATCCTCGCGTTTCTCTGCCTTTTTACCCGATTCGCAAACCGGGAGAAAAATCTCTCGAGGGGGTTTAGAAAATTCCCCGGTTGAATCGGGGAACAGATTTTTGTCCACCCCAGCAGCACGAACGAACGGTGTCTTCAGCCGTTGGACGGACGGGCGAATATGCGTGTGGTTTTGCTTCGTCGATACTACACCGCACGGAGATAACGAGCAGGATAAACATGGCGCTTATTTATTTTGGCGATGGTCCTGCTTCTTCTCGCTCCCTCGCCCAGCATCGTACCAACAGTTTCCTTTCGAGCATTGCTTTCAAATTCTGGATGACGGCTCTCGATTGCGAGATGGAATGCGGGTTTGTATGCACAGCTGACGCAAAGAACTCTCCGCGGACTTGTTTCCCTGTCATCGGCAACAGTCCGTAATCGGTAGTTATGGGATTTGGGGGTTTTTCCGCCGCAATGTGGCTGAAAAAGTTTGCACTGGCGATTACATTTTATTGAGCAGTTTGCCCGTTTCTCGCGTGGCGTCCGGAAAGCGAAAGAAGCAAGCAAACCATGAAGGATTTGGCAAGTGTCTTTCCACATGCTGAGGCAGCTTTGTTAGGAAGCGGGCCGTATTTCACTCAACACCTCTTCACGAGCCCTACATGCGTTACCTTTCGAGACCGTGCCGTTACCACAAAGGCTTTTAGCAACAACGCTGTGTGAGAGAGAGAGAAAAAAAACAAAACGCTCGTGTTGGCCTGTTGTACGGCTTTTGCTTTTCTTTCACATTTCGAAAGTATGATTTCGGGGTTGTTTTTATTACTTACCAAAACTCACGTTCATCCTGATGATATTCACCGTGCGGTTTGTAAACATTTCGTATAGACGAACAGAACAGAAACCAAACAAAAAAAAAATTACGAAAAAACATTTAGTACCACCATAACCGGAAGCTTATAAAGATTACGCGCGCATGTCTCAGCATGGGTTGCGAAATGTAACGCTAGAAATCGAAAAAAGAATGGTATCATAAATTTTGCGCAACCGTTGGAAAATATACCTATATATCATGTTTGTGTGTGTGTGTGTGATTTTTTTTTGGTCGTTGCTTTTCGGTTACACGCAGCCATCTTTTTCATATACCGTCAGCAGCTAGCAGTGCCTGTTCAAACATCTGACACCATCATGTTATACACTTAGCGAAAATAGGCCAGTCAGCGTACCATTTTTGGGGAGTAGCCGGTTTTTATGAAATCATCCTGACGGTGTCGGAAACACGCTAACAGGTGAATGTTGCTCAGTGGTAGATTTGGTTGAGAAGAACTTTCTGCGTTGAAATTGAACAAGAGTGCTGCAATGGTGCTTATTAAAACTGCAAGCGAAATTATTTTGGAATTAAAAGTGCTCATCATAGGCGTCGTATATTTAATGTATCTATGAGTTATTCGTAGTGCAAAGCCTGCATATATAGCCCTTATGGCCGTGCTCTAGTGATTGACGGAAGCTTTCTCGATCGAGAAAGCCGTTTTGTCAAATTTGCTATCCGTTCGACAACGCAGAGAGCTTGAAACTTAACATAAGCTTTAACTCTAACGAATGCAAATTCGATTATGACATAATTTCTTCCGCCAACCCAAAGTTAAATTTAAAGTGTTTAAAGATTTTTTTAATGACTTTAAAGCATTTAAGAATAATTCTGGTCGTTTATGGTAATGATGGTCATATAGTAAGTCTATGAACTAGCAACCAATTTTTATGTAAATGTTCGCATTTAATCTAAAACGTATGAATTATGTAAAATTTGTCTCTCACACAAATAAATCTTGTCCATTAGCGCTGCTAGTTGTTTTCAGTATGAGTTGAGTCTTCACTTAAAACCACATTTGGATCGACATTGTACCAACTGTAAAGGCCAGAAAAAAGAATAAGAAGAATCTGCTGAAAGGATTAGACGGGAAAACAAAAGCTTGGCAAAAGTTACACTTCTTTAACTCAAAGTTATAATACCGATCCACCCACTGATGTGATTAGACAAGGTTTGTTTGACAGTTTGTCTGTTAGAGAACCATAATCAGCACTTACCACAGATCGCGAAAATGGCGCCGGTTGAACCCGTCAGATCTTATCCTTTTCGAGCCGTTTTTTATATTTTATGTTACGTAATGTATAGTTCAGAGTCCAACCTCAAGAAGCGTACCAGACACAGCTGAAGCTCACAGCGGGATGCACACAGGTGATACATGTCCGAGGTGATGTTAAATCTTTCAAAGCGGTACCCTTTATGGTCGTAAATATTTATAGCAAACACAGCTGAAAGTACGTCATAAATCAAATCAAAAGGACGTAGGAACGACACTTTGCACATTAAAGCTCAAGCCCGGCTCCAACGCAGGTGAGGTAGTTTGAAAGTATTTAGATGGAGTACAGGAATAGTTCTGAGGAACGGAGAAACTTATTCTAAAGGCAAAGGCAGGCTGCTCTCACGGTTCAGTCGTATCGATCCAACGTGTTTCTGGAAAATAGTGCAGAGCTATTTGCTTTGCTTTTGCATTAATCAGAATGCAATCGGGAAAATGTATCAATCCATTTTCCATTCTATGGCACAACCTATCTGAAACATCTCCAACAGACGAAAGTAGCCCAGAGTTTCTATCGTCCAATGGGATCGGTGAAAACATTCGCTAAAACTCATCATCATCTGCTGTTTGCTGCACACCTATCGGTTAGCAGAAAACGGTTCCCAGATGTGCCGGTGGGCAAATCGCTTTTAATCTTTATTCGAACCTAGTTATCAAAGCACCCAATTGCTTTCAACGCTGATCAATGTGTACTACTTGTTAGCGCAAACACGGCAGGATATCGCACCGCCGCTCTCGAGTATCGCTGTAATTAGGCAAAAGTTCTCAATTACAGCTTTACGGTGTGACCGACGCGACCAGCATCGGTTCTCTAGCCAGCTCGGAACCGGACTCGGTGGATGGTGCTGAGCTGAGGTGAGTGAGCAGGTCCGATGGGCGTTGTTTGATTACCGGAGCGATAAAATCTGAAATCAAAATAATTGTGACATTTGGACGGTTTTTTGGACGGTACGGAATTTGTGAGCACAAACTAGAGTGGGTTGACCGAACCGATTACACACTGGTGATGATTATTTATGTGCTCGCGAATGATACTGCTGCGTACCTTCGTCATGAGCCCGGCAGAAGGAACGCCACTGAACGAATCGAACAAGCGTAAAAGGGGTGAAAGAAGGTGTGTGATTTATGTTGCAACCGGGATCGTCAAACATTGGCCAGTATGAAGAGCACCTGGGCGAGGTTTGAATTTTCGGGCATGGGTTGTGTTTCCCTCGCGAATTGAACCGATATCAAATGGATGTTGGGGAAGAGTTGCCAATCGGTTTTAGGAAATTGGATAATGTTTTGTTAACGGGGATGGCATAGGTTTTTCTCTTATTATAGTTCTGTGTGTACGTTTGCCAAATATATTGGGAAAAATGCTGCAGTGAAAATCGAAATGCAGATGGCGTCAAGATATATAATTCAGTAAAGTTTGACGTTTGTGTTAATTAAATTAAGTCATGTCTCTCAAACATGTTGGGATGCAAATGAAAGCTCTTGTCAAAATAATAAAGGAAAACACACACACATACCCGTATGCAAATGCTTTTACCTGGCACGAATGCTACTTGCACCATAAACCGACATGAAAAACTAATCGAATTATTGAATAATTTTATATGTGTCGATGTGGTCACCCAATCATCGTTTAATGCTAATTCAATTATCCTCCAATTGTTCCAATGAGAAAAGTCTAGAAACAAAGTTTCATATCGCATGACTTCATTGTCTCGCGTCGAATGAAAATTTTGAATGAAATGAAAAAAGGCGTTTGCGTTGTTATCTATATGTATACCTTTTTAACGATTCGGTTTTTGTTTTATTTGGTTGGAATTGAAAAAATAAAATTCGAAGCATAAAAAAACAATAGTTTTTATCCTTGGTTAACTCAGGTTGGCTTTTAATTTTACGGATCGTATTGATTGGTTAGTCTTTTTTTTTATTTCCCTTATCGAACTTCAACATCCTTGCAGTACGATTCATAACTTTTTCTTTTGTCCCTCGTGAAAAAAAAAGTTTCTACGTTTGTATGGCTTTTTTGCAGAAAGTTTTACTTGAAAAAAAAACACTCAATCTGCTGATAACTTTATTGGTTTCTCGATTTGCTTTGCCTGTTTTTATAGATGTTATACAGGTATTCTTTTATTGAAACTGAATTTAGCAAACTTGATAGAAAAAGATGCTTATAAAAATATACATTAAATCATTCAGTTAAAAACCCGAATCCAACGAATGGTCAACTATCATTGCACGGAAAGAATGCAATCTCCAAAATTCTCCCATCTGTGCATTGTCGCCGGCAAAAGGGGCGCAGATAACATATTTGCTTCCATTTCTCAATCAGAAAAGCTTGTCCGTTGTCCTTCCCTTCCCGTTTCCTATGAGGAGCGTAGGTTTGCCGGATGCACGACTCGAATTCTGATGGAAATGTGGTGAATTATTGGCAGAAAAGCAGTAGCAAAACGAAAATTGGCTAGTGCCTATTTGGAATTTGCATAAATACAAGGGCTCTTGGCTTCGGTCGGCCCGACAGGCCCGTGTGCTGTCTAGTGCAGATAAAAAGCCCACTCAATCACTTGGCCTATTCGCTACCGGGCTCAGATATCGCCGACGAGCCAGATTGCTTGAATCCTTCTGGCAGCAAATTTCCAGCATTCGTTTGCTGTGCTTTTGCATCTCTGCACGCTGGTCCGAAGACCTTCAGCTATACGCTTGCCAATGCTCTCTTTGTCTACACCGTGTGTGCGGAGTTGACCGTTGCGTTTGATGCCGTCGGCATGTGTATGCGGTGCGGCAGTTCCAACATATGGTCGAGTAAATATTATCGTATTGAAAACCGAATCGAACGAAATATGGGCGACTGACTTGGGCATCGGAAACATGTCCGGGACGTTGCATTTGACCAGATGGAAATGTGCGATGTCTGGGGCAGTAGGAGTTCCATTCTATTCCCCAGAGCCTATGCCGTACCGGGGTAGGGAAATATGAATCGAATTTCATTTTGTTCGGTTAACGAGCCGTTTTGAATTGAGTACAAGTTTCGTCCTGAGGTGTGAGAAAGTGGAGAAAGTGACTAACTGCTCGGTAAGCTATACGGACACGGTATGCTTCCAGGCGTCTTTAAGAATCTCATTTTTTCTGTGCACTTTGAAGATGAATTTGAAACTATATCTATTAACTATTTTCATTTTTATTATTTTATAACATTCATTTATCTTCTGGTATGTTACTACAATCAAAACAATCTATTGCTTTTGTTTCAAGTTTCTTCATTGTTCCACACAAATCAGCTTTTTACCATGGCTTGAGCATTGCAAAGGTCACGTATGACCGTATGTGCCATAAAAACACAATTTACGATGTACATAAAAAGCGAAAATGGCAAACCAGCTGCAACCCTGGTTTTTGCCATCGGTACCCGTGTTTCTTGTAAGTTGTTTAAGCTAATCCAGTACATTCTTGTGCAAGTACAAGTTTAAATAAAACTAGAAAAAATTATGTGAAAGTAAGAAAGACATTCAGAGCTGCTTGCAATACTACTACCTATGCAAATGAGTGAAGTTACGATTTGAAATATTCTTTGTTGTTTCTATACTGGATTTAAAGTATAAACATAATGATTGTCAACATTGTTGAAGGCTAAATTAGATATCATTTCATGTACCGTTACTAGTTATAATAAATTGAGGGTAGAATAAAGTTACAGGAAGCTAGAAATGGCAGACCGGGACCTTTCGAGATTGTATCAGAGGAAGGATTAAATTGAGGATCGAGTATCGAATCCAGGACTCAGGACTTGACTGATTGATTGATTTCGAGGTTGTTGAGTCTACGATGTAGTTGACTGGAATAAAAAATTTAACTTAACTTCATCAGCTTACAGCTGTCATATAAAAATGCATTAGCTCATCCATACCACCATTGCTCAATCTAAGCTGTTGAGCTCCATGAGTGCTTCAGTTAACTATTGACATAATAAACGAGTACAATATTTCCTATTAGCGATCGTTGACCTGTCGGATAGAGCACAAACGGCGGTTCATGCACAAATTGGCACAGTAACATCAACCTCTATCAGCAATGAAAACTTTTGCACATTGTGACATACTTCATGTCGCAAGCCTTGCAGCGATTCGGATTCATACCTATTGTGAAGATGCTCCAGCATGCTCAAGGGCATTCTCGTGTTTTATATATACACTTTTTTTTTTGGTTGCTGCAAAGGTAAAGGTAGCAAAGTTTTCGTTAGTGAGCTCACCGTTCCAGCACACACACACCACTACCGATCGGTTTGCAGCACTCGGTGTAATGAAATGTAAATGTAAGCACTTTTTTTCCCTCTTTCTTTTCGTTTGGAGCTTATTTTCTTACCCTGGCACGCTGGTACTCCGGCTGGTGGGACCATTGCGAGCATTGTTCTCGCAAAACCACCTCACAATTGTACGCTCCTGTAAAGCTCGTTTGGGCAGGTTTTCCTGGCGGGCAGCTCGGGCGCACCCGTTTGTGTCTGTGTCTGCCTTTGCATATCTTACATAGTCTTTTTACCATTGGCTCACACCAACCACTTGGCACCACCGGGCACAAGTGCATTATCCGCTTCCGTCGGTTAGTGGAGCAGCTTCCTGAGTTTCCGATTATGTATTCAAAGTGCTGGTGCCTGAGCGCGCCCGGGAAAGAGGCGAAAATTCCGGATTTAAACCGCTAACGGAGGCGAATGCACATAGCAGCCACACAGAGGGAGCCACATTTCAGAGTTTTGTTTGCATTAAATGTAAATTTTATGTGCTCCTTTGACGGTTGCCCTTGTTTTCCTCTCCCTATCTCTCGTGTATTTGTGTGTGTGTTTGATAGTGTGATAGTTCGTCTATTTGGTTAAAATCATATGCAGAAATAACACATTTGTGACAGTTGTGTGGGGGCTTCGGGCCGTGTAAACACGTTGATAATTGTCGTGTTTTGTCTTCGTAGTGTTAATCCATTTGCATTGCCCTTGATACCTAGCATTCCCATCTGAAGCTGCAGGGACCCATCTCGTTCTGGAATAAAACATGAAGTAGCTATCGTCATGCTCGAAAAGCCTTGACAAATGAACAAAATGGACGCTTGGGATGGTTCAAGACAAAGTATTTTTTATATTTACAAAACTTAATGGAATAAAGTACGACAACACAAGCTTAAGATTAGTACGAGCTTAATAGTAACCCCAAATTTCCGCTCATTCCTCCTAACGGATCCATTCCAGCATTTGTTTGCGTTTGTTGTGATGTTTGTTGTGCTAACAGCGAGGCTTGGCATTCCGAGAGCTGTTCACTCTTAAATATGGGATGCTGCAAGACACTCTCTTTGTTTCGGATGAAATATTGCTCGAAATCTGGACGCAGGCAGGCAAAGAACTGCCGGAATGCACGGGTACAGTTGTCCGCGGTAGCTGGTTGCTGGTTCCGCTGTAAGCACATATTCTGTCGTAACTCGAAACTGGCCAGATCCTCTCCCGGAGGCTCAAACTGGCGGTGCAAATTGGCCAGCAAAGCTCCGTCCTGATCGGTATACAGTTTACTGCGCATGGCGGCACAGCGTATCAGACAACGCATCTCCGGACAGTCAACGATGATGCCCTTGGATAGGCTGGTCAGGAAGGCGTCAGGCAGTTTCACTTCACGCGCACAGTCTACGATGATGTTTAAGATTTGCACTGGTTGTAGCGGCACAAAGTTGACGTCTGGCACCGGTGTAACCGTGCCGTTCAGCTGCTGACGCAGCATGGCACGGAACGTACGGAAAGCGTAGAACGCTCTCGAGCAACTATCCAGCGGATCAAGCAGCTCCAGCTTAAGCGCAATGTTGTCGGCAAGCTGCTTTTTGAAGGTGGCATTAACCAGCGGGCTGAACTGATCCTCCACCAGACTAACGTTGAACCCTAGGATATCGTCCCAGAAGTCCAGTGTAATGCCGATGCAGCGGATCATGCACATCGTTTCCCGATCGCCCGGATACACGAACTTTTTGTACTGGCCCATGCGGAGTGGATTGATGCCGAGAAAGTGTACACAGTCCTGTTGCGCCTTCAGGAAGCGCTTACCGCCGAAGATGTTGGCCTCGGCAACGTGTAGCGTTAGGGCGAGCGAAAGCACTACCAGCAGTGCTGCTGCAGCTACTACATTTGTGCGACGGTCACGTTCCATGGTTGGTGGTGGACGGTACTGTACTGGAGCGCATACAACCTTCTAGGATCGGTTTTAAAGACGGATGTTATATAAAATGCGAAACCTGCCAGCCACCCGATAAGACACGCCCCGGGTTGAAAGATAGCGACTAGGACACGTTTTTCGGTGCAGACAGTGGCGTGTGAGCAGCATTTAGGTGGGCATGGTGCACCCGCAGGAAGTACCGTACAGGGCTTCACAAAAATAAAGCAACCAAAACGAGTGATAGCGTGGTTTCGTCCGGTAAAAGGGCCCTGTTTATTGTTTACGCACAAACGACAGTCAGCTACATGGCATTGGCCCGGATTAATGCACTGAAAGGCTTACTAAAGCAACGATACAGCTTGCCGTAGGCTTGGGCGTTTTTGTCTTTCGGATCCAGCAGCGGTTGGTTGGCGTTTATACAAATTTCAGCTTTCCGGCGAAACTCGGTCTCCAATTGACCGGCACCGAACAGCTTGTGCAGTTGCGGAATGTTAGGTCCCAGCACATCATCGTACAGCTCGTTGCGGATGCCAACGCATCGAATGAGGCTGCGCGTTTTCTCGTCATTGGGAAAGACACCCTGATGGTAGAGATCTTGCAGGTTCTTAGGAATGCGCAAGATTTTCCCACAAATCGATAAGGATCGTATGAATTCCTGCACGTTGAAGACGGATGGGGGCTGCTCCGGAAGGTTTTCTTTCACTACAAAGCCAGTTTTCTGCGATTCAAGAAAGCATCGGAACCCATTGTACGCCTTCGCACAGGTATCTGTCGGTGGGCAGGCAGCAATGCGCTGCACTGCGCAGCTCAGGATTTGTTGCTGGACTCGCTCATCTGTAGCCAGCTCTGGGAAGAGTTTTTGTAGGCCTTCCAATTTGAATCCTTGGTTATCGTCCCAAAATCCAACAATGATGCCGGCACAGCGCACCATACACATGGTGTCATGATCCAACGGGTAGATGCTGTTGTTGTACTGCACCAGACGATTCTCGCAGATGCCTAAATATTTCACGCAAGCTGCCTGTGCTTCTCGCAGCTGTTGAGGAGGCGGATCACGAGCTGCGAAAGATGCCGATATTGAAGTTAGTCCCGTGAGCAGCAGGACTCCCGCGGTGATTATTTGCACGCTGCTCTGCATCATATGTACTGGCTAGACACTACAGTTGAACTGCAAGCTGTCAGTGTCAATGGGAGAGTTTTTATAATAAATGGCACAATTCCGTTTGATGGTCATCGACAACTCCGAGTTGCTGTTGTTCTGTGTCTTTAGCGTGAACAACAAACGAAAGTCTTGTAGACAAAAAAAGAAAGTTGTGCCCCTCAAACCCCAGACGGATGTCATCCGGAGCGGAAGCTACAATAAACGTCCAGAAATAATATTTACACCCGTTGAAGGTTTGTTTTACGTTAATGAATTTTACTTTATTTTCATTCACTTCACACACCCGGCCCGGTTTGTGTGTTGCTGGGCGTAGGACGAAGAAGCGCGGGCTACTAGTTACGAGCGTTCATGTTGTAGTAGACGAGATTGTTTTCGGTTTTTTCCACAGCGACGGCCGCAATGAGCGAGTTCATGTTAGAATCGACGTACTTGCGGAACTCTTCGAGGAAGCAGAGCTCCTGCTTGTACGCGGCCTCACACGGATCGTTGCACGGCGAGGTGTTGGCCGCCAGGCACTGTTCAGCCTTCTGGCGGAAGCAATTGTAGTCCTGCCCGAGTCCCAGCTGCAGGTAGTGCCGGTCGATGTCGGAACCAGTTTCGTCACAGTACAGGTTCAGGTTGGCGGCGAGACACCGGACGAAGCATTGCGTTTCCGGACAGTTCGGGAACACGCCGGCAAGGTACAGCGGGAAGCGTTCCTCCGGGATGCGCAGCTTGTTGAAGCAGGTCACGGCCGTTTGCAGAAACTGCAGAAAGTCGGACACGATAAAGGTGGAGGTAGCGGGCACCGGATATTGCATCGGTTGTGGGCCGAAGATGTGCGAATCAGCTTTGGAAGCTTCGCTGGCGGCCACTACCACCAACAAAACTACCAAACTTCCAATTCCAAAAGATTTCATGCTTGCGCCACCTAATTGATTGATGAGCCTGTGCTTGGTTGGCGTTGTTTCACTGCCAATGGTTGCCGCTTGTGTGGTGCTAGATTCGTTACGAGGCAGCAGGATATTTATAGTGTAAAATTTGATGTTTTGCATATTTCAGGTTGCACTGTGCACTGGCCGGTATCATTCATACCAGTAGACGTGGTACTGTGGCGATCGTCTTATCGGGAAGCACCGTGAAATCTGTTCAGGAAGCCGCACACGAGTTTGATAATGTGTACCGAAACCTTCGTTTGAGTTGTGTTGTTCTTTTTGTTTCTGTCTCCAAGTTGAAATTTGACTAGAGAATGGCGTGAAGGGGTTGTTGAAAACAAAAATGGAATGTACCCTTAAAAAACGCCATGTGCTGTATTGATAAGCTCAGTTGTTGGGTTAATGACAACTGTTTTTGAACAGAGTAGGGAATTTGCTGCATTTCAAGAGAACATCAGCAAAACGGCTAGACTGTTGCTTACGAATAGAAAAAAAGACAGCAATATTGCTGAATAGTTGTTTAATAGTGTTGCTTTAAAATCAGTGTGTATGATATCACTATAACGCTAAAATAATGATGGTGCACCTGTTGTCTAAGCAAGTTTCCAGACGCAGTCGGTCGCTGCGCAACTTTCCCAACAGTTGTATCACTTCCACCAGACCAGCCCTCGTTCTCCTATAGCAATGGGTGGTGAACCAATTTTCGGTGCATGGTTGGATGAACAATTCTTCACGAAAGAATTTTCCGCGGGAAAAGTTGGGCTAGTAGCGAAATCTGTTGTTCCGTGCATGGTGCACAGCTCTTTGGTTAGAACTTGCATTCGGTAGGAGACTTATTCTGTGTTTTCTAAAGTAGGTTTGCATTATGTGCATTCTCCAGGAAGGTATAAGAACTTTGGGTTATGAGTAAGTGTTTTGCTTCAGTTGCACAAATTGTTGCAATTCCTGAGTGGAAATTCTTTGTCTGCTGTGCTAATGTGGTGGTAGCTCATTAAGAGTTTGTTGTGCCATAATGCTGCTCTAATTATGTATTCCAATCGATTGTTGAATACTTCTTCTTATGTTATATCACATAAGGCCCAATTAGGTCATGTAGCCTATACAATTATAGATTGTTATTTATTATTTAGAGTTTTATTTATTTTAATTTGTCACGATGTCCCTTGTTATCGTCCCTTTTTTACATGCTGGTGCAATGCTGTCGTTAAACCTATACTGAAATATAGTCTTAATTAGGGTTCACATTATATTGAACTTTAAAGGTAAAGTATCGGTTGTTAATTGGGATCGTCCGGTGACCGTGGAAATATCGGCGCCGGTCTTTCTTAGCGAGGACTTATCATATCCACAAATGGCCGGCCAAGACCTCTTGAGGTTGTAGTGCCAAAGAACAGAAATTGCTAAACGATCGTCCCGTTAAGTTACCATTAGATCCCTCAATTTAGCATGGCTGAAAAATGTGTAAAATATACAACTTTCATTAAACTTTGAAATTAAATTACTACGCTTCTTGTATAGACTATCATCATCAAACTCTGTACCGTACGGCATGTTTACAAAATCCTAGTGATCCGCTTTTCACAGGAAGAAAACATCATCCAAATATGTGCAGCTCAGTGTGTTGACGTATTAAAAATGATCCTTTTTTTCACCAAATGGAATTCGGGAATGCAACGTAGTTGATGAATGCTCATCCATCCCCGTTCCTAGGTCCAGCCCGACACATGGCCACTTAACAAGCTATCGTCCCAAACACATTTGTTAGGATTCGGCTCCAAGAGGTCGAAGGGAAACATGCAACCAACTAGAGCCAGCTCGTTAGGGTAGCTGCCATGGTGACATTGCACTATTTACCATCAGTCGTACCATGGTGTGTAGTACGAGTACTGCGAGTGTGTGTGTGGAAGAAAAGGGCTACCAGGGAATGATCGTACACCGATAGACGACCAATTTCGTAAAAAGGTTCGGGACGCGCAAGAAACGAGCATTCCTCTTTGCACTCAAGGGCAACCGTCTGGCACTGACGGTTATTGGAAAATACTCGTTTGAAAAATCGTCCATCGCTTAGTGATAAAGCATCCATCGTTAGGGGGCACTCGTAACACCCGCAGTAACGCTCGGCCGGAAAGTACGAAATACGAGGATGCGAGATCAGTGCGCTATTTAGAAGACACGGAAGCATGAAAAAGATGGTTTTCGATTCGGTTTGTACAAAAGCGTAGTATAAACTATCTGCCTCCTGCTTGGTTGCAGTTTCTTCGCGCAGTATCACAGGAAGCAACTCTATCAGATTGGCATCGCTCTCTAGCTTGGTGCAAACACACATGCACTGCCAGTTTTTGTCAGATGATAGGGCCATCTAGTTTGGGGATGTTCGTGACAAAAGCTGCAACTAATGTAAGGCCCGGAACAGGAAACCATGTAGTATAAAGCAGACTTTGACTTCTCGATGCATACAGATGTGATTGAATAATGACCAACGTTTCGGTCGTCAGTTTTTGTTTGACTCATACCTTTTATACTGCCTGATGTGTTACTGCAATGGTGTCATTCGGGAAGGAGCTGACAGGGGAAAAAAGAAGCATGCCGAAATATTTGTAAACACTGGCCATGGTAGAACTTAAATATTCCACAATTATACAATTTTTTTTTCAATAATTTCTTGGCAATTAGAGTTTATTTTACATATGATTGCAAATAAAATTGATTTTGATAAAGCAACGCTTTTTTTTTTACTAAATATGATCGTTACGACCCACTTCTCTGTTTTTTTTAGACCTCTTCTAAAACCTGCTTGATGTTGCCTGTATTGCACCACGTGCACTTTGGACACTGTACAATTAGATAAATTAATTTCCTATATAGCAACTAATCTGTTTTCTGGATTCTGCACATAAATCAACGCACTATTAATGTGGTTTACCCATTGCTACAAATATAGCCTTTGTTTTCGACTTAAGGACTTAGGCTGTCAATTCCTAATATGGAACACGTTTTCGATAAAACTTTGCAAACAATTGCACAAACATAAGTAGCTGCTTTGGTGGCTAGTGCGCATTGTTAGTGCATAGTGCCATAGGTCTATTCATTTGTTGTTTGAACGCCCAATAAAAACACAAACACACAAAGAATGAAACAGCACCGTGACTTATCACACCGGTACAGACTGGAATGGGCTGTTTTTACCATAAAACATATAGTGTCCTCACCAAACAATTGCAGTGATTCTTTTGCCCTGTAAACAACAACATGGTTTCTGTAAAACATAATTTTGTGCTGTTACCATTGCTTCTCATTGGCATTGGTGTGGGGCCGAACGATAGTAACTGTCAAACATTGGACTTTTCCAAAGTTACGCTAGACAGCCGATACTTTGTCCTGTTCAGCTGTGCCCGTGATCTGGAAATTCCCGAGGATTTAATAGCACTTTACAAAGAGGATATTTTTCCCGACGATCAACTTACGTGCTGTGTGTTTCGGTGCCTTGGGATGCGGCTTGGAATCTACGACGACATCAACGGATTTGATGTGGATAAACAGTACGAACGTGTGAAGGATAGTCTCTGCATCGATGAGGACACCTACAAGCGTGGCCTTAGGAACTGTATACGAAATGTACTGCGAGGCAGAACGTTGAACGCTTGTGAAAAGGCGTATCTTATCATTAGAAATTGTCAAGGAGATACTATAGATAATACTATAAACCAACAAATTAACGCATTAAGAATCTGTGATTGAAAAATATGCATTAAAGATAGTTTAAATGTACATAACTAGCGGCTTTTAAAATTGTGAACGAAGCATCTAATATCGATTCTAAAGGAAGGTTTAAAATGCTTGCATTACGCTGTTATTCAACACCGCCAAGAAGTATGCAATGTGCACGGAAGTCGATTCAATGAACTAGAGTATACATGGCACTGTAACCCTAATGTTATCTTTATGAAAAAGAAGCACGTAAATGATAAAATAAATAGCACAAGTTTTGATGGTTCTGTGTTTTTTCTACTCTATTTCATTTTACAAAAAATATGTAAAAGCGTACATGAGAGATATAAAATGATATAAAATTTGATAACCATTTTTCTATGAATGATTTAATTCACTTACCAGATTATTGTTGAAACAGAACTGTAATCGTTTACCTAAAATCGCCATTTTTATTGCAAAATGTTTGTTTCATGTATTGGAATGATTCGCAAGATTTCTCCATGTATGGTAAATAGCATAACTTCAGGGACAGCCTGCGTCTACGAAAACACAGGGTGCCTCAAGGCGTTTTAACAAAGTTGTGCATATTTCTAACTGAAAAAACCCATAAATGTTTTTTTCAGAATTTATTTTTGTTTTTTGTGATTAGTTTTACCAGATTAAAAAAAAAATTTCTATTAGGTTTTAGTCATATCGGATGCTGTAAAACTTAATTTTAAGCTTTGTTTCGCTTGCTTCAAAGCTTTCAAACAACTGCGGAATGTATAACGCCCTTTGAGTAAAGCAGCACTACAGTGGACTTAATCCTTTCTCCAATTTTTACCTCGACCTCACAGTAAGATTCAAGGAAATTTAAATTCATCATTTCTTTTCACAATCCCTCCCATGACGGAGCGATTCCCTGCACCGTCCGCCGCGTCGTTACCAATGGTGGATGCCAGCGAAACAGCATCAGCAGTAAAATCCGTTCGCTGGAAGAATCGCAAATCGTACTTTTTGACTTCTCTCGCAGCCATTCGGTGCGGAACGGCCTAGCATTCGAGACCACGAAAATCTTCGCTGGGAGTCGTAAAGTTATACCGCTTTCCACCTCCACCGGTTCGCTGGTGTAAAACAAGCTTTGAATTCGAGCTTCGAATGGCACGTTAAAGGAGGCCACTTGTAAAAGGGCCATCGTAGGCGACGAAAGCATTTTCTTCTCGATCGTTGCTGAAAGTAAAATGGCTTTTTGACTATACTTTTCTATTTTGCTTTCTTCGTTATTTTTTTTCCCGGTGGGAACAAAGTGAAGTGAAAGTTTGCTTACCTTTTTTCCTCGGGCTTTTGCCGTTCGTCCTTATCGTGGGATCATTTCGTGTCGAAAAGCGTTGAAGCTCGTGACATTTCGCGAAAGCGATGAATATTTTCATTGCCAACCATCCTGATAGCACTGCCAAAGTTTGAATTATTCGTTTTACTGTTATGATTTTTCTTTGTGTGAATAAATAAGTTATTTTTTAATTGTAGTGTGTCAAAGTTCAGTGGCTTCTTAAAGTAACGGATATGCTTTCCATGCGATTTTGTTCCATGACAAAGGTCAATAGTGTCTTTATCGGTGGAGTCGCTTGGTGGTTGATTTCTAGAATCCGTGTGAGTTTCCGATTGTAAATGATACATACTAAGAATGCTTCGTTTCTACACGAGAGCAGCAACACAAAAAAAACGAAGCGAAGATGTAGCTGTCGTCTTCGACGATGTCTTTGTCGTGGTAAAAGCTAACAAAAGCTTGTTGGAACACTTTGGGTCGCATATGCAGATCCGTGTGCCATCTTTCTTGGCGAGTAAATCGATTCGCGTCAAAACCAAGGAGAGGTGGCAAAAAGGCACAGGAGGAAGGAAAACGGGACGCGACGGAGCTCGTTCTTTCCGCATTTCGATTTCGCATTCGACGACTGTTTAGCGTGCTCGTTGTCGAAACGAGCCGGCATTCGGGGAAAAAGGCGAAATCGAATCGAACATCATTAAAATTCATTTGCGTTTAACCATGCTCCTTCTGCATCCGCTTTTTTTTTTGGGGCAGCATAGAAAAATATCTCATGTGTGTGTGTGGGCAGAGTGGGTTTAGTGTTTGGAGAATCAGTTGCCAATGTTATAGGCTCCCAGTTTAAGCCGTAAACATTGAAAGGGCGGCGGTTCCTGTCCGGGTTGAAAGGATAGAATTTTGGCGGAGCAAAACCTTCTTGTTGGTTAGGGATATAAGGAAAAAAACCACACACATACACACACATACAAGGACAACGAGTGCGGTGAAAAGGAAAATGGATTTTCTTTTATTCAAATGTGTGGCCATTTGATTCGTGCGATTCGAGTGTCGGGGCATATACAAAAGCGAAATGATGTATTTTGTGTATATATGTGTATGTGAAGTGTTCCTTTTTTTTGGATACGTTTCCGCGGTGTACCGCAAAGAAACCAGAAGCCTAAAAAACGGTCGACAGATAAGGCGTAAACGATCGCGATGACATTTGTACCTTTTTTTTTGCATTCCGGTTGATGTTTCGTGGCACGTTTATCATTAACGTACGGGTAATGATATTTTTGCCTATTGGAACACTTGCTTTAGACGGGATGGAGAAGTAATATTTGTTGATTTTATGAAATTACCCATACAAGTACAAATTTTCAGACACAAACCTGATTACCTGATTACCACAAACCTGATAGAGCAACTAAAATTATCCCTGAGTGAAAATGTTTTAAACAGTGATCAAATTCTTGAAAATCGATTGCATAGAAAGAAGAGTCATTCTAATAGTGTAGATATATCGGCCACCCTATTTTTTTTTAATCCTTTGGTGGTACTATCCTTGTAAAACTTGAATCTAGGGATTGGAGCATCTCTTCCTGCCATGTCTCAGCGATCCTTGTGACGTGTGACTCAAAGTGAGCATTCGATGGCGCTTGTGAACTTTATCTTATTGTTGGTAGTAGCGTTGACAAAGACTCCACACGCATCTCCGCAGCGACCAAGACAATTTGTTTGGGTAAACCGATAATGGAGGCACGCCCGGTAGTAGATGCGACAGCGGCGCCGGTCTTCACACGGCAGCACCGGTGTTCAAGTCTCATCTGGGCCTTTCCTCCATAGTGAGGACTGACTATCCAACTATACGGTAACAATAAGTCTAGTAAGCCAGAAATGGCAGGCATGACCTACGAGGTCGTTAGGCCAAGAAAGAGGAAGATAACGGAGGCACATTGATGACTCAATGGTTTGAGCTAAACAAGTGCTGGAAAACGTGTAGATATATTTTTAAACAGTCATGTCGCAGATAGTCATGGCTGAGATGTCAAGTTATTATCGTGAGGCCGCTCCGGACCAAAAGACAATATTTTTGTTGAGAGTTTCTTGGGCATAAAATTCTAGGAGGCTACTGGCTATTACCATGGAGTTGTTTTTTTTTTGTTGTTGTTGTGGGCGGTCCGGTGGCAGAGGCGATAACGCCGCCGGTCTTCACATGGCAGGACCGAGGTTCAAGTCCCATCCAGACTGCCTCCCCGAAGGTTAGACTGACTGCTTTACTGCGGGTAAAATCAAGTCACAGAAAGCCAGAAATGGCAGACCGAGACCTCTCGAAGTGTAGTGCTAACGAAGAAGTAGAAATTTCTTAGACGTAAAATTCTAGGAGGCTTCTCCATGGAGTAGTTTTTTTTTGTAGTTATATTTTCCACCTCGTCCAAAGTACATTTCAGTCTAATTCAACATAGCTTCAATGGAGAATAGTTTTGGTGGCACAGTACGTTCCCACACGTCATGTATTGATGCATCGTTGAGCTACCGCAGGTTTCCCGTACATTGTATCAAAGATTGTAACAATCTCTCTTAAATATAAAAATTCCCCCTTAAGAAGCGAACATACTTTTCAAGCTAAACCTGCTGACACGTAATTCTGGGCAAAAAATAATTTCTTTTGCGAGGAAAACAACTGGTTTTCGTTTTCTTTTTCAATAATAGCACAGCTGATGCACAGCGGCAAGCGAACCGCCCGACAAGTACAGCGGACTGCTTAAGCTAATCACTTATCAGCAGCAGGCGGCTCAAGATAGTAATGGAAAGTTCGCGCTGCAACGACCGTTTCGCTGACCATTTAAACCGACACTCTTATGATTAGCTTCTTTCTGCCACGGGCCCTGGTAATCAATCTCGCGTCGTCTAGTCGTCGGCCCCACACACTCCAGTTAACTTCCGCATAATGTGTTACCACCGGCACCAGTAGCCCGTTCGTGCTGTTGCGCAATTCTCGATCCGTGCCCTTTTTAGGACGGCCGAAGCAAAGTGCGCATATTGCAATTGGTTATCTTTCTAGGTTAGTGGGGGAAAGCGCAGAGCGCACAAATCGCAATGAAATTTCCGGTGGCTTCTCGGTCAAGCTGAACTTTTCACGTCAGCAGCACGCGGTGAAGACGGTTGCCGGTTGTGTGGAGTTGTCGTCTAAGATGATCTGATTGTCCGGTGATTGGTTTTATTTTGCGCTTGGAACACGCAAAACGCGATCGATATGTGGGTCGCTTTAAGCCACGGCAGGGAAGCATCAAACTGGCCCCGGTCGGTGCATGGTTTGACCGCGTTTTGGCCCTTGGTTTTGAAATAATTATGATCTGCACGATCGGGGTGCGATTTTTCGGGTGGAGGTCGGCTAATACGTTGGCCATGGTGCAGCAAATTAATTAGCAGCACTCCTTGTCGCTTAGGTGCCCTGGTGCTTTCCCTGACTGGCGTGCCTTGCGGGAGGATGAAAATGAGGCTCATCGGACGGAGGCTGTGAATAGGCAGGAATGATGCGACTTTGAGTGAACCCACGCCGACGCCGTGTATGGTTTGCAGCCGATATGTGATTAGTTTCATACACTGCATCCGATGGGATAATATGATGATTTATGCAAACGCTGTGACGTCGTGTGTCACATGTCGTCGGCTAATTGGAATTAGCCACTGCCGGAACAACATATTCCGATGTGCATCTCCTCGTCCATCAATTCAATCCTTTCGCTATCTAAATTTCTAATGACTCATCATCAGAAGCACAATCTTCCTAAAATAGCGCACAACTAGGAGAGGCGGTGCGGTGTTTCTCCAAGGAGAAATCTTCGTATGGCTGGCGGTCATCCGCAACCAAGTCCGACGGATGGATGGATGGGGAAGAGCAGGCGAGAGACCCCATACCGGAGTCTAACCGACTTATGCTTGTTAGTCCGGTGTTCGAGGTGCATAGATAATGCATGAAAAGCACAAACTAAATGTCGCGAAGGGTGAGTACTCTGTTGCTCGGTGGACTGCACCGGACCGGTACGTCCGGGATGTGCAAAAGTGTGGCCGGATCCATACCGGAACCATCGTTTGCCAAACCATAACGATGACGCTGGAAAGGCTTCGGGTCACCAGCCGAATGTTGATGGCCAGCCCGGAGAATGATGCTGCTGTTGATGAAATGAAAACGGTCCATCGAGACTTGTGGCGCAAGCCACAGACGCTTGGTTTCCCGTGGGAAAATTGTCCCGTCCCTTTCCGTCACAACTAGCTGCGGCAGGGGGCCATATAATTATGTGTCATAATAGGAAACCGACCATTCGAGAGTGAGTCGGTGTTTTGGTGGTTAGTCTTTCAAATGGCTTCACAATTAAGCAACCTCTTCGTCATCGGTGCGCTTTCCGGAGGGCGTCGATGACAACAAAGATTATGCAGTGCATGATAGTGTTGATGGGTCTTGGGGACATTGGGTTTGGTAATGTTAGAACGTTGAGCGATGGATACGGCTTGTGATATCTGAGTTATCTGGATAATACGGAGTGCGTAGTTTGGAGAGCTGTTTACTGTAATATTAAGCGCTAATTAAAAGATTTGTTGATGTGTCAAATTGAACATAATGTAAGGTGAAAATGTACCTAATCGTGAAATATACATCGGGATCTAAGAGTCCTCATATATTGCGAGAAGACATGATGCTACCTAACAGTTGGTACCAATTTTCGTCCTTGAATCCCATAATGAATCATGATACTACATTCTTGTAATTATAATTTTGATTTGGCAGAATCATAAGCAGCCATGTGGGATGGAGGAATTATAATCATAGCCTTGCAAAAGCCAAGCTCCAATATGTGTGTGTGTGTAGCGAGCAAATCGCTTTGGGGCAAAAACCGCACGACATTCTTCATGACGTCCTCTTCCGGTACTCCCGTTCGGTGACTTTCCTTGATGCAGCTGGAAAGCTTCATCAATTCAAATTCCCTAAATGACGCTTTCGCGAAATCATCAAACCACCGCCACCACCACCATCAATTTCTACCACTCGAATGTTCAGTTTTAGCCATCGGTGGTTTCCCGCAAGGATCGACGACAACCGTCAAAACGAGCGATGGCAGGCACGAGGCAAACTTTTCCCTCCATACTACCACCACCACTGGGCGAATCCTGGAGTGGAAAATGGTTTGTGTGGCGGCAGAGAATGGCTGGGTTCGCCACAAAAAGTGCCCCCGGCTATGGTAGCGTTGCGGTCGGCGGTAAAAGGCACAGTCTTGGCTCGGTGCGGTCGGTGCGTAATTGATATTGAGTTTCGCGAAAAGTTTTCTATTGCGAGTGAGCACGCGGCCCAACCGCTGGGCAGGATAGCCAAGAATCCGATCAGCGAAGGATCGCCCAGTGCCAAGGACCCGGCCGGCTAAACAGGAATGTGTTCGCATGTTGGTTGGTTGGCACTATCTTCAAACGTGATTTTAATGAAGCACCGCGTGGCCTATTACGAAGCAGAATGAGTGTCAGTGCAGCTGGTTAGATTAGGGTAAAAGCGAAACCAAAAAAAAAAACCACAACATTCAAATTATATAGGTTTTACGACCATTCGCAACTGTACGCGATAGGAAAAGTCCCAGTCACAGTAGACGGAAAGTACGCTTGCGTGATGCGTGATTAGTTGAGAAATTGATATTTACAAACATTGAAGCATCCGTATTTGGTGTTTGCCGACACCAGCGCTAATCGGAATGATTTTAAAGACGCACATGTTGTTTTGCGCTAGAACAGCAAACAACAAGCAACAGAAACGATGCGCAAAACAATCATTACACGGTAGGTCATGTTCCAGCGGGTGGAATGAGTCGTCGGTGCGGTACGCAAGAGTGTATAATTTCATGATTCATTACAGTCGCGAACGAGATTTACGATGTGTATGATTAAAATTTCCATTATTGTTGCGATAAATGCTTTGTGTTATGCAGAATTTAATTTTGCCTGTTCGGAAATAAAAATTTATGAATAAAATTTTTGTTAAAAATTATGCAAAAATATTCAAAACGATTTTATCGTTGGATCATTCAATAAATCGGTTCTTGGTATCTGTTTGTAATTCTTATGAAAATATGGCCCATGTATATTAGGTAGACAAATAAATTAACTTTTGGGGTAAATCGCTGATTTTTTTTCGGAAAAATGCTACATCCTTTGACACAATCCAGATATTCAACCCGTCCTGGATCTGTTGGTGAGACGAGAATCGGATTGGATCGGCATGGATGAAAATCTGATGGTGAATACGGGCGAGTGCGATCGAGCATCTAAGCTGAGGGGGTAATGTGGTAGTTTTTTTTACGGGCTACGCAACATCTGGCCGTGCGTGTTGACATGGAGCAGAATGACTTTGTTGTGCCGTGGTGAGTACTGTGGCCGTTTTACACGCAGTGTTCAGCTTAAACGCATCAATTGTGTTCGGTAACTTCATTTTCTTACTCAATCCTTTGTGTATTTTCAAACAAAATCAAAATGAACATCAAAGAGATGTTGGTTTCATTATAGCTAATAGAAGTATCTAAAGCAGTGGTCTGAAAACGGAATATAAAAGAGGCCTTAATCTATTGTCCGTCACTGTACATGTATGGTAAAATTCTTTGGAATTATTAACAAGTATTTTGATACCTTCTCATCACCACTATACGAACCTCAACTCAAATTTGAGCCGTAGTATAAAACTCAATCTTGGAATGGGCCTCTGTGCTGCCATTTTGCAGCACTTTAATCAGTCCTGTATGATGGCGTATACATACGGTGCTTGTCTTTCACAACAGAGAGAGAGAGAGAGAGAGAGAGAGAGAGAGAGAGAGAGAGTGTGTGTCTTGATATTCCAGCAGCATCGCAGCTAATATGAGCCGCGTTCTAGGAATTTGAAAACGCTGATCGTACACAAAGGTTTACACGAAGAGCCCGAAGCCCATACAAGCTCCAGCACTGCGGGCGTTTTTCCACGGAAGGCTTAATAGCACGCTAACCGAACGTGCGGATTGAAATGTCAAATTTTGAGACTCACGTGAGTTATCAGATTCTATCACGCGAGCGAAAGGGTTCTTTGGTGCGCTGACTTGGCTCATCACAAAAAAACCACAAGCCTGGCGGATATAATGCTGATCACAGAAACACACGCACTGAACAAATTTGAACGTCAGATTCTGAAACCCACTCTATGTTAATGAGCAGGCTCGTTGGTTACCAATAGCTTGCAGTTGAAGAGAATGAGACGAAAAAAAAAACAAACTTCACAAAGAATCTGATTTGAACCGTGCATCTCGATATTGTCCCAAAAGTATTTTCACTGTACGAACGAAGCCTACACGTTTGCTCAACATTTTGGCTGAAAAGCTGAAAACCGGACCGGAGTACCGGTGGGGATGACGTCAAAGTAGCGTGCAGGAAGAGGAGAGGAAAAGAAATGTAGTAACTTTTTCGGGAAGAATGTCCTCAATCTCGCGCTGTGTGAAACTCATCTTTTGCATGATTTCTTGTTCACTCCACACCGTTGGGGACCGGTTTGTGAATGGGGAACCATACTTTCCCAGGACATCTATTAGGTTAGCAGAAGCTGACAGTTTCAACAAAACACTTTTGTTAGGATAAGTATGACGGGGGAGTTGGTGGCTACACTCTGCTCTGGTGAGATCCATTTCCTGCGACTATGATTAGCATATGTTGGAATAAATTACCAGTGAATAGAAAATTTAATAAGCAACAAGCAGCGAGACTCTAAGACGAGCAGTGAATGGAATACGCGTCGGGAAAAAATACTCTACTCTCTTCTCTGCTGGGCAGATTGTCACGCAGTCCTTCCCGAGCACATTGGTTGGAAAACCGTTTCCTCGCAGCACAGGTGACATCCACACCTGATGGCTGATGGATTCGGAGAATGAGAAAAAGAAGGCATGGAAAACGGTGCGACCATCGAAAACATTCCAGCCGCCGCGGGATGGCCATATTGGGCACGGTTCGTTGGACATGAGCTCGTGCCGATTTTTAAGGCGAGCACGGACATGTACCGGGTGTGTCGTCATGTTGTGAATATTTTATGCTTTATCACCAACCACCGGGGGATGGTTTGCCATAATGAACAGTGGGCTGATATTTTTACGATTTGTGTGTTTTTTTTTTTTCTAGAGCTGATATGAATTGCTTCTGGAAGTGAGGTCTGAAGGGAAAATGTCTTAGTATTAAAGAATTTGTTTGTCTAAAACCTATCATTATAGTTTATGAGAACATCCAACAAGTAGTTGAATGTCCAAATAGTTCTACTAACTTAGATCTGAATTTTGATTCTATTTAAGCTCCTTTGGCACCTTTTATGCATCTTGCGAATAAAAATTAGAAGCACTTAGTAAAAATCTAATTCTCGTTCCCTGTCATAGAGCATTATCTACTCAGGTACGGTTTAGCAAACACGCATACCTCCAATATGGGAAACATACATTATCGGTGCCTTCTTTTTGGTAATACATTTCCATTTTGCTTCACCACCACAGGGAACTCACAGGTGTCCTGATGATATTTGACATTTGAAGCACGCGAAGACACAAAAAAGGACACCTACGAAGCTTAGCAACACGCTGCTGAAGGAGCGTGCTGAAGCACATGTAAGGTGGTGGTTAAGTTCATTCTGCGTTGACTCCTCGAAACAGCGGTTCTGAAGTGTTAAAGTATAGCGTAACCTGCAGGGAAAAAGGAAGGCAAGCAAAAATTGTTCCAATACATTCATCCGAGAAGACAACACGGCCAAAGCAAGTGGGCAACAGTGGCAGGGGCATACAACACGTTGTGGAAGCATCGTTGACATTGATTGAATTTCTTGTTCCGTAAAAGATAATCCTCGCGTCTGTTGCCTGCCGGCCTGTACAAACTTCGGGTCCTCGAATATCGTGTTTTTTTTTTGTGTGTGAAGCTACGGCTTCTGTTAGGATGGTTTTGGTCTTTTCCAAAGAAAACACAAAAAACCGGGACCAAAGATGAATCGTACCTCCCGGTACCCTCTTCAGCACGTGCCTCTACGGCAGGACGATAAGGATGAAGAATATCCTTCGGTAGTTCGAAGTCGGAAGGCAAACATTCGCAGAAAGTGTGGAAAGTGTGTCCCCGGTTTTGAGGTGATGTTGGTTCAAATGGGCGTAATATGCTCGGGGAAAAGTCCGAAGTTGTTTTACGGTTTTATTAGCAACATCGAGAAGCGAAAGGAGCACACACACACACAAAAAAAGGAAGTTGGAATCACACGCACACTCCTTACGCACGCGTCCTCCTCGAGTGTGTTCATCATCTGCCGCGTCCTGTGCGTCTGTGAGCTGGCAAACGCATCCAGCGGGAAACAAAGTTTTCGTACTAATGATGCCCTAACATGTCAGCGTGTTTCAAGGACCTGATCCGATTTCCACCATCACCGCCTTGTTGCTTCTTTCTTTTCACCCGGCAGAACTTTTCCACCGTTGAGTTTTCAATGTATTATGTTTGTCTTTCATCATTGCTTGCCTGTTCTTGCACTGTACTCGCGCCGATAGGTAAAAAATGGAAAACTTATTCAAGGGTACTTAGAACAACTTGATTACCTTTTCTGAACGCGCGATTGCGATCCAATGAATGTCATCTAATTGTCGAATGGGACATCATTTTTCATGATTACTATTCACAATCTTCATTTTACATTGAGCTTAAGCATCTCACCGATCGTTGCCTTTTTGAATATTTATCCCGATTAATGTATCGATAATTTAGGGGCGGTCCTGTGGCCGAGACGATAATGGCGCCAGTCTTCACATGGCAGGACCGGGGGTCAAATCCCATCCAGACCGCCTCCCCGTAAGCAGGGCTGACTTCTTTGCTAAGGGTAAAATTAAGTCACAGAAAGCCTGGAAGGCAGAGACCTCTCGAGGTTGTAGTGCCAAGAAAGAAGAAGAGAGATGTATCGATAATTGAAAAAAAAAATCTAGCACCAACACAAAAAAGAACACAACACAATAATATAAACAAAAAACTGAAGCAACATGTCAAAACGCTGTTCAGTGATAAAGAATCTTCCTAATTCAAGGGCCATTAGCTGGAATAAAAGAGAAGCATTTCGCTGTATGGAGAGCGGACTAAAGAGTGCAAAGAAAATTACACTACGCCGAGTCTGTGTGCACGCGGGGAAAACGCGCTTCGCCGGAGTCTGGAGCACTCACCTGCACTGTCCTCTCCCAATTCCATCTGAGTTGACACGAATTTTCCAAAATACCCAACAGAAGCAGGATAATTTTTGGGGGGCACCTTGTTTTTTTGTTTGTTCTTCTTGTGAGGTTGCTATCGCAACGGGAGCACAGAAAACGCGAATCTCCTCCATTACACGCCACGTCTCCCTATTATGGAGCACTCTTTTATAGCATCGCAAAGTGGTGCGAAATTCGCTCACTGGAACGTGAGTGACTTTTGTGTTGTACCGTCGTTGTGTTGTTTCACCTGGGGGAAAACACAGTACGGTTGGCACCGTGCACCATACCAGCTGGGCTACTGTTTACCTTGGCGCGTGAAAAGCTTGCTGAGTGTAAAAATTACCCATTACCTGATTGCTTCAATACACCACACGGCGGTACGGCTAATTCGAAACTTTTTGTCTGGTAGAAACAAAACATCGCAGCGGTGAATGTGGTGGCACCAGGGAAAACCGGGTCGTCAGGTTTCCAATTCGGGATTGGGCTCTGAAGACTCGTTTGGCGAGGGACACACTTTTCGCGGAAGGTGGTCGCATTTATCGGGCGAACGTGAAATGGGTGTCTCGGTGATGCGTTTATGAATAAATAATCAGATTCAACAGCTTGTTAGACATGTGCTTTGCTTGTTGTTGCCTGTTTCTGGTGCAATGCTTTCTATTTCATTTAGTGCTGGTTGTGAGCGCCAGGTTTTCCCTAACATCTCTCTAACGGATATGTTTTTCTTTTTGATAAAAATATAGCCCTTGTTGCGATTAAATTATATTTTAAATAAATTACTTTGGAATTTCCTGGGGAACACAGATTCATAGTTCATCCGGGCGTTCGCATATCAGTGAAACTATCCTAACCGATATTGCATAAAAGCATTGTGTTTATGTACACGTGTCGCTTATCTTGGGACAACAACGGCATGAAGCTGTGGGATGGAAGACTCGAGCGAAAGTAACCTCTCGTCACATTTCTCCACATAAACTAGACCATTTCTTATCTATCTAGCCTAGGCGCTCAACGTGAAACGCTCAGTAGTTCACACTTCATCTCACATCGCTTCGACTCTCCTGAGGCCTCTGCCACTGGAAGCTGGAAGGCACTCATTCGCCCTAAACCGCTCCTAGGCGGTGCGATGCTTGGAAGCAGTGATAACACGCCAAGTTCTCTCTCACTCATCGAAGTACGTAGGACGGATGCCCTGCGAGCCCACATCGATAAGCCTAGAGAACATGCGATGCTCTCCCGCAGTCTGCAAGCTCGAGAGCAGAGCGAGCAGGATGTTGTTGCCACAGCATCCAGCATAGGTTGCGTTGGCACAGTCCGGAGAGAGCCCAGAGAGCCTGCTCGTGTCGGCTGGGATAAAGGGGAAAAAATCGATGATAAGCGACGTCCCTGAAAGTCGCCCAGCCCTTCGACAGGCCAACCCTAGGCAATGGTATGGACGGCGTCTGCCAGTTTGTCGAGGACAGGTTCAGTTTGTTAGTGCATCTCGTGGCGCAATGACGAAAAGTCTGATCGGTAGCTACGCACTGTGAGATTCTTAGTCGTGCTTGTGCACTGTGTCGTTGCGCCTGAAGCAAACAAAAAAAAAATCAGGTGCATGCGGTGTTTAGTGTGTGTGAGTGAGTGTACTGTTTTGATTTTGAGAAATAGATTTGGCTGTTAATCAGGATTAGGAAAGCATCAGAAGACTCGGGCGATTAACGTGCATGTGTCCGGTTGAGTGCATTATTTAACGGTGTGCCGCTCCGATTGGTCCTCAACAGCTGCTGGATTTGTTGTTTTGATGACTTTCTTTGTCATTCCACTGAATGCTTCGCCGAATGGATTAGGAGAGCCATCTTCCTTCACACACTTAATGGATGTTAATTTTTTAATCTTCTAATAAATAGAAAAGCTGTTCCCGACGTCAGGTTTTGCCGTGAGTGCGGTGTGAGTGTGCATTACCTAGCAAAGGTGCTATGAGATGTAATTGCATCATTCGGTGAAGCCTACCAGCAAGCCGCGCCATTGCGAAAGATTGATTAATTTTGTGAAAGTTGTTAGCCCGTAACAACGTGACATTCGCGCCAAGCAGTTTCACTACAGCCTGTCTCTTCCGTTGCACGGGCACGTGGCTTGTGGCATGAAAAGAAAAGTCTATGTATTTCCATGAGTGAGTGTGACCATCGGTGAATACGACGGTAGTTTCTGCAGCGGCTTGCCAACCGATAAGCCCATGTGAGAAAAGTAAAACATGAATTGATAGCACTTACTTTACATCATCACCGGTCCAACGCAAGTGCAAGATTAAGGGAAGCGTCCGTGGTGCGATTGAGGATAGGAAACATTTAGACACCGCAGCGTGAAGTGTAACTGGCACGCGTAACCAAAACAAGGTCGTTGAGGTGAACACCGAGCGGTGCAGATAATTCTTGCCAGAAGTGTGCAGCTAGCCAGTGGATTCGTTCTCCCAGTCAGCGAGAAGCGATTTGATTTTTCCAGCAAAGGTGGCCACGAATCTGGTAGCCATGATGAAGTTACGCGTAGCCATCGTACTTGGACTGATCAGTGTTATCCTTGTGAACTACGTCCAGTCGGCCATCCCTGTTGCGCCCACTACAACTACGACCAGCACCACCGTAAAGAGCATTTTATCGACCACGTCTGCAGTGCCATCTTTAAGAATTTTCGGAAAGCCGGCGTCATCGAGTGAAGGTAAATGTTCGATTTGGCATCACCGATGCAATGCGTATCTTAGATGCTCCCCAGTTTGATCCTTCTTTAGGGGGAATATAAATATGTCTCTCAATGTGTTGTTTCTAACTGCGTCTAAGCACGGTTCTGATAAGACTCTGTTTTGTTTATAAAAAGTTCTAACTTCTAAAACTAAACCAAAAGCCGGCAAAAATATTTCAAAATCGAGCCAAGTCTAGAAAGAGCCGTCGACTGGTGCAAAGTTTCTTATCTGCGTCTGTCCACTGGTCCTGCGTCGGTAAACTACAAACAAAACGTTACGAATTAATACCGAAGAAGGCAAACAAACAAGCAAGCAAGCAAAAGGCAAAACTTTGCCCGCCATACCAGCCTAGGGTTTGCTCCATACCGATCCGGTCCAGCTATTCCTAGTCCTTTGTCTCTCCGGTCCAGGCCCAGCGCCTACAGTCCGTACTGGTTTAGTGGGGTGAAATTTCGGCTGCCTCGGAGGACGGCGTTGTTGTTGTTGCTTTATGCTTTCCATCCCCCCGTTTTTCGCTTGCTCTCTAGTAGCTCCTCAATCTCTTTATCGGAGCTGCCCAACAGTGTGCTTTGGGAAAGCAAATGGGATACAAAAAATAAATGGCGCACGTGAACACACACACACACACGCTCAACTAAACCATCCATTTCGCGCTCGGTTCGGTTTTGTGTTGTGGATGGCACCATTTTTTTTTTTCTTCGTCGTATGTTTATCCTTCGCTCTCTGGTGTTGGTCGTTGGTATCTCACATGACAACAAGGAGCCACATCCTTGCATGGATCGTTGTCGCCTAATAGTCCGTGTTCGGGTTTTTTTTTTTTGGTTTACACGGCATATACACTAACGCCAAATTTCAACACAACAAGCGGCAGCATGCGGCTCAGGCAAAAAAATCACTCCAATATTTCCACTCCCGGATCAGCCCGGATCGTCCGTGTTACCGGCCAACGAGCCGTCAAACTTCGGCAATGAATTAATTCGTCAAAATCGAAAAACTTTTTTATTAAAACAAACACGCCATGCCGGCGTCGCATGGGCAGATTCGGACAAGTTTTGCTTTTTGTTGCTCCGCTCTTCTTGGAGGATTCTATCCCCCCCTGCCCCCTCGATATGTATCCTGGCGCTGTATCGGTAGGGCACGAAGGAATGCGATAGGCACGCTACTCACTGGGGACGGATGTTTCGTGTCGATGTCGCGGCCGGATTGGATCGGGCGGCCTGTTCGGGGAGGTTGATTTGTTGGCAAAGAAGTTTAGCGTTCGGCTGTGATCAATCTTCCATCGAGACCGGTTGACCCACGCTAGGGGTGATTGAAAAGTTGTTTCCGGAATATCCCTGCGGAGCATGTGTTCCGGTTGACTTTCGCCTTTGGCCGGTCGGCGAAAGATGGAGGCCATTTGGGGTGCTCCTCAACTCGATGACATTTACCAACAAATCACTTCATCAAAAGTGATTAGTCATCGTTTCGGTGTGCCTTTGCACGACGTTACCCGTGTGCTCACGAAAGTTGATTCTTGCATAGAAGGCATCTCCCAACCCCAGTGCGAAATGCATATCTCGATGGCGCAATCTTCATCAAGGGTCGAGCCATCTTGGTCCGATGTGGACGCGGAGTTCTTGGTATGCCCTTCCAGTGCGCTCCAACCATAATCACACTTCGCTTTAATGCCTCGTCGATAGCATTCTTCCCATTCCTGCACGTCGCGCGTTAGCCCTCGGGCAAGCCACATAAAGGAGCGGATCTAGGGCGAACGGAAACGGGGGCTTTGGTTTGTGGTAAGCGAAAAACTTCAATATTAAACATAATGCATGATTTGGCTTTTCTCAGCCAACTCAAAATAAACGACCACCGTCAGTACACGAGTACACACGTACCTAGTAAATGGAAGAAGCGGGACGAATCCATGTTTGCCGCGTGTCTAGCGTGGCGATCGGGTCGTGGTCCAGTCCGAGCAGGAGGAAACTTAGAGCAATTTTGTTACAAAACTTGGTCAACTTTGGGAAGCTTGTGGGATGTTGATTTTCTTTTCTTTTTTGCTGCTGATTTTTCCATAAACTCGCCCGTAATAAGGTGCCCTCTCCGCAAGCTCCGCTGGTGTAAATTTCCTTCCGTCTGGCAAGATCTTACCTAAACGTCAGAGGGCGCTGATGGTACCTAGATGTAATAAGGGTGCGTTCCTTTGTCGATATCAGATCGCGGTTTTGCTACTGGAAGCTTGTGTACGGAGAAGAACAAACAAATCAAGCAAGAATCTTGCGCGCGGCAGCATTTATTACAAGCAGGATAATCTATGCTGGCGAATCCGAGAACAGCAAGAACTCCGTATTACCGTTTGGCAACGGTGGCCGCCCAGCGCGTAATGCCCCAAACCAATCCATGTACTTATCTATTTCTTAAACGAACTTTTGGATTTGCCAAACCAATAACATTCAAAAACTCTAAGCCGATTAAATATTTTGCTAATGCGTTTGCTGGCCAGAAGCAGCAAATAAAATTTACAAATAAATAGCATACCGTCGTGTAAATCCCGTCTCATTTGAATTAGAGTTTTAAGTGAAGCCGTTCTTCTAGCACCGTAGTCACCGTTAATTGTGTATCGGCAAAATAAAAAGTTTTCTCATTTCGCACAGCTGTCTAATTTGATTGCAGAAGGTAACGAGTAAAGTTTAGCGCTTACGTTAGGGTTAATGAGGGAGTTCGCCTGAATCGCCAGCATGCACCTGCAATGGTGGGTGAATGAAAAAGTTGTTACAGAAAATCCGTTCTACTGTGCAGTGGCCGAGTTTCCAGCTGTATTGGGCAATAAATGTCGAGCAATGGAATGTGTACGTTTGGCAACGATGGCTAAAATAAACAACCAGCTCTGAAGTTGACTGAGGGCAGTGATGTCCGTTTTCGATTCGGAAGCGCACCGAAAGCTAGGCTAATAAATCGCATCATGCCGTCAACAGTTAAACAGTTGCTGTTGAACAATCGGTGCAGTCTCGCTGTGTTCCGATGGACAGTAGCAACACAGATCTCCAGAGATCAATTTGTTTACGCTAGTCCATCGTTATCTGAACGACCTTTGGTTGACGAATATCGTCACTCGAATTTCTGACCAGTGGGAACGACACTCGGCTCCGAGAGACATCGGAAGAAAATATTAGAAACAGCCAGAGTGCCAAAGTACCGATGTGCCCAGGGTGCATATTTGCTGGAACACGTCTATCCACTTGAATGATGTTTGAGTCATCCCAACACCTACAATCCACTGCACGAACGTACGTGTGTATAGCGATAAACGAATTTGTACTTCAACAGTGTTTCCGTTCAAAGGCACTGACAATCGGCATTGTACAGATCGGCCGTCGGATTGCATCAGCTAAACGACGCACTTCGCACCTTTGCAGCTCTCTACACCCGGCACTTGCTAGCTTTACAAGAATACTGAAGAATGACAGTTGTCGCTCACCTTGCAGCACTTAATCACATTCGATTAAAAACGTTTCCAAAGAAACGACGAAAGGAAATGCGTTGCGAATGGGCGATCTGGCTGCAGTCGGAACAATGGTTGAGCTGACGTCGTGCCGCAGCTGTCCCTTGTGCATGGGGGCACCCTTATTTCTGCTGTGGACACAATTGGCGTCTCCTGCCGTACACCAGTCGTTAGTGTAAATTCATTGAACTTAATTGCATTTTATAGTGCGCCGGATGAAAGCCGGCCGTGTGTAACGACGGGGTTGCACCGCGTGGCTCGGGCTATGATGGGCCGAATATTGAAAGACGGGGTTTTGCACTACGGTAGGCACACATTCGCATGCACGTAATCGGGTGGACGTAAGCGGGGGCAATGAGTGGGCAAGGAGACGCGACACAAGGAATAGTGAATGGTGTAATGAGCCTGTATAACTCCTTCCAACACTTGGGCAGAAACTGATGTAATTCTTACCACCAGTTGAGTCGGTTGACAGGGTTGGGCTCCTTCATTGAACTTCGCATTTCTATACGTTTGAGATTATTCTTACCAAGCATATTAATATCCTTTCGAAAATCTATTGTCAGTTGGAGATAAAGCCCAGCGCAAGACTTGAAGTGCTCAACACCTTGAAGCAATCAATACGGAACTTAATTTGGAAACTACGATTCAGTCGAAGTAATGAACTGGTTGACATAGACGGAGTGCCGCAAACGTTATGAATGCCGTTGACGGTGCTGCAAAGTGTCGGACTGACAAAGTTCTCCCATTCCGGCATCTTCTCAGCTTCTCTTTCTCGACCTTGTCTGATAGTGGAACGAAAAAAAGATGGCCGGTGAATTCGAATCCTTCTTGTCGCTTTTTTTTTCTTCTTTGCATCATTCAGTCAATGACAACCATTTAGTGGTAATGGATTCATTTGTTCCTCCCTTACTTTTTGCGCTGTTGATCCATCAATTGCTTCCCGAACCGAAGAGTGATTTGATTGTGGAAGAATTCAGTTGCGCGCAGTTCCCTCCTTACTGCGGCACGCAAGCTACACCACCGAGGTCCACGGAGGTGCTTGATGGGTGGAAAACTATGAAGGTCACTGTGCCGTCGTTTATTGGTTGGGCGTGACTTGCAATCTAGGACGATGACGATGAAAAGCGCTTTAAATGGATTACAGTTTCAGGAAACTTTTTCAGTAATAAGTACCACAGAAATAGGGGGTTTAGCTTGGGCTTCCTGTTTCCGGAATTAAAATGCTTTATTTATTAACCTTTCGGTAGCTAAACGGCCCACGGAGCTAACGCAAACTGTGTGTTAGATCGATCGGTTCGGAAGAAATCAATTTCCATACAATGAAAATATTTTATTAATTCCATTCAATCAACATGGCAACGCAGTGGAACAATTCCGGTGTGTGTGTGTGTGTGTGTTTTATTGGTATTGTTATCTGCGAACAATAAGGGTTTCTTTTATTGTCTTTTTTTACGAATCCATAAATCGGGACCCATATACCCGATTTGTCGTTTGAAATTATTTTCCACCCAGTTTGGCGTTACTACGGTACAATACGTTTGCAATTTGAATTATATACACGTCGTTTTACTCTTTGTATGGAACTAGAATTTTTCATTTTATATGGCTTTTTGGCATTTGTTCCGGAAAATGTTAATAATATAACATTTTGCCAAGAAGGACATGTAGAAGTCGTCCCTTTTTCAGTGCAGCTTTTTTCACAAATATTGCCTTCCGTAAGCGTAACCCCATGCGAAGAGCTTGCGGATTGGTTGCATCGTTCAAATATTTAGTCAATAATCGTTAAAAGGAGAACACGGGTCGTAAATATGTTTATAGATTCGACATAATTGTTGCCATTCTAACCACACGTCTGCATCAAGACATGCTACCAATATCGATCACCGATGCAAGCATCTCCAAGAAAACAGCGTACAACTGATTCACACTGAATGTAGCATAGACAATGCAGCCTTACATCATGGTCACTTTCTATGCAACCCGATAAGAGAGCCAGTATAGAAAGATGTGTGTCATAAAACAAACTATCGCCAGCCCGGCAATGGCACCATTAATCCGCAACAGGATCGGGTCACGACCGACAGGAGCGAGAGAGATTGGCTTCGAGTGGACTGCTACGGTTTCACCGTGGCGTACACTCACACACACACATACTGTGAGGATTAAGCTTTTAATTTGCACAAAGCCATTGGCTGAATGCATAAATCAGTGCTTAAAGCAGTACTATCAGTGCACTCGTGTTGCTACATCGGTGTTGAATCTGCAGTCTGCAAACTGATGCATCTTTTCTATCGCGTCCATTGTCCTGCCAGTAATGCCCTGTGGCTCACACAGACAAAACTGGTTGTCCTGCTATTGGAGAAGGATTGTAAGCGTAGCTTCGGCCATTGAAAAACGTCTTCTTGCAGAAGGAGTCACAATGGATACAATGTACGGGATGGGAGTGTGGGGTAGTGCCATGCGTACAAGAGTCAACAATTTAATGCCTTTGGACGTCCGTCTCCGGTGCAGCGTTACTGTGTTTATATCAACATTTTGCTGCGTCTGAAGAGGAGGACTGAAGGCACACCTTGGGCTCAAACCACAGGTCCCATCTTGACGCTTCATATGTCACACGCAGCAGCAAATGCTATCTTTTGATGGAAAAATGAAGGCGACGTGTTGGAAAAAATACGTAGCATAAATAATTGTTTCAGGGTTGATAACATGGTATATGGTTTCGGTTGTATCTTTTTCTAGTTGGAGATAACAAGCCTTTTGTTTCGCTCAGGTTAGGTATTATCTTTTCGTTGATTAGCCCGATATATCTTTAAGATTAGTTTTACTGCAAGTTTCTCGATCCTAGCTACGACCGAGGCGATTGCGGTGCTAGTATCAAATCTTATCCGTACCAACAACTCGTGCTCAGGCGGACTATCCAGTTATAGGCGAAATGGAATTAGCAGGCCAAGATCTCTGGAGGTTGTTGAGTCTCACAATAAGTAGAAGCTGGACCTCTTTGAATTATGTTTTAGTTTAGTTATCCAAGGCCCAGATTCCCAGGATTCTTCAGTTTGCAAATCTTCAAAACCATGTCTCATATTCCTGGATTCTCCACAGTCTGTAAGATTATTGTTGTCAGTTTTGCGTGAGATTGATTAAATTAGTAATTCTTCAAGATTGGTTATTTCTTCGCCCAGCCAGATACGACCATAAGCAAACGTGCCGGTCTTAATCCTGACAATCATGGCCATAAATTGCATTATCATTTTTTGGATACCCATTATGCGGGAAAGCATATTTCACGAGTCCGAAAGTATCCATTCCGAGCTCTTTTTTCCGCACCCCCCCCCACCCCCTGTATAAAACTCTCTTACCAACTCGCTCCATTAGATTCACGACTAAAGGCAACGAATGAGGCTACGAATTGCATCGGGCTCGGAGCAAGGATTCAGAAAACATCCGCTAGGCATAGAGAGGGAAAATGTAGGGAAAGGCTAGAAAATGCTTTTCTGGGAAATGGGTGCAAAAAACAACAGTGTTCCCCCCCCCCACAACCCCCGGAAAAACAAACAAACCCTGTTTGTGGGATGTCTCGTTTTTCCATGCGGTAGGAAAACAATAGCAAATGGTGGTCCTCCATTATTGGACCAAAAAAACACGGGCCATGAAACATTCGGGAAATATATCTGTGCAAGGTTGAGTGGAGATGGAAGTTATGCTGCATGTTTCAAGATAAATGACACCTAGTATGAAATTTGCGCATTTTATTTGTTAAATTTCTAAGCTCGAGTCAAGATTTCATCAAACCGTGGTGGTTAGCAAATAAGGGGGCTTTTCACTCAAACAATGTTTTCGAATGGAGTTTCCTCATTCAATTGTTTACCGACACCATAACCATTCTATACGATGCGTAAAATGAATCATTCCCGGAAAAAGCGCAACATGGGAATTTAGGGCGAAAAAAAAAACTGCCAATAAAAACAAAAGTTAAGATGATGGGCAGTAAACAATTGAATGAAGAAAAAAACAAGGTGTAACGCGCCAGGCGAAAAAGTCCTAAATATGGACAGTGATGTGAGCGTTAACGGTTGATCGTATGATGTGAGAAAATATCGGATGGTCAAACTAGACACGGACGCAACGGACACGTCCAGTGCGAAAAAGCAAATGCCAAATTAGATTTCCGCCGATGGCCGTCAACCGTACACCGAGCGCACATCACATCAGGCACGTGCTTCTCGGAGAGCCTGTCGCTGCAAGGTACCGAAACTGTGCTCGAGAATATCATATTTCTTGGAACGGCTTTCATCCCCGAACTTCGGTGATGCATGGTACGGGGAAAAAAATCTCCACCGGCACTCGCAAGGCTTCGTTTATCAAAAGCTCTGGAAGGTTTGCCTTTTTTTAACATTCTTTCTTCAAAGGCACATACCCACCTTTCATTGTGGGCTTTCCCGCGCGCTGTGGCGTACGCTCGGGAAGCAAGTAAGCAGGGGAAGAAATTGACCAACGAGATCTCACCGCTTACCGGACAGCAACAGCTGCGTTTGCGGGAAGCTGGCGTCCGGAAATAAATCAAAGTCAGTGAAAGTTCCGCACTCAATAAACATTGCTCCCAACACAGTGCGGACCAAACAGTGTGTGTGTGTGTGGCCAGGGGTTAAACAAGCCGCGCAAACACAATTGGCAAACGGTCATTCCAGTGTGCCCCGGAACGACGAGGAATGGTCCGGACCATTTCCCGGAGCATGGTATGCACGGGATCTCCGCTAGAAGCCCATTGAATTGGAGCATCTCCAAGCTTTGCTCCAGTGTTTGCGGCAAGTTGGACGTTTTGGCAGAACACAAAAAAGCCGTAGCCTTGCATGCTGCTGCAGTTGAACGGAAGTGAAGGAGAACTGCAACTGCCAGAATTTAACTGTAATGTGGTTTGTAATATTTTCTGTTGCGTTACTAGCGTTGTTTGGAGGAATGGGCAGCAGGGACACAAAGTAGACGACCAACAAAAAACTGCACCTAACCAAACAACAGCTCAAACAAGAACATAATAGATGGATGCTGAGGCGAACAATGTCCCAAACTCAGTCTCGACAAATAAACATGCTGCCTCGCACCGATTCCCAACCGCGCACCTCCTCAAACTCGCAATACCCTACAGATACTGGGCTGTGCTGGTGTTGTGCACAGTTCATCAGTACCCCAACATTACGCTAAATGGTCCGGGCCTGAGATGAATCGGGATGACGATGTTGAACCGGTCAGCCGGACTCCAATTTTTGCTCATCATCGCCGTCATCGTCCTGTGGACATGGGACCTATTGTTACCGTTTGTAGACTCGGTCTATTTTCGAGGCCCCATGTCTTTGATAACCCGGGAATCGTCGCAAATGAATAACGATCGGCGGACGTTCGGTCCTACCGGGCTCGGGCTTGGCCAATATAGCTGCCCCTTGCCAGGGCAGACCGTACACTGACGATGTCGTTTCCATTGTGGCGAAACACAATCCCCGCGTGTAGGAACGGGAAGATTTTTGACCGTTCGTTTCCGGGCGCTGGCGGATAAGAAGAACACGGAAAAGGATGCAGCGTTCTGGGACGGCGACACCGGTAAGCAGCATGCACTAACCGAGCAGCATTGCCTAAAGTAATCGTGCTAAGCGCGTGAAGCGCATCCCAGCGCTTCTACGTTTCGCAGGCCTCCCCTCCAGGGAGGAGAGATGAGTTGCTATAAATTATTAGATGACTGCGGGTATTATGGTTCGGGCTTTATGGTCGCCCGGCGTTCATTGTGCTGATAGTGGAGAGCAGTTAATACCCTCCGATGTCTACACCGGTAGTGGTGGTGGTGGTGGTGGTGCGTTCTCGTCCCCGGGTTTTTGGATGCTAACCAAACACAGTCATACACGCCAAAATCTGTACACACACACACGCGCGCGCACACCTTACCTTGCCCGTGGTGTATGTGCTCAAGTCGAACTTGGACTTTCACGCCGAAAGTTAGTGATCCCCGTGGGAACGAACGCGTAGATTCCGGGGTTTTCAGTTTCATGTACCGCTTTGCTGCGGTTATCTCTCCCGGTTTTTTGGCCAACGGCAAGAGTGAGTCATGTATGTATGTTGCCCGGCGAAACTGGCAAAACCGAGGACGACCGACTCCATGGCAGCCGGGGCCATAAAATGGATGCTTTGCTCTCGGGACCGGGCTTCCATTACGAAGCACGGTATTTTCGTGTGCTCCGCCGCCACGCCAGTGGTGTGTTGATTTTATCACCGCCACACTATCTCGGCTAGTGAAAGTGTGGGACGTGGACGAGGTGTAGCAGCAGCAACTAAAACTTTATCGTCGGCGGTGTGGTGTGACATTTAAAACCTAGCCCCAAAAACGCACCATTCAACACCACATTGCGTGCGAGGTGCGATTGAGTGAGCACCTGCGATTGCATGAAGCTGTTGCCTTTGTTTCGAACCAGTTCGATGAGCTTGAGCGGTACTGTACAACTTGTAAGATACATCGCAAAAATCGCCAGCAGCAACTACCGAAGTCACGCTTCACTCGAGAACCTTCATCTTGACCCGTTTAGCGCTTCTGGTTGCGCGAGGTATTACTGGTTTGACTTCCGCGAAGTACAGAATCCAACGCGGGAAAGAGTTCATCAACTGCCGCGCGATGACCTTAGTGATGTTCCATGACCGAGACCACCCAGTTCCCAGCATTCGCTTCGACCGCTTCGCATTAAGTTTGCTGTACCAAGGATCGAAAAGCTGCTCGAACCATCTGTGGTTCGCATATGCTGGAGAGATGAACCTGTCGTGCTCCCGAAATGGAACATTCCTGGTGGCCGGTAGCAGGACTCATCGATTCTTCGGCTAGCATGATGAATGTCGTATCAGTTACCCGTTCAGGTGTGCTGAAGGTCAGTAGCGCAACCAGGCACTACCGGTTCCCCATTGTTACACGGTATGCTGTGGTGCAGCGATGCGTCCATTGTCGTGGACTGCGCTCTAAAGCGTAAGAAAGTGGTCGCGACAGCATCAGAGCCGATCGGTATTGAGCGAATAGGGCGCGTAATGGTTGCTGCCTTTGCGCAATCGCTGAACCCGTCAAGCAGGACTGGTCCAGGCTGTGCCATTGATTACATAGATTAGCGCAGGTTCGGTTGCGCTTGTTCGTTGATGGAGGCACATTGTTTTAATAACGCAAGTGCTTGCGCGGGGGAGCAAGTTTATCATTATGTTGCCCACAGGTAACTATCCCACTGCGAGGAGTAAACCAATGTAACCAATACATTGTATGTAATTATGGGCACGATGTCGCATGAGTACGACGCAAATTCACGAACCTGTCACTACTCGCTTGTGGATGTAATGTTAAACATGTTCAACTAAACTCCTATCGAAAACGAGAGCTTTACCAAGAAACACAGGAACTATCAAGGATCACAGAGATTACCAAGCAGCACAAGAATCGATGTCACAACAACACCAATTTTATCGTCACCAGATCCTTCAATCGAACACGAACGAAAACCGCGTTCCATCTTCGTATCATCCGTGTCCCAATGCGTGGAATGTCTTCCATTACATTTTCATTTTCCGGATTTTACTACTTTCTCAAGAGTAACCAAACGTAGAACTTGATGTTTATGGTCCTTCGACTTTTTTTATGGAAAGCGCGGTTTGAGTGTTTGCGAGTGTTTATTGATTTGGTTTGAAAAGTTCTTTAGAATCGATGGCACAAAACGACCACAACGAGACACTCAAAACATTGATGACACCCGTACCGCGTGAACCGTCTGTGTCAGGGCTCATTAACCAAACCCTCACCGAACATTTACGTTCACCGATCCAATTGATAACGCGCCAACCTTATTTTTACTCCATAAGCACACCATTCCGAGGGTTATAAAATCGGTCAATAAAACTGCGCCCCAAGGGAACAATCATTTTAGACGATGGTGTGTGTGTGTTGGGCAGGATTGCTGTTTTATTTTTGTATAACAAATACAGATCTCATTAACCAGTGTCACGTTCGGCTGAAATTAAACTGTCTCCCTTGGGTAGTAAGTGGCGAAAACGAAACTGTGCAAGGGCAAGTATTATCTGGCCGCGTAAGAATGCACTACAATTCCTCTCCCAAGATGCGTTGCACTTTATCGATGGAATCATTATCATTCTTCTGGAAACAACTTTATCCGCTTTTCCATCTTGATTAATTAAATTCCCATTAAGAATGACATTACAGGTAAGCAGATAAATACCAACGGCGGGCGATGCACAGCAAAGCGGAATGTGATGATAATGCGCCGGACTTATCTGACCGCTGAAATGCATCGCCGTTCCACGATGGTTATCAACCAGCATTCTCATATCCTGGGTGTGAAATGTGATAACTTTTCATGCTCTCCTTCACTAGAGAGCCAGACCTGATAGCCTGATAAGACAAATGAACTACCGCAGCAGCAAGACCGAGCGCCTTCTAGCGACGGTGGTCACCGGTCACCCTAGTCAATCAGTCAACCATCATCTTCATCATTACGCTTCGCTGCAGGACGGTGGTCTAGAAAATGAAGCACCTGAAGCTGGTCACTAGCGAAGTGCCGAGTGAGTGCGTGCCGTGAAACAAGTGGAACTCACCTTCGCCTGCCTGTCATCATCCGATCTGCAACGGCAGCGATAGAATGAACGGTGTTAGCCTCTGATCCGGTTTTCTTGCGCTGTGTCAACATCCGGATGAACCGCCAGCTGCCGCTTAACGGACGGGAACGAGTAACAGGGAAAGGGTTATTGTGGGCAAGATTATTTGGGATTGTCACCGGTTCTTCCAAGGCTTCGTCCGGAGGTGCTTCGCTTAGAGTCAACCTCATTTTACCCGGTGCGCTTGTGTCCTGCAGTGTAGAAATTGTTAATTTTCTGCATGAAAAGAGGAACCAACGGTTCGCATCCGATGCCGGTCCGGGACCGTCTTCCTCTGCACCGCACCTTTCGGGTACACCTGAACCGTATAAGATGCTGCGGGAAAGGCTGCCCGGTTTGTGCTTTGCCTGTAGCAACGGATTGAAAGTTTTGCGCTAGTTGGCAGTCTCCGTAACCGACGACCAGGGGAAATGAGTAGTGCATCGTACGAGTGAGTAACTTTCTCAAAATGGAAGAGTACCGTATTCCGGAGGGGGGGCGGAAACGGATAATAGGCAGGGGAAACTATTATTAGTGGATTACTGCAAATCGATGTCCTTGTGCAGGACACCGTGATGTTGGTGGAGCATCGATAAGGAGATAGTTATGATGGCCGAATTCAGACAGAGTGCCCACAATGGCCGGAATATTTGCCAAGTACAGTTCGCTTTGTGGTGCCATGCTGCCTTGCCAGAGGTAAATTGGACGGCTATTCTAATGTCCCTTTGAAAGCGAAGCGGGCAGTGAATTGGTGGGTCACTGGGGTCAAATTTGGATTTTGGTCGTAATCCTAATGACAGTTATCAGATAATGAATCGTAGATTACATCGAACGAAAGCCATCGATACCTATGACAGTGGCCATTTACTTGCGTGCATGTGTGTGTGTCTTGGGGAGGTTCTGTGATACTCACAGCATCACAGTTGGCAAAAGATGCGCAGCAACGAGATTACGAGTCTGCGGAAGCGATGCATAATCGGATCGTACCGAAAAGTGACGACGGCTATTAAAGTAGGAAGTTGCGCAAGGCAACTTAGCACAGCCTAACGATGCGTGTACTAATGTAAAATAAATGCGCATACATGTATATTCATATACACAACTTCATTCCTATTTCACTCCGAATGTCCTGGCGCATGCCAGGGAGAGCGATATTCGGTGATTCTCTTTTACGTATCATTTAGGATAATGCACACCAACTTATCTAACTATCGTAAAGTCGCGTTTCGGGCAAACTTTTTCCAACCAAAAACCCCGGGGTCGGGAAGTTTCGGCAATGGTAACAATCCACCAAACTGTCACTGGAGCGTATCGTGTCAGCTTCGGAACCGATCGATTCCATCAATTTGGCTTCATCGGAACAGCTAAAGGGCGCACACATTGGGTGTTTCGTATTCCGGCTGGAAAAGGGAAAACTCACTCCCACCATCAATCTCACTCCCCGTACGGTTCGCTCGACCCCTTTTGCCCACCATCCTACCCGTTTGGCGTCTAATTGAAATCGTAAGAAACTGCTCAGCTTCTGAAAAGCGGAGACATCTCCCTGGAAGTGTCTGCAAGGGGGCGCCCCCGGATTTCTCAAACCCCGGTGATCGAACGTTACGTCCGCTCGTTTGGCAGCTTGGCAGCAGTGATTGGTGAACTTCGGAATGCTGCTCCCGAACGGTTTTTTCCGTGGGTTTGGGTGTGTGTTTGCTTGCCGTTGGGTTTTGCTTGCCTATTACGCTTCGCTAGTTTAGTGCTTGAGAAATAGTGTGCCGAGGTGGGATGGAGTTTTTTCGTAGATAAAAGTTGGTTTATTGTCGCTTTCGCTTGAATTCATGATGCTACGATTTTACGAAATAAATCCAGCTACTAAAAGAGGAATCGCTTTTTTATTATTATTTCTTTGAATATCTCGTCGAGATGGAAGCCATCATTTGGCATTCAATCACGAGAGTTGAATTTTAAGAAATTATATTGAAGCTTTTAGAAACCATTTTTAAGAGTTCCAGGACGGCTTCGTCTTCTTCTTTGGCTTCGCATCCTAGAGAGATCTCTGCCTGCCATTTTTGTCTTTCTTGAAGTTGATTATATCAATAGCTGGATCGACATCGAGTAGACGGTCCAGACGAGACTTGATGTCCTGCCATTTGAAGACTTGCCCTGTGACTTTCTCAGCGGCTGAAGTCAGGGACATCGATCAAACAAATTTTTGTTAGGGATAATCCTTCATTTTTGTAACATTCAATTTTAAATTTGTCTTCGACTACAATATTTTCATACTTTAAAATGCTTACCAACATTTAAATCGACCAACATCTCTACCAAAACCGAGAATAGCGAGTATAATGCGAAGATATACACTAAACACCCTACCGAAAGCGCCACCATTCAACTTCCGGTGGTGTGCCTGAAAAAGTGCTCTCCAAGGAAATGGGCACATCAATTTCCACTGCTACGTGTGGTGGTAGGTGAGTGAGTGTAATGCTAAAGCAAAAAAACGTGTAAAAATCCAAGCTGTCGCACGAAGAAACTAGATACATTTAAAGGCCGACGACACCCGCACGCCGACGCGAAGCAGATCGGCGGACCGGAGGCGAGAAAACTTTCAGCAGGATAGAATGACGAGATACACTTTGCATCGTCACTGTAGATGGGTTTTGATCACTTAAGCGATCCGATGCTTCCAGTCGGTTCCCAGCCGGACTGGTTCGACGCACCGGCATCGAATGCTGAATACGACAGTCTTTCCGCTGAGGGTGGAATGCATTTCACCAAATAGCATCGCTCCGTCGTACGTCTTGTTCAAAAACTTCCCCTACGGCAGAGCGCGGATATCCGAGGGGTTAGCGAGTGAGTGTGCGCTGCCACAGCACAGTACACTAGTTAAGGAGGAAGAGTGATTGTTTGCAAACCACCCCTCGGTTCGGTTCCGTTAGGCTACGCATCTACGCCTGCCAATCGTACCTCGTCGCCGGTCGTCGAAAGTTGGACGACATTCTTCTCATTCTTTAACTGGAGAATTTTCACTCAAGCCCGCTCGAAACCTCCAGGATCTAGGGGGCCAGTTCGGTGCTTGCCGTTTCTTCTTTTTTTGGCCCAGTGTGTGAAGGCGGTGGTGAATTTGATAAATATTTGATCCGAAACCCGGAAGGCAAGAACGAAAGGAAAACAAGCAATCCTTCCAGCCAGACCAATCCCGTTTACCTTCTCTCGGTATTTCGGTACACATTCGGAGTTGGTGGTGGCGGTGGTTTCACCAAGCGTTTGACGGCGGTTGGTTTCACTGGGTTTTCCGCTAAACTAGCAAAAACATGCCGGCCGCACATGTGTGTGTGTGTGTGAGCGTGATCAACCTAACCCAACAAACGTATGTGGGTACGTCGAACGGCGTATTGCTTCCGAGTGATTTATCGATCACGTTGTTGAATGCATTCCTTGACGGGGACGGTGCTTTCTGGTTGAAAATTTCGTTTTTCCCAAAACAGACCGAAAACACACACCCGCAACAACTTTGCACGGCCAAATACGACCGAAGCAGATGTGTTTTCATTTAAACCGGCGCGCAACATCGATTTGGTGAAGTGACAAAACAATTATCTGTGACGTGCGTGTCCTAGCTGCTGTCCGACAGCTGTAGCGCACTCCTTAACCAGAAGACAAAGTTTCTAACCGAATGTTTATGTTTCTCTTTCATTGCAGGTGAGCAAATCAATCCCATTGTTGTGTGGCTGGCGGAACTTCGTCCGGTAAAGGATCGTCGGTTCGGTAAAGGTTGGGGAAGTAATTTGTTGTCGGTAAAACTTCTTCTTCTTCTTCTGTGGCACTACAACCTCGAGAGGTCTCGGCCTGCCATTTCTGGCTTTCTGTGACTTAATTTTACCCGTAGAAAAGTAGTCAGCCTTTCGTACGGGGAGGCGGTCTGGATGGGATTGGAACCCCGGCCCTGCCGTGTGAAGACCGGCGCCGCTGTCGCCTCGGCCACCGGACCGACCGTCGGTAAAACTAGAGCAATTTAAATGTCTAACCTATGTTTGAATTCCTTGAAATCGCTTGGATTATCCCTCCTGGCTCACTAGTAAACAAACCATATGTGTAGGTAATGTTCGGTAGAGAGAAGCAAAAGCAAAAGCAAATTCAAAGTTCTTCAAAATCCTTGGCAATTTCTTGAACAACAACAGCAAACCCAACTTCGCATGCCCCGAAAAACCTTATCAGCACAAAATACTAGTCAAATACTTTCGACGAAGCACAAACTCCCCCGGCTCGCTGCACTACACTGCGTATGCGAAAGAAAATACCAAATAATCTCCCACAAATCTCTTTGATGTAGTAACGCCACGGCACGACACAATCTATTTCGGGGTACCCGGGAGCAGCAGCTTCCAAGCAGATTTTTGAGGCACCGCTTTGGGCTTAGCGTTGTTTGGAGTTTATGTTTTTCTATTATTTGTATTTACTTCTTGCTTTTTTTTTGTCCTTTTTTTAAACGCCAACCCTCTTTCGCCCGTCTTAACTGGTGTTTGTTTTGGTTTATAAACTTTATCTAGTGGGATCTAGTGATAGGAAACTTGTGGTGCCGCCGCCCGCCTGCGAAGACAATGAACGCAATGAAATGGGAGTTCGGGCTCGAGTCTAGCGTCTAGCAAATCGTCCCAATCTTTTGCACAATAATGCTGTCCATGTTTACGCACGCTGAGCTGGATGGAATTATTGTTTCCATTTAACGGAGATAGAGCATACACGGGAATCCGGTAAAGCGGTATGATTATTTTGACTTGTTAGTTGGTTGGTCCGTAATTTCGGATCGAGGATCAGTCGGGTGCTTAACTTTAAAATTAATCCATCCAGTTTGAATGATGTGTGCAATTTTTCGGGGAACTTTTCAAAACTCTTCCAACCAACAGAAGAAGGAAAAAAAACAAACTCGCTGAACCTAAACAAACAACTCGATAAAAGTTGTTTGCAGCACAGCGTACGGTAGCGTACGGCGTAGCAAATCAGTCCCGTACGCGCGCGATTAGATGGCAAACGCAATCATGTTTGATATTTTTAATCGTCCAATTTGGCGCTACGCTCATTTTGCTGGTGACAACACCACCATCGCCACCAGCCGTGCAAACAATGGGTGTTTAAATATGCATTACCGCTGGCAGATTGTGTATTGTCGATTACATCGAACCGTTTCCGGTGTGTCTCCTGATGCTTCAAAACATTTTCTAATCACCAGCGCACACATACTCAGCCGAACGATGCCGATGTTGTACGTCAAAAAGCTGAACGATGGAGCTGCCTGGTAGCTCATCTGCTTTAGCTCCGTGTGTGGGTGTGTGTGTGTGTGCCTTTTTAAATGTACCATCCTCATTGCGTATCCTTCCACTAACACATCACTTCCACTTCCACATCACATATCCTTCCACTACCGAAGGTCATCATCTTTTAGAAATTTCGGCTTATGTTCTATCGTCTTACCCGACCGTGAAGCCGTTAGCTTTGGCAGTGATCTGTTTACATTACTTGCAGACACACGCACAGACTCGCATTATAAGCTACCGTAATTTTGCCGCTTTAAGATGATATCCACTCCACGTCACGGCTTCACCGTCGCCCGCCAGTGTTGCGGAACACCGTTTGTAGTAAATTAATTCATAAGTGACACTTTTACATGGTGTCTTCATCTTGCGTACGCAACACTTCCTTCTTGTGGGCCAGGGAGCGCAACGTACCCGTTGAGTGGAAAAATGAAACTTCATTCGGTCGTTTGCCGGGTTGCGCAAGGTGTAACTGATCCCCACCATCAAAAACCATCCACGCTCTAGTAGTATTTGTGGTAGCAGACGGGATAGAGCGTTTCCGACCATAGGGTTTCGCCTTTCCCATACCGTCACGCAATGTTTCGGTTTCATTTAAAAGGAAACGGGAATATTTTACTTCTTGTTAGTATCCATTTTCTTCGCTCAGCTCACGTGTATTGGAAGTGAGTTGAGCTTCGATAGATGAAACGATAAAACCTCGCAAGAACGCGCACGATACGTGCTCTCGTGTTCGTTCTTTCAACGGTGACTGCACGAGTGTGCCCACATATGTGTGCGTGCGTGCGTGTGTGCGTATGTGTGTGTTTCCTCATTATCATTATCAGCTTTGGCGACATGGTAGTCAACGCACTCGACGCGGCACCATTTTCTCTCATTTATCCCACACTTCGAACTTCGAACCGATGTATCCGTGTCCGAAATTGATCCTATTAACAGGCATCAATGACTTTTCACCCTTTGTGGCCCCTGTCACAAGGGCGGGAAAGAACAAGCTTGACCGCAAGATATCCGTTCCATCAGCGGTCCATTTACGGTGCCGTTCTTTTCCAAGTGGACCCCATCCAGCATGAGTTCTCTCCATAAAGTAGGCCCATTTATAGACCCTCTCCTGGCGACTCTTCTTAGCCATTGCTTTTCTAGTTTTTGCTGCTGATGTCTTGGCACCATCATCACATTATCCCCCCGTTCGGCATCACCTCATATATTGGTTGATCGGGATCGATCGACTATCGAAACCGCTCCATACCGGTTCGAGTGAGAGGGCCCTCCCGTTGCACCGATTGACCGAGGGCACGAAACGATAATGGACTATCATTTACCAACTAGCTAATTGCTCGTTGAACCGTGTGCAGAGCGGGAGTAGTATGTTGCGCCATTATGCAGCGATTTTCTTCCTTCCTCGGGCTTCCATTGTACCCCTTAGCTAGGAAATGGGATCACCACCCCAAACTTGGCTTGGCAAAACTTACAAGGGCAACTAGTTTCGTTGTTCTTTTGCGGGTTTTTTTTTTGCTCCATTTTAACACGTCCACCATACACGTTCGTACAACGAAAAAAAGTGGACTGGGACACCGTTGTGTTGGCACGTTGAATTGTTTTCTCTGGCAACCGATCTGCATCTGACGTCTGGGGCGCTGGAGAACTTAACCACCAGTTGCTGGCTTCTGGGTTGCTTCCTTTCTCTGGCTGGAAGAAAACCGGGGGGGGGGGGGGGTCCCTCATCTTCCTGGCTCTCCGTCCGGGGAACCTTCAGCCCGCGAAGACGGGCCAGTATGTAAATGAGTTTTAATTAAAACATTGTCTCAACGCGTTCGTTCGAGCGTTGTGAAGAAGCACACGTCAAGAAACGCCATTTGCGCGCATCTTGCGTGAGTACCGCAAGTCGACCGGAAAAGTATGTAAATTTATGTGAATAAAAAATGTTAAAATACCAACCAATGCACCATTATTGTGACAGCGCATGCCGCGAAGCAAAGGGTCGTGTCGAAAGTGTTAAACATATTAAACTTGTCAGGCTTCGTTACAGGTGTTTCAGTAGTTGGGAAGTAATACAGTCTAATTTGTATTATAGGATGAATTTATGGCTTACCTTTCACGATGAACGGTTCAATTCGTAAAGTCTTCATTTCTAATTACTTACCTTTACTCACTTACTTAGTTAGAAGCCGTCAAAATCACTTCAGTGGATGCGTCGAAGCCAAGCCTCCGGAAGATCACATCCTTGGGTTAATGTCCGAGAGGTGGCGCAACAGAGCTAGGATCAAATGGGTTCTATAAAGGACAGAGCAGGACAAACCAATGAGGCAAATAAGTTATAGGTTAGAAGCGATGAATAGGTTAGAAGAAGTTATAGGTAAGATGACGATGAGGACTTGTAGTATCTGACCGCCATAACAACTGTATCTCAATTCGGGCCTATCACGTCAAATGCTCCAATGACGTGCTGTCCATGTGGACGACCTACACAGTCTGGGTCGCCCGGTGCCATTCTCATGACATGACCATCCCATCGGAGCCTGGCAATTCTAACCTTTTTCTGATAACCTTTGGCGTGTTTTCTGAAGTCCCAATTCTCCATTTGCAAACTCTTACTTTAACAGTGAGCTAGGCTTTAACACTGAGAATCTATCTCGCAATAGTATTCCACAAAATTAATTACAAATATTCGATTATGATTTCTACAGCTTCAGTATCGCACCGCCCATTTTCCCGTCTAACAAAGCTGACACTCATTTCCATATGTTATCGGTAAACTTGGCCCGTAGAGTAACGCACACGGGACGCTCTCTATGATTTTGAATCGAAATGAATTAATTTATATTTATACGAAAGATAAATCATTCACAAATGATTTAGCCATCTCCGCTTGCGTTCAGCGTTGCGCCAAGCTCCAGGGCTCACGTTGCGAGTGAAATGTTTCGTAAACAACCCATAAGCCGGCGGTACACCATCTCGTACCGTCCTCGCAGCGAACTTCGGCATTCTACAATTTCCTATCCGACGATGGTACGGTGCAGACTTCTTGCGGACGGCGACTATCTGTCATCCGCACGAGCGAATCCGCAACACGATGCTTGTACTTTGTCGTGTCATCCGTTCGGGTATCGTATTTTCCTCCACCGCCTTCTCGTTTACCCCCCACCCGCCCTTTTTCCACCACCCCTCCCCCTCCCCCGGTAAGGATGCATCGACTGGCTGGTTGAAATAATTCACTTTTCAAAATTGCCCATTGAATTAGTCTGTGTGACGTAGCGTGCTTCAGTTTCTGCTTTCTGTTTGAATTTGTATTTTCTGACAGTCGATTCGGCCGTTGTTGTCGGTGTTTGTTCTTTCTACCCCCTCAAAAAAAAAAAGAGGAAAACCTGCCAATTGCGCTCGAAAGAAACGGTTCCGATGCGTACACTCCGCCCCCCGTTTCGCCGCCGGATCCAGGCCGTGCCGAATGCAATTAACGATAAACAAATAATCATAAAATCACCTATCCACCGATGCTATGCGGGTCAAACGAACGAGTTGTACATTTGTGAATGCAAATTAAAACGAGCGATACGACGGTACGCTGTGTTCTACGTGTTCTACGCCAGTCCACAGGCGGTACTACCGGAGCCTCGGAAACGAATGTGCAACGTTGTTGTTGTCCACAAGTGTACGTTGATTTTATTGTGCTTGGTATGTGTGTGTGTGCTTTTTTTTCTTCTTCTCTCGGTTGGAAAACTTCACACATCCGCCAGTGTGCAAAACCCGTGCACAGGTAAGGCAAGGCTGAGTCACGCAAACAAACCGTGTGACAAAACTGTACCCAAGCTCCGGAGTTCGGCACCGGAAGTACGACACATTGGTCAATCATTATGCACAACAGCGGAGAGGACATCTCTAGCCACTCCACTCCTTCTGGTCGCAAAACTTGCCGATGCTTTGCAATATGGGACATCCGGTACAGGTTGAGCGATCGCACGACATTTCCGCCGTATAGTCATGTCTCAGCGCATTGCTGCACGATTGCACCGGGCGTGATGCAATTATTGCTCGTGCACTGTTAATTTTTCTTGCAGCTCGTTTGCAACTGCTAACACCTTCATTAGTCATCTGGTGGTATTGAACTCCGGCGGTGGTGGGTGGCTCATCAACCGTCGAGTGAGGAGAAAATATTTATCCTGACAGAGAACGGGCAAGAAATCATCTACGACTCCGTAAACCACTTTATCGCTCCCTAATCTTATTGACTTTGATTGTTAAAGCCCTAATTCAACTCACAATGTCAATCGCCCACATAACCTATAGTGAAAAGCTCTTAAGAAAGCTGCAAGAAAGCCATTCGTGATATGTAACTGTGTAAACACAATCGTATTATTACCGTGTTTTTGGAAGACCTTGTTGTAGTACGGTTTTTGATTCGATTATTGAGTGTTTAAATTTGCTCCACAACGAAATAAGTTTTTTTTGCCACTCGGCGCACACAGGCACACTTTAGTTTCTGTTTGCTCATGTTGTGGATGTGTGTTTCCCACTGGGTGTAAGTGTGTTTGTATTGTGACGGAGAAAATTGAAACACCACCAGCGAGGCACAAAGGTTCTGCGAAGAACCTCAGCTCCCATAGTGGCACGTTGTTCTGTCCGTGGCTTAGAGGACGACGAGAGGCTGATGTTGTGTAAAATTGCAGCCAAACCTCCATTTCTTTGGCATTTGTGATGAAAACTTTTCAACGACACTTAAGGCAGAGAAATTCTCTGCCTTTCCCGTCCGTTGCCCTGTTATTGTTGTCCGGTGGTGCCCAAAGATTGGCAAGGATTAGAAAGGGAGAAGAATCAAATCTGAGAAGTGGCACAAAATTGATTCCCTCCAAGGGCCGAAAACGGTTGTCAGTTAACTTCGCTTTTTGAGGATGACGGTCGAAGTGTGGGGAAGAAACGAGAGGAAGAGAGCGAAAGAAATTCTCGCCTACATTGCTTACGGCTAAGCTGCCCACTGTCAGGGTTGACCAAAAAAAAAAAAAAAGAAAAAACGCAGGTCGAGTGGAGTAGCATTTGGAAAAGCGTCAAAATGAAACCAATAAAAGAATTTTCCTTCCCATAGGAATAGTGAACTAGTTTCGTAAGATTCCCCCTGACTTCGGTCGCCGTAGGTCATAAGTGATTTTCTTTCTTTTTTCATTTGCTTCGTTTATGACACGCACACACACACACACACACATATTCCTACACCTTTCAGACGGTTATGCGACACAGTGTGCGTAATGTTAGGGAAAGACTTCAAAACGCTATCGTTGAAAGCGTTCGCGCTGTAAAATGGTTCCTCCACAGTGTCGTTCCCCGGTTGTCGGTAGAAACGTTACGTGACTGGAATGGAGCATGGAATCTAATGATTTTATTATTGTGCCATTCTACCTACCAAACTTACGATGAGTTGGGCAGGGGGGGGGGTAGCTGCATCGCCTCATGGGAGACTTCGGGGCTCGTTCGTGGTAAAAGCAACAATGGCCAAAATCTACCAACAAAAACACACCGAACGCAAGCTCTTCTTCTGGGAACATTCCGAAGGTTCTCGTGGGGCGGTGTAAGTAATTCAAGGACGCAGCCCACCACGCTGAGGTAACCATCAACGGTCCCTAACAGGGTTATTCAGTTTTCGACCGAAACGAAATTGTTAGCACAAATTTGTCGCACACGGGCAGACATTCACCGGTCTGGACTGGTGCGAAACCAGTCAAATAATTGACTGTGAACCTGGTTAGCAAATTTACAGCGTGCACCACCCATCGGCGAAGGTGTGTTTCGGTTTTATTGTAACCGAATCGCGCGCTCTGAAGTACGGTCTGGCACGTGAGCGCAAAAGCCCCATGTAGTTGCCGGAAAACTGGATGTTTGAAGGGTTAATTTAAACTTTCGGATTTTTTTGTGTGTGTTGTTGTTGCTATCCTTTTCTCACTGTTCTGAAGTCATTTGCCTAGAATTGTAGCTTGTCGGAACTGTGAACTGAACTGAACCTCCCCCCAGGAAAGACTTTAAACACAATCAGCCTCTAGTGACAAAGCTTTTAAACAGGTATAAGAGTGAAGCAAAAGCGGCCCCATTCTTAGTGTATGCGTGACGTGCGACTCGAGAATGTCATTTTAAACACACACACACACCTCTTCCGCATCGGCACCGACCGACAGGGCTGGGCTTAAAAATCATTAGGCGCCTCCATCGCCGCCTAACGTACCATCGCCCTGAAAGATACCTCTTAATTTACGCCAGTATTTCTAGGAAGCTTTAACATTTCTTCCACAAAACCCCGTCAACATGTCGTACCGGGCGGGTTTACTTGTTTTGCGTAATGAATACAGTGCCGTCCCCGGCGAAGCTGGACGCTGGTGCGATGGAGAGCGAAAAAGGTTCGCACGGTGCGGAGAATTTACGGTGAAGTTTTAATCCCGCTGACATCTTGAAAATAAGTATTTAATAATGCAACCAGTACGGTGACGACCAGCGCAAACGCGTTGCTTTTCCCCCGTGACGTGCCTGTTTTTGCTTTTTCTCCTCGTCGGAATTCTCGTGAACCATATACTTTATGGCGGTGTCTCGGTGCTCGGCGTGTGGTAACCACGGTGCGGCTGTAAGTTCATTGAAGACAGATTGTGGGTTAACAAGGGTGTGGTTCAAGCACATGATAAGCTTTATGGTAAATGGACGCATGGTTTGAGGTTAGGTGTCGGGGAGGGGAGACGAGAGGCTGGGCGGTGTGAGGTTTAATGAAAATTAGTCTTCGTAATAAGAAATGAAGGTATTACAATTTCACACATGGAAGGATGTGGATGGAAGTTGATGTTCTGGAACACGAGTTCTCGAACCGGGAAGCTCTAATTTTGTAACTTACAATTTATAAAATGTAATTACGCTTTATTTCTTCTTCGTCGACATTAGCTACCGATGTGCCAGAATAAGATAATGCATTTTCAATCTTAATTCCCCAAAGTTACAAATATAACAAGAAGCATATCAGTTTTGCCCACACTGCTCATGATGTTAGGTTGTTCCCCTAGCAAAGAGCAGATAAAGTCCACAAAGTTGTGCATCAAAATTTCATAATCCATCGTTAGCAACTGTACTGTGAACGATTCACCTTGCTAAAAATAGATACACAAGCCATTGTGTGCCCTCTTAGGTCAAACAATGCTTCCAATGCATGATTCGGTATTATGGCTCCGTAATGTAGCTGACCTGTGCGTTATCTTCGGCCCGCCGTACGCCAGATCAGGCGGCCTGAAATCAAAGTTTGTTTTTATTCCGCTCACAAAACTGACAGCGTTGCCAAACAAATCAGAGACCAATCGGGCGTACGAGATGCACCCGTCCCGGTGCATCATTGATTGGCATTGGTACGCTATCCGTTTATGATTAGGAAATCACGAAACCGTCTTCCTCCGTAACGATGCTTGCCCTGCCCGAAAAAAAAACCCAATTTGTAGCAGATTTATGTGGCAAACTGACGTGCCTACGTGGCCACTTTCCCGTACCCGGGCACGTAGCAGCAGACGCCATCTTATACCGGCGCTGCAGAAACGTGCGTGCGGAAACATGGCTTCCATTCATTGGCTTCCTGGAGCAAGCCGTCAAAGCCGACCGCCGGAAGCCACCGGAAATGCAATCAATCATAGCCCAAACAGAAGCAGCATGTTTTTTCTTTGTTATCTCGGCGCGTCTTATTTTGCCATCGGCAATCGGCATCTTGGGAGGTTTTTTTTTGTTGTTGGTTCGGTTTCGTATGCTCTGTTAGTTGTTACCCTCAATCGATAGCTCAAATGGTAGCTGATCTGGTACCTGGTAGTAAAAATGGCAAGATAACGGGCAGCAGTGAACGAATGCTTGATTATTACGAACACATGATGTGACCGCAACCGGAATGGCAAGTATGATTGGCTAACTTTTGTGTCTTGCTCCGGTACGCTTCGGCTCAGCATTCGGCTTCAGCGACCTGTGACAACGAAAAGATAACCTCCCGGGCATGATACGGTGGGGCTCAGTTTATCTGTGAGGTGGTCTTAGGAACACGTTGGTCCAGGAGCCACGTTTATGGGTGTGATAGTGTTGCTGGTGTGCTGGCCTCAATCTGAAAGCTAATCACAATGACAATGGTGCTGGAAATGAAGTCTTACAAGAGACACTGGTAACAATATTTGTTAGAACATCTAGCATGGAGTGATATGAGGAAGGAATTTCAGAGACTTCTATATTTTCTACAATACATCTTGTAAATTCAAAGTATTGAGTTCAAATTCTGGAGGAGTTCGATTAATGAACAGATGGACTAAGCGTTCCAAAAAAATGGAAAAAATCGGAAGCATCTACATTTTCAAATAAAAGGATGGCCTCTTGGCAGTCATCTTGGTCATCGCTATCTTAAGAATAATTGTCCCTATCGATTTTATTGCTTCTGAGCCTCAGCGATTTGTTGCTTTTATCTCCAATGTAATTATTTTATATAAGTCTTCGATACAATATTAAAAACATTAAAAAATTCACCTCATGCGGTCAACACCTCATCTTAAGCAATTGTCACATCGACGACTTCATCTCAGAAATGTTCGGCGAATTTTGAACATCAATGTCCATTTTATCTTTGACGAATTTCTCTATTTCAGTTAATTCTTCTGACCCCTTGAAGGCAATGCAGAGGTCCTAGAAACACTGTACGATAACCGGAATCTGTCTCGAGTATTAGACTTGTGTGACTTGTGATTTCCACGTAAATAGATCTTGCAAAACTCGAAGCAGTTCCACAATCGATTTTCAGGAAGTGCTTGTCTGTAAAATTTTAGACGAAGGTGCTTTAATTTCATCTACCTAATTTAATAATTATCAGCTGGCATTACATTACATTAAACCCAGAGACTATCTGCATATACTACATCGTTCTATGACCTTGATAGTTATCACACTACTATACTTTGTGGTGGAAAATTGCAATCACCACCGAAAAAAACATTATAATTTCATGGTAGCGCTAAAAATGCTATGCTTGCGAAAATGTCTTACCCCGTAGCCGTTAAATTAAATTGGCTACCGAAAACTGCGGACCACGAAAGTTTCGTGCAGTCAAATATCGCGCCCGGAACGCAATACCTAATTTTATGATAAATTTTAATCAAACCAGCCACCACCACCACCACGCTCTCTCCTCCTAGCGTTGAAAGGGATGCAAATGAAAAAAAAAGCAGATGCAGCTCTGCAACACAGTGTTCGCGTTTGGTAAAACATGACGTACGGGCATCATCGTGTAAGTTGTGGCTGTGCGAAACATCACAGTTTTTAATTAAATACGGTGTTAGTCGGGTTGTCGGGCTGCCGTCAAAAGCTTTGTTCGGGCACGAGACAGGCAGGCCGGACAGCCACAACAGGGCACGGCGCGAATATCATCGAAGGTATCATGGCACCACAAAACACGACAAGAAACACGATACCGAAAGGACAAAAATTGCTCGCGTCCGCCATGTTCCGCATCATTTCGGATGACGAACACACACAGACACACTATTTAACCACATGTTAGCGGCAAGCCGCGTCCTTTCCGCGTGATGGGTGGGATGCTGAGCCAAACAAAAACCCGTTTTCTAGGAATCTTACCAAAAAATATCCTTTCCGAACTTGGGATGGGTTTTCGGTAGAATTTTTTGTTCTCTCTTTCGGGTTGCTTTTATTGCACGCTAGTAAATTTGAAGGTTGTTAAAAGCTTAACTAGTGGGGGGTTTTTTTCGGTGCGTGTGTGAAACACGTCAATTTTAATTAAGGTCGTAATAAAACACTCATTAAACAAACCATTCCTTTTGTGGCCATAAGTGAGTGGAAGACAAATTTCATCCTTTTGTTACACGTATTGCTTACGTTCCTTAAACAAGTGAAACGAATGAAATGTTTCATTGTTTTTATCATGAAAAACCAACTCCAATCTTCATGCCAGACCAGTGCAATATCAAACGGCTTCGTTCGCTTTGGCGTCATTTAGCGCACTCGCGACACTGATGTGTCCGTTTTTACGGGCGTCGTGCGAAATGTGCGCTGTCGCGTACTTGCCGCTGTAAGCCCGTTAATAACTCGCGCCAATTTGTCAGCTGAAAGTGACAATTTGCCACCATTATTGCTGCCGTGCTGAGCCATGCCTGACGCCGGATGGCGTGTGAACCTTGCTCGTGCTGCTGCACGCTGTTCCGCTGCTTGCGGTTTTAAGCAGGGGTAACCCCTTTAATCTGCCCCCGTGATGTGGTTTCCACTATCAAAGGATTTTCTGTGGCGTCAGTATCAATTTGTGGAACGCTGTGCGAATCAATACCAACGGGCTGTAAGAGGTTCGTTTGATGTCTGGGCCCCCTGGTACCGCTGCATTTGTTCCTAATTAATTTTGCGTCTCCTGTACCACTTATCAGCGTGTGCCCTCCAACTGTGTCGTTTGCAGTGGAGGCTTTTGATGTACGCACACGGCTTTCGATTGAATTCGTTTGTTTCGGTACTTTGCGAAACAATGTAGCTGTTGAGATATGAACGAATCTCGTTCGGTGATTAGTTATTAGTTTTTAGAATCAAGGATCGAGCTTACCTAGTGTATAATTTCTCGATAGTTATTATTTAAAAAAAGTAACTAAAAATCTGACAACAAACACTTTTTAAAGATTATTTTTACTGGCGGATTTGCAAAAAAAAACCCTCTCATCCGATTTGATGTTAAATCTGGTGACCTACATTCACGTCTCCGCGACTCGCTTTAAATCTTCGCCCCGAGTTTCACCGGAAGTTTTGCTGGCAACATTCTTGCCTGTACCGAAAAGCATTTCCTAATACTCTCGTCGCAATTTGCTCACCTTTCTTTTTTTTCTCTACCGCCCCCAGAGACCGCTTGTCCTGGTGACAAATTCCGCTGCAAGAATGGTAGGTGTATCCTGAAGCGCTGGCAGTGCGATGGCGAGCGTGACTGTGCCGACGGTTCGGACGAAGACGTCGAAAAATGCCGTAAGTAGAAATCCATCAGTGTCGCCATGTCTTCCACCATGTTTTTTTTTGTGTTTCGCTCTTCTATATTTACTGCCTCCGCATCAGTTTGTGGTGACGGTTCGTCTATGAAATCTTCGTCCCTTCTTATAATTTCTGCTTCCACACTTAGCGCATGTTTACTATGCCCTGTATGTAACACGCCTGACGCGAGCGTAGATAGTTTTTGCTTGTTTTAGTAGCTTCGGTTGTGGATCGCTTGTAATGCTATTTCTATCTCTTTCGTTACCTTTATACGTTAATTCGTCACCTTTATGGCATGGTTTTGTGTTTATGTGTTTGCACCGTTTTGCACCTCGCGTCCAACGTTCAATGCAGTGGTCAAAACCTGCCCAACCAATGAGGTACTGTGTAAGAGCGCCGATCGCTGCATTCCCAAATCTTGGCTGTGCGATCGGGAACAGGACTGTCCCGACGGTTCAGACGAGCAAAATTGTGGTAAGTTAAGCATGAAAGCCGGTTCGAGTTCTAGGAAAAATCTACAAATCGTTTCGATGTTGGTCTGTATCATCTCGTCAATCAATCGGCAGGAATTCGTGGGCTCCACCGAAGCCACTACCCCGAACGATGTGCCTCTATTGCCTACGCAATGCTAAGCCTACATGTCCCAAGGGTTTTCGGCCTACAGTGCACTCACACACAAAAAGATCCCCATTTTCCTTAACTTCTTATCCCACATAATCGAAGATACACGCACACGCATTTTGGGGGCAACAAATTGATGGAGATCAATATCCTCCGTCGACCCCAACTCCAATGTCCCTTCGCAATGTCGAGACGCGGCCCTCAGCCATCTCCCATCGAACCGTGTCCGAGTACATAAACTCATCCACCTTAGCTCTTAGCTTAAATCACGATCGGACCGTCCTCAAAATTTCGACAACATCGGAGAAAACAACTCTCATGCGGAACGAAGGAGATTTGCTCGAAAAGCTCCGCAGGAGCGTTCCCGTATCTTTCAGGAAATAAATCTTGTACCTTTGCTTCGTGCTTTTCCGTACAGCCGTTTCGTGTGGCGTACGACGCACGCATGGCTACCTGCGATATCCGGAACCGCTTCGGAACCCGATAACAACCTACACTCCCCCCTCCCGTTCGGGTGCTACCAAAGCTGGTTGAAAATTACCACCCAGCTATTTGCAAAAATCGCAACTTTCTCGCTTCCTCGTAAGGAAAACCCCCTTCTTAAGCGGCAATGTTCTCGTCACTTCTCCTGTCGAACTTGGGTCTGAAGCACGACGGAACGGTGTAAGGATCACCAATTTACCGGATGACCTTTTCCGTTGCCCCTTCAACTATCCTTTCAACTTCACCACACCGGTCCCTCCTACTACTGCGTGCCCTAATTTGGTCGGTTTGGGATTCCGGACGGATTTCGGAGGTATGGAACACTTTACTACAATCCCCCGTTCGGGTGTGTGTGTGTGTTTACTCAATCTAGGTGGTCGTCTTGAGCGGTTTCGGACCTGCCGAGATAATCCGGCTGGAATGTTCACACCTTTCTACCATTTCCGTAACGGAATTAACACCGGATGTACTGTGGGACATTCTCGTAACCAGGCTTACACCCGCACACAGACAAGATCCTTCACTGGAGGAGAAGCTTTTTCCGTGATGTGTAATACTTTCTCATGCCAAAATGGTAAAAGTTTGGTTTTATTTTTTGTCTGATGGCTACCATGACCCACAATTCCTGACCATGGTGAGGTATGTGTACGGACATCCAGCAGCCAAGATCCGGTACTCTACATAGCAATGGCTACGTTCCTTGCTGCATCATTTCCTGCCGTAGGCGGACAGGGAAAGGAAAATAACTTTTAATGACTGTGTGCTTCCTTATTATCCTTATAATATTTACACACACACACATACAACATGGGCCCTGCATTCATTTCTAACCTTTCAAACCTCTGTAACGGTTAGGACGTGATTTGTTGGCATACGGTCAAATCGTCTGGTGAGGATGCCAACCGGGGCATTAACTGCATGGTACGTCCACTAAATGAAACATTTTGCCGTCCACCAAAACGGCAAATGCAAAAGAATCCCTTTAATCTTGCACTCCTGCCTGCCAAGTACCGCATCGTCTTGTGGACCATGGTTGGTAACTTGCCTGGTGCCCGGTGGGTAAAGAGAGCCATATTGTAAAGTCGTAAAAACTGCCAACAGCTACAAAACAGTGTCCAGTCTTGCCCTGTTTACTCTCCATCTTGCTTTAAAGGCGCTAATACTGGAGCGAGAGACATGATGCGATAATGGTAGGAAGCACCGAACCCGTACATACCCCAGGGTCCGTCCACCAGGGCTGCTGACCTGCCGTGTCCGGTACTGGTGGTGTTAAAACCCCTCGAAGCTAGTTGTAAAACAGGGTCATCTAAATGACGATCCGTTTTCCGCTGGAATGGAACAAAGGTTTTGCGTATCGCTAAAAATCCTACGCACACACACACCTCACACAATCAATGACATAGTGGTTGCCAGTCGGCAAGCTGTTGTCACACACACACGCACAGAGCTGCGCGAAGTGTCCCGCTGAAGGATTTGGGATGATAGAATTCCTTCCGGGTTTTCCACCGTTCGGATTGCGTCGCTTTGTTCGTAATAGCCGGTCGAGGAACGCGACCGACCGCCGTGAAAGAACATTTAAAAAGTTCTGTTGGGTTAATTCATCCGGTGAACAATGGTTTTTGGGGGGCCAGGGTGGTGTTTGGAGCGGCCGAAGCCAGCCTGTAAGAAGTCGTACACAGCCCCTGGCTACCCTTGCAACCCGTGCCTTCTCCACCAACCCATCCCAACCAGGGTGGCAACAGACGGTCAGTAATAAAGGGTCGCGCTAGTCTTATTTTTTGTCGTCCTGCCCCAACAATGGCTCCGGGCTCGCGTTCGGTTTCATCCTGGTTCGCTGTACTTTACGGGGATGGTATTTGTTGATGGGTCGACATTTTTATGGTTTGTAATTAAAGTTTCGAGCAACAATCGCGCCGAAGGCGACTGACCGAGAAAGAGCTAAGTGGGGTTGGCCGATTTTTTTTGTTTTGGTTTTGGTTTTGTTTAATAACGAAACAGCTTGTTCAGGAGCTCTGTTCAGCTTCGCAGCGATGCGTTAGAAACGCGCTGTAAGGATTAACTATAAAATACATGTTAAGCGGTTTGGTTGTATTTAATAAAATTAGATACAATCATGGTTGAACGCGTACAATGAAAATCATCCTGCTGTTGGAGAAGAAGGTTCATTTTTGAGATGCAAGATGTTGTATGTATGGCAAACACCTTCTTGTAAGACTTGATTCACTGATACAAAATTTCAGTGGTGTAAATCATTGCTTACTGTTCAAAAATATGTAGTTAGAAAAGTTAACCAAAATCGAACTACAATGAAGGAAGCTTTGAGGTTCTTCTTCAGTTTTTTTTCTTTTGCTCTACGGCTTCAAGGTGACTCTAGAGGTTCTACCATTACTGGCTTTCTTGCCTTAGGTAACCTGTAGCTGGAAATTTAGTTCTACAAACTGGACGACATTACGAAGAAGATTCGATATCCAGTTTGCAGTATTTAATTACCTTAGCTTGTGCAGAAAGAAATCCTTTGCCTGGTCAACCAGTTAAGATATTTTCAAAACTAATCCTTGTCGTAGGAAAGATGCTTATCCACAACCTTTGCTTTGAACTGGCAATGTATTTACCTTTTTCTATCCACCCTATCCTATTCTAGCTAGTCCTAAACAAAAGCACCGACAACAAATGCATATTGCGGCTGTACACAAGGATCGGCACCGTATCATTTATTCAATCACCTCAATTATTCAACCGTCTGTGGTTAAGGCTTTGCATCGGAATTCCATTCAGATGAGGTTTACATTACCTGGGTAACGGCACACACACCAGAGGTTCGTTTGAAGTTGCACATGGCAAGATGTAGAGAAGGATGTCTTTTTGTTTTTTTAATTTGATACATTCTTGATAAAAACCATTCCATTTTTATTCTCATCATTTTAAAATCATACATAGACAATTTGACACCCCTTTTTGCCGATGGAATACATTTTTAATAGAGAAATAGGTCCTCAACTGATATAGGTTTAGAAATAAAATTGTATACTAAATGTTTGATAAAATGTAACTCATTAAAAATCAATTAATGGGTAAACACTCTAAACTTTCCGTAGTATTCGTAAGTTTATCCTGAAGTTAAGATACAAATCTGTTCAGGTTACCAATAATTAAATATGTAATCGTCTTGTGCGAAAGTCTCAAATATAAACTGAAAGATGTGAGAAGGTATGTGTTAAACTATGCACTAGGATAATCGTTAGTGCAATTTTGTTTTTACTTGTACTTTTGATCGTTTTTGTTCTTTTGTTTTAGCGAATGTCAGTTGTAGTTGTATTAAGCTTTTTATGTGCTTTGCTTTCTAGTTTTCCAAAGTTAATAAATTTTAGTTCCAGTCCTTAGACGTTTTTGTGTATAGGTTTTGTGTTGTAAATGGTTTCCTTTTTTAGTTCACTGATTAATTATCTGTTAGTTCATAAGTAATCCTACGTCTAATAATTAACTCTTTTGTCATGTAACTTACATTTGTTCTAAAATTGTATCACATCCATTGTGCATGCTTAACAAAAATTAACACCCTGCGTCCATTTTGTATCCCTGTGTAATACTCCCATTGTATATCGTATGCCTAGCTTTACCCTGTCTCATCTGCTCATTTTTAAGCACGTAATGCGTGCGTTTAATTACATTAATGGGGTATCATGAAATAAAATACTAATGGGGTGTTTCATTTTTCATCGCCACCGACCGTTTCCTTCCCATGCCAAACCCCAAAACAACATCACGTGCGCGTCCGTTCAACAACCGACCGGTCTTGACTGACGAATCTGACTTGGATTGACTGTACTGCCACGCACCGTACGCAAACGAATGACCCGATGGACGTGTCACTGGTGCAACCGCAACCGGACCGCCACAGAGAGCAAAGTGTGCTCATCAGAGGAATTTACATGTCGCAGTGGAACCGGCAACTGCATCCCGCTGGGCTGGATGTGTGACCAGAACCGCGACTGTGCCGACGGATCCGATGAGATGTCCTGCAGTGAGTATCAACCCTCCCCCATCGCCCCTGTTTTTTTTTTTGCACCCTTCCAATCCAGTTGTGTATTTATACCATATACCACCATACGCATACAATCAACTAACAAGTCGCTCTCGGTGTGACCGGAGCGAAATTTGTGGTATTTCTGTGTCTGTGTTGTGCCCGTCAAATGAATTTATTTAGTAGCGCAGCAGTGGCAACCTCAGTCGCGAACTTTTCGGTATACACATCCTCCAGTAACATTATGGTCCATCGCATTAACTTCACCGACAGGGGCCAGTTTTCCGTACACATTTCGTAGCTCGTATTAATCAATTAAAAGTGAGTTAATTTTATCCCCGATGCTCAACCTCAATCACGCAAACAGCGTAACAGCGTAAAGTTTTATCCGGCATCACCACGGTGGTGCATGTGGTCTTTTCAATTGCTTTTGAAATTGTTGTGCCCTTTTCGTGTAATGAAAGCTGGTCGTCAATCATTGGGAGAACAAAAAGAAGTAGGTAGATAACAGGGAAACGGCAAGAGAATCCGTATTTATCCTGATGAGCAAGATAATTTAATTGAACAGCATAAGTTGCCGGCTCACCACGGTACCGCCAGTTACCTTCGTATGCCAATGAACTCTTTCAACCATTACTTTGTTCCTCTGACCAACCTGGCTGTTCTGGTCATCCGTACTAGTGAAGTGAAGTTTCCGGTGAGGTCACCGATCGCCCAAACCAAGATTAATAGAACGCCAACGCAAACGAAAAGGACAACCGAGCGCGGTAACAGCAGCAGGCCCAAAACCGTGTACGTGATTGGAAACTAAACATCTCATTTACCAATTGCCGCCACTTACAGCAAAGGCTTCTGCGTATCGGTGCGAACCTTCGGCGAAACGGTGCGCGTATTAGTCGAAACGACATCGAAAACAACACCTGCATCCTTGATTCGTGTTCTGGCTGTCCGTGGATCTCACCGTGATCGCAAGGATGGGGAGGACCGGTTTTGATTGCAACTGATTGAGATCGTTCCGTTGATGAAGTAGAACTCGTGCGGGTATTCTCTCGGTTCTGGGTTTGATATATCTGCGGCTAGAGGTCGCCCTGGCTGGCGAGCGACCGAAATCCGCCATTGGTCTCAGTTTTGCGAGGCTCGTTAGCCAAGCTCATTACCAGAATTGTCGCTCGGGTGAAGGTATAATTTTCCTGACGATGCCGTTGCGAGTGACGGTGGATTTGGGATGGCAAATTAATCAGGTCGGAACAACGCCTACTGGGGTGTTTTTTTTTTTTTATTTGCTCGACCAAATTGCTGTAGAGATGCTGACCGAATTACTTTCAGCAGGGACTCCAGTATGGATGTAATGCGGCTTCGATAATCATGGTGAAAGTGTTAACAATGGACAAACATCATCGTCTGGGTGCTTTGAGCACGCATGAGAAAACTGCCCAAAAAAGGCAATAGGCGGGACTTTGAAAGCTAAACAGAATCTTTGTTTGGTCTGAGCTTCATGATGTGTAGAGAGAACTTATTGACCTAGTTGAACTAAAGACTTAGACTTATTTACTGATGAGCATCAGTCTGTCTGAGACATCATAATGAAGAAATCAAACGGCGGTTTAAATAATTTTCAACATCGAACTAACTACCAACAAAAAGGTCTGATTCAATTTGTGAACCGTAATCCTTATGATCTGGGAGGCAACACGTTAAACCATTCCGCGTGTCCTTTTTTTTGCCTGTCCAACGAGTTGATTGAGTTTAATTTTACTTCGTTTTTTTTATCGTCATGTACAACGTGCTGTCTCCCTTCCCCATTGCACATCCAATTCGTTTTGAGGAGGCATAAATCCTTTGTCATGCTAATTAACTTGCCCACCTCCCCATCCCGGAAGTGGAGCATGATTTATGGAAACTGACCGATGGAAGCTGGCCGTGGCATGGCTCTTTCATGGTGTCGCGCCTTCTTGAGAGATTAAGGACGTGCTCCCATTCTGATAGGGACGGGTGTCGTTTTGTCTCACAGTCGAGCAGGGAGGGTTTTTTTTTCTTGTCCCACTCTCACCCACTCTGGTTTGGATGTTGCCGTCAGAAGAAAAATAGTCACCGGCGCACGAAACGACATTCGCGATAAAGTGTTCCAGTGGGACGGCCCATCGTTCGGCCGTGTGTCAGCGCGAGCAGCGTGTGGAGCTGTCGGGCCATGAAGTGAGCGCCCGGGCATGAAAATGAGGATCGTAATCTTTTGGCCATCAAAACGGCGAGTGGCATTGCACGGTGGCATGAAGCTGGAATCAGCTGGTGGGCTTAGCGTAAGATGAGCCCCGAAAATCGTAACTGTCAAGGCTGGCGGCCGTCCGTGGATCGCACGTCAAACGGCACACGGGTCGGCCTTGAATGCGCCGTCTCCGTGGAATTGCTTTCCAGCCATAAAAGTAATGAAAAGTCATAAATTTTAAAATTTTCATATTAATGACCCCATAAAAATGCTATCTTCTTCGTACCGCATCCCGGGGCCGTTCGCGTGGCCGCCCAAAGTGCGAAACCGACGGCTTCACCCACCAAGCGAGGTGTCGTTCGGTGAGTTGGGTTGATTTGTTGAAGCCACCTGACAGGTGAAACGTTCAAAAACAATTCTCTGCTCACGTCGGCTTCAGGTGGCGGAACCGTTTCCGGGCCTCTCACGACCGAAGATAGCGAGAATCGTGAAGATGATATAACAGTCCTATAAACGGCGCAAATTGTTTTCGCATGCCCAGAAAACCGGGTGACCAAACCTGCACAAGTTGCACAGCGGTGATTCTGGAGATTCTGGGGCTGGCTATCTGGCTGGTTATGAAAAATATATGCGCAGCAACCAGGAATCCACCTCCGAAAAAAGGTGGCGTCTCCTACGAGCTCTGCCGTAGGAACCCACCCGAACGAACCCGGTTGCAGGTGACTCGCATTCACCGTTCGAGATGGTTTTGGGCTGGCAAGTGGCACGCTACCGTAGACAGTATTTCGTATTCCGTACGCGAAAGCAGCAGAACATGCCGGCGGAAAGATGAAACCCCGTTTTGCAACCGGGGCAACCGATGGAAGCGATGAAGTTGAATGCAGAATATGAAAGCTGCACGAATATTGGGTTGTGCAATTTTCGGTCCCACAGTGTCACACCTACGCCGAGAGTTGGGTGGGCGAAGGTGGTTTCGAGAAAACCTACCCACCAGATGGCACCGACGAATTCACAACGTTCGCGCGCTGCCTAGAACCGATTGGTGGACCGGTTCGGTTGGCATGTGCAGGCCAGTTGCAGGCGTGCTGGTCCCGTATTAATATATCATTCATATCACACACGCTTCTGTCGCCGGCGGTCCTGCAGGGGTTTCGCCCGGGTCAGCCACCTGAAACGGGTTCACCCGGCAGTGCTGGATCGGATTGTAAGCCACCCCGAAAATATTTCTCAAGATGGCGTGTGTGTGTGGTGCAAGGAGACAGCTGTACCCTAGGCAAGCGTTTCCTGCTGGGTAGACGTACACACATACACATTTATATAAATGATGTGCACATGCATAAGATTTTCAATCCATATGTGGATAGTTGGTGGGTAGCAAAAAAATAGGTTTGAACCCCTCAACCTCAGCTACGCCATTTGACACTTTCTTGGTTAGTCTCTGGAAGGCGCAAAGAGAACTTTTTTCGGCACATGCACACCTCTATCGGAGTTATTAATGTGTTTGGCTTCCAACTCAAGCACTGAGATTGTGGTGTCCTACATTTTGGAAGGTTCTATTTTTCTTGGAAAAGTATCACAATATCTGTCAAGCAGTGAAGGAGTTTTTGCGCGTCCAATACTTGGTATTAAGAAAATAAAACTAGACGTAATAAATGACTTGCATATTAAAAAATCACTTAGCCATAAACCACACTTATCGACAATTCCACATGTCGTATGGTCGTATACAACCTGGAAAGAGCTCGGCCAGTCATTTCTGGCTTCCAGTGTATTGATTTTACCCGTAGCTGGATAGTCAGTCCTGCGCACGGGGAGGCGGTCTGGATGGGATTTGAACTCCGGTCCTGCCGTGTGAAGACCAGCGCCGTTATCGACTCTGCCACCGGCGCAAACCCCATAAACTGTTTTAGGATGAGAATAAAATCCTCCTAAAGTGTGCTCACCTATTCTAGCTACCGCAATCAACCATACTAACCTTAAATCTCAATCAACATCTGTCTAAAGAATGCTTCGGCTATAAGCTGCGCCAGAGTATGGATATAATTCCACCGTCCAGCAAGAACCCAAATCAATCTTATCGTCTCCGTATCTCAAATCTACCCTCGTGCCTACTTCTCCAAATTCTAGCGGTAGCGGTCAAAGTCACTACCGCACTTCCATCTTCCATACCAGTGCAATGGAGAGCTTTCGTTGAATTCTGCCTGTTGGGAAAATCAGCAAATTGGTTCCTGTAGTGTACAGAACCAACAGAACCGACCATCAAATGCGCTTCCCCGTATAGGGCTTCAAACCTTCAAACGGCTGCTCCCAGACGGGCCAGCCATTATGCTGCATACTGTCGCTCACTACCTGTTGCACGGTATCAGCAGTCCTGCAGAACCTTCCTTCCCTCCCCATTTTGCAATCGAGCCGAATCTCATGAGTGATTTTTCATTTACCTAATTGAACCCATGTTCAAGTTGCTTCCCACCGCCGGTTGTACATTTCACGCCCTTCGCTGGCCTTTGGCGATGTGCTTTTCACCTGGCTGTTTTTAGGGCAAAAGAAACCCCGGGTCGGTACATAAATATGCTTTTGCAAATCGCGAAACAATTGAAATCGGTGCATCGGTGAGCGTACACGTGTCAGTGTAATTGGCAGCGCAACATGTATGTTAGTTTTGGTCTGCTAATGTTTATAAAACATTGGGAAACGGGAAACTGAATCCAATAACTTTGTAGTACTTTGAAACTAAGGAAGAGAACCGAGCTCCAAAACCTGATTATACGAAATCTTCTGAAGTTCATGTTTTATGTAATTATTTCGCATCCATCCAATCCAATTTTGGAATCTTCCGATTATTTTTCTCCCCCTCCGTTTGATGATCTCATAACCAAAGTGAAGGTAAACCGTATCCCATCCGGGCCTTTTCTTGCAACCCCCCAAAAGCAACTCATTACCATTGGTCGGATCAAATACTTTTTCGGGTATTACCTCAAAAGATTTGCACCAGTCCAGAACGACGTGTTTGGAATCGTGAACTATAGCCGCACGTGTATGTAACCTCGTACGGACGATATCCCCATTGGTCTTGCAAAAGAATCTCAATATCTTTTGGCCCGGCGCCATGATCCGTCAAAATTATCCCTACACAAACATTCACCTCCCAGCTCGGCACAAACCTTTCGCCGCACGTTTGCCTATACATTTGAGGGCAGTAAAAGTTTGTTGTGTGTGTGTGTGTGTGAGCTACGGTTTGCTTTTCCCGTTTGCTCTCGTATGCAGATAATCGCTCCGACGGTGCGCCGGTACCAGTGGGAAAGTTGGCAAAAAAGGTGTAAGACCCATTTGCCGGCTCGACTCCACATAACACACAGCAATCTCCCCATGGTTCGGTCCGTTCGTACAACTCTTTCCATCCCCACGCTACGCTACGGCACAGGTAGTACGGTCCCAGGTTTCCATGATCCCCGGTAAGAATAATGATGAACTGTGTGGTCTCGTGTCGAGAATGTAATGAGCAAACAAGATTACCCAACTGCCTTGCCGCACTGACGTGTGCCGTAGTAGGACCTCGACCGAGGGGTGTACCGGGTTGCAGAACTTACAGAATCCACCGAGTGGTGAGAAGCATCGTTCCATGCATGCCAAACTATGGACAGGTGACTTCACCCGGGACGTGAAAACTTTCGCCCCGAAACACATCACACCGACAGAATTTATGGGTACGGTGCATGTACGAGCCGAGTGAAATTAAATGTAGGACTAACTTCATCAAAGAGTCGAGCGGTCAATTGAGTCCTTTAGGGAGAGAGAGAGAGAGAGTGGGAGTGCAGACGCCATGCGGGGGCCAGAAGTCAGCTAGAGGCCAAGCGAAAAAGCCACGCATTTGCAAGCAGCTGTCAAATGCATTTTCCGAAGCGTTCACTCTCGCTCTCGTACCAAGGCTTCATGTAGTTGATTGCGGAGGCCGCTTCAGAACTTTCGTTCCAGAACCGACGACCGTCGGGACGAATTTATGCACTGACCGAACGGAAAATCGAACTCCAATCACTCGAAATCGATCACCGGCGCTACCATGAGGCAAAGCAGGTCCGTCCGGCAATTGAGCGTCACGAGTGGACCATTTTTCATTTGCAAATGTGTGCAGGATCGGCTTTTCTCCCCCCCCCCCCCCCTCTCTAAATTACGTCCATCCTATTCGTTAACCTACCGGACACCGGACACCGGAGGAAAAGTTTTCGTTTTGATATTTGTGCAACCCAACAGTTACCAAAAATAGGACAAAGTTTGGCATCAAATTAAAAGTTTCCAAGTGGAACCGATCGTTCGGACGATGCAGCGAACCCCCCCGGACACACGCTACGTTACTATGCGTCATCTATTTAACTTTTGAATTACTCGCCGCTCGTTGGAGCGGGCCTGATGACCGTGATGGTTTGAACATTTTTAAGCTGCCCATGGTAGCCCATTTGAAGATGTGTCGGCTTCAAGTACCCGGCCGGATGTGTACCGTTCCGATATCAATTCCGTCTAAGGTCGACCTGCTGCGTGACAAGCAACTGGCTTTCCAGTGGTGTTGATTGTGGTAGGAAAATTCAAATTATGTTTCACACTGTCCAGTCGCTTTCGAGAGGTGGCGTGCCGTTTTAGGGGGAATTGGGTTTTATTTTTTTGCTCAATTTGGTTCAACTTGTTGGTTTTTGTCTGTGGGAATTGTACGGTGAAGTACGACACCGTCTTACCGGGGCGTGGGCTTGACCTAGCCGAAAGCTACAAGCTAATAAAGGAAGAATGTTGTTTTTTGCTGCTGCTGCTGCTGTTGTACCACTTTTTCCCAGCGGTTACTTTAAAATCAAAAGAAACTTGATCTTGGGTTGGGTTGGGTACTTGACCCGGCCCACGGTATACAAAAACTGAATAGCAGACTGCGGACAGAAACTTCTCGTTGTTGTTGTTGGCGCTGTTACGTTGGCTGTAAGCTTGTAACTTTAACAGTACAACATCAAAGTTGAAACGCCAGATAATAGGAAAATTGTGCAACGGCTAATCAAAGCAAGTTTTCTAATTTCCTTGGGTGAAAACATTATAAGTTTTAACAACGTCGGGATTCCGACATCGTTTGTCCACGGTTCAAGTTTATTGTGGTCTTCATTTTATGTTCCAGATGTTTTAAGTTTACATGATGAATATTTTATTCGGTTATTTCCGGTTATTTTATTTTATTTCATAAATAGGAATATTATAATATTGGAGATATAACATCCTCACGATAACATTCGTTTGAAGAAATTCAGAAGGAAGGCTAATGTATTCTCCATAAACTCTGAAGCCTCAGAATCCTCTTCTTCTTCTTCTTCTTTGGCACTACAACCTCGAAAGGTCTCGGCCTACCATTTCTGGCTTTCTGTGACTTAATTTTACCCGTAGAAAAGTAGTCAGCCTTAAGTACGCCTCAGAATTCTATTGGTTAGTAATTCGCGAAATCGAAAGAGATTCTTCCTCCTGGTCACAGAAGATAAGACGTGTAGACGTTTTAGTCATACCACAACTTCATTACGGCCAAACATCCACAGCTCAAAGGTTGTGCTGATTATCTGGTCTGGATTAGACCGTTGTTTTTGTATTACTTAGCAATCTAACCAGGATAAACTTCACAAAAGAACGATATCGAATTTAGTAGATGAAATCGAACCAAACTTCAAGGGAAAAGCGGCCAAACCATAGTTTAGATCGAAGAACGAATCCTTCTATAAAAAATTTATTAATTTAACTTAAAGATGGTATCAACTACTAAGGACCGAAGGGCAATATTTCAATTAATGCAAAATCAAGAAAAAAAAATTAAAATAAAAAACGGCCTTCTTTTCAAGGTTCTTTACGAACCTAATATCTTTTAAACTAAAATCTCTTTAATGACAGTCAGTCAGGTGAAAGAATTGAAACATTCACTTGAAATAAATCGTTTACATCTCAAATTAACAGGCATTAGCAGTAAAAGTTGTTACATTGTCCGGACAATACGCTCCACCAACGCCTCAAACGAAAACTCATTATGGAAGATTATCGTTACATCCAAACAAAAATGCTCCGTCGGACTGTTGGCTATCTCCATAGCAAATGAAACAAATGATTTAATATTTTACCGCCGACCGTAGTGTGGTAATGCGCGCGCCGGAACTGTCTCTAACAGGCTGCTCCAGCAATGGCAACATTTCGCGACTCACCAACTGACAAATAGAGCGTATCAAACTGATTTATAACATTTCACAGGCTTCATTTAGCTTACAACAATGGCACCAACTGAGCAAATCTTCGCGCCAAAGCCAGGCAATTCTATCGCGAAAAATAAACCACCTGGCCGTCACAATCCCGCCTTCTAGCATCCCGCCTGATTCCTAATCATCAATCATCGATATTGCGTTCTCGCTTCCGGTGCCTGGCACCTGAGGTCAAGACGGAAGACTTTCTCGGCATTACCCGGCCTGGCGTGCACGATGTTGTGTTGACTTCGAGGTAAAGCCTACTGGCCAACCGTAGCACACGCCCCGAGAAAGAAAAACGGCCCCTTTGTCACTTCACGCGCGCTCTCTCCTAGAACTACACAAACCGGGACATAAACGAACTTTCATCGAATCGGTGTGCCTGGAGGGTTGGGATGGCTAGGGCCGGGGGATGCCTTTCGTTACTGTGGCCATCAATCTCCCGAAGCACCAAAGAAATCCGATATTTGGAAGATTCAATCGGACCGGTAAGGCGCTGGTCGGTGATTTCTTGCGTCGCGCACCTGCTCTAACTTCCCGTCTCGCTGACGGAATATTTCGCACTGTCTAATTGACTTGGCATCATACGCTCGCACTCTTTCTCTCTCTCGCTCTTGTCCAGCATTCCTTTGGTTGGTGTTCCGGGTACCAAAATTCCTTAAATTTTGCTTCCACCCAAACATGCTAATTTAGCTTTCAGGAACAGATTTCTGAAACGATTGTGTGAAGCGGACCCATTTCTTGCTGGATCGCTCCAAACAGGGACGATATCTTCCCGCGCTGGTACCGGGCCGGTTGTATGGGTGCACAGGTATGAAAAATGGTTCGAACATAGTGATTTATGGGTTCTCATTTCCCTGCACCACACCTTGCCGAGAAAGATGGTCAGATCCATCCCCGGGACACGGGACTGCCAACTGCGTTCCCCGTTAAAAAACCAACCAACCAATCAAAGCTGGTGCTGGCCCCCATATCCATCTCTGTGTACCCTGGACCGGGCAAACAAGTGGCATCTCCGCTTATCTTTGGGAGATCCTTTCGCGGCTTTCAGATACCCGTGCGGGCGAGCCTTATTCAAGTAACCCATGGTGAACCGCAGTATGGCAGCCGGAAGTAAATCTTCATGAAAACCGCCTTCGCGTTAGACGAGCCAGGGCCAGCGTCTACGGGCATAAGAAATCTCCATAAATTCCGGTGAATTGAAACAATTTATGATGACTTTTGGATTGCGGCCGAGTCGAGTCGAGGTAGTCTGCGTAGCAGTAGTAGTGTGTGTATGCCAGGCTAAAAGTGGGAACGCCTCTTCCTGGCAGGTTCACCAGGCGTAGGGAAAACCGCGCGAAAGAAACGGTTTTATTGCGGACGAATCAACCCATGTACACAGGGTGGTTAGATTTATCGCTCTGTGTCGCATCTTGCGAGCCCTCGTGGAAGCTGCGCCAGGTCCGTTTTCTTCGCCGTAAGTGGTTATTCTAGGTTCATCAGGCAATTTGGCGAAAGGAACGCAATCGCATCGGGATTAACAAGCCTAACTAATGGCTACTTGCTGAATGCTTTCCATCAAATGAAAATGTATTTTCTGCAACCATTTGCTTCGAGAGCGGTTGTTCAAGGGATAACCCTCCCTTCGGTAGAGCAGCCGATAAGTAGCGGCGGCGTTCTTCAGTACTACACTCAATATGCACGAGCGCGGGCGCCAACGATCCGCTAAATAGCCTTTGTTCCGCTACCACAGCGCACAGTACAGCATACAATAGCTCTCGATAGCCGCCACCGCCGGGGGAAAACATTGCCACAAAAGCTACAGCATGGAAAATTTGAAATCCGTCAAGATTAACCTTATTTTACGATAATGGAAATTCGGCATATCCATTTGCGATGCGTTGCCATTGTGTCACATTAGCGTATGATGGCAGCAGCAGCAGCAGCGTTGACCACCCGGGAAGCGCAACCGATGGCGTTATCATGTTGCATATACCCGAATCGCCCCGGATCAATCTCAATCTCCAAGCCACGGCTAGTGTTCCCCTGCCCACGCTTGTAGTGGTCGTCGGTACGTATGCAAACGGGTCATTGTTGGTCGGGCAACGCGAGCGCGTGGCAATGTATAGCCGGGCACTTGTTAATCCATTAGACGCTCACACACACACACAGACACACTTGCTGTGGTTTCGCGTTTAGCTGCTGACCACCGGGGGGGGAAAATGGCTGTCCGACCTTTGCCCACACTCATCCCATATGACTTCGGTGCGAACATTTTAGTTAATTGCTCGTCGCACCTTATCCTGATCCATTTAGCTGGATCGACTCGAGCTCGACTAAAATAGCTTTCCCGGTGGAAACCGGTGGAAGATTTCAATAATCAAATCACAGTACCGGGATCGGTACAAAAATATTTTGAATCAACACGAAGAGGACACACCAGGACTGTGTTTGCGCCAGTGAAACGCTTTCGTTCGGCGTGCGAAAACGTGGAGATTCCATCCCGGGGGTTCTGCACCGGGGATTACGGGTCATAATGGAAAATCATCAATTAAAGTCAAAACGGGCTCTCGTGTGAGCTTTCCGATTAATGACTACGACTACGGGTCGTCTCGGCCCCTTATGGGGTTGGCTTATTGTGCTTAAGGTGGCCTTTCGGAAACGTTTCTTACGTGCACGTCGTTCGTGGAGCGGACCCTGCACACAGCTCGATTCGATTAAGACATCTTCGAACCGGACGACACAACCTTAACCGACCGCCGGACCGGGGTTGTGGCTGCTTGTACTGCTGCTTGCGGAGCAACAACAAAATCAAATTAGAACTTTCGAATAGCTAAACCCGACACTAAACTTTTCACTCGCCCAACGTTCCTTTATGAGCTCGGGCGACTCTTATCTTCTTATCAATTGGAAGAAACACGCATAAGAAAGTGATGGTTTGTTGGCTCTGCCAGGCAATGTTTAAGGACCGCTTCTTCGCCCCCTCTTCCGGTCGTGGACACTCGTACGGAGTGAGTCATTGGGTTGAGCGAGAGTCTCCCGGTGGGAATACCACCGGTCACCACCGGGTATTCGATGTTAATGCGGACCTTGTGGGCGGCTTTATTCAACCGAGTGCCATACGTGAGCTTTTGAGACTACGGTAGTCATTTTCTTCACCTGCGGCCAACCAGGCCCCAGACAAGCATCTGCTCCCGGTTCAGTCGAAACAACAACGTCCGTTGGACGTGTGTGTGCACCGAAACAATACCGAAACTTCCCGACCACTGTGTGCACAGAGTCCGCACGTGTTCGGCAACCCCAACGATTGCCTATTAATTTTTATTGTATTTATGGCGAACATTATGATCCGGAATTCGATTTGCTCTCGATCGCAAAAACGGTCGCCCCTGCACAAACTGCTGCGTACGAGCGTGAAAGCCGGAAAAAAAGTTGCTGCTACCGACACATACACACACTAGCACGTTCGAAGTTCGGGATGCTGATTGCTGGAACCATTTGCCGTTTTGTGCATATTAGTATAAAAATGGTTTACAGAACTGGTAATGCTGGTCTTGGCCGGCGTATCGAAGTCGCTGCCGCTTCTCTGGCCAGAACGAAAATACCCATTACAAAGAATGGAGAAAGAAGGAAGCAGCAAAAAAGCAACACCCACACTTGGGACATTGTGTGTTGGGTAAAAATTCAATTACTTCCACTTATGGGCCGATTAAACGATGTTCGCAAGGGAAATATTTACTATCGTTTTAGTGTGGTGCAGAGAGAAAAGAAGAAATGCTGCATGACCCTCTTGTGAGTGCTGGTGAACGGAATGGAAAAAATAACCATTTCCACCCTAACACCAGCTAACACAGCGTGTGTCTGCCATATTACCTGAGGGGTGCATGAAAGTTTTATTCTTCAACAAATTAATCTTCACATTTTATTTTCACGCTGTAAAAGATTGGCCCACAGTGCAACGTTGTTGGACGGGAGCAAAAAGTTAATTATCTAATTCCAAGCGCCATGCGTCAGTGAACATGAAACATAATTTTGCCAAACGTCGTTCGGGTGAGCAATGGCTCCGCTGAAGGCGTTATAAGTTGCGCTTTAAGTAAGGCCCAGGGTGCCATCCAAAGTAAACGAACTTCCTCCACGTGCCGTACCGTGGTGGTCGGTACGGCGGTTTGTGTTGAGATGAAGTGGAAAATTGAATTAATAATTTGTAACGATAATTACACATAAGTGCATATTTTCAGTGGCTGGAAGCCAAGTGACCTTTCTCTCTCACTCGCTCGCTTTATGCTGGGTTGTACTGTCTCTCGCTCTCTATCTCTCTCTCTCTCTGCCCCTTCGATATCAGCTTGCTCGCTGTTTTCTTTACCTAAATGCCCGTAAACTCGGTTTACTCAGTTTCGCTGCTTTTGCGCGCTACCTTTGCTTCGCGCTTGTGGCGAAACGGACGAACCCATGCTCTCTGGTGATTGTTCGTTCCACCTCGGTAACTCATTCCCCAGCAGCCGTGCCTCTAGCGCAGTAGCGCCGTAAGAACTTGGGAGTTAATTTTCTTCTTCCTCTGGAAACAATTAAATCCTTCGATACGGGGGAAGCAAGCTGCTTTTGTAGCACTCCGCTTTAGTTTTGTAGATCTTTGGTGTGACGGTAGGCAAAAACGGTGGGAAATCTCCTGATTGTTGAAGGATTATACCGCCAATTCGAGCAGAAGCGCGGTTAATATACGAGTGAAGCTTTTGATGAGTTTTAATTCAGTCAAATGGAGTGTATCCTAGATACATTCGAAATGTTATTTTTAATAAAGTTTTTGGAAAATTCAATTATTTTTTTCGTCTCTTCGATCTAAGGCATCCAGTTCTTAAGCGAAAAAACGTCTATTTAGCTTTGATCCAAAATTACGGCTTTAGCCGTACTGTCCCAAATTAGGTTAGCAATAGCAAAAATCATGCTTTGTTTCACCAAGTACCAGGCGCCTCCATTGATTTTTTTGTTGAAAAATACCAGGCGTCTCCATCGAACTTTTTCAAGAAATACCAGGCGTCTCCATCGATGTTGTGCAATAGAAAAAAACACGTACCCAGCTGATGAACGAACGCTTATTTGTTGGATTGAGTATATGAGAGATCCAATTCAATTCGTTCAATGACAAACTCGATTACTTACGATTACACAATTCGTTCGTATCTGTTTCTTCGCTCTCCCCGCTTTGTTCGCCTATGTGACCGCTTGTGACCAGTTTTGTTGTGGACCTGTGTGTGTGTGTGTGTGTGGAAACATGACATTCTTGAGCTACTCTCACCAGCAATAACAGCTCTTGAAGTGATCTTTTCTTTGCCGTATTGATTCTCACAAACCGGCGACACCGGTCGATGCATCCCGTTTCGAGCGATAAACCGCACGATGCGCTCGATGAATCGAGACCATTTAAGTCGTTGCACTAAATGGGGTAGGTGAATACAATTTCGTGGCGCAGTACCTGTCCGGTACCCGCTTTTTCGTGTAACAACAACGCTAGCTGGAAGATGGAACTGTTCTGTATGATGTGTGTTTGGACGGTGGCGATAAAAACGAACGATGAAAAATAACGGTCCCGCTTCCTCGTTAGTGGTCAGCAGCCCCCGTCTTGTAGCGACAACCACTCTCAGCAGGGAACGGGCGGCCAAGTAGAAAAGAAGATTAAATTGACCACAAATTGGTCCATCAACCGCCTTTGCTCGCCTTGACGCTGCTGTTAGGCAACGCAAGCTAGACGCAAGCACAACGACCCCACCATCCGGTGGGGCTTTTCTCATTTTGCTCCTGCACCAGAGTGTAAACCTGAGGCTGACGCTGGGCACGAGCTGGCGAGAAAAATAACCAACAGTCAACTAAATGCGCTCCCTGATTACATCGCCTTCTAGCGTGCGGAGTCTCAATAGAAATGGGTTTAATGGGTCTCAATGAAGGGTTTCGCCCATTTTTTACTACACCCCGCAGTAAAAGGCATGGTTGAAAGTGCGGGCGTGTGGGTAGAATCACGGGCTTCCCGAACAACAAACCCGGGAACCCGTTCGGCACTCATGTATCACTGCCGCAAGGGGCCAGGATAGCAAAGCTGGTCATTGAATTGAGATATTTCTGTCGAAGAAAGAAAGCAAAAGGTAGAAAAACATCATCGAAGAAATCATCGTTCTGGGGAAGCGTTGTGGGAGGGGTAGGAGGGAGTGGCTAGCCTCCACCGTATCAGTTATGGTGCAGGTTTTTTCAGTGACGAAAGAAAGATGGGTCAATGAAAGGAATGGGTTTTACCGGGGGGGTGGGCTTGCGAAAGAGACGCTCGAGCATCATAAAAAGAATTTAGCACCGTAAAGGGACTCGTGAGGTTCATGCACCACCACTCAAACGTGCAATCCACATTCACGCAGCGTTGGAAGAATGTTGAACCTTGAAATGGTCAAAAGTTTCTGACGAGACGAGGCGAATGCTCCCATTTACACTCTAAATATTTTCCGCTTTCATCGACATCGAATTAAGCAACTAATCGATTGGGAAGCGCTGATACTGAGAATTTGGTTCGATTGAGCGAACGTTTTGAATGATTCAAATGAATTCCTTTTGTGTGATGTAAGTACCAGAAGCTATTTTTGACATTTCTTCGACATTGTGGCGTGTTTCTTTTTTACATTTCTTTTAATTTTATTTTTAGATAAGAGCGTCTGTTCAGCGAATTGCTGTTTATTCTCTTTGTTTTCGGAAAAAATAATTTAAAAGAACATATTTTCTTAGCAATAAAGCGATAAACGGTTGATCAAACTTTACATATAAAAATTGTTGAAATATTTCCTCTAGTTTGTTTCTTGTTATTTGTTAAGCTTTTTTACCTATCCTTGCATTCTCTACATGTACAGAATTTTCCATTCCACAAACACGACCAGTACGAACGTTATTGCTCCAATCGGTATAAACAAATCTAGCAATACAATTCGAAAATGGATGTGTGTTTGCTACCGTGTGCAGTGGAAGGAAAGTTTGTTCCTTTTTTTTTTGGGTTTTGTTTTCCAACCACCTGCCTGTTAAATTGAATGCCGGCTATTTCGACCTATACTGCAATGCTGAAACAGTGATCCTCCAGCAAAACGGTGCCAGTGCGGAAAACTACAAACTAACTCTGATGAACGAGATGGTGTAGTGCAGTGCAGTACGGACGTTATTTTCCAAAATGAACACACAAACATGTTGTTCGTTTGTATGTTGGACCAGCACACACACACAAAAACAGCATCGACCCATATAAGGATTTGATGATTCACAGCCAAACAACTTGCCCGTCGATAGTGTTGTTGTTGATTGTTTGAAGTTTGCGCTTTAACTGTGTATGACGGCGTGTCAAAGGAAGTTACACACGTGCTCGGGTTTAAATCGTGACCATCATCGATTGGTAACTGCCTGCTACTGTTTCTGAACCAGTAACCAGGGGCTGTGAAACATATGTACGTTTTCCCGGTTATTTAACGTTTGTTTGATATCAATTGAATGGGTGTTTGGTTTCCGATACAAACTGCTCACGAGGATGCAGTAACAAGTAACCACCACCCAACCAGCCTTCCGTTTTTCTACTATCCGGCGTGTGTGTGTTACGGTTCGATTCAGCTACGATTTAATCCTCTTTTCCATCGAACCTTATGAAGTGGAGGGGTTTTTTCCTCTATTTTATCAAACCATATGTCTGTACTGTCTGGTAGTTCTGGAAAAATAACAACGATTTAACTAAGACATCATGGTGACGGTTATGTAGACGATACGGGGAAAACACTTGCCATTGAAAGCGCTTACCGTTAGGTGGCACTGGTCGACAATTGCATAATTTTCCGCAGTGAGGTACAATAGACAGTTTCCACGAATTATTATCGTTGTAGTATGTTTAACTTATTCAAGCAATTCAAGTTCAGTTTCCGTAGGAGCGTAAATAACTTAAATAGTTCAAGCACGTTTTAAACATCCGTAACTCATAATTTGTAGCTCAATTTGATGATCAAAAACGGTCTCAAAACTAAACTAAGTCGTCATGCAAAACGATGTAGCAAATGTATGTACAGTAGAAGTAGATGTTCCATTATCTAGCAATTAAAGCGAAAGCACTCCCAACGAATTAGTTTTATGTTTTTTTTTCCCGTATCCGTATTCGTAATGATTGAGCTGAGCATTCGGATGTACGACGCTAAGGGCAACCGTGATGCATCAAAACAAACCTGGATCTAAGGTTTTCATCCTAAAATCAACCACACAAAGTAGATTCTAAAACGATTGCATCAGCTCCACAATCTGCCCAGCGTGTGCCAGATAGATATGGCTCACAAAATGCCGCACAATATCAATTTCCAGAAAGGTATTCAACTTTCATAACAAACTATCAGCACAAAGTCGAAGCTGTCTTGACTTCAGACTGTCTGTGTGTGTGTGGTTTGAACACAGAAGGAAACTATGCATATTTTACTGCTAAAAAAACAAAACACATTTTCGGATGAACCATCCGATGTAGTTCGAAAGAATTGCTCTTATTGCATCCTATCCACTCCAGTAGGTACGCTGGACTGGAAAATTCAAAGCTTTGAAAAATCAAAAACTAATGAACTGTTTCAGCAATGAAACGTTTTCATTCTCATAACTAAATCTTCATTTTAAAAGCAATTTTTACTGAGGTTAGTAAAAGATTTCATTTAACGTATATTAACGGGTTAGCAAGGAGAAAACGCTATTCAATTTTTTTTTCACCTAGAATCCGGAGAAGTTGTAACCAGTTTTAACTTCCTTGACTTAATTTTCTTGGAGTTGAATAGTCAGTCCTGTGTCCTGCCAGAACTCTGGACTTCAAATATTCAACAACATTTAAATGTAGTCAAGATAGCCTAAAGTGAAAGACCAACTTTGTATCTGCCTTATTTTTAAATTTCCATAATAGTGAAGTTTCCATTTCAAAAGATTTCTTCCCACTTCCTTCACCAACGTCAAGCATCACAGACTGCTACAAATCACCATACAATATTGAATTCCTTCTGTATCCTAACGAATCCTTCACGATTGCCATAATACATCTCGAGCGAAAGATCATACCGCTTGTTTGTCATTTCGAGTAGGACAAACGTTAAGAATGCTCCCCGATCGGTAAACAACTTATTGACGAAAATGTATGCTACGACGTCCCTCGCCACTACATCAGAAAGACACCGTCTGCATTCTCTTCCTCGAACCGTTGCTCCCCGTCGCATAAAGTTTCCGACAGCGATGCATCTAAAAACAAACACTCAAAAAAGATCGCTGCATCAACGCAACTGCACAACGAAGCAGCTAGAGAGAGAGAGAAAGAGCGTGAGAGAGCCGAAGAAAAATGAATGATGATGTTTATGCAGTCGATGAATTTGCTTTTTTACAATGTGTTTACCTTTCCATAAATAAAATATTCATGCCTGAGTTCGTTGTGTCGACGAGGATTAGCTTGCACGGGCGGACCTCACACACAAGGCCCAGATAATGGTAAAGGGACAACAAACAATGCTAAAGAAAATATTCATCGCTTTCCCAACAGCATAAGGCTGTGTCGGGTTGCAAAACACGACACCAACACCTGCTTTCAAAACTCCGGTACAGGTACAAACACACACACCTGAACGGACGGGGAAAACTGGGTTTGGATGTTGGAGCATAGCGCGCATTGCCTTTTGCATCACCGGAACGGACAGATTCAATATTTGCATTTGCAATTTGTTTTTCCCTCTCCCCCGTTAGAACAGAAGCAATTCGTTCCGTGCTGCCGCATACACATCCCCGTTACGGTCAGATGGCAGCAGAAAGATGGGAACATAATGCAATTTATTCCAACAAAGTGATTGAGTGAATCGAAAACCGGGGCGGTAGATGCACTTCTGGATTTGCAAGCATTTGCAACCCCTTTTTTCGGTGTCAGATGGGATGGGAAGCAGTGGCAGCACAGGATTGGCATATGAGTTTAAGGAATTACTTATCAAAGTCATTGTTACGGGCTGTAAATGGGGTTAAGTCGAGGGGGTACATTGTGTGATTAAAATCGAGCAAAGCAAAAGACCAAGACCATCCAAAGATGTCTTTGCACAGTACTCTTGCCTGTACTGAACCTACCATCGACATGAATTAGATACCTCATAGCCATAAAATAAAACGAAAAATGGCAAATCGAATCCTTTTTCCCCTCTCTCTCTCTCTGGAAAGCCATAAACCCCAGAAAAATAACCAAATATCTGTCCGAGAAAAGGATCTGTCACCTGGTCCCAGGCGTATGCACGCTTCCGTAACGTCTGGAAATCGATTACGCGAGCCCCTGATTTAAACGATTCGTTACCAATGGCCGATTGAGAAAAAAAAATGGCCACCATTCTGTGCACTAAACGCACCACGATTAGAAACACCTGGCAATACATATTTGACTGCAGTTTGAGCCCGCCAAACCGCCAACCGAGAGCTCCGGGAGTTCGCCACACTGTTCGTTTCGTGAAAAATGTTGCCATAATTTAAAGCACCAAAACCAATTTCACGATCGAGCGAATGGTGCAAAGTGAAAATCGGGTTTGAAATAAAACCGTCCTATTCCTAGAAGTATGCGTCTGTGTGTGTGTGTGTGTGTGTGTGTGTGTGTGTATATGTACTCTGAGCTGTGTCTGGTATGTTTTATGCTCACCCGTGGAATACGAAATTTGTGTGATCCCATTTTCTTTACTAAAAGAACAAACACCAAAAAAAGAGCTAAAGGGGAAACGTGTAGGGGGGGAAACTTTTTTGTTTTCTTATGTTTTTCTGCAATAGGCGCGCAATTCGAAACGCTTAAAATATCTGTAAAACTTTTCCAATATAATGCCACCAGGGCAGGAATGTGTGGCGGGTTGCCCCACTGTATGTTTTATTCAGACCTTCAGCCTCTTTACCGAAACAAACGTGAAGGTAATTTTAACGATTCAGCACCACACACACACGAAAAGCTCCACTTTTATGGATGACTGGCCGTGCCGTGGTTGGCTTCGTTTCGTATCATTTCTATGCTCATAATTACCGTCTGCTAATGATGATGAACGTGGGCAGGGCACAGCGCCCACCGCAGCTCCCCTTATGATTATTTGTTTTCCATGACGTGTGAACGCAACCGTTCCACTGGCCGGGAATTATAGCCACACCAAGATGCTGCATACTAATGACAGTGCGAACACCGTGAAATTGATCTACAAAGCTGGTGGCGTTGGCAAACCGTTGGAGTGTGTTGTGTTTTTCTTTCCAACACACTGAAATTGCTTCGAGAAACAACTTCTTCGCACGACTACACCACCGATCCGAATTTGTCATCCTTTCTGTGGAAAAATGACGCATAAGAGGTGTGTGCTTTTGATGCTGCATACCAATTTTAAGTCGGGTGTGTGTCGATCGACATCACGTATCGTTTCACAATAACCAGCTGGTGAGGTTATGTTTGCAACGGCAATGTTACAGTCATTGTTGTGCCTTTTAAGTAATCCTCTCGATCGATTACTACTACCAGGAATTGGATGTTTACTTCATATCTTCTTGAAGAACTTACTCTGGTATACAAGGAGCGAAATATAAATGGCATTTTTTTAATTTATTAAAAAAATCTATTTTTAGTTTAAAATGGTCATAAAATCTAAATAAACATGACTTGCTATGGTCGAGTAAGACTATTTATAACATTCAGATACTTTCCAACTGCAGTCTCGTTCATATTCCTGCCAATAGATGTTCTAACTCATATCAGAACCGGATTCTTCGCGTAGATATTGTCATAAGTGTTGCCAATTATCTAAATCATCCAGGTTGAAAATCATTTCATAAAAAGTTGAAATATCTAAACTTATCCATCGACGAAATATATTTTACGACGATGTTGAACCGACTCGTGCTATGGCGCTATGTGTTGGACTGTCCGAGTCTTCAAGACCGTGTCAATTGTTCCAGACGAATTAAGGACGCAGTACTCTTCAAGTTCATCAATTTTCTAAAAATATCTGCATATTCTGAAACATGGTTTAGCCTCTCGTCTCTCACTTATCACTGTGCGTCCGAAATTATAGACATGTTTCAAGAACTGTACGACTTTGACATTTTATTAGAAAATATTTTAACCGCTTTCTGTTGAACGGATGCCTGATTGATGATTTGTTTAGAGCTGTACCTTTCCTCAGAACTTAAGGTACTGCATTCGACCTAATGCTTCAAAGTGAGCTAAAATATTTTTTTTATATAAAACTGCAATGATGAGTCGAAGATCGATAAGTTGTTTATTCGATGAAAGTTCGCACAACAAAAGAGAGTTTCTGACGATTAAAGGTCACTTCCAAACGTTCTTTACATGTGGGAGTTACATGCAAACATCCACTGAAAAGTGGCGTACCGCCTATTTACGTGATGTAGTTCGCTTCTTGGTTGCACTGTCTATATGTCCACTCATTGGCTTATAACTCCATTGGCTGCATCCCCACTGAAAACTTACAGAAACTAGGTGGAAAAAGAGAAAAAAATAAGCAGAAAGCTCATATAGAAAGCTTGCTCAATGTAGGTGGAAATTAGTTGAAAAAAGTAATCTTTAAGCATGAGTCTCACATAACGTTTCTATATTTGGGGTAGCAATCGCGACTAGAATGAATAAATTTGTGAAAGTATAATACACTCGCTCTCTCACTCTCAACAAGAATAAATCATGTTTGACGCCTGTGACAGCGATCAATGAAGAACTGGCCATAAATCAAATATACTAGCAGCTGCTTGCTGAACTCACCACAGCTGGGTTTCCCCGAACTGTACGACGGACTCGCTGGCGGAAGGTGCTTGGGTACTTGAACATGTTTTTGCGGGGATTGAAAATTCTGCTAGTAGAATTTATTTTCGTTCACCCCGTTCACGACATGTACCCTACAGCGGACGGTGCTAAATGATTCTCGAGTGAGTGAGCGCACTCGCTCCAGCGTACGGTTCCACGAACACACATTTTCTGTCATCCATCGAAGCGTCCAGGCGTCAAAATCCTATCAAGCTTGACGATGCATTAACAATCAATTTATTATTTTACGATACCGCAAGCACCGGTACCTTTGGAACCCGGCCGAGCATCGGGGTTTCGGGAAGCACATGCATATCCACACACACATACCTAGGCAAAATATTGTTCCACTCAGGCCCATAACCAACCTAGGTGTTGTGCTGTAGGCATCCGGTAGCGGAGGCAACACACCGCCACCATCCTTTGCTGGGGTTGCTGTGGGGTACGTGGGAGCATGGATCCAATTGGATTCACTACCGGTGTGGGACGAATGAAGCACGCACGCACGCACACACGTACGCCTCGAAACCCCACACGTCCATCAAAGTTAAGACCGGCAAAGAACGTCCGAGCGCAGAACACCGAAAACGAGAGCCCACCGCCACCGCCGCCGCCAGACATGGCCTTAAATGGATCAGTCTTCTCCACGAAGCCATCCACGATGATGTGGAAGCGTTCAAATATGTTCCCTTACTGGAGCTGTCAGTCGGGATTGAGACCCCCTCGAGGAAACCGGAGGGGGGGGGGGAATGTTGCACAACGATGGTGTCGTTTTGGAAGCGCGTAGCGTGTCTGACAGTACACACCAAAGCTCCACGTGTAGCGGTAGTGCGGTAGGTCTTACCTATCTATCCGATCTGTCACATGACACAAGCTAACCGGACGCTCAAAAACCCAAAAGAAAAAGCCGATGCTGTCGATTGCCAATGGCTGGAATATGGTGGCACATGTTTTTGAAAATTCGAGAGCGTTTTTTTTCCTCCCTGCCTAGGAGGATAGTCACATCAGGAATACAAATGAAAGAAAGAAAACGCAAACTCCACCTAAAACCACCGATCGAAATTCGACAGCTAGCGAACGAATATTTGTGACGATGACTACGACGGGGTACATGTCGATGATTGTCCACGTCGAATTTGGTGCGAACGATTTACGCACCAAGCGGCACCGATTCTTGCCTCCCACCAATTGTTCCGATTCGATGTGAGGCGTTTAAATTTATGCCTTTCGGCTATATTGGGGGTTGTGTCCGTACCCCGAACACGGTGAGCACGATAAGCATCTCAATTTATAGAGCCTTCCTGACGCTTATGGACGCGCCTGGACACAATAATGTCACGCTTGGTGTGGGGGAGAGGATGTTATCAGCACAGCCAGCTACTGGTGCCCGGATGTGCATCGGAAAACAATTTTTGGACTAGTTCATCTGTTGGCTGAAGGGCGTTGTGAACTCCCAAAAAGAAAAACCAAAGCTTTGCCAACAGTGCAAAGCCAACACGATTTATGTCAGTACGTTCATGAGGCTGACCTTTATAAACACACCGGATGAAGAATGGTAGCAGTAAGGATGTACCAAGACATTTCCAGCATTCTGTTGCACATTCTTGCCGTTCGTGTCGGCATTATCATCATCGTCGTCGAGATTGGCCTGCTGCTTGTCAGTGGTCCATAGCACAGGAGCATCTTATGAAGCTATTCGGTAAAGGATTCCGAATAAAGTCTTAGCACTTCTTAACACACCCGCCACGGTAGACCGAACCTGTTATAAGACATTGTCCTCGTGGACGTGTGAGGAGACCTAGCCCACACTGCCTACCTGTGCTGGTGCCTGGCTATCGCTCTGACGTACGGAGGCATTCTACGCCTGTCATAAGTAGTCTGCCGCCGTTCTCTGACCCTGTCACACTTTCTGCAGCGGACTTTTTGTCATCTTCAAACGGAATTTTCGAGTGAAAAATAAATTGCTTACCCCGATGCTGCTTTTTCTTGCACTGCGTGACGGTCGCTTACGCCCTTCCGGTGTACGGCCATCCAAGTGCCGAAAGCTAAGGCTAAGGCAAACTTTCAAAATAAAACGAACTTCTTGGTAAGATGTACGGGCAACGTACACGGTCCGCCCGAAGCCTTGCACGCCTGCTGTCTTACACGGCACGCTTAAAAGCGCATACCCATCATGTTTTGGGGCCCGGAATGTTTTGCAGAATGTGTTCTACCGCCACCATCACCTTCACCATGGTAGACGCAAGGTCAGAACATCCTCCGGAACAACCGGAACAAAGTACACAAACTTACGCCTTTCGCATCATGCCCCACCCGCCACAGCCACAACGTGCCGCCGTGGATGGGTTGAGACAGTTGGAATTTTATTAGACATTTATCATAAAACTATGGGAAGCCGCCGGTTGAGAGCAGGTTCTAAAAAATGGCTGGGCCGCCATAGTGGCGCGACTGTACTGCATCTTTTGCCATCACACACACACGCACATGCGGAGGCACACATGATCGCGAAGCCGTTCGAATGGCTGGCGGCGATTGTACACATCATTTAACAATGGCACAACAACAATGGCGCCGACGGGCGACAGATGGATCATAAAAAGCTATCGTAAAGATATGCTGCTCCAGGCGATCGGGGGGGCACCATCTGGCAGCGTTTATTCGCGTTTGCCAACCACACTGCAACGGTGGCCGATTCCACAACGCTCGTTGCTGATATATTGATGCGTCATTTGATAAATGCTCACAAATGGGTCGAGCTTAAAGCACATGTGTAAGGTATATATGTGTTAAATAGGAGTAAAAACCTCCTCATACGTAACATAATTTATTGTACATGCCACTATACACACAAAACTTAATTGGATACGTTGCTAAAAAAGCAACTCTCTTAGCAAAACATTTATAGAAAGGTTTACTGCTCAAATGGTGCGATAAATAGGACGCAGATATAATGTATCCCATTTTATAGCTCCCGCAAATATGAAAACAGGCGCACATCAGGCCACCAATACCATTTAAGGATAACCTGTAAAATTCCAACTACCCTAGCGCCTTTTGGCAATGGCTTGAAGTTCAAGATGTTTCTTCCTTGTCCAAAACCAACGCTTCTTGTATTATACTGGCTATACAGGATCAAATTGATTTGGTTGCCTGCTGTCCAACGTCCAATCTAACAAAACCTTTCCCCCCAAAGCACATTCAGACGAGAATGTTTCGGGATAGCTTCAAAAGGATCAACAAACAACAAGAGGGTTAGATGAAAAGTGGTCAACACTTGGCGAGTTCTAATCCATTTATGATTTTTTTTCCTCCCTGTGTGTGTTTGGTTGGTTGATGTTTTGCTGTGCTGCATTCCATTTTGTTTTCAACTGAGCAAATCCCGCACAATGTATGGACGCGTACGGGCAATTCTTCATTCGCAGCATATGCTCACATGTTTTGCGACCGTTGTTGAAAACGCGTTCAAGTTATCGCCATGTGAACGGCTAACCACTTCACGCAAAACCCTGATGGCAAGCTCGCCATCCTCTCGCTCGGTGTGAGTGCCCATTTTAACCGGATTTTTTGTGTTTTTATCATCTACTCCACACTTCACACGACCTTCTTTTTGGTTAGCGTCCTAAAGAGCAACAAAAAACTCCTTCCACCTTACAGCAGCACAAGTCGGAAAGAGAAGTTGTCGAAGAAAAAACACACACACACGGACCGGCCGAGGTCCGTTAAGGGTTAAGTTTATCCGTTTTCAATGATACTTATTCTCGGGTGCGTTATCCCACCGTGCATCACTTTTCTTTTGGTGGATTTTCATCTTTTTAATTGAATTTCGAGCTGTGCGAGAAACGTGCCTTACCTTGTGCTGTTTGCAGATAAACATTTGTTGTCCATTCAAATGGGTAGAAAATGAAGCTGCCGTAATGGTACTTTGTGGAAATTTTCAAAACAACAGGATATTAGAACCCAAATAAATTGGAACCAAAGTATAAGCGTATGCAAGAGTTTGCTCGGCAAGATTGTAACACAAAATCCGCACCGTCTGTCAAAGCTCGCCCGGTGAAAATGTTGCACCCAGGCACACTGTTGCACCTAACAAAGTTATCAAACAATTCGATTGTGTCAATCATTTGACATCGCTTCGGCGAAGAAGCGGAAAACTTGTGCATCGTTCGTGTAATGGTGATGGTGAACGATCCTGCGGACACGGTACAAACTTCCGTCGCAACGGTGCACAATATTTTACACGACTTGTAACGCAAACTTCGTACTTCCCGGCATTTCTGCACCAGGAACGAAAAACTACTTCCTTGCGACACGGTACCGGAGGGAACAACAATGAACGAAACACGGCAGAAAAAACGACGACCAACATTACGAACAACTTTTCCCCCAAAAGCCATAAGGAAAGGACAAATTTTCTTATCGGGGGCACCCTTTCAACCCGATGCACTCTCTTCTTGCTTGCTCGTTTGCTTGCGCCGCCATAAACAACCCTACAGGACACACGCTGTCCGTTCGCTCGCGTTCGGATGAAAAACGCTTGTAAATCTTCACAACAACCGTGCGCTTGCGATGTGTATTGCTCGGTAGAATCTGAGAAGAGATGACACATTCGAGAGATAAACTCGTTTGCGAGGGAAATCACAACGGGAGGAGGGCAAACTTTCGGACCAACTTTAATAAAATGTTATCATTTTCCATTTATGCTTTGCCATGCGCGTGTGCTTTGGGTAGCTTTCTTAGGTTGCGAGTCACTAGTGTCCGAGTCACGAGCTTAACTACCACGGGCACGGTTGACTTGGGATAGCGTTATGATGGCCGCCGCCTGCAATTTCTCCACACTAGAAATGATCTCATGTTGCACGGTAAGGCGTTGTGCAACCGGCAGGAACTCACCGTCAGGCATAATGGCGTGTGGATGTGTGTGCGAAAAGGTCTTTCAACTGTTTAGCTCACATTACCGTGCTGCTGTCGAGGGAATACGAGACGAGTACATTAACTGTATTTACCTTGCGACCAGCATCCACGGATGCAGCAGTGTTTGACTTGGCGTGACTGAATATAAATTATACATGCTATCGGATATGTTTGTCTGCTTTTCCTTTCAGCACAACACGTACACGAAATACCAACACCGAAACGATTGTAGACTCTTCCCACACATTTCCCATGTCCAATCTAGCTTTAAAGCATTATATTCAGCTCCCTATTAACCCTTTTACAATGTGTCCTCAGATGAAACATGCCGCTCGGATGAGTTCACCTGTGCGAACGGGCGTTGCATACAGAAACGTTGGGCCTGCGATCTTGATGATGACTGTGGTGATAGATCGGACGAGAAAAATTGTCAACCCAGCACGTGCGATCCACTGAAGCAGTTTGCCTGCGCGGAAAACTACTGCATCACCAGCAAATGGCGGTGCGATGGCGAGCCCGACTGTCCGGACGGTTCCGACGAAAGGGTAAATGTCGCTTTAATAGAGTGGGAGAGCTGTATATGATGGTGACCTGATTTGCTCAATCTGCTCGCATGTGGGCATATGTGTTCGTTTATAATTGTAGGGCTGTGCCAACCCACCACCACCGACCTTCTCCACCTGCCTGCCGCTGGAGTATCAATGCAATGATCGTATCACCTGTATCCACCGGAGTTGGATTTGCGACGGCGAGAAGGATTGTCCGAAGGGTGACGATGAAATGCCACCGATATGTCAGAATGTAACCTGCCGGTCAGATCAATTCCAGTGCAAAAAGGATAAAACCTGCATCAATGGACATTTCTACTGCAATGGCAAAAACGATTGTTCCGACGGTAGTGACGAGCAGAACTGTGGAAGTAAGTAAATGCCTCATTTTTCTGCAATGCTTTCCCGGGGGCATTTCTATAGGACCGCCTGCAAAGAATGTTTACATCCCGATCCTTACAATGCATGCATTTTGCATTCAATTTTTTCCCCCTCTACAGTTAAAAGTCCGAGTGAGAAGTGTAATCCCAAGACAGAGTTTGATTGCGGTGGAGGAATGTGTATACCGTTGTCGAAGGTTTGCGACAAGAAACCCGACTGTCCCGAGTTCCAGGATGAACCAGCCGACCGGTGTGGCAAGAACGAGTGTCTGCAGGGCAACGGTGGATGCTCGCAGCTGTGTGTGGATACACCTGCTGGGTTTTACTGTGATTGTAAACCGGGGTACGTTGGTGGTTTAGTGTTCATCAAGCGGGCGGACAATTTTGTAATTGCTTCGCGCTTTCATTCTAGCTTCAAATTAGCCGACAATCGAACCTGTGTAGACATCGACGAGTGTGAAGAGCCGGGATCATGTTCCCAAAACTGCATCAACGAAATTGGCACCTTCAAGTGTGAATGTATGGACAATTATCTACGCGATCCACGCGACCACACACGGTGTAAGGCGACGGAAGGGCACGCCTCGCTGCTCTTTGCCCGACGTCACGATATCCGCAAGATTTCGCTCGATCACCGCGAAATGACGTCGATTGTGAACGATACGAAATCGGCCACCGCACTGGATTTCGTGTTCCGCACCGGAATGATCTACTGGAGCGATGTCTCGGAGAAGCGAATCTACAAGTAGGTGAAAGGTATATATTTTTTCATATTAAATGGCTAATAATTTCTTCCACCATTCCTCAGGGCCCCCATTGACGAAGGTTCAGACAAGACGGTCGTTGTTAAAGATCAGCTCGTCACGTCGGACGGTTTGGCGGTGGATTGGATCTACAATCACATCTACTTCACGGACATAAAACAATCATCGATCGAGCTTGCCAACTTCGATGGTAACATGGGCAAGGTTTTAATACAGGATGATTTGGAAATTCCGCGCGCTATCGCACTGGATCCAATTGACGGGTATGTAGTGTCGTGACTCATCAGCATTAAGCTACACCAGAGGGGCAAAGCACAATCAATTTCGTTTGTTTTTTCTTTATTACCACACGCTAGATGGATGTACTGGACGGATTGGGGCACTAACCCAAGAATCGAACGTGCCGGTATGGACGGTACACACCGACAAGTGATCGTAAGCTACGAAGTAAAGTGGCCCAACGGCATCACGTTGGATTTGGTGCGAAAGCGTGTGTACTGGGTAAGGTTCCTTTGTCACTATTTGCTTTACCGCAGTTTGGTAGTCACATCACAACTCTCGCTACGGTTTTCGGGGTTTTTTTTTCTCATTTGTTAGGTCGATGCGAAGCTGAACGTTATCTCGTCCTGTAACTATGATGGTTCCAAACGCTCGGTAATACTTTACTCGGCGGACTACTTGCGACATCCGTTTTCGATTACCACGTTCGAGGATTGGGTGTACTGGACCGACTGGGACAAGGAAGCCGTGTTCAAGGCGAACAAATTCACCGGCAAAGACATCGAACCGGTGACAGCAATGCACATGGTAATAATATTGCCCGCTTTACGGCGCGGTCGATTGCTACGTTTTTACTACCGCAACTGCTTAGTTACGCTCGCGTTAAAGCAAAACGGACCTCGCATCACCTCGCAATCTCTAATTCATTCTCAATTTGTTGCTGTCCACCCCTGTTTAGTTGCAACACCCGATGACGATCCACGTGTACCATCCGTACCGTCAGCCGGACGGTGTAAACCACTGTCAGGCGGTGAACGGCCACTGTTCGCATCTGTGCCTGCCGGCACCCCAAATTAACTCCAACAGCCCGAAGATTTCCTGCGCGTGCCCAACCGGGCTGAAGCTCATGAGCGACAGCTTAATGTGTGTAGAAGACGGTAAGTGGACAGTATGCGTTAGTTCTTATTTTGCGTGGCTTTTTTTTACATTCGGGTATTGTTACTGGGTATTCTCATAAAAAGAGCTCACACTAAAGCTTGAATGTATCTAGTATACGGTAATACGCACAGCAAATATTTAGCAATAGCAAGATGGTCGAGTTTCGATCCTTCGTCGCTTTGCTCTTTTAATGTGCAGGGTCAACGAAAGTCACTATACTCTGGCATTACAAAAAACCAAACAAAAAAAATCACTCCCACACTTGAAAATTCGCATCTCGCCGAGCGGTCCCTTCTTCGCAGCAGTACTTCTACCGTCGGGATGTCTATCCGCGTGGTCGTCTCGTTGCAACGAGTTTTATTTATTCATCTTCAGTTGTTTGCTGTTTTTACTGCGCTTTTTTGTTTTCTTTTTTTTGTATGTTCGTTTTTAATGAATTTTAAATGTTTTTCATTCGCCTGTCCCTGGCCCAGGACGTTTACCACTTCCGCCCAACCATTGAGTACACGCGTGGGAATCGTACAATAAATGGATTTGGTCAATAGTGTTGTTGCTTCGGTCGGGCCGGGTGGTTTTATAGCGTTTTTTAATTTGTTTTTATGTCTTTTGTACTGTACACGAGTGTGTGTGTGTGTGTTTGTTTGTTTTCTCTTTGTTTTTGCGTGTGTGTATGTACTATATGTTTGTTGATTTATTTATAAATTCATTTTGTTTGTGCTGTTGATTTTGCTCATTTTTGTTAATTTTTTCTTCTTCTTCTTTCTTTTTGTCCTTTTTTTCCTTTTTTTTCTTTCCCGGGTTTTGTGTTCCCATTTACCGACACCATCTGGAATGTCATCATCGTGTTTTCTGGGCGGGCACTCGCTGACTGGCTGGCTGGCTGGCTGTGGGCTCTCAATTCACATCCCGATTGAATTGATATGCGCGAATGCGTCCGCACGTACGTGTGATAATCACATTTTTCTTCCCGAAATCGAATCGCTGCCGTCAACGGAATTCGTTTGCTGCACTGCCGTTAAACAAAACAAAATCCGCCCATTTAACGCCATTATATTGTGTTACCGCCGAACCTTTTTGTTCGTCGCTGCACCGTGTGAAAAACAATGCAAACAATGCCATTCCGGGTGAAATTGCTTGTTGTATTTGTGTGTGTTGTGGGACCGGTATAGAAACAAGTCCAGCGGAACCGGCGGGCACTGTCGAGGGTACTGAAGCTGGTGAAGGCACCGATAACATCGATAATAACAATGGTATGAATAGTAGTAGTGATGCCAACAAACATTGCGAGTACCACTCGAGTAACGTTTACGATAGCTATAAGTACATCATCGCTTCATCCACCAATGCATCCGCTTCCCATTCGCCAATTCCTTCGCCTCCTTCTCACCATCTTCTTTTTGGTTCTGTACCTGTTACTTGATCCACGAGGTAAAGAATAACTGTGAGTACAGTGTGTTTGTTCACCTGTTGTCTGTCCGCGTATGCATTCGATTGGTGTGCGTGGCAACAATGGCAAGCTGCGACCGGCATACAATGTTGTATGCCGATCGATATAACAAACGGAGTCTAAAGTACCATCGATGCAGGGTGAGCGTTAAAATAGAGTGCAAATTGCTAAACTCACACTAACAATCTTGGTAGTAAAAAAACTAACAATGGTAGAAAACAATCTTAAATATTCATACCAAATCATAGCAATTGGAAAAAAAACTCATCGGAACGCTATCTCTCGTAGAAGATAGCAAGGATGCCTAACGTACTTCATGTTCGGATGCATACTGGAACCAAACCAGCGTGAAAACTTTACCTGTAATTTGTTCGCCCTTCATCGAACCAAGCAAGAGAATCTGGTACATCGGGGGGTTTATGTTTGGGGGCAGGATATGACGCTGAATAACACCATTAACACCTGCTTGTTGGCAAAGGCCTTCAAACGAAAGTACACGCCGCTGCACAATTCATATTCGAACACTGTAATTACCCTGTTCATGGAGCACTTATAATCGATGGAGAGGAAGCAGAAAAAGAACTGATTCCACAAAAGAAACTAGCTAATCATTTGATCTTTCCCTGCTCAAAGCTGTTTCCAGCTACGAGCCTGATCGAAGCACGTGATGCTGACGTCTTTTTACGTTCGTTACCTTCTTTTGTGCATCGTGGGGGCAAGGGGGAGGGGCGGAAGAAGAAGGAAGTGGTAGGGGGATAAAACTTGCTCCTTCCGGCACACGAGCAGACACGGTACCTAGAATCTTAATAGTAATTAATAATGCCCGTCCGCTCACGACGTGCCTAGTGGAGCATCCAAAACCCCTGTGCGCACCACTCGCTCCGCTCTGAAGGAGCTCTAACATCGTCCAGGCTTTGGTGCAATTTTCCTACGCTAATTTTCCTCCCGGGACTTGTTACAGATTACGCTGTACAAGCAGTGCACGCGAAACCACCAACTGCTTCTCGTGGTGTTCCCACTCCGTTACCCCGGAGAGCCGCCATACCTTTTGAACGGGGTACTGCCAACAAAGATTCCTAGTGCCCGTACATGTCCGTGCTCGGGTGTAGATGCGGCCGTAGCATCGTTTGCCAAAAGGCAAATAAAGTTGAAGCAGCATGATGGTCACCCAACCCAACAACCCCACCTTGCCGCGGAGCCAATTTGGAAGCGGGTGGAAGATTTGTTTCGGGAACCAAAAAAGGGAAAAGAGCAGAAATTGAATCATAATTCCCGAGAATGAAACGAACATGCGAAAAATGCTCAACTTCACTTAATTGCTTCAGACTTGGGTTTGAACCGCCCTCGAAATGACTGCCACCCGAGAAGACTAAGGCGGCTAAGAAATGCCGTGCCCGTGAGTTGAAGTTATTTTAGTGCAAAGAATGGAACAGCAAAACTTCCTCCGGCTTTCGGCCGAGAGTACGGGATGGGTTTTGTCTGATCCTGCCCAGTATGCCCAGGTTTGCGAATCCGACGGGGGTCCCCATTGCCCTACCATTGCGGGGAATTGGTTTTCATGCTTTCGAGCTGAATGATTAATCATCCTTTTAGTGTAGTATTCGTTTCTACGAAGGCGAAGGGTTCATCGTGCAGAACGAAGCTGGCCAAAAATGGGCAAGGTAAATTATGGAATTGTTTTTCAACGTACTGGTCGACCCGCAACTCGGGCACGGTACAATTGAATTTCGTACAAATATTTACACTTCGACGTGGAGTGTGTTTACACCGAGTGTCGGCTTTTCGTGGCTGCTGGGAAAGCAAAAAGTTGCCCCGTTTTCGGTTTCAAGGATCAGTTTGCACAATTGTGGTTGATTAGCTAGAACAAATATATAAATTCGGCCGACCGATAACTCCTGCTGCACGCACCGGCCAAGCGGCAGGTTGATTGCGTATCTTTTGTGATGGATCGAGAGGCTCTTGTTTTTTTTTTTGTCCACGTGGTTTATACACACACCGGACCGGACTTTTGACCGATGGCTAGCGACCGCAAATGCACGCCCATATTCATATTAGCGCGGGGTAAATTTGCTGGAAAAGTGATCAAGTGACCGCCACACCAGCAAACACACGTGCACAAGCGTTGACAAACGTTACAATTCAATTTGCACAGCACTTATCAGGTGCCAGCTCATGCGTGTGTGGATTGTTTTATTTATAGTTTAAAATAGTCGGCCTGCGCTCATTTACACGCACCGAAATGAGCTTTTAACATTGAACGGGGTTTTTCTCCGGTTGTTTTTGTATGGGATGGGTGGGTGATGCGGTCAAACGGATCGGGTCGCGGTGAGCTATGAATGTTTATTTAAAACAATTTGATTTACCGTTTAACCGTGGAATTGGTTTCATTCGGTTTATTGCATTTCGATGGCTGTGGGCCGTTTGTTGAGGGGTGGGTAACAAATTATGCACACCTGAGAACGTTTCCAACCGGACACCGAACACCGAACAAATGGGTAATTACTTGCGCTCGACAATGGTCAGATATAAATGGTGATTTGGAATCGGTCGCTAGAATTGAAAACTGCAAGCGATCGATCAAAAAACGATCAACGCCAATCACCATTACATGCACTGCGGTCAGTTTAGCAGTCGGCTGCTGGGGTGATATGCATTTGTTTAATTTCGGGCTGCTGTCTGCCCTTCCCGTGACTGGCTTGTGGTACAAAAATTTATCTTTCCAACTAGTGTTTTCCATAACAAAAAAAATAACACCAAACCAAACATACATCCCCACCCTCCAGCACACCATCCTAGCGTGTCCAGCGAAGCATTGAAAAATATGGTTGATTTATTCGAGCTCATCCATCTAAGCGGGCACACAAACACACACCCACACCACCGGAGCCCGTAGCCCGAATGTTTGTCCAGGCTCAACAGGCATAGCGAAAGTATAATTTATGTCACCAACGTAACGACTACACACCATTGATACGTGATCGGACATATTGCATGGCTAATTATACAACTCTGGTTTTGTGCCGGTTTTCCCGGGTAAACCCTCGTAAACCATTATGGCCGCGACGAAAATGTGCGCCCGGGCAGTGTGTATGTGTGTGTGTGTGTTTGTTGAATTAACTTCCTGAACTGGTGCTCTTTAATCTCGATCCGGGCAGGCAGGCAGCAACGCTCAGGCTCCACGCCCGATTCATGTTGGCTGGAAAACGGTGCATATAATTTGTGTCATTCATTGAACCGCTCCCGAGGGCTGGCGTTGGGTTGGGGTTATTCGCTTTACACCGGGCACCCCACTACCGAGAAATGGCCCGAGTACACCAATCGGCTGCCAATAGGCTGCGCTTGCCAGTACGGCGGGAATTTTCCCATCCCGTAGGCTATTTTCTGCCTTGTTCGTTACGCTTGACCGGTGGCGCTATCAACGGGAGCCTGGTGGTATTGGTTCTGGTGGTCAAGCTCGGTTCCGGTGTCAAAGCAATTTGTGAATTATAGCGCAAAATTAACTTTATAGATTGGTTCGGGTACCTTCCACAGCCACCTCGGTGCTCACGCACCCCTTGGTTCAGCATCCGCCTCGTGCCGTTCCGCTTTGACCCGAAGCCTAATCGAATGAGGTGGATTTTTTAGTTAAAGAAGAAGAGGGTCGGTAGAATCCATTTCCGGTCACCGTGATTTATGTCTGATCACCGAAGGGGCAAAACCGATAGATTCTAAACCTCGAAAAGTTTAGATCATAAATAATTGCCTTTACGCTCCCACCATCCGTGTCCATCCGTTACGTCTGTCTCCCAGTTTAATCAGAGCTAATCGAGCAGTCCTAAAGCCCAGCTTGTTTGGTAGAACTTCCTCGGTAGATTTGCTTACGCAACTAGACGTGGGGTTTCACTTTTTTGCCCTTAGCCTTCCATCCCGGTTGAAGCTCTGCGGACGGAGACAGCCGGAGCAAATCAATTACTGCACCAGTTTGCTGATGCAACGAACATGAAGTCACGAACAGGCAAAAATCCTCCCCCACGTTGGCCACAGCGTGTGGCGTAGTAACGAGCAGCAGAAGTGGCAGCTCCAAGTCCACACAACGATATCCACCGCCATCCGTTTGAGAAAGCCAAACAACCATGCATGGTAAACCATCCCCGGAAAAAAAAAAACATTTCCCTCCCGGTTGGGTGTGTGCACTAAGTGCATCGTCGGTGCAAAAAAAAAAGCAACAGTCACGAACCAAACATAAATATCCTGATATCCTGCTTTTTCATCCCTCCAAACTGCATCCACCGCTTTTGCTTCGTCATCATCACCATCACCATCATCGTCATCAACTGCTTCTTCCGCGTCTTCTGCCTTGGGCCATCTCGTTGGGAATTTGTCTTGCACCTCCCCACCCCCACCACCACCCGTCCCCTCAAACCTTCGTCCTCACCTGCCGGGGATTTATTGGCACCACCCGGGAATACCTGCTCTTCGAACGGATGGATTTTGCACACCAAAAAAAAAAGGGCAATCGACTATTGCCCAGCAGCCTGGGCTTAGTACGCCGGGCCCTGCTCCAACCTCCACCACCACCAGCGGCATCGCAAACAGCTTACATCTTGCCGTCATCTGTACCAACCTTACGCGCTCGGTGGCAATTATGGAAAGTTTGAAATCGTACACCGGTACGGTGCGGGATCGGGCCGCCCTGTACCATTCCTACATGAACCGGGTCGTGCAGAACCAGACGGAAGTGCGCCCGGTACGGTACTCGTACTGGGAGCAGCGCAAGCGATTCAATCTGCTCGAGAATCTTTTCCCGCGGGCCCCGGTCGATGCGATCGAGCGGACGAACGAGGCGGCCGCGGCCCAACACCGGGGACTCTACGATAACGAGCTGTTCGCCTCCATTGAGTATGTGAGGTGGATTTGTGAAAAGTATCGAGGTAACTCGTGTGTGTGTGTGTGTTGGCGTTTTTCTCTCTGTCCATCTACGTTCTACGTTCTGTAGTTACGGGATTCGTGGTTTTGCTGTTTTGTTGTAGGACTGTTCTTGTCTTCTTTTAACTTTCTCTATGCCACGTTCACGTCATGTGTTTTGTGTGCCTTTTGATCGATTTCTTTTTGTGTCATTTACGTCCGATCGTCTGTAGTATTGAGTAAAACAAACAGAAAAGGTAAGCCTTTTGATATGTGTACTTGTTATTAATTTATTATTTTGGTTCAAGTTGTAGTAGATTTTTTGATTCAAATAACAGAAATACATTAATTTATTCATAATTTGAAATTTATCTGAGCGCTAGTGCTAATTCCAACTAGCAATATCAACACAAAATAAAGCAGGGTTTTCGCTTCTGCCTACTCAGACAGACACTCATGCACGCACACGCACACACGCAAATGAAACCATTCGAGCTCAAATCGATTGGTTGTTTTTATATGCGATTGCTTAACGAGAGCAGAACATCTCCCGCACGATGGATGATGCTTGCTAAGTGTAGTGCCACTTCTACACCGGTCAGTCAAGGTTCGGCGTGTCGATCAGGCACACGGTTCGCGCGATTTCGGCATATCGCGGCATCCATCCATCCATCCATCCAGTGTTACCGAGTGAAGTACCGGGCGCCTCCATGGACAAAGCCAAATCGCATTATCTATTTTTAGCCACTCGGCGTGTTAGCGCATTAGTCCGTGCGTTGGTGTGACGCGTGAACAGTTTAACGGTTTGTTGATTCAATCCGCTTTATTTGCGGCCTTTTTTTACCACAGCCCTTCTCCACTTTGGTCGATTCGAAACCAGAAGTCCACGGTAGTAGTGCATCATAATGCGTCTTACCAACGTTACGTGGGTTATGCTGCGGCACAATCACGACCGAAAAGGTATTCAAACAATACGTTCGCTTCAGTGTGCACTCACAGGATAAAGATTTGCTTAAAACGAATGTGTGTGACATTTTTGCTAGTGCTGTACGGCTTTTAACCAAATTAATGCACCTTTGCATGGTTGGTATCTATCAGCGAAACAAACCGAACGCGACATTGCGTTGTGGAAACACATTTCGATCAGTTATCAGTCCTTCACCGGGAAAAAAAGTCAACCAGCCAACCCCTCTGCAGTAGCAGCAGCAAGCCGTTTGCTCTCGAGGGTGATTTGCTTTGTTTTTTGCTGGCATCTCTCCCCACTCCAATCGATTACGAAGCCAAGCACGTAATCCGTGAGTGAAGTTTTTCCGGTTCATAGGTTATAGCAACGCGCAAAAACCACTTCACCGATGTTGGCACACGCCAACCCGACCGGTGATGCACGAAGGGGTTCGGCGAAAAAAAAACTGGTGAATTTTTATTTATGAAAATAAAACTCAAACTAAAGCCTCTCTCTCGCTCTTTCCTCATGTGTGTGAGGAAATGTGGTAGCCTGTTGTTTTTTTTGTGAGTGTGTAATGGCAAAACCAAATAAAAAAAAGCACAAAACCCCTCCTGTGTACCAGAAAACGGGCACGCTGAAGTAGTGTGACATGTTAATAAATTAATCGTGATTTTCCACCCGAGGGCCCGCGCTACAAAGCCTGCCGCCGTTTTTAATTGAATGAACAACGAAATTACCATGAATTTCCCGACCAACAAACGGGGATTGCTCCAGGGAAACCGGCGCACACAGGTACACGATTTCGGAGGGCTGGAATTAAGCCAACAGCAAAAAAAACGGGTTGGTGATAGGGTTTTGGCTTTGGCCACCAATTGAATGACCCGCGCCTCGGTATGAACAGAATATTAATTAAAAGATTAAAAGCCAGCTCACAGACACAGGCAGGCACACATGAAGGGGACCTTTACCAAGGCTGGACGACGCTGTCAATGCCCGAAGCTTATCCCAGATACCTTTCAACGGTTTCCGGGAGGCGCAAAAACAAAAATACAAGTGATGAAAGTGATGAAAAGAATGTGGTGTAAAAATGTTTGGTGCAATGCTCTGTAGAACAGCATTGCGTGCGTATGTTTCCGTGTGTCTTACTACTTTTTTACACTTTTATTGGTTGCATTGTGGAACGCAATGAATAATATTCAATTAGCAAACGAAGTTACAAAAAAAAAGGAACAACGACCGAAGTGATCTCATAAATCCACAAATTATCGGTATAATCCAGAAGCGTCGTCCAGAGCAAGGGTTTTTGCCGTCCCCCCTTATACAACCAATTTTGGTTCGAAGTTGTTGTCCATTTATTACTTCATCAGCTTTCGTTCTTGTAAAGGATTGCCTCTCTCTTTTTTGCGTTGAGTGAAACTTAATGCATGTTAAAAAAATTAACAAATTTTATTCGATAGTTCTCCTTCTTTGGGTACTTTTATATTGACTTTGACTTTTTTTTATCAAGCGCTGATATGATTTATTCACTGTTAATGAGATTCATAACACAAACAAACCCCTTTTTTATTAATAAAAATGCTATAATTCACACGTGTTGATTGTCTAGACTGTCGATGACGCGAACCACACTACAATGGAGCCAGGCTGAATGGAGAAACAATTCGGTACAGTAATTGGAAGCGAATACATAGATTCGTTTACAAAACGTAAAGCCCACGAACAATGAAGAATGCACACGCACACACACACCCACATAAGTCAAGTTTAAATTGGTTCAAATGAAGGCAACCAACGGGGCAACCGCATTGCTGGTGGCTGGCTTTGAAATATTTATCATTCCTCAACCATTTATTAATTAAAACTTTGCACCCCGATCGGATCCTCTGGACCGCCAGGATTGCTGCACCCCCGGCCGATACAATACCGTAGTACCGTATCCGGCATCGGGCAATACCACATGATCCTTGAAACGGGAGTGGATGTTAGCTATTGCATTCCCAGGCGATGCCATTCTCCAGTCGGTTCGGCCCGCATCATATATGTGCAGTCGATCAATAACCAAACCGAAAAATCCAATTACCTACAAAATAGGTGCAAAACCTCACTCGCCCCAAATCATCGTTTTTTCCTCTCCTTCTCGCTCTCGTACCGGATACCGGTGTACATGTTTTGCTTTTTACGTCCGAAACACCGCACCACCGCACCTTCGTCCGTCACTCACAAGTACAGACACAGTGTAAGCACATTGAGCAATTATTGCACGGATCAGGGCAGAAAAGATACTGCTGCATGGGAACTGCTGGGCAAAACCGGACAGCTTTCACGTGCTTGTGGGTGAAAATGTTGGGGGTGGTGGGATGCACCATCGGCCAGCCAATGGAACACTTCATATATCATTCGGAAGGACAGTTCTATTTGTTGCAGCTGGCACTGTGAACTGCATTGCAATTCACGCCAAACAGACACACACACACACAAAAGGCAAGTGCGCATTGTGCCACCGAACTGCATTCCGATTGCCGCACTCTTCCACAGCATAATCTCTTCTGTTCTGAGGGAGGTTCTTTTTTCCCCCTTCCCGGTGAATGGTTGTACTGCTGGGATGCCACAAAGATGTGACCAAAGATGAAATGATTTCCCGTCACCCAACCACACCGACGGGGGTACATTCTTTTAGCAACTATTCTAATACACACACACACACACACCAAGCTTCCCGCAAAGCGGATGAATTTTCTGAGCGGGGGTTTTCCGATCTCACTTATTTTTTCCATTCGCTCGCGTTCAATGTTTTCTGCTCACGATTTTTGTTGTTGTTATACTTGATATTTTCACACACTGCACTTACAAGAGATTGACTTTTTGTTCTGTCGTTATCAGACCGAACCGGATCCCGTTGGGAACCTGGAAGACAAAGAACGCGCCAAGTGAGACAATGCATTGGTGACTTCCTTCGTTCGCGCTGCAGCAATCGGAAACAATACACATGCTGGGCTAGTTTAAGATGGGAGGTGGAAATCGCGACTGTTTCGGTCAGCTCATTTCCGCCTTGCAAAAAAAAAAGGTTCGTGGGTCGACAAGTGTTTGGTAGCAGCAAGTGTGCCTGTTCATGACTGTTTCCATCGTCTGCAGTGAAATGTGCTTGAGCAGCTTTTGTGTGTTACGAGGTGCATAAGGATGTATATGCGATAAATGATAAAACTTCCAAGGATCACGCGTACGGATACATTCCATCAAGCAGCTTGCCAAGAAAGCCAATATGTCTGTTCGGAAAAAAATGTATGCGAGGAATCATGAAAGAAGTCTTGCTTTCAGAACAGCGAAATTCAAAAATCTGTTCAGTGTCGATGCTGTCTCCAATAGCCAAAAACATCGAATCATTTCACCAGACAAGGCTTGAGGATTTTTGAGTAGGTGAAGTTTAAGTTTCAAACCAAGCTTCCGGCTCGTATTCCGATGTTTGGCCTGGTGGAATCAAATGGTGGTTTTGTCGTCTGTTTTCATTGACGCTGATGCCGGTGTGAAAATATCCCGATGTACGGATATTGAAGGATGATTTGCTTCCCTGTGTTGGCCTTCAGGCCGACTTTGGTGAAATTCAAAACTTTGTTTCTGCAACAGATTTAAGCTTCATGCTCCACGTCAAATCGGACTCTACAATGGCCCCTCTAGCAGTACAGATCTAGGAGACTTAGAGTATGAAGTTCTCTGAAGTCTTGCAGGACCCTGTATCTCTGGAGCAATATATTTTTGATCATATTTAGTGTTGCTTTAAAGCTTAAAAAATGCTTAACAGATGCATCAAACGGTGCTATGCCACTTTTGAATAATGCATATGCATCATCCATTTATTTGCCCATTCTTTTAAATGTCTTCCTTGAAAGCATTATGGCAAATTTCCTTTTAACCTAGAACCCGCCATATTTATCCGCGAATCCGCTAGTTTGGTTTTATATTCCAATTGTCAGGATGGCTCTGAGATAGTTTTTTCCCCATTTGTCCCTGTTTTGGTAGTGAAAAAAAGTATTTCTACCCCCCTTTGAACAAAGCAATGCTGGGAATAACATAATTCACCGAACGCTTTATAGTTTGCCGCGTTCAGTTTTGACTTTGTTCCGTTGGGAAGCGCACAAAAATGCAAATCCTTCACAACGAATGCTGCGTCTTCGCTCCTACCCTCTTTATCGCAGAGTGAAAGTGAAGAAAAAGAATTAAAAAAAACTAACACACAGACACTCGCACACACACAATCTATCTGCAACATTCCCGGGCTGGAAGCGTTACACCAGGAAACGGAGATGCTGGTTGGCGCAAAAACCTCAAACACAAGCACTGCCAGTCAGAAGCCAAAGCACGCAGACGCACTCCAGTGCTTCACAAAACTTCCATCTTTGCTATCAAATCGTACCGCCGTGCCATTCCCCCTTTCATCCCCTTCCACCTCTTTTGCTGTCCCACAGCCTTACAGTAGAATGGCAAAAATCGAGTTAAAAACATATTTAACCAACAGAAGGAAGAAAAAAAAAACACTCGCGCCTCCCAACGGGAGCAGCGACCGTGCGTGCGACGGCGTGGTTTCTTCGTGGAAAAGTCGCGACAGTGCGGAATCTGCGTGGCTGTCCACCCACCCACCATTGCCAGGGAGTGCAATGGTTGCCCAATTTTCCACGCCGCTATCCCGCTGGCTTTAATTTCCGGTCGTATTCGGGTGAAATCGACGGTGACTAACGAGTACCGGAACTCGGGAAGACGGGCACACCGGCCTCGGGAAAACGCCACGGAAGCCGCGACGATATCGGTCGATTGCAATGATGAGATGATGGTCGGTCGGACGGGTGGTATAGGGTGGCGAAATCTACCCGAAAGTTTACTTCATCGCCGGAAAACCACTACCACCATCGGGTTTAAAGCGGACCGGAGCACCATTTCTTGAATATTAAATAGCCAAGAAGAAGAAGAAGAAGCAACAAAAAAAACTCGCGCCCCGTTTTGGAGCTGAACACGCTTCAAACTAGCGAGGAGTCTCAACTTGCAACTTGCATAGTTTTGGGATGGCTCTGGACGAACGAGGTTTGCCTGGGACTGGGGCAGAAATCGGCCAACGAATGCAAATGTGCAAATGCGAATCCGTAACCGCAACCTTTCTACCCTGCTGCAGTTCGCGGAAATGTGTTCCCATTGTTGATGCCACGCAGTACTGCACAACGGTATACACATCCGGGACCCAACAGCAGCAGCAGCAGCAGCATGTTGCTGCACAATGGTGGTTTGTTGTGTTTTTGCATCGTTTCCTTTCTCAAAGTGTTCGTTCCTAAAATTTGCTTAACGCATTTCGGGCTACCACTACCATCTTTTCAAACTGCATCAGCGGAGAGTTAAAGAAGCAGCAACCCGAAACAGTGCCGAAATCGGAAGCAACACAATTCAGTTCGTCCGAATTTTCCTGAGCCAATCTATCGGCGGACGTGTGTGCCATGGTTGTGGTGCATCCTGTTAGGCGGTAAAAATAATACCGAAAAAGCAGTTTGCTTCCCTTCTTTTTCCCTCCCTCTCTCCCTTCTAGTAACTACTTTTCCAACCCTACTGTTGGAGCATTTTTACCTTTTCCGGTTTGAACGGAAGTTTGACTTTTTAAGCGAGAGCAATTTTACTACCTACAAAATGGGGCGAGAAAACTAGCCACCCCCAGTATGCGCCGCCTTGTGTGTTTTTTTTTTTTTTTCGCTTTTCCCTCTAGCCGGTAATCTTGTCTCTGTTGAATGCAACTTTTTGAAAGGAGGCCAATTGGCAAAAATGTTGAACCACCACCACCACCACCCGGTCGGGTTAAAATAAAATGGCAACCGGGCTACCGATTTGCCGCGATGATTGCCGTGATTGTGCCGACGACGAATTTGATCTACGGCCCATCGTTAAAATCGTTCAGCCCGCAGTTTTTTTTTCGTTTTTCGCTTCGTTCGAGGGGAGGAAATTTGATCGAGGTACGAGGGAAGCATAACTTTTTGATGTAACTTTTACGGCAACGATTTGGCGAAACCTGTAAGGGCGAGCGACCAGGAACGATGTGCGCCTTTTGCATACATAATGCAGGCATCCATCTACCTGGCCGGGGCAAAGGTAGAACCGATCACTCGGGGAAAAACTTTTATAATCGAAGGGCCCTTTTTCCGATCGTTGAAATGAATGTGTGTTTTGTGTGTGTGTGTGTGTGTGTGTTGAGGAGGTTTTTTATTTAGTTTTCCGCTCTCGTGATTTATTTCCTCCATCACAGCAATGAAAACGTGTTGATACATCTTTAAGAGGCAAACCCACCGAGTTTTGGGCGTTAGGAAGGCATCTTGTTTTGAGAGTGTTTCGGTGGAAAACTATGGTGTAAATCTCTCACCATTTATGTGAAGGGAACGCTGCCGCCCTAAACGTTAAACGTTCCTTAAAATAGCCCTTTTTGTTTGTTTATGTTTCAAGAAGCGCCCGAGTGCGGTGTGTGCGCTACAGTGATGGACAAAACAGTAAGATCATACTTATGATTTTTTTTAAACTACTATTTTCAATACTTCTATTAGCTATATCGCTTGCAAAGTATAGGAAAAGCTCCAGCAACATCTGGACCGTGTTAATTTTATGTTTTGTTTAGATTTTACCGAATAATTGAGTAAGAAAAAACAAAACAAAATTAAACTTACGATTAAACAATTTTTATCGTAAAACAACTACATAACTACAAAATAACCAACAAAATACGGTCGATATTCCTCACACGACAGGATTGGGTAATGAATCCCGTCCCGATCGTTAATTTTTAGGATTCAGTTACGTATCATGTATCATGTTAAGGAAGCCCAAAAAAGCAAGCTAAGACCTCTCAAAGCTCTAGAATTAAAAAGAAAAAGAAACTAGCCTCTGTTTCATTTCAGAACTTTGAAGAGGAAATAACCGGAATTAGGGGAGGAGATCATAAAACTAAATGAGACCCTATTGCTTAAGATTTTTTTTGCAATCTTTTCATAAAATTGACAAAATGGTATTTAGATTCAATTTTCTAATTTACTTAATACTATCTCCGGTTTTTAGAGATATTTAACTATCTTTAAAAAAACCGCTCGACTCGTTGAATTTTGCTCCATAAGCATAATTTTTAATTTTTATAATATTCGGTGGTCTTATTATTTTATCCGTCACTGTATGTTGAACATATATTTTTTAAAGCAATCTCATTTCATTCCCTTCTCTATCGGTAGTTTCACAGTGCGCTTTCTACATCCATCTCCAACTTCCACCCAAACGGAATGCAACCTCAGAAGCATTCCCGAAGGATCATTTTTCCATTCAGTTTGCTGTTGCATCCTTCCTTAACAACCGGCGGAAGTGAATCTGTTTGGTTCAACTGCATCGTCTGACGGGGTGGAGCAAAAAAAAAACGTTACAAAGCTGGTGCAATAGCTACCGGAAGCATACTCATTGAAAAGAATGTATAATGTTGTTGCCCTGCTGCATGTTCAATGCTCTCGACGAGAAGCTCTTTTCTGGCCCGATGGAGATGAGCTTTCCACATCTACTTGGTACATCGTTGCTGTACCCCTCTTGCTTGCTCTAAATGGGAGTTACCCAATAAGATATTATCTAGGATCGCCACCGCGTGAAAAGTACGCTTTCCCGTGAAAGGAGCTTTGCCATCAAGCTTTTCCACCGAAAGAGAATAAACAGAGCGCCGAGTAGCAGCTCCCTTGTACACACCTAATTGCCAAGCTTATTTTACGCCACGACAACCAGGAAATTATGTCGCAAATATGGCCAAGAGTTGTAATCTCATTATGGATATTGCTATTTACTACTGTGCGGTGGCGTACATTAGCCACGCGCAAGATTGATGGCGGCAACAACAGGGCAAAGTCCCACGGCAGTGCTTTAGCATTCGCTCATCGAGTTGCTGTGTGTGTTTTTTTGGTGTGCTTTTTCTTTGTTTTTTTTTCTCCTCATCTCACGATTTTCGTCAAGCTTACGGTTGAACGAAATAATTTGTTAGTCAAGTTTACTTTTCCCAAGAAACATTACACCCGGCCTCAACCGTCGGTGTGAATGAATTCAGCGGTTGCCGCGAGGTCCGCTGCCCACCCCAAAACGGTGAGCGAATAAATACGCAACCAACGGCAACTAAATGGCTGAAATTGGCACATTTTGCTGCCCGGGCACGGGCTATATTTTCGCCCAAAAGGAACCGATCAGGCGTATCGAAACGCTTCGGAAAAGCGTTGATGCCGGTGGTGACGGTAATATCCACCGCCGTAGGTCAATTCTCCAAAATAATGCCGTGAAAGTTTTTCATGCGTAGAATTGCTTTTGGATTTTTGAATCTTTTTTGTAGCTCGCTTGCTTTTTCCTGCAAGCGAGCAGTAGTTTGGCGCATGGAAAAAGCCGAAGACGAGCTTAAACGGAATCATTTCGCCATTATTGATGGTTGCAGAATGAGACATCCAATTTTTGGTTGATGTCTCGTGCCGGTTAACGTGGCGAAGTTTCACAGCGCTTCACCTCTCGCTGTGTGCGGTGAATGTCCGGTTTTCCAATTTTTAATTTTTACCACAGTCCACTGACGTTGGTTGGCCTGTGTTTGGAGTAAGCCCGGACCACTAAATATGCCCGTCACCGGGGTGTATCCTGGTGACCTTCTGCTTATCGCTGTACCAGCGTGGAAGAACATAATAATGATCCTTACCTAGATCTTCAGAGTGTGTTTCTTTTCATGAAAATTGGACGCCAAAATCATTCCCAAATTTCCTACTGTGTGGCAATAATAATTCATTGTGTGCTTCGTTCTTTGTGACATCGTCGTGCGGCGAGAGAAACGATTCCCTTCACCAACAATGATCTCTGTTACACTTATCCACTAATGATTTTTACCAAAGTAAGATACGACAAAATCGGAGAGATGGATACCCTGAGGTGCCTGGCAAAGAACTTCGAGGAAGTGCACACTCTCCCCTCGGCGCATTAGGATTGGGTCCCATTTCGATTTTAATTAAAATTCCTCAAATAACATACGGCGTGTGTTGCCGGTCGGTGGCATTGGTGCGCCTGTACCGCCTGTACGGCTTTTGATGTGAATCGTGGTGGTTGTAAAGCCGCCAGGAAATACCAATTCATCTATCACTTTGTCAGTTTGGTTTGAATTTCATTCCTCTCCGCCATCAGCATGGCAGCCTATCAGCTGATATTTCATTCCGTTCACAGAATCGGAGAAGAACGATCGAAAACCATGGAGGCAAGCATTTAAGGGCAAAAATGTTTACAAATGCTTTAAATAGTTGGCATATCTTTCATCGTAGAAGTTTGGACGATCTTTATATTGGTGTGTTTCGGTGTTGCAGAGAAAGTTGCACATTTTCTTGTAACTGGCGCGGTGAAACGTCAAAGTACGGCTAGACAGGAGTCGGCACAAGCAGTCTGCCTATATCCTCCTTCGTCATTGCATATATAACAGATGACAGGACCTAATTAAGCAAATTACAGTACCATTTCGCATTATTTAAACAATTCGCCGCGCCAAAAATTCCAGACAACATGGCGTCTTGTCGCTTCTTCGAGCCTCTCCACTGTTGTACCTGATTGAAATTCTCCACCTATTCTCCATTAACCACAAATGGTATCATAAAAGTTTCATTAAAATTAGTGTAAGAAATACAACTCTCTTTTCTCGTCCCACCGAACCAGAACTCATCGTACCGGAATTAATAAGACAATGATTAATGTGTACCATTGGGTAGTCCAGCCAGACAACCACCAGTCCACCATCAGCACTTCTCTCACTCCAACAAAATGGGATGGGAAAAAGTTGGATTAAAATTAAAAAATATTTCTCTCCACTAATTGAACCTAATTATGATCTATATAGACGTCGGTAGGGCAAACGCAACGCATTTCCTTCCTACTGCTATTCCTGCTCCCGGCTAAAACAAAACCACCGTGTAGCCAATGTTGCTCTATAGCACGGTGCTCCGTCTTTTAGTTATTAACATTTTATCCTAACCACCGGCACTATTACTTCCCTTGCGGTCTTAAAGGAGCTCTATGCCACCGCTATCGTCGAGTTTTGGTCTGCCCCGTATTTTTACACTCTGACCCGTGGCGCTAATGGTTTCCATTACTGTGTCGTTATTTATGCCACTTTTTAATATGTTTCCTTTTGGATTGCCGCACGTCGCGCCGACAGGGATATAATGCAACCGTGCGCCCGGAACGCGAAACGACGGTGGCGAACAACACACCGGGTTTTTCTTCCGCTTCGTCCGTCCGTTCACCGAATGGGGGCAGATGTGTTCTTAGAAGACACTTAAGAATTCTCGCCAGGCGAAACCGTCCAATAATCATACCCCACACAACCATCTCACGACCATTACGCTGTTCCTCACGCAATTCATTACCACGTTCGCCGCGCTCCAAACGTGGCCAAATGCATTCCCACATTCTTTGCCAGCCTGTCGCTCGTTCGCCCTTTTTGTGTGCTGTTCCCGTGGTCCTTTCGTGGACGGGGTATAAGATTCCACCGACTTCACTAACTTCCTGGTGTTGGTTGCTTCCTGTTGTTGTCCTTCATGTGATACGCGTTCCGTAACCTGGGTCCTTTTGTAGTTATTATTATATCGTACCGAACCCGGACCTTGGTTAGCTTGACGCTCGCTAGCTGACGTCCCCTCAAAGCGAATGGGCGTTCCCAGCTGCCGGGGATGATGGGTAGTGCGGGTAGTGTTGTCTGTAATTGTTCTAACAACCGACCGTCCATCAGGACGCTTGTGGGTCCACGTTGGGTTTATCACACCATCGACCCTACCGATACCATTCCGTCCCAAACGCTGTGCACTCGCGCGGTTTTAATCAAGACATTTCTAACATTTTCCATTTTCTTTTCTCTTCTCTTGGACATTTCTTCCCACTGCTGCCCACCTGGCCCGCTAATAAATGGATATTTATAACCAGCGACGATGCGAAATGGCACCGACGGAACGCTCATCCATCCGGGCGTGGTCGAGGATGACTCCGGTAAGGTCGGCGTAATCGCTATATGCATCCTGTTTGCGTTGGCCTTCCTCGTCGGATCGGTAAGTGAATTTGGTTTCCCTAACAAAGCTTCAAGCGGCTAGTACCCATTACCGGACGTTTTATTCCTGAGTTTTTTTTTCTTTTTATATCTTTTGTAAAACTATTTTCTCAACTTTTTCTCGTTGATGGAAAATTTTCAATTTCAATGTAATGAGTTCAATTTTCTTAGTTATCTGTTTCGCATCCCCTCTTTTGCAACCGTTCGTTTAAAATTCCATTTAATTATTTTCTACCGGCCCCTCCGCAGCAATGCTTTCAAAAATCAAACCTTAGAAATTTTCTTTCAATAATCAGATAAGGCTACTGGATAACTATTTATTTTCTTACCCATTTTCTTCGTTCTGTTTTGGCTAGATTGTGCTCTGTTTATATCGCTACTACAATCACGCACGCTCGACCACGATGAACTTCGACAATCCGGTGTACCGAAAAACTACCGAGGACCAGTTCAGCCTGGAGAAGAACATGCAGAGCCGCATGTACCCGAGCACCGTTGGCGAAGAGGTAAGAGCGCTAGCCCGCGACTACACCGTCTGCATTAGATAAGGTGATCCGTTCGGCTACTGGCGGGAAAATGGTGGCGAAAGGTGAGCCGTGTCCCCGTCTGTGCAAATCACCTGCGATTTAATAAAACGGATATCCTCGATCGTCGGTGAGAGGGGGATCGAGAGAAAAAAAGGGACAACACAGCACAAGGCATTAGGTTAAACGTTAGCGCAAACTATCTCACCGGTGTCACGAGTAGCGAGTGGGTCGTAATTTTTGTAAAAGCAAAACACTTCGAGGGAATGGATCGGTGGAGTCCGGCGCTGTGGTCCGTGTGCTGTGTGCGCCGATGTAGAGCGAGAATGGAGAAGATGGAAATGGGAACACCTAACGAAGAAGGATTACAAATCGAGCAAATTAGTGTGGTGGTGGATAATGGAATAGGATAAATGGAAAGCGTTCCGACTGGCCAGAAGGAAGCCGTCCGGGACATTTATTATTGGGCAAAGGTACAGTGGACTGTTAGAAGTGGACAGCACAAGGCTAGACAATTCTAGTAATCTTGCTAGAAGGAACAAGTATTAAAGGTAGAAACGATTTATGAACAGGCTTGGATCGATCTCGATGTTTCGATCTCGTACCAAGCGCCACGATGACGATGAGTGTTAGTCGAGTCATGGTCCTTTAACGACGCCCCACACTCTTCGGAAGATGCTTAGTAACGGTTCAGATATTTATGTAAAGTATCATTCAAGATCGGTCATTCAACATTTTATCCACACATACACACAAAGAAAAAAGCGTTATCATAAATCATAACGTGTCTGCTGCGTGTCCTCACGGGTTCGGGGGTTAATCTTTTTTCCATTGGCTCAGAGATAAGTGAAGTGTTTGCTAAGGAACGGTTAATATGCTAGAAACGCCCCAAAAAAAAACTGCTCTAATTAAATCCTCCGGTTCGCCCGGTCACATTTGTCTCGTCGGCGGCGAGTCTTCAGGGTGAGCTCGCATGTGCGGCTCATACGGCTCATAAACTCTTTCTGTAAAGTGAGCAGGAAAAGGGTGCAAAAAACCCACTTTAAAATTTCATTTCATTCGTCCCCAAAAGAGTTGTTGTAGCTGGGATGGGCAAAACAAAAAAATGGCAGGGCATCTACTGCTGCTGGATCCAAGCATATGGGTGAATATGAGCAGATATTAACCTGATTAAATCCTTGGTGCTTGGTTCGGTCGTGCAGAACCACGTGGTACTAGGTCGTTGTGATGAGGAGGTACACAGAAGGACATAACTAAAACACTAACTAAAAGTTTTTTGTTTGCACAAAGCTTTTGCCTCGCTGCTGTATATTCATTTGCCACGTTTTTTTTGATCAACCGTCATACCTAGAGTAAACATTAGGGGCAGTCACGGGTTTTCGCCGGGCTTTTTCCTAACGTGTGGTGTGTCCCGCAAACCATACGGTCGGGCCATACCGGTACCCAACCCAACAACCCGCACACACACACACTCATTCATTCGATTTAGAGTCTAGAATCTGCTTTGTGTGAAAAGCGACACCGTAAGGAACCACTTGGGGGTGAATAAGTGTTTGGGGTCAGTGTCGTGTCGAAAGTGCCCACCCCCACCTTCCAGTATTCCAGCTTCCTGGGTTCACAGGGAAAAGTCCATCGAACAACAACAACAACAACAACAATAACATAGTTAAAAAAAGACCATCCGTATACGTTGTATGCGGTACAACGTTTCAGGCTATGGACTCCAAACTTTTATATCCCCAACTCTTACCGATTCTGCCCTCACTGTGTTTGAGTTTAAGTTGTGACAGTGTGTGGTGTTGTGGAGCATGGTATTAGTTCTTTTTTATTCCGTTCGTTCCTGTGCGTGTGTGTGTGTGTGTGTTCCGCATCCTAGATGCTGTCCTCGCCCTGCTGGACCGACATGAATTATTCACAGCCGTGGAGGCGCACAGATGGATAATAAAATAAGCTAACCGACGAGATATAAGTTTTAAGCAAACAGTCACTCCGAGCATTCTACGGACCAACTTTTTGGACGCTTTCATTTATTTTGGGTTTTGTTTTCGGAGGGTGTTGCTGTTTGGATTGTTTTTTTTTTTCTTGTTTTGCGAACATGATTAGAACTATGCTTCGCACTTCGGTCAATTAGGTGGGAAACTTTGCATTTGAAGCACAGTAGCTATCGTTAGGTGGCATCAAGTATAAATTGACACACTTCCCATTACGTCGTCCCACGATTCAGTCCGCTCCAAAGTACTATAACGTGAGCCATCTTTCTGTGAAAAAAGTTGCAGCGAAACGTGTGCAACAAAACAGGTAAATAATGAAGGAAGAAACACATGGAAAAAAGAAGGCGACCGGCAGGTGTTGGAGCCTGATTTGTGATTTGCAAAACAGAAAACCTCACCCTCACACTCTGTTGGAGTGTTTTCGTCTGGAAGCTTCAGTATCTCCTCGTAAATTTTTTTCTACAGTTTTCTTTTGTGTTTTTCCGCGGATCCGAATAGTGTCACCCGGAGGTAATGTTGAGTCTGGGCTAAAAATCTGTCCGTTGCACCTCCCGGCCAGTACATGTACAAATGTGGACAGGTCTCGCGATTCACGAAACGCTTTTCCACTTTCTATTTATATCCGGATGGCAAACAGCGGCGAAGGCACCAGGGACTTGACTTGCATGACTTGCTGGCAGCGAATTCGCATGTTGGCCTCGTCCAGAATTCTTCACGCCCTTCCACTCAAATCGGACCGGATACCGAATGCGGGAGGGGAGAAGAAAATTAGAAGCATGAAAACGGAAAGCTTGACTTCAGAATGCATTTGTGTGTGCTTCTTTATGTGCTGAAGGATTTCTGCACTGCTGTGAGTCCCGCTATTCGGACGTCTAAAGTGGCTTCTAATGCGCCTTTTGCCAGGATTCAGGCAGCAAGAGCAGCTGTGAGTGAGCTAAGCTGATTTTGCTGGCAAAAGACGCCCGGCCAGCCCCACGGGAATCTGGCTGGGCTGGCTGTGTTTTTGTGCATTGTACGGTTTTATTTCCTTATTCGCACAAAATGCACTCAAAACCGGAGAGGGATGGGGGGGGGGGGGGGGGGGGTGGCAGACTGTTTGTGATGGTGGGAGCTGGGCACTAAGAAAGGATTAAAAACTATCTACCCGTCCCGACATCCATTTTTCAGTGCTTTCTACGCTTATTTCTGATGCTGGAAAATAGAGGAAAAGAGAGAGAGAGAGCGAATGCTCATGGAATTGAGATGGAAAAAAGGGCGATTCCCTTCACACAACAGACCTTCGAACAGATACGATTCTGAGCAACAAAAGTCGAGCGTGATGTGAAAGCTCAGCCATTCTTTTTTTTTTGGTGCAGCATCAGATTTAACTGTAGATTAGGCAGCGTGGGTTGAGGAACAAATTACAAACAAAAGTACACTGCTGGTAGATATTGGTATAAACACTGAGCCCTCTTTTTGGGACTAATCTGTGCAATAGTTTGCTTACAGGTCAAGCATAATTATTTGAACATTTCTAGGGCGATAAGTGTGATTCTGACCTTGGCGCTCCAGGAGCGGATCTTTACGTGGTGCTGAGGTGGCCGTCATGAAGAGCTTCGAAAGGACCCTAACTGTTTCAGAAACGGGCCTAAATCCTATAATAAACTCATCGGAATTCCATTCGTTCCTTTATAACTCCAAAAAACTAGCATGGAGGAACGCAAAAGTCATGCATGACATTGCATGGCATTTAAGGCAGGCTAATAACTTTCATTCGTGGAACTTAGCCTCGCTCCCCTAAACACCACAACAAAGTTCGCATGAGATTACAAGAAAAAGCTCAATTTTAAAATAGGACATGGTCGAATGTCAATGGCAGATTAAACTTTCTGATTGAAACCAGCACAATAGAGGTGTTACTTTAAGCACCAAATACCATTACCATGTGCAACAGGTACCGGTGCTCAGCTGCGAGAACTTACAGTTGATACATTTTACCGGGGAATCCGCTAAATGATACGTTTACACAATTTTCCGAGAATGTCCGGGGGTTGGAAAAGGATTTGTTTTAATATGACAATGCCCGGTGTTATGATGACTTCAAAATTGTTTTTTTTTTTAATGAATATGAATAGGTTGCAAATAGCATTTCCAGATCAAAAGGCTTAACTTTTAGCTGAAGACTTTATGGTTTGTGAACTTAAATGAAGATAAATTCGAATTATTGAAATTATCACCTCAAAAAGCAGTGTTTGTCAATCAGATTTTAATCCAGAAATTAAGCAAGGTTTTTGAACAACGTCCATAGTAAATAAGTTATTTTCAAAGTCCTTGCACTTATGTCCATCAGGGAAGAGCAAAAGACTAGAGGACGTGCTGCAGATTTCGTTTAAACTCATGAGAGATCCTGACTGCATCCAGAGCTGGATATTAATCTCGGTACATCTTAGCATCCAATTCATCCACCCAAAAAGAAATCAAGATGAGCAGAATTTTATATAAAATTGTTCATTTCAATCAGAAATTCATATTCCTTCGCCCGACGCAGATATAAAGGCATCCAACGAGCAGGAATTACTTAACATCAAAAGCAAAAAGGGACATGAAGGTGAACGCCGGTCAGCATCTTGAAGCATGCCCTAACCCCCTTTTCTTCGTGGTCTAAAATGCTAAAACGTGACGGACTCCCTGTACACTACTACATATTCCGGGTTTTGATTCAACAACATTTGCTCTCTTTCTTCTCTTTCTCCAAACTTCTTTCTTCCACACTCTTGCTCTCTCTCTCTCTCGCGCGCGCACTACTACGCTAATGTATGTAATCTCATGGTCGTTTACATCGTGATTGCCTTCCATATCCTTCCCCGAAATGATTTGCCAAAAACCAAAACCAAAAACTGATTCGATTAACGATCCTTTTGCCAAAAAAACCTTCCAACCCGAATTCGATTAACATTATCTAACCGTGTCCCCGTTGGGTTACAATACAACAAAAAATTCAAAAAAACCCTAGATAAATACATTTCACTACCGCACTTGAAGTGTTTGCCAAAGTAGCTTAGCTGAAAATTAAAGTTCTGTCGTAGGGTGGAGGTGGTGGTGGTGTTTTGTATTATGTGTGTGCGTGTGCGTCTGTGTCTGACACACGGAGTAGGGAGATAATGCAAAGATAAGCAACCGGCAGCCATACAAAGGGCCATCGGAAAAGCGTGTGAAAAGAGAGAGAGTGAAGGAAAATGCAACACACCTTCAAGCTTCAGAAGCTCTGCAAAAATCGTATCGTCAGCGCATCTCATCAGCGTGGCGGTGCATCCACCGGACGTGGTTTCGAACATCCCATCCATCCACCCTCCAAAGAGCGCACTACGTACTTGTACTAAAAACCGCAGCAAACGTGTCCTTCATCAACGCTTTTCACCGTCCACACACACACACACTCAAAAGCGCGCGCAATGAAGCACATTAGTTCTACACTCACACGCCACGAAGCGTCATAACTGTGCACCACCCATCATCAAATGGCCATCGTCACCGTGGGCCACTGAGGAAAACCCCAACCGACCGACAGACCAACGCAACTTTCGAATCATAAAATGTACAAACGAAAACAACGCGCGAGAATGCGAGATGGTTGTTTGAACGTTTACGACCCGCACACGCGGAAGGTAAGGCCGCCGGGGTACAATCGAAGCCTGGTTCTGTTCGTTGTCGTTCGTTGGAAAAACTGCAGTATAGCATTGTCTTGCTAGTTTTTCTTTTTATCGTCGGCATGTTTCGGTTCAGAAAATGCATGCACCGGTGTCGGTGTGTAGTACGTTTAGTTAGGTTGATGTATTTATTACTTTTTTTGTATTATTATATGTTTTGCATGTTACTTTTGCAAATGTATTTTTTTTTCTATGCCTCTCTCTCTCGGTTCCATTTACGGTGGACCATTTATAACGCTTCAGTTTTTAGGTTTAGATACGCGTACTAGTTCGGTTCCATGTTTTGTCCTCGAAAGTTAGTGTGTTTAACTTTCTCTTTCTGTCTCTGTAATTTCAAGCTCCAAGCCAGGGTTACCATATGGTAGATTTTGATACAAGATTTTCCGAATTCTGATTAATATTAGATGGAATAGAAGGAATTTCCCGAACCCTAGTATGGAAAATTTTGTACTGATGTATGGGTTTGTTGAAGCTATTTTTATTGATGAGCTATTATGTTACATCGACATAAAAGTTCGACCAATGCGTCAGAGTTAAATTAAAATCGGAGTCCAAGGAGACATCTTGGGACATCCCAGAAAAATAATTTCGAAGTATTCTATAAAACGTTATGCATTCTCTAGAAATTAGTAGTTGATGGACTGGACGCCAGCAGACGCTTTCTGCGGTTGAACTAACTGCAATAGGTCCTGCCTTGTGAAGACCGGCACCACAACTGTATCTACTATTGCACCACTTCAATCACTTCATTGGAGACATTTAAGTAACTGCTTGAAGTTATCTGTTTCGAGGAGTCTTGATGTATAGTCAAAATTTACTGGGTGATTCAAAATCATATAGTTACCAAGACGGGATGAATTTTTGTTCCTAAATTTTAAATGCTAATCTCGTCAGATTTTTCTTGGGAGTATTCTGTTTAAATTCTGTTAAATATTTAATAAAAGCAGGTCACGACAGCTTACAAAATTTGTAAAACCCTGCTAAAAGCCACGCGTCCTTCAAACGAACATTCTGAAGGTTAAAACGGTTAAAACCGAAACTGCATGCAACGGCCGTAAAAAAAAGCTCAGGCAACTGTATAAAAACTATAACTGTCGTCCTGCAACACATGGCGTACCAGTTAAACCACTTTCGGTTTGTTGTTTCCAAGTGTTCCATTCCGTTCCTAGGAGTTGTTCTTCTAGCTATTTACAGTTTATTTTTGAATGTTCCGCATGTATGTTAAGAATTGTATTTATTATTGATTATATTTTTGCTCTCCAATTTATTTAGATTATTTATTAAGCGTTCATTGCAAGGAATTGTTTTTAATAATGTATTAATCTCCCCTTTTTATCTTCTCCACCATTCCACTCCACAGGCACAGGAACCGCTCACCCGACCGGCCACCAACGATTATGTCTAATAGATACCAAAAAAAACAAAAGACTCGTTGGTCCACGTACCACACGCAAAGCAAGCCAACCAACACGCTCAAGAAGTGATTTTACAACAACATCAAAACCAATGGCGCTACATGGATGGGTCACTACAGCAGAATAGATATTACCGGTGCAGCAGCAGCATAATCATTACAGCAAAAGCAGTCGAACGCACCAGCCGGAAAACAACGCCCGTCTGGGTGGAAACGAGCTGGCGACATTTGTCATTCGAAGTCAAAGTGTCGTGCATGTGCAATATATTATTTAATAGGTAGTAGACAAAGTTCAGTGGATCATAATTCAAATTTGAGCAGATTCTTAACAGTTAAACTTAGATACAGGCACAACAAACTACAGACACTCACAGAGATAACTATAGAAGGTCAGGGAATGAACCACAGCCCGCCGGTAAATACTCATCGAGTATAGCAAAAAAAGCTTCATTTCATTTTCTTCTTTCCGGAAGATCCCCAGAGGATTCAGGTGGGATAACATCAGCAAAATTTAAACTTTCCCTGCAAACACATTTAGGTAGTCTTCAGATGAATCCCCCCCACATACATACAGATGTATGCAATACGCTTCAGTGATGGTGGAAAATGACTGCTATTAGTATGATTGTACGCGGGAAAATTTAAAAGGGAAAACAAGCCGTTACACTTTTCCTGTTTGTTTTTGTATAATACTCCATCGTGTGTGTGTGTATGTGTACATGATAACTAATTGTTTGCTGGAACTGAAAACCATCCAAAAGCTCATCCTAAACACAGCGCCTAAATTTATGCAAACCTGTTCTTTTTTAAACGATTGCATACTACACATCGGGGAAAAATGCGAATCGGTGAAATGATACGAATGAAAGGGATAGATGTAAATCATTTTTTCGAATTGCTTAATGTCCTAAATTTGTTTTGTAGCTTTAAGTAGTGGAAAGTGTCAACCCAGATCCAGTTGTGCTACTGTGGGATACACGGATAGGGCAGAGTTTATTAGGTAACCACTGTTAAGCTGCTTCGTTTATTGTAATTCAAAACAAAATTACGGTTAACGGCAGGTTTTTTGGCTTCTTCACTGTTGGTTTAGGGCAAATTAGAGAAGAAAAAAGACGTGTGACGATTGTTTAATGTTATGTTTCCCAAAATTACACACATACGGAAAAAATGGATAGGATTTAAGGGACTCCTAGTACTATGGTAGACTGAAAAGTGGGTAAACAGTGCGTCATGATGCACATGCAACATTGGCCATGCTGTGTCATCGAAAACCATCGGAAACGGAACAATTTTTGCGAACCGTGAATGGCAGGCGATATTCACGGCGGGAAAATTAAATATCTAATTGTAAATACACCAAGCCCAAGTTTCGTTATGTAGTTTAATTTTGTTTGTTTTTTCTCTCACTCATTTGAATCCTTTTCCCCCTTTTTAAATACTTTAGTTTGGATGACATCATTTTCTCCGCATTCATAGTCCTTTGTTTTCCTTTTGTTTCGTTCTTTCCACATTTTTCCTCACACTTCACACAACCAACCAATGTAGCACAATTTGCAGCGTAGATAGTGAAATTTTCCTTCCATAAAATTAAACCGAATCACATTGTAAAACTCCTATCGGGGTGATGATGTTCCTGTTTTGGTGGTGTTTGCAAATCGAGCCAAACCCCTGTTAGCGCCTCGTTGCGATAGAATTTAAACAAAACTGCGAGCAAACTGCGAGCAAACGCAGAAAAGAGTAGCAATCTGGCCGTTTGTCCCCAGTTTGTACTTGTTCCAGCCAATCTTTGTTGCGTCCTAATCCCATTCTAGCAATATGTAACGTTTATTAGCTTTTGCACACAACAAGTGTAACAAAATGTTTCCGCAACTACTACTTCTACTACCAACTAAGTTCTTCCTATGCAGATCGTTAGAAAATATTGAGACAAAGAGGAAAGTGCTAGTGGATGTGGAAAATTTGTAAGAAATCAATTAGCGAGCTAGGAGAGGAATTAGGATTATTAGGCGTTCGGTTTTTTGCTCAGATATTTCCCATTCTTAACCCAACGGCACCGAAGCGTGTGTCCGGGTTGCATAGACATTTGCTCAAACTGAAAACGTAGTGACATTTTTGGATGCGGTGGAAAGCAGATTGCACAGAAGGAGGGTTCCAATGTGGTGCATCTTACACTAGCATAAGCATAGCATAAAGTAAAGCAACAAAAAATTGCCCCAAACAACAGAGCAAAGAACGTTCGCCAAACAACAAGAGAGAGACTCTGCTCTGGTACTAAATAAGGCCAAATACTTTTTACACTTACAGAAGCTAACACCGACAGCTTACACAAATGGTGATTTAATTCGAATTCCTAGCGCAACGGTTAGCCAAAACACAAAACCAATAATCCATCCAACAAACCCCACAGTGGTGGCCTGGTAACACTACACTCTGTCTCCTATTATCGGCTTTTTGTGATTACATTGCAGTCCGTTCGGTGAGGTTCGTTATGGAGGGCGGCAGAGCAAAACCCAGTATGCGAGGTAGAGCGAAAAAGAAGTGTTATAGAAAATGAGAGATTTTTAATTACATAGAAGCAGAAAAAATGAACGAGAACCATCGTTTATAGTTAACTAATAACTAATTTATGCTAATTTTAGATCCCATTTTTCTAGACACCCTACCTACAAAAAAAAAAACTCAAGCGCAAGGGAACAAAATGGAGTGAAGCGAAAAGATGCAGCCAAAATTTGGGAGTTACTAACTTTACTGAAAACGCTCAAACATTAAGCAAACCGACAGCGTGAACCCTTGAGAACATTTAAAAATACCGAAGGCTACGCGAACTACTACTGCAAAACTACTGTACTGGTCAATGCATAAATGTAGTAAAAGTTTTTTCCACCTTCATTCACTCCAAATCAACCAAGTCAACGGAAGCGAACAAAAACCATACAAATTCAATATAACTAAATTTACACCCACTTCACAGATTTAATGTAATACGTAAGATATAAATAGAGGTGGTTTAAACAAACAACAAAACGATTAAACCATGATAACAAAAAGCAAGGCTCAACATTGGCAATTAAAGTAAAACAAAAGACGAACGAAAAGTAAAAACAAAAAAAAAACTAGATACAAAACAAACAAAAAAAACTGTAAATATAATACGTTTGCAAGAGCATGATAATGGCGGTACCACGGAACCACACTACAAAACCAGTTCAATCAAGAACACTTCAAAAATGTCCACCAAACCATCTAAGCGTAAGGGTTCAAACATCAGTCCACGTGTGACGGATGGAAGAACCTTGTGTCCTGGTAAATATTTCGATTTTATTTTTGAGGGGATGGAGCCTTTTGTTCGATGTAAAAATTAAATAAAACAAACAAACAAGTGACAAAAGTTGAATTGATGGTGGTAAACGCGATTGGGCGATGAATTCAGTGTATTCGATGTTTCGATGGAACTAACACAATCCTTTTCGAAATACGGAGTCAGCAAGGGGAGATTTTTTTTTGTCACTCACATACTTCAGCATATACACATTTCTTTAACTCAATCAGTAAGCAAAGGCCGTGAATGCTTGCAGCTGCTCAAAGCAGCATGGCACACGGTCATCAACGGGCAACACAGCATAGGGCAGAAAGACACAACGGTAGAGATAAGCAAGCGAGCAAGCGAGCAAACAAGCAAGGAAACAAAGTTAATTATCGGTTTTGTACATACAGATATACAGATTAATATAGCAAAAACAAAGAAGGAAAAAGGATTTAATCTTAGTTATATATACATCTTAACGCTTAAGGGTTCGACGGTCGTTCAAGAAGGTGCAAAAGGCGGGATGGATGGTGGAAAGTTTGTGCTTGGGAAAAGTTTTGGCAAGCGAAACTGCAAGCTCAAAATGATGTGGTAAAGAGATTGAAACTATGTACTATAATAAATAAAATAAAAAACAAAGACAAACAAACAAACCGGAAGATTTGTGGTAGTTTGTCTGGTTTGGTATTCATTAGTTCTGAGATTCTCCTACGTAGAAGCTGCTTACCAAAATGGATCAAACCGATGACACAAAACATCGAACTGGAGGAAACTGGCTGATGGCCTGAGGAAACTGCTCTGATTTAGATTACCCAGGCTCGGTGGTTTTGTCATGTCATGAGAATGGCACCGGACGAACCAGGTCATAGAATCTTTTCAGACTGTCCACATTGATAAAGACGGTGCGGATGAATTGAGATAAAGTGATGACGTCAATAGGCAACACTGCAGATCGGATGCGGAGCCTGATAGGTAAGCAAGTAACTAAATATACCAAATTTGAAGCTAATATTAATCAAGAGAACGTTTGCCAGATCTGCTGTATGATAAATCTTAAGAAGAGCTGTTCTTTCACCTTTTTCTAGATTAACCGTGTTCTAAAGATCGAATTATTCAAGTACAAAATGCAAATGAATAGCCTTTTCTCTTATTAAAAAAGTATTCAATTCACTACATAACAATAATATCCTGTACTGAGTTGGGATGCAATGACTAATTACGAGATATTTTCGTTGTATTACATTTTGGAGGAAATGAGGTTGTTTAGGAATGCATTTTATTTCGTTTTAAGTCTTAATATTTTTTAAATCTTTAAATTTATTGCATACCGGTCATCACATTTATGCAAATAACAGGCTCCTTTGTACAGCACTGTAAATTTCAAAATCCCAAAGCTTTACCGTAACTGTCAAGTCGAAAATTCAACATGGCGCTCGGATGAATGACACTTTAATACGCAACTCGCACATGGGCCAACCGTGTCTAGCGTTTGTTTTGACTGACGTTTCGTGAGCTGCGGCAGGTTCCTTCACCACGCACATTCGACTGTGAACCTCTGACAAGTGAACAAGTGGCCCGCACGTTCTGAAGTGACAGTTCCTTAAATTCACAAAAAAGCAAAAAGCTATTGATTTAAAAGCAACCGCCTTGATTTTGGACAAACGAGCTAAGGACATACGGATAGGATAAGTAATTAAGGATGGGGGTGGTGGACCCTGGGGGAGGCTCCCCCGGGTCATATTATGAGATCCTCGGGGAGGATCATAGAGTGATGGGGAAGAGGAAAAGGAAGATGAGAGGGGAGAAAGTAGCATTGGAAGAAATGTGTGACAACGAAGAAATATTTATGGTGGTAGAGAGTATCACAGAGGGGAAAACGTTAGCAACATTTAACCCGTTTCTATTCCGAAAGTCAGTCGAGACTGCCATTAATGGCAAACCGGTACAAACGACGCTGCTGAGGGATGGCAAAATCCTCATGAAGATGAAGAACAGAAGCGACGCCAGAAAGCTGTCAAAACTTAACCTCAATCACCCGGGCGGCACGTTGAACGTAAAAGTATACGAGCACGAATCGCTTAACCTCACAAAGGGCATTGTTAGGTGTGATGCATGTTTGTTTCTAACCGAGGAAGAACTCCTGGATGGTTTAAAGGACCAGAAAGTTACCAAGGTGGAAATTATGAAGAGGAAAAATGCTGTTGGTAAAATAGTAAATACAAGGTCGGCAATACTCACCTTCAACAGCACAGTGTTGCCCAGGAAGATCGATATCGGATACTTTACTGAAAGAGTGGAATTATACATTCCCAAACCCACTCGTTGTATGAATTGTATGCGCATTGGGCACACAAAAAAAGTCTGCTATAGAGAGAAAAAATGTGCGAAATGTAGCCAACCATTCCACGAAAAGTGTGAAAACCTAGCAAAGTGCGCAGAGTGTGGAGATGCTCATGGCACGCTTGACAAAGAATGCCCCATATATAAGGATGAGTGTGAAATCAAGAAAATACAGGTAGAAAAGAGAGTAACAATGCGCGAAGCAAGAGTCATCCGCAGGAACATTGCTCCTGTCATCCCTAGGAAGTATACCACCGTAGACTACGCCACATACACAGCCAATAAGAAAAACACCCAAACCGCACCTAATGATCACAACAACGAAGAAAACAAAGAAATTACAGCAAACAATAATGAAAATAATAATAAAATAACAGAAAATAATAATACAAAAACTAAAAATAGCACAGAAAGTACAGAAAAAAACAACACAGAAAAGGAAACAATTAATACACCACCCATGACGAAAACGATCATCATCAACACATCAGATGACGAAGATAACATCTCATCCACAAACATAGCCCCCTCGACCAACTCAGGAGTTATGAATAACATTAATAACACACAAAATAATGAAGAAAATATACCATTCAAAGCAATGACAAAAGAACAAAGAAAGGAGTATGCAGCCAAACGATTCAGAGAAATAGTATAAGATACACTCTACTATTAAAATGGCTGCACAAACCAACATCAAAGTAACACAAACAAACATACAAGGACTACTAAACAACATAGACGAGCTGAAGCACATCTTAAGCAACGAAAACATTGATGTGATCTGCCTGCAAGAAACTTGGCTAGTGGATCACACTGCAAGCAAAACAAGAATAAATAATTACAATCATTTTTACCAAAACAGAGAAGATGGCTATGGTGGTTGTAGCATCTTTGTACATAAAAAATATCGAGTAGAAAGCGTACAGGTACACCCTAAGAACGAACACATGCAATCTACTGGTATCAAACTAAAAGGGCTGAATATAATGGTAATCAGCACCTATGTGAAACCCACCACACCTAAACACATATTCGCCAAATATTTCAAGCTGCTACTTCGTACGGTCAACAACACAAAAGCCATAATAACGGGTGATTTCAACGCCCATCACACAGCGTGGGGCAACCACTTCTGTGACATGAGGGGAAGAATCACGCTGGAAGAAGTTAATAGCAGCGATTTGGTACTGGTGCATAGTAAGGAACATACCTTTATAAACCCTGATGTAAATAAAAAAAATACTGCCATTGACCTAACCATCGTTACACCTAATATGGTTCTAGATGTCGAACGTAAGGTCACAAACCAACACATTGGCAACAGCGGACACAGAATAATTCACATAGCCTTAAAAAAGCCTACCAAAGTACAAACAAGATCTGTGATAAATATGGTAAGAGTAGAACAACAAATCTGTGATATAAGTAGTACCGAAAATACCACCATAGATAGCCTTAAAAATACCCTCCAGAAAATCATGAAACAAAACACCAAATCCATTGAATACACACCAAAAAGCTGGTGGAGTAAAGAGCTCCAAAGGGCTTGGGAAAAAAAGAACGAAGCTCGAAGAAATTTTAATCGCAACCGTAGTATAGAAAACTTGATTCAATCCAAAAAGGACCTAGCTAAATTCAAGTTCCTAAAAAAAGTGGAGAAGAAGAAAAACTTTGAAAAATGGTTAGATAAGGTCAACTCGGACAGCACTAGCAAAGAACTGTGGGACCTTGTGAACAAATGTCATGGAAAACCAATCAACAATAACGGCATTAATATAATAGCCGAAAGTACGGAAAATGCGAAAAAATTCCTAAAGTTAAACTTCAGCAGCCCGAAAAGGCCAAGATGGCAGTACGCTCCACAATTCATTTCAGACATCGAAATCTTGAATTTGGAGAAATGGAAAAAAATATTAGCCAATAAAAAAAACACAACACCTGGTACTGATGGTATATCATACAAAGCCCTGAAATTGCTGAATGATGAAGTGGTTCTGGTACTGATCAAAGAACTGAATAACATGTACCAAAATGGAAGGGTACCGAAAAAACTGAAAAAAATCAAGATAGTAGCAATTGGCAAAATTGGAAAAGACACAAACTGTGTAGAAAATTATAGGCCTATAGCACTTCTGTGTACATTGGTTAAAATAGTCAATTCAGCAGTCCTGCAAAATATAACACAGCACCTGGAGCAATTTAATATCCTTCCGGAAACCACATTTGGCTTCCGAAGACATAGATCCACGATGACTGTTGTAAACCTCCTGGTTCATAAAATTCTTCACAACAATGCAAAAAGAAAATACACGGGAGTAGTCTTTATAGATGTTAAAAACGCTTACAACAGCGTACTCACCCAGGAACTTCTTGAAATTCTCAGACTTGACATGATATCTGAAGAGGATATTGCATGGGTTGCAAGTTTTCTGAATAACAGAAGCCTAGAAGTAACAGTGGGAAAAGAAACAATCAAACGGATTGTTAGTAACGGTCTTCCACAAGGTGATGTGCTTTCACCAACTCTCTTTAACATCTACACGAGCAGCTGCCATGAACTAAACAACAGTAAGATCAGATTATTGCAGTATGCGGATGACTTTGCAATTATTGAAACCGGAATAACACCAAAAGCAGTTGAAACAGCGTTGCAAAGAAGCATCACATGGCTAAAAGAGCGCCTCAGCCAGCTCAATCTAGAAATCAACAGTGCCAAATCAAAAGTAATGACCTTCCCTAACAGCAAGTTCAGTATCAGAGTAAATGTAGATGGCGAAGTGATAGAGCAAACGAAAGAACACAAATTCCTGGGCTTAACGATTGACGACAAATTAAAATTCAACAAGCATCTTGACAATCAAATCGCCAAAACAACAAACAGACTAAACCCGATTAAAACTATTTGCAACAATTCTAACCACGTCAACCCAGAAAAGGCCATGCAAGTACATCGAGCCATAGTACGAGGTACTATAGAATATGGGATAGGATTTAGCCTCAATGCAAACAAGAACAAACTTCGCAGGGTTAACATCACATTAAATCAATCCTTAAGAAGAATAACCGGATGCACTAGATCAACGCCGCTCAACACGCTCCATGCCATAGCAGCAGAAAGACCTTTCCACATTCGAGCCAAATATCTCGTATGCAAACAAATAGCAAAAACAATAGCATATTCCGCACCTAACAAAGCCCTATTTTCCAAGCTAAATCATCGTCGAACCGTCAGACTATCAGAAATAGAAAAAAACTACCTAAACTTCAATGAAACTCTACAATCCATAGTCACATACCAATTCAATAATACTATCCAAAGTAGTAGTACCATAAAGATATCCACCTCAATACCCGGTTTAGAAAACTGCAAACAACGCTATAACCCCACAACAGCACGTCAGCTAAGTCTTGACTTGATTAACACCACAATTACCACCCCCACATCCATACAAGTCTACACAGATGGGAGTAAGATAGACGAAAACTGCGGTATAGGAATATACATCATCAGTGGCAGCCAAGTACTACTAAACCAATCCTATAGACTGAAAAATCCTATGTCCATATGCTCAACAGAACTGTACGCTATAAAACTTGCTCTAGACTTTGTGATCAAGGAACGATTAGATGGCCCAATTATTTTCACTGATAGTCGCGCGGCATGCCTCATTATCAAAGGAGCCTTGGAGGAATTTTACACGGACGATATAGTGTCGGAAATCTTGAACAATGGCATAAAAGTGAACCTCAGAATACAGTGGATCCCCAGCCACGTTGGTATTGAGGGAAACGAGGTAGCGGACAGGCTTGCTAAGGAAGGGATTACAAGCAACAACACCATAAACAATAAAATACCGCTCAAAGACGCGCTAACAATTTTCGAAAACAAGGCAAAGGAGGAAGCTAACACGTGGTATAAAGAAATAAGCCAGCACAAAGGCAAAACTTTTGCGGAGTATCAAACTCGAATGGAGAAAAGAATGTGGCATCACCGACTAAAACTACCAGCTCATGGCATAAAAATGATCAACAGATTAATATCGGGACACGATCACAGTAACTACTGGTTACACAAAATGAGGGTAGTGGACAACGGCCTATGCGGTACATGTAATGTGCCGGACACGGCCAAGCATAGGGTCTTCCATTGCGAAAGATATGCCTTAGAACGAAGAAAAACAACCCACATCAACGAAGTAGCGTTCAAAAAAACATGGAAAAGAAAAGACTCATTAGGATTGATTAAAATAATCAAATTCATAAAAGACAATAGGATAAAGTTCTGAATTACATAGCTACATGAAACATAAATCGAAATCACAACCGCTCAATCCTGTGATATAAATGCAAAGAACAGTCACGCACACAAGAACGTCATAAAGCAAAACACGAACCTTCCCACAACCGAGAGACGGAAAAACAGAACAGAACAATTGTAACAACCATAGAACATCAGGACATATGGCCTCAGCAGCCGGTCCATAAATCACTAGGGGTAGTGGTAATAAGCCTCAACCACGGAGTAACTAAGGAAAGCCTAAGTTTGGATTCCTATGTGGTACCGTGGTAATACCTCGACAAAAAGAAGAAGAAGAAGCCTTCACCACGCAAAACCACGCAGGAACCTAAATAATTTGTCCCGTTTATCAAACCATTTCCTTGCTGAAATTTAGGCCTATTTGCAATAAGTGCCGTAGAAACTTACAGCCTAACGCTGCCTGCTTTGCGATAGCATCTGTGGTTCGATAGAAAACCCGTCCGGTCCCGGCAGCATCGTCGTCCTCACCATGGGTATCTTGGAAAAAATCTCGGACATCGAGAAGGAGATTGCGAAAACACAGAAAAATAAAGGTAAGCAACGCCTGTTTACGTACGCTATTGGGTAAAACCGTAACCCCTATCCTCCGTTGTTTCTGTTACGCCAGCAACCGAGTACCATCTGGGTTTGCTGAAGGCGAAACTAGCCAAGTACCGGTCACAGCTGCTGGAACCGTCGAAGAAGGGCGAAAAGGGTGATGGGTTCGATGTACTGAAGTCGGGCGACGCTCGCATTGCCCTGATCGGGTTCCCATCGGTCGGTAAATCTACGCTACTGTCGACGCTGACCAAAACGGAGAGCGAGGCAGCGAACTACGAATTCACCACGCTCACCTGCATCCCGGGTGTGATCGAGTACAAGGGGGCCAACATACAGCTGCTCGATTTGCCCGGTATTATTGAAGGTGCTGCGCAGGGCAAGGGTCGTGGTCGGCAGGTTATTGCCGTGGCGCGCACGGCCGATCTGGTGCTGATGATGCTGGACGCTACGAAACCGAACGTGCACCGCGATCTGCTTGAGTACGAGCTGGAGTCAGTCGGGTTGCGGTTGAACAAACGAAAGCCGAACATCTACTTCAAGATTAAGAAGGGTGGCGGCGTAAGCTTTAACGCGACGTGCCCACTGACGCGCTGCAACGAAAAGATGGTGCAAACGATACTGCACTCGTTCAAGATCTTTAACGCGGAAGTGCTGTTCCGAGAGGATTGTACCGAGGACGAGTTCATCGACGTGGTGTCCGGGAATCGGATCTATTTGCCGTGCATCTACGTGTACAACAAGATCGATCAGATCTCGATCGAAGAGGTGGACCGGCTTGCCCGGCAACCGTACTCGGTCGTGGTCAGCTGTAACATGCATCTCAATCTGGACTATCTGCTGGAGGTGCTGTGGGAACATTTACAGCTGATCCGGGTGTACACCAAAAAGCCGGGTGCACCGCCAGACTTTGACGACGGTCTAATTCTACGAAGGGTAAGTACATTTCAACGGTTGTTTTAACCGAAGCGGCCCAGAAGGTGGGTTTCCAAAGCGATGAATTAATAATTTGTGGTTTTTTTAATTGCAGGGTGTTACGGTGGAACACGTGTGTCACGCAATTCATCGTACGCTTGCGGCCCAGTTCAAGTATGCGCTCGTTTGGGGCACCTCGACGAAATATTCTCCCCAACGGGTGGGTATTTCGCACATCATGAACGATGAGGACGTTATTCAGGTCGTTAAAAAGTAACCCTCTTCCACAAGCAACACTTTCTGCGTCCTCCTGGTATAGAGTTGTCCCCATGATAGGGAGGTTTCTTCTTTGCAAGATAAAATAAGGCCAGACCCCCGTAAAGAATGAACTGAAACCGATTCTTTTCCGTGGTTTGCCGATTTTCTTTTTGGTTACTCGTTTAAATAAACACAAACAATAACGTAAAATTAATTTTAAATAGTACTTACCTACAATTAGAAGCGGTCCTTGCTTGGCCAATATTTTGAGCAGTCCATTCTCTTTTCCATTCCACACTATATTTACATATCTTCAAGTTCTCTACATGCCCCTGCAATCGGTAATCACTTGTTTTCTCGTTACATAGTTTAGTAGCTTCCATTTGCTCGATACCATTCTTGTAAATATTCCGTTTTTCAAACCTCCACTTCCATACTGATGCTTCTGGCTGATCTTATCTAATCTGATAATACTTTTGATCGATATTGTATGATATCAGTATGCATAAGTATGCGCTGGCCACTAATCACCAAACAGTAGCTTCATCGGAGTGGCCCTCTTACCGTTGGCTTCCCTCAATCTGTTGCTATTCTAAATGTACATTAATATAATTTTCTTCTCTGATTTATCAACACTTCACTTTGCGTAAGGGGATTGTCCTATCTGCGGTTCACTCAAGTAGTAGTAGTTAATGGTGATGATGGTTGGTAGTTCGGTTCAAACACCATGCAAAAACCCCTTTTTGCCTAGCCTACTTTACACTAGTGATGTGCAAACTGAGTCAGCAATGAATGAGATGATTTGAATCATCACTTCAGAGAAATTTCAACTCATTTATGATTGAACTCTCCGTGCCGTCCAACCACTCACTTAATGCTTTTTAACTCATTCACTTCGTATTAACTCACTCACTTCGTTTTACTCACTCGTGAGTTAAATATCGCTTCGATAGATAAGAGTTTACAACACAGTGAGCGAGTGATTAATCGGCACGGAGCGTTAAATCATTCCTCGAGATTTAACTCTTACAGAGTGAGTTTAAGATTTGACTCACTATTCTAACTCATTCGCTCTGATTTAATTCGCGTTACTGAGTAGTTATTCCCATCACTACTTTACACCGAGGAAAGGATGATAAAATAGTATGTTTGAAGCTTTCCAATGTGTGCTCAAATCCTGCTTACTGTCCGTCCGTTCATCTACGCCCAGCACACTATACCTCAATTCACCTCTTTTTTGTACGACGGTTTTGAATTTGTCAGTTGTGTCACCAATGAACAGCATTAAAAAAAAAACTGTGTCCCAGCCCACAATTTTGCGCAACAGATTATTACAAACTGGTAAAGTAAAAAAATGGCACAATAATACTTCCAACAAGAAGAATACAGCAGGAACAGCCTTCCATTTGTTGAGAAGAGAAAGATAGAGAGAGAGAGTCACAGAGAGTCATTTAAAAAATCTGTTCTTTCTCCCCGGCACAGTTTCAGTAGCGACCGTGCCCATCATTGCCCATGTACTGGGTCCACCGTTGCTGCTCGTAGCTGTGCAGCTTGGAGCAAACTTCACGTGCCGGGTTCAAATCGGCACTGCAGCCACATCCGATCTCCACCCGCGTGACGATGATTTGTGTCTCGAACCGAGGGTACTGTGGTGTGAGGAAGTTGGGCAACCGTGCCTTCAAACACTGGGCAAAGAACTTTTTCTCCAGCTGAACCATATCCTCGTTACGGTACGTCCGGTAGGCTTGCATCTTTTCCTGTATGCAGCTGAGGTCGGAATCGAGAAACAGTGGTGGATACTGTTCCGATTCGCGGATGTTCATCACAAATACGTAGTCGATCGTTGACGGGGTAAGGGTGGCTGGTGTGGTGGAAGTGGTCGGTGTGGTAGTACCGCCGCCCGTGCTGGTGACCGATTTCAGCAATACACCGGTCGAAGCGATCGAGGGAAGAATGTTTTCGTTTGGAAGTACCAAGGGCTGCTTCTGCAGCAATGCCGGGATGGTGGTTGATGGAGTTGCGCTTGTCGTCGTTTTGACCGGGACAGTAGTTCCTGCCTGACGTCGGGCCTTATTATTATACTCATAGTTCATAGCGTTGACATCTAAAAAAGCGTAACACAAAAACCGGAGGCCAACTTTACGGTTACTCTCTTCTTCTATCAAACCTATCACCAATCCTTACCGTTCATAGCTTCCTTAGCCTCCTTTTCCATCTCCAAATCCCATAGTGTCTCCTTAGAACCCTTGGTGCCCAGGTCGGCGTTCTTCAAATCGTCCATTATCTCATCGTTGAGCAACACTTTCTTCACGATCTGCGAGTTCGGATTGGACTCGTTGAACACCTGCTCCTCCAGTGAACGATCGTGAAGTTCTATGTCGTCTGGAGGACAACAACAACCAAGCAGGTGAGTTTGTCTTCAAGTACACGATTTTGATATACACTTACCGAAAACGCCAAACTTGCTGCGAACGTCTCGTCCGTTGGAGCGATAGCGCGGACGCTTGTACGGTACGGGAATTGGTCGTCCGTCCTCCTCAAGCGGTGACGTTCCATAGTCATAGTCCAAACCACCGACCGGACCCTGTGGGATTTGATTCGTCAAGTAAGGATTGCGCTGGAAGTGTTTGGAATTAATCGCCATGTTAATGTTGCCCACAATTATCTGATTACTCACGCCATCCTGCTCCATTTGATCGTAGGGAAGATAGATGTACGGCTTTCGTTCATCACCACCTCTACCCTCGTCACCCATCGCACCTAGCGGACCGGCAAGATCCCCGACCGCTTCCTGGTCGTTCGCATTGTAGATGTACTTTTTGTACACATTGTTCAGCGCCATCTTCTCCTGCCGCTTCGCTTCTTCCTCCGCAAGGGTGTCGATCGATTGTGCCGCTGCTGCGGATTGCTGCTGCCCGCGGAAGGGATCCTTGCGCCGGTTGCCGAGAACCGCCGCCTGACCCGGACTATCCACTACAACTCCCACCGGGACCGGGTTGGGCTGTTGCGATGGCGATAACTTTTTATCCATACGGACGTCGGCCTGGTTCGTTGCCTGTTGTCCTACGGCTGCCGCCTCGACGGAAGTTTTGCGCATCGTTGCACTGCTCTGACCATCGTTGCGTCCCTTTAGCTTCATCTTCGGATGTTTCATCGGTGCCACATAGTTCGGTTGCGCTTGCTCCGATGTGCCCGTTTCGTTTAGCCGGATTGTTAAGTCATCGGACGAAAATATGACCGCACCCGGTGGCTCCACGTGACGCGTTATGGCGTACAGCTTAAGCACTGACGATTGGTTGTAACGCAACGCGCACGTGTCCGCACGTGATTGTTGGATAACGTCGCTTTCTGCAAGCAGTTGCATCAGGAAAAACAAGAGGAGTTTAAGTAAGTTTTTCTCTCGCTCGTCAGCCGGTTTTTTTCCTACCAATCGTACTTACCGGGTATGAACTGATACTCCTCCGTTGTGTCTGTCGTACGATTCCGGCACTGTGTTTGCCAATGTAGAAACAGATCACCTCCGCCGGTTTGGGAGATAGTTATGCCTCCGAGCAACCCGTTAGGACCACCAGAATCTTTGATCGAACTGTCCAAAAATGGTTTCCCATTCGTGCCGTTGATGATCATCGTTTGCGAGTAGTAGTAAATCGGAAATCCTGGCCCCGTATTGTACTTCACCATAAAGTCCGTCACATTGTCATGGTCGAAGTGTCCGGGGACGATCGAGCTAACGCTCTCCGAGTCGGCGATCGTGTAGGACCACAGCTGCGTACGATTCACCCCATCGAACGCGTACACGGTCGAGTTGAACGAGCTGACCACAATGTCCTCCGTACCGTCTCCGTTCAGGTCGGACAGTACGGCCGGTACCATAAATCCGGACGACTCTAGCCGTACGATCGGCTCGAATGCACTTTCGCCCGGGTACTTCATGAGGTTCTCCTGCTTCAGTACGTAAACGCCACCGGGCGAATTCTGCCCACCGGTGACCACCAGAAACACATCCGAACCATCCGCCCTCGGTAACTCCTGGATCGGTACAAACATTTCCTCCCGGTACGGGGTGGGAATGCTGCGTAAGATGGTTCCGGTAGCGCCGGAAATTAGCTTGATGTGTCCACCGTGCGCTCGTTGCGTTTCTTCCACGTGTACCGCGATAAGGTCCGATATACCGTCCCCGTTCAAGTCCCGCACCACATTGATCGTGTACAGATCGATGTTTATTTCTGCGTAGCTTTCCAAGTCCGAATAATCCTTCAGCTCCCACAGTATGCGGCCGTTGTGTCCATCCAGCGCCAATATAAGTCCGCCCCGCCCGGCTGCCACACAGTCATTCCCACCGTCCGAGTTGATGTCGATGTTACACTTTAGCGAGAAGATCGTAAACGATGTCCACCGTTGCCACAGTGTTTCACCATCGATTCCGTTCAACGCCAACAGGCCACCACCGCACAGATCGGTGATGCCCGTCTTGCGCGACGTACACTGGGGGATGTAATCTCGCACTCCTTCGTCGACCATCTCGTCGATCCCATACCCAACAATGATGTCATCCACACCGTCCCCATTCACGTCCAGCTTCCGCAGAGGACTCTCAGTGTTTACGCGAGCAATCACACGTGTCCACACGTTTTGAACCGTTATCTGGGTGCAGGGGACCACCTCAAGCGTGCCGTTGCGTCCGTCAGGACCTCCGTACGTTGTACCATCGGCGGTGTACATTAAACTGCTGAACTTGTCCCGTATGACGGCGCTGCTAAAGGCGGACTCCTTGTGAAACCATATCTTGATCTTTTGCAGTGGCTGTGGGAAAGCCGTCAGCAGCAGTGCAGCCAACACTATAAGACCTGCGAAGAATACGTTAAGGTGGTGTTAAACTTCATCGTTTGCATACGAAATTAAAAACTTTTCAAGCGATGACGCTCCCTCCAGGTACTTCCGCTATGCATCGTCAACTGCATTATTAGATTCAACGAACTACGTTCGACGAATTTTTCGCACAACCACCTTCTACTTTCGACGAAGGAGTTCCAGCTCTTTGTGACATTAATTGATTTAGACTTTACAACCGAGCCTCTCTCTCTATTTTGAGAGTGCTTCGACTAAAGTGCCCAAACCGTGAAGCAATGGAGGCAGCATCAGTCGAGGTTGGGCTAATTCTGAGCAACCTAGCGGCAACATCTTTCTGATACAGTTTGTCGTTTTTGATCAACCATGAACCATTACTTAGTATTTGATGATAACGAAAAGGGTTCTTCATTTCACCCCTCACTCAGATATATTGACGTCATATTTGTTTTTCACCTCAATGTCTCGGCCGGATCCCCGTACCATGTACAAGCATCAGAAGAAAAAGGGATGTGATGTTTCCTATCTTCACTCCTAACGTCCCACTACAGTGGACCTCCATACTAGATATGTTGGGCAGTCCTTAATTAGGAGTCTACCATCCATCATCCAATCAGTCTGCGGTCAAATCGGAGTAGCAGTTCATTGCCAAGATAAGCTTATTTTTAATAAGCCCATTTTTAATGCATACGTTAGTAGGGCATTGCAAAGCATTACCACGTATCAGTAGCAAAAGCTTGAGCCGCTGTGAACCACGTGTGAAACATATATACTCGCTACTTAAATAATTAAGGTAAAGTAAACTAAATGAAAAAAGAAACCTTCTTGTACTGTTCAACTGCGTCTGGCATAACGTACAAGACGGCCAAATTATTGCTTCGCCAGCCACCGACCACCCGATACTTGCCATTTCTTTATCAATTCATCCAAAAAATTCGCAAACCGACCACAAGCCAGCACAGAAAGGTCATCATCGTCCGCCTCGTGCGCTCGGCGGGTGTCTATAATTCATAAACTCATTAAAACTAACAACCGGTGTGTGGAATATGGTGGCACATCGACTGCGCCAAAGAGCAGGCACGCACGATGGACACCTTTACTTTCGCACGCGAGGTTCACCGCTGCGGTTTATCCCTTCAAGTTTCGCTTCCATTTTTTTTTTTACTTTTTTGATCCTACGCCATACTCTTTTGCGTCGTAAGTTGTCGCCGCATATCGCCACTGGCCAGTGGCTGCTACCAACTTACCGATAAGCACGGTCACCGCAGCCAGCCCGTAGCAGAACGGTTCGCAACACTTCCAGCACTTCCGGCGGCGATACTTCTTCAGGATGGGGCTCGACGACCGCACGCCGCCAACCCCATTGCCACCCGCGCTCCCATTGCCACTTGTTGCTTTGCCGTACTTGCGGCGCGGTGCCATCAGGGGCCGTTTCGCACCCCGGTCCTCGTACGTGCGACAGGTGCGCCCGTCCCGTATGAACACCTCGTCCTCCACGTCATCGCTCAGGTCCTCGTCCATGCTGAGGCTGACGCTGTCGCGCACCACCAGCTGTTCCGACGGTTGGTAGGGTTTCATCTTCTTCCGTATCAGCTCCATGGTGGCCGCCTGCACCACTCGCCCCCCGGTCCGTCCCGCTGCGAGGGTTTTCAGCAAACGGTGCACCACCGTGAACCGACGTGCTGGGAATGTCCTTTACCGAAACGACGATTGCAACTGCGGTCGACGCACCACACACACACACACACACACACACACACGGGAGAGCGCGAGCGAGACGTAGCGTTGTGTGCGCTCGGGACTGAATTTTCCGCTCCAGTTCGAGCAAACAATGAAAAAGAAAATACAGCCACCCCCCGGCCCGGAACGGGGTAATCTGTTGCCTATTGTTGTGACCTTTTGTTGCCACAATGCCACCCGATGCCAGGATGTTATGCTCGGGCCGCTGGAAGAACGCCGTCCTTAAGCCACACAACTATCGCGATACCACTGTTGCCGCACCGATGGCACCGTTTTTCGCCAACCATATGTGACGGAATGTGCGTATGGATGGGTTTGTTCTTTAGCTTTGCACTCCAAAAAACTCACTCACTTCCCAAACGAAGCGTTATCCACACACCGTTACGAAATGCGCCACAAACTTTTGTACTTCGTCCGTGTACTCTAAGGCGTTGCGTTCTTCGTAGCACATGAATGAAATATGTGCAGCAACCAAGTTTTATTCCAAAGGTTTTTCTCGAGCAAGCTCGCACGGGAAAAATCGGTCCGCGCCAGTGCACTGTCCACGACCGATTGCTCCCCGTTGGAGGAAAATCACCACGAAAGCTTCACGTCACGACGTTTTTCCACACGGCCGTTTTGGGTTGGGGTGAGTAGAAAAAAACGGGAAAACATCGTGGTGAAAAAGAGCGCTCTGTTGATATTGATATACACGCACACCTTTCGGTTGGCCACGCGCGCTTCTCCGCGTAAACAGCGAAGCGTTCCCGTTTTCGTGCGGGTTTTCCGCTGGAAAAGCGGGGGAGCACGATTGTTTCCGGGCAGATGACACATTCTGCCTCTTCTCCGGCGAGCAGGCGCGCACTGCGCATGTGACCACCCGAAACACCCACCATTCCGATGGAGGGTAAAAAGCGCATCTACCATAGCATCATCCTTCGAGTGGCCGGTATTTGTGGATGGTGTTGGCAACGGGAGGGGTTTTTTTTCAACCGCCGTAACCGCTTGAACTGCTGTTCTGTTCGGACCGTTCGTATGGGTTTCCACTGACGAGAGGTTGGGCTTGTAACATATGGATTGTTATTTATTGGTAGTGTTGACATGCTAGTCACCGATTTCCATCCCAGTTCCAAGTCGGTGATAGTGATTAAAAAAGCGAAAAAAACAATACAGTAATCAAAAACAAAAGCAGATGCAAAATATCCCTCTACACAGATTTTTTGTTTCCGGTACGATAGGCTGCATTTCCTCTGCAAGGATTGCATTTACTTGTTAGCGCCACCACCGCCCCAGCCGAACAAACCCTTCACAAAGCCGGACATTCCGGCGGTCGCACCCTTGCCGGCCGCCTTTTGCTCGATCTTATCCTCTAGCGACGGGAAATCGACAAAGTTGAGGGCCAGATCGAAGAACAGCGGTTTGGCGGGTATCGGTTCCATCTCCGGGATCAGCTTGAACACGTTCGGGTTGCGCGAGTTCAGTGACGCGTCCTCCTTGTAGTGGGCTAGCCGTTCGTACAGTGGTTTGGACGATTTTTGACTCTTGCCAAACAGCACCGTATCGTCCGCGGTGTCATCCTCGAGGACGCTGTACGCATGGGCCGAGAATTTGCATCCCTCAATCGTGGCGATCAGCTGCTTCAGCTCGGTGCGCAAATCGAAATCCTTACAGGGCGTTTTGGAGTTGGTCGCCTCGTTGGCATACTTCTTCGATCGCTCGTACATTGCCACCGCTTCCCGCCAGCGTTTCATGGCGACCAGCGTGATGGCGATGTAGTAGCAACGGAAGGCACGGAATGAAAGCGACAGCGTTTCCATTTCGGCCTGATACGACGCTTCATTTTCCAGCCCGCTTAGCTGCTGCATTTCGGTCACGTTCTGCAGAATGATCTCGTACAGCCGCGACAGATCCTGCGGCTTTGTTTTCTTACCTCCACCGGCAAGTTGAGTCTTTTCCGCTACGTTTGGATCGTCCAGCGTCAACTTGGCCTGCGCGACGAGCAGCAGATTACGTTCCAGCGTTAGCTTTAGCCTGGTGTACGACATGTACGCCAACAGATACTGAATTCCGATCAATCCTGCCGATCCGCCGTCGGTCGTCGTTTGGCGCAACTTCGGGTCCTGCTTTATCTCATCCTTGATGGCCGCTATGGCATCCTTGCAATCGAGCAACACATTCTCCAGCATTTCTATCTTGGCCGGGAAATCTTTCGCCTTCTCAATGCTCTTGTTCAGCTCCTGTATGCTGAGCAAAAACAGTCGAACCTTCTCCGGTCGGACTGTGACGCTACGACCGCGCCATTCCGTCATCTGGAACGCTTCCATGCTTTCGGCCTTCGTTTGAGCCACCAGATGGCTCAAATTGCCCAGCAAACCAGCCTGGCCACGCATCTCCAGCAAATCGTTCACCGACGCGTTCTCGCCAACATTGTACGCACAGTAACGTAGACTGGGTTTCAGCTCTTCCACCTTGGCCCGGTAAATGGTTTGCTCTTCCTCGGGCATGGCTTGGGCAAGATTTTCGTAAATCACCTGAGCCTTCTTCAAGTTTTCGGCAGCCGATTTCCACAGCGCCAGCTCGAAATGCAACGAACCATGGATCCAGGCGGAATATGCCTCCGCTTCCAGCTTCGTACGAGCATCGCAACGCTCCGAGCTACACAGATCCTGCAGCTGCAGTGCGTACACGCACGATTTACGCAGCTTCTCAATTAGATGGAACCGTTTGCGCGGCTCCGTGTTCGACTCCTGGCGTAGCTGCATCGCGTACGACCACGTACGTTCGGCCAGCATGAGCGGGATGTGCAGGAACCGTTCGTCCGAGTCCGGTTTCTCTAGGTTGGCGAGCGTTACGTTGCGTTTCTTGTAATGTCGCCGGTCACCCTGAGGTAGGTTGAGAGTTTTCCGGAGCCGCTTAACGCGCCGGGAACAGTACCCACGGTAGCGCTGAAAGTCTCCATGGCGAAGACCATGCTGCAGCTGCATGTCCTTGATGAGACGGAGGACTACAGGTAAATCAAAGTGAAAGGGAACAATCGTTAGCACACGCACACCCAAGGAATCGTCCCACGATGATATGTTTCCACTCGGACCCAGCCTTACTTTCCACCGTAAACACTTTCATCGGCACATCGACTGGCTCCATTTCCTCCTTGCCTTCGTCCGCATCTTCCCGGCCAACCTCGGCCTTTTCTGCCTTTGATTCAACCATGCTTTAATTGATGCTGGACCCGGAATTAAACAATGTTTTAATTGAACACACAATAATTACACCGACAATTTTTGTGTGGACACGAAGTCAATTCGGCCCGTGCTTTCCTGTTTGACAGATTGTTGTCGTGTTGACAAAATCTCCTGACAGCCATGTCGACAACGGCGCTCCGAATGTCGACTCATCGACATAAGGAAGGAAATTAATTAAGTGCACAACATATTAGCGATAATAATTATCCTATATTTTTCACAATAACTTAACATTATTTTCTGCTGTAATATTATTTAAAACTAATTTATCAAACCATCAGGTATCGGAATTGTACCAGCAGCATACCCACTGTGTGTGTCAAAAAAATGCACCTCGAGCTCGGTGTCAGCTGTCAAGTGTGCTGCCTTTCCGCAAGACCAAACCCGTCTGACACGCACGAACTTTCTTTTCGTTTCTGTCCGGAATCACAAATTTCGACAGGTAAGCTAGCTTTTTCACGATCTACTCGATGCATTTCAACTATATTTGCAGATAGGCAATGTTTGAAAAGACACACAAAGTCTCCCGGCCATAGGTAAACAAGTGCCCTAGATTGGTTGGTAGGATTTGAGGTTATTCGGATGGGGAAAGGGAATTCCCATACCAAGTTGTTACCGACAGCGGGCAGGAGGCCGTACACGCACTGTGCTTACGCGTTCGCATTGCCTTTCACCTGGGCTGTGAGTGCAGCATGCAAGTGACACGTTTCTAATGTGCTGGTTGTTTATCTTTGTTACAGAAAATGTCTCGAAACCGTGCGGCCGAAGAGACGGACAAACAGACGCGTATTGCGATCGTCAGCTCGGACAAGTGTAAACCGAAGCGATGTCGGCAGGAGTGCAAGAAATCATGCCCGGTCGTGCGTATGGGCAAGCTCTGTATCGAGGTGGCGATGGACTCGAAGATCGCCACACTCTCGGAGGAGCTGTGCATCGGTTGTGGTATTTGTGTGAAAAAGTGTCCTTTTGAGGCGATCACCATCATCAACATCCCGAGCAACCTGGACAAACACACGACCCATCGCTACTCGAAGAACTCGTTCAAGCTGCATCGTTTGCCGATCCCGCGTCCGGGTGAGGTGTTGGGACTGGTGGGCCAGAACGGTATCGGAAAGTCGACGGCACTGAAAATTTTGGCCGGCAAGCTAAAGCCGAATCTTGGTCGCTATTCCGACCCACCGGATTGGACGGACATTTTGGGGTACTTCCGCGGTAACGAGCTGCAGAACTACTTTACCAAGATTCTGGAGGATAGTCTGCGTGCGCTAATTAAGCCACAGTACGTGGACCAAATTCCGAAGGCCATCAAGGGTACGGTAGGGGCACTGCTGGACAAAAAGGACGAGCGTAAGAATCAGATGGAAATCTGTGATTTGCTCGATCTGACCCACATTCGGGACCGTGAAATCCAGGCCCTGTCCGGTGGAGAATTGCAGCGGTTTGCGTGCGCGATGGTGTGCATCCAGGACGGTGACATTTTCATGTTCGACGAACCGTCGTCGTATTTGGACGTGAAGCAACGTTTGAACTGCGCCATGACGATCCGTTCGTTGATCCATCCGGACAAGTTTATCATCGTGGTGGAGCACGATCTGTCCGTGCTGGACTACCTGTCCGATTTTATCTGCTGCCTGTACGGTGTGCCCGGTTGTTACGGTGTCGTAACGATGCCGTTCTCGGTTCGTGAAGGTATCAACATCTTCCTCGACGGTTACGTGCACACGGAAAACATGCGCTTCCGAACGGAATCGTTGACGTTCAAGGTGTCGGAGTCGGCGTCCGAGGAAGAGATCAAGCGCACCTGTCACTACGTGTATCCGAGGATGAAGAAGAAGCTCGGATCCTTCACGCTCACGATAAACGATGGGCAGTTCAGTGATTCGGAGATTATCGTGCTGCTGGGAGAGAACGGAACGGGCAAAACGACGTTCATCCGTATGTTGGCCGGTAATCTGGAACCGGACGAGGAGTCGGAACCGCTACCAGTGCTGAACATTTCCTACAAACCGCAGAAAATCTCGCCCAAGAGCCAGTCGACCGTGCGGTACCTGTTGCATGAGAAGATTCGCGATGCCTACATCCATCCGCAATTCGTGGCGGACGTGATGAAGCCGCTGAAGATCGAGGAAATTATGGATCAGGAGGTGCAGAACTTGTCCGGTGGTGAGTTGCAGCGTGTGGCACTGGTGCTTTGTCTCGGCAAACCGGCCGACGTATATTTGATCGACGAACCGTCTGCCTATCTGGATTCCGAGCAACGTCTTATTGCGGCCAAGGTCATCAAGAGGTAAGAAAGCTTTGTTAAGAAAGATGCGACGGAAGAATTACTGAAACGATTCTTTTTTATTTATTTTGCAGATATATTCTACACGCCAAAAAGACCGGGTTCGTCGTGGAGCACGATTTTATTATGGCAACTTATCTGGCGGACCGGGTGATCGTTTTCGAGGGTCAACCGTCGGTGGACACGACCGCACACACGCCTCAATCACTGCTGAACGGTATGAATCGGTTCCTGGAGCTGCTGGAGATCACATTCCGACGCGATCCGAACAACTTCCGGCCAAGAATCAACAAGCTAAACTCGGTGAAGGTAAGTCGGTGTGTTGCTGCTTATGCCGTACGGCTTGTACTTGATTATATGGTAACATTTCAGGATGTGGAGCAAAAGCGTGCCGGTCAGTACTTCTTCTACGAGGAATCTTAAGCCGGCGACGACAATTTTAGCAACGATCAGTATGTGCACGGCGCGATGCAGGACCGATTTTTAGTTTTCTTTGTTTTGCCTGCCCTTTCCGGGCACGTTCGATGTACGTGCCGTGAGGGGGAAAACAACGCATCCGGCGATAATAGTGATTTTCTAGGCGCCAAACAACAACAATAACAGCAACAAAAACTTAAGACAAGGGCGTCCATCTCTCTCTTGCTGAGCGGCTTGTTTCGTTTGCAATAACGCGCTCGCCCTCCCGGGTGTGACGACGAAAGGTGGCTTTTGTTTTTTTTTAAATCTTATACAGTTTTTCGTTTGACTCTTTTCATACAAATAAACACGGATTGTAATTATGAGGAAGAAGACCGAAATTATCACACCTTGTTACCCGTTCATTTGCTGCCTTGGGGACTGCCATGGGAAACTGCCGTATCAACATGGTAATCCTTTTGCTTCGGTCTGATTCAATCCGCCGCGGAAGATAATTCAACCAAAACAAACGGTGCTGCAGCAGATTAGCAGACGAAGGTCAGGGAATGGGGTGGACCCTTTTTAAGGGACTACGGCAGGGACGGTGTGGCAACGCGGAAGCTCAACTAAACGCGATCTGTAGTAACAGCTGTTTATTGAATCCAACAAAAACAGGTCATCTTACACTAGCGGCTTATCGCATCAACAGGTTTAATTGGTAACATCTTAGCAGCCTGCTTCTTCCATCGATCGTTTAAGGCTGAAGAAGGGCACACGTGGCACACGAGCGGCGTTTGCAGTTCGCCGTCTTAGCAATCGCAACGTAGGCAAATTTCACGGAGACCGTCTCCTAACCCTCGCGTCTCTCGGGTACGCTAATCGCGCGCACCTTACGACCGGTTGTTTTCCGATTGCGCAATCGCACAATAAGCAAGTCTCAGCTTTTCAAACGATCCCTATCGCAGTTAAATATGTTTTTTTTCTGTTTTGCACTTTCGTAATCCGGCTGTCGACCACACACACGCCTCAAATGCGCACTATACAAGTACAAACTATCGCTACGGTTTTTGTTGTTCTTTCTAAGCTGACTAAAGCATAACACAAACACACTGTACAATGAACGTTGCGGACTGACTAACCCGTTGAGGCCCGTGCGGATCTCTCAACTAAGCCCTTGAATTCGCAGCTTTCTGGCACACGCGCAACGGTTGAACTCTCACCGACACACTCACGCCCCCTTTAAGATAATACGACGGTTCTGCACCTTAGATGATCTCCGTGTTGAGCCGCTGCAGCACGCCCTGGTCGTACATTTCCAGGGCAATGTCGCGCATTCGCGTGTGGTAGTTGACCGAGACCATCTGTGCGATCCGTTTGTCGTGTTTCTTCGTTTTGAAATCATTGATCGTAACCGCATCCAGGTCGGGTATTTGGTCCGGGTTGAAGGTAACGGCCGGCAGCAACCACATCGCAATGCCCAACCCGTACGGCAGGCAGCGATCGTACTGGGCCCGCAGCCGCTGGTACGAAAACATTTCTGCGAAATGGCGCATCGTGGACGCTGCCGCAGCTGGATCGTCGTACGAGCAAAAGTGTTCCTTCAGCGCTTCCAACAGTGTCCGGCGGTACTGGAGCAGCAGGTCGGTAACGTGCTGTTCGCGCATCGCGCGCTCCGTACTCGTGTACAGCAGATGCAGTATGTCGAGCACCGGTGTGGTGCAGCGCATCGTTTGTAGATCGATCAGCTTGACGTGCTGCCGATCGGCACTGAACATCAGATTGTTGACCCAGGTGTCACCGTGGCTGATGACACGCCACGCGTCGTCCACGCCGTTGCACACGAGCCCGGACATGATGCGATAGAGCCGGCCGGTCAAACCTTCCACCGCCCGGATCGGCTCGTCCAGATCGCCCTCGCTACTGTTGCTGTACCGCAAACTGTCCAGCGCACCGCGCAGCGACGACTCGAGGGAATGTGTGTAAAAATCGGCCGCCTCCGGACAGTACACGATCTCGCGCACTTTCGCACAGACGTCGGCAAACTCGCGCGGTTGCGTGTGTTTCAATGCCAGCGAGACTGCGTGCAGTTTGGCCAGTTCCTGCGACAAAGTACACGAAAGTCCTCCATCAGCCTACTTGCATTACGGGGCGAATGGGCGTATGGGACTGGTGGAAACTTACCTTCATGACGGCCATACAGTGTTCGAAGCTAAGACCGATCCGTCGGTCTTCCATCGCGTACCCGCTGGTGGTAAGATCCTCCAGCACGATCCGGTCACCATGATCGTCGCTGCCCGCCGTCACACACTTCGGGTACGGTAGATCGTACGGCGATATCCGCTGCAGGACGGGAATGATGCTTGCGTAGGCGGTGATTTCGTTCTCGAATGCGGCATCGCACCGGAACAGCATCCGTCGGTTAGGGTTTGTGATTTGACGTTTGAAAATCAACGAAATCGTAAATACTAATAGGGGAAGAGAGGGAGAGGGAGAGAGAGAGAGAGAGAGAGAGAGAGAGAGAGAGAGAGAGAGAGAGAGAGAGAAAAGGATAAGACTATTAGCAATATGGCTAAGAACTTGGGTAAAACTATACATCGTGCTATTTCTCAACCTTGCTTTAAATATTAAAGGATGATCCAAGCACAAGTTTTGCGGGATCTCTTCAGTATATGAGTGGCGTAACATTGACCAATGTATGTCTAGCTAGTTCCTAGATTTTAATCTTCTCAACTACAACAAAAAAGCCAAACTTGTGACGAATTATCGAATCAAATGAACGTTGGATGCCATGGAGGTGATCTTAAGATTCTTTGAAGATCTTGATTCTATATTGCAGAGAATACAGCTTGCTTATTGCCACTTAGAGCTGCTCTAGCTTGCATGGCAGACTTCTAACAGGCATGGCAAAGTAATACCTCCTGAAGTTGTAGTGCCAAAGCAGAAGAAGTCTGCAAAGTCTGATGAGCTGGTGACTTAAGGATCACTTCAAGAGACCGTTGTGCATCCCTTGATGCTGTATATCTTCTCCTAGCATACAGGAAGAGTTGACCGTTAATCGAAGGCAAATCCTGTGTCTTGAGAAGTGAATTCTAGTTCCAAACTGCGCGCCCACCCAGAAGCCCGGCCAATGTGCGTAGTATACTACGCAGCGTAATGTTTGTGTAGTGCAAACACACATCATTTACTTAATGACGCGCAATTGATGCGCTTTGGAAAGCATTTCTACCCACACTGCAGCTTGAATGGAATCAATTCCCCTGCGCACCACAAAGGAAGCAATCAAACGAATCAATACGGCAATAGTATTCGCTCGTCATCATCTGGCATCATAGCGGCTAGGCCCAACACCACCACCAGCCTGACCACGACGTCAGCGCGATTGTTTCGCGTCGCTGCGCTTTAACCTATTTTACTCCGTTTGCTCGCTGATACCACCTCGGTCAAAGTGGGTTAGCTTAGAAACCTTGAAATAAATTCGACGCTTGGTGATGGTGGAAGAGGGTGGGAGAGCGAGAGAGAGAGAGCGAGGTGAGCCTGGGGTGGGGAGGGACAAGCCTCTCGACAATCAAAGGGGTTGTCCGCTTTTTAAATATGCAAACACTAATCTATTTCAAAGCAATGCATCAAAATAGAAGTCTTCTAGAAGCTGTGCATATACTCACATCCATCTCCATCGGGTGAGATGCACCCGAGCAGGTGGATCAATAATCTACAGCAAAGGGGGGTTTCCTTTTCCTGAGCACTGAGTAGGGGGAAAAAACGAGTGCTTAGGTCAAGGGTCAATGGGAAGTTGGAAATGGTCCAGTATTGTGCTATTTTTCCCCTATTTTTTTTTACCAAGCGTCCGCATAATAGATTATTGTAAAATGAATTGATTTTACGAGTTCCGGTTCTTTTTTGTTTAGTTTAAAATAGTTTTCCTATCTACAACGTGAGTCATCATCAGCACGGTATCGAATGGATCGTAAAATAGCCTGTGTCTGTGCCACTGGGAATGCAGCTACTGGCGCCAGCTCGAGGTCATTGCATTCCACGCTGACATTGAATGCAACGGTTTCGCGTGTTCGGGTGTGTATGTGCATGTGTGTTTCCATTGTTATTTCTTGCTTCCGTTCCCTTCCCGAACTTGACATTGAAACGAAATTTCTTTGGCACGAGAATAATCGATTTTAAGCATTGCACAGCAAACATGCATCACGGGACCATTCCATTTCACGTTTTGCGATTACGATTCTTCTACTCGTACCGTACCGCATGCTCGGGGGACGAGTTTTGTATTTTTTCCCTGCCTGGCTTGAAAGTTACTGGGCGTCTCCATCGGCCCCATCATTGCAGCGCGAACTTTCACATACACGCTCGAAACTTTTTTTTAATCTACGAGAGTATATCGCGTTTTCCCCCCCACGGGGTTTTTCTCTTTCGCTCTTTCTCTACCCATTAACGGAAAAATGCAACGAAAGGGTTTAGCTTTCTTCCGCAACAACAACAGCAACACCTTACCGCCTCAGGGGGTGGATGCATTCTTAATGGTGCATGCTATCACCCACCCGGCCGGGGAGGAAAGTTCAGCTGTGTTTGCTATGTTGCACCTGGTTTGAACTCGTGCCCGTACCCGACAAACACCAAACAGCACCAACAGTGGGGCCCAAGCGGATAGAGTAAGACGGAAAAGCTCGGTGAAGGTCGGTCATTGCTCAACTTAGAACAGTGTTTGGCGCTCTGTACGTGCGGGCAGACGCGTTCTCCAACACCGCTTCACTAGCACCACATGTGGGTGTTTGATGTGAAATGCATCGATGTTAATGAAAAAAGAACATAGAATGCAGGTGTATTGTTAGCGGTCGTGTGTTTTAAGCGAATAATTCTATTAGAAAACTACATAAAATCGTTAGACTCTTCTTCTTAAGCTTTATACACACTCACTAGCACTTACCATGATTGCGCCCGTCGGATGATTTCGCTTTGCAGTGGGCCACCACTCGTTTGATGATCGACATGTAATTGTCACCTTCGCGGCTGCCCGGCCCACAGTCGACCAGATCGACCGAAAGCGTCTGCCACAGATCGGCCTTCTGCTGCATCCGGATAATGTCAACGATCGTGTCTTTTCGCTCGATCATGTAAACATCCCGATCATCATCCACGAACCCACCGACGATGCCGACCGCTACCTCCTGCTTCATTGCGTTGTTTACACCGTCTAACACTAACTTTCAACAATATTGCTTTGTTTTTTTTTGTTTCTCCCAGCCGGGGGATGTTTTAACTAGTTGCCGCTTTTTATTCTTTTGTACACGTAAACACAACACACAATCACCACTCACTGCTGGTTGGCTGGAGGAGAGAGAAGATTGGTGAGTCCCCGTACGGGTGGGACATATTGCTGTTTATGTTTTCGGGTTTTCCGCAGCTTTTCACAGACACCGAAAGCTTAAACCAATGCCGCCGCAACCAGAAAGCAGACCGCGCGAGAAAGGTACCTGCAGCGAGCGCACCGAACCACGACCACGAGAAACTACGTCCTTGACCAACGACAATACGTCACGGAGTGGGACATCATTTCACCGCCAAAAACCAAGCTCTCGAGCGGCTCGGGCAGCTTGTTGTAGCTTTTGCAGCTGCGACGCGTGTGAAAGTGAACCCGAACACTCTGGTGCAGGTCAGGACGGGCACACTGTCGTACGACCGTACGACGACGACGACGACGACGACGACGACGAACGGTAAGTACAGTACGCTACGGCGGCTGACAACGAAGTGTTTATTATTGCATCTACCGACGACGGCCGAAGGCAAAAGAAGCTTTGGCGTTCATAACGGCCTGCACGCACACTCGTGCACCGGCAGCTATACGCAGCGTACACGGGCACGTTCGTAGTGATGGCGCGCGGCCGTCCGAGTGTACTTAGAGCGCGTATTTAGTAGTGTGTGCTTTATCGTGGTGCTGCGAACCACACCAGCCCGCGAACGAACGCAAACGAACGTGTAGAATCGCGCGTACTGTTCGAGTAACCCACTTTTTGTTTTGTTTTGCTTGCCGTGTCACAGCAGAAGGGACACAATTTCGCGTTTTGTTTGTTACCGAAAGCCTGAACGGTCGGTGCGACAAGTGCGTAGCGTGACATTCACGCGTCTCACACGTAAATCCCGATCCATCCGTCGATCGCTCGTGTGTATTGCGACGGATCGGCAACTTGCAAACCGTACGATCGGCGTTCAATTAGTAAACGATCACGCACTACTACCAGGGCTCTCGATCGCCGCCGCTGCTGCGGCCAGTGCCGAAAATGATTGGAAACCACACACCGGGCCTGTTTGTACGATGGCGGGCGAGTCGCGGTGTGTCGGTGTGTGCGTGAATCATGACAACCGAAACCACGTGCGTCCTTGAAAATGCGGAGGGCATCGAACGAAACGGTGCGCGCACGGTGCGTTGCCACCATCGTACGCTGGACAGCAGCAGCGCGCCTTCTCTCGCCCTCTCTCTCTCTCTCTCTCGCACTCCCACCCGTTTGGTTGGTGCGCGCCTGTCGCGCAGTGGCGCCGTTAGGCAGCGCCGTGTGGTACCGAGCGTTAGTGTGTGCATCAAATGCACTTGACTTCAATAAGCCACATTCTTCGGGCTGCATCATCGATCGGGGCGGCGCGATCGGTTCACCTTCATCGTGTCGACGACACGCACGTCAATCCGTCCAAGTTAGATGCTCGCGCGTTTGTGTGTGCGAGAAAACGGTGTGTGTAGGTGTCATCTTAGGTTTGCAAAGCACGCGGCGGCGTTGACGATCATCACTGATGACTGGTGCTTTGTCCCGTCCGTCTTGTCTTGGCTTGCTTTCGTGACCTCTGCCGCGTACCAGCCGTGCGGCGGCAATAGCTTCTCCCTCGTTTTTTGCTCTCTCTCGCTGCAAAGCTTTTTATTACGCACCGAGCTGAGATGCGTGGAAAGTGTGCACCAAAGGACAGTCGCTAGAAAGCGGCACTTGAGCACACAACCCCTTTACTTCCTTTTGGAATGTCAGACCGTAACTCGCCTTGACATTGAAGCTTTGAATGTCACGCCTAAGCCGATCACATGCGGCGCGAAAGGTTTTGGATGCTGCACGATGCTTTCCGTTCGGTTTGTGGTGTATGGCACAAATAGGCTTATGGTTGAGTGTCTGCTGAACTGGTTAGGCTCAATTTTAGTTAACCATTTTCAGTTTATTTACAAAACTTGCTAAAGCTCAACTGGATGTTTTAGAAGCTCCAACTTCCAAAGTAAAAAGAATCCACAAAAATGTGAATGTCAATCAGTTGCTATAAATAGCACAGACGCCCAAATTTTCCAGTTTTACAAGGCGGGGTATTTTCCATAAACCGATCGGTCATTGTACTTGTTTAACAAAACACCTACCATTTGATTCTAACCATAGCGGGATTGATATCTCCCTACTACTCCTCGTCTCCCTGCGCAAACCCGAAGCTCTAACCGGTTGGAGGACAGTGGTAATCAAAATATTGTAGAAAGCCAGAAGTCAAACCTTGACCGACAATGGGTGTCGAATGGGGCTTTTAAAACGACGAAGAATTCGACGATTCCGTGGAATTTATAGACCCGTCCAGAAACGTACCGCTACCAACCGGCCGAAGAAAAAGTATTGAAATATTAACTCCATTACTTAAGCACCGCCACTTAGAGCACTTCTGAATCGTTAAGCTCATTAAGCTTACCAAGTACCATGCTGCAATAAATCCTGTATTCGCCGCCACCGAACCGCAACCTGCCGCTGACGACCTCACTTCACCCGGTCTGGGTCCGGTCTGTTGCAATGCTGCATTCGATTCCCGTTTCACTGAAAGAGGACGTTTCACCGACACTTTTGCCCAAAACGCAAAACGAGTCGGACCGAAGGACCTTGAAGGAATTGGTGTCATGAAGCTTTTAATGCAACGCGCAGGCAAAGCTTGCGCCGGCAAATTTTCACTGTAAGCGAACCGCGCTGTCAACTGGACGCGAATGTTGTGGATTATTATTCATATTGTGCAGTGTTGGCGCACATGATGCAATCAGTGTGTCAGGATGGATTGGGCTGGAAAGAAAGTTTACGTGACATCATAATTTGCGTGCCCGCGACACGCACAATTGGAATCTCAATTATGTCACGCCCGCGCCATGGGCCGGTCCGGTACTTGTACCGCGCGCCGATAACAGACGATCGATTGCATAAATGGAATGTTTGGCAATGTTGCTGTGGGGTTCGCTATTGGCAAGCGGGTCGTCAGCAGAGAGAAGAATTATTTTGAATAAATTTTTGAAAATCCAATAGCGCACACGCGCACCACATATGCGGCACCCATGTTTAATGTGCCCCGGACGGTAATAAATGGTTCGCTGAGCAACTGAGCCTTCGGCGTATTACAACATGGCGAACTGTATCGTCCTGTATGCACAATGAGTATGCCAATTCTTTTGCTTAGTATACTTAACAGCACATGGGGCAAAAACAAAACCCTCCAAGACAATACAGTCTTTAATTAGAACGTCTACAAGATTCGCCTGAGGTACTTCTTATCACTTGTTGCTATTTGCTTTCCGAACTGTCAGGACATAACCAAGCGGAACTTCACACACAAAGGAAACTCAGATTTACGGTTTGTGGCAGTAGTAGGCTTTAGTAGTAGCTGGGCTGTGTTTAGAATACCGAGATGTTGGCTCCAGATAGGGCCAGGTCACAAAACACCGTCCGACACTAACAAACGCACAAACAAGAATGACTGAGCGGTGCGCTACTGCGACTGCAAATATAGGGCCCCCTTGTAGGACCGAGGAATAAATATTCTAACGGTCTAGCGTGACAAACAGGCTAGTTTGAAATTGTTTACGCTAATCCGGTGTTTTCGAGTAGTTATTTTCAAAACATTACTTGTTGCAGTAATTGGCAAAAGTGTGTTACCTTTCTTACCTTTAGTGGGCAGTAGATTGATATTTATCTGAACAAAAAAAAAAATCCGCGAAAGGATTGAAAGTTTTAACTAAATCATTAAAGTTGCTTTTTTAGTATCCTCGTGTTACCACGTGGAAGCCATTTTGAGATATCCAAATATTAAAAGTTGCATGACTCATCAGTAAAAGCGTCGAGAAACATATGACAGATGTAAAGATTAACCGGGGTTTTTAGTGTCTTTTAATGCGACATTTAAAAAAGAAGCTAATTAATCCCTTAAAATGTGTTAGAATAGGCAAATAATCCTTGCCCGTTTATGAGACATTACCTTTCCATTTGCCATCGGTGAGTTCTACGCTGACGTTCTACGATGTCGGTCGGTAGTGTGTCTAATAGTAGGTTTACATAATAAAGCTTACAATGTAATTGATTTGCTTCAGTCGGAACAACACGCTCTAATGTTGTTTGAAAGCAACCGTTTTTAATTGCAATATGTTTTTCAAAACCTACCGACGGTTCAACGACCTACCGATCGTCGAGACGTAAATGTTGTACGTAAAAGTGAACTATTGACTTTTGGATGTACTCACTTACTACCTCGCTACTGGGATTGCCCATAATAACAACCCCTTTTCCGGGTTTAAACTCCGTGTTAGAAGTCCCGCCAGGACAGTTCATGGCCGGTCATTTGTTAATGAGGAAAAAATCTAGACAATTCTGGAGCTTCAGATTGACGTACTAGACCAATCAGGTTCAATGACTTGTCATCAGGTAGTTGTTTGTATGGCACAATGATCTCTTACTCTGTCAGGTGCTCCATTCATGTGCTAACTGGCCCAACAGGTTTGTCAGTTTGACGTGCCTAGTGTCATGGTACCTGTTAGAAAGTGGTGCAATACTGGCAATACCTGGTACCTGTTAGTAGTGGAATTTCTGGCAATACTTCATTTTACGGGTAAATCGAAAGCTATTGTTTCTACCTGGTTGTTTGTAACTAGCTGACTGTCTGGTTCGTTGACTCATCCCTGGACAAGCGCGTTGTACCCTTTTAACTTTTTCTTTTTGATCCTGTTGAACATCCTTCCTGACAGGGCATTGGAACACTTCAAACATTTCTAGTATTTTAGTTCGAAAAGTATTTTGCAGGATTTCCATAATCGCGATCTTATTATGTTTTATAACAGAAAGAAGATCGTTCTTCAAAAATGTAGGTATGGTTAGATCTAATGTATCACATTTAGTGCAAACTTTTTATGCCTCGGAATTATAAGTTCTGCCTGGCGTCAATACATCGAGCAATCTACGCATGCGATTTCTAGTTTCCTTGCAGTTTATATAACAGCAGCAGCAGGGGTACGATCGAGATGGGATCTTATCGTGTTGGAAACTGCAAACACTAAACCTGCGGATTGCATGATGATTTCATGTTTAATTCAATTAATATTACAAATGCATAACAAGAACACGTCAGCAGAATCAACAGAACCTAACCTTGACCTGTAACGGTAAGAAAACTGAAGGTCAGAAACTGAAAAGAAATTATGTTAAAAAATGGTAAAAAATGATGACTAACTCAGCTTAAATCACCGCAACCAAGGAAATTGTCCCTTAGACGACGACTATGAGAACTAGATATAGGAAACAGTTAGAGTTAAATACCTCGCAACAACTCGACCGGTAGATCACACGGGATGCAAGGTAATTCGACTTACTATTTATGATTGTTGTATCTACGTTATAATATTTCGTTTTTAACTTTAAGCTACATTTTCTACCTAAAGCTTTGATCAAATAATCTTCGCTTTGTAGTCCTGTGATAATCCCTTTGCTTGCTCTTCGCGACCGAGAATCATGACGGGCACACAACTCGTACACAATATCCAGTGCTTAAATGTTGCATGAAAAACTTGAACGCAATACCAGCCCCTAGCGTGCGACCGGTCAGTGTTTCTTAAGTGTATCTGAAGCTTTCATGAACTTGAAAAACATGAACATGAACATGAAAAATACATTTTTGTTAATTAAGCAGTTTATTACAAGCGTTTATTACAAAACTTTCCAGATCCATGATTTAGCATTCATATAAAAAAAAGTTGTCGACACGCTGAATCAATAGGACCACGCGCACTTGTTCATAATTTAAAAAGAGAGGTTCTTCCTCTTCCTTGGCTGGCACTACAACCTGGAAAGGTCTCGGCCTGCCATTTCTGGCTTTCTGTGACTTGGCCGAGACGATAACGGCGTTGGCCGGACCGGGGTTCAAATCCCATCCAGATCGATCCCCCGTAGTGAGGACTGACTATCCAACTACGTGGTATCATTAAGTCTAGTAAGCCGAAAATGGCAGGCATGACCTAAGAGGTCGTTGATATGTGAGCCTTATTAAATGTCGCAAACATTAGCTGCTAATTCTGAAGATGTTAGTGTGTAAAAAAGATGTTACCAATTTAAGCGAAGCTTCATTGTTATTTGTCCAAATCCCAATCCAAATTCTACCGGATTACTAGGCCTCTTTGAAGCGTCTTATAATTAAATTAAAGTCCATACGGAAGGAGCTCGTTAAGATAGGGATATTAAGGACGCACGGAAAGGATGCTTTTCGGAAATGCAACACACGCTAAGGAAGGTTCGTAACGATTACACACCTCATTAAATTCACTACAAATTACAAGACACAGAACAGAGGAATCGAATCGAGTTCCTCTACGACAATAAAAACAGCGAAGAGAGAGAGAAAAAAAAAACATTATCGAATACAATCTTGCACACATTGAGAAGCACCTGCTCACATGCTTATGTTAAAAAAAAAACACGGCATTCATCATAATGATCATGATGAAATGTCCTAGTACATTTCAATTTTAGTCCCTCCCGGTGTAAAAAGTGAAGGACTAAAATGGAGCTTAGAATATATTGGATATGTCTTGCGATGTAAGGTACCTTACCACAATCTTGTGAGGACTGTTGATTGAAGCATTTTAGCAAATATTTCAATGCATAAAATGTTCTCAAACTTCCAAGAGGCAAGCAAATTTAAGCTGGGTTTAATTAGTCGTTATTTATGTAAAGACCCAACTATATTTCCATCACAAAGTTGATGGTATTCATTAGGGATGGTTTCCACATTAAAAGCAAAAGAACTATCGGCTGTTGCTGATAAGATACCTTTATCTATGAATCGGACCTTCACTGTGAACTTAGTCTAATAAGCTAGCTAATTGTGAAAACAAACAGCAAAAGTTCTCATTAGCAAACACAATGGCTGCGGTGAGAACCTATGGGAAGAGAAGGTAAGCAGGCACGTAAAAGACGCTTCAGGTTTCGAGAAGAAGTTAGTAGATTCCTATCATAGATCCACCACAACCGATTAGAGCAGGCAACTACCCTTATAAGTTTACCCCTCTTTCTCCCCCTGTTGGGCGATCGGTTAGCCATTAAAACAACGCAAACTCTGTGGCAGCCGGTTACCACAACACTGTGCCGAGCACAGAGAAGGATTTCGAATTAAAATTCAAAGCTGCCCAGTTATAACATTCATCAAAATTCAGTCGCCCGTTTGCTTCGGAGACGTTCCAGAAATTCGTTACACCCATCCAGACCCCGACGATATGCGGTTTGACATTGGGCGAAATGTGCGATCCGTGGTAAATTCACGCATCACATTACCGCCGAACCGAACTACGCGGGGGAAAAACTGGAACTCGCTCCTAGTTCCTCACCCCCCTCCCCCCGATCCGCGTGGAAAGCGTAGCGGAAGATTGAAAACCCATGACAAAGCCGATAATCTTCCTTTGTCAGGGCTGCGTGCCAGAACCGATGAGAGTTCCTGGTCCCAATCGCTTTTATCGCCGCGCCGTAGCTTTTGTTGCGGAACAATAGATTTCGATGCCGACAAAGTGAAAATTAAAATGTTTTTCTTTCCATTTCCTCCTTTGTTCGCGTCTTTCGATCGGTTAGCGGGGGTTAAAAACTGCGTCGTAGGAGTATGGTGATCCTCAGGTGGGTTGTTGCTTTTTTTTGGGAAACTATTTCTCTACGAAATATGATAAGATCTGAAGAGGTTCTAGCGAATTTTAAATGTTGAAGTTTGCTTTAATGTGCGTTTGAGATACTTTTGTAAGTTGAGCCATCCTTAGAACAAACATCTTGTGATAAGAAATGAAAAAATGTTATAAACTTTAAATGGTTAAAGAAAAATAGACAATCGTGGTACAGTTATTAATTATTTTTTTTGGAAAGGTTTGGAAAAAGCTAGTTTTGGGTTTCCTCTCCGAAAATCAGAAATGCAATATGCGGTATTTGGGATTAGTTATAACAAAACTACTCATCATATATTGCATCTATTGTATAAGTTACGTTTATCGTTTATTTCCACTTTTAGTCAAATGACCTCTTCTCGATCTTCAATTATCTCTTGAACCGTTGTGAAGAATTATCTAAGAGATTTTATTTATTTATTTATTTATTTATTTATCATCTCAACGATAATTTTCTGATTTTGGCATGTCTTGTTTATTGAACGACTTTATGCGACTTCAATAACTCGCAGATCTTGGTGATACCCAAAAAGAACAATAAATCTCGGTGATAACCACGGCGAAGAGCTGTATTTGGAAGTATTTATCGTCTAACTATTTCCATCCATAATGGGAAATGGCAAGGACAAAAGAGTCCTTCCAACTTCTTCCAACTTCTGATAAGAATCATTTATGTAAAATCAATTCCTTTTGTCAGCTTGAGACTTTAAAACTTAGTGCCAAGGTTTCTTCTTCCTTGACACTACAACCTCGAAAGGTCTCGGCCTGCCATTTCTGGCTTTCTGTGACTAAATTTTACCCGTAGCAAAGTTGTCAGCCCTGCGTAATGGGATTGAACCCCGGTCCTGGCGAGTGAAGACAGGCGCCGCTGTCGCCTCGGCCACCGGACGCCCCGCGAATATTCTTACAAGACTATTTTTCATTTATTTATAGAGGCTTTGAGTCTTTCGCCTCTTCCCGGTGTTAAAGTTATATGGCTATTGAGGTTACGTCTTGCGTAGTAAAGTGCGTATTAAAAACTATTACTAAGTGGCTAGTGAAAAAAACTATTGCAGTGCAAAATTTAACTTCTCTATTAATTTTATGTGATGATGCGATGTGTAGAAACCGTATAAGACGGTTCTGTTGCTGTTTGCCGGGTAAAAGAATGATGGCAAAGTCGGTATCTGGTTGGCAGGTGTTTTGATGTGGTGCGTTTCTATGGTAATCGGCAAGGATATGGCGGACGGTGATGTCGACACCACAGAAGCTGCAGAGTGGAGGACAGGATCTTTCGTGGAGGTAGGAGTGCGTCAGGCGGGTGTGTTCGATGCGGAGGCGGGAAAGGACTCGTTGGTTGCGGCTGGAAACTTGCAATACAACACTCTTCCTCAATGCTGCAATTCTAGAGCTCGAGACCCTACCTACAAAATTCAATTTATTCTCCGGACCATAGTCCATAGTCCTAGTCGTAGTGCTTTCAGAAATCTTTAATTTTAACAACATTTGTTAAACATATAAATCATGTGATCAGAAAATTAATAAGCCATTGTAACATTTGCTGCGGATCGATTAATTAAGGATAAAAGTAGAGCGACGTCAAATTCGAGTAGGTCTTGTTGAAGCAGGAAGCCATTGATAAAAAAGGAGGCTCATTAGAGCTATGATGCGTTCTCCGGAAGCCAATACTTTAATACTCCCAACTTTGTGAACTTCGGGATAAAGTTAAAACTTTACCCAGTTAACGCATCTGAAGAATCTACTTCATTTTAAGCAATTTGGCAATAAAAATAGATTCAACTGTTCCTAGCAGTAACCGATGAAGGTGTTGCTCAGGATGAAACGAGAGAGCTTCGTTTATATTACTTCTAAATATTCTTGTAAGGATACCATACAACAAACTGGAATCCGACTATAGATCGATCTCAGTATCCGTTACGCAATAAAAGAAAAAAGCACGGACAAGCTATTAATATGAGACGATTAAATTGCTGTAGGAAAATCAAAAAAAGCGACACAAGTGACAATTTAAACATTCACAGTCAGCGGTATTGTTGACCCATGTTATTACGCTTGACTGGATTATAATCATTGCTGCAAGTTGGAAGAATAATTTTGCACGTTGCTCGCTCGACTCGTGTACCATTCATGCAACTAACTGCAAAAATGCATCGCTATCATAAAGGGGGTGCGCGGAAGGTGATACGCGGAGAGGAGGGCAGGACACGTACAGCCATTTTGCGATTTTCATCTTCTCCGGTGTGCTACCAGTGCAGTGAGCGAGAGCGGCCGTTGAATGCTTGCGGTGGTTGTCGGATGTCAATCAGGAACTTATCATTGAAATTACTCACAAATAATGAAACCACCGCGCACGACAACAAACACGTTCGCGATGGCTGCCGGCTAATTTTATGCATTAAAGTAATTCTGATGGAAAATTGTTCGCATTAAGAAGAAACAAAAAATGGAGTGGGGGAAAGGGGGATTGCCAAGGGAAATGTGAACCACCCCTGTCGTTCGTTTCATGAATGCGAGACCGTGATGTGCGGATGTGCATTTGCAAGCCCCCCGGTTTGATTGATTGCGCACCGTACGAATGAAGCCAGACCCAGCGGAAGGGTAATCACGAACCCAAGGAGGCTAAGGAATCTTGTTGGAAGAAGGGGGAGATAGGGGAGACGTGATGGAAAGAGATTGGGCGCCTGTGAAGGAGGAACGATTATTCACCCGGTGATTTGATGCAAACTAATTTGCTTAGAAATTGAGACCGGAATTAGATTGTTAGCCAGTTGTGTGTGTGGCTTTGTTGTTATTTTGCGGCACATTTTTGTTATTGTGTCAAACAAGACCCCTACAGGGGGGTGGAATTTGGGAGAAGCAGGAGGAAGGCAGGTTTGTGGTGGATGGATTACACGCAAGCTCTATCATTATTGCGATTACTGCAAGCCCTGGTCGATCCTGACCTAGGATGGCGACAGCAAACGACGATCGGAAAGCGACGATCAAAGAACGCCACGAAACGACCGAAGCATAATAATACTAGCAGCCGCCATGCTAGAGGGAAGAAGGGCAAGCGGACAAGCGCAGAGAAGAGAACTTAATTTTCACAACTGCAATTTGGATACATTTGAATGCATCCCCGTGAGTGCATTTGTGCAAGGTGCATTTATCGCCATGCAGTGAGCGGGCAACCAATCGCGGGCCGAGAATTTCAAGCACGATCGAGCTAAAGGGCGTGGCTTTGGGCTGGAGTACGGAAAAATTGCCCTCTCAAAAATACAACCAACCGTTTAACACATTTTCCTCGCGTTCAGATAAGATTTTGAAAGATAATGTAAGGTGCGTGATAAACGCAAGTAATAGTTCATTAAACGGGGGGAATGTCGTTAATTTAGAGGAGAATAAATTATACCTCATTATGGACGGTGTTCGCATTTTGAACGCAACCAATCGATCGGCCATTCACGACGTGTGTCGCATGCAAGTTGTTTATTAAATTGCACACAGTTTCACGCAGGGTTGTACTGAATGTTGTTTGCGATTGGGAGCGAGACGCTTTAGAAATATGTATCATTTGTTGCCTTATTTTATTCCCTAACACAGTCTGTTTAAAGAGCGTCATTAAGATGTGTTGGTTATAGTTGAACATTCATCATGAAATAAGAATAATATGTTTTTTAAGACTAAGTTACTTCTTCTCTTGCGCTTCATTTTCGAGAAAGCTTTGTCTGCTATTTCTAACTTCCTTGACTCTTAATTATACCCGGAGCTGTATCGGTTATCCTGCGAAACCTCTATCAATCGGCAGATTGGTATAAAATGTATTTAGTATCTTGTTCGGTCGTGTGGAAGACCGATAACTGTACTGTCTTTGATCACACATCTCGCTGTACGCCCAGAGAAATCAGGAGCCATGAGTCTGACCTAAGCCTGAGATCTTTTTGAACTAAAATATCTGCTCGGCATAGAAGTAATCAGGTCAGGATCAGGATCAGGATGATACTAATATTCAATTATTGGTTCGTTGGAAAGCAATCGTTCAGTGAGGTCTATTTTTTATTTAATAAGATATTATTATGGATGCTATTTCAGAAAAAAATGTTTCGTTTTTTTAATTCACACTTTTAACTTTAAGGTCGGTTTACGACGAGTTATTGATACTGCAGCTGACTTAAAATTTACAGATTTTCTAACTTAAGTCATCATAGACCCCATTATTTAAATAAATATTTTAAGCGTTTCAGTGTCCGATCCAGTCTCAACTCAACCCTGCAACGTTTTGTGTGCAATAAACGCAACTGCTTGTGCGTGCGGCGAGTGACGGTTAAGCAGCTTGCAAGCAACATTGTGCAGCGTGCGGTGAGTACGTTATTTAATTTTTGTATTTTTATTTTGATGACAATTACTATGATTAACATTATGTTGTATCGTTAGTATGTGATATAAATCGCAAACCAATCGTTAACTTGTTATAATTTTACTTACTTTGGGTTGTTCAATTATACTCTTTATCGGTGGTAATCCAACAGTAAATTCTTCATTAAAACAGTATAATTTTACTAACTTACTAATTTTACTAACTAACTACTTTATTTCAAAATTTAATCATTTTTTTCCCAAAGATCGTTTGGAATGCACTCTCATTATTTGTTATAGTATTTAACAAATTACACATCAGGTGTTACGAGTATTCCTAGCTTCGCTCTTCCTATTAGACAAGTCCTTAAGTGTTAGCTTGTGCTCTTTAATTATTTACAATCATCCATTTATAATTTATCTGTCTTCATCGTATACATCGAGAATGTGGTTGGCACTGTGAATCACAATAGAAAATTATACACTACGACTAATACCTTGACCGGCACAGGGGGAAGTATAGTGTGTTATTAAGACTTAGGCGCGTTAACTCGTTATCTGCATATTTTATTGATACCAATCACTAGAGTTAGTAAAAATAGTATAAAAGATATTACAAAAGGTTCATACATTTAAAAAAGAAGCGCTTTTTTGCAGTTGAGTTTTAACAACTTTATTTTTAAATTTAATTATTAGTCAAATATGTCTCTGCCTGTGTATTAAACGCCGTTAAAGTCATTGAATCTACAAGTTTTATTGAGTATTTTATTATTTTTACCACCTTTACAATTCCATTTGTGTTACACTATTGGCACTTCGAATATGATCATCCATCAGCAGAGCATAATGGATGAACAACCACCCGAACGTTGGAAGCTTTTCCACCCATCCAGACCTATCAAAGTATTATCCCACACTTCAATCGCCAGCGAGCGCCAAATCGAAAACGCACGAATTGTCAGCAAATCCGTTCGAATGGGACAAAAAAATAAAATTAAAAAAAAGTCGACACATGAGCCACCACTATCTTTCCGAACGAGGCAACTCGCTGCCCTTGGCTGCCCGACTCCATCCCTCATCCACCTGCGCCTGCCCTCCTTGAATCGCACCCCACGTTCACACATCGTCCGGCTTTATTATCCAGAAATTTATGTTTTAAATGCTAATTGCTCACTCTTTTAATCCGGCATTTTCGCGACGGGACATGGGAAGGTGGTGGTGTGACTCTCAATAGCGGGATGAGTACGATATATATATGGGATACCCCGGTTGGATGGCCAAAGGCGAAATTTATAATCCAGCATCGTTCGTTAATGTTCTTTCGAGCTCTCGTCGTTCGCTTTTCCCGTCCCGCACGGCGGGAAGCGCTGGAATGTTCTCGATAGGGGTTGTGGCCATGAGTTTTCCAGCAAGCACGGCACGATGTGACGATTGCGAATTGCGTCCTTGCGTCGGCTGATGATGTCGCTAAACAGGAGAAACGGCGCGGAGATGAACCGCGCTAGGTGATGCTGATGATGATTTGCCACTTCACTTTTCAAAATGGAAGACCGGGTGGAAAACTCTAACAAGTGGTGGTTGTGGTGGTGCGAAAATCCAATGATGGCGTTCGTGCGTTCGGGTTCAACCAATCGATGCATAGATGGATGGGTCAACACGAAATGGGCTCTACACAAACAAAAAAAAGACTGTTGGAATGTTGTTTCGCAAAACTGTTTTCTACACCATTTTCGATTTACCGCCGAGATGCACCTTAAGCAAAAAAAAAAAAAGACTGGCAAGACATAATGAAGCGAAAAAGAAAAACCCATCACAAGATGGACTTGAGCAATGTTAAGAAACCCCCGTCGTTCGCTGCTGCCCTTGAGATAAGGCTGATGAAGCGCTTGAAGCCCTCAAGAAGTGCACCGGGGATGATGATGGGCTGGGAAAGCAACAATCCACACACACACACACAGGCACGCATCGGAACGGACAGCGAGCGAAACGAGAAATAGCGAAAGGTTGCCAAGTCTCGGGCAATTCGCATCGGCTAAAGTGCAGCGCACCGGGCACCAATCAATGGCGGTCGATCCGTGTGCGAAACGATTTATACGCAACTTAACGCAACGGGTTGCTGCGCCATCAAACACGCAACCACCGGCCAAAAAGGATCGGAGGCACCCAGCGGGTAAAGGTACGCGAACGTTGAAAAAAAAACAAAAATAAAAACAAATTCCCGCGGAGATGTGATACCGCGGAGACGATGATTCGCCGCCAGGAGGCTGGCTTGCACCAAAGAAGCGGGACATCGGCGCTGACGACGATGATGATGGTAATGATGATGACGTTCATCGATGCTGCTGCCGCTCATTTGTGCCTTCGTCGCTCGGCACTGGCATGGTAAAAAAAACGGCTGCGCTCCCCCCCCCCCCCCAAAAACGGCGGGAGAAAATGCAAATGCAAACTTATTGCCGTGGTGGCGGCGGCACAGGCACAGATATGCCTGCGAGATCTTCGATGGGCCGCAAGGATGCCAAAAACCGATCTCGCAACACGATGGCAGTCCCGAGGTATTCAAGCGGGGGATAGCGAACGAGCCTAAACGGTTTTCATAAAGGGAATGGATAAAATAAAAATTACCAACGCCGCTTTACCGATGCACCGCCCATTCCGGCCCGCTCCATCAGAAGTTGCCAGTCTTCGGCATCTGCATACACGGCCAAGGATGCATCGTTGGTGCTTGACGCTCGACAGTCGATAATCCGCGCCCCCCCCTCCCCCCCTTGCAATTCGATGCCCTTTTCGCGTCCTCCCGTCCTGGCGAGGCGGCTGATGAGATCTCGTTCTGGGCTGCTGCTGGGTGCTGGGTGCTGTGTGTCCCAGGAATTGGTTGCCCTTCCTGCGCCCGGCCGATCGCGATCTTTTGCGCGAAACGGATTCGATTGAAAAGATGCGATCCGAAATGCGCAAAAGATTTAGCGAGATGAGATATTACTGCATTCTTATTATACGTGTGTGTGTGTATGTGTTTGTCGGGAGGTTGTTTTTTTGTTGTGTAGTTTTGGTCCGGCTTGGTTACTTCCCTCGAAGTTCGCTCGAGAGTCCCCGCGGCTCTTTCTTGCAAACTGATGGGATCGAAAGCAGAATTCGCCAACAAAAAAAAGCATAAACCGATGGTCTGACGGACACCACAAAACCGTCCTGGGTGATGTTGTTGTCCGTTGAGATCCTGAAGGAAGGACACACGGTGCGCAGACAAAAAAAAACCTACTGCAACAAGACTGCAGCAAAAAAACGGCTCAGTCCTCGCCAACAACGAGATTGGTTGCGATAGCCTTTAAACTTATTTTGCTTAACGTTTCTTTGCGTCTTTCGTTTGTCTTCATAAGTGTTGTGCTGGGCGCATACCATCCCTTAACAGCCAAGTGGCTGGGGGCGCTCTCTCGGGGGTACTTCGCGAGATGATGCATCTCTTTGCCTTCATTTGCTGCTTCTTGCTCGGATGAGATGCGCCGACCAACTCCAGCCAACCATTAATCGCCAATTAATTGCAATTGGAATTATTAATCGAACATTAAACCAGCGGTGGCGGTGGACGGAAAGCAGACTGTTGGGCGGGAAATAAATAAGGCGGAAACTCAAAAACCTGGCTCGCGAATGGGAGAGGGCTTGTTGGGAAAAGATCGATCGATAATCAGCGCGAACGGGAGTGAGCGGTGAGTGCCTGGGCGAAGCAAAATCGGTAGCTCGATTCGGTTCGGGCTTTTTCTCTTGTCAGGTGCCCGAAAAGTGCATCTTCCGGTGGCATCTTGTTTGTTCCCACACATAAATCAGTATTAGTATCAGTTTTCCATTTTTGCATAAACAATAGGGTGCTGCATGTTAATCAGATCGGCCGCTAAACGGTTCCGTCCGGTGTGTGTGTTTTTCCAGCCGACGCTTTTTATTACTGTCGGCAAGATTCTTGGCTCGCTTCGCCGGCACTAATGTGACGGGTAATGGTTAAATTTTTCTCCACACCCCCGGACGACGCTACAAAACCGCCGTACTTTAATTCACACCCCTTCGATCGGTCCCTCGGGTGTCTGACGAGACACACTTAATCTTGTCCGTGCGTTCATAATTCATTAGTGATCGCGAGAAAGATGCGAAACTGCAAGTGACGAGTCCGGTTGCTACCGGTGGAAAATGTGCACTCACAAACGGGAATGTGGAAAACAAGGCCCTTCATGAGGGGGGGGCGGGTGGTTTCCACCCTAACAGCAACAAAAACAACCATAAATAAATAAAAGAAGATGACTTTTTCCTTTAACACCTTCCATTTCTTTTTTTGCTGCTGCTGTTGCTGCCAGGCTAAACTTTCAAGGTGCAGCGTCGTCGTCGCAAATCTGTGTCGCTCATCAATCTGGTGCGGTGGTTGAAACACCGGTCAGGAGGTGGTGGGAAGCAGGGGAGGAAAATCTGCACCGGCCATATCGTGACTTAATGTAATAGATAATTTAGTCTTATGAGTGATGAATTATTATCATTTCATTAGACGCGAGCCGTGTGCGTGTGCGGCGAATGAAGACACGAAGGTGTGCGCGGCGACGGGCTCGAGATTGCACCTGTGTGTGTGCGTGTGTGTGTGTGTGTGAAGAATCTTGGCGTTTGGTTCCGAACCCACTATCGGCGACCCATATCTTCGGTTTTGGGACCCGGCGTTAAGCCATTTTCCCTTCACTCGAATCACTCGGGGGAAAAAAGCACGAAGAGGCTGCCCTACGCCATCTTCCGCCGCTTGTCTTAATGGGAAGGTTTGTAAGGGTTTAATTTTTCAATTTACATTGTTATGGAGATAATTGTTTTGCTGAGTGTGAGTGTATGTCAGGTGGTTTTTTTTTGTTGGTTTAAAACAAATAATAATGATTCATTTTCCACCCATCATGCAGTGCGCATGGTAATAAATATTTATAGAAATAATTCAAGTTTTCTTCGCCATCGAGGTTTTGTTTTTATTTCTTCCGTTTAGCTTCATACAGTGGTGGTCATTAAAATAAGGTCGTCTGTTAATGCAGCTCGATTGTCTTAAATGAAGTTTGTGATACAGAGCAACATATTTTTTTCTATATTCCAAATAGTTTTTTAAGTCATTTTAACAATTGAAAACATTTGTGTGATTTTAAATTACAAAATGATATAGAGCCTTTAAGATAAAACTTATTATGCTTGTGACTTGTCACTTTTGACAATTAACCTGACCTGAATTTGTAGGAGCATAACGGAGTATGATTTAAAGGATATATTTCAAATTACAAAGCTAATTTACCTGTCAGATATTTATTATTTTATCATTTTGCCTTATGTGACCACGAAAACCATGAGGTCTAGCATAAAGTCAAGAGTTACATCCCAGAAACAGCACATGTAAACAAACCTGAAGCTAAACCAAAACCCAAATGTTAACAAGAAAATAGTTGAAAAAAGAGCAAAGGTTTCTCTTGTCTCAATATAGGCAACGTAAATTTTTCCTTAAATTATTTACCCTGAAATGGTTTATGTTGCTACAGAACAGTTTACTCTTAAAAATATTTTAGATAAAAGATCCAAATTGTAAAAATCTGAATTCGATACTAATTAATGATTAATTTAAATTAATCTGCTGATAAGCTTGTGTTAGCATATGTACACTGAGCTGTCATTTGTCAAGTCATGTTAGTGGAAAGTGATTTCAAATCGAACCCAGCAAGAGCACGGAAAGAAGAATTCCTAGAACCTTGAGACAAAGGCAACCGATAAGGAAACGCTTTATCGCGGCAGTCGATAATCTCTCGATGCTGTACTCCGTGATGGTATCCATAATACACAAGCCAATTCTTCAATTGGCCCAACATTGGTCTAGCAAAATAGAGAATTGAGGTAGTAAGGAGCCTCGTACTCATTTCTGACAAAGTCGACCGAAGTCTAATGTAATAAAGCCGCTCATTATTTTGTTCAAACTTACAGCACTAATAAATCTTAGATCACATCAATTCGCACTGAGAGCACAATTATCGGCACTGAATTACCAGCAAAGTTATGGCACCACAACCTCGGAGAGTTCTCTGTCTACCATTTCTGGCTTTCTGTGACTTGTTTATGCCCGTAGTTGGATAGTCAGATCCTGTAGGCTGAAGATTCGTCCGCAGTCGTCTCAGACTACCCCAAAAGCAAAACTGTACTTAAAATAACCTTGAAAGTTTCCCTGACATCATACCAAAAATACTTAAAACGGACTAGAACAACAGAATCTAGAGCATAGAATTCTTAGGATACAAACAGAGCCAAATTATAAGGTAGCTAAAATAATCTTTCAAGAAATAATATGGAACGATTAAACCTGAAATCTTTAAAACAGTTCATATAAAGGCAAATAATTCTAGAAATTCCTTGAAATCAGCTGTTAAGTACATCTGTGGCCTTACTTCACCATTACACAACTGTACAGACAGCAAGCATTGTTGATCATTATTATTAGCCTTGTCTTTAAGGCATTCCCGGCCAAACACAGCCCTGGCTGGCTGGTAATGTGCCAAATTAATCCTAATCCTTTTTTTACCATCGCCACAAACCATGTGTTCCATGCTCTTCTCCGATAAAAAAACATCAGCAAACCTTCTAAAACGATCAAACAACACACATTTAATGCAACATGGCACGGCAGCTGATTGTGTTACGGTGTGCAGGTAGTAAAGCGAACTTCTTAATTTACCGCACACACACACGGGTGGCAAAAATAAATCGCAAACCCAAACAAGACTTTATGTCTAGCCCTCAATAAAGACGTCAAACGTTAATCCGGTTCCGGAGAATGGAAAATGGGACCGGGGTGGAAAGGGGGGAGGGGGGGGGACTACAAGCGCAAGCCATAGTTGAGCGTGCAAGCAAGCGTAAGAAAAATGATTTCTTACCATTAGATACCGACCGCAAAAGAAGCTTTCTGACGGATTGAGATTATATGGCGAACCAAACGGGACGCACAGTGCACGTGACATTCTTTTCCAAGACGGCCACAATAATCTCCTAGCTGTTTGGTGTTAAAGACCTTACCGGACCGGTACCGCTGAGTGAATTCCACCATTAGGATTAGGTTGTGGAGTTAGGCGCTCGAAGGGAAAACCTACCACGACGCAATTGCTTGCAAATGCTTTATTTCTTATTGAACGTTGCATCACAATTGCATTCCTGGCCTCTACCGATTAAGCCAACACGGCTGGAGATGTGAATGGGTTGGTGGGGGAAAATTATAACTCATTCACAAGTCAACCAAGTTTTTCCCTCCGACCGACCACCGGTGTTGTTGTGGTGTGATGAAAGTTAACAGTGCCGATAACGAACCGTTCCATGACTAACACCGGTACCGGTTTCGCCACCGAGTGCGAGTCCTTTTTGCCGTCAAGCGGTCGGCAGTTTTCCGCCCAACACCCTTACACCCCACCCCGTACGCTGGTACGGCATGTTGCGTCAAACCGTACGGAACGGCTAATCTTCTAATTGAAACAAACGAACCTTACAATTTTTATGCCCACCGCTTAACGTCCACCACCCCGTGCTCTGTTGCGTGTGAGTGCTGCCCTCTATGTGTGGCTTGGTTGCCTACCTCTACCTGATACCTTTATCTTGAGCTCATTTCTCTCACACTCAACTATCGGCCGGGATATGTGCCTGCCTGATGGTTTCTGATGCTTGGCTGATAGTAATGGAAATGTGCCCGTGTCCAGGGTTCCTTCCTTCCAAGCGGGACGTCATCCCAATGATAGGATGGCAGAACAACAGCCCATACAACTCTATTTCTCGAGCGGGAGACCACTAGTCTCACCACACTATCGCATCGGGATAGACAAGCGGTACCAGTCTTTTTAAAACACAATCCAAACGTAATCAAACCGAATCGCACCGTTTGTTGGTGTTGCGCTAAGGAAGGAGAGAAGCATCTAGCCCATAAGGGCGACTTTGACTTTACTCGTCAGACGGACGGTCAAAATGGTACAGCGAAAAAAAAAAAATACAACTCCCATACAGACAACAGTAAGAACAGCAGGAAGAATGGGAAAATCAACCCGAAACCTTCTGCTGATTAGTCCGGAGTTAAATTCTATGATTAGTGCATGCATGTGTCAATTCTATCCGACAGCATCTCACGGCACGACGGTGCACCCCATCTCGGACAGGGGGTCGTTCAAGTTGCGCTCGACGAAGACTGATGGGTTTTTGAGCTCTTCTGGCTTTGTTTTTTTTTGGTTTGGTTTCGTTGCTGCCGTCCAGATCGTCATCAGAATCGTCGAAATAGCTAAGGGTCCTTACGTGTTTTGTGCAAAGCAGGGGTTCCCAAAATTCCCAAACCCAAAAAAAAAAAATCCAAACGAACCAACAGAAAAAAGAAGGGAACCATTTGGAAACGCGCTCGGGAATGATGAAATTAACACCGTGGCTGGCGGCGGGTAGGTTAGGGAGTTTTGTGTGTTATCGGAAAGAAGACAAAAAAATAATCAAACAAATCGTTAAAGCAACAAAAAACACCGAACAACTTCTATACCCACTGGATGTATCTCGAAAAGTGTTATTCGTTTGTTGCAGCCACCAATACAAACGGTGTGTGTGTGTTGCTGCTACATAAATGGTGTTTGGTGTTTTTATTTCCATCACTTGTATGTTTTTTTTCCTGGTGTGAGCCACACTACTCGCAACTAATTTTGCCAGTTCAAAAAGCGCCGGGAAACATCGTTCCCCCTCCTGTTTTGTGCGCGATCCTTTTCCATCTGGTGGCGAACTTGGCGGTGCTTCTGGTGATCGGAATTTTAACTACTTTGCACATTATGGTTTAAAGATTAGAATCACAATCAACCGGCACTTGGTTTGGGATTTTTGGGTGCACTCACACGAGCGCGTTCGTTTTCCCCTAGCTAGATGGAAAACGCATTTCCCAAACTGAGGTTCGTCCCTGCTGTACGGGTCAAATCCGGGTGCTGCGTAGTGATAAAATGGTTGTTTTTACGATGGATAATCGCTATTAAAATTTAATTCAAACGTCAAAATGAATGCAAATCTACTCGCAATAGCGGCGATTGCTGTCGCCGTTTTTCTGGTGTAGGAAAAACAACACGGTAGAGCCTGGTGGACGTCGGTTTATTGTTTGACAATATGACTAGGTTTGGGACTTTAGAAGCGTAATTGTACGATCGTTAGGAATTTGGAGATGGCTTTTTGGATCGGTGAAAGGATAAATTGGCAAGTGCATATGGGTTTTGGTGCTCCTTTCGCACGCGCATGAGGATTTGGAAGAGGATATTCTTCACATTAGGATTAAAATCTCCCTGAAGCTAAAAATAGCTGTCTAAATTGATCATATATTGGCGGAGGTTTATTATGGCTTTCACCACACATCGAACAGTGCGTAGAAACGGTGAAGTTTGAGGAAGAATTGGTTGTAATCTTCGATGAGGATTAATCATTCGAGAAGCACTCCCAAAAATACTTGAAGTTTCCTTCTTATTCTTCTTTGGCACTACTACCTCGAGAGGACTCGGCCTGTCATTTCTGATGTTCTGTGACTTTATTTTTCTCCTCTAGAGTCAGACATGCGTACGGGGAGGCGGTCTGGATGGGATTTGAAGCCCGGTCCTACCGTGTGATTATGTTGTAGTTCAAAAGGCAGAATGTATCGTATGTTGAGACCTGATCCAAGAAGACTTCATTCCCAAACAATACAGATTTGTAGTCTTAGTTTAACTTGCATTTACAAGAGAGTTTTATCCTGATTATGCCTCATTAGTTATGCCTACGCAAACATTCTCCTTCTTCTTTCTTGGCTTAACGGCCGTTAAGGCTTAGGTCATGCCTGCCATTTATGGCTTATTAGACTTGTTGATACCACATAATTGGATAGTCTGTCCGCACTATGGGGGAAAGGCCGCGGTCACATCTACCTCCGGGCCGTCCTTCACTGAAGGACCCAAACATTAGTAGCTTTAAAGGCTCTGTAGCGAATTTAGTGGGATCAGCTGTATGTAGTGTACTGTGAGCTGTAACAAATCAACAAAACGATCACCAGAAGTTGGAGCAAGTATGTTGAAATTAACATGGACAAGGGCTCTTGTTAAAAAAGAAATCTTTAAAGGCTGCCAGCAGCTAGCTATTCTTACTATCCAAGTAATAATATATTCTGGTGAAAAAATTCTCGACCATACCTGAATCTGTGAAAATCTGAAGCCCTGTTTGCTATTCGAACCAAAGATCCTGTATATTGTGGAGATCAGGTCCGTAACTGTTTTTCTCATGCAAACTTAAAATCCGGAGCAAAAAGAAAAAACAAATCAAGAAAATCTCATTTAAACTCCCAATAGTTTTGTAGCATCCTCTCCCATCTCCAGAACCAGAACTTATGTCCCAAAACCTCCAATGTTGCAAATGGTTCGCTGGAAAACTATGCAAAACCAACCACCTTGCGGATGCTCCTAAAACACACACACCCAAACTCACTCAAAACTCCAAATAACCACATGAATGTGAATTAAATTCCCACTCATCAAACTGCACCACGAGTGAGCATTGAGCGATGCACCGAACCAAATGAGGATGCAGCCCCGAAATGGAGCGGAAGCGTATGATTAATGGGAAATCAAAAACTCTACCAACCGAGCACTGGAAAGGGCGTGTGCACCCACCTTCCTCCAATTGGTAGTGAAGCGAAAAACCACAGACAGGCGAAAATTTGTGTTTCCTGCAAAACTGAGCACACAATTAAAGTACAGCAGAAAACCCCAAAAACCCGAAAATTATCCACTCGCTACCACGGCGAACCCGAAGGTGGGTCCGAATCGCCTGGAAGAAAGTGCATTTTGGGGATTAGTGTAGGCATCTCAAGGATATTCAATGTTTGATGAATGTTGGACATTCGCTTTTGTTTCTGCTCATCGTACATTGTGGTTTGGAAGCAGTCGTGCAGTGGGAACGCCGTACAAAATAACATTCTAATAACTGTGAACAGAGGGTAAGCGTCGGATATTTGAACTGGATCTTGCAATGCACCTCAGAGAAGATCAAGGGAGCGGTGGCGGACGGTCGGATTTAAATTGAGCCTGAAGAACCGTTTGATGCACACCACCATCATCACCCAGAACCCAAAAACTGTTGACGTGAACGATTGTACGGTGAGCGCGGTTATTGTGGTTCGTTCCTGAGGACCACTGCAAGGCACGGAAGAGTGGCAAACGAAGCACACCGGCAAACCGTGTATTTAAAAATGAAAAACCAGTAACAAGTTTGACACTAGAAATTAAGAGCGACCATACGACCGGTGCTGTGTATCGCTTTAACCGAGAAAAAGCATAACTAAAAATGATGGATAATTATAGGTGACCAAGTGCCTGGGAAGAAGCAGACTGTGGTTCTTTTTTTTTTTGGGTCGGTTGGACTGGGTACGAGTCAGAACACCAAAGTACACCCATATACAAGACAAGCGGTGGATAAGATACTGCTGGTGCACCCCTTTTTGGGGAAGAACTCCTCGAAAGAACACATACTCATTATGCCTTCGTGGCCACAGATCGGACCTCAGGTGTGGTGATGGCACGGTCAGGAATCGAAAGTTGAAGTTGAAGAAGAAAAAAAACGGCTCACACTCTCGGCACACACACACACAACCCCAGGACCCACCGAGAAAAAGCAAAGCAACTCGTGCTGAAGGAGAGATAGAACACAACGACTTCTTCACAACAACAACAACAAAAAAGCCATCCACAACGGAGCTTCGTTGGATAATTGTCCGAAAAGTGGCCTGTGGGTCGAGAGGATCAACCACAGCTTGCTTGTGGGTCGTCGTTTTTTTTCCGCCTCGCTTTGTTTTCGCCGTTGGCATGAGAGGTGCAACACATCGGCTGCATCCACCCAATCCATCCATCCATCCGTCCTGTGGAGCGCACCATCTTATTTTTAATTTAAGCACTGGAGGCCTGCAGCACCGCAATGTCTGGGTCGGAAAAGCGATCTCTAAGGGCTAAGCGCAGCACGACGAATCGAAGGATTTTTCGAGCTTTAATCGTTCGCTCGGCTTGCCATATCCGTTTTCTCTCCCTCTCTCTCTCTCTCTCTCTCTCTCTCTCTCTCTCGGTTCCATTCCAAGCCAGGAGGGGATAACCGTCAATTTGTTAATAGCAAGAGGCGCATTCCTTGAGCGGCTTATACTTTTTGCAGGCTCGTTTCCTTCGCAGCGCGAACATTCCATATAAAAACGAATCAAACAGTTGGCTAGTGTGTGTGTGTGTGGTGTTCCCGCCCTTTTGCGTGGACGGTGATTATGAATTTATCGGCCAAACCCCCAGCCGAAAAAATGCAGCGCCAATTATTACATGCTGGTTGAGGTTTTCGCCTAGCGGTTGGCGATTCGTCGAAAGCAAGCAAGCAAGCACTTGCCGAATTTTCCGAACCTTCCCCCCCTCACCAGGAGCAGCTGGTGGGTCGGCCTGCTGCCCTTATGTTCCCGGCATATTCACTCGGACAGGTTCTAATCAAACGCTCAAACCAAACCGAAACGCGTGCAGTGGAATAATCAGTGGAAACCCCCCCGAGCATAGTTTGATGCCGCTCCGAAATCCCCATCGTGAAGTCCCCATCAAGCTTTTCCTTGCAGAAGGATCCTGCTTTTTTCCTTTCTTTCATACTTTCAATGTCCAGAAAATGTGGTCGGCACGTAACATTTACCAGCGTAGCGTCTTACGTGATTCCAGATGGAATAGAGCGCTGATGATGCGTCCATCCCATCCAGTCGATCTTCCAATTTTCCAAGTGCATTTTCATTCCCCATTTGGGGTCGTTGGGAGATGGCGAATCGAGAGGAGAAAAATTGTTATGGCAGAAAATTGCGTGCCACCCCGAGTGGCACTGGTCGAACGTAAAATATAGGATAATTTCTTGCGCCCCACAGCAGTACCTCCGGGTCTCCGTCCATTTGTTTGTGAGGTTAGGTTTGGTTTGGCTTAGGCCACAGGCCAAACATAAAGAGCAACACGGAGACGGTCGCCAAGGTGGACGTCGCCTCTTGGGAATCGTGGCTTAACTGCATCCATAATGATCTGCATTTGGCAATCAAATGCCGTTCTTTATTGCATCTTAAGAGGACCCGGACACTGCGCCGTACCAATCTGCCCTTTCTCTCGAATGCGTTGCAATCCCCTATGGGTGAAATTACGCTAGAAGCACGGACGACACACTTGGACGTACGATGTAAGAATGGGTTTTCGGGTTGCTATGATGATACAAAACGACAATCAAAAGCGATCAAACGATCCGGCCAACCGTTCTCCCGACCGGATGGCTGTGATGCTGGACGCAAAGGTCAAGCGAATTTGTGCCTGCTCAGCAATCAATGTAAAACATCCCGCTCGTTCGGACACAAAACTTCCTGATGTGCAAAAATGTCCATAAATCACGTGCCCGCGACCACGGGATAAAGTTTCGCTTCTCTATCGCCATTTGCCAACGCGAAAATCAATTTATCTGGGTGTGTGTGTGTGTGTGGTGGGCGAAAATGCGCTCGCCTCTGTGTGTGTAGTTTTACTACATTTTTTAAGCATATCTTCGCCCGAAGCATTTCTTCTCCTTCCCTGTTTTTTTTTTCGAAGGCGAAAGTGGGTTAGTTCTAATTGAAAGAATCCACATCACTTCGCTGGAAGATTTCTTGCTGCACAGAGCATGCTCACATTTTCAAACTCCCAAGCCAAAGGAAGTAATAAACATTGTTCGATCGCAAAACGCTTACATCAGCAGAAACGGTTTTCTAACCCGGGGGTGGCACAGCGAAGAAAGCAAACGTTTCCCTGACGAGTTCCACGATGGTCATCCACGAGTCTGGAGCTGGAGCGTCTGTTATTGCTTTTGCGCAACAGTTGCATTGGTAGGATGTTATTTCTGGGGCGAAGGGCGTTCGAATGTTTTAATAATATCATGAGAAACGAGTTGCAGAAATTGAAAATAAATATTCCGCACCTAATGCACGCGCTGGATTGCTCTCCCATACACGGTACACGGATGATCAGCCGGAGCGAGCTGATTATTTGGAGAGCATCCAACTCATTAGATTTATGTATGTATAAACTTCAAGGTTCGTGTAAGTGCATCATTCGGCAATTCGACAAGTTTTGGGTGGAATAAGTGGATTCCGAAGGTGCTAGATTCTGGCGAGATTCCTTCAGTTTCTTGTTCCTTCTCAAAGTGCAACTTTATCTTCCACAACTCGTTCGACAACACCAGCTAATTACAATCATGAGCGGCAATAAAACATAAAATACCTCAACACAGCTTCACCAATTCCATTTGACATTTGTTTCGTGAAGTTTACAAACATTTAGTCCCGGTTAAATTTTATAGCCTCATAAAACCCGAAGGCCACCACCAGACGGGCACGGGCAGGCGAGAAATCCTCACCAAAGTGCCCAAAACCCATCCATTCCACGGTCCGACGTGTTGTAGTGCAGCAAAACAGAGCTCTTTCATCGCCTTTATTTACTGCGTGAATATTCCGGCGAGAGCCACCGGGAAAACAGCATCCTTGCCTGGATGACTCGGTACTGGTCTTGTCCTTGCGTACGATACCGACCGAGGGAGAGAGAGAGAGAGAACGACGTCGAATCGAAATCGACCGTTCATTTCCTGTGGATAAGTGACATTTCCCAGCAATCTCCGCTAGGTCGCGCGCGCGGACCTATTTTCTATTTCAAACACTGAGGACACATTCCCGGGTTCTTTTTTTTTTTGGCATTCCCGGGGATTTGTAACCATTTTCGTTTATCGATCTAAATCCTCGATGAATGACAAAAGCGAAGGACGCTATTGACAGAAGGACTCCGACATTCCGAAGAACCCCATGGCCGGTGTCCGTCCGTCCGTGGCCATGTGTTGCCGAGCCATGTGCTTCGATCGGTCCCGCAATTGTCCCGCTTGCCCTTTTTCTTGCTTTCTTTCTCTTTTCAGGGTGATTATGGGCCGGGTCGCTTTCCCTTGGGTCCACGGCTTTTCCTTCGCGTTGAGATGGGTGTGTTTGGAACGATGTGTCTCTTCTTCCTGCCCTTACTGCCGGTACCTTCCTACCCTGCTGCTACTCTCTGCTGATGTGTATTAAACATTTAATGAAACAAATGTTTCCCATACGGCGAGTCCTGGTAAGCTCCTGGTCCTTTTTTTAGCCTTTTTGGTGCTCTCAGCCCTCGGCCCTCGACCCGCATCCGTACCAGCGAGTCCTCGGGTCCGTCGAAGATGAAGGATGGCTGCGGATGGTGGTTTCAAAATCGAGAGCATCACTTTTTGTGGGATGGAACCGGTGGGGAGGGTAAAGAGGAGGTGCAAGAAATAACTAGTTTTTTTTGTTTGGTCTCTTCACTTCTTGTCTGGTCGGTTGACATCGGTCCAGGAAAAAAGGCTGATCGGTTTTATACCGTTTACATCGTATCTAACCGTGGCCATTTTGAGAGGATTTCGTTTCGGCGGCTGAACGAGGCGGAGGTTTTTACAATAATCCCTAAATGTCCGTGTGTGTGTGTGTACCGGCACCCCGGCCCAATGAATAGATTTCAATCAAACGATACCGAAAGTCAAAAAATGGATTTCTGATCCTTGGATATGATGGAAATGGATGCGCTGCGCAACAATGGTTTGCTGCAGGTGCACTCGACTGAAGATGCACATCACAGTGCGGCGGGTGTGCAACGCGAGAGAAAGGGAACGAAGGTTGATGCATTCGATGGGATTATCTCGTTGACTTTCACGCCAACCCATCGCCGAGCGGTGTGGCCCAAGTGTCAATTATAAGGCAAACGTCACCGAACGCTTGAACGCTAGCACAGCAGGGTATGATATGGGCTCTTTCTGGGGTTTGGAATTGGCAGTTTTTGCCGAAGGAAATCCGTAAAGTAGTACTGTACAATGCGGCATGGCATGTAAATAGCTTATTATGATAAAACGTAGAGTCAGATGTTGGGCTAGCTAGAGGGCAGAAGGTTGCAAAAATTGTTCCAAGTCCAAGCGACTGTAATTAGTGTATTAATAATGAACCTTACTCAAGGAAAATATGTTTATGTTTATGATTCGTTCAGTGCTTTGGAATAATGTAGTGTCGATGCATTGCAGGTGTAAAATTAACGTTGTTTTTCAGTCATTTAAGCTGATTATAATGCTGAGAAATCTGTTTAGTTTATGTTCAAAGTATATGATAACTCTGTTCAGAATAGGTAGGCTGATTAATTTTGAGCTGAACTTAGCTTTGATGTTGGAATTATAAGTTGTAAACAATAAATCTATCAAGATTCGATTAGCATTCATGTTTATTATTTTATAAGTTTAGTTTTGTTTGTCTTTTATTATGCAGACTTCATGTGGGAATTTTCAAGTATGACAACCGCTCTGTTGAATATTCTTTACACTTACACTGCTGGGTTTCTTATTTACTCCTCTATGAAATGAAAATGCGGAAATGTTTTTTTTTTACTATCTAGCTTAAAAGACAGTATACAGCTTAAAAGAGGCTATAAATGCTATAAATGCTATAAATGAAATATAAATATATGTATATAAAGAAGCTATAAATGCAAAGCATTGATCAATTAATTCCATAGTTATGCTAAATATTATAAAACACAAGAAGTTTAGTTTTACGTTAAACTTTTAGAATCCACCGCAAATAAAAAAGATAAATTTGAATTTATATTACTATTTTGCATTTCTTATGCTTTATTAATTCTCTAATAGTTTAAAAGTAAATATAAAATATAAAAAGTCGTAAAAAAATTAAGGATCTTCGTGTCGGATCACAAAACTGAAATTATAAAACACACACATATGTTAGCCTAACTCCTTATTACTAAATTTACTGGCATTTGAAATAAAGAATCTTCCGAATCGATTGAGCTGATTGATCAAAAAGATTTATCGGTGAGTGGTTTGGCTTAAAGCTCAACGCTTCAACAATAATCTGAGAGCGTAAACTTTAAATGACTTGCAAAAATCTCTGCGCGTTTGGTTCTGAAGTTTTTTTGTTCGAGTTAATTCACCATATAGTTTGAGGATGGAACCAGACGTATTTTCCACCTATTTTCGCATTCGAAAAATGTCATGAAGTATAAGAAATGTGTAAAAATGGATATTTATTAATTAAGGTTTAACGAGGACGAACCTTATTTTACTTTAAATTTTAAATGCGTACAAAAACATACCATTCTATTCACAAGTAATAGATAAAATAACTTCAACTTTATCTAGATCAAGTTTATCTAGTTTGATTACCGATCCGCTACATAACCTATTAAACCTGTAGCAATAAATCATCCAGAACCACCAAGTGCGATAAGAATTCTTCCAAATGCCACAATGTTTACTGAAGCCCAGGCTGATAACATCAATTCCTTCGCTTTCGTTTAAGCAATCATACACACAAATAGGGAAAAGGAATAGAGACGATTTTTTATAAATTTTCATCTCGACCCGTAACCCTCGATCCCATCAAAAATGCAACCAAACTAATGACAGGGTCTCGAACACACATCTAAATCAATGAGCAACGACGAAAAACGAATCCATCTTGCCATTTTTTTGTTCCCTTCCCCAAAACAAAAAAAAAAAAACCTTAAACGCATGCTGTCTCTCCCACAGCTATTTAAAGTGATCATCACCTAGAAGCCATAATTATTTCGATCACGGGTGTCCCGTCCCATCCTCCACGGATCCATCCGTGATCCGATCAGCTGAGCTAAAGTTTTTCTTGCTAATGACACCCGTTTGCAACCACCACGACCTGGACTCGTGCGGGTCAAATGGGGAGCGATGGTTCGGGCTCATCAGGCGCACCGGTTCGGAATTATGGCATTATAAGGCATACGAAGAGCAAAAAAAAAAACACCAAACGAAGGCTCACCGAATGCCATCGATTAGAAGGTTATTAAAACGGCCAGCCAATCGACATCGGCAGCAGCGAAAGGAAGTCCAACCTGTCGAATGGCACGAAACGAAACGGTCATTTTAGTTGATTTTTGTGTATTTCTTTCATCGGGTCATTTTGTTGTTGTGTCTTTTAAAACGTATAATTTGGCATGTTTTATCGATGTAATTTATCACTTCATTAATTCGTTTACGGGACGCGAGGGGCGATTGAATGGGAGGGGGGGGGGGCTTTGTTTGTCGAGTGGAAAAACGGATGGACCCGGGAGTGGAAAACGCTAGATGGATGAACGATTTTCGAAATGCTCCCTCGAGCGTTTGGAGCGACTGGGTGGGGGGCTCGGATGAGTCCGGTCGGAATGAGTTCTGCCAGCCCTTTTCTGCCACGCGCACACGGATACTTCGGAACCGAACGGCCTGCTTGACGTTATCTATCGTGCAGGGCGTGAGCTGAAGTAATTTCTAGTATTTAAATAGGGTTGGTACGAATGTCATTTCGATCATTCCGGAGTTCCGGTTTCGGAATGATGTGTTACAACGGGCTGCTTCATCTGCTCCCTCCATCACACAGAGGAAGGTGGTTAGGGTACGGGAAGGGTTTTGCGAAACGGTCGGCGCTGACTGGTCGAAGTTGAAGGAATTTAATTGGAAAATGCGGTAAGAGTCGTCCGGTAATTTATGTTTTTCGATTCCGATATCTATGCATTCGGCATTAGCCCTTAGCAAGAGCTGGCTGGCTTGGTAGGGGTGGGTTTTAAGGGTATTTAAGTGAACTGAAAGGGTGTTCCTTGTAATTGTCGCTTTTTTCTATTTTAAAATGTGTTGTTTAAAAGTGCCTTCACGTTGTTTAAGGTACTGAGCTACGCCGCCACCATTTTCGAAAGCCTTTTAGTAATTCTATTATCTCCAACATCTTCTTGGATTGGAGTTTTTTTTACATACATAACTTACTATAGAACTTACAATAGTTAAATTTAGGAAAGTCGTGGAGCCATTTTTTATAAAGCCACGCATTTTTTCGCGTCTTATTTCGACGACTTGACATTCTATCTAGCCACCAGCCTACAGATTCATAAAGGCTATCCAGCGACAAACTGCTGTTCGTCATACAGTCCTTACCAGAACTAAACAAGTATCTTTTTTTAAGAATAAAAGAAAAACTATAGGAGTTTGTTGATGATATAGTAAGTTATAAAAAATAATATAATACACATTTTAAAGAAAAAAAAATTACAAAAAAATAAAAAAAATTTAAACATGTTAAATTCCTCCATATGATGTAACTATACGAACACTTCACTAAAACAACTACATAAATCACATAAATCACTAAAAAATCAAGTAGCTTAAGACAATCGATGTACCGTTATCATATTTTCTAATAATTTTATTAAGCGTGTTTCGCTTCCTGCCTTACAGATTTAAGGGGAAAGATACAACGGTTTTAATTTTTATTTCTTCTGTTGCAATTTTTTAAGAGCAGTGCCTTAACAACTTGAACAGTGGAAGTAATGTTAAATATTTTTTCAACAGTATGTAACATTTTACCTTTCTTAAAGATACATTTGAATAGTTTTACATTACGCTTTCGATTTAGTAGACCCCCATGTACATAGAACTACGTGTGTCTTAATGTTTGCCAACGCTTTGCTTCCCAAATTCTAGTACTTCTTGTGGGTGTTGCTTTTACATACATCTTTTCTTACAAACAAACCTTTGAAATTTTGTTAAAAATGCAATGTCAAAAATAAACAAAAGAAAAATATGAAAAAATCGCATCTTGTCCGTAAAAACTAAATGGCCGGCAGAGCCGAAAATTCCTCAAACATAAAATATTTTACAAAAAGGTTGTCTTAAGCTACTTTTTTTCTACAACAGCGAAAAAAAATTGTTTCGTAGAAGCTTGAATATTTGCAGTTATAATATGTGTCAAAGATTTTCCATGTGCAAAAAAATTGTTAAGGTGTGTTTAATTATCATACTTTACTTCTTACTTGAACATCAGAACTGATTAACTCTTCCAGTTCTTCCAGTTATTCTCAAAATCTAGCTGTATCTATAGATCTGTTAAATATTGTTGAAGATAACATCCATTTCAAACAGAATCATTTAAATCAAGAATAAACAACGTCTGGTTTTCCAAAATTATGAGTAATGTTTTATTGCTGAAAGTGTCCTTCTACTGTAAAGTTCCAGAAACTCAAACTGTAAAGTTCCGGAAACTCAAAACATTTTTGGAAGGAACAATTTTCGAATTTGGACGTAAAACCGAGCAATTATGCTACTTTGAATTATTGTAGTCAAGTAAATATTTTTTGTTCTAACAATTTTGGAGTGTTTTTTTCCATGTCAAAAAGTTGTATTTTATCAGTCCGTAATCATTAATTAATAAAATAAGAAAGTTGTATTTTTCAATGGGTGAAATCTTCACGATGTTTGGATTTCTATCTAGTTTAGAAATCTATCAAGTTATTTTCTGGTCTACCATAGTTTTTTATCCCTTGTCAATCGGTTTTAAACTTTGGCCAATTTAAACTGCTTCACACAATATTTGGTGAATATATTAGCCTACCTAAAAAGGTTTGTTGGACAATTTAACCAACCAAATGAAATAAAATTGACAGCAAATGTACATCTCATTGTGATATTCACAAGTATTACAGAAAAAAATGCATTTATACATAAATTCAGCTACGGGAAGTATCACCCACAGCACAGAGAGTAACTTAAAATAAATTTAATGCATAATAATTAAATTTTTCACACTAATTTACACAAGCCCGCGGTTGTTCATTGAAACCAGCCATAATTCTACCGATTCCACACACAGGTCATTATTTTGGGTAATTTTTGTAGTAAGCTTATCAACAATCAACGAACTGAGCAAAAAGACAACATGTGCCCAAACTCTCGCCCTCTCCCGATAGGAATCGCGGTAACATGCTCAGTCAGTAAGACGTTGCCATCGGTGTAACGTTTCTTAAACATGAGCAAGAAAGCCTCTCGCCACCACTAGCACCAGCAGCAGCTGTACCGGGTTTGCATCCGATTATAATCCCAAACAAATGTAAAGGTGAAAATGTAATTTCAGATAAAATTTATCCACCAAATAAACTATCGAAGCTGCCCAAGTGTCGCACTCGCGCCCATTCGGCTCTCTCGCTTGCGCGAATAAAAAAAAAAAAAGACATCCGAGACAAATGTCTTCTGCATTTGTGCACTTTTATTATGCATTTCACACCGGAGCGCATTTGTTCAACCGGTTGCCGGTAGCCACCGCAGCCCAATCCAGCCGTTGATCACCAGCTGTGTGGGAAATGTGTGTTTTCTTTTCCGAGTGCACTGCTGCTGCTGCTGGTGGTAGGGTCGTCATATTTCGGCCCCCCTCCGCGGGGGTATGTGAGCAGGCACGATGAGTTACGCGAATGTGTTTAATGGCGTCTGGCGACCCCGGGATTGAGCATGTCAGATATTTGGAAATGTGGATAAAACGGAAAGATATGATAATTTTGCGTACAGCAGACGAATCTACTACGGCCGGTGAGCTGGTGGACCACAGGAGGACACAGTGCTGCTGTTGCGATATCAGCAGTGCGACAGGCACACGGAAAGACGCCATTTTTCCTGCTTGTTTGTCGTTTTCTGATGGTGGTCCCAGCCTTCGAGAGGTAGAAAATCGGATGGGGGGAAATGTATCGAAAAAAAAATGATGCAGATATTGCAAATGCACTTGACGGCTGCTGTGGATAGCGTGAAATAGCTCCAAACTTACCGTCCCCGGTACTCTACATTTCCGCACTCTGTCTCGCTGTCTCGCACCCCAATTTGCTGCCGTTGTTTCGATACCGAGTGCCAATCGAAATGTTGCTGTTTTGTCGGGATCGGTACGTAATATGCATGCATATATTTTGGTGCAGGTGTAAATTGGCAGATAAAATCAATAAACACAGGTGCATCGGTGTCGATAACTCGTGTGTGTGTGTGTGTGGCTGAGTCCTTCCTGCAATTGGACGACCGAAAGAGGGGACCAGGCCGAGAGGTGCATGATAGGCACGGTTTGGCCGCAAATAAAATGGCCAACTTGGCACAAAATAACTCTCCCTGCGCTTCCCTTCCACTCCCGTCATTCCTCACACTCCTTCCACCGTAGATCACGTGAAGTTGTGAAGAGTGGGAAATAGTGTTACACATTGGCGCATCAAACCCCATCCGGGCGGCCCGGCCCGGCCCAGTACTCGGGAATAATAAACGCAACGCAAACATATCGCCACGGTCATAAATCATTTTTCACCATCAGGCAAAGGCGTAAAAATCGCTCTGTCGCTCGCTCACTCGCCGTTTTTTTTTTTTTCAAAACCAGGAAGTGCTGTGTGAAAACAAAACAAGTCATTGAGGAAAAGTTGGGGAAAAATTGGGAAAAAAAGCGAAAATTCAAACGCGCGACGCGCGGTTTTCGACAAAACCGATTGGAAAATGATTTTTAAGGGCGTCCAATTCGCGTTTCATTTTATTTTATTTTATTTTATTAGTGTGTGTGCGGTGTGGATCATAATGTAGTTGTAATGAATTAGAATCGGAAAACGGGCCCAAAAACCTGCCAAACGCTAAATGACGATCGATTACAATTAATTCGCTTTGACGATGGCCTCCCACCCCCACACGGTTTCTGGGGGGAGGTGTGGTGGTTGGGCTGAAGGTAATAGAATTCTAAGCGGAATTTCATCGATAACGGGACAGGAAGTGTGGCAAAACATTATCGCTTAATTGCATTCCAAACCACCCGCCGGTTCGATAGTTCCGCCAGCGTTCATCCGCCACCGTACGATCGCACCCGGCCTAAGCCACAGATAATGGTTGCTGTTGTTTTCATTTATTGAAATGCTAAGCGCGGCCACTGTCGTGGCTTGACAAATTTCGCGCAATATCGGGGAGGCCATTTTAGCCAACCGGCGGTGAAGTGTTGCAAAACGGTGAGATAATGGGCAGATCAAATGGGTGGAATATTTAGGTGCGTGTATTAGAATGGAGGGATTTTTTTTGCTGTTGTTTGTTGTTCTCTATTGCGCTGCCGTGTAATATAAAATAATTAAAAAGCGTTTTTCGAAATTATACAAAATGGAATTTGTATGTTGGTGCAGCGGACAATTGTTTGCTGATTGCACAAAAGGTACAAATTAGAAGTACAATTCGTGTACAATGTTGGTTGTATGGTTGGGAAGATTGAAAGAAAACTACTCAGGTTACAGAAGAGGGTTCAAACGGGAAACTTCCCAAGACACAACTCTGCTTATTCCATTCCATGCGGCAATTTGCTTGATGGATTTGACTCTGTTTATTTTAAAAAGTAAAGAGCTGTTATTTGTTTGATTTAATTTGTTGCTGGAGATGATGTAATTTACGAGAGTTTTGACAAATACAAATTTTGTTTGGAGCATTTAAAATACTACCATATAACATAACTCTACGAACACCTAAGGAAAATATTTTTCTACGCGATTGTAATGACTTAAAAAATTGGTAAAAAAAAACCAGCAGCTTAAGACAACCTTTATTAACGTATGTTTGAATCAATTTTTTACACGTCTTGGCTCTCAGTCGACGGATTTACAATAAAAATTATTTTTTTCAATACTTATATTTTAAGTACTTTTCAACCGTACAGAAAATCGAAAAAGCAAAGAGATAAGTAGGCAAATATCGGTCAGCTTTCCATATGTACAGAAAATCCAAAGCCTAATATAAAAATACCTTTCGCGACGGACGAAGCTGGGACTGTACATTAATAGTCCCAGTACTCACATACGCCTCTGAGACATAGACTCTGTCCAAAACTGACCAAGCCTGCGTTAGCTGCGTTCGAGAGGAAGATGATCAGAAGGATCAGATGGTCTCACCATCGTGCAGCGAATTAGACTCGCCAGGCTCCGGTGGGCTGATCACATCATGAGAATGACACCGGACGACCCAGCCCGTAAAGTCCTTTTAGGCCGTCCACACGGACAGGGGAGGCGTGGTAGGCCCAAATTGAGATGGAGTGATGGCGTTGATGCTTCCGTCAGAACGGCCGGGATAACGGATTGGCAGACGACGGCGCTGAACCGTGAGCGGTATCGAGGATTGTTGCAGCAGGCCAAGACCGCAAAGCGGTTGTAGCGCCTGATAAGTAAGTAAATAAGTAATATAAAAATAATGAAATATATAATTTTAGATTTTTGGTTTCTACATAATACTTATTAAAAATATAAATAAAGTTCAGTATTGATTTAAAACTTTACAAGTAACGAATAAAATTTAATTTCTTACTAATTTAGAGTGGTGACGGACATTCCGACACATCACATAACATCTACATTTATTTTAGATAAATCATCTGAAGACAAGTGATTATTATTCATCTTCTGACTTTTCTTATGGTTAATGCAACGATCATAACAGATAAAAAACACTGCCCACTGCTTTAAACGCTTGTTTTAGTTATTATTTTTTATTAATCAGGGACGGTCTTGTTGTTTTGCTGTTCAAATGCACATGTTAAAGTAAAATTAGTTTTTTTTATTAAACCTGACAAAATTTGATTGTTTATAATTTCTTCAATCCTTTCTTTAAATGATAGGTCATCATTCTAGAGTTGATCACTGCATCAAAGCTTTTGTATCACTGTGGACAGCGGAAACCGCCAAGATAATATTAATAAACAAATCATATGCTGTTAATGCTAAACATATGCTGTTAAACATACCTTGCTATATGGGTAAAATGATTAACTTAAAACAGTGATACTGCTACAATATTGTAAGCATAGTGAATAATTAAACGAAATAAGGAAAGAAATCCATAAAAGTTTTACTTTCGCACGCTTATCTTAAGCATGATTTTTATTACAATTTTAATGTGTTTCGCTCGACAAAATTTTTACTGCCGCAGTGTTTATCCGACCGTGTTACGGTTAATATTTTGTGTGACATTTTTAACAGTCGTCTATAGCCGCTCATTTTCACGTCATGTAATTCGTGACGTTAGAAATCTTGTACAGGATAGACCATATAACAAGTTGTCACAATTTATAAAAAAATATTTACAAGGCTTAAAGGTATTTGATAAAAGTTTTAAAACTACATGCTTGACTTTAATTATCCAAACCCAAATTTTCATGGAAATTGTTACAGACGATAGATAAAAATTCACGTAGAAAGTCAAAGCATTTATAGATGTAAATGTATTTTTCAAAGCTTTTGCTCCAAACGAATTGTTTTAAAATTAATTAGTAACCTTTGCCGCTTAGCCATAACCTCAACCTGACCAACCCGTTCATCGTCTAATTCGTACGGCCGGGGGTCGAACGCACACGAAAGCGAATGAAAAATGTGACCCGGTTAAGTGGCAATTAGCGCTGGCAAACGCAGAAAATAATCAAATCACCACTAAATTACATCCACACACAATGCACTTTTCAACACGATCCGGATAGTGGCATCTCCATCTGCGCTAGGTGAGTGAGTACCCATTTCCTGGACCTTCACTGGCTGAGCTGCTGACATGGATGAGCATTTTTACATGCGTGCGCGAGGATAGATGGATGGATGGATCGGTGAAGAGTTTTTAGCGGTTGGGCCATCAGAATTGTACATCATTTCCTGTTGATGATTTGAGTTTTGTCAAATTGTTTTCTAACGCAAAACGCGTTGCCTAAACCCGCCATTAAGGGGGAGAGCGCATTTTAACCGGAGGTCAGTTTCAAAGCCACAGTCATCACAGTCGGAAGGATTGAATGGCGCTGCCATGTCCGTTCCGGTTTAAATTGGACGAAGTCGTATTAAGTGGACCGATAAGAGAGGGGATGGTGCTGGGGAGGAAGGAAGGCAAGACAAAAACTATCAAACAAAACAGCACGGCAAGCTCATCCGTTTTACGTGCTTTAGAAGGTTTTCGTGCACAAAACGGATCGCATCGTTTTCACAGATAATACTCCAGCAAACATGAATGAAACTGATAGGAGTCCGAATAAGCGTAGTTCACAATAGACAAACGCTATAGTTTTAGCTACTTGAAGCTCAGAAGCTTAATTTTGTTCTGCTTTTTTGCTTAACAACCATAGTATGGCTTACTAGCATTATTGATACCACCTAGTTGGATAGTCAGTCCTCAATGCGAATGAGATTTGATCGCCATGAGAACCAAGTCGTATGTGACTTAGACTTGATAAGACATCGATTTGAGATAGTTATAGGAATCACAAGAGGAGGATAAAGCTTAGACTCCTACCACTTCCAACAAAGAATGGAAAGAATTTGCTCTCCAGACATTGCTGAGAGTTGCGTTGCTATTTGTTGATGCCTCTTTGTAATATCACATGTAGTCTTATCATCACAATAATCATTTTTTCTTAATTGTAGCAATAACTTGAAAAATCGCGGCCCAGGGCGGCTCAATGGTAGTTATGGCAGTAGCGCCGATCTTCATACGACAGGACCGGGTTTCAAATCCCATCTGAGCCGTTCTCCCATAGTGAGGACTGACTATCCAACTATGCGTAACACTAAGTCTAGTAACCCAAAATAACTAGGCATAACTCAAGAGGTCGTTAAGCCAAAAAAGACAGAAGAACTAGAAAAATTCGCTTCTTACGAAACTCTGGTTCACACTTTTCCAAAATTTTTCCTTAAAGTCTGTCTTCTTTAAAACACCACTTAACCTCACGACTGTAGTATTTTAGATATTATTCTTAATTTGTATATAACTGAATGATAATCAAAATAGCAGTAGTATACAGTCATGGAACTGCCATGGTCTGCAAATTCGAACTGCAACTACAGGCAATGCTTTGCAGTGTATTCAGAATCGATAACAAGTGATGTGATGCTGATGCGGTAAAGCTGATGGGGCAATATGGTGTGGGAGTGGGTAATATTACAGAGGAAACAACACTCAACAACAGGCCTGAAACCTGAGCGAAGAAGCAAGCAGGAAAAAACAAACACTACACATCCTCTCGGTGTCGTATCAGCGTGTTAAGTGTCATGAAATAATGAAACAGAACCGGCAATTGATTTTAATTTCCATTTACAATCCCAGACTCCAATCGTACGTACCGTTCGACTGGTCACAGGTTTCTGTTGCTGGTGAGCGGAAATGTAGACATCGGGCGGAGGAGGAGGCCCACTGAATGCATTCCATTCATCAACCGTATGAGTTACGATTATTGTGCACTGACTCGTCCACGAATGTGTTTTTTTCTTCCATGAATACCTTTTCCATCCTCAGCCTCACCTCAAGCCACGTCAAAATGATTGCCACACGCGCGAATGATTCAACGTCATTAGAAACTAGCCACAGGTTCCGTCCGGATCCGGATGCCGGAAGACGGAGGTATTGAGGGAGCTGAAGTAAAGGTGGCGGCTGTGTATAGCAAAATAGTAGTGATAATAATTATGAATTCGCACTAAATTTGCTCCGAAGCTGCGAACTAGACGAACTGTTTCCAGTTGCTGATTTGTTTCACTCTCTGACTCCGACCGGCCGGCTTAGTCTTGAACCTATTTGCAAGCATTAGTACGCGGAATGATGTGTCTGCCAACGGTAGCTGAAGTATAAAAAAACACACACACACACCTATTTTAATGCTCTCAGTTCCATTTGCTCCATCAGCCGGATTCGAGTTAATGCTTGCCGGGTGAAGGCACCGGTATCCCGAGAAATGGCAAGCAATAATCACACCATTCATTTAGCCGATGAGCAATGCGGGGACCGCCTAGTGTAAAAGTTTCGCTGGAAAAATTGTCTGACTAGTTGGTGGTCATGTTTTTTTGTTTTGCAAAATGACCATCTGCTTTTATGTATGTAAAGAAACAGCGAAGGGGATAAATTATACCGCGAAAATAAAACTTTGTAATGAGTGCTTCCAACTGTTCATAAGTCGAACGGAAAGGTAGTTGCTCCGTTCGCGAAACCGAGATCCCTTCCGCATCAATTAAACTTTCATAATTCTGTTCCCTAGAAATGGGATATGTTACCAAGAAAACCCGGTCCATTTCTATTCTACTATTCTAATTTAATAACCGCTTAACAAAATTAAATCATAATACTTCGTTTTGATTTAATATTCCACTGTCATGTCCGCGCATTCTTTGCACACGAATATCGCTTATCGCCCGGAACGATAGAGTGTCAGTAGCTGTCATTACTGGTGGTCTAGGGTCTCACCCACCGCTCACCGATGATAACGTGACATTTTGTCACAATGATGAGCTATTTTTACTGCACCCTTCAACAGGTGAAGAATGCGCGTCCTGATCGCCCTCCTGCCCGATTATCGATAACCACGATTGACAATAATGATTTTCAATGGGTTGCTTCAGCTGTCCAACTCCGGCCTGGGATTGTGGCTGGTCAGATAGTAGTGTCCGAGTCTCGCCGACGACGCCGAAAAATCTTTCCCAAACTACCGAACCAGCTCCCCCCCCCTCCCTCCCGCCATTAGCATACACGCACTTTCGATCAATCTTCGAGAGCACGCCAAATGTCGTAACCGCAACACAGACGAACGAGCGACCCCATCGCTGTGTGCGTTGCTCTAATTTCGTCAAATCACTTGCATATTGCGTTCACTTATCGCGCACTGGAATCGGTGGTCGTCGCGGAATTTGTCACTCCAAAAACCAATCGACCACAAAATTCCCAATTCCCACCGTTTCGGGTAATGTGGCCGGGTTGTGCGGACGAATGCGTACGGTTCCGAAAAGCTTTGCATTGGCAACCACCGCGAATGATACGAAACCGATCATTCTTCGCAGTTTCGATTTTAATTATGCATTCGGTGCAGGCGCGCCTGAGCACACGATATTCGCTCGGAGCGGTCTTTCGGTTGTGCGGCACTTTCGGTGTGATATATATTTCACCTTCACCACTTCCCTCCCTCCCTGCTTTTCCTGGAATACCTGGCAGATTCACCCCCGATTCCGTCCATCCGCAAATGCCGTAATGCAATGAAAGATATTCCGTCGGAGTGTATCCACGACACAATGCAACACTCGCGCTCGCTCGTGCGGCATTTGTCACAGCAGCAGCAGCAGCAGTGGCGAATATTCGCGTGGGCTGACATGCCGGTTCTGATGGTGCCACAGAACGCCTGTACCCGGACGACGGACGGCGACACATCGGGCATCCAAGTGCAAGTAATTATACTTGCACATCGGGGCCGGTGATGAGCTGGTGTTTAAATTCGTTTTTGCAACGCGGATTGCCATTTCGTGCTGCCACAATGATGTGCGCACAACGTTGGTTTGGCTGGATTGGGAACCACCGCACGTTCCACCGCCCTCTCATCCCCTCGGAACGGCCATTATTCCGCTGCAACGCGTATCGATGCATAATTTATGTATCCAAGCGGCATTGGGCAGGATGATGGGTGGGTGGGTGGAAAGTGAATGAAAGCACCTAATTATACTACCATATGTCGAAGCGCATGATCAAGGTAAGAAGTCAGATTTCTAACTTGTGGAAGAAATTTGCTATTGAAACTCAATCTAGGTAAAGTGATATTTGCTTTCCTGTTAAGTTATGATTAAGCTTACCATTTTAAATATATTTTTTCAACTAATGATATTCCATACACTCTGAAAAACTCATTTAGGTGAGCTTTTTTGAGCATAATTGCCAATAATTTTGTGATGTTCATAGTTGATTTACTTCTGTCAAGCCCTTTCGCTGATGTGTGACGTAGAGTTTGGTTTAGCTTGTAAACTTGTTAACGACCGGATGATCAGTATGTTTTACAATCATGATATCTTAGCTAGAAAACGATTACCTCAAACAAGTTCGCAAGGAGTAATCTATCTTAAAATCGTGACAGTTGTAGTCAAACGCAATGATGATCGTTAACCAAACATTTGTATCAGTAGTTGTTTTGGGTAAACCGTAAGCGTAGAGTTCATGTTTGAGAGATCGACTCCAAATTATGGCTTACTGATTGTTACTCATGTTCAAGTTGCTATAAATTAATAGCAATAGTACGACTTTTAGCTAGATTTCGCAAGGTTTTTTTTATTATAAGATGTTTGAATCTTTATTTTGAAACATCTAGGATCTTTACTTAATCTCATTATTAACTCTAAAAAGTCTTTGTTCTATAAAGTCTTTGCTTTCTAAGTCAAATTCTGTATATTCTGACTCTGTCTTAACTTTTGCAAGTCAAACTCCCTATCGACTAATCGTTTCGGAGATTAGGGACCCTGTGCTATTTTTTCAGCATACGGTTTTAAATAGATTGAATAGATAAAAATGGGTTCGCTCTGGATTATGATACAATTTCGCCCGAAGTTCACTGTAAGCAAGCATGTTACAAAATGTATCCACAGTCAAATTAAGATCAGTTGCACATTTTAAATGATTCCCACACGGCTGGCTTAGTTCCAAACAACTGTGTCGCATGTTTTTATTATAATAATGTTCCCTTGTCCATTTAGACTTCAAGTCCCCCGATCGAAGTTAAACAACGATAACATCATCAGAAAATAAAACCTCAAACGACGAATAGATGCAAGAGATTTATAGCATGAAAAACCTACAAAATCACTATATATGACGAAAAAAGAAGCAGCTTTATAACATGATATGTAATCAGAATTGCTTTAAGATGCTAGAGCTACCAATACACTATTGTTTATCATTCCAACACTAGAAAGTAATGGAATTGACTAAAGTTGGTGATTAAAACTGACAAGAATCAAGGATGCTCTGTTTGCCATCCTAGATCTCACAATAAGATGGCATAGAAACAAATTACAAACATCTCATCTCCCGCCAACATTGAGTGTACCAAACCTCGAGCATTCCATAGTGAGAACGATAAGGAGCCCTCCCTGCATGAGTAGCATTCTCGAGTTGGTCGAGAAATGGTTTCGATAAAACGACCCACAAAAAGGGCAGACCCAGAAAGTCGTGTTCGCTGGTGCGAATAAAACCTTGTCCAGTGACACAAAACAAAACGCAACACTCGAACATCGACGACAAAGGAAGCGGTGGCATCGGTCATCGGTGGGCATCAGGCAAAACAATTCAAGAAACGGTCAAAGGACAAGTGGGGTTTGTCTCGGCTTAAGCCAACTGAGCGTACGCCTACCAAACTTACATCCCTACCCCTGCAGCCACCCCTCCCCCTTCCATCTCACCAAGGTGGGGAAGTTCTGTTCGGAACGCCACGGAACGCCATGCTCCCTGTCGCACAAACAAATGCTGGCCGTCATTCCGTGCCACCGGGCAATGTTGCACCGACCGTACTGAGCACCTTACTGCTGCACCTACTTGCTATTTGTTCTTCCGTAACGTGTAGAGGGCACACCGCCGCACTTCCTGGCAAAAAGGGTCGCGCCAAAAAAAACCCTGGTGGCGCTGGTGCTCTCCTTTCTTTCCTTGAAGGTTTGCCTTTTTGTTCTTTCACCACGTCGAGTCAGAACTCCGGGCTGGGTTACAACTATTCGTTGCGTACCACACAACACTTCGGCAACAGCAACAACATTTGTGATATATATTTTTTGTTGTCTACCCCGATTCCGGCGGTCCGGAGAGGTCCGGTTGGCTTTGGCACGGCACCAAAACCCCAACTTCTACCACGCCACGCACCTCTTCACTTGCCGGAGTGCATTGAAGCATAACACCTTGAAGATTGTGAAACCTGTGACATTAACGTACCGTTTGTTTATCGATTAACGTGTACTGGAACATTGGCGTGATAGTGTGCGATGGTGTACATTTTTGCCGGCCTGCCTTCAGCCCTCCACCTCCAGACCAGACCACTCTCGCGACAGTCCACACGGGTCGCGTCCCGTGCATCGGTTGCATGTTGTTTATTTGTGTATTGTTGGGTGTTTTTTTTAGGCTTGTTGTTGCTCTTGCTGTCGGGCTATGTACGAATGTTCTTTACCCCAGCCGTCGCCGTCGTCGTCGTATCGGAGACGAGCAAGACCTGTCGGATGGACTAACATGGAGCGAAAGGGGGCTTTCCATCAGGGAAAAATCCAGTTGTATCCGAACCGGATGTAACGAGCCGTATTTTGTGTGGCGAGTGCTTTATGAATAGGCGGAGCGCAATCTTGTTCATGTCAGCAATAGGCAGAAACAACCAACGCCACCACCACCAACGATTGGCTGTAATGATACAGTCAAATTGCATAATTGAATGTACTCTTGCGCTTGTTGAACGTACGGTTCTTGCGGAAAGAAAATAGAATTCTAAAAATATTTTACTCAGTATAGAGTTGAAGCTTCTAAATCTGTGGAGATCTCCAAGAAGACTTATTATCTCAAGAAATAGTTGTCAGCATAAGTCATCCAGTCTCCAAGGACCCAAATGCTTATCTGCATCATTTCGCAATCAAACTAATAATGGCAAATCGAAGGCGACAAGATGGAGTGTAATTTCTCTTCGTAATCCTCCGATACTGTTGCGCTTCGGTCAAGCACAGCATGCCTGTACATCACTCCTCTGTGCAGCACCGCAACCGAACGTGATCCGACGATATTAATAATGCGTTGTCGTACAAGAATTCGGGAGCAGCTATACGACCATGCGGGACATGCGTTTGCGTTTCTCCAAACACACAACGCACCAGCAACGGATGCAGCAGCAACCCCAATAAGTCGATTGGTTGAAAAATGGACCAACCTCGCACAACCAACGATGTGTCCGCGCGATGCACCACAAGAACGTGGTGGTGCTGGCAGAATGCCCAAACCGGCACAAAAGGGCGTAAATGTGTGAACAGTTTGCGGAAGCCGAATCTTGCGAATCTGCGTATGTAGATACGCCCGGTGTACGCCCTTTTCCGTAGGCGTAATGAACACGCTGACGCATGGCGCAATATTTATTTCGTGGCTGTTAAACCGAGTGCAATTGGAATATTGATCGCGTCTCGTGCGGAATGCTTCGATCGATGCGTCGGGCAGGCAATTGATCTTCGGAGGTGGCACGTTTGGACCTAAGAAGTATGGGGTGAGATGCAAAACAAAACACACCCTGCCTTCTTTTTTTTTGGGAGGGTTTTGGATGGTCAAGTCGCCAGCCTTATCGTGGGACTCCCCCCGGTGAGCTCTGGAAAGACGATCTCTCGGAATCGATAGTGACTGTACACCGGGTATTGGGTGTTGTTGGGCGATAAACTGAATAGGGCGAATGTAACAGATAGCAAAGATGGGTAGCGCTTGTCAATTTTGTGTGAATTGTCAGTTCTCATTAGGGTGCGTTGTCTAGTTGTTATCAGGGTTTTTTTCCATTCGTTTTTTTTTTCGTTGAGCCTCCTCTTCCTGTTTGAGCACCCGGGGACCTCCTCCCCAACATTCGCAATCTGGTGTCGAAAGTTTTGTTGAACACACGTTTGGGCGGGTAGATACGGGTGGGCTGAAATCTTGTGAAATCATCGAAACCTACTTGCTCGTTGATCAGAATATGCTCGGTTGCATGATGCGTATCGATTGGAATGTTTGCATTGTTTGCATTATGGCGTGATGAAATCGCTGCAAATGAGTGTGATTTTGTGGAGGAAATGAATTCCACAACAGTTAGATGTTGATTTTCCTTGATTTGATTGCTGGGGCAGCTATTCGTGCCTTGTGTAGATAATAGGTGTAAGACAGGAAAATAGTTTTAGGTTATTGAATAGTTTTTGGCTAAATTAACAGCAATTTGAAGAGGTAACGCTATTTATTTTATTATTTAAAAAAATGTTTATTCTTGGTAGTAATGGAATAAAAACATTGCTGATCTCTATGAAGCATTTATCTCGTTTTGTTAGAATATCAATCATCTTAAGAATCAGTTCAAGCTTAAAACTTAACTGAGTATAAATTTACTTTCACATCTAGCGATACATCCACCTCGGAAAGTTCGCAGACTTGGTTTGCTACAAAAGTTTGCAACACCTCTCACAATCTCACCAATCCAAAGTCCTGACCTTTCTGGTGGACTCATCAACGCTTTGTCTGTCCTTGTGCCGAGCCTCAAAATACTTTAAAGGGTTGGACGCCCGAAGTCATTTTCATGACATGTCCAGCCCAAGAAAGCCTGGAGAGTCTAGCACGCACTAATTCACACTAAAAAAAACTCACTCTTGGGCTAAAAAGCCTCCTGAGCAACTTCCTTTCGAAAGCATCTTAGAGGGTTTTCGTCAGTTTGGAGCGAAGTCCGTGACTCAAATGAGTTTTTGAGAGGACTTTGACTCGAAATATTCATTACATACCCCTTGCTCAGTCCATTGCGACAGCTGCTATTGTTGAAGAAGTTTTCGGAGTATCGATGTTTGACTGACTAAGTGTATCAAACAGTGCTGATTTCAGAGCATGCTGTAAATTTCGAATGTCTCAGCTTGGCCTTAGATACTGGATTGAAGAAGCCTGTTCGAGGAATTTCTGAAATCTTTTTAAAGCACAATTTTGCTAACTTAAAATTTAAAATGCTTGGATCAATATGGCTGCTGAGCAAAATAATCGGACCCAAGACGAAAAGTATAATTTTTTTATGTATTGTGAATTCAAAAGTATGAGTACAAAAAGTTTGACATGGCTACAAGTAACTCATTTTAAATCGTAAATTTTGGTTATAAGGACGTAACACACGGATGAAAACAAAAAGCGTTACTCAATGTGAAAATAATCAACTCGCTTGTTTATTGCTGAAGACGTAACAATGTAGTGGAGAAACATGGTTGATCCTCAAACGATGTTTTGAGAATGTCTCGATTTGTTAATTTGCCCTACATTAGTATGCAAGAAATGTCCTTATTATTATAATTTAAATAAACAGCACCAAACCACCACCAAGCACCATAACTCCGCCCGATGTACTGTGCACTACCGGGAGGATAGTACTGCTTCTCCAATATTCATTGTACAAGATGCACCGAACAACAATGAAAGGTCGTAGGATCATTTCCCACTTCGCCGCCCTTTCGATGTGTGATCGGATCGGTGTTCCGCATAAGGCGCATGTTTCGGGTAAGGAGGCCAAATGACCGAACCGAACCCATTGACCATCGTTCACCTCAAGCCAGCGTTCGGAGTGCATCTGCCAACTGCTGCCCGTCTCTACCCCAACAATGCGTACGGGCTTCTCGCGCGTAAGGACAAGCGCACGGAACTCGCCCGTCTTGTTCTTATCGCACCGGGTCGTTCATCTTTTGCCGCACCAACCCACCAACAACGGCAGCCAACTAGCGAGCCAGTTTACATGTGTAAATCAGAATCAAACAAAGTGAACTTTGATTCATCGTCCCAGGTCCCACACCAGCTGCCGGCCGATGCGAACGGTACAGCTGCGAAATCGACCAAAAGGGCAATCCAGCAACCAAGGCTCGACGGTATCCATTCGCAGCCGGACTTCGACTCCTTGGACTCTTTTCGTCAGTGGGTTCATCGGTGCATCGGTAGGCAACGGGGGGCAAGGAAAATGAACATTATTACACGATCCCTTCGTTCGTAGCATCCCACTACGCGGCATCCACCGCTGATGCGACTAAACGATGCGTCGATCTCGGCTGGCCGCGGCTCGCCTCGCCGAGATGAAAATTGTGTACCTCGGGCACCTTTTATATAGTGCAAACTCATCGTTCATCCTTTGCGCGTAAACGTGTGCGCGTTACGTGTCACGGTGGCTGGGTGGGCAGGGGGTAAGAAGGGGTTGAGGAGATGGAAAAGAGCTTCCATCACCACCTTCTGCTTTGCATCACACAACACACACACACACGCAAACCGGGGTTTAGTCTTTAATTTCAATTCAAGATCAACTCTTCCATCCTCGGCCTCGATTCGCTCACCGGCCATATATAATTCCTCCCCGTTTCTCCCCATCCTGCTTTCCCGCTCCCTGAGTTCGTCTCCTTTTCCATTGGCGTAACACATGTGGTGCATTCGGTGCGTACGCCACCAAAAGATGAACCTACTCGCCCACCTCCCAATACACACTTCGGTTCACTAAATGCTTCTCGTTCTGCAATTCGAACTCCCAAACTCTCCCTCTCTCTCCCAACCCCATCTCCAACCCCCCTTTCTCCACCCTCTCTCCGTAGCAGTTTGACAGTTACAGTTTGAAATTGCGCAGCCTACTGCAGCGTTTTGCGTACTCACCCGTGCTACAGGGACAACGCGATGAAACAACACGAACGAACGAACGAATGCTCTGTGGTATTCTCTTGTGGTAAGCTTCTCCACCCGATTTCATTGGCATTCGAGGGGACACACACACACACAGCAAGCCAGCCAGCACGTGGAGAGTTTGATTATGTGTTCGCACACAGCGCACGGAAATGAGAAGATCCCAGCGGTGGTGGAGCTGGAAGCTGCCGGAGGAAGTGATGGGATGAGGAGGAGGAGGCCTCTTTAACGAGAGGTGTCATTTGCCGAACGTCTGCGATAGCGTGGCGTTTAATTATGCGTAATATGGACCCGGAATATGTACATTTTGTGGGGCGCTTGCTGCTGCTGCTGCTGCTGCTGCTGATTCTCTGAGCTGCTGGTGAGGATCGAGGGATCGAACGCTGGGAGAGCCTGCTGGGAGGATGTCTGCCAGCCTTTAGTTGGGTTTTGTATCTCTGCGCGCCAACACTCCACCCAACACTACCCCGACCCCGGGAGGTTCGTTGAAGGCTTCAACCGCAATCCTTTTGCCATTTGTTCATTTCACGATCCGCAACATTCCGTCCTCGTCTTACCAGCCCCCCATCCACCGGGCACGCCTGGTGCCATTTTATATCAGAGTATGTCTGCGTCAATATGCACTTCCTGTCCGCATCCTCTTGCCTCCCGCTCCCCCGCAACAACTCTCATTGCGGGAGGTGGCCTCGGTCTCGGTGGTTAGCTAGCTGCAGGGTGCGTACGAACAGCAAAGCCCCAGATGTGAGTGTGTGTCTTGTGTCCTTCCACTCGCGTTGATTCTGGTTTGCCTTCCGTTCGACTGCAGTGAGCTTCGCTAGATTTCGATTGGTGTGTTTTTTCTGTTTGTTGTTGTTGTTTTGTGCGATGCCTCTTCTTCTCGGTCCGTTTCGCTTAAGTAGCATCCGCGGATGTTGAAGACGTTCGGCAAGATTCGATTTCCTGGCCCCGGCAAGAGCTTCTGCATTTTTCACCCGCCGGCTAATTTCCGAGGACTCCCGTGGAAATGAAGTCCAGCAGAGTGGTTGCAGCAACAACAACAAAAAAAAGCTCCAGAAGCTCCGCGCAGAAGTGTAGCAACAGGGTGAGTTGCAAAATGGTACTGGGAGACAAATGATCAAACGAGATAATAACTGTAGTGCAACGCGTAGCAGTAGCGGGATTGGAAGGAAAGAAAAAAATGGGACGCGCTCGGGTAGAAGGACAGAATTCTTAAGAATCGCACCAAATAAGCGAAGCGATATTTGATTTGCTTCTTCCGTTTCGTTTGCGTATTTGCGTGTTCGATTAAGTAACTTGCTCGTTTAGGGAAGAAAAACTTAAACCACAAAAAAACATCAAGATCGTCGATTTTGCTCGTGATCATCATTGTTTTGATTAGGTCCATATTTGGGACAATGAAATTGGATGTGGGACAATAGAGCTAACTTTGATCAAATAACTGGCCTGGTAGAAATAGCAATCAACGAATTATTATTATCAACGATACATAAGATTAGTTAACAAGTAGAAGAAAATTTCCCGGAGATATAAACATGGAGTCAATAACTCCATGATAGTTTTAAGTTGTAAATTGCATCACTGGTCAGAATCAAGTAAAGCTTTTAATGGCACTAGCTTTTAATACCACACTGAGTTATCCTAGAAGGAAGAGAAGATACAACAGATAACTCAAAAGATTTTATTTTCTGGGTTACTACATTCAACAGGCATGGTATGCGATATCGAGTGGCCTTACGACTCTTTCCGAGCCTTTGCGATCAGTTACTACTCCGTTTTGGATAAAAGATTATTCGTTTAGGTTCTCCGAAAGAGAGTTAACCAACAAATTCTTCTGGACACAGCTGAGCTAATTTGGGGCGGTACGGTGGCTAAGACGATAGCGGCACCTTTATCCTATCCAAACCGTCGACCGCCGCAGACATATTTTTATAATCGGCTTCAACTGCTCATTTTAAGGTATTGTAACATTGGCAGCGTCGTCTAAGTCTTGGACTAGGATATTTGGACAATGTATAACCAGGACACTAAGATATAGGTATCCACGTTTCATAATGATTAACACACCAGTCAAACAAGTCTTGGTTTAATCGAACCATTCAGCTGGATCAGAAGGATCCTACTACACATAAAGGTGACCGGAACTTGTGACCTATTAAAGTTTTTACGTCATGTTCTAGAAGATGTTGTAAAACTCAAAGCAGATGTAATACATATATTAGCAGGAAGTACCTCACCATATCCGACTTTTTTTTACTGAGGAATAAAGCTCATAGAATCCACATATCTTCAATCCTCGGAGTTCCTCGGAGATTATTGCCATAGTTGCTCCAAATAAAAAGTAGTAATATTTAACCTACAATTTAATCACAATGACAAACTTTACGAGCTGTACGATGATCTCACCATCATTCAGCAAATTAGAGTCGCAAGCTCCGGAGTGCTAGTCATGTCAAAAGAATGACACCAGACGATTCGACCCGTAAAGTCGTAAAGTAAAGTAGGCTCTCCACACGACCAGAAGAGATGCGGAAGGCCCATATTGAGATGGAGTGTTGCCGTTGATGCGTCCTCCAGAATGGCCGGGATAATGGATAGACAAGCGACGACACAAGACTATGAGCGGCATTATGAGGGCATCGAGGATTATTGCAGCAAGCACCTTATAAGTAAGTTCCAACAATTAATTGCAATGAAAACATTAACACTAAACAGCAAACACAAAAAATTGCTTTACGCAAAGCCCACCAAAAGCTTAAGACTAACGTGAACAAAAATTAATATTTTAAGCAATTGATAAAGGCCACGAAACACACTCCAAAAGATCGAATAAAAACATTTCTGTGAGTGTTAAAATAGCCCTTAAGTGAAACTTAGCAAAAATCCGAGCCAAAAACAAAAACAATCAGCTTACACATATTTGAAGAAAGCAGCTTTCCCTCTCGCTGCTGGGCGAAACATTCCAAGAGTTTTTTAATTAGAAAATAGCACAAATCACAGCACGGCAAGATGGTGCAGGGAGAGTGGTGTTTGCAGGCGCGCAGCCTAACATTCTTTCGCAAACAAAACTTTACGCACCTTCCGAACGATCCGAACTGTCAAATCGATCGGACGCTGCTTGCCCGGGGTTGGATAATGAAAAACGCCCGAAAATGCTTACAGGACGACACGTGAATGACACATTAAATTCCATTCTTTTCTCACCGTTCGATAGAGTGAAATTGATAAAATTCCACCAGCACCACCACCATTCAAAACCCAACTCTCGGCGAGACGCGATCAATCGACGAGGCTGGCGAGGTTGGAGCTCGTGTGGGCCTCGTAATGGCTCCCACTTGAATGGCAGCGGGAAAAGGCAAGGAAAACAATAACACATAGAAACGAGTTTGTAAAAGAACGGATCGAGCAAAAATTAAAAAAAAAACCAAAGCTATTTAAGGAATCCTTTTCATTGCCCTTCAAAGACTCGACTTCGCTGTGGCTCGCTCGGGACGGGATGTTGGTGGCATAGACTTAGAACCGCGATGGTGGTGAAGTAATGGGAAGCAAATGAAATTAAAAATGCAAAATGGATGTCAGAGCTTTTCGGGAGGGATCTCGCTCGTATTCTCGTTCTTGTGCTCCGGCGCGTTCCATGATCGGAACGGCCGCATACGCCGCTCAACATTCTACCGTCACTTAACTATAAAAAGGGTATTGAGATTTTTCCTCCCGCTCCCGGGAGTCTTGGGTCTTGAAATAGAAATGTGAGGACTTGCGATGCGAGCCGCAAAAGGGGGCAGGGCCGATGTCTTAATTATAAAAATTCTTCTATCAATCATGTTTTCCCCTAATTATCATATCATTGTTTTGTCATCTGTGTGTGTGTTTTTTTGTTTAATGTTTTCCTTCACATTCTTCTCGCTCACCTTTCTTCCCATTGCAGCCGCGGATGCATCGCCGAGGTAATATAATTGAAGGTTTACGCTAGACCTGTTTCCTGGGGTCGGTTTGATGATAGGTCACATTTTATTACGGCCCCATCATTATTACCAAGTGCATGTACCCGGACTCCGTAAGTGATGTGATCAGCAATATCCGGCAACTTTATGCTGGGACGTGAAAAGCCTCACAACATCTTCACCTACTTTCGTCTGCAACTAGCAACTGCTGTATGCTAATGTTAAGCCTGTTTTTTTAGGCACGCGGCCACACAAACTCATCAAACACATCAACGTGATATGAATTCAATTTAACGCGCTTTTCCCACCGCAGCGCAACCTTGATAACCGGAGGCGCCCGGTACGAAGCACGAAGCCGAGTGTACCATCTTAATTACCTTTTAAGTGCTCGTACTTCTTCACCAGCACTCGCAGGACACCTTTTCCTTTGCTCGATCATAATTCATCCGGCGGCCGATAATAAAGTCGTTATGCCATCACGTTTTGCTTTTCGTCAAATTACTCGTTTAATTATCAGCACTTTCGGGAGCACCTCCAACCACCCCGCTCACCCAGAAACCCTTTGCCTATGAGAGACCACCCATCACGGTTTCTCGGGAGGACGAATTGCATCCTTCGCGCAATAACTTGTGTTGAGGATCATTATGAAGAGAAAAAGAGTGAAAACAGGCGCGTAAAATACGTCACTTAATATTTACGACGCGCTGCGCGAATTTTGCGCTTACGCTGCACATTTACGCTCGATCGCGCTCGATTGTTTTGATGTGTTGAGCGATAAGAAACGATAAAAAAGTAAGCATTGGTTGTTTTTTGCCGAACTTGATTAAATTGTGCTTGCTGTGGGCGATGAGCTGGAGGAGCAAAAACCCATATAAAACCGAATCGATATTAAAATCGGACTTCTGTGAAACAACCAGAATGAATGTGAAATGAAGCAAATGGTAAAGTGAAAGTTGCCTTTTCGAAAAGGACATAGGATATGTGTGCTGTGTGTTAGAGGTTCGTTTTTCTAGAGCATGATCGTTCACAAATAGAACTAATGGCAATTCTCTGCCGTTTTCTCTCCCTGACCTTGCTCTTTATGGTGCCAGGGGTTTCACTTTCTTTTCCTGTTTTCGTTTGCTGGCTGTTTTTCCATTGTTTGTTTCCTCTAGGTTGACGATATTAAAACACTAGAACCGGAGCGTTTGGGCAGCGTTTTGGCTTAGCGAGAAGGAACAAAAGCCACGTTTGCCAAGAAAGAGATGAATTCTTACAAGACGCGATAAATTGGGATAGCATAAATCATGTTTCGCTATGATGTTTTCCTCCCGATGGGAGGTGCTCCGCTTTTCCCCCGTTTTTTTTTGTTGGTTCCTGCATTGCTCCGTTCGCTGCCATTAGAGAGGGTCGAAAGGAAGGGCCCCGGTTTTCTTGGTCCGACACGCTTCAATTCTAGTTCGCTGATCGCTCTGTTGCTTTTCCCGGCATTATTACGATGGCTGCTGGGTGCCTGGTGCGCAAAAATTGTAACAGTAAAAGCCTCGGTCCCTGGCTAACAGGCACACATATAACGCACAAATGCATGCCAGAGAGAGAGAGCGAGAGAGCAAACGATCTCGGCATGCCTAGGAATGTCATTCAACGGTGAATGGAACGAACGATTCAATGGGAATGCGATGCGAAATGTGGTGGAACGTGTGCGAATTGTAACATGGCATTATGGAATCGTGTGAGGATGCACGAGAAGGGAAGGAGTTGGGAGCAGCAAACCACACCACACCCCACCCCACCCGAACGGATGCGAAGGAAGTGAAATTTGTGGAAGAATCAACCGCGCGTAAAATCTGAATTTTACGACCGACAAGCCATGGCACACAGCTACGGTAACGGCATTCGTTGGTGGATTCGTTCGCGCCGGTGGAACATTCGCCGCGTTATCTTGAGAGTCGCCTCCGTCACCGTGCGCTCTCGGGCGCAAGTTTACGACACTTTGCGCGGAAACTTATGTGCAGTTATATGTATAAGCTTATGAAGTGAGCCAGCCATCGTAGCCAGCGCGACAGAGACACGGTGTCCTCCGGTATCGCGCCGAACCCGTTGCGAAAAGATGAAGTCACACCAGCCTCTCTCAATCACAAACTCGGGGAATGCGGGGGAAAACAAGGTGTCAACCGAACAACGGGTGGAAATAAAGGGTTTCGGTGGCGTTTTCCACCTTTTTTTCGTGTGTGTTTGTATGTCCTTCGTTCTGTCTGCTGTGAGTGGCTTGGAATGAAAAGATGAAATGTTGCCAATATACAATACAGGAACGTATAGAACGGTGGCCCGGGTCTTGGCTGGGAAATTGTTAGGAGCAGCAGAACATAGCACCGTTGGTTGGTGCGGAATGTGAAATAGAAGTTTGGCTGCATTAGATGGGTTTTGATAAGAAGTGGCGTTAAAAGTAATGCGCCCGATGCACATCGTTTTGCAAATTAAATGAGATGAAAAAAGAAACGGAAACAGTTTGCCGTGCAGTAAGGAGTGCAAAACTGGGAAGATAACGAAGGGAAGGAGTTGAAAGAATCGTTTGGGAAATGTTTGAAATGTTTGATAACGGAAAGCAATTTGGGATTTTTGTTTTTCAGTTGAGATTCTCAATCGTAATAACTAATAAAGGTTGAAGTGCAATTTTTCAGTGCAGCATTTTGGCGAAAGTAGAGAGATCGGTAGCTTGCATGATAAACTTTCTATCACTCTCTATGTGCATGATTTCTTTCAAAAACACAGTACAAACATTTATAATAACTTGAGAGATAATCTTTAACACTCTATTTTAACCCTACCCATTTTCCCATTTCGGCATCCTCGACTTAATCTACCCGTAGCTCGGTATTACTGAACTGTTGGGCGCCCAAGCGGCTTTGAGGTTTGTTGTTTTACAGAGATTTACTGAACCGGTATTGAGCAATTACGAAAAGAAATAATTTAATATGTACCAAAACCTAAATTATGTTTGAGAAGAGCGATATACACATCGTACACTTTTATCCAGCATTTAAAACTATCTAGAAAAATTGGGGCGGTCCGGTGGCAGATGATGTAACGGCGCTGGTCTTCACTCGGCAGGACCGGGGTTCAAATCCCATCCAGGCCGCCTCCCCGTACGTAGGGCTGACTACTTTACTACGGGTCAAATTAAATCACAAACAGCTAGAAATGGCAGGCCGAGACCTCTCGAGGTTGTAGTGCCAAGAAAGAAGAAGAAGAACTGTAATCAGCATTCTTCTCAAAAAAGATGGCTTAGCAACAGAGGCAATTTATTAATCCTACAGCAAAATTCCGTAAATCGGAGATGTAAATTAATAGCATTGTTCTTGGTCATGGGTAAACAGTACCAGGTTTGCCAAAATTATAACTCCTATTTAATAAAATTACTTATCCATATCAAACTAACTCAAACTTCAAACTTCAACAAACGTTCTTCTAGAGAGAAGATGCAAGAGCAAAACAAAACATCCTTCTTGCTGTTGAGAGTAGCATCATGTACTAACACAATTAATTGAAGGTAAGGCTCCGATGCAGTGAAGCCCATAAACGGCATGGCCTCGTTCATGAAACTTTTCAATCCACTGTCCAGGATATCATAGAACAAAGGCAAAGGCGCTTTCACTCGTGAGCGAAAAGATGGTGACACCTTGTGACCGTGTGCGTGTGTCTGTGCACCAGCGGCATTCTTTCTTAGTCGTCCTACATCATGCTGACGATCAGCAGGGAAAAGGATTGCAGTATATGGTATCCACCGCCTGCACACCGCCCTGCATTGCATTCTAAGCGTGAGGACAACGTAGACCGACCGTTGCCTGCCTGTACAGTTCCGACACGTTCCGACCGGTGAACTGGGGCAGCTAGTTGTTTCACATCTTCGGAAAAGCTACATCAGGCGCATGTAGTAGTGGTAGATTGTTGATGTGCTGCTACGAGGACTACTGGGAGGATTTTCTTCATTTCATGCGCGGTACAGACACACACACCTCCGTACCTTATCCGTTGTATATAGCGCGGGTGGAGTGGCTTGTTTTGTACGCCAAAAGGATGATTTTCGCTTAAACCGGGGCCCGAGAAAACGGCGAGAGCGCCAGAAACCAACAATGGCATCAACATTTGACAGGGCGTTCGGAGCTTTAGGAGCTTCTTTTCCTGTGAGGCGCGCGCGTCTGTGTTGTCTTGCGCACTCTTTCACTCGCCTGCACCGAAAATCGGACAGCTTACTGACATGTAAACACTAGCGATGCAAAGATGCATCGGGAAAATTTGTGGGATTGAAAAGCATTACCCCGGTCCTCCTTTTGCTGAGTGTGCGGTAGGGTAGGGAGTGTTGGAGTGGGGGGACTACAACGATAGTGAAATGTACGATAGAACGAGCTGGCCCCCGAACGGAAACGAAGCTGGGAAATGAAATTTTCCGTATCTTTTTCCCCCCTTGTTTTCCCTTGTCCGGTTGGTCCCCGCTTCAACTTTGAAAGCATAAGCCCAGCCTCCACTCCTGGCCCCTCCCCCCATCTGTCCCACCAGCTTTTGTTCTAGAGTCCCACCGAGAGCTACCTTCCAGCGTAGCACAATCAATCTAAAAGAAGACTGACGAAAAAACAACAACCAGGGCTGAAAATAAAGAAGCAACAACGACAACAACCATCAGCAGTGTCAGTGTGACGTTTCGGTGTGCACAGTCGCTGTTTCCTTTACAGGTTTTCTTCTTTTTTCTCGTTGTTGCCGGCACTTGCATATTCTGAAGCCTTTGTGTGTAGTGTTTGTGTCCCACACGGTTTCACTCGCTATTGTCCAGCGATACAGTTTTAGTCCAAGCACAGCTTCATCGCTCCACACTGTGCTTGGGATTAAGCTTATCCCGCTCTGGTGTGTGTGTGTGTGTATGCAAAAACATACATACATAAGTACTAAAAATAAAAGCAATGCCAACACAATCAAACAAACAAAAAACTGGACCGGATGGTGAGCACCACTTCCCGAGATAACACACACACACGCTAGTTTCCACCCGTGATGTCTTCCTGACGCTCGGCGGAAAATACGGCGGCAGAATTGTTTCCAACTGTCACTGTTCGCTTTCCACTTTTATTTCCAAGATCGGCGAACAACAACAATTGGCGGACGGTTTTTAATGATGGAGCAGAATGCCGCTGCGCTTCCTTCTGCGGCACACTGAGAAACACAATGCCACCGTTTGCGGGGGCTGGAAAACCTCAAAAACTTGCATTCTAAAAGGACTCGCGCTTTGGTGTTGCGCCATCGGGCAAATGAGCTGTCAAATAACTGTCATCTTGAGCTGGGCCTTGATTTGCCGACCGTTTTGTTGCCTCAACTGCTGGGTTTTGTTTGAAAATCTTGTTTCAAAAACTAAACAGCTAAACATCACGTGTTTGGCTGGTGCGTATCAGCTGGTTGTAATCGTGTGTAGTAGAAACTTTATTTATTTGCTTTGCATGCTCTAACGCCATATGACAAACGAGCTGCGATCAAACGTTCAGCACGATGGCATGAATGGAATGAGCGGGACCAAGAAATGGTGGCGTGTTCGCACAAAGCTGACGGCGAGCTACTACAACGCTGGAGATAAGTGTAATTAAAATAACATCCGCCAGCAGTTGGTGGAAGGCATCAGCAGTTGGTGAGAGCCGAAGCCGAGGCAGTGCGTGACCTTCACAGGATCTAGATTCTGCCACGGGGTAGTGACCTATGTGCGTGGTGCATCCACGTGGGGAATTCGCTAATCAATTATCAACTGGCAGGTCGGAGCAGGTTGGCATCGGATGTCTTGTGAATATCTCGCTCCAAAAACCAGAAAAAACATCATCACAACTTCGTGCTCACCATGCTTCACTTGCACACCAAAACATGAAATTGGAATGGAATACAAATTGACATAAAGAGACAATGGCGCGTTCGTGTACTCCCTCGCTCATGGCGACCGTGATTAGGGTCCCACTGGCAAAGGTGAGTCTTTAAAATCCACCTTCACTGAGGAACACCACAGGTTTACCACAAAATGCTCAGACAAACGTTGCCCGCAAGCCCAACGTCGACGACGATCCGATTGAAGTGAACCGCGAAAAATTATCATAATACCACGGCACGGCAGTGGCCGATAATAACGACAAGACGTCCCTTCTTGTTCCTTACCTCCCTCCCACAATTTACCTCCTCCCTTAACTCTCCAAAAACTCCCCATTCAAGCAGCGCGACCCTTCCGTTGCATTCGATCGGGGGGAGGAGGGAAGAAAATTCGACCTCCAAAATTAGCATTTTCCGCCCCAACCCGGAACGTACCCAGCGCCGGTACTACCATCATGAATAAAACAAATTGATAAGCCACCGACGGGCGCTGAATCCCGGGACCCCAAAATCCAGCAGGGATTCCCGCCCGAAGAAGAAGATCAACCAATCGGGGGTTTGTGGATGCGATTCCTTTCCTCTTTCCCTCGGGAGGTTGTCCGATTTAGGGTGGAGAAAGGAATGATAATGTTGGGCTTGTGATTTGTCGTTGTTTCAGCCATCGGGAGAGAGTGTGAGCCTCTTGCACGAATCGCTTGCCCAAGTCGTGGTAGATGGTTTTATGATGTACACAGCGAATCGGTTATAGGAGTCGAATTGATCGGAGCCGGGAAAAACTGGCGGGGAACGTTGTTGGGAAAACGCAACAGTAGGCCGACGGTCGGTAGGGACGTCGCCTTCATTTGTCAAATCATGCTTCAATTCGACGGCTCAGCTGATCCGTCCACGGGCTTAAGCACTCAATCACTGGCCACTGGTCGGGGCGAACAAAACCCAGACGGTGGGGAGAAAGAGGAGGAGACCCCCAAGTGTTTTATGTTGTTATTTTATTCCTGTTCCTGTGTTTATTTGCGGCCCGTTTGCTTTGCCGTTTGTTTGTTTCGCGTTGCCAGCCGGCCAGCAACCGAAAACGGCAAGTGTGCCGTGGACAGTGACAATAATTTCCAGGGCCTGCATAATGCGATATGGTTCCTGCTCACGGTTTCGTTCTTCCAACGCTGCTCCCGGTGTAATGGTAACATCGGATAAATAACCTTTTGCTGCTGTCTTGCTTGAACCGTGGTCGGTTTTTATTTTGAGTGACTGGGCCAGGAATAAAATCGAGATAATGTGTGAGGCTTTGGGGTTTGAGCTGTGGCTAGAAACGAAGTAATTATGTTATCTTAAAAATTGTCTACATTCAGTTTGCCGATATGCTAATGGAGCTAAATATAAACCGGAGGTTTACCTTTTAACGATCGTGGTATAGTTGTCGGTACAGTGATTGTTTAAATACAAGACTGTTGTACTGAAAGCTCCTTCGCTCAACTATGCGCAAACAACGTGACAGAGTTGATCAGGTGGCACAGGCTAGTATTGTTTTTGTTAATAAATTATTATAATTTTAAGGCAAAACTGCATTTTTAATGATTGAAAGTCTCAGTTTTTTTAAGTTATAGCAAACACTCTGGCTGATATAAACACTTGTTCAGATTTGTTAATATTTGAATTAAATTTAAATATTTTGCCTAGAACATTTAATTTGTGAGAATAAACGAAACTGTTACTAAAGCTAATGCTAAAGCTTGGAAAACAGTTACAAAGATTAATAAATATACATAATAAATTGTTAATATGATCATTATTTAAGAATGAGATTTCGCATTAGCTGGAGTTTTGCGGTTGGTATCCATTACACCGAAGGTCTGATAAGGTCATCTGGATCTGGCAAGTCGCTCATAGTGCTGTAAGAAGTCCTGGGTGTTCGGTTAAATTATAAAACCATTTCTAGTATTCCTCTATATAGGAGGAATGTCCCCAAAGACCGGGAACTTATTTTAAAACCGATTTCCTTTATGTCAGTGCACCAATCGACTGACCTTCAACCAATAACGAGATGAAGGCGTTTAACGATCAATTTAAATTATTTAATTTTTAATCATAAAAGATGGCCTAAAAGATTAATACAGATTAACATTGGAAAAGTTATTAGCATAAAATTTCCTAAATCGTAGAATCTCAGAAAAATGTTAAATTCTACTAACAAGACCTAAAATATTTCGTTCCCTTATTATTTTTTCCTTATCGCTGGATTCACGTGGTCCAGTGAAAAATTATTCTTTATAAGTTTTAGTAAATCGTCAGAAAGTTAATTCACGGACCTCATTATAATGTTGATTTTAGCCGTAGCAATGCAGTCTGTCCTGCGTACGAGGAGGCGGTATGGAAAGGATTTAAACTCCGGTCCTGCGGAGTGAAGACCGGCGCCGCTATCGCCTCTACCTCACTTATTATTTACAGTGTTTTTAAAAAAACCTATCAAACAGAATTTCCATATCATGAAAAGGGTATTTTCATGCACAACTGTTATGATAATACTTTCAGCCAATTAATTTAAAACATTCCCCATAAAACAAATAGCAAACAGTTTAATACTTGCTGTAATACATTCAGTGTGTTCTGCTAATTTTGATGGATCAGTTTTACTATTGCCGGAAATGAATGCAACTATCATACAAATTTGTCTAAATTTCACCCTCCCCGTTTGTCCCTATTAAAACACCATAATTTGAAAATTAAAATGTAAATTAATTTATCAGCAATGATTTCCCGAATCACGCATTCCGTCCAACCGGACAAAATCCCACATAACTATATCCTAGCCCTCGCCGGCTTTATAGCTGCAGCACGCATAACTGTTACACAATAAAACCGAAATTTCCGCATTCCTGGCGCAACAATTAGCGATTTTTTATAGCGGCCACCCGTTTTTAGCGGATCAATTTAATGAAATGCGCAACACTATCGTAAAAGTGACTCATTAAAAACAGGAGGAAACTTTTTCACCTACACAAAACACAGAACACTAGTTGCTATTTCACTTAACAAATTCTTATCGCGTACGCGAAGCGATCGCAGCCCCCCGCGCCCAAAACGTTATGGGCCATAATTATCTCCTACAATTATCGTTCGTTCGAGGTGCAGGCCTTCTGACCACCCAACAAACAACGGCATGCACACACACGCACCGCGATGATAACATGCTGGGCACATCCCCAAATTATCACATTTTCCAACGGACATATTACGGACATTAAAGTTTTTACTATCCCCGCGATCGCACCTTGCCCCGATCACCGGCCGAGCGCGCGAGGGTGTTCCTGAGCTCCTGATGGCGTCAAATTTATTCAATTTTCCTTACCTAGACCTAGCACCCGGACCTCCGCCGAAAAAAAAAAACAATTCGTTATGTGCAGTGAGCGATGTGTGTGTTTGAATTTTGATGCGTCCCGGGAAATGGAAAGAAGCATTCGGTCCGACCATCCATCCAGTCTCCTTGCACCGGTTGTCATCGTTCGATAGAGACGGCTCACAAGTTTGGGCCCCCCTCTTCGGGGCACGGGTTACTCTAATTTGTTCGCCCAGTCGTAGTTGGGTTCTTACAAATTTCCTGAAGCTCCAGACACTCTCACACATGCCGTCACATTCGGACCCGAGGGGTACTCTGGCAAAACAATAAAATATAATAAAAACTCTGGACCCTGGAGAAACAGTGACTCCGAAATTGGTTACATTTCTTGTGAGTGTGTGTGTTAGAGGACCACAACTCCGGATAACTGACCCATGGGAAGAGTGGCAGACGAGTGCGACTTTGCGTATAGTGAAGTCGGAAATAATTATTCTTGCGGTTTCGAAACAGGAAAATATTCACGGCGCGAGCGCGGTCCCACCGGGAGGGAGAGAGACCTCGCAGATAATCTATAGTCAACGATCAAACAAAACACAGTCCACGGTCCACGGGGGTTCGGGGTTGCGGTTGATGAGCGAGGGAGAATACGGGGATCGTGGGCTTTTTTCCAGTTTTTTTTTTCGTTTGTTTCACTGCTGCTGTCGGGAAACGGTTCCTTGGAGGAACCTCTCGTCCGAAAAGTGCGATGGCTTAGAGGGCTGCTGCTGCTGCTACTCTTAGGCAACAGGGCAGTGGTGTGGTGGTGTTATCTAATTTTTGAATCTCTCTCGAAACTCAATGCTACCCTTCGCACCTTCGCACCACCACCACCTCCACCATCCGCCGCCGTTCCCGTCGCACACCGTGGGGACTCTAATGTTCATCCGGTTGTATGTGTGAGCTGAGTTTTTGGTGTTGTTGCTGTTGTTGAATTCTGTATGTTATTCTTCGCGCACCGTTTGGCTTCGGTTCGGTTGACGCAACGGAGGCAACCTAGAGTGCCACAAGTGTTTCTCGCGAAGCCCATCATCCCGAAGCGAGCAGGGGAGGTGGGTGGACGCGGGAACGGAAAGGTGAGCTCGTTTTGCCCGGGTTAAGCTCGTGGTCACATATCCAATATCCTATCAGGTGGCTCGACCCCGCTCCACGGTTCGCTTCTTTGCTTTGCCGCGTTTCCCCCGGCGTCCGGTGCTTTGCTTGGTCCAAAGAGTCCAGGTCCAGGCCGGCTTTTGGTTTTAAAGTTTGTGCCTCGTTACTTATTCTCCCTAGCGGGGACCTCGCCGTTGTTTACGGTGTTGTTTTTGGGCCTTGGACTCTGGGTCTTACAATTCTACTTGGGTGCTGTTGCTGTTGTTCTTGTCCAGAGGCCCAGCGACAGAGCGAGAACTCTTGCTCCAACTTTTAATGCATTATCATATTTTTTGGTTCACTTTCGGTGGCAGGTTTCCCCGTTTGTGTGTCTCCTCGCCTCCTCACACTTCCCACAACTCGATCAAGAATTCTCGGTGTCGATAGTCCTATCCCATCAAAATGGATGCCTCCTACCCCCGCTCCAAATCTTGACTGTTGGGGACGAAAATTCCGAAACTCCGGCGCTGCTTGCGGGAAGGTTAGCAGGTAGAGTTGTCTCGTAAAGAATCTTGACTGATGTCGGTCCACTTCTCCAAGAAAGGGAAGAAAAAAAAAACAAAACTTCGAACCTTCGATGGGTTGATCTCGATCCTAGAAATGTGCCAGCTCATTTACCCATCACGCCCTGGACGCGGGAGAAAAGAAGAAGGAGTAGGTGAGGTCAACGATCGCAACTCCCGGTATCCGGACATCCAACAGTGAGACAGTGTTGGTCAGGACTCTTTACGACCAAGAACACGAAAAGTTACGTCCGCACAACGCACCGGCGCGTCAAACTAAACCTCCGAAAACTGTAGCCAGCGGTCCTTGATGCGTCTGAGGTCAGTTTAAAACTGGCGGACCACAATCCCAACACCGCCTTGTGTGTGTAGTGCTGTGAATCATAATTACTGACAGTTTATGACGGCCACTGTTTTTTGTTTTGGCCGAGGGTAATTTAACCAATCGTCGGTCATATTTTATGACCGCCCCCCGACCGACCGCACTATCTCGCTTCAATCTTCAACCTTCTCCTCAAGATTGTGTTTTGTTGTTGCTGCTCACTGTTTTGTCTTTCTCGGTGCGTCTCTGATCGTGTCTAATCACTCTTCACTCCATTTAAAGTTTGTTTATGTTATGCTTGGATGTTACATGTTTGCGCGAGCACTCTGGTCGCGATCACTTGTTGGCTTGTCGCACACTTGTAGTTGCCGCAGCCGGCAACATATTTAATTATCGTAAAATCACTCAATTTCAAGCGATTACAGCAACCGATCGTAAATGAGACGAGTCAAAACCAATAAAACTGCAACGGCGGTGTCGTTTTTACGAAGGGATTAGAGCAGAAATAAAAAGCCTTCAACGAAGCACGATAACATAAATATGAGTCATAAAGCTTCAAGAAATTAATTTAAAATGTGTACGCGTGTGTGTTTCTTCAAAGTTATGGTCTCGATTCGATTCTCGCACCTCCAATCGGCTAGGGGGTCGGCTAGGCAAAGATGATGCACGAGCTGCAGAAATGCAATCGACTTTCAGCTACCAACCCTAGGATGATCTGGTAAGCGATAAAAGGCAAGCCACGATGAGGACATGCACTTCCTGACAGCACAACACACACACACACAAAACACAGATCCTCATCCCTCCGCTCAACCAGGAAGGAAGTACCGGAGGTACGAAAAGTAATGCCTTGCGCTGGGCTAATAACTCATCCGGGCACACTCAATGCCCTGCCCGGACGACCCGGGGTGTTTGGTTAATGGTCTGATCTATCTGGCTTCTGTTCTGCCGCAGGGTCCATGCGTCTTTCGTCATCCGGGATCTTGGGCTTGGTCGTAATTTTTATTCTATAATCTTCACTGCGAAGCAATGTGCTCTTACTTTCTCTCGGTCCATCTCTCTCCCTCTCTCTATCTGTTTACGTTTGTCTTATGCTAGCTCGAATCCATTGTGTGGCCTCAAACGACCCACACAGTTCGGGGTTCGGCCATATCAATTTGACGCAACACTGATAATTATGACGCTGATGAGACTGTCAAAGTCGCTGAGCTGTAAATAATAGCTCTCCCGAGAGTGTGAGGCCGCACACGGTAGCAGCTAAACTCGCCTCTTTCTCTAGCATCAAAAACTGCGTGAGGATTCCTTCGCGAGGGGGGCGACTTGACGACCGAGAGGTGCCAACATTGATGCTTTCCCAGGTTTTGAATTAAGTTTCGATTAGAAATAATTGCTACCTTTTGTGCGACCGGGAACGCCATCTTCCGGGTTGGACGTGTTGATCTCAGGCGCTGCTCGTTGTTGCGGGTCGCCTACTTCCCCCTAAAAAAAAAAGCGGGAGGTCCTAGGTGGCCGATTAGGATAACCGATTACGGTGGAAGCAATAATTAAACTATAAAAACAAACCTGTTATAAAACGATGAACCATTTTGATGGGTCGTCGCGAGCGGAATTCTGGTAGCAAGGTCAAGTGGGCCTGACATGTTGGCGCAGTTTTTTTCTCTGTTGATTCTGTCCGTCTGTCGCCGCACTCCAAAAAAAAGCGGTAGGAACAAATGCAATATTTCATCTTGCTGTGAGATGGTCCTTTTTTGGATTGGACGGGCTGAGACGAGAGCGCTTGAGACATTAAAATATTTTTATGATCTAGTTTGGACATAATGATTATTATTTTCAATCGCTGTTAACAGCTCAACTGACTGCGGCACGGTGGACCTGCGGTTCACTGCTTAATCCGACCCATCCCTCCTTGGCTGGTCCGTGCTGTGTTCACCCTTGTCGTTTCGGGGGGAGGGAATAAAAATCCTCACCCGGGTGAAAGAGGACACACTGATAGCGGCTATCGATGCCGCAACAACTGGCAAAGGCAAACGTCGGAGCTACGGAAGTGAAAGAGACTTCCGAGGCTCACGCTCGCCCGGCCGTTAAACGGGGCCTACGGGACACTAAAGGTTATCGGAGATCGGGGTGGATTTACGCTCCGTACCGAAGCGTCGACCGCGGGTGCACCCGGCTTTGAGGCGCAAAGTTTGATGAATGTTTAATGAATTTTAAATAAAACCATTTATTTATCTTGTCCCCATGTTCCGTCGCGTGCCTGACTGCCCGCTCTCTCTCACACACACACACACCCGAGAGAACACCCGGAGGATGGAAATTTAAATTTTTGGTATAATTTTTACATGCAATAAAAGTCTCATCACACCGCGCCCCCTTCGTCCTCCTTACCGCACCTGCCCTCGCCGTTGAAGGACAGAAGAAGAAAGATTTGCTTCTCCCAGCTTCTGAGGTTGGTCCTCGGCTTGGCGTTTTCCCCCGGGGTTCCCGTTTCCCACCGCCTGGCCCTGACTCCCGGGTGATATGATTTTATGACTCATTAAACGCCAATTGCTTTTTCAAAGGATTAAGCAAACGCGTCCATCCCAAAGAGGCGAGCTGCTGTTGTTCTGGCGTTTCAATTTTCCCCCGAAAGGAGAAGACATCATTCGCGTGAGCGTACGCGCCCGGGCACTGGTTTTTCGAGGTTGCTAAAACACACGGACGAAGATAAACATTTTATGGATTTGTGCGCTATTTTACATCTCCCTAGGGTGGTGGAGATTGAGCGGACGAGTGGTCTGGCAAGAGGTTTGGCTGGGAGATGTTACGCGAGTTAGTCTTCGGCGTTGGTGTGTGGCGGTACCATTAATTGTCAGCATATGATTAGACGGGTCGGTGGAACAGGGGGTTTCTGTTGTTCTGTCGTACGGATTGTGCATCGGAAAGGCTTATTTTGTTATGAATTTTGATATTTTAATCGCACCGTATGATGCTGCGAAATGGTGTTGTAAATGAAAACAGACCGTGGAGAGAGTGAGCGAGTGAGTGGTGCTTTCGAGCAGCAATAGCCGAAAATGCGTTCTTAATTAGTTTAGAATTATCCTGGGTCGAGTTTTAGAGCTGCGGGTGGGGGGCGATAAATCTGAATTTAATTTTTAATGCTGTAAAGTGAATACTTGCGATGCGTAAACTTCAAACCCTTACACGCTCACAAATCATTCCGGTTCGTGCAATACTTCACTTTGGAGTAAATCATTTTGCATCATGTTTTTCTTTGAGAAAACATAAAATGCAGAAAATTAAACAAAACAATATAAAAGTAAAAGTAGTCAGATTGATCTAGTCTCGGTAGTATTAAATATCGGCCGTTCTTCCGAAAGAATATAAGTATAAACGAATTCCAATATTTAAAATATATTTAAAATATATGAATTTTACTGAACTTGTATCTTACTTTTTTAGAAAACTACTTATAAATTAAATTTTTAAAACTTCATAGCAATTTTCAAATTCTTTTATTAATTGTTTTGTTAAAAAAAAGTAAGAAAGTAAAACTATAACTAAAGCAATTGTTAATAAAAACACAAAGTACGGTTATTTAAGTATTTGATATCGATAATATGACTGATACTACTCCATTTCGATAAATTAATTTATAGTGTACATAATGCTGATATTTGTTTAAAAATAATTAAAGGTTAAGAGAAAACATTTGTTGTGATTTTTACTTTTGCGGTATGAATTAATTTGAAATTAATTTAAATTTAAGAGTAGCACGCTATTACTGGATAGAATCATAAGGGTTATACAAACTATCGTTAGAAAACAAGGTGAGTATGCCTCATTAAGATTTTAAATAGTATGTGAGAAGAAATACTAAAAATAGAGCAGGATGGCAATCATTCCGTAAAGTGCCTTAGCTAAGGCTTCATGCAACACAATTATAATGCCTCACTATATTTGTTTAAATATTTATCATTAAGGTTAAAATATTTATTTATTATTGAATTATATTGGGGCGGTCCGGTGGCCGATGCGACAGCCGGGCCGGTCTTCACATAACAGGACCGGGGTTCAAATCCCATCCAGACCGCCACTCCATACGCAGAATTGACTATCTAGCTTCTGGTAAAATCAAGTCACAGAAAGCCAGAAATAGCAGGCCGAGACCTATCGAGGTTGTAGTGCCAAGGAAGAAGAAAAATAAGAAAACATTTATTAATGGGTAATGACTTAAGTTAGCAGTAATAAATATTGCATTGCTATAAAGTTGTTTCTTGCACTTTAATTAAAGACACTGTAGAGTAAAAACTGGTGCGTGTTAACGTCCAAATTGAAAAATTTTGACGTCCCATTTTATTTAATATGTTTATGATCCATTGTGCCATCCTGATGTAAAAATAATGCAATTTATTTTTCAGCAAGATTAAAATGTAACAGAATGTTAGAAAAATATAGCAAAATCAATCCCACTGTCAAATTCCGCTCAATAAATTAAAGCTAACTCTTATAGTTCTTTTTTATAAAAAAAAACATGTGCTCATATAATTCTATTAAGGCTTGTATTAGAGATAAATAAAATAAAGGACAGGAACAAATACTCACTCAGTATTTAGTTACAAGCCGTGAAACTTATTTTGTATTTATTCGAAATTACTCATCAAGTCCTACAGTTCTAGTAGGACTAGTATCATCTAGTTTAGAATTCTATATCTTTTGCTAATAATATTTCGTAAAAGTAATCTTTGACAATAAAAACTGAGCCCATTCAGACGATTGCCTAAATAATAAAGCGGCGCTGATCTTGCACACAGCTGGACCAGTATCATAGCTCATGTAGTTCCTTCCTTCTAGTGCAAATGAATATATAAATAATTAAATGAACACAAACTAACAATCATTTAGTCGAACTGCTGGAAATTCTACATGCGTTTTGCAACAAATTCTCTTCACACCAAAACGGATATTTATCCCGAGCGCGACAAGCAAAGGTTAAATTAAAACCTATTCTTTACGATGTCACTTTCTCATGGCAACAAGTTATCAAAAAAAGCTGTCACAAAGTTTGAAAATAAACATCACTCTAAAGCACATCTCCAGAAACAAGTGTGTCCTATCAATATATTCTATTTCTCGCACCGAAACTTTCCCTTTTTTCTTCATCGCCGTAATCTACCGAGTCGCGTTCGGGGCGGGTAGAGAGAAAGAAAAGTTTTTGTTTTCAATTTTCACGCTCTTTACAAGCGTATTACTTTCATTATTTATTGCATCGCTCGAAACAACAACAAAAAAAAACGAAGCAAGAACGATATCAAAAAGAAAAAAAAACCCCAGCGTACACAAAACCACTCCAAAAATGCTTCTGAAATTGAGCCAAACTTCAAGTTCAATTATTACTAACCGCCTTCGCGTAGGATTACTTTCGACACTGTTTTCAATTTGACGCTAAACAAGAACAGTCCTCCCACGGTTTCACCGCCCCCCCCCCCCCCCCCCCCGCCTCTGATCACCATGGCGGGAGGTTCCCAAGGCCTAGGATGAAGTATTCCGAAACCGAACGAAATAAAGTACGGGAAAGGACTCCCTTGCCCGGTTCGGAATGTCGGCTGGGTACGGCCAACTGCTGGCTTCACCAACCTTCCATTAAGATCACTTTGCAAGACGTTACAGGAATTTTAAAATAGTACACACAGAAACCCCCGCTAAACACGGCCACACGGTCTGCTGAGACGGAAAGCGCCCCGGTCGATGGGGGAGAAAGCAATCCAGCGCACACGCGCTTCGAAGTTGTGTTTAATTTATTATCGATTTCTGCTCCTTTCTACAAACAAATCGAAGGTGAAGTACTCCGGGGTTTTTCCTGATCTTTTTCTTTTTTTTTCATTTGTGGGTCGATCGTCTATACCAACCGGGTTCCGGGAACTGGGAGCACACACACACACACCGGCCCCCTTACCTTTTCTTTTACTTCATTTTCGCTCCATCTCACGCTCGTTAAATATATTAAAAGTTGGCAAAGTTTAAATTATTACGGCACCTCGACGTACTGGCACCGTCCTCTCCACCGTCCATCGCCACCATTTTCCTGGTGTGGCCCACAGCCAGCCAGCCAGCAAAACGGCGTCGGTAAGCAAATGGTGCCAATGCCATACATTCCGTTTCCATTCGTACCTCGTCCGAAACTCCGTCGGCCGGCCAGCCCTCGACTGGCACACTGTATGTGCGCCATTTTTTTTTTCTGCGCCAGCTTGTTGGTCGCAGTTGCTGTAAGTCCAATCGATGATATTTTTGAGTATTATCCACCGCACCATGCCCCAAACACGGGGGATGCGTTTCGTTCGTTTCAGTGAACCGTTTAATTGCATATCGATTACCTGCTGTTATTTGTCAGTGCCGTACGCCTTAATTTTAAAACTGTTTGCCTTATTCGCTCCCGGTTGCTTTTTTTTTGTTGTTCCCCCGGTTGGGGTTCAGCGGAACACCGGTAATCGAAAAATTTAAGCTAAAAATTCTGTTTAATCATATCCCCCAAAAAAATTGGAACATAAGTACGGCTACAAGAACAACCAACTTCTATGCAATGGAGCTGGATAAGATGAGAAAATGAAGGAAGCACCAAAAAAAGCCTTAAGATCAAGCTTCAAACAAGGGCAGGAATGAAAATGTGATTAAGTCGACAGAATCGCAACGGGGAAAAAAAGCCTGCAAAACGATACACAGAAGCCGTTTATGTAATGAAAATTATCCTTCTTCTCGAGGTCAACGAGCGAGTCCTGCGGCGAAACCGTTGGCGAAGGAAAGAGGTTTTTTTCTCTTAGTTTGGCTCGAAATTGCGCCGTTCGAGCTACAATCATTGCTTCCGTGAGTTTTCGTTCTTCCAAACTACAGACTCCCCGGGAAAGGACATCCGAGTGATCAGAGAGAGTCTGCACGGGCCTTCTCATTCAATCGCGCGCAGCATGTGACAATTTCAACTTCCTGCTTGCGGAAGTACAACATTGCGGAAACTCTGTACATTGCGATATGCGAGAAACAAAAACCCCTCGTCGACGATCTCGGCGAGAAAAAGCCGACCGTTCAACGGCAGGTCATAAAGAGCTGGCTCCCTCCCGAGATCCGAACGGTTGACTTTGTTTTAACGAGATTAATTTCACGACGGCGACATTTCATTCGGCAATCCAGACGCATCGACCCTGGGGTTGTGTATTCTGAAGAACCGCTTTCCGATCTTCCTACCCTCCGGATCTCTGATGACGAGCCTAACCTGCAACATCCATCTCGCTAGCGCGTACGATCGCTTATCTATCACATTCGGCCTGCCAGAATGCCTCAATTGTTTGACTTCTTCGGCGACCAGCCGGAAAAGCACTGAACCGAGTCGCGTATTCTCGGCCGCCGCTACATCATCCAAGCTGGTGCTTTGGAAAATCGGTTCATAAAATGCAACATTTCGTGGTGGCATAAAATTATCCTCCACGTTGGAGTTTCCCTCTCGAGAGGGTGCAGCACGCCAACCCGAACCGAGCAGTCGAGATTTCCTTTCCAGAACTTCTGGCCCAATGCTCGGGAAGGGGGAAAACACTCTGGACCGGGTTGTCCGATTGTTTTTCCCCGGGATTTGCGCGTTTGCATAAATGCGTTGCGTTGCGATTTTCTCCACCCGGGCCTTTTCATCCAATGCCTTTCGAATGAGGGTGTTGATGATGATGGTGATTGCGCTGATGTTGCGCCATTCGGCGGTCGGTTCGGTTGTTGTGCTCGCTTGGGCAAGGAAGTGGAAATGAGTTTTTTATTTAAATTTTCGTGCTTTTGCGTCCATCCGAAACCGGTGGGGGAGAGCGAGATGAAGAAAAATAAAAAACAGAGGAAAAACATACACCGACCAACCCGAATGCAAGTGCGGTGCGTCAAATTGAATTCATTTCGAGGCGAATAATGGCAGTAAAACGTACTATAAAACGCTTGTACACACACGCACACACACTCCCAGTGTGTTGGGTCGCAGTCTGTCGGATGGTCGATCAGGCCGACCAGCAAATTGGAAAACACGCTTACTTTTGCATTGCTTTATCCCAATCCCCCTCAACAAGACAAAAACTCCTGGTGAGTCTTTAGCGGGTAAGGATGGGACATTCAGAAGTCAACATAGAGAGCAAAACGCTAAGCAGCAGGGAAAATCCGGTACAAAAATAAACACCAGGAACAAAACAACCAGGTGACGCCATCTGGCGGTAATAGACTGTAACTTTTATTCCCCAAACGTCAGGCAGGAGTTTGGGGAGAGGATTTTTTTTCTCTTGCCAGCACTAGATCTGTGCGCCTATTGCGATGAAGATATCACAGAACGGTTTTGTTGGTACGGGGTACAGATAAACTTTTTTTTATCCAGGAAAATGGTGAAAAACAATATGAGAAAAAAAACTCTCTCACACACACACACACATTGCACCATGCTGTTGGAGGTACAAAAGCTGGGAACGCTGGGACCAAACACGGTTGGATGCTGCCGGATGGCGCACGGTGGAAAGCAGTGGAAATTTATTCATCAATAATGCGTTAAAAATGGACACTTAAATTGAATAAAACTGTTCCCTAACGGGAACTTTAGCCAACACCCTACGGTCCTGCGGTCCGAGAAGCCAATCCTCCGCCAACTCCAACCGAGGCGCCAAGTAGTCAGTTTTTAATCACTGCTTTGAATAATTTAAAGGTTTATGGTGTTGGTGGCTGCCGGTTTCCGGCGTTGCCAGGGTTTTACAGCCGGTGGCTGGATTACCAGGCACGGGCCACCAGAAACAACACACACAAATCCCCGGCATTCCCCCTTTTATTTTTGCGGATCTCAGATGTTTTCTTGGCCAATTGGTTGGCCCCTGGACGGATTTTTGAATTTCCATTCCCGCTACTCGGCCCAGCTTGGCGGATGTCCTGTGGGTTTCGGAGCTGGAGGAAGGTGGGTTTGGTGGCAAAGTCTGCCCTTCCCGCCCGAAAAGCCTCCCGAAGTTTGGTGGTGGTGAAAGAGCGTCTCTCACGACGTCCCTTCGGCAGCACCTGGGACCATGTCAGCATCCGATGATGCCACGCTTCGCAGCGGAAGGCTTACGCTCATTACGAAAAGCTGACGCCAGCAACACACGCGGTATCCTTTTCCCAAACTCTCACTCCTCCAACCCCCCCTCCACTATTTAAAACCCTTCCATCGGCAGGACAATTAGCCTACTGGTAGCGATAGGGAACGGCGACGGCGCGTTTGCTAGTTGCTACTCCTGATGCTGCTCTGCTGGTGGGTGCCTGGTAGAACAGGGTGTTGGCTGCTGGTTTCAAAATTAGAAACACTTCTTCAATCCGGTTGACAGGCGTGCGGTGTGGTTCCCCGACTCACACCTCCCCCTCGCATTCGCATTCGTCGAGCGAGCGAAAAAAGGGGTTGCTAGAACTCTGGCAACAATTTCCGGAAAGAAGTCACTCGCTGCTTATTAACTTTACAACCATAATCCTAAAACAATTCCATGAATGCTTCAAAGAAGGCGTGAAGAGGCGCACTCTTGTCGGGAGGCCAAAGGACTTCGGGTTTGGAGTGTTGCGGGAGACTTGCGGGAAATGAAATAAAGCAGATAGATATGGGAGGTACAGCAGACGCAAAATTGATGTATAATCAGGAGCTCACAGCGGCTCGGTTACGCTTGAGCGACCTGTAGTAGAAAGACAGCAATCAAAGCCGTATCGGGAAAAACACAGTTCCGGAACATGGCGATTTGCGGCACCATTTGATTTGCGGTGCGTGAAAAGGATCTTTCAGGACTCTCACTCTCTCTCTCTCTCTCTCGAGTACATTGAAGGATCTCCTGCCGAAAGTACCATCAACAACAATCACACATACACACCCGAGTACATCCCATAAGACAACAAAAGACAGTAGGCGTGAATGCGTATCTTGGCCAGGGAGATCTCTATACCCTGGTGTGGTGAAAGTTGACATTGACGAGACGCTCCTTCTATCGTCCCAAGACGCACGCACACACGCGTGAAAAAAGCGACCAATTTTCTTCCCGGTGAATTGAAATCTGCTTCACACGGCGATCATCAGGACCAAGGGCGAACCAAGAAGTGCCACTTGAAGTCTGCTCTATGGTTTGGACATCCTTCGGGTTGTCTTTTGAGATGAGCAAGAAAAACAGTGTGTGAATGCTTTTTTTTTCGTTCTTCACATCTTGCACAGGACAGTGTTATTCTCCCCTCAAATCGTGTCTCTAATCCAAGTACCAGTACAAACATAAACTCACACACATACCCCTTGTGGGCACACATCTTTCTGTCGGTTCGTCCTTTGCTCCGGGAAACGTTCAGCATCCCCCGGCGCTGAAGGGGCGAACCGAGTCGTGTTGTGTTGCAATTTTACGACCGATTCCGGAACCGAAAATTGTCGTCAATTGATGCAGATAATCTACACCATCATCAGCATAAAATAAATTTTATATCGACAAACGTTTGGACGCCGGAGCAAAACCCTTGGAAAGCCATCCCGCGATCGTGTGTCAGTCAGTTAATAAGAGCACACCAGGCAATAATAATACCGTAAAACACGAACTTCAGGAGGCTGTGCACACTGAGGACGTACAGGGGGACGGGACGGTCGAGACGCGTCAGGATGCAATGATTTTCGCAGCTCAAGCGTGGAGAAAAGTGTTTGCTGCGTGTTGTTTGACTTCCGATTTTTCCACCACACAAACAACACCGGCGGGGAGACAGTGTCTGGCTACTGTTGCTTCGATTGAATCGATGTTTGGTGCCGCGCTGCTGCTAGTTTGATTGTTTGTTTTGATGATGTGTTCCGAGGTGGCCCCGACGAACCGTGCCGCGGTGAATTGATAGTTTATTTTTTCTGTACACCCGATTATCCCGAATGAATTGTTGTTTGACGCGCGCGCGTCCGGATCGGTTTGTGTGCAAAAAGCTGGCAGGGAAGGGATCGCGATGCAACCCCGTAGGCAGGACGGTTGACGTTTAGCAACCATGGGAAAATTATGGTCGATTCTAGCGAGTTTCGAGTGCGCGCTGAGAGAGCGTGAAGTTGCACGAGCGCGTTTAAATAGCAGTTTTGATAAAATTATGCGACATTTGATATACGTAACCGGGAAATGCTAGCGATGATGGGTGAGGTTTGATGTACAGAAGAAACAGAAACACAGCACTGTGAAAGGTTTAATTGCAATTTTTGATGCTCTTCGAAAGGGTGAAGTTACGCCATCCAGTGCTATGCCTGAGGCGCACGAGCAAAAAAAAGGCCGACATAAAAATGGTCCTTCGGTCCCTGATTACGCCCAGGGAACACTTTAAACACGCATCGTTAAAGCTTGCTTAACAATATCGATTGCATCGCCGGGACACACGACGGTTACAACGACGGTTAACAGGACGAAAAAAAACACGAAACCTACAGCAAAACAACAAACCTGCCTATCATTTCCAGCAAACACGAGGATTTCGGTGCGTTATCCAGCTACTTATCCACTACGCTGACCTCGCCCCGCCGGGAGATCGACCATCGACCCGGTCAGCAGCAAGTCAGTCAGCGAGCGTCAGTCGTCGTCTCCCGACTATAATACTTCATTTGTCACCTGTCAACTTGTCAACGAAATCGATGGATCAATATCGATTTTTTCGAGCCTCCGAGGTTTGCTGACTTGATGGCTTGGTTTTCGGTGGGGCTGGCTGACCGGTAAGGATCCTCAGGCTCCCAGACACGTTTCGCTACACGTACCGTTGCCGACACCACCATCTGCCGGACATATTCTGCTTAATAATCTGATTTTGTGAAACGTTCCACATCGTTTTTTTTTGTGGGTGATTTCTGCCTACATCCAGCCGGATGGATGCACCCCATGGCTTCAAAAATGGAGAAGGATTCTTCCTCTCTCCAACATAAAAAAAATTATGACTCCCGGCGAAAGAGTTCCAGGCCAATTCCAGAGTTTTTTGGGGTCATCTGAAGAGGAGTACATGCTGGAGAGCGTACGGGAAAGGAGGTTGGAATGATGCATGCATGATGGATTCTTGCATTTGTTTTATTATCTCCAATGCGTCTCTCGTCGTCCTCGCCACTTCCACATCCATCTCCACAGTTGATTGGAAGTCCTCGCATTTGATTGGAAGTTCGCTCCGGGAAGGTGGACACGGGACAGGATATTGGGAGAGCGAACGAGCGAGGCTGGCACCACAACATTTATCAATATTTCATCCTGATGGAGACCGGAACGGAACCGTCGAAAAGGCACGTCAAAGTTCGATTTTGGATGAAATTTTTCGCATCAAGCCTTTGTTGCGGGCTGTGCACACCTGACCTCGGGGCCATTGAGGTTCGGGGTGGGTTTTTTTGGGGTTCCAATTTTTAGGCTCCACTCTTTTGTACTGCTTGTTATGCGTTTTTCTCCCAGCAAGTAGCTCAGTTTAGCGATTTGCATTCGTTGCGAACCGGCTTTATTTCTGACAAGCTTCAAACTCTGATTCGACGGCCCGCGATCTGCCATCACACACACTTCACTCATCGACCTACTTTAATTTACCCATACCAAACACACCCACACACACAGAAAGATAAAAACACACACATTTTGGAACATCGAGCGAGGTCCAGTTCCGTCCTGTCGCAGGTCCTTTCGGTTCATTAATTTAGTGGAAATTTATGAAGTGTGTTTGTGTTGTGGTGGTGCTGCTGCATAGTTGATCGATTTTGTTGTGTGTTTGTGGGCATTTTTTTTCTGGCAAGTTTTCTTTTCGGGCTTTTAAATTCTTCTTTTCGCCGGGTGTTTGTTTGTCGGAGCACCCGCGCTGATGCTTGGGTGTGCTGCCACTTCATACGACTTCAATTTATCTAGTGCGCAGCGTACGTGGTAATAGCGTTCGGGGGCTGCTCTCCATCTCTTGTTGTCTTTTGCGCTTATGGGTGTGTGTTTTTGGCGGCCGCCCGAATCATTGACCGGCGGCGGCTTTGGCCGAGGTCCGATATGGAAATGGAAGCATAAATGGTCAATAAAGGAAAAACAAAACGCTACAACTACAGGCTCAATTTGTTTTTGGGCGCGCTTTTCCTTCCTAGCCGGCACAGCCAAACAGTGACTGTGGAGAGGCACATTTGTTAAAGAGGTTTTCACGGTGAGGCGAATCGATAAAGGCGACCGACGGTGGGCCCGTCACGATGTGCAGGCACTTTAATGGTATAAACGGCGAAAAATGTGTTTCCTTTTGCGATTGTAATTGGGCACATATTTTGTTGCCCTGTAGGTGGTGGCCGGGAAAAATCGATAGAAATGGTTGTTTGTTTGATGGGCTGTAGTTTGAAGGCTTTTCTTAAGGGTTTTTGGCGGATAGCTTTAAAATGGTTTTGGTGTGTGAAAGCGTTAGGTTTAATTTAACGCGCTTTAATAAGAAAAAAAAAGGCCGAAAAAATATTCAATTGAATTTTTGTTAATAATTTTGAGAATAATTAATTTAAATACAACACCAAAAAATGTTTCTTTTAAAAACGAACGGATTTTAAAATAGCAGCATCTCTGTATTGTCTGTTCGTTCTTTTTGTTTTTGTTCGCGAAAAATCAGCCAAAATTTGCAAAGAAGAATTCGAATCAAACATATTTGTATAATGTTACATATAACAGCTGATTATTTAGAAATAGTTCTGATACTTCATACACGTTTTGGTTTTCCCGTGATTATTTTGTTTACTCTTTTGTTTGTCTATACGAAAATCGTATTGATGGAAAATGATTAAAACACATCAGAAAAGTTTAACTACACTTGAAATTTTGATTTACTTTAAAAACATAAGTCTTACGGACAATTTCTGAAGTGTAATTTGGAATGAAAAATGGATAAATATCTTAAATGTTATCAAAACAATTTCTTAAGAAACTTTCATAAAATATGTAAGAAAAAAAAATTCTAAGAAAGATGTTCAGTCGTTTGAAATGCCTGAAACTGTCCTTACAGGTTGTTATAGTCATTCACCGTACACACATGACCTTTGATTCGAAGTTTAAGCCTTGCACGTCCTAATGAGATAAAGATTTCATAGCTAAAGTTGTAGTATGAGCTGTGATCACTGAACAAAATAATTTACATCCAATTCATAAAGTAACAATTTACAGAATAGAAACGATTGCTGTGATTTATTCAAAGTATTAAAAAATAAATACTCCGACAGATATTGCTTGTATAATTTGTATTTTAATTTTTTTAACCCTAAAAAAGATCAAGAACATTTAGGGATTTAAAAGGAAAAATAGTTAAACCCTTAAATAAATAAATAAACATCGCTAAAGCGCATGAGCGTTACAAGCTGTGTCTTAAACAATTCATTAGCCGATTAACTGTTATGAACCAATAAAAGCATAAAAACCAAGTAAAACTAAGTTAACATATGAAATTATAGCTCTGAATATTAAATTGGAAATCCTAATTTAAAGTGTTGCCTTATGATACTCATCTTCTCCAAAAACAAAAAACACACACACACGCAAATTGATTTTATCTAAAGGCTTCAGACAAACAAACAAACCAACCCATATGTGGGCATTTTGCACCAAAACAATGACGGGCAAAATGGTCACAAAACGGCAACCGAGGCCACCATTTTCTCTCGCATCCCGGAACCGGAAAGCTAGCAATGTTCGCATCCCGCATCACCGACGGCCCAATTTAAACTTCTCGCACCACGTTTTAATGTTTCTTATCCGAAGCAACATGGCCCTGGATGGATTGGCAAGGCCTGTCCCCCAACAAAAAGCCTACCCAATAAACTATTCTCCCCAACCCCCACCCCTCACACCATCTTCCAGTGAAAGGGGGAACGCAATTATGGAAAAGTTTTTCTCCAAACGCCGCGATATTAGAGAACCCCGAATTTTCATCCCATTCCGTGTGTCGAACCGGAAAACACGTCAAACGGCGACGGAGGAAAATCCAAAAAATACCTGAATATATGAGAAGTTGCTACTACTTTTCCGGTGTGTGTGTGTGTGTGTGTGTGTGTGTGTGTGTGTGTGTGTGTGTGTGTGTGTGTGTGTGTGTGTGTGTGTGTGTGTGTAGGCAAACGCCTTATGGTTATTTGCAAGGTGGCAAGTTTCTTGTGTGCGCGAACGCCTTTTGCTAAATGTTTTCCGAGGACCGGGCCAATATTGGAAAACCTTTGTGTTCGTTGCTGTTGTTTTGGTTGTTGCCATCATTTATGTTTATCGGCTCCACCTGCACTTTCCCCCTTTTTGCCACCTCCTTTTCGATATTCAAAACTGTTCAAGTTCGCGGCCAAAAATTGGCAGAACTTACGGTGCTTGTACGATAAATTTGGTACCAACGATCGCGAACGTCACTTACAGCGCACCATTTTCCTGAAGTCAGTGAAGCTCATTTGATTGTTTGAACCGGTGTGCCGAAAACTTCTAGCCGGGGTTTTTGGCATGCGTCATAAACAACAATAACAACGGCGGCAGCAACACCGTCACACGCGAAAGTATTCGGGGTTTGGCTGATGATTAAAAATCTCACAAAACAAACGATTTTCGCGACTGACGACACATGACGACGTTTCTTTCATTTTCGGCTGCGATGAATGTCACACGCACCGGTATCGGTGTGTTTGCCGTCCGGTTTTTTTGTTCTGTACCACAGCTCACTCCCAGCGAGTTACATGTACATAACGCAAGTAACCGTGATAAGGCATAAAAATAAAGGAGCGCACTGAGATTTTTCAACCAGTCGGTCACCAACCAATCCAACGCAAAATGAAATCTCGTGTCTTAAATTATCCCCCCGGTCATAGTGTCGTTGGATCGCGCGCGGGATTTGTCATAAGCAAGCATGATGGAACAACGGCATCCGAGAAACGACCTACAACACGACCAACACACACACACACGAAAAGCACACCCATTAAACATATTGGCGCCATTAATCGTAATTCATTACTATGGGGTTTTTCTCTCGGTCGCGCTGATCTGCGATGCCGGAAAAAGGCTTTGCTTTATCAGCATGGCTTTAACGCCGGGGTTTTCGGGTGTCCAAAGCTTTTTTTTTTTTCTTCTTTTTTTGTTCGTTCGTTTCGACAGGCTGCTGTTGGAAAACTGAAAGTAAGAAAAGCAAAACATCCGCGCCACGATCACGCCGTGTCGTATGTAATGAGGCGAAAAAATAGCTACAACATTTTGTTTTTTGGCTGTTCGGTGCTAGAATTACGGCTGTAGTCAATATTTAGCAGCACAATAATGGGCACACATTACCGGCAGGTTTCCGGCGCGCGGTTTCGCGTAGTAAAACACATTCCACGCAAACACACACACTAGAGCAAGGCGCACCACGCTCCGAGTGGAATTCCGATTAACGGCCCAAAAACTAATGCAAGGTCGATCGGATCGCTCAGCTCATCGGCGACGGCATCCGGGACGAGAAATTCCAATCCCGACCAGGCTACGGAGAGCATGCACATTATACACAGCTATATGTATGCAGCACACGGAAACATATGGGCACCGGACGCTACGGATAATAAATGCGGTTATGGTCCGAGTCGTCGTCGTCGATCGATGACCAGCCGCGTTGGTTCTAAATCCACATGGTGCTCTGTGTTCACAGGCGCACACATATTACTTTAACACCGAGGTTGTCATCCCTGCTTGCGTGAAGGAATTGGACCTAGACACACACACACGCCGAGGTGTCCTGTGTGCGAGGATATTCCAACGGGAGGATCCGACGGGGCCGGCAATCGACAAAGCAGGAGCATATATTACAATCTGGAGTACAACAAAATGACGCACGACGACGCCCGGTGACATCTGCTATCTCGCTCCTGCCCATACGGTGTCCATCTTCGCTTTCACCGGCGGTACCGTGCCTCTGCGCGTATGTATGTATCTCTCCTCATACTTACTCTAATGTTTATGGATGTTAGCATTACTCTTGATGTTGTTTTTGTTGTGTGTTGTGTGCGAGCCTTTCCCTTCCTGCACACACACGCGCGCGCACACCAGGACAGCGGAGAACGGGTCTGTTGCTCTCCTCCGGTAACAAATTTTCATTTGTCGTGCGCTATCATTAGATTTAAATAATTTTGACATCGTACATCACTTTCGGTGCACGGCGTGGTGCGAATATCATCACCATCGTCGCCATCGTCGGGTACCTGCTGCGGTTGGATGGTGGTGGCGGCGGAATTTCAGGTGGAGGATTATTATGGGACCACATAATATGACGACAGCACCAATAACACCACCACGATCGCACCAGGTCGTGAGATATCCTGAGTCATCATCGTTCACGCAGGAAGTTCGCCGGGCAATTGTTAGGATGGATATGCTGCTAGGCGGTGCATTCGTGGAGACACAACCCGCAGGACGACGGACGACCAAGAGTTCCTCGATTGCAACTTCCCACAGAGAGAGAGAGAGAGAGAGAGAGGGGAGGCCGTGGGGTGGTGACCGTGAAGCAATTATTTTTATTATTACAACTTGCTCGCTCGCTCTATTAAATGCTGCTGCTGTTGCTCCTGTTGGGGATAATAATAATGATGCTGCTGCTGCTGCTGCTGCTGAAGCTATGTTTTTATAATTTCTTTCCGTGCTCCAACCTCCAACAAAAACAATAACAAAAAAAATGGAGGAAAGCCACCCTGAGATAAGCGAGAATGGATGGCAAGATTAAATTGGGGCGCGCTTATAAAAAAAGTTAAGAAACTGTTGCAATATAAAATGCACAGAGAAGATATTCGTTTGCTGACGTCTTTTTATTTGGTTTGGGAAGAGATTTCGGAACAAGCGTACCCCACACCAAAGCTCAAAACTAGTACGGGGGGAAACAAAGCACGAGTCTTATTTTCTTAAGTTTTATATACTTTTTTCGCCCCTTTTTTCATTGTATGCTGATATTGCATTCTTTTAGAAACGTACGGTTTATTCATTCAACTCTTCAACTCCCCGGGCGGTGGGGGACCGGTAGAAAATTAGAAGGAGTTTCCTTTGCGAGGCACGCGAAATTGCTTTTTTCGCTTTGCCTATATTGCTATATTGCTCCCAGTTTTGAAAAGCCATCGTTAACGGGTTTTCGTTCACGATGCGTTTTTCCTCAGCCGAGTTTTTCCCTCGGGCATCAGGGAGTTGTTGGAGGGCATAAAGAAAGCTCGGAACGGAGTTTTGATAATACAAAACGGTGAGGGACCCGCGGATCGGGGAAGCCGGTGGTAAGAAATTGGAAAATATAAAGAACGAAACGTTGGCCCCTCAGTGCACGAGTAGTGTGTACACGAGCTGAGAGATGAGTTGTGTGTGTCACAGAGTCGCCGGATGGCATAGGCAACAATGAGCAGAAGAAGAAGAAGACACTCGCAATCACCTCCACTCCAAGAACCTCGAAGCCCCGAGACTATGGAAGAGCACAACATCAGAGCAATTCAACGACGAAAAAAAGGGCCAGAAAGACCCGAACACACTTGCCTGTGGAAAACAAAACCCACCCGCCGCGTGTGTGTGTGTGTGTCGCGCAATGCTATGAAAAATTCACATTTGCGCAGCTCTTATTCTAATATGCCAGGATATCGGATCGGCCTGTCTTGGCTGCTCTTTCTTGCATTCGCCGCTTGTCCGCTGCCCTGTCCTGTCCATTACTCCCGGCAGACATTGCCTTCTCGCTTGCGCACCGTAGTCTCTGGCGCGAGCTCTAGCCGCAGCTCTATTTCTCCGCGGATTTGGAGCTGTATTAGGCATCCCCGGCCCCGTACTGTGCCCTGTGCGGTGTTTGTGTGGCTGTGGCGTTTTTAGCTCTCTTTTTTTGCTTTTCTTTCTGCCCTCCCGTTTTTGTACGCGGGTTTTCTCAGGGCCGCCTTTGATGCCGCCTTTAGATTCGTTGAAACAAGAGTCAGATTGTGTGTGCGTCGTCGTCGACGTTTTTTTTCCCTTTATTTTGCACAAAAAAAAAGAACCTCGCTGCTCTCGAGAGTCGAAGTCAGTCTTCTTTCCTCGGGGCCAAACTGGTTAGCCTTCGTGGTCGTGCTGTCGTCGTCGTCGTCATTTTGCGAGCATTTTCTTGAAGCTCGCACGACGGACACAAGATGATGTCACGTCTGATCGGTGGCTGGCTGTGTATGAGTATGAGCTGGCCCGCGTATGAAGACGCTTGGCTGTTGGAATGTGCGCCGGAGTTGGGAAACTGTGGCCCACCAATCTCCGGCCCATAACATCCTTCATTTCAATCAGCCGTATAAATAATTGTATACTGCCATCACTTTTCATAGGGTGGCCCGACTGTGGGCAATAGGCGGAGCCATTTTTTTGAAATCATACCCCGCCCCCCATGGCACGGTACACGACAGCAGCAGCAGCACCATCATGATGTGTGCTGCTGCTGCCCGAGTGAGAAACGTCGCAAGATAACGTCGTAACGTCGTGTCTTTTTTGACGTTTGCGTTCAGAGAGCCTGTGTTTGCGTTCGGCCAGCCAGCGTTCGCTGCGAAGGGAAAAAACGAGCGCGCTGCAAACAGACACACAGCCACAAACACACATACAGCCGATTCCCCATTCAAGCACGCGGTCACGCATTCGTTCACTCGTTTCATCGCAAAGTAAATGTGTTTCCGTCTCATTTCGCTTTGTGCTGTGTACGCCGTTCACTAACACACCGTCAGCAACGCTAGCAACAAACAAACTACACGCTTCTCACCATTCTCACCACCGTGAGCACGAGATGAGCTCGGCTGGGTGAGCATGATTCAGCTCACGCGCGTGAGCTGTCGCGGTGAGCTGAGCTGTCATCGTTGCTCACTGCGCCGCTTTTCCTTTGCACCTTTTTTTCTTTCTGCTGTTGCCTGACGACCGGTGCTCTGCGTGTGCGTGTGCACAACAACGCAGCCGGTGAAGAGGCGGGACCATAAATTTTCCCTGCTCGTGCCGTCTCGCTCGGCTGCTCGGCTGGATCCGGTGCCGGTCTCGCTCGCACACACACAGAGAGCCGCAAAGGGTCGTTCCAACCTACCAACACACCACCCACCCCCCAGAAAGAACTTTTGTGGCGCGCGCTGAGATGGAGCCAGCGGACGACGAGATTCCATCCCGTCGTAATGGCCCAGCCCCAAACAACAGTGAGCCGGACAGCCGCGGCAGCAGAGGCTGGGCAGATAAATGTTGATTGACAGTGTATATTTGCCTTCGAACCGCGTACGACGTCGTGTACCGACGGGCCCGAGAGAGTGAGAGTTACGGAGACGTCGCTCGGACGTCGCGCGCGCAAAACACAGCATTATATTTTGTATTTATATATATCTATATATACCACACATATTTTTTTTAAACAAAATTCCGCAAAGTGCGCGCAAGTGAGCGCGGTGCCGCGTGACACGACTCTGGACTCTGGATTGGGTTGGTTATTGTTCTGTTTGGTCCTCCCGCCACCCTGACTTTCCCGCCCAACTCCTTCTCCCCCAGCTTTACTCACGTCACGTTGGAGCACGCGTCTTTCCAATCTTCCAACAACCCCTGTTCCTCATCCTCCCCTACATTCCTTTCCTACCTATACGGTGCGGGAATATATTCCAATATAATACCATCACCACCCAACTCCTCGCCACTCCAGCATCGTCGATCCTCGCGCGTCGCCGTCGTCCTCTTCTCGGTGGTTTCGTGTTTATTGGCGCGCGAGCGCACACACACACACACACACCCAAGGGTGAAGGGTGGTGAGCAGTGGTACGGCTCACTTCATCTCACTGTGCTCATCTCGCTCAGTCCATCAGTCACGGTGTTTGTGTCGTCGTCACGCACACCAGCACAACCGGGGCAACAACCAACGACGACGACGACGACGACGAAGACGACGACGTCGGACGAGCAGCACGAGAAAGCGATTCGTTGGTTGGGTCGTTCCGACGCGTTTAGTCATTTATTATCATCATAGCCAGCACACACCACACCACTAGAGCGCGCACACAGGCAGCAAGCTCGCCGAGCGGAGAAAAGCAGCAGCAGCAGCAGCAGCGTCGTCGTGCGTACGAGAAATATACACCTTTTTTGTTGTTGTTGTTGTTCCGTTTGTCGCTCGCGCACCATACGTCCCCATCTGTCCACCGTTCGTGTGTGAGGCCAACGGTTGTTCCGAGGGGCCCTTTTGTTTCGGGGGCACTTATTCTTCGACGGGCCACAAAAAGCGGGCCGCGTCGAACGTCGTAACCGAATCGTGTGTGCGCGCGGGCCAGCAAACCCACGACACGGCGGTGGCCAACAGTTTCGCGCGAACCCGAACTCCCAAAGTCCGAGGACGACGCCGAGGGCGAACCCTATAGAGAGCGCGTGTCGGTGTGTTTGGCCGACTGACCGGAAAATATATGGCCGCCGTCGCCAGGCTATGGAAATTAATATCCTCTAATCGGGCGACATAAAAACAAAACACATCTCGCGCGAAGCACCACCATCAGCAGCATCAGCAGCAACGGCAGCCCAACTAAACTAGCGCCCGCCAATAACAATAACAACGGAACGCGTAAAGTATAAACGCCGGGTGTGTCTGTGTGTATACGGTGGTGTAACGATCTTATTAATTTCGCGGTCGATTGGGATACTTTTCCGTTGCATCTGTCCCGGTTCCTGTGTGTGTGCGTGTGTTTGGTTACGGCCGTCTAATATTATCCTTTCCGGAAGGGGGCTTTTTCCCACCCCGAATCTGGATTAGTCGCGCGATCGGTGCAGCAGTTTCTTTTCGGTTTTCGGTTTGTTTATCGGGCTCTTGTACACGATTGGGTTTTTTGTTTTCATACTGTGCCGGGTATGAAATTACCATTTCGCGTGTTATCAACCACGGTACAGCGCGTGTGAAAATTGGGAGAAAGTGGTCGCGTGTGTGTGTGTGTCTGTGTTCGCGCGGGAGGATTTACATCGCGTGTAGATCCCGTTCAATAGTAACAAGTGCGTACTACAATTTGATTGTTAAAACGAGAGTGTGTTTTTTGCTTTGCTCTAGTGTATTTTTCATATTTTTGTTTTAGTTTTCGATTGCGTTTTTAAATCCGGGAAAGTTGAAGAAAAAAAAACCCGCCGTTTCGCGTTTCATCAGTGTTGTGTCTGGTGTTAGTGGTCATAGAAAAACCGTCGCACATCCGAATTTATACAACAGAGAGAAGAAAAAAAAAACAACAACGAAACGAAACCGTGTGACATTCGTGCGACAGTTTTACGCGAGATACGCAGCAGCAGCAGCAGCAGCATCCGACCGATTAACCGACGGTAAACGGAGCCAAAAGCGCAACCAGCAGCAGAAGAGGATGTGATCGGTTTTCGCGTGTGCACGGAACAGCAACAGGCGAACGTGTCCGGGCTTGAAGCGGATACATGTATCTCACGTTTCCTACAACAGTATACGGCATTTTTGCAACCACCAAACCACCAAAAAGAAAATAATATTCACCATTACACACCCATGCTGGAACTAGCACGAGAGTAGCGCAAGACGAGCAAAACTACTTTTACTACCACTATCGGCCACTACCTACGGCTACTGCAGCTACTACTCTGCTACTAAATATTTGCAACGCAGTGATATCGTGAGTCGGTGAGGCGAAGTCTCGATGCTTAAGGAGACGCAGCACGCAACAGAGACCCAATACAGAAGGTATACGAAATTTTTGTAACACAAAGCAGGAGAGACCCACGGAGTGTCTAGAACAAACCAACCAAGGTATACACATACACACCGGAAGAAAAGCGTAGCTTTATTTTTAAGCCCACAAAAGTTTACCAAAAAAAAACACCCCCCCCCCCACAACTAACACGATCACAACCGTGGATTCTGGCAGAAAAAACGGGGCTCTCGATCAGTGATGCCGATCATCGTTCGGTGAGAGTGTGGTAACCCGATCGAGCGACCCTGCCGTCGCAACGTATACGCAAGGAAAAACAGAAAAACAGGGGAGAGTTCACCAGTAAGATGGCCGGTCTGATGTGAAAGTATACGAAACTGATGATAGATTTAGATGTGCGGTAGAAAGTACCTTATCCTTGCAGGCGCATCACAGCAAGAGAAGGAAGTAAAACACACACTCACAAAACCCCACACCGAAGCGGGCTAGAGGCAAGAGGAGAAAGAGAAAAACAAGAGTTATATATACAAATTATACATCTATACCCTTTATATATACACCCGTCGCAAAGCAAAGCAAACAGAACGTACGGCCGCAGCTTTATTTGCTCCAGAATTCATAACTCTCTTGCGGGAAACGTGTTGAAAGTTTTGTTCACCGATAAAAAAACACGTACGAAGGCGCTGCACGAGAAAGATTGAGATTGAGCGAAGGGTCCTGTGATACCACCACACACCCCGGAAGGTGTTTCGCTGGACGGGTCCTAGGTGTACGCTATCAGCACGCCAGATGATCGTGGCCGGACGCATCTGCATCCGATCGGCACAGCACATCGAATCGGTCGCGTAATGCATTCGTCCGGTGGTGATATTGGGCGGTGAGAAGCAGGAGTTTTCCAGGGCGGGCGAAAGAAGATTCCGACGGCGTAGCCATCAGCCAACACCGACAAAAGTGTGATCCTCGCAGTTCGATCCTCGCAAAGTGTTTCGTTGACAAAGCGCCGCATCATGCATGGTGTCAGCCGTATATAGTATAGTGGTGCGTGTGTGTCTAATCGGTGCGTCGACGCCCCCCCACCCCACCCCCTCCACACCGGGTGCTGCAGGTGAAAAGAACCTGCCAAACACCCCACTCCCCTTGCATATGTGTATCTGAAAGTGTCTGAAAGTGTATGAAGAAAGTGGTGCATGCGTGAGAGAAAGAAGGTGACGCGTGTGTATACGAAAGATAAGAGGATCTTCTGAAGTTCGAAAGAAGCCAAGTTATCCAAGTTCTAGCAGGCTTTCACGCGTGTGGTGCTCTCGAAAGAAAACCAGCGAACAAAGTCCGGCTAGCTAGGCGCAAACGACTGCTAGCCACGGCGCACAACATTCCGGCAACAACAACGACTACTTCAACGATCTACACACATGGCACAGCCTAGGGTAAGTGTCGCAAGGGGTGTTTTCTTCCCGTCTCCGGTTAGGTATTTCGGCCGCAGGATCTCTCTACCTACCAATCGATCGGGTTCTCGATCATCCTATTAAAAATTCGGCACTATTTTTGTGAATATCAGGATTAGGAGAAGCTCAACAACAGAGCTCCGTGTGGTATGTGTCCACCCATAAGTCAGTGGATCGTGTCCCGCTCCTACAGGCACAGTAGGAGCCGCGGTGTTTGTAAGCGCGGGACCACAGGTCAGATCGTTCGAGAATTCTCAATTTAAATGCAAATTTTCCCTTTCCTCCCTCGCCCAACATAATCTCTTTTTGTGGCCCCGACCAGACCTGGGAGTTATAAGAAGAGACGGTGGCTCACACGCCTCGTTCGTAGTTGCGAGCTATGCCCGACCGTCAAAAGCATCGGCCGTCGGGACAGGTAGTGTGTGCGTTGGGTTTTTGGGTGCTCTCGGACGCTCACCGGTACAGCTGCCTGCGAAGAAAACCTCATCCGAAAAGTCATCGGTTGTGTGAGTTTTCTGTCTTCTGCCTCGTTTTTGCCAATATTCACCCCCAAAACCCTGATTATCAACCGTGTGCGTGTTTGTTTGTGGGTGTGCACACAAACAAGCGTGCGTGTGTGTGTGCGCGCATGCAAATGTCAGCGGGAGATGCTCATATTAGTTGGCAGGCAACTGGCACCGTTTCGGGCCAGCATCCCTGTACGACCCCTTGATTAACTGCGGGCATACCAGCAGGGCGTCCAGCGGTGGTGTTGCAGTGGTGCCCGTTTACCCGAAGGTACCAGGGACCAATTTTCGTGTGACCTCCTCCTTCACCCCAGGTACACGGCACGGGAAGCTGGGAATTTTTGTCGGCAACAGTTGATTTTAATCCGGCGAAAGAAGAAAGTACACCGACCGACCGCGGGGTTTTCGAAACGTTAAACAAACTTGATTGGATTTTCGGGAAAAAAGTCCTCCACAAGAACCTGGACGAACGGGATAGGTGAAAGAATAATGCCGATGGTAATAATTTTTGTTTGGGTCGAGAAGATGCCATCTACCTGCGGCAGTACGGGCGATATCGTCAAGGAAGTACGGCCATCGTGAAAGGATACGCTCCGAAGGTATGCGTGGCAATGGCCGACACTGTGATCGTAAACTGGTCGAAGGTCATCTGCACTACGGCTCGTTATAGGAGAGATGAGAGTGCCTGTGCGAAAGCAAAGTGACACTTCCATAAACCATAAACAGCACAAATTAAAAGTCGATTCACTCCCCCGTAAATAGCGGAGGATTGCTTGTGAAAAAGGCACCGATCCAAAATTAACTCTTTATGATGGTGATTTTTGGGCGATCGTAAACTTGTCATAAACACACACACACACTTGCTGGTTCCCGCTGTGGGCTCGCAAATCATCCACAACTGAGATTGCTACAGCCAAGGCGGAACCTCGGTTGGCCATTAAGCCTTTTTCGTTGTTCCAGCATGGTACAACAAAAAGCAAAGATACAACACGACCGAAGAGGAACACATTGATGAGATCCTTGTGCGAGGTTGAAGAAATAATCGTTCCCGCTGCTAAATAAGTCTCTCGGTACGGGATATCACATATCCACCGTGTAAAGAGAAAAGCTTTTCCAAGCAGTTGGACGTGAGCAGCAAGAAAGTGGGCTAAAGAATCTTTGCCTCACAAACAAATCTCTTGATGATGGCCAGCTCATAATTATGACTAGTTCGTGACAGCACTCCGTGGGTGCTTATTCTCCCAAAAAAAAAAAGCGAACGACAACTCCAATCATACTTCCCTTGTCGCGAATATGTCGTGTTGTACGGGATTTTGGATTATAAAAATAAGTGAATACGTGTAAGGTTAAATTACACACTCGGGAGTACTGTCCCCGGCATACATATGCACGCTGCAGCTTTATGCTTTGGGGCTCACCAATAAAAACAAGACTTCTGCCTAACAACGGCTGCAGTCTCATGTGCACCAAGCCCACCAAGCGGTAATGAAAGGTTTATATTGCTTACTTTTTATTGCCATTCGCTCATCCAACGCGGTGACTATAGTATAAAACCGCCCCCGCACCCGATATAAAACTGTTTGCAAACAATGTTTGACTCGAAATCAAAACTCGCTGATGTCTATTTCAATTATTCCGGTTCGGTTAGCAATCGATGGAGATTGACCAAAACGCTCCCCAGACCCAGCCTGCATTTGACTGTAGGTGCAATCGGCTGTGGAAAGCAATCCCCGGTACAAATAACTTCAATGCGTGGATTGGTACACGCGCGGATTTGGTGATCAATTTGTGTCCGATTGATGACGCGGTGTGGTGCGTTGATGTTTTGCCTTTGCATGATGAAGGCATGTTTTGTTGCTGTGTGTTCATCGTGATCGCAACTTAAGCTCAACAACCACCGGTTAACGGACGACGGCGATGATGATGGTTGAACGGGTAATTAAATGTCTAATGGAAACTACACGGAATGCAGGCGAGGGCAGTGACTCGAGTCGGACCCCGGGCACCGGTGAAATTGAAAGATTGTCCTGGGGAAGCAAAAACAAAAAAAAAAACAGAGGTAAATAAAACCCTCGATCTTCCTACGCCTACTTAAGCGACAGAACAGCACGGCGAAACGTTTGGCTTGATGCGACTAACTTGTGCTGAATGATTATTACGTTCTATATTTAGTGTGCATTTGGTGTAAAACTGTATCAAAAAGAGTTTTTTTAACTTCTTTATCTTTGTGGAGTACTAGAAATAGAGTCCCGAAGGCAAACGTTAGATTCCTTTAAAGATATGCAGAAGGTAGACGGTTACAATTCGATTGTAACGCTTCGTAACGCTTTGATCTGCGGGTTGCTTGCCGTTTGATCGATCTGACAGCTAAAGCGGTGGTTCACGGATCGATTTCAAGGTGGAAAAATTGGAGCAAATTTAAAATTTCCCTAACATTGTATGAAAATTGATAATTTAGCACAAAAACTTAATATTTATCGATTGACAGCTAACAGAAAGCGTTACTTTAGTTCGAAATTTTTCTTTCCCAAACAAACAACACTTTTCCCACAGCTCCATCGTCGTCGTTCCCGTCGCCAATCGTGGCCGCTGTGGCGATAGGCAGCAAATAATATTCTCGTTGATTTTTTACACACGCACGGCGGCGGTGGCAACGGACCTGCTCTAAGCGTCGGTATTTGATGGTTGGATCTGTTTCGTTTTTGGTCCCCAACTTATTTTTTTTGTTGCAAACAGCCTCCTTAACTATCTCGTCTCGGTTTTATGACAACATTTTCATAAAAATACTCAACCGCCGTCGCTCGATAGGGCGCGCCGAACGGATGAGTTTGCTGTTGCTTCCCTGGCTTTACAAAATAACAGCCTGATGGTATTTCGGTGCGTGTCTCCTTGCCGTTTTCCGATTAGTAATACACGGACGCAAGGCCACGTTTGTTGGAAGAAAACGCAGCATCATAGTCCCGGATTGTGGCCATGTGGAAATTTGCGTTCAAATAGCCGGCGTTTTTTTCCCCGGCTTTTCCAACCTTCCCCACACGCCAGGGGAGATAAAAAAAACCTCGGTGATTGTGTTTGCATAGCATGCATATTTGTGCGGCGCGTCAATTTTGTCTGACGTTGACTTATGCCACGGCTTTAGCGCTTAATGATTATGACTGTTCGCGCGTTTGCTGTTGTTGCGCTTGCCAAACACCAGACATTGGCAATTGGCAACAGATGGGATGGATTTGATGCTGCGTTTGAGGGGTGTGTGTTTATTAATATTTAACTAGTTATGGAATGGCAATTGTGGCCCCGGATGGCTCATTTCTAGACGATGTCCTAGTAGCGAAAGCCTAAAAATTGCGATGAAATTCATAAAAGTGACTTGCGCGGGGTACGTTGTTACACATTTTAATCAACTCGGAACGATGCAGCTGGGCGAGCGAGGGCTTTTGTCTGGGTGTGTGTGTGTGTATGGGGAAAAGGTTCGTTAGAAGAAGTGCAATTTTCTATCTATTTCGCATATAAACCGGCAGTTAAGGCTGGTTATGTGAGAAGATGTTTGCGTCCCATACGCCGGCCATATTCATAAACGTCGCTCCATTTCAATAATGCAATTCAACTTCCAGCGAGTGTTGTGAGTGCATCAGTGTGAGCTATTGGTGTGATAGTTAAAAATTGGAAAAATCATTACCATTCGCGTAGTCTTGCCTATCAGCAGCAACGCACACCGTATTTCATTCGCGCAAAGTGTTGTCCATCTGCGCCCGAAAGTGCTCCGAAAGTGCTAGAGTAAATGAGGTTCGGCGGCTCAAAACTGATTGATTAAGTGTGAAATCTGGTACGTGCCGGTGTGTCTTACGTGAATAACAAACTACACCATTACCGTTTGTTTGCAATCGATGAAAAATAGTGAGCGCGAGTGCGTGTGTGCAATAATATATGCTCCGCCGAGCGCTCTGGTGAATGTTGTTCCGAGCTGCGTCCGCGTGCGTCGGTGCGTATCTATCGATATCCACCGGCTCGAAAGTGATATTATTCAAACACGAAGTTTATTATAAATCATTACATCGGGATGCTGCTGGTGGCGGCGGCGGCCGAAGTTTGAAACTGCAAACCGACCAGGCGCATCTTAAAGTTAAAAGCTTCCTAGAGCATGTATGTTGTTTACGCGCAGACCCGAAGGAATGGCCCGGCTATATCTCCCACCGTGGTTTTTTTTTTTTGTTCCGAGGTGTGCAACAAACCAAAACATTTTATGAAATACAGTTTACCTTTCATGGGCCTTCATTTTTTTTCTCTCCTCCGGCTACCAACATCAATCGGTTTTGGAACAGTCCTTCGGCTGGGGCTGGGCTAGAAAAACCAGACCACCGGCCACCGTTCGGCGCCATTAAAAGGAATATATTCCTCCCCGGATTTTCACGTTCGAAGCCGGACTTGATCGCGCACAAATAAAATCAATTCTGGAAGCTATCGGTCGGAAGAGAACGAGGTGTGTGTGTGTGTGTATAATTTTTCCTCCAAAAAAGAAAATCCAACCTCAACCAACCCAGATCCAGGTTGGTGAAGTGTTGTGGTATTTTATTTTTGACTAACGATCGTCGGTAGAAGGAAAAACACACAAGCTAGTGGGGATGGTGTGGTGGTGAGGGCCACTTCAAAAACCCCCACTTTTCCCGCAGCAACATCGGCAGCAGCGGAGGAGGAACCTGTGTGTTCTCACCTGCCGAGGGCGCACCGTTCGCATCTTGGCTATGATTATTACGCGCGTGATCGATTGTATACAATCCTTGACGAGATAAACATCATGAATATATAAATTATTATTTGTTTAATCTCTCATCCCACCCCACACACGCACGCACTTTTCCACCGAGCGCTTCGAGAGGGTCGGCAGCGATCGGGGACGTGTGGAGCGTGTTTTGCCGTTTGAAGCGAGTGACGATGGTCGTCCCACTTTTAACCATACCGGACGATTAGTGTTCCAAAGGTGAACTGCAGGAAGTTTTCCATGAGGCTAGAAAATAAATTCCTTCAAACCGGGCGCTTCCCAGCCGCGGCGGTGTAAAATGTGAAGGGTAAAAATAGTCTTCGGCCCCGAATCGATCGCAATATGGCACCGCCGTTGCAGTTGGGGGAGCGTTAATCATCGACAGATCGTCGTCGTTGAACCGGCGGACCGAAAGATGGATGCTTGTTGCATTGCATCATATACACACGCCACGGTGGCTGAGCTCCCTTGGACACCGACACGCACAAAAATACATCACACACACACAGACACTCACAAAGTCACAAAGTGTGGAGAGATGGAGATCGCACCAAGATCTGGGCTCGAAAAACTCCCTCGTACCGCACCAAACGTACGATCGAAAAACGTCGGGGTACTGCTGAAATTCAATTACGGCCCTTTTTCCTGCCCTAAGTTCGCTTTTCCTTTCACCCCCTTTTTGGCTGGAAATCGAGACGATGCAAACGGAGGGGGAATGGTAGTCCAAGTAGCGTGGCCGCGACGTGGCTGTCGATGCTGAAATAAATGCCGCCGTTTGTAATGGAGGTCCGCCAGCCAATTCTTAATCCGGACCACATTTCTCATCGTCATCGCGCGGCGTCGGCGGTGCGATACGCCCGAAATCCAGCCACCTCAACCGATACCCGAGAATCGTGCATTCTTCCGAGCACGGAGCGCGCGATCGCGAATGCCATGTCGATGACGAAGGAGTCATTTTGGCCCTGATGATGCCCGGGTGGTGCACCCAGAGAGCGCAAGATCTCGCATGGGTGCGCGGCTGGAAATGGTTCGCAAACCGTACCGACACGCCGACATACCGACGCAACTGATCTTGCGGACAAGTGTCGAAAAGTTGTTTGGCTGAAGTATGATGTCTCGGTGTGTTCGGAGTTCCAGGAAAGATTATAACAAACTCATAGCGACGGTGTTTGCTAATCTCTCTCACGACTAAATGCGTTTAGGATGCAAGTAAATTCAATTCTACTGATCTCCGTACAGAAAACGCATCCAGATCCTACGGAAATCTGAGATGCACCTCCTGAAGATTGGAACGGGAAAAACGAACGCAACAAGAAAAAAGGCAACGAAAACGAGATCCAAAGCATCAAGAAACGTCCAGCAAAGAGGCAACAAAAATACAGTATAATTATGCGGTATAAAATGACAGTCGTAAAAGTTTATCGTTATTTGATGGTTGAAAAAGGGCGTTGATCAGAATGACAGGGTGTGATTCTAGCGCTTAAAAGTTCATTTCATTTGCCTCGCAGCCTTCAAAAACGTTGGGTGATGGGTTTCTCGATAGGTGTGCGGGAAGGCAGAAGGCGAACCAAAGCCTCATCGCCTCTTCCACACACAGGGATGAAGAACCACAGCAATAAAGTTGTGAGAAAACGAAGCCTACGGTCCAAGAATCCAGTCAAAAGTAAAACAAAAACGGCAGATAGAAATGGGACCGAGAGAGCTGCAAAATGATATGCATTTAGGAAATTATTATATTACCCGTGGATGATCTTTCATTTCTTGCCGTCGTGGAAACCGCCCCAGGGTTTGAGGAATGGCTGCAAATGGCAACATCGGTGGAATGCTGCTGCAATGCGATGGTCGACAGTTTTTAACAAGCGGTTTGCTGGCTCTGTGCGTCTCAGTTGGCAATAAAATTCCAACCAAGGTCGTCTCGCTGTCTCTCCGTTATCTCTCTCTCTCTGTCACAGTGACACAAACCAATCGGGGTTGGTAGATGTCAAATTTTCCTGGTGATAGATTTGAAGATTGTAGATCGATGCGATTTACTGGTTCGTTAGTGTCAAGTTTCTACCAAACACTTTGGGCGAACCTATCGATTATCTCGATAATCGCGCCAACAGATCTTTTCGCACCCTTTGCTCGAGCCCCGTATTGGGCGATGGGCGTTGTAATAGCGTCCCTAAAGTTGGACGCAAATATTTGGCCACCAAGTGCAAATTCAATTGAACCATGTACAAAAGTGCTCGGTGTAGTTGGCGCGGTACCGTGTAAAGGTCAAACCCGGGGTGTCTAACCCACCAAAAAAGCAGGGACCAGGCGCACCGGCGCGCCTCAGATCGCCACAGCTAGATCCTATCCGTACCGTATGGCGTAATGAATGCCGATACCCGGCGGGACACCACGCCACTAAAAACGGCACGCCAGCAATCACGCGACGCGCAGCAGGTTTTTCGGTCCGGTTCGATCGTTTCGAGCTGTTACCGAGGCCCCATGCTGCCCCGTGCACAGATACCACAGATGAGGCCGACATCCGCACAGCACAGCTCAAGGGTCACAGGAACAGGAAATAAATCCTGGTGCCACCAACCATTCAAGTTCGCGCTTGGGGTATGTTTGACCCGCTTCGGAGGATCGATCGAAATGCCTCCCACAGGTCGGTAAAGGGCTTCCCGACGGTGTTGATGCTGCTGCTGCTGCTGCTGCTGCTACTACCGGTATGACATAATGCGGCAATGCTAATATCTAGACACACACACACACACGGGGTCACCCGCGTGTTGGGCATAATGTGTTGTCGAAACAAAAGCGGGTCACTCGTACACGGGGAACTAGGTGACAAAACATGTGCACCGAACGGACGAACGTTTACCGGCATTAGAGACGGCTGTGTGATAGATAGATCACGTAACATTGTAGCATCCGTCAGCCGTAGTTCCTTGGCCCGGATGTTTCTTAACATGCGGGATTCGGAGTGTGAGTGAAGAGAGAGAAAGAATAAAAAGGAGTAATAACTATAGCAGCAACATTAGGAAACGAAAAAATGCACATAAAACAGGAATGTGTGTTGTGTCCCGAGGATTTGGACACGGGGGGGGGGGGGGGGGGACCCTGCTGTTCTACCTGTGTGATGTCGCTCTGATGTTTTCCTGTCCATTCCACCGCTCATCGTCATAAACGAGGAGATGCTTCGTTTCGTTACGCCGTTAGGTCCGAATGGTCGGCGTGAAATGATTTTGGGCACATTAAATCCTCTCAAAATGGGGAAGGCGAATCACCACCACCAAGCTCCGTGTCGGCGAGAAGACGATGATGACTATAATATTTTATATCTCTTGCCTCACCGGTTTCCCTTTCTCCCCGCGCCATGCCTTACCCACAGTCCCGTGTGCCACACCCGGTGAAGCTTGATTTTTGACAATCCGACCCCGGCGGCGTAATGATGTTCACCGTGTACGTGTTGCTGTTGGCGGCAAAGTCTTTTGGGTGACTATTTTCTTGCCAGTGACCAGTGTGTGTGTTCGAAACGCCAGTGCACGAGGCCCACCCAGTTCTAGAATTTTTTATGGTTCTAATTCCCTTTGGCCGGATTGCCTGAGTTTTGTGTTTTTTTACTGCTGGTTTGGTGATGATGTTCTCTGTGTGGTGCGGTGATGTTCTTAGAATTACATTTATATCTTCTTGTCCGCAAAGGTGTCGGAAAGTATGTCAACGACCACAGGACGATGTCCATATGATAAACACCACCGCCCGAGTCGATGACATACACCTGAGGAACCTGAGGACCCGATGTGCGATGATGCTGTTGTTGGCAGCCCGAGCTCTGCAGTACTACGAACGCCGGTTCACTCTTTTCGGTGGTGGCCCTGTCATTTGCGAAAGCCAAACGTGTGATTGGGCAAAAGTCATTCAATTCGCGCGGCAGAAGAACACCACTTTGGCCGCGAAGGAGAGCACCACACCATTTGACGGTTCGATGACGGTTTGTGACACTTGAAAACGGTGTCGGTGTTGATGAGCATGAGTGCGTACTTCGAACCAGCATCCGGTCGAGGTAGGAGACAGGGAGGAGGGAAAAAGATCTGTCAGAAACCCTCGGCAAAAGCCGTCGCACCAGCATACACAGCAAGCATCAAACTCCGGTCAGCATCAATTGACGACAATTCTGCTGGCACAGGCGTGTTTGGCGGTGCGGGAAAAACGATGCACGCGCGCTAACGATGGCTCTCCATTTCAATTGATCACAATTTTCAAACAACCGGCCACCGCCAACAACCACTACCGCTCCCCACAGTGCAGTAAACGAGCCGAGCCGCCTCTGCACATGGGCTGTACTGTACGGATCGTTTAACTTTCCGTCCACCAGAATGCTTCCGTTTCTGATGTCCCCGGCTATCATGTTCAATTTTGAGCACTTTCCAAAATCTCGGACACCGGCTCGCTAATAGCATCGTGGACCGTACAGTCGGTGGGCAGTAGCTCTCTTGGACCGGATACAGTGGCGGGCTCTTCGTTTTTGTGGTTGTCGGAGAGCCCTCGTGGTGCCCCAAGATAATGCGCTATTTGCAGGGATAGATTCTTTAAACTCATCTTGCGCTCCTTGGTGCTCGCGGTACATTCCGGTACGCTGATAAGAGGCGCTGATGATCACCACGCAACTCCCCAATCGAGTTGTTGAAAGATCGAAAACTGTTAAATAAATCAAACAACGAGGTAGGCAGCGTAGTGATATCAGATTCGTTGAATTATTTTATCCACACACACGCACGCACGGAATGTTGTTTGCTTACTTCCTCACCACTATCTGCCCCCGTTCTACGGGGCCTTACGCTGGTCAGTACGATTTCCTGCGTTCCAAAATAAGCCCCAACTGCGACGGTCCGTGAAACGACATCGCTCAGGTGACAAGCCGAGGTGTTAGAATTGCTTGCCTGATAACAAACGTACCGAGCTACGGTGGCCGATGATCGTGTACGCTAGACAAACTGGCTGTACCGAAACTGTTCCAGGTTCTCCAAACCCTCCCAACCCCTTCCACCCCTTCGCTTACCCCTTTTGCGTACAGTTCAAGTACGATATGAAATGTGTCGTGTGTTTGCGAAAGTTATCATTTCCAGGCTAAGGGACGGTGTTCTAATCTCTCGCTCACTCTCTCCACGGTTGATGTTTTGCTGCCGTTTGGCGGAACAGAACCACCACCGATGAATGGGACTGATACGGCGATACAGCCAACGCCACCACCCGGCGTCGACGGAGCAAAGAAGTTCGAACAGCTTTTTTATCAGCGATACGGCGCAGAACTTGTTCGACTAATCACTGTTCCGTTCGGCCAGAGGGGGACGCTACACAACGTTTGCGGGGATATATTGAGAAATTTCCGTTTCCGTTGTTAAGAATCGATACAGTTCAACAATGAGGTGGGTTGGGGGTGGAGAGCACATCTAAGATACAGATAGTAAGACAGCACCAGCACCGGTGTATTTCTATTGCTACGCTGCCTAAAGAGTTTGCCGAGAGAGCGTGGAGGATTCCGTGTTCCAAAATCGACCAAACTTTTCCGCAAATCTCAGATTTATCTGTGGCGACGGAGATTTGCCACCAGACATTGGGGAAGTTGGTTTTGGGCTTAAGAACTTCCCATCGCCGGTTCCAGCAGCATTCCCACCATCATTCCCGCTGACCGCACACAGCGTAATTTGTGCTCAGTTTAATTCCCCCGGCAAAAGCTTATTAGGGACTCGCTCGGTCGGAGCGTTGCTCTGTGAAGCGCTGAAGGAACCGGGCCGAGAGAAGGTTGGATGTGATACGACGTTGGTACCAGAAATTCATCCGAGTACGCACGATTTGCCACTGCCACTTCAAACTGCTGTCAGTTCCAGCAGTAATGCGTCGTCGGCGACGTCGTCGTCTGACACAGAAACCAGGGAGCCTGGCCCTGTTTGCTGCTTTATTAGTTTTGCGTCGAGCTCCTCCGGGTTAGCGGTGGGTTCGCCGTATGCCTCTGCGTATGGCATGTAAGTAATGAATTTCAAAATGGCCGCGCGTACAGTGCGCGTACGGCCAAGGGGATAGAATTGATTGATGATCCTTTTTGGCTCCGGCGAGCGCGCGCGTTCCCTCACTCCAGGACCTCCAGAACTGTGTGTGTCTGTGAGTGTGTCTGTGTATTTTTTCTTCCTTCCTTTGTTGTTTTGTCGTCGCTCATTTTCCCTACTCTAGCATTCTCGCCGGGACACACAGACACAGTGCACGTTCGAAGTTTCCCTGTTGTTATCTTCCCCGTTGGCGCTGTACATTATTATTCCCTTCGATTCGAGCCATTTAACAAAAACTAGGGACGAACACTAACACATTGGACCGTACGCATGCGTTACGTTTATGGGCGAATCGGGTCGGTTCTGGAACAGGAGCAGGACCAACGAACGTACAGTATCTTGCAACGTTCCTACGATCACCACCAATCGCCCAAACTCACAGTCGCCAAGTCCACCGGTTTCGTTTTGCGAACGGCCCCTCAAAACTGACCAATGCGCGACCAGCGGTATGTTAATATTAGAACCCCGGCTAACAGAAGGACTCGATTCCCTGTCCCGTGTGCGTTCCCCTAATCCGTGTGCGTGTCCAGAACTGTCTCACTCTACGCTCGACAGAGTGTCTAGAGTCCTGCAGCTTAAAGCCAACCGACACCGTTGAACTCCGTTGTCCACACCAACTGCATTGCACAACGACAATGAGTCGGCAGTTTGGAACAGCTGAGTCAGTTTCCGGCAGTAGGGAACGCCGGGACACAAACACCCACAGGACGGTGCGATGAGTTGACAAATTTTGTATCCATCTGTAGCCCCCCTCATCATTGCACCCACGAATGTCCTGAATGTCTTTAAAGCGTCCAACACAACGCAGCCGGCATTAAAGCCCGACACAGACCTTAGGATATTCATGAACGTGCAAGGCTTTCTTGATTGAAATGGGATTTTTATTGCAACGTCATTCAAGATCGGTATTTGATGGAGAGAGAGAGAGAGAGCAAGGAGATTGTAAGGACATGACATTTGGCACAATGAAACATCGAAACGGGGCTTAAAACCCTTCCGGTTGTGTCCTTCGGTGCGTTGTGGACCTTGTCAAACTGCAATTTTATATTAAAATCCACATCCACAATATCGATCGCGTGTCACGATCGAGGGTAAAAGTGTGACAGTTCACACAGTAAAGCATGAACCCAAACGCCGGCCGCCTATTGCGCTATTACTATGTGTTGTGCACAGTCTCATGTATAGTCGATCGATAACACCCACCGTTCGCGTGGTGACTAACACACCGAACCTAGCTTCATGTCAACGTGTTCTGTGTGCGTGTTTCGCCGGGGTTTTTTTTACTAGTTTTCCCCTTTTTTACACCCACCCATCGATTAACCCTCGGGAACTTGCCATACCCGACGCACCATCAACCCCCCTCCCTTGGGCTTGGGGAGTGAAGTAATTTACTAGTGCCGAAGGTACGCCATTCATTGAACGGTCGATGAATATTTAATGTTGCGTGAATTATGCCTATTGGAAAGTCGTTGATTGTAATTTAGGCATAAATGTTTAAAAAAAAAGCATACGCCGTACAATTATTACCTTCTGGGACTCGGTGGACATGTCGTCGCGATAGTGGAAAAATGTAGAGACACACGGAGAGAGAGAGAGAACAAAGAGTATTGGGAAATGTTCCATCCGTCGGTATCCTTGTGCGTCAAACATTTCTTCACCCAGCGCTCGCGTTGAGGTGCAATGCAATAAGGAACTCCTGTCAATTGTGACAGGCACGCACGCATAGGCTTCAGACAGGCAGCAAGTTAGGCCTCGCCGGGAAAAGGTGGGTGCATTCTGCGAACTGCGAGTGGCCGACCCCACAAAACGTTGGGGGTCGATGGGCTAATGCAAGAGGGCTCGACACCGGTTGGCACCTGGTTGGACCGGCATGGTGGAGTATGGGATATCGGTGTGGCATAATTATTTCCTATCAGCACTTTTAAGCCATTTGTGCGGGTTCATAATGTCCGGTCGATTAAGGAAATGGGGGGATCGAAACCAGCACCAGCATTTTACGATGTTTTGCCAATATTTTATTTATTACTTGTCATCGAATGCATGCACGCGCGCTGGCTGCAAACTGCTGCGGATGAACCTGACAGGCAGACACACACGGGTGGGCGCGTTTGGGGTCTCAATATTTTATTGCACATTAATATAAAATTATTTCACGTACACACGTGGTGCGGTTTTTATGGTGACTTTTGTCTAGCTTAGAACTGTCCACCTGTGCTCTTGTGGCTGTCGAACCGTAAAAGGGTCGTCTGGTAAATTACATGCCCTGGTGCAATGTTTCGCCGATGCCGAAACGGTTGTCTCCGGCATGCCAAATAAATGTGAATCAATGGCGAGCCCCTGCCGCCCGTACGTACCAAAGCACAATTACAGCACACTGGTCCAAAAAAAAAAACAAAAACGCAACAACAATTGCTGTCCGCAAAATAAAACCGCACGCCGTGCTGTACCCCCCGAAATCCGGTGCGTCGGTTTAATAATTATGCATAAATTTTGCGCACACGAATTTTTATCCATTTTGCTTTGTTTTAATTGTGCTTAATGTGCTTTTGCACCGACACACAAGCACACGGAATTCGGAAACGTGGCAAAAGATTAGCCACGCGTAACCATAGCAAATGGTCGTCTTTTTTTTTTTCTTTTTGGGGGAGGATGGAGTTTACCCGATACGCCGCTGTTGTTTTAGCAGAATTTTTCGCAAAACAACCTCGATTCCACCCTCAATCCACCCAACCACCACCACCACCACCTTCACCAATATAACAGTGTGCGTAATTAGGCACATTTTTGGCCTAATGGATTTAGGGCCCCAGTCCACTGTGCGGCTGGGGTGAAAGATAAAGGTGGAGAACCGGCCATAAAACTCGTCCTAAAATTATTATCCCCGAGCCGATCGGTATCGAAGTGGAGGGCACTGCTGGCGGAAGCTTAGCGTTGAAATAATTAGTTAATTAAAATAAAGTTCTCAAGTTATGTGCGGTGGACTCTAGCTCTCGGAAACCGGCCGGGTGCCGCTCGGTGACGGTGATAACAACAGAATTTTCCACCCCAGAATGGCTGAGGCCCACTCGAACGTCGGACATTTGAACGTGGACAAACAAAAAAAAAGAAAGCAAACCAAATCATCTCCCTCGCCGAACGAACGACGCTACGAGATAACAACAAACACCCAATAAAAAGCCGGCCCAAGTCTAACGCTCCCAAAGTCCCGCCTCTTCGCTCGACGCGGCGGGAAAAAAAAGACGCCACTCGCGGGAAACTCATTTGCATAATTTTGTTTTTAATAATCCATTACAATAGAGCCGCGATGGTTGCTTGCAAGGCCGCCGCACAGTGGACGTTGTGTACCGGGCGACGACGACCAAGTAATTGAAGTTTCTATCGGGCCGATGCTTTTGTTCGACCGTGCGGGACAAGAAAGAACGCCCACTCGTTCAGCGGGATGCTGCGAGATTTCACACCACGCGAATGGTGGACTTCACGGTTGGGCAAGTTTTCTCTGCCTCAGGAAAAGCTTCCACCGGCAATTGTGGATAAGTTCCAACGCCGTCAACTTTTGAGACTTCCAGAGGGTTGGATGTAGATGCCTCTGGTGAAGGTAATACTTTTTGACTGGTTTTATTGAATTTCTTCCCGAGGACTCTCTCTCTCTTCCGCTCCCGACGTCCTCCACCAACTGGGGGGGAAACTCTTTAAAGTTGAGGCGTAAATGAACCTTTTCTTTGCTTAGCGGCTTTAGATGACCGCCTGAATTTATTCAAAAACTTTTCGCCCAACAGCACCGGACAGAAAACGGGAGGAGGATCGCCCACGGATCGGGACGCTCGGAGCAGCATCGGTTCCAGATATTATGGCACAATATAATAACTCGTGGTGTGTTCGTCTCTCTCCCGGCGTACACGATGCGGCAGGTTTTAAAATGACCAAATTGATTGGACAACCCCGAACGAACGAGGGGGGGGGGGGGGGGCTTCTTGGCTGTAGCATCTTGCACAGGCCGGTATTTTATTCGGGCGGCGTTTCAGAAGCTCCGGTTAAAAGTTGCCAACACACTTTACGGCTTACGGGATACCGGCACGCCAGACGGCAAGACGCGCCCGAACCCCAGCACCGAGGAAAGCCACACACACAAAAGGGCGCTAACGCACGGTCTCGCTCGATCATCATTTCTTCGGCATGCCTTGGGCCTGTGTTGATCCGAGCGTCCGAGGAGGTCTATACACATTTTTGACAACTAAGAGTGACTGTGCGGATTTTTCGATCTTCGACGGCACACAATGGGACGATGGTTTCGGTGCCGGGCGACCGAGGGGGAAAAAATCAATCACGCGCTTATACGCGATCGTCGATCTGCGGGGGGGTAGTGGGGAAGGTTTTTTTTTCGGGGGAGGGCGTGCGTGACATGCCGGTTTGACTCCGGTGAAAAGGCGCATCGAACCAAGGGCTTTTCGCTTGTCTTTACATTCCCGCTCGGAACGCGCGCGCTCACACACCATGACCAATGGAATTTTGTTTGCGGAGGCTTAGCGTCCGCGAGTGTGTGTGTGTGCGGGCGGGAAAAAGGTGTTCATGATTTGTAAAAATCATCCCCCTTCCATACTCCTCTTTTCACAGCCTTGATTTTCACTCCCTCGATCGAGCCGATGGCGGGAATTTGCGCACGATCACCACTTAAACCTGATCCTGATCCGACGATCGCTGCTGCGATCTAGCGGGTATGGACGATGCACATACACACACACACGGCAACAGCAACAATGTTCGTGTGCATTTAATCGAGCGGTCAATCGAGCATGACCAGGAGGGATAAAGATGGGGAGGCAAGATTCTTTCTACCCTCTTGCCTTTGAAAATGGTGATCAACAGGCAACAAAGGCAAACTCCCGTGTACTCCGCGAGTGTTCAAGGGTAGAATAAGCCGAAAGGAAAAGGAACATGGCGTGCTTCGAAATCAATTAGAGCTTTTTAAAAGACTCTACAGACACACACACACGGACACTCCACGCGGCCGGGGTTCTTGGCCGAGTTTCGATATATTCGAGAGTGCTTCACAGTGCCGGGGTAAAGAAACACTCACACAATTCCACGGAATCTTTCGTAGGTCGTAATCGATCCACTATGCTCTTAACCGCCGCTGAAACGATCGTGCCGATCACGGGCAAGATGCACGATTCTCGGCCTCAAGACTTGACAGAACAAGGTGCTCTGGATAGCAAAAAACAAAAAGCGCCCCAACTAAACCAAAAACATCTTCAAACTATATGGTACTTTATGTAAGAGGGAAACGATTTGGGGAAAACTCCCATTTAAAGTGGTCCTCGCGAGCAAAAGGTAGCGCGCGCCGTCTCGGAGAACCTACTCTGTTTCGGTTTTCTGAAGAGAAAAAAAAGAGTCGCGTCTCCCCCAACCCCCAACATAAAACACTCACTTCACCAAAGAGGATGGCACTTGTGTGGCTCGTAAGCGACATACAAAAGCGGCGAAGGAAAACATTTCAATTCGCACGGCGAGAGCTCTACCTCTAGGGCGAGGGCATTCTTCAAGAAAAGCGGATCACCATATCAACTTGAGTCGGGGCTGCTTCATGTAAGGTTTTTTTTGTTTTGGGGGGGGAGTTAGGAAATGTGGTGGAAAACCTCCACCATAATTGGCCATTCCGATGTGTCGGTTGATTGGTTGAAAATTGGAAAACTTCTTGAAGGAAAGCTAGGGGTCCTCAAGAGATGGAGAAGAAAAAAAAACACCGGCATCGTTGTCACTGCGTTGCGAGATAATATGCATGTTAATGTTTTGTCTTGTCTAGTGGGGTGTTTGGGATGGTAGTGATTTTTGTTTTCCACCCTCTCCCCATCGCAGTGTTTATAGTCCACCACAGACACATTGGTTTAGTGTGCGTGCGTCTCCTTCCCTGAGCGTGTCCTAATTTTATGCAAATGGACGACGGCTGCCAACAGTTTGCCCACCCGACGGCGCTATCCTAATTGATACAGATACCCGGGGTGGAGAGAGAAAAGGGATCGAATGTTTCTTATCACGTCAATGCGGTCTTATCCTTACATGCTGCCGGTAGCCACCGATGACTCTGACTCTGTTGACTGAGCGGTGGAAAAGGTCAGCAAAGGGATCAGACATTCCTTCCATGGATGTCTGAGGGTGCCCCCGGGTTTTGTATTAATATCAATTACTCGACTATTTACTGTCGGGCCGCCGGAGCCGCAAAAACCCTTTGATTCCCGTGCGGGGAAATGTGTGTGTGTTTTGAAAGCGATATCATAACGACGCTTTAGAAGGCTATCGAAAACGGTAATGGAGTTTTTGGAGGGCCGTACCGGGCGTAGGGCGAAGAAACTGCTCGCGTGCGTATCCTGTGGTGGAAAACCCTTTTCTCGAAGCTCATTTTACCCCTTCTTTTAATCGGTCAAATGAGCAAATGACCTGAACACACACACACACGGTTCCTTGTGCAGAGATGTTGTCTTCATCATGTCCTCGACAGGCGAACCCTGGCCAGACAACAGTTCATTTGTACGGTAAACATTTAGCTGGCCACATTCAATCTTTTTTCAACCCCCTTTTTGGGAATACGGGGCCACGCTCATGCCTTCGTCAGCTTCAACAGTCTAAATATGTATGTCGTGGGACGCGTTGGAACGGGTATCGGGAAATTAGTTATGTCGTCGTTGTGTGAAGCTTATGTCTACGAAAAACATGAGATTTACCTCGCTTTCACACACCACCACCGGATACCATCCGATGTGTCCACCAAAGCAAACAGATCTATACACACAGTCCCGACAGGCAGAGGAACGCCGAACGGTCCCACGTACGTACGCAGGATCCCCTCATGTTAGGAGGTTTTAAGCTGGCTTGAAAAATGACTTACTCTCTCCCGGGAGACATCCGAGAGTGTCAAGTAACAACGGCAATGCGGTATCGCATGTGTTGTGTCGTCGTCGTCCTGCATCGCACTGTCAGCAGTCGGGGCAGATCATCCCGGTGGTGATCTTCACCAGATATCTCTGGGCAAATGGGGTTCGAAGATTCTTGTTTGGCAGAGACCCACAGAGACCCTGGGCATGATGATGATGATGATTATTACACTCCGGTCTGTCAGCGTACCGTAGCGAACGGGGACACCCCGGATGCGGACCCGGTTCTTGCCGTTGCACATGTTGAAGGCGTAGGCCCGGGCAAAGGTTTTGTCGCGATGACACCCTCTCTGCCTCACAACCCCGTACGCGACAACGATCCGTGGCGACAGCGAGGTGCGATACGATGAATGTGCGATACGGAGGAAAGAAACACACATACACACATCGGCTTTGCATCAACTGCATCAACAGCGATCCTCGCTTACACCAACAACATGGCACACAGCGGCGAGGTTTTCTGGGCCCAAAATCCCAATATCTCTTCTGCATCTTGTCATCTGTTGTCTGCGGTTCGGTCATTTGCCGTTGTTTTCGAAAGCCTTCCTTCTTCTGCTCACCCCTCTTTTGTAGCGTCCTGCCACCGTTGGACGGAGGACCCATCTCACGTTTCCTTGATTATTTCCTCGGGGCGCAAAATCCTGGGTGTCAAAATCTACCAGAACATAATCAATCATCGTTTCGGAGCAGCGCGCTCCCAAAATATCTTCACCGCCCGGTTGCTCCCCAAACCGATGCAAGACACCCTGCATTCTGGCTGAATTCTTTCACCGGTTCTCAGGCAAGGAATGTTTCCGAGAAGCCAGCATCCCCAGTGGTCGATCCTTGTGGGGAAGATTTGTGGGGTGTATCGCGTTCTTTCTTTTTTTTTTGCATAGCTAATGGGCAAAAGCGTTTCCCATTTCGTGGACGTGTGTGTGTGTGTGTTTCTCTTTTCTGGTAAATAGACGTTAAGGAAGTTGTTTAAATTTGTTGTGCCGATTGGTTTGTTGCGGACGATGAAGTATGGTGGACAGACAACCACCACCGCGTACCGCTTCGAAAAACTGTTCCCACCATCAATTTTAATCGAGTAGTCGGTTAATGTTGCGCTGCCACGAATCTGCCATGCTTGTTTTTCGTACAGGAAAAGAAAGATCGATGGAGTACCATACAACCACACAGGCAGCTTCTGCCTTGGGCGCGGAATGGTTTATCACATTGAAATAGATTTCTTTCCACAGTAATCATTAAAATACGTATTTATCTTGCCTTTAAATGCACGCTAATCGTACCATTTTACCGTACCTTCTCTCGCGCTCAAGTAGCGTGCTGTGTACGTTATGCCTGTGTAAACAATGGCCGGAAACAGCAGCTTGGCTAAAGATGGCGTTTAGAAGGCAGAAGACGTGATCGTCGTTGGTCGAGCGTGAGCATCATCTGCGGTGAAATGAATTTGTTTATAGAAACCATACACACAGAGGCAGTGTGTGTGTGTGTACACCTATTGTATTGGCAGCTGGAAGCGGATGCTATCCTCTCGAGCGTTAGGACACGTTTCGATCTTCGCCATTGCTCACACACCATTCGAAGAAACGGCATGAAGTTTCCCCCTCGGCATGAAGTTAGCATTTCCGGAACACGGATTTGTAGCATCCGCCAAGCATCCTTCTCCCGTTCGGCATCTGCAGGGGACGTGGTAGGCCCTTTCGTTTCGTAGTCCTGCCGATTCTCTCAGTCCATTTTTTTAGTCCCGCAAATTCATTTCCCTTTCGATTCTAACCCCGAGGCTGGGATTTGGGTAATGCGTGTGTTTTCGCTTTTTTTTGTTCGTCGTAATCAAATGTTCCTCCACTCCAAGCATTCCTGCATATGGAAAGGATAAAGGGCAAAAGCGGAAAACCCAGATAATACAGCAATCTTTCAACCCTTCGCAACGAACAATCTCCGCACCGATCCGGATGCGCTGCCGAAGCGCTTTAAACCCATCGGAGGCCAATTCTACACCGATTGGCTGTCTGCGTGCGCGGTTATGGGGAGGGTTAGCCATAGACAGCGACTCAGGGAACAGCTTTTTTTTTGGCAACTCAAAATTGCACAACAATACCGCCGGGAGATATGATATGCATACCACACACACACACACACACACACACACACACACACACACACACACACACACACACACACACCGGGCCCGTAACATCTTTTCCCCATTACGCGGTTCAGAGCAACGAGCAGGCTGTTTTGCCGAGGTCTCGGTGAACTGATTCAGATTTACACGGGCAGAAATCAACGAACGGGGTTTTTCAATGGTCTCCCGGGAGCTGCCTAACTGAGTGCCGTACCTGATGGCGATGCTGGGTTTGCTCCGGTACGCACTCTTTTTTGTTTCCAGGAAAAGATGGAAAATGGTGGATTTTTTTGCTGCTGTTCTCGGCTGTATACCGACCTGATGATCACGCTTGTCTTACCTTCTTTATCATTTCTTTAGCGGTGCGTTTTTCCAAACCGCTAGTCTAAAGGTGTCCCGAAAAACCTTCTCCATTTGCCCTCCCAACTTTGCACGCGTAACGATGCGGTGGGGAATTGGACCGAAAAACATAAAATGAATGTTTTTCAATTATGGCTCCACCCTTTCTATGCCCATGGGGAAGGAGGAAAATAATGGGAAAAGATGGAATAGTAAATCGATTTCCCGCGTGATGTTGGGTACGTACAAGAGCGCACCGGTCGCAATAAACCTCTTACGGCGTGGCAGGACAATTTTGTTATCCTTTGCTTTGCGTGCTTTGCGTGCAAGGCTCCCAGCCAGAAAGAAGAAGGGCGAGACAAAAAGCCATTTTTTATTTAAAAAGGAACTTCACACACAAAAAACAGAAGAAAAAAATGACAAATATTCAAACGACACATCTGCGCGCATCGGAAGTGTGTCGAACATAGAAGGAGGTGATGCCAGTCATGGAAAACGAAAGGGGTTCTCTCTCTTCCGGCAGGCTGAGCGCGATTGTCAAATCCTTGCACGTATTCGAAGCACAAATTGAAAACGCGTTGCGTGTGTATCAACGCCACCATCAACATTGTCATCATTGTCGGGATCATCGCCGCCGAGAGGTCTTCACGGTAGTACAAGTAGTAGCGAATCTCTCGATGGGTTAAAAAAGAAAACACCCCGAAAACCGAAACTGAATCTGCGGTTTCGGTAGTAAACACACCCTCGCTTTCGGGAGAGAAAAATGGTTTGTAAGCATGTGAAAAACGGTTCATACATATTAATTTTGCGCAAAAGCCGCTGCTACGATTCCGATTGATTATAGTGTGGGAAGCAGGGTGCTGGGGCGCAAGAATTCATCATCAGGCTGCCATCGGGGTTCTCCTGTACGCCATTGTGTTTATTGGGGCGCGGCTCGGATGAAGACCCGGATAATGAGGGTCCGTTTTGGTGGTAATTGGAGTTCGCAGCTCGAACGAACTTTCGGGGCGCTGGTGAGTGGATTGCGTGAAGTCACTCTTACGTCACGTGCTTGGAATGCTCGGAATCGGAGAACCGAACGACGGGACCGGGATCAACCGGACACTTTTATTGCTTCACAAATTGTGAAGATGCCCTCTCCTGGCTGATCTATTGTTGATGGAACATCATTATCCTTTTCATCATCATCATCATCGCCGTCGTATTTGCCCATCAAATGCAAGATCTTAAGCCTCTATCGCGCTCACAGGCTCGTCACTCACGTATGGAAGGTTAACGCTTTTTTTTATGGCCCGAAAAACTAACGCTGGTCGTTTGGTCTAGTTCGTGCGGTCGTTACAGTCTCAGTGCGTCCGGAGAACTATGGGCAGCAAAAACGGGTGATGGTTTTGATGGAACAGAAATCACTGTTGACGAACCGTGTTTTCCCACCGGCTCTCTCTTTCCCTCTGTGACTTGACTTTTTGAATAGCGCAAGGACCGACGAATGGCGGGCATGGAGGTATAATGACTTGAGCGGAGATTTAATAGGATCAACCATATGCCCCGGTACAGCACGCAACCATACCTTGATGGTCAGTTCCTTCTCCCTACGAGACGTGTCCAGGCGGTGTTTGCAAATGAAGAAGTGCCGATTCCTTTGGGGCTCATATTTTATTGCCCACCCTCAACCATTGACCCAAACGACGATGTTTAACGTATCCCTCTCTCTCTCTCTTCCCCCTTTACAGTACGAAGATGGCCTGCACGGCTACGGGATGGACGCGAGTGCCGCCGGAATGTATGACCCACATGCCGGCCACAGACCTCCGGCGCTGTCCGGCCTACCACCACACCACTCCCCGCACCTGAACCATGCGGCCGCCGCTGCCTCGGTCGGCATGCACGGCTATCACGGCACCTCTAGTCATGTTTCACCGGCCTCCAGTCACATGGGCGCAGTGCAGCCCGACATACACAAGCGAGATAAAGAAGCTATCTACGGGTAAGTAACACAGATTCTATGCAAAACAACAACAACAACAAAAAAACATTCAACCGGACACGAGTTCCAGCACGCCCCATTTCACACAGCAGGCCACAGTGAGATCTCGCCCACGGAGAGGGGCAAAATTCCAGTAATCACATCCTCACGCCTTTTTCCCGGACGCTAACAAAGTGTGAAGTACGCTTCCGACCTGCCGCAGACATCTGCAGCAAATTGACTTCAAAAACAAAGAACTCCTCTCATACGCCTCGCAGAGCGTTCAGAAGCATTCCGGGGGACAATATCTCTACGATCAAGATCGATTCGCTACGGATGCGGCTCGGATCGAAATTAACCGATAAAACCAAAGCGCACGGCGATCGCGATCGGGATGGTGCCGCGCGACTAAAGGAGGATCCTTTCTTTTCACACTTGGTCCGCATTGCGAGCGTGCCAGCTGAATGCGCTGATGTGAGGAGGTTCCCTCCCAAAACGGTTCCCGCTGACGAACGAACAAATTGCTAGGACGGATGGATGGATTCTGCATTAAAAACTGCCCACATGCGGACGACGACGACTTTTGGGAGGTGGTTCGTCACATTCGCTCGGCGTGTTAATACATTAAAAAGCGATAAATCATTCCAAGTTCCGAGCTCGTGACCATCATCCCGTAGGCTCATGGCCGGGTTAGTGTGTCTTTCGCTTCGCCATTCTTTTACGACCGACCAGTGCTCCGAGCCTTCCTTCAGAGCCGGGCGAACATTTAAGAAAACACGCATAATTACTGGTTTTATCTCGATTGTAAACATTTCGCAAGGAAATTATAGCGTTTGGAAGCGATTGTGTTTTATTGTTTTGCTTCAATGTTCTCTGCATCGACGGGAGGACCTCGGTAAAAGCTAAACGGTCTTCCCCGCTCGCTCTCTAATCCGATGTTGAGGTTTGATGTGGTATGGGATGTGCCGAATTAAGTTATGAACTGCAGAGCAGGCGGAACGTTGAAGCGGGCAGCGATAAACGAGCGATCAAGGATGCGTCCGATTTGATTTCGGACGGATCAAAACGGTTTCCAAGCGTTTTCGGTGGTGGTAGACCACTTTTTATGGGCCGTTTTTTTCTTGGGCTTTGCTCGACAGGAAGGATTGAAAAATCTCTCTCGTGAGGTTCGGAAACCCGTCCTAACAAATTGTGCAACACGCTAGCTAATTATGATGATTATGAAATTTCGTAATAATACCTATTAAATTAGGTGATCCTTCTCTCTCTCTCTCTCTCATTTAGCTCCCATTCATCTTAACCATTCAAAAGTGGTGTGGGGAGCACGAGGTTTCAGAGTGCGTTTGGAGTGGGGCCGCACTTGGAGAATGCGCACGGTTTTGTGGAGATGCACGAGAATGCAAAAGGATAAGGCTGCCCTAATGAAAATGATGTAGAACACCGTGAACTATAAATTTAAGCTGTGATCAATCTATTAAGCTTAATTATAGTTCCGAATCGGTTTATCCGGTGCTTTTTTTTTTGGTATATGTTCAGAGGTGCTCGGCTATATCGTGATCAAACCGCCAACCGATCGGGAATATATCCTGAAGCTGAAGAAGAGTTAACAAAAACTGATCTTACACCATCTTGCTGACGATTTAGAAGGATACGATCGATTCCGTTTTTCGTCCACATTCTGCACCGAAAAGGTACAGATGGTTGATGTTTCTTCTGGAGGGAGCTGAATTATTAAAACTTCCAGCCGGAAAGCACTCACCAGACGTTCGTTCCACGGTGTCATACATCAGATAGCGCTCATTTGTGGCTTTTTTGTACCTCCATTTTCTGTCTCAGGGGTTGATCAGACACAGGGAACGGAACGGTGTGTGTGTCGGTTCCTTCCTGGTTGCATATTGATTGTTCGTTCCCCCCCATTTACCCGGGAGGTCCTCCGTTTATATTTTCGGGTGCGAAAGGGATAATTATGCTCGATAAGTAGCCTTCCTCTGCTAGCTTGTGGGTGGCCAGGTAACTAAGCAGGAAGTGGAAGGACCTTCCGGAGAATGGGACAGGAGAGACACCGAACCGTAAAAAAAAAGGAACACAGACAGAGCCACCGCAATTTGTCCAACGCAACAAAAAGGCGAGGGTGACTGGTGGCTTCCCGGGGGCCACTACGCCGGGCAGTGCAGTGCAGGTCCCCGTTATTATCCCATTAGAGCGCGTGTGGCTGTGCACACAATCTGATCATCCGATCGCTACCGCAAGCATTTTATTATACACATTATAATCAGAAAATAGCACCCGCCCGCGTGCAGCCGGACGGCGGGGGAGGACACCGAGCGCCGCTGCTCCACGTACGTGTGTGGTTGTGTATTTTACTTTTTTTGTTGGTTTCCACTGCAGCAGCATGGTAGCTTGGTTTTGGACATTTGGGTGCGCTTAGTTGGATGGTTTTTTTCTTTTATGGGCTGTGTAGGCCACCATCACCCGTAGCTTAGAGTGGTTGTGGAATTGATTAAGTGATGGGGGCGTTGCCGGGTAAGGTGGGGGAAAGGTGGTGGTGGTGTCGCCACCAGCGGAAGTGATCTTTTAATTTGTACACACTTTTAATGCGTACACACTCACTCCCACCGAATCGGAAACGATTAGAGGCACAGAGCTGAGCATTGTGAAACTCATTAGAACATTGATGGATAAATGATGGGTTTTAGGGATTGGTGGATGAAGGGGTCGAGGGGAGAGAGTCTTTGAAAAGTGTGTTTTACAAATTATGTCTCTCACACCTGTGCCGGTGAATTGATAAGCATATTGCGGAACGAGGAAATGACATATTTATTCTGCGCCTACCTTGTCAAACGAATTGCACAAATTGCATTCTTCAACATTGGTTGTTGGAAGGGAATATTGATAAAATCCCTGTTCGATGGTGCATATTTGCTAAAGCCAATCAGCGCAGATTGTTGACTTAAAGAGAACAGCAATGTGCGAGGCAATACTGTGTTTGCATGTTAAATTCATTTCGCAAATATTTTCTTGAGCGAGTGCAAGTAACAGGCGTACCGTGTCATGCACACACTGACTTCAGTAAATACGTACAAAATCGATAAATGTTTTAAATCGGTAAGGATAAACCGATTACCTGCCCGTGACACGTTGCCACGCGCATTAAAGATGTATGTCCGCTGTTAAACATAACCCTCTCCAGGAAAGAAACGGTTGTAACGCTAGCGAGATAAACCGTGTTCCATTTTTAATTTGACATTTGATGTTCTCCGGAGGGTTTTTTTTTATGACCCGTGGATCTAATTAACAAGCACACAGGATGTATATTTGATATATGCTCGTTCGACAACTTTATCAACACAGCCGGAGCTGGTCCCGATGGCACGTTTCGTCATCTTCTCTCTGCTATTCCATTCTGATTGCTACCCGGATCGATGCAGAGTTTTATTCGATCGTTAAACGAAGAATGTCGTTTTCCCGGACCCGGGTCTCGTTCAGTTCCACCGCACCGACTGCGACAGCGAACAGTCATTAATCTGGAATTAATCGTCGTCCCGTTAAGCCTCGCGATCGCGTTTATTTCGGTTCTCGGCGCGGTCCGTGAGAACCGTGAGGTGAGGTTCGCGCGGAAGATATTGCGAGGACGCAACAGCGTCAACTCTGGCATATTTCATTCAGTCGTCGTTGCATTTCCGGTGCAGCGATGGTACACACGGTGTGACAAGTGATGCTTCTCGCAACCCTTTCCATCGCTGCCAGGAACATCGACTTCATCCCCATCGACAAGGGAGCAGAGCATTCAAATCCCATCCGATTCGTATTCTGCTATCGGGTGGGCAACCGGTTTCGCGAGCGGGATGTTTTGCGACTGTGAAACGAAAACTCAGTCGCAGAGTCATTTTAAATGCCAAAATGCAATTCTGTTTCATTAAAAATTCATACTTTATGTATGACAGCAACCTTGTTGTCTACCGCACCGTGCTGATGTCGAAGCGAACGAACCGATGAGCGAATGCACGGGATGCAGGCGAAATGTGTTGATCTTTTACCATTAAGTGAGCATTTCGCGGCACTGCATCCACTGCGTTGGACGTGGAGACACAGAAGGAGGGGGCCCAGCATTTTTGGGTGAACGATCATCAGCCGCATCGCGGCAGTCTTTTCGCCCGTTCGATTGGTGCCTGTGGACCCCGGTCAGCTGCGTGCGTTAAACGCTGGTAGTAGAGCACACAGGACAGAGGCGGGACAGAAATTGCATCCTTTCTCTATCGAGTTCATTCCCTCTTTGTGGACCCGCTGGTTGTGACAAGGTTTCCATCAACTTCATTCTCCCGCAATCGTTTTGCAGACCTGAAGTTGATGATGATGATCGAGACTTTGTGATGTTGCGTGTGGATGCGCATCCCGCTGTTGTTGCTGCTGCTTGGTGTGCGTGATCGTGAGCGGGAAGAGATCGCGAACGAACCGCGACCAAAGTTCACGCGCGTGAAAACAGCCGATCTGCTCTTTGTGTTGTGCCTGGCAAAAATAAGGGCCATCCAATCAGCTGAAGAAGATCTGATGCTCCACATCCCGTATGGCGTGTTTAATTCCGCGATGGAAATTAGCAAAACCCGAGCCATGTGTGTCTATTTACATTGAACTGTCATAATGACAGCGTGACTTAGTTGACAGTTTGCCTGCAACTACTAGCAGGAAACGAGTCGCGAGTTCACCACGATGCATTTCGGAATTAACTTTTTTTTTCTCTCGTATGCACCTCTTATGTGTTTTATTTACATTTCCACCTTTTCGCGGTGCATCTCGTTAGGACACATGATACACTGGTTGCGCCCAGCCAAGTGACGGTGAGGAAAATAAGAGACGGCTAATAAAATGTGGCAATAAAAGCAAGAAACGACCAACGCCGGAAACCTCTACTCTTCTCGTACGGGGGGCGCTCTCTGGGTGTGTGTGTGTGTGTAGAATCTTTCTCTCCCGGGCTACTGATTGCCGCCGAGTGCAGGAAACATGCTACCATTGCAGCTGCCTCGTATACGTTCTGATGCGGTGTCTCGGTGCGTTGAGTGCGTGTGTGGAACGCGCGACCCAGTGAAGAATAAAATAACAACGACCAGACACGGGCAAAGCACTGCAGCAGCCCAACCACCATGTATCGGGTAACTGTGGCAACGAGCTTCTTCCGTTTCTGGTGCTCCCAGACATTGCGCACACCCACCCATCCGGCCAGGAACGCAAGGACATATTGGTGATGTCTTCGCGCCCCCGTCTGCTTCTACCCAGTTTTCACGGCGCACACCCCCGCCCGTGAGCTTGATGAAAGCAGCTACGAGAAAGAAAGATGCTCTGCACTACGCGGTGCCTCTGCATCTGCATGGGTGCAGGCACTGTGTGTATATTTACCGAACACTTTCCACTGTCGAGGGTCCGCCAGGAGCAGCACCGTTCGCCGGTATGTGTACGGATTGCGTTTTATTTTTTCAGCGCTTCAACAAGAACACTCCAGCGGTCGGGTGTACTTGCCATTGGCTTACTTCAGCAATGCGCTCGGCCCGCTCTCAAGCACGCTGCAGATGTGGATGAGTTTTCAAACAAAATCCGTCCGGATCGCGTTCCCTCCGAACAGCACGGATCGTTGCGTGGAAGATTTCAAGCATCGCGCATGGATACAGATTCCGAAGGACTACTGCTGCCAGGAAACGGTCAAGAATCTTCGTTTGCTTGGTTAGTGCAAGGAATAGTTTATTTGATTTTGCGAAAAATAATGCAACCGTTGCAATCCGTGTACAACAACTGCATTAAGGGATCTTTTCTAGGCCGACGCGTTCGCGTTTGCATCCAGACGGAGGCATCTCGAATCTCGCCCATCCTGCCATACTTCGGTGCCTGCTTGTTTTGGACAAACATACAATTCGTAAAATATCCCTCTACAAATTACATAAACAATTCCGAGTGCACGGTTGTGCGGATGCGGTGTACAATATTTAGTGACATTATCAAAATATTTACGTACGCTGGCGTCGGTGTCGTCGCCGAACCGCGCTTCATACGCTCAGTTCCCAAATTACTGATTCCACCCCTCCTCCGTTTTGGGCTGTACGGTTGCAACTGCCAGTTGCAGTTGTGTGTCTCGGACGGCTGAGGACGACGCCAAACCACGGGGGAAGGTTATAGATGCCAACCTCTCGGCGGACGAAGACGATGGCGAAAGGGTCGCTCCGACTTTCGCTGGGCTGCACAATTTGTTGATGTGTTTGGTGTATGAGAGGTGGTTAAGAAGCTGCCACTAGACATGTCCACCGCACATCCTCCCGGGATTTAGCTCCTCGTTTGGTGCTGCTCAATGCGCCAGCAGCTCCGTGTGTGTGTTTACTTGCGCGTGGGATGGTACGGTGAAGAGTTCCCGTTCTTGTTGCTCTTTCCGAACGAGCTCGCAACCGGCGGATTGCTGGAGCCCGCGCTTCAAGCTGCCAGGAGACCGGAGTCTGCTCTGTTTCGTTCGGGGTTTGTTTATCTACACTAAACAACGTTCGACATGTACACACTAATAATACGGTGCTACGGGTGGCTGCCCACGCCGGAGGCAAGTAAGATTAGTGTTCTTGCTTGCTTTTGTTTTTTTTGTTCACTCCACTCAACGGAGCGGGAGGGTCGTCCCCACATTGACCACAAAATGTGTGCACCTACAGGGCAACCTCTCGAGCAACAGCCTCCACAATTGCATGCTCACGTGCAACCGCACAGTGAAGTAAACATTCAATATAGACATCAACTGCACGGTGTGGAGACTGTGGCGTATCGGAGGTAACACTCGTGCTCCTTCTTCGACCCTTGAATGGAGCGCTCGCGTCAAGACGAGATTCTTGACGATTCCACGCTGGCTGACGGGGTGTTGCGTTGCTGCTCCTTCTTCGTGCCGAACGGTGACCGATGGGTTTGTTCATATCTTGCCGTCACCACGGCAAGCACCTCCAGTGATGAACCTGTGTCACCAAACCCGGACTAAGTCACCCTGAACAAATTCCGAAGCGTACTCGCACACTCTCCGTGGTGACGCTCCGAGCGAGTTGAGACCGTTTGTCACTTTGTCCATCAAATGCCGCAACCTGTTTCCTTATTCTGACAAAGTGTCTGCTGGTTTTTTTTTCGCTGGAATTTTACAAACACTTTCCAAGCAGCACTTTCCAAACATTGTGTAACACCTCCTGAAAGGATGCTGAACGGGCACAACCGTTCAGAGGCGAAACGAACCATTACCACCCGTCATCCTTCGACACGATCTCCGGCACGAGCTGCTGTCAAGACGGTGAAGAATAAAGGGCGAAAGATGCTTATCAGGGCCCGTTTAAATAAATCCATCACACGAATAAGACGAAAACTGGATCTTTTGCTGGAACTCGGAAGGGAGAGAGATGATTCGCACGCCGAAGCTCACCCGCGCACAAAGAAATTTTGAACTTTGAATCTCTGATGTAACCTGCTTTGAAGTTTCGAAAGCACCACTTTCGGTCGGTTCCACTTGGCTTTTATTGAGTTTTATCGCAGAAATCTTTTCAACCCCTTTTGCTTCGGAGATGTTGAATCGCGCTAGGAATATCAAGAACTCGGGAGAGCATGGAAAAGTGTCTGCAAAACCATCAACTTACCCGACTACGCGGATGGTATGCTGAAGTGGTCACGATGCTGAAGAAGCCACCGCCTAGCTTCAGAACACACGTCCGTCAACGATCGCGTGTTTCACTTATCGCGTCGCACCACCTGGACAAATCAGTGGCAGTGCGTTTCCCGCCGCTCGCTACCTGGCGGCCACGTGGAAAAAACCGTGGAGAGCGCGCATACCAACACCATGCTTCCCTATCTGTTCGGGATCCGTACGACCCTTTTTTTTTTTCGTTCGGAGACCGGAACCCAATACTGTCCCGTCATAATGCTTAAATTGTCCCGAATATATGCGCGTGAACTGCGTACCGCGTGTGTGCGATGAATAAATGGAGCTAGATAAGGCACAACTCAGCACACGGGCACCGTATGGGTGGGTTTTTTTTGTTGTTGGGAAAAGTGAGTGGAAACTAGTACAAATAAGTAAACACCATACCACGCAGCTCAGTTCTGGTGAGTTGTTGGTGATACAGGGCTAAAAGGGGAATGACTTCGGTTTTTTTTCCTCCTTGCTTGGGAGCTATATTCTAGCTCCCTAGCAAAACACTCTAGCAGGAGCACGCTGTGTGGTGCGGCGGGGTAATGTGTCGTACGGGCAGGACGCAAGTGGAATAGTAAACAGACCGAACGACTTCCGAAAGTTTCGGGCAGGGCCCACAACGCTACTCTGGTGGCCCTGCGGTGGTGCGTGGCGTTTTTGATAGAGGGACGTGATTCAACATTTGTCAAACGCATAAACTCTCCTAATGACATTGCCTGCTTTCTCCGAGCACCCTTCTGGCACCCCCCCTCCCTTCAGTCCACGGAACAGTGGATACATTTGAAACGCGGGGTTCTATTTTGATTGTTGATCTCTCATATATAGCTCATAGCTTACGCGAGGCATGTTGTACCTTGTGGATTGCTTTATGACTTGACAAGGCAGCCCAAACGGCAATCGGAAAGCAAACATACACGCACACACACACACACGCACTATCAGTTAGTAGTGGCGTCGGAATAGTAGGGAATATATTTTTATGCCTCCTCCTCACACGAACCGTACATTAATCCACTTTCGCCGAGTTTTCCAGCTATCATTCACATATAAAACACACATATTGGTCGTCTTCCGGTCTGGGCCAGCAAGAGAACGACGATTACGTGGCACATTTTTAATGCAAACATTAGCACAGCCCGAAAATTACATGCGGCATTAGTAGTTGTTCTCCGCACAAATCGAATGGATGAAATCGAGCTGACCGTGCCGAGTAGTGACAAACAGTTTTTCTTCCCCTTGGTCCACTGGCTAACAAATGAATTTCCTTGCCTAATGAAAATGGCGCCTTTGCTCAGTCCCAATGTATGTTAACCATGTGTTTCTTCTCTGCACTTTTCTTTCACAGACACCCGCTATTCCCGCTGTTGGCACTAATCTTCGAAAAGTGTGAACTAGCAACCTGCACCCCTCGAGAACCGGGCGTGGCCGGTGGTGACGTTTGTTCGTCAGACTCCTTTAGCGAAGATGTGGCTGTATTCAGCAAACAGGTATGTACAAGTACAGGGGTTCTTATTTTTTGTCAGCGTCAGCCATGTCATAGGAAGTCCTGAGGGGAGCAGATCGACCAAGAATATCGCAAGGTTTCCCCCATGCGCTGGAATGCGTTGAAAATGCTTTTGACCACACCGGGGTTCGCATCGTTTGGAGCGTAGATTAGCACCAACCACTAAAAAGGGTCCTGGTGCGTTGTTTGGGGTGTGATATTAATCAAAGTCACCCCGGAGTGTGTGCGGAGAACCATATGGCCAGGTGAGGTTCCCAGAGGGAGGTCGCCGGTTGATTGTCGATCAACAAAGTCGATGCATCAACCCCCACGATCAGAGCATCGCGGCACATAATGCGTGGCCGGTGTGAGCGGGCAGAACAAAACCGAGCCGTTCACGAACGAGGATGATCGTATTGAGGGGGAATGCTGAAGGCAGCAATCGATCGATCATTCATAATCAACCGATGGTCGTATCGCAGCTTGAAATTGATGGACCCCACCGTGCCGGTCCTTCGTCACCGGACGTTTTGGCCGGGGCCATCTCGTTTGTTTGTCATTTGTTAGCAGCATGCATGCATCTTGGCTCCATACCACTCTGCGGCGAGCGAGCATCAACAGCAACAGCTACAACATCACGGCATGCACGAACAATCGCGACTTTGCCTTTGCATGACCTTTTCACGCCGGCACTGCCGAGATGGTGTGGCGTCTCGATGTGGGGTGTCCCATTCTTCCCAACGTTTTCCCCCGCCCGCTTTGCCGTGAGTTTTTTTTTTTCGGTGCGAGAACGAAAGGGAATACTCGGGCTGCCCTACACGGTTGGTACGGCGTTTATTTGCGTTTTGCGAGCCGCGAGAGTCGATTAATTAACGGTTTTTATGCAACCCGCTAGGATTCCGCTGCCACGACACAAAACGTTGCACGCCGATCTTCATTTGCTCGGTTTTGTTTTGCTCAAACATCCCATTTGCCCCATTTCCTGGCGGGGGCCTCTTAGCGCGACGACTGCCGGAGATGGATTTTCTTGCCGAGCACACGCACACACACACTCACATGCGTCCCAGTCAGGGGAGGGAAACAGAGACCCGCCAGCAGGGGAATGGCGAAGCATGCAACGACGTTCCTGCGAGTGAGATCGCACTTTTGGCGACACCGGAATGCTTAAGTGGTGCCATAGCGTAACGCGTTCGGTTGCCCAGCGTGCACCAGGGAAGCAAAAAAGCGCAAGGTCGCGTCCCGCTGATCCGTGTGCACCATCTTCATCGTCACCATCCCAGGAAAGAGCCAGAGCGGGCCCCGGGCCTTCACAACACGCCAACTCGTTTGCGGTTCATTCACAGAGCGTATGGTGTACGTGGCCCGAAAGATCGGCCCGAAAACAGCTGCGCGCGCGGACGAGAGTGCGGACGAGAGCGCGAAAGTCATTAAAATGTGCGGCCCGTTTAACGATAGGCGACCGACCGGGCGTACCGTACCGAATCATCCATTCCCTTCAGACACGAAACACACACACACACCCGAGCGAAGATCATTCAACATTTTATGTCATTCCTCAAATCGACTGTTCCCTGAGAGCGCGCTCTTGATTCCGCCATCAGCCCACCATTATCGTACGGTGTGGATCGCATTTCGTGTGTGCACCCTTGTCCACACACCGGCAAACACACACACGCACACACCGGAGGAAAACCATAACCGGTCCGGGAAAATCTTCGGTGCACGCGAGCGAGAGACAGAGACCAGAAGAGCCCAGATCAGGCAGCGGGTGATAAAACCGCGAGCGTGCGCGCGGCATTCGGACAACTTTATGGCCGTTTTAAGAGGCTGTAAAAAAAACGAAGGTGGCAAGGCGTGTGCTATCTGCCCGATTCCCGTGTCGCGATGCCTTAACGCCGAGATTCTGGGACTCGTTTCGGTTGACGAACGGGGCGATCCTTGGGAGTCGTCTGCCGTGCCGTGCCTTGCCGGTGGAAAAGTCGTGCTTGTTGATATCTCCCGCTTACTTCAGACACCGCACTTCAGGACATTCCCACACCCCCAGAATATCGCCGACTTCGACGACTCGTTTGTTGGATGCTGTACGAATGCTGTGGTTCTTGCTTGCCGTGTGTGATTCTAGTGCCGTATCTTATGTCCTCATCCTTAAGCGTACGAGTGTGTGAGTTCACAATGACCGATGGGTTTCGATACTCAAGAGGGCTCGTTTTACACTCGTAATGCGGGGTAGAATACGAACAAGAATGAGGTGGGAATATTGATTGATTCTAGGTCATTTCTAGTCTGACCGTAATCAATCCCTTGGGATCGAGAGGGCAGCATGGATATCTCTCTCTCCCCCTCCCTGCTTCGTACTGTCCGGTCATTACTGATGTGATGTTATTTTTTTATTTATTTCGTTCTTTCCCGCAAGAACTTGCTCTGGGTTGCGAGCTGCGTCATCAGCATCCCACGGTAAGCGCCCACACTCGGGAAACACTCACCGAACGCATGTTGACCCTCTAATAAAGAGACGGACCAGCAAATAAAGTTAAACCCAATTTTACCTTCCACTTTGAAGAACTACAGACACATAGCAAAAAACAAAATCGAGATCTCCAGACGACACTCATCGAAACCGCAAGGTTGGACATCTCGCCGTCAGTGCTTTGCAACACGATCTCGTGCTCCGCTCTTTCGGGCGGGTGTATGCTGCCTGTCTTTTATATACTTTAAAAAAGACTTTCATTACGCTGGACGGATGGGTGGATGAGCTGTCCGTTGGAAGGTGTTTACCACGGGCACAACCCACATCATTTAAGGAACAGCAGTAGCCGGCGCGGGGACGACCGACGAAAATCGATAGGACAATGTGTGCATTGTTTAACCGCCGTCTGGACTATTATTGTGTGTTACGCGCATTTCGCGAATTCCATGGACACACATTCCAGCCGAGGGAGGGTGGCCAGTACAACAAAAAAGTGGATCATGATGTTGCGCATCAAGATAACGGTGGGAAGGAGGCTTCTTGCTGCCAGAAGTGTGTGTGTGTGTGTGACGTTTCTTATGCTTGCACCAACTTTTTCGGGGCGGTTTTTTGGTCCCTTACGAACGCGGCCAAGTCTAAACGGCACGACTGCGTGACTGGGCAAAAATGTAAATTTTGCTGATGACCCATCCGTTTCAGCCCAACGTGTCCCCTTCAATGTTTGGCAGTTGGAGTTTTGGTAGGGTTTTTTTTATGGAGTCCAGTGCAATTGTAATCTTTACATTAAACACTTGACATTGAACCTATAGACCTCCGAAGATATTTCCTTTCCTTGGAAACCTCACAACAAACCTTTCCTCGAAGGCTGACTCATTTAGCGCATTTGTTGGCAGGTGTCCAAACAAAACAAATCAAAATTAATCACCTATCGGTTTTTGGGCCGTTCGCGTTCGCTCGGCTCGGGCTCGTTCCCATTTTTCAAACGACTCATCGAATGTTTCGCCCGGGTCAAGCATCCGAATGACCGCAGCACAATAATTATAGGGCTAGTGTGGTGCACTTAAGTTATTTTCAATCAAAAGATACCATCAAATTTCGTTTTCATTTTGATCCCGCTTGTACAGCTTCATCTGCATATTTATATGCCCGTGTGAAACGGAGCATTCGTCCGAATGTTGCAGGTCCCCTGGATTTTTTTTAACGTCCCAAGCAGACTGCAGTGGACGAATCTGACTGCACCGATCAGAATTATGATGTGCCTGTATCAGGTTGTCGATTCAATGCCCCAATGTCGAACCCAAAGCCGAGGACCCAATGTCTGAGGTTCTAAACACATTAAAATAAATGTATTCTCTTCGGTGTCTCTGCCCCGATCGTTCGATTCTGATCCACCCACCCCGGTTTTCGAGTACGTTCGTGTGGACCGTTTGCCACCACAAGCAAAAAAAAATAAAGGCAGCACAAAAACGCCCGAGTCGCAAAGCATGGAAAGGTGGAACGGAAAACGGAACACCAAATAAAATTTCTTTTCCAGATGACACTAATCTGATTTTCTTCTTGATGCGTTTCTTCAAGCTTAACACACATTCTTCGCCTCGGTTTGTTGATCTTCGCTGCGGGCTTTTTGGAGTTATTCTGTGGAGTGTTGCCGTTGTGTGTTGGTTTGGAATCTTATTTTATTCGTTCCCCCGGTGCACGGTTGTTGTTGTGATTGTTGTTGAGTTGTTTTTTTTTTGTTCTTGTTACACCGCCGGTTCTTGCTTGTTAGTGCGCGCGCATATCAGCTCTGTTGGTTAGAAATTTTGGACCTCGCAGGCCGCGCCAGAACAAAACGGGCACCGTGCGCAACAGACGCACAGAACTTATAATGCCCTTGGTAACCCTCAGCCACCGTGAGCCATTTGCACAGTACGACAGAGGGTTTTGGGATGCGTTTGGATCGAGGGATTTTTTTTTTCGCCTCCCGATGTTGTTGTTCGTTCTTTGTTGCTAAAAAGAAAGAAGAAAAAAAAGTTCGCTCGTTCCTTGCCGGGACGGTTATTTTAATGCCGTTTTGGTTTGGTTTTGTTGGTCGGTTAAAGTGATCAATGCGAATTGTGTGTGTGTGTGTGTGTGTGTGTGTGTGTGTGTGTGTGTGTGTGTGATGCTGTTCGAGGTTCGAGCACCAAGGGAAGTGCTGGATGGATGGGACACATAAAAACGGCAGCACAAAACTCAGCAGCAAAAATGAAATAAGAGATAAAAATAGAACGAACTTAACGCTTCAACGCAACAAGAATAACGAGAGGAGCAGGAATAACCAACCAACCAACAACAAAAAAAAACTGCACACTGATAGTAGTAGAAGCAAGACGGAAAAGAGGAACGATGCTTTAAAAGAGCAAAATTCGGCATGAAAAATCGGATGGATGTAAGCTGCGTGAAATTTAAGAAGATTTCGAAGGTTATTTCCAACAGCAAACGCACGTTGAAGTGATCACTAGCCAGAAGTTCTTTTGGTTGTGCATTTGGTTTAAGGTCGTGCTGTTGCGGTAAAATGGAGCTCAGAAAGTGCATCATTCAGTTTTTGGTTCTGAACTGTCCTTCAGCTTGACGCTCTTGGAATGGAATTCTAATATAATACCACATCGCTAGTGCTGGTGTGTGAATGTCTGCATCTTCTAATGATTTGTAGTGCCGACGAGAGCTAGTGTGTTTCCTGCGTGGCATTACCCATTCGGCAAAGAGGTCACACCGAAACGCTCCAAGACTGTGGCTGGATCAAATTCCACCCCGAACCAGATGATCATTTGAACAGTAAAGCCCTCCGGGGCAAATACTATAGCGAGACACACACACACACGCACACGAAAGCATATGTTTTCTGGCTGCTGAACAACATTCAGCACCGATGTTAGGAACCGAGTACCTCACCCGAAGGATTCTGGTCTGGTAATGGTTCGGTATCTGTGCTCAATGTGATCCTCGATCCTCGAACAACGAGCGGCGGAAGGGGAACGGGGGTGCAAGATGAACGGGCACGCTCGTGACCCGGGATATGTGGCCCCGGGGGATCGGGTCCAATGCCGAGGGATGGGTAGGGAGTCGAAAGAATCTAGCATCTAGCGTGGCTATAGAGTGCCCGCAAATGGGACGAATGCGAGTAGAAAATGAAACAGGCAGACAACAACAAAAAAACCTTTAAACCCTACAGCAGCCAGCGTGTACGCATATCACCGTAGGCACCCGAACACTTTCCATTATGGAAACGTAGTGAAGCAAAAATAACCCCCTGAAGAGAGTGCACCGTAGGGGCAAGAGCAAAAGAAACAGGGCACACAACACCTTCCTGAAAAGGTCTGAATTCCGTCCGATCGTGACGGGTGGGAACGGTTGGGAATGGTACGAGGTGCGGTAGGCATTTGCCCGGGCACCAGAGCACACACAATGGGAAACCGAGGAAAATATCGAAGATTACAATTATGTGATCAAAAGAGACTTTCAATTTTCCTCTTATTCATTATGTCCGATCACCGTGCCCGGAGTGTACCCTTTCTCGCGTTACCGCGATGTTCTGCTTTCTTTATCCAGAGTTCTGGCTCGCTGGGAGGGATCGCATTGCTCTCGGTGTCTCTAGTGGAAGACTCTAGTTGGAGTTTTCAGGTTCCGTTGGGTTCTGCCTTCCTTTTCCTCCCGTGCAATTTGCTCCGACCTTGGGTCTTGCTTTGTCGTGGTCTATCGTTCAAGTGATGTTGTTGTTCCCCCGTTGATGATTTCTACCTGAGCTTAGCCTGATGAAGATTCACAGTTTTCTTTGGAAGGGTTTTTCAGCATAGCTTCGTTCTACAAAACGCAAACTTCACCAAATCAACGTATCGAACTTCAGCATATGATCCAGTAAGTTCGGCCTTCGATCTCCTACCCCTATACCTTCCCTTTATTCCCTCCAATGAAAGCTATTCCCTACGCTAGCACGACCCTTCGACAACGATCCCGCAAGGGGGTTCCAATTTGTAAAAGAAAGCCTCTATAACCCTCTCTCCCGATCCCGGCAGGCATCATGTGCAAACAGCCAAATGACAGACGCAGTGGTTCCCGCAGCGTCCCCGTTTCGTTCTGCCCGCCCCTTTCACTTTCCAGTTCCAACCACCCCGCAGGGGTCCCTCCATCACACTGCTGGGTGTTAGCAGCATTTGGGACCTCCTTAAGGTTTTGCCTTCCGAAGACACTCGTTTTCTTTGTCAGGATGGGTCTAGGTTTGGCACTATGTGTGTGTGTTTTTTGTGCCTTCTCCTTTAAGCAGACCTTCTTGGACCTGCGCGCGAGCATTAGGCCTCATACAATCGAACACAGAAAAAAAAACCAGGGCACCAACAATCCACGGGGTGACATTGGTTGTGCGTACGGGATTTTTTTTTTTTGTTTGGGATGTTCGTGTGCCGGATAGCCTTTTTAGGAATTTCATTATTTTCATGCTCTTGGGTTTGGTTTTCGTTTCGTTTCATTTAAGTTTTTGTTACAGTTTTTTGTTGTTGTTGTTTTTGTATTTTGTCTGTCTTCCTTAGCGTTCGAACTAGACGAAGATCGCCCAACAACCAACAAAAAAACAAGATCTCCTTAGCGATCCCTTGCTGGTAGGATTTTTGTTTTGCTTCGCTTCTTATTAAAGCAGTTGAAGCTGGAGCGAACCGTTTTAGTTTTTTTTTTTCACGGACCCCTCGTTTCCTTATGCCAGCAGCCGGAGAATGTTGGGAACATCCTTCCACGGCCCTCCTAGTCGGATCTCGATTGCTTTTTTGGCTGCCACAGGGCGAGACGCGTTTGCAAATGCAACAAACCGAGGGCCCTTTGATTGCGCAGCCCTCCTCTGGATTTGGCACAAAACTGAACAAACGAACCACTAACGAACTCTGACGAGCTTTGAGCAACGGAAAATGCTCGCTTTGCTTATGCTCCCTCCATTATCTCTTTCACACACAGCGTACGCAAGCAAAATTGTGAAAAAAGCCATTATACTTTGTAACTTTAGAGAGCAAAAAAAAAACTTAGAATTGCACAAAACGAGAAGACGGGTGTGTTGCCGTCGGGTCTAGAACGCTTTTGTGTCACTTCTCTGGACCTGGATTTTTTTGTTGTTGGTCGTACTCTGTTGGCTTTATTGTCCTGCAAAACGGTTAAGGGGTTTCACTGCATTCCCTGCCACTTCCAAGCGGAAGTGCACAGCGAGCCCAGCGGTGGTCCTGATGCCTGCCAAGAGGCACACACGATCACACATTTGATTTAATTATTGTGTAATCGTTTCTTTGTGCGTTGATGCAATCTCGTTTGAACAAAAGCACTCGCTCTCTCCATGCATTCGATGGCCTCTTCGATGCCAGCATAGAATTGTGCCGATTTCCAACCCCTTTTCGAAGTGAAATACCCCCCGATCAAGAAATGCTTTCTCGTTACGCTTTTACTTGTACGAAGATGTGGACGGCTGACAATGTCCCGCACTCCGAGGCAAGTTGGACCTCGAACAATCCGATCGTTAAATGCTGTGAACGAAAAGCTAAAGGAGTGTCAAAAATCAATTATCACCGCATGAAACCTGGCAAAGATCCGGGTGTGGTGTCCAGCTCGGCGACACAGTCGGACTCTACGCTGTTTGAGCTCAGGATCGGGCATCCACAAAGGAATCTCTGCCAGGAACGAGCAAAGGAAAACAAAGGCAACCAAAACATTCGACCGTTCGTCACTTGGTCAACCGTATTCCCTTAAGGTTTTTCGGGAAGTGTTGTCTGTCCTTTCGCTTTCGAAGATCCAGTAGAGAAGATCTCCTGAGGCATGTTTTCGGGATTGGGAAATCTAATCGCTGCGCACAGTACCATGAATTCGATCTTCGCTTTTGGTGATCATTTTTCCTGCGAAAAGGCAAGAATTGTGTTAGGGACCTGTCGTTCGGGACTTTGAGCGATGTTTTCTCGGGACATTCCTTCAAATGCAGGGATGTTCTTCCAGGAACTCCGGATACCCGCTCTCGGTACGCACAATCACATCAGCAGCATCTTGTGTAGTTCTGTAGCTTTTGCCTCTATGCTGGTTCTGCTTTCCGTGTGTTCTTAGCCAGGAGAATGTTTTGCATCGGACTTTGGAAGGCTCACACTAGGCTTACTAGCGACGATGAAAATCCCTAACTGGAGGAGGTCATCTTCGTTTGTCAGATGGATTGCTTATACTTCAGACAGTTGCATTCCCAGGACATTTTCGAGGGATTACTGAGCAAGCTGAGGTGTTGGAATCGAATGAAATAAAAAAAAGGCATCCTCACACACACAGACTCTACCGTGTATCAAAAAACCATTGCTGCCATATGCTGTTCCTGCCAGCTATTGTTACCCTCCGAAAAACCTCGGACAACAGATTTCGATGGATTTAGCTCCGTTGTTTTTTGCTGTTGTTGTTTGGCATCGAAATGCAGTCGACAATTGCAGATGCAGATTGCAGCAACCACACACACACACACACATACTGGCCATACGGCAGCAGGTAAATGTGGCAGGTCAAAGTCTCCGCCCGGCTTCCCAGAGTCCCGTCAAGTTAGCAACAGTTCCATCAGTTCCGCGTGCAAACCGACCGGATGGTCAATGTGCTATTTGGTACGGGGTTCAGCGTCGTCGTGGTCGTTTTGTTTTTTGCTTTGTTTGACTGGGTCGCAGTTTCTTTCTTATATCTGTGCCCGTCTGCGTCCGTCTGCTGCATCTTGCATGGAAATGTGCACTTTCAGCTTCATTTGTATTCGCCAAGGACGACCACACGGTGCACGGTGCTGTGGTGGGATTTTTTTCCGGTTTCTGCTCGCTCTCGGTGTTGCCGGTTGTCGATGAGGTCATCGAAATCGAATTCGTCACGCATACGCCATATGTGTGTGTCGCTGCGTTCGGAAGATCCGTATGCACTCCGGGAAGCAGCAGCAGCAGAAGATGAGGTAGAAGAACAAAGGGGTCATTGATTGTAAATCGGTTCTTTTTTGCTCTTCTTCATCGTATGAAAACGCATTGCACCAAATGACATTTAATTGGATTTTATTCCGTTACACTCCGGGCTTAAGTAGCGTACACTGCTTCGAACGGGGAGACGTCTGCGATCGAGGGTAAAGATTTATGTCTAACCTGAAACCGTTTCCGGAATCGTACCAACAACACACGCACACGTTAAGGAGGTAAATTAATCACTTGGCCACAAATAATTAGTGCCGAAAAACAAAAACATTGACTCCTGCGCACAGTCTCAAAAAAAAACGGAGGCAGCCAGAGGCTGTACAAACAAACAGTTGAGCAAACACAGCACACTCACCGGCCCCTAAGAGGATCGGATCCCGGAAAGGCAGAATAAATAACGAAATGTGTGTGAGTGTGTGTGTGTGTTTGGAACTCGCAGCAATAAAACAGAAGTAAAGCAACAGCAAACCTGCGACGTGCATCATAAAAAGGCGTGAAAGTATGACGAGAATTTCGGTTGGGGAAATTTATGCAATCATCAAACGGGAAGCGGAGCTGACTCCATGCGCGAATCCAGAACCCGCACGTTGATCTCTTTCTTACGTGGGCCGTGGTGAGAACGCGGCCCGGCGGAAAGCGTGGAACAAAACGGGGAGGGAAAAAATCTGCAATCAATACTCGATCTACAAACAACAACTATTTACAACTATATGCACGTTGCGATCCGCGCAGCGATCACGACGGCGCTGGCTGATCTGGGCGAGAACAGGCGGAGGACAGCTTGTTCGCGCGCGCGATGAGAAGGAAAAGGGCAGACACGTGCAACATACGCCCAGGATGCCCGTTTTTGATGATGAAATGTTTATTTTCGTTGCTCTTTTTATTTATCCTCCTTACTTGCTCCCGCCTGTGTATTTTAATGCAGTCTCCGCACATTGGTCTGATCGTCGCGTTTTTCGCGGCATTCGTCCTGCGGTATGAATGTACCACGCTCGCAGCACTGCTAGTAAGCAGTGGCAGCTTCTGCTGGCTGGAGCCGAACGATAATTTATGAGCCTCACTTACATCTATATGCGTGGAGTAGAAGGCGCCATCCTCCCATCCCTCAGCCATCGGGTTTCCTCCATCTTCCCCAAAAAATCGTTGAACCTCCGGGTGCGGGTTGGGGTTGAGAATATTTTATTATGCCTATCTCGAAACGATTTGATTATTGTTTTGATCATAAATTTGACCAACCAGCCAACCAACCATCGGCACCTTCTCACGTTCTCTCACACCCACCACTCCCCACACCCGTCTACAGCCGTGGCGCCTGCGACCAAGCAATCGAAGACGCAGGCTTTCCTTTCCGCCACCAAATGAAGATTGTTTAATGGTACGGTGCTCTGAACAGGGGGTATTTAGTTTTTCGGAGTACCGGAGGTTGGGTTGGTTTCGATTTCGATAGCAATTAGCGCCCGGGCAGCTCGGTACAAGCGAACGAACGAAGACGACTTTTGGCTATGGGCCGTAGGGCGAGGGAGTTGCGAAGGCTGAGGAGCAGCATGTGAGGACCAATGCCAGAGTCAGTGAAAGATATGTTATTTCCGGTTATCTGTAGTCGATACAGGCACGCGGGCAGGATGATGAAATTAGCCCGCGTAACCATTACTGGGCCCTTTCCATCGATCCGTCTCGATAGCCTGACTATCGCGCTGGTATCGATTCGGCCAATTCCGATTCCCAATCCAATCGAATCCACTCCCATTAACGCGGGGGAAACCCAATTTCGATGGCATTTCTTGTTGGTCTGTTGGGAATTAAAAGACGATAGTTTTTCCCGGGAGTTTCGATTACTTTCGTACGGTGAGAATCTTGCCTCAGTATAGCTATACATGGTGAAGCAAAACTCTGAAACGGCTCACAAAAGGATAGCAGCCAGAAGAAGTAATTACTAATTACCATTTCTGAGCGTTTCTTTCCTTTTCCGATGCTTGTCTAACCGACCGACCGGCTCTCGGCGGTACCCCGCGTGCGGTTTTAGGTTGGGAATTATCTCATCAGCAGGTTCGGCCTCCCATGCAACAACAGACAAACTTGTCTTGGTTTGCCTTCACCACTGCTAATGACACATTTTAATAACATGTGCCGAAAAGGGAGGGATCGTTCCAATCGCCGCTCCACCATCGGACTAATAAATGCTCATAATTTATGTAAAACCAAACCAACCAGATGTGAATCGAGGCTCCGAATGGAACAGAAAGAAGGGCTGCGCTGATGATGACGTTTCGTTCGGGAGGGTCCGTGATACGATCGTGCGGTGCGATCGGTCGACCGTCCTTTGTCGTATATCCTGGTGATCGAAGGATCTTCTTCTTTTTTCGAAGGTTTTCGGTAATTTATAGCTTATCCCTAAAACGGCGTTTTAATATCTTTTAACACCTCGGCAAGGAAGCCTCACTGCCTAACAAGGTTTACCGTGGTCAAGGTGGACAGGGTTCTAAGTCGAGCGTTAAATAGCTGCTTCCCTGTGCGTTGTTAAGTCGATCCGCTTAAGTAACACTTGACTGCCTGCCTGCCTGGGTGCAATGTTTCCGGAAGCGGAATAATTGTAGGAGAATTATTTCCTGCTCCTCGGCTTCCTGCATTACGGACGGGAGAATGTGTCTCCCCGAACTGTCGTTGGGGATCCGGTATTTGAAGTTTAGTCCAAGAGAATCACTACAAGTCACGGAAGTGTCTCTAGCGTGCTGCGCTCAGTAAATCTGCTTCGTCTTCTATGTCCCAAAAACCAACGAAGGCCCTTTTTTGATAAGCATCAAGCGAATAGTTGTGTCCCGCAGAGTAGAATTCGTCCCAAGCACGCGAACTTGCCGTAACTATAATCGAATTTTGAGTGCTGAAATGCAATCGAGCCAGGATTATATTAGTCCCGGTTGTAGACAGCTGGACAGAGAGAGTTGGAATGTTTTGCAAGCTAACGACATATTACGAATAATTGCAGTTCCGGTTGTTACAATTAATAGCATCTTTATCGGCCAGCAGCTCAAGATCCAGGGGGGGGGGGTCCATTTAAATTGACTTTCAATTTACCGGTTCTTTAGCGCAACGCTCCAAAATCCCTGCGCTGTTCTATGCACATAAAATGCAAAATTAAATCTCCAATCCCAAAATCGACACGAAAACGTGAACGTGATTTCCTGTATCCACCGGCTGGCTCGGGGTTCTGGGATATTGCCTCAGATTCCACCAAACAAAAACAGGCCGGCACGATTTGCACCAGCCTTATGCTTTTCGATGCCATTATTATTTTGTACACTCGTTGCGAAATAAAGTTATAAATTTATTGCTCCGTTACTGAAAAAAGGGAACGCAGCAACGCACACACGCAGTGCACAGAATCCATTAGGAATTCCTTCATCCCGGGCGCAGGATGATGATATTTCATTTTTGCTCATTTTTTACCTATTCTTATGATGGTCGGTGCAGAGCAGCAAAAAAAAAGGCCAAGTGTTGTAGCAAAGCGTAAGAAAGTGCACTCGGGAGAAGAGAGCTCAGTGGAAGCAACAACGAAAAAAAAACCAACTACACGGCTTATCCGTGAAGAGCTTGCTCCGATTGCGTCGGCCAGCAAGGCGTTCTCCCGCAAACAGCGCACAAACCATTACCGAAACCCCTAATGGCATTCATTTCGGCTACACACCGGGCCTACAAAGGGCCCGTGCTCCGAGGCAAACAGACGCGCCAAAACCTCTTAGGGGACCTCACCGTGAAGCCTCACATAAGCTCCCCAAAAAATCCAAGGATATTGTTGTACGCCCGTTCGCCCTTGCGTCAAGTAATCCCTCCGTAATGCCTACTCCTGCCAACATCCATTCGACTGCGACCAACCAATGCGAGTGTGTGTGTGTCCTGGCCTTCTGGGGGAAGCAAAAAAAAAACCCCTTGGAACGCTTCTAGGTTTGGTACCACTCCCAACTTGTGCGAATGAAGTTATGAAATAAAATAGTCCATGAATTGTTGTTTAGTGTTGCGTTGTTTGGGGGTTCAGTTTTGCCGAAAGAGGTTTCCCTGGATTTCTTCCTGCCCGGGAACGACGACGACGTTTCCATCTTTCGGCAGGCAACCCTACGACTTTGTCAATTTACCTTCAATTTGTAGCAAAACGGTGCCTTACGCATTGGCAATTCCAATCCCGGCTCACTGACCCGTGCATTATTACGCCCGACGCGGATCAAAACCGCCCGAAAGTTCGTCTTGGCGTGGAAGCTGATGATGTCCCGCTGCGTATGTTCCGTCAAATATTTCCGAATCCGTTGCGGATCGTTCTGTCCGATTGGGTGGTTTTTGCTACACACAACGACACACACAGAAAGAGAAAAACATTCAGTCGGAAAAACGATTTTTGCCAATTTTTTGGGGTTTTCCTTTGGTATGTCGCTCGTTTGTCGGAGTTTTTTTTTGTTGCTCTTCCCAGTTCCGGTCCGAATGTCGAAAACATCGTGCGTACGCACAGTACAAATCCCCAACTTCCTTGTTTTATTCGTCCGGTTGCTTCGGTAGCTGGCTAGCGTTGCTGGTGCCCCTTATTTCCGGCGTCAGGGCCTTGTGTCCTTGTGTTCTTGATAGCCATCCCACTGTGCTCCCGCGCTAACAATGATCCGGATGTGTTTCCTTTCAGTGACGTAACGAACGCTGCTCCCCGTGTGTTTTCATGTTTTCCGTTCCGGTTAAAAAAACCGTACGGAAAACGAAGGAAAAGAAAAACTGTCACTTTCTTTATCGCTACGCCTGTTTGGTTGTGTGTGTGTGTGGGTTTGTGTAACTTGCGTAACATTTCCTTACCCTTCAAGAGCGTATCGTTGGGAGCAGGTACCAATTTTTCCCTATTGCGAAACGGAGCGGAGTTATTTTTTTCCTGCCAACCAGATGGCGGAAACGTAATCACAAATGTACTCCCGAAGAACTGTTCCCAGGCAGAAAGTGCACCGGAGGGTTGGTTTTGGCTTCGGACGTCCTTGGTCGGTGTCCTTAATTTCCGGAAGGAACGGCAATAGCAAATGGTTTGGAAGTGGAGCACAAGGAAAAGCCAATACCGGAGACCGCACACTTCAACTTGAAGGCCTATTTCTGTTTCCTGTTTCATCGGGAGGGTACACGGGACTTCGGGAAAATATGTACCGGGAACTCCACCCAGCAGAACCGGCCGACAATGGCCGACCGGGCGCTTGTGCCAGTTGAACTGTGAAATAATATTCTACCCCGGTGAAGGGGGTTTTGTCGCTCCCGTCCCTCCGGGAGTCTGGCAGCTTCGTGCGGGAGCCATTTTGCGTTTTGGTACATCGTTGTCCGCATTTAACGAAGCGATGATGAGAGCAACCGATATGGTCGTTACGGGAACCACTAGCAGCAGTATCTAAATCTAGGCTTTTTCCTCTATCAACAACCAACATTGTGGAAAAATAATCGGCATCACTCCGGAAACGAGAAGGACACCATTTGACATCCGAGACACAGTAGACTGGACGCCTCGATACGAACGCTTCTGCCCAAGTGCAAGGAAAGCGGGGCATTCATTTTTCCCCGAAGAGTCATCACATCACGGTGGGCTTGCACGGCTAGTTAAATGTTCCATTTCGATCGAAAGCAAATTACCATTAAGGGGGCAAGCAAATGGACATTATCGTGCGCCAGAGATCATAAGACATGCGGACCTGTATCCGGCCGGGTTTGCTTCCTCCTTAATCACCGGTATCTGGTCGATAACTGGTGACCGCAGACGAATGCTTTAAATCGAACGAATTGCACTTTAAGAATTGAAGACTTCGTTCTCCGAGGCAGGTTTCTGTTTTTGCAGGTGAAAACTTTTAAATTCTAATCATTTAACTGTAATGATACTTTGCGCAACTTTCACCAAATCAACCTTTAAAGCGTAAGCTAAACCTCCCATTAGCAGTGAGGTAATTGGATTGGGCAGAACACGAAACTTTCTTATCAAAACAAATGACTCTTTGCTGACTTTCTGCTGTGCGCCATCATCTTCCAGTGGTTTTGTGGTTCCCTTTAAACTTCCCTTTAAAAAGAATTGGAGAAGGCCTCAGACGAGAGAGTTTTATACCCTCCATCCAGGAGTTATCATAAACCGTGATTTAGCAGCAGTGCAAATGCATGTACTACTACACTATCCATCCACCCCGCAAATGCGATTAAGATTATGGGAAGTCACCTCCACCAAATCTTCACCGAACGTAGCGACTTTAAGAATTTGCGGAATACCTCGAATCGCTAGTGCCAGAGTCCAATGACTCTTCAAATGTAGGTAAACACAAACGGCACAGGGTCGACGTCACAGAGAGAAAAAAAAGAAAACAAAACCACCCGAGAATAGAATCAAAATAACAAATCATCGTATCATCGTAGTACCGCTCAAATGTTGCCACTGTGCGCTGATAATTTTATGACTCATGACTTTTACGACGGTTCCGTTAAGGAGGGAACCAACAACACAAGAGAACCACACAAGAAAAAAAATCCCAAGTCCACACGTCAAAGTCGTACATTCTGTCTCACTTCCAGCTGCTGCTCCTGGACGGGTTTGAAGATTGAGGTCATAAATCCATGAAGTCTGGTGTGGGCCATAAAAACGGGTGGCCACCGGTTGATTTTTCAACCGTGTGTGCGTGCGTGTGTTCTTGCTTAACAGTTGTAGCCCAATCGTCCAGTGTAGCTAGCGAAGCCGTCGTCATCGTCGTCGTCGGGGCGTTATTTGTTTGACTACCAAAAATCACACCTACCAGATATTGCTTCCGCTGATAGTGTGTAGTATCTCGCTCCCTCTCGCTGGCTAGAGGTCTTGTAGTATCTTTAAGACCGCCCCCGTTATCGTTCGCTAAAGTATTTACGTGTGTCGCTTTTTTTTCTTCTTTTCCTCTACAGATTCGGCAAGAAAAACCCTACTACGTAGCAGATCCCGAAGTGGACTCACTTGTAAGTATCAGTATTAGTATTATAGGACGCTTGTATTGCTCCAGCCTCCAACATAGATCCAGATTATCTGGACGAATGAGGACTTGAGCACCGAACCGAATCAATGTTCATTCCGAGTACTAATCCAATGCTGTTTTTCCTCCATTCTACTTCCCTCTCTCAACAGATGGTGCAAGCAATTCAAGTTCTAAGGTTTCATCTTTTAGAACTCGAAAAAGTAAGTACAACCACCCATATTAGTACAAACAAAAAAACCAAAACACAACAAACAAAGTGATTGGAATCTTTCGAAGTTTATTCGTTGTAACAATTCTTCGCATATTTCCGACATTCCTTTTCTTCGTGAAAAGAAAAATAACAAATAACTAAAGCATCCAAAAACACCCAACACACAGACGCGGGATTTGCATTAACAGCCCGTACACTCCCGTCCAGCAACAGTTGTTGTGGTGGGAGTAGTGTGTGTGTTGTTTGATGTTTTATGTATTTTTATTTTTTTTCGTGCCTGTGTTATTATGCGGCCGTCAACGTGCCGTGTTTCTGAGCGGTGATCTTCTCTTGTTGTTTACATACATTACTACAGATTTTTTGTTTGCACCATCTCACGATGGGTGCAGTAGTGTTTCATCAGATGCGCTGCGGGGCTGTCGATATTTCGAACCCGAATGCTGCACTCATTTTTGTCAATTTGCGGAAAAGGTTTTACATGTTTTGGTACACAGACTGACGAAGAATGCACATGATGTACTTCGAAACAGGATTACAACATACATATACAGAAAAAAGCGATCATTATTTTATTAGTCGAAGCTTCGGTACATATTTAAATATTATTTAAGACAATCCCAAATGACGTACTATTTGTGGATTGATTAGTCCGTTTCTTAAGTCACTTTTTTAATATTCTCGTACTCATCGATCACCAGCAGTACAAAAGGCGAAATGTGTTGATAGTGTTACAGTACTAATTTAGTAACGATTAGCCAAAAACAAAGCTTTTGCTCACAAAGTCTCATAAAAAAACCATTATCCTGTCACCCTTACCATTCGGGATACCTAACAAGAAAAAGCTTTTCCCGGGTTCCCCCCTTCAAGATAGCCCAAACTTCAAGATACCGTCAGCGTCAAGCGATAGCCTATCGGTTTCTAATTATGAAATTAGAATTTGTATCTGTCCATCAAAAGGCAGCAATAAATGTACTCCAAGGGGTCTGTTTTTTCCCTCGTTTCCATTACCATTTCCATCTTCTTGACGTTGTTTGCGTCGTTTTCCCCTGCTCCCAACGCAGCACACGCAAACGACATCAAATGATCCTCTGTTTTTTCACCTGTTTCGACAACAGTTCCCAACCCGCCAAAACGGGAAGGGTTCCGGATCCTTGTCCTTGTGGCCTGGACGGGCACAAGGGAAGCGAAGTTGGAGGTATCGTATTTATTAGCATCAATTGGGAAATTTGTGCACCCAAGCAATGGCAACGAACAGAACTGTCGAGTCGAGGGAAGGGCTCCAACTACGGCAACAGGGGTAAAATAAAAGACATCGGTGAGCCGGTAGAAAGACAGTTGCAACGGATCACCCTATGAACGGGGAAACACGAATGAGAGATTGGACTCTGCCGATAAGCAAAAGTCCCGGTCGAAAACTTCAAACTTATGCTACCAGACAAGTTGGTGGTGGAGTTCGAGGGGTTAAAAAAAAAACACCGTTCCGTGAGCTTTTAGAAGAGTTGGACCTTTTTTTTCCCTCCACCTTAGCGTGCGTTCGACTTGAACGACTTTTTATTATTTCAATTCGCTTTCCCAAGAGCGCGCCTTTTTCGAACGCATCTGTGCGTGTGAGCACGAGCGCGCGTCCATCTCGGGAAAAGAAACTACTACCTCTGTTACGCAGTGCGCAAGGAACCGAATGGAAATAGAACACACAGCATACCTTGGGACCTGCGCCATTTATTGACCATTGGCCGGTGTGGTAAAACTGCTCTTCCGGAACCAGAACCGTTTTCGGCAACGAGCAGCAAAGCAATGGGAGCCGCCGTGAGGGAAGAGCAGACAAACAATGGATAAAAAAGTGGGGCCAAGCTCCTAGCTTCCCTCATCATCTGGTTCTTAGAGCGCACCGGAATAGAAAATTGGTGAAATGAAATTCTAGTCATGAAAATGTTAATTAATTTTACTGCAACAAATTCGTGCTACTAATCTGTTATACATTTCATTATCATTTTAATTACACCGGATTGTGGGAGTAGCGAGCTAGAGCGCCCACCTAGAGAGAGAGAGAGAGAGAGAGAGAGAGAGAAAGAGAGCGAGTGAATGAGCGCGGGACACCTAGGTGCGCGGAATGGGTTTGATTCTTTGTTTGTTCGCCGGTTGGTTGGCTGGCTTTCTTGTCCAATTTGTAGCCCTAACTGGCAGCGAAAGATAGATTTTTTGTTGGAATGGGTAAAACGAGGAGGATGAGGTCGTAAATTATTTTTCCCCAACCGCCATTACTTTGCTCGACTGAGGATCAGCAGCGATCGGCGGGTTGGATAAGCTCCAGAGAATTTGTTCGCGATGCTGTTCTTTGGATGCTTGGAATTTGGGGGGGATTTTGGCATGGAATTAGTAAGGTGAGAATTTATCTCGGATAATTCATTACCCTTCAGAGCATTTCAATTCCTTTTTCGTCTACTCCTCAGGATGATCTAACATAGTATCATTCCTAGAGTAAAAACCTGGCGATTTACAGAACCCCGGAGCACATTCAACAATTCCAATCAATTCTCTGAAAATGTCTACACGTAAGCCTGCAACCACGAGTTGTTCGTTCGCAACCTGGCACCCCGGACCTAATCATGGCGCCATACGCTGATGGCGCGAAAAAAGTAATCAAATAATCCCCCGAATTGGGCTGTTGATAATAGCAGTTGACCCTTAACCGGGGGAGTTTGTGTACGTTATTGAGCCAATCGTACATGTACTTGGAAAAATAAACATCAATAAAGAAAGCGCAAGAAAACGTCGATCCCGTCTAGAGCTAGAGCTAGGTAGTAGCAATTAGGGGTGCGGCAGAGACATTACCGAAAGGTCTCCATTATCAGCAGAACCTGATCAGCTGTTTGTGTGGATTTGCTCTTTATACCCACTTGCCTGCGCTCGTGGTGGCAGGCCGCGTTCCTCCTCGGACATCGTTATCCGGAGCGATTGAAAGCACCTTCACGCAAGCATCGTCGATTGCATCGTCGGATCGGGATCGGATTGAGCTGATGATTGATTGCAATAATAATATTAGTATCAACAACATCGGTTCTCCGTGCTGCCCTTTTAAGCGCTTCTCGCACAAATGACACTTTGATGTACCGACCCGCAATTTGTTGGTGTCGGTACGCGGGAACCATTTTGCGATTATGTCGAGACTAGCGGTGCAGGGCGCTGGCTGTATACGGGGGCTTCATACAGAGTGCTCAGCAGCTGGTGTACCTCTAGGTCTGGATGAAAAATCTTCTTTCAATAGAAGATTTCTTCCACTTGCTCCAAAAACACCACACCACTCTCTCTCTCTCTCTCCCTCCGTCGTTCTGTTGGAGCCGTTTCGTGATTAGATTGCTCTACTATCCTCGTCGATACGGATGTGGAGTTGAGGTGGGTGAGGCACTAATGTTAAAAATATGTAGTCCCAGACTCTCCTATCCTGGTGCGCCTATAATTTTTTGTGCTTTTTATCTTTGCCACTGAATGAAAACGTGATGCTGCTGCTGTTGCTGCAGCACGATGACGACGGTGGTGTCCTTAGAAAATTGGCCCGGAACATGAATTTGCTCGCTTCGTTGCACGGAGCCTGCCAAAAAGGACATCAAGGGAGGATCAATAAAATCTCCCGATTTATGACCAACACGAGCACTCAGCTTTCACGGTGCAGTAGACTTCCCCATTGTGAGTTTGGCCGGAACAAGCATTATCACTTCGCCCAACACGCGTGTGTCAGAGCGCAAGGAATGTCATAAACATTTCGAATATATGACACACATCTATACCGGGGTCTGCTTTTATTCTTCCGCTCCTTGCATCCCCACACACACACCTTGTGTTCCAGTTTTGGAGGTTCCAGGTCTCCATCAGATTCCACCACCTCCAAACCCAGAGCCTGCATGCGTCAGAGTGTACATTATTTGTGAGCGCGTTCGCTCGTTTCGCGTTTACCCTTTTTTTCACCGCCAACGACCTGGAGCTGGTGCGAATTATCACGGGGACAATTAATTGGGCGCGAATTGGCAGGCAAAACGCCGGGCGGATGATGTTTGGCAAAGGAAGTTATCTTTTAATTTTTGCGACCGGCATAGAGTGTGTGCCGCCCCGTCGAGTGTAATTTTGCGCATTTCTGCCCTTGATTACATGCGATCGTTGCATATTGTTATTAAGCGCAGCAACACCTTCTGCAGCAACACGTTTTGGGTCGTTGAATACGCGACCAAATGATTTGCGAACAACAATTCACGGGTTTTGTTTGAACCAAAAGAAGGAGAATTGAGAAAAGAACTGCAGCAGACCAAGATAATAAAACGTCTTGATCGTTGCTACCTTCCTTAGCTTCCTGGGGTTTGGTGAAGCGAGCGTCGACTTGGTTAGCTGGAACGGAGCTGCCTGTTCTCCCGTGCATATGTTCGACCACCAGCTGACCCATCGACCGACCAACTACTACTGCTCCCCGCAGCTTTCCAATAGGGTGGTGGACATAAAATATGGATTCGATTCGGGGTTTTCGGTTGAAATTCGAGCCGAAGGCGAATATTGAAAATCTGTAATGGGTTTTTTGGACCCACCAGCGGATCCGAACTCGGAAACGCGAGAGAAAACACACGCAGAGCGCAGCTGAGTTTTGGGTGCAAAATGAATCAAAATGAATCGGTCCGGGGGCGCGGACTCCAGCGAGGGCTCGAAGTTCGCGGTCGGGTTTTTGGACGCGGAAGAGACAAAACAAGCTTCCCGACGTAAAGAATATCGAATGTACATTTGAATACTTCACACACACACGCGCGGGAAGCAACCAAACAACAACAAAAAGAGCAAAACAAAACAAAATCCTCGCGGACACCCCAATGCTGAACCCCACAAGGAAAGGATAAACGATATCAGCAAGAGGGAATATGGCATATAAATATTGCCGTACGAAACGTACGGACTATCATCGAAAAGAGGAGCAACAACACAACAGCAATATCACCAACGTAACACACACACAACAAAAAAACATACTAAAAACAAAATAAATAAATAAAGAACACAATGAAACACTACATGAATTCGTTCGGCTGTGTTCTGTGGCGGTGGACGACGACTTTTGGTTCTCTTTTTTTGGGCCCACCCGTGGCCGGCCCCAAACATCCCGTGGCCCAACCCCCCGTTCAACCCAGTCGCTGCCGTCAATCGCAGGCTACCAAACAAAATGGGAAAGAATAATTTATTTCATTTTCGGGTTTCGATCCGTCCGCCGTGTGGTTCCAAGCGGAGTGAAGCAAAAAAAAACCAAGCATTTGTTGTGTTCTCCCCGTGCTCGTTAGCTCTTGCGCGGTTTCGTCTAACATTTTCGGTAAAACAGGTTTACCTGTGTGCCCCACGTGTGCGTGTGTATCGGGGCTTTTGGTGTGCCGTTTTTTTGTTTTCATTTGCCCACCCCGTGTGTCTCCTGGATCATCGCCCCGATGAGATTCGGAGCAGGCAGGACCAGGCAATGTCCGCACGTCTTGCACGTTGCGTGTGTTGGTACGATCTACACGATCTCCGGTGGAAGTTACGATGCCCTGGTGAACGGCTGCCCTTTGATATCGGTTGAGTCGACTGCTCAACATTCTGCTTCAACACCGAATCACCGAAACCCTTCAGATAGTTGAGATTTAATGTGTCCCCACTTTGTTGGTAGCAGAACCCTTTCAACTAGAGTCACATTTTGAAGCTCCGGAACCCCACCCCCACCAACTCCGGGAGTTTGGTTTATGTGCGTACGCTCCATATCTGTCACCAGCAGATAAATACTGGCCGCGCTCTATCCTCCCCGCCCCAGAGAAATCCCTCAAACCTGGAGCGAAAGATGACAGCGCAGCTTGTTGTCTATTTTTATGGCAAAACAATTCGCCGTAGCCAACACACACAAAAAAGCCACTTGACAGCTACGGCTGAACAGGTTAAAGGGTTTTTTTATGGGTTCGCTCGAGATGACAATTTTGCTCGGTGCCGCATGCTTCAAATAGACTTGAACGGTGACTACCACCCAAAACCCGGGGCTATGATTGTTTATGAGGTTGAGAGTCTCTATAGCCCAAAACGGTTGATGGTTCCCCTTTGTTGATATCGATCCTGTGCTTTCGAGCGACGCCATGTTTCGATGCGATAACATTTATCGTTGAAGTTTATTCGATTCACCTGCTCTCCGCGGGCGCTGGTCGTCTACGCCTGTAGGGCGTTTGTTAGTTTTGTTTGGTGGCTTCGTTCGCTCGCACCAGTGATGGCGGTGCGGTAATATGGGCGCGCTGGAGTTAGAAGAAAATGGGGTATATGGAGTAAGCGGATTTGGCACAGTGTTTCAAATTTCCTGAACACCCTAAAATGGTGGCGGTGGGTGCCTCACGTCCTTCTCCCCTTCCACGCGAACGGCCATCACATCGTCGAGTAGGCACGATGATAATCGCCGCATTCTCGCCTGAATCCGCATTGGTCGGAAAGCCTTTGGCGGATTCTAATGGGAAACCGGGAGTGCGAGGTTGCGGGGTGAAAATTTCCATTATGTATCCCTCGAAGAAATGTTCACTCTGTTGGTCGAAATTGTCTTAGCTCCGCTTTTTCTTCAGGCACCGAAAACACACATTATAAGGTGCTCCGGACGCAGGTTTCGTGCTCAGGAAATGGTAGAATCCATTCCGAAACTGGTGGTGCAGCAAAGCCCCCAAAAATTCATCTTCCTTATCCACCAACAACAAAAAAACGGCCAAACCTGCGTTTCCAGCGGTGTTAACGTTCCGGGGTTTGTTTCGCCAAGGATTTGCAGCCAAAGTGGAAGATTTCGTATTTCCTCTTCTTACGTTCGCTGCTTACAGACGAACCGAACAATCAATCCGGTTTCCACCAGGTTTTGCCAGGCGAGGTTCCGAGCTTATTCTAAGGTGATTAAACTTCCCATTGGGAAACCTTTAAATATTCGCCTCTCCCTGCGAATGGCGTGTGTGTGAGCCGTTGGAATGTTTATCGAAAAATACTTTGAAACGCGCTCAAAACTCATTGACTCCTGCCCTTCGAAACGCTTGTTATTTCTGATCGTTCGCTGATGGTCATTCGAATCGAAGGAGATTTCAGCTTTTTTGTCCGTTGCGGGGAAGGATTTTTTCGCCTTTGCACCTTAATTTTCGCCGATCGTCTCGGTATAGTGGTGCGCGCGTGTAGGTTTCTTATGTCGATCTGTCTCTGCATCATTCGGTGCATATTTTTCAGCGCTATGCCCACACGCTGATGCTTCTCCACACCACACCGGGGACGGGACCTTAGGTCACGAAAGATCTAAATCCATTACGAACGGACGATCGGGGACGTCGGGCTTTCGTGCGTTTCGTTTTGATAGGGACGTTGGGCTGGGTGTGCATCAGACATTGTTTTGAAAAGGTCTCGATAGGAATTAAACACTGTTTTTGTGCCATGGAAAGCTCACAGGAACAGCGAACACGAAAACGATGAGACCTGGGCAGTGTACGTTACAATCTTTTGAATGAATCCTCGTTTTTGCTCCAATGGTCTCCGTAAAAGGGTGTAATATAGGAATTTAAATTTGTACTAACACTATCAACACTATACATCAACACACGCTACTGTCTGCATTCGACGATCGATTAGCTACGAGAAAAATAATGTACGAGAGAAACGGATGACAAATAAATATAGGATAACGACGTGTGCAGCAAACAAACAGCAGCGCATACACTTCAAGTGAGAAACTTGTGAAATGCTTTGGAAATTTGAAATGATTACTCGTTCTCCAAGTGGTGACGATTTATTTTTAACTGACGAAACGATCCCATCATTTCCGTTTCTGAGATCTGAGACTGATGACGAGAAGGACTCGCAAAAAAACAAACCTTCCTACACATAAAGGATGTCAAACAATTACGGCCAATATCAAGACTCTACGTTAGGTGGCCTTTAAAGCAAGAAAAAAAAAAAACGATCGTGATCGAGAACGTCAGGAATCGCGTCGGTACCTGCGCTCCGGATCACATTGACGATCGTTTTGAAAAATTAACTTCAATTATCTCGTTCACTTCGTCACCTGTTTTTGGCAGGGAATTGCAAAGAATTCGAGTCCCGGAGTTTCCAAACAGTAAGGAACCTCCTACTGTAGGCATGCTGACGAATGTTTTGGAGAGTTATCTCCAAAGATCATTTAACGACTACCACGAGGAACAAGGCTGTCTTGTCGGTCAGTCGAAGAAGATCCAATCTCTAACGCTAAAAACTAGTCTCCGATCAAGCAATGGATCACACCGAGAACTTCGAGATGATCATGGGATGTAGTAAATTCCAAATGGATTTCGCCTTACGTTATCAGGAAATGACTATAAATGTCACCAGATAATCGTGAATGATCATAAAATATGTTTTATGTCCGACTGTTTTGTGCCTGAACGCCCAGTCTCTGGACCCCACGGAACAGAACAGTCGGGGGTTTATAATATTTATTGAATTGGTTTTTATTTTCAAACCAAATACAGTTATTTAACCCTTTTTATAGGGTACCATTTGAATTATGACCTCAGAACCTGGGTGGTGGTGTTATTTTTATTATAGCTTTTTACACACACGCACATGATGAATTCTGCACTGTTTTTTGCTACCAATGCATAATCCTCGTGATGTGTGATGGATATGAAAAGAGCGAACAATGATACACCCCACCAGCAATGTTGGCCAAAAAAAAACATACAAAAAAAAACCCCGAAAGAAAAAAAAACAAACATTTATGAAACACTGAAGCTTCGAGATAACAAATTCTAGCCAAATTCAACACGAACTAAATAAAAAATATATTCCAATCCTTTTTGTTTTTAAATGAATCGCAATAAATAAATTTTACGCCAATCAAACCCGATTGTGCAACGAGATCCTGACATTTAAAAAAAAAACCAAACCGAAAAACGACTATATACCAACACAGCTAAAACAGAAAAAAACCTACCCGAAAGAATGACAAAAATGTTGCCAATATTTTATTGCTGGTCGACATATAAATATCCCAATGCAGCATTGAAACCAAAACCAAAGCCATACACTAGCCCAACCAATGGTTTGGTGCAGTTTTTGGCCGGGTGGCTGGCCTTCTGGTTCCACCCAACCCTGCACCGGGCTACACTGTTTGCAGAGACACAGTGTGCGTGTGGCTATAGCAATATTGCTAAACGCAAATGTAAACAAACAGAAAAAATTCAACTACAACAATTGAAAATATTACTTAAAAAATGAATACTATCAAAAAAAACTACAAAAGAAGATCATAGCGTCCTATAGAGAAACACAGCACCGCGGTAACGCAAGCACGGAAAAAGGCAAGAGGAAGAAAAGAGAAGGGAAGCGAGATTTGCGCGAGCGAATATGCTGAAAGCACTCCGCAAACCATTTAAAAAAAACACACACAAACAAACCAAAAGCCCCGAAAAAAGCGCCCCTGAAATGTCCAGAAATGCTTTTTTTTGACACACTTTTTTCCCTTTCTCTGCTTTCTCTGTTGTTTCAGGTGCATGAACTGTGTGATAATTTTTGCCATCGATATATATCGTGTTTAAAGGGTAAAATGCCAATAGATTTAGTGATTGACGAACGGGACACCACCAAACCACCAGAATTAGGCGGTGCCAATGGCGAGGGTAGAAGTAATGCAGATTCAACATCGCATACTGATGGAGCTAGCACACCAGACGTTGTGAGTACCCCCTTCGCGGGAGCACATGGTCCTATATTGGCGAGCTACAATGCGGTGGTGCACCCATGTTCGTAGTACGACTATGACCTTCTTGCAAAAACGAAGCGGGTGCTCACAATGCCCTGGGATAATGGCCAGAACTTCACTTGATCGCGCTGAAGAACTTTGAACAGAACAGAAAATTTTGCAAAACAAAACTAAAAACTAAAAACGAAAACAAAACGCTAAACATTAAAAAGAGAGAAAGAGAGAGAACGCAAACCGAGAGAGAGAGAAAAGAAAACAAAACCGAAACAAAATCAAACAAACAAATATGCTACAGCTTAAGCTATGTCAGATACAAACAAAAAAGAGAAGAGAACATATAAGAAAAAAAAGGAAAAATGCTACAAAATTAAAAGCATATACTAAACCGACATATGCACATAAGCCTACCATTACCATTTATACATTTTTTTTATTTCACCACATGAAAAAACCCAGAATGCGAAAAAGATATTACCTGAAAATGTCTTTTGCAAAACCAAAATTCATTAGGAATGAGTTTAAACAAAACCGTACTATTGAGATTAAAAATGCACACAAACACCTTAACACCTACACATATATATTTGCCAGCCCCCCATCCCTTCAAAAATAATAATAACTGTGGAAAATTGACTAGCTGAGCGTAAAGTTGTTGAAATGGAGATCCAAAACGGTGATTGATACAACATTTGCGTTACGGTGGTGCACAACACCACACTCACTCACTGACACAAATTACACGCATACCAAAAAAAAAAAAGCAACAAGCAACTACAAAAACATTCAGGAAAAAGGTTAACAAACACACAAAGTTTGGTAGGAAACCGGGATGTGTACAGTACACTTCGCCGTAACAGAGCAGACTAACCTGCAAGGAAAACTCAGCCAAACACTCCGCACTACGCATCGGTGTGCTGCCTACTTAGTTCGCATTGATGATTGCATTTATGATTTTAACTTTACATTTTTTCTCCAATTCCCTTTATTTTCCCATCCGTCGAGGACGAAATATGTTTCGGATCCTCCAAATGCCTCGCTTGGGATGCCCGAAGGATCAACCGAGTTGAGCGCACAATTGAGTTGCAACGGCCTGGCTGGCGGTAGTAGTAGCAAGCAGGTTGAGCATGCATTTGGTGGGCAGCTGTTGCACAATGCGACTGCAATGAGATGATTAATGAAGCGTTTGCATCACGTACAGAAGCTTCGGAGTTGCATACCGTGGACATTATATTTAAAATTAAAAGCTCGCTCGCTCACTCGCCTGCACATCATGCTGTGATGTCTGTGTGTGATCGAGCTCCAGCAGAAAAAAAACCTTTTCCCCAACCATATCGGGGTGAATTTGCATTCGAAGATATCTTGTTGCAGCATTTTTTTTGTTGTTGCCTGGTTGCATCTCCCTCCCTGTTCTGTATCTTGCTGAACACTGCTGTGGTACAGGCCACATTCACCTGAGCAGCCTGTTTGATCTGTCTCACGTAGGCGAAGAACACGATATAGCGTGCGTTTATTATGGTGAGCATGATGCAAAATGTGTCTGCCGAGGAAGAAAACATCGAGATAAAGCGAACGAACGACGTTTCCCCCGAACGACACAGGATGACCGATGATAGAATTGAGTACGAATCGGAAAACGCAACGCACAGTGCAGGGCAGAAGGCAGAACCACACAGGCTTTTAAACATGAAGGAATAATTTTTTAAACCGATTAATAAAATCGTAACCCCCAACAGACGCAGGCACACGGAGCCAGGAAACTAGAAGCACAAGGACATGTGTTTTTGTTGCACAAGGAAGAACTGAAAAGAAGTAAAAAATGGGGTGGATGAAAAATGGAACCCTGAACGAAGTAAATGATTGTTTTTGCACCAACTTTGCACTTTTCGCGAAGGAGTTGTGGTTGTTTGATCTACTTTTGCATCTCTTCGATGCAAAGATGATTTGCTTTTAATGCTAACAAAAATCTGCATGATGAATAATAAAAGAGATACGGATGCAATCACGTGCAATCGGCACCGCAGTACGGAGAGTAGTCGAGCGCTGATATATGCTAGTAGTAGGTTGTTTGAGTGTGAGTGTGCAGAGAAGCCTCCTGGAACTGAACAGTGTACAGTGAACAACCGGAAATGAGCAAACGATAATCGCAAAGAAAAAGCCAACCGACGCAGCACACAGTTTAAAAGTCAAACACCGGCAGATAAAGACAGGAAGAAGCGATAACCATGAAACCCCGTTGATTGTGAAAAATGTAAATAGTATTTCCGCGCATTGTAGAACTAGGACAGACAGTACCCACTCACAAGCGCAACCGTAGCATGTTGTACGGCGGTCATAGCAACGGTAGCAACAGCAACAGCAGTAGCAGCAACCGCAGTCAGAAGTCAGAAGCCGCATCGGGACAGTGTGTTCCAAGCTGTTAGAAGAAGGTGCATCGGCAGCAGTAGTAAATCGAAGGAACAAAGAAGTAAACAAATTAGTTAAAGCGAAAATCAGTCTGAATGCTGATGTAACAAAAATACGTAATTAGCATTTAAGGAATGCGCAGCAGACTGCACAGACACCACACAGATAGACAGCTCGAATTTTGAAAGCAAAGCAAAACCAACAAACATAAATATTACTCCTCAATGCGTATACGTAAAACAAAAAGCAGCCCCAGAACAACAACCAGTAAAGCATGGTATTTAAGCATAAGTCAAATAAGTCAAAGGATTGAAACACAAAAAAGCTAGTTGTGCAAACGGATTTTTCGGCTAAAGCAAACAAATGAAATAGAAAATAGCGAATCAAAATCGGAAAAAAGGTATAATCAATAATACAAATGAAAGCTCCAATGTTTTCGGAACGGTTATGAAAAAACAGAACAAAACCAAGATTACAAACATACACAACAAACAAGCAAAGCAAAAAGCATAAAAAAGCAAAGCAAAAAAAAAGAAACAAGCGAAAAGTAATACCAGCGAACGAACGAGATTAGTTTTGTAGCACTTCGTTTTTGCAAGAGGCCCATATAGCTCGCCAATTAGTAACCTGTTTTTTTATACATATACATTGACGTAACAATTTGGCAAAACGGTAATATTTCGTCCTCCACAGAGCCACTTCGTGTGTGTGTGTGTGTGCGTGACTGATCTTACTGATTTATTGACTAATATTTTTATCGCCCATAACATCCCCCAAACTCTCCACCCCTCCCCTTCTTCAGCACCATTTCAGTCACTCTAAAACCCATCAATATCTCAGCATTTGGCAGTTACTTTGCACTTCAAAACAAATCTCCTCCCTTTTTGTACCACGATGTCATTATTTTCTAAACATCATTTTTCTCCAACCGTTTTCCCCCCCGGGTGTTGCCAGCAATGCAATTGAGATTGTTTTTTTGAACACTGTATCACTGATCGGCGCACGCCGTGGCGGCGGTTATTGGAACTAAAATTTTAGATCCCGCTGGTCACCTACGACTAGTCATGCGATGTCGTATTCCGAGCGTCATTTTTAATCTCTCTTTTTCTTTCAGCTTGATCAATCTGTCTGCATTAAATTAAAAAAAAATTTTTTTTTTTAGTCTACCACTCCTTTTCCCATCCTTAACACATTCTTAACAATTTTGTTACAGTATGTTTGATTCTTGGAAAAGTGCTTGGAGAGTGTCAAATACTGAATTTGCCAAATTGTCACGTCACATTATTATTTTCTTATTTAGATGTAGATTTGTTCTTTTTGTTTATATTCATTATTACGTTGCATGCCCTTTTACAACTCTCAATGTGTCTAGATTGTTGCAATTTACTTTCAATCCTCCAATTACCAATCAATTCGTCCCCAACCAATTTTGACAACTGGTCAAACATAATGGTTGGCGTTTTAATGTCAAAGCGCTTAGTGACACATTAATTTGTGTTAATTAGGTGCGCAAAAAGTCTTCTCTGTTTGATGCATTATTCGATAGCAAAAAGATTTCTCGACTTAGGGTCTTGTCTTTAATAATTGGGGACAGTGATCGTTTCTACTCGCATCAAACCACTGATGTCGGGTCCTTTTTTCTCGTCTTGCCGGGGGTTTATAATTCTCTTGAGGGCTCTTACATATTTCCACTTAATTTTATTCCATTTCTCTATTTTTTTGTTTTGTATTGAAGTTCTTAAAGTCGACTTTAAAGTCGACATTCGCTCGATCGATCCCCACAGGGGAACTCTTTCTCTACTAAACGAATGAACAAAACGAATGTATGGGCTCGTGCGTGACGAAGTGTTATTGCTTTGTTTTTCTCCTGTACTTGTATATCAATAATTCATGAAGCAAAAAGGATACATTTAGCTAATTCTACATTAGCCAGCTTCCATTTCGAGACTGTTTCACCACACCATTTTCAGCTATCGCTAGCGATGTTTTTTTTTTAAATCTCAAACTTTGTTAACTTTGTGCTTGTTGCTTAAGAGAAAGATATATAACTAGTATTGAATCAGACGTTTCGTTTCACAAAAAGGAGAATCAATTAGCAATCAATTTGTGCAAAATCCTGCAAAACAAAAATACGTAATACTGACTGACTGTGACACGTTCGCGCTCTTTGAAAAATCAAAAGGAAGAGAGTAGCTAAACAAAAACAAACATCACGAAAAAAAAAAACATGGGAAAGGGGCAGCAAAGATAGGTTAATTCCTGTAACCATACGTAGCGGTAAGTGGTTGAATACTAAACTGTGGCATTACTAGCGAGCAAAGCGCGAAACAAATATCCTCGCCCTTTCGGATTAGGAGAAAAAGGATGATTACAATTAATCATTGGAATAGAGGAATGCAGCGCTTACCAAAACCCCGACACAATTCTGTGCGAAGGTTTTGCGGAGGCACCCAGACCAGTGGTTCTGTTTTTATTTTTACTTTGGCGTACGTTTTAGTAAGATGATGAACTGCTGGTGGAAATGAATCAAAATGATTAAGCAGAAGTAAAACAAAAGGAGGAAAAATTAACAAATTATACCCACTGTAAGCAATGCATTAAAACAATGTGGTGGTAAAATGAGTATACGATTTTTTAAAAAACAACTAAACAAACACACAGCTACTAAACGAAGCAGCAAAAGAAAAGAAAACGAAAAAAGGAAACCTAAAACACAACAACAAAAAAACTAACTAATTCGAGTATTAAGCTTTACAACAGTTTTGTTTTTAGTTTGTAATATCGTTTTACTTATTACCGAAGTCGGTAGAGTATTTTAACCGCAGGGGCCTAGGGAACAGACACATACACACACAAAAATACGTACAGAAATTATTGGCCGATAAGTATAATAAGCGTATGGTAAGCAGCAGAGTTATACGATTGAATAGGGCCATTGCTGAAGATTGCGACGCAGTGACCGAGTACAGATAAGCATATTATCTTTACTAATTCAATATATTTATCATCCCCCCGCGAGGTGTGGAAAGCAAGTGTTCGCGCAGCGGTTGTACGCGATACTGCATCAAATTTGCATTTAGAACGCTCAGAAGCAAGCAAAACACAAACTAATCTCAAATCGTTGGATGCTTGCACGACTGGCTGAAAGATGATGAGGAAAAAGAGATTGGCGTAGGCAAACGAAGAGGAAAACGAAAAACCCCCAATACGGAAACAATACCAACAAAATACATACGTATACCAAGAGCAACAAAACAGATTGCGTGATGATGAAATTGTAAATGTATACCTAATTAAAGTATTTTTCATAACACAAAGCAAAACGCAGAAGCAAACTATTGCTAACTAAGCCTGTCACAAAGGGCGCGAGCGCGCCAGTGATTTCTATTGGCTTTGTTAAGCAAGTTTAGTGTGTAGGGCAAAGCAAACACTGTCTCGCCGCTGGATGCAAAAGGACAACTGGTATACTCTAAAGCTCTAGGACACACGCAAACAAACACGGTGGACAGAATGACAGTTGGCACGATCGGACGAACAACGAAGTCGGGCGCCTCCATTTCGCGGTGATCGTGCGGCGTCACTAAAGAACAAGCATAATTTATTCTTACCTCACTAATCTGTCTGTCCAGAGCGGGGGTGTGTGTGTGTTTCGCGAGCGGTTAGCCTAATTGTGTGCGTGTGTGTGCGTGTTTGGAGGGAAAATTTTTATCTACGTCGAAGACTAATCAAATCCATCACCACCACCACCACCACAAACACTTTCCCTGCAGTGGAAAGGCTGGAAAATTGGAGAAAAGAAACAAAGGAAAACGAAAAAGAAAAAAAGCTACTAACACAACAAAGTATACGATGAGGTGCGTACATGCAAGATGGCGCACATCAGCACACAACCAATCAAACTATTATTGAGCATAATGTGTTTTTTATTTGTTCTCTCTCCTACCATCGATACTAACCTACCAATTCTAATCGCGAGGCGGGCTGACACGTTCAACCGCCTGCCGCTAGTTTCCGATACGCGCTCAGTTAGCAATACCTTGTAAGTATGTAATATAATAAATACGCGAAACCGCAAGCGAACAAATTGATCGAAAAAACGCATTTTATGCCGAGTAGTAGAAAACCGTGAGGGCAGCAGTAGTAGCAGGCAGCAGAAATGATTATATACGTACATATTAAACGTAGTGCAAGCTAAGGAACTAACAAAATGTAAGGAAAGCATACCCCCCCTCCCCCACCAGTTTTTTCCCCATCCCCTTTATGTTACCTGCAAATCCCAACGGTTTTCTTGATCCTTCTTCGCCCTTCTGGAGATAGCTATCCCAACAGTATCCTATTGCTCCCTCAGAAAGCAGACAACAAAAATAGAATCTCGTACTCGCTTGCTGTAATGATGTGTTGGAAGTTTAAACTTTCCTTTCCTGACGATTAATCCCTCCAAAGGGACTCAACTAATAGCTCTTCGTTTACTAATTGCCAACAGTGTATACCTATACGAGTTAGTTGGTTTGCCACAGGAACAAAAACAAAAACAGAATCGTATCAAGAAGCGATAGTAAAGTATCCTGACCCACACCACCAGTGCGACCCAAACCATCAAAAGTCAAGCGAGGTGTGGGGGGTGTCCTAGCCAAGGCATTTCTTACTTACTGGTGACTACTGGATTGGAACCTCAGCAAACGAAAATGCATTTAGTACATAGCGAGAGAACACACGCATGGTATTACCATACTTAAGATACTTAACACCAGAGCAGGTAGTATATATATATAGAGTAATGCCAACATACGTAACTAATCGCGGGAGAGAATGGGCGTTTTGCAAGCGAGGGTGTGATGAAGGACATTCATGAAGCATGAGGCAAAAAGAACGAATATACGTAACTACGAATGTACGAATAAGTAAGTTGATGGCAACTGCTACTAAATTATAGACTGTGGGCAAAGTTTTTTTTTATATAGCAAATGTTATGTTTTTTTAACTTCTTCTTCGTCTCTAAAAGCAAAACTTCTTTTTTATAATATATGTATGTGTAAAATTCGCTAAAAAAACGTTTCGTGTTTTTCTTGTGTACTGTTTTGTTTTCTTGCTACAACAAAAAAGCATTTGTTAAACCATGAGTAACGAAAGATCTCCCTCGAGAATTTGGGATGTCGCGAATCCCACAGCCTGCGAAAGGCTGAGTTCTCGCGCACAAACGAGAAAACCGTACTCACCAGGACCAGGAAAACACTGCGGCCTGAATGCTGCAGCCTGATTGTGATTTGTGAACCTCTCTCTGTAGCCATAAATGTAGAGCGTTATCAAGAACAGGCCCACATCTGGCATCAAACAATAAATGATCAGGTAAAATTGAACTTTGAAGTACATTAGGGAGAGTTTCGGTCACCTACGATCGTGCGGACTCAGGGAGTGCATCAGTCAGATTAGGCGTCGGGGAAACGATAAATCCATTTCTTCCTTGTGTTAGTTTCTGTACAAGCAAAAGTCGAGATACTGAACGATGAGTTTAGTCGAGCGTGAGGAAGTCATCATCCGCGAGACGGCAAAAAACAGCATCAAACTCCTACCAACTCATGTACATACACACCTATTATACGTAAACCAGGCTCGAGCTTTGATCGCATTCAAAATGAAAATTCGAAAGCATAAGCGTAACCACAAAGATCCTCCAAGCAGCAACAGAGGTGAAGAAGATCTAGTATACGTAAAGTACAAGCTGTTTCTCTTCCAATGCTTCCTACGAGGATCCCCAAATCCAGCAGCTTTTGTCTTCGGGATCTTCACGCTTCAGGTAAGCGCAAGAGGAAAAAAAAGTGTATTTAAGAAACAATAACAACGAGGCCAATTGCTGCAGACCAAATTGCAGCAGGAAGTGTAGTTGATCGAATGTTGAACGATGTAGTCTAAACGATTCTCGCGCGCCTCAACGGGGAGATCTCAAGACAAAAGCGAACACAAAAGGAAGGAAGTCAGGAGAGGATTTGGCGGTTAGGATGCTTTGTGTTATCCCTCCGTTTTCCACACTCTATCCAGGGCCTATAATTCCCCAAGCCCCCTCCCCTGTTCCAATTTTCCATCCTTCCATCTCCCACCCAAGTGGTCGGATTCTCGCTCCACTTCCGACGTGCAACACATTCCCAGAGACGGGAGGAAGAGAGAGAGAGAGAGAGAAAGTGAGGAGGAGGAGAAGTTTTCACGCAGGTTACGAATCCTTTTTCCAGAATCTCCTTTTAGCATAAAACACTTTTTTCCATCATCTCATATACCTCCTATACATTAAATAGGGTATTATTAAACAAAGAATTAAGCAAAGAAGCAACAAACACAAAAACAAAATCTACGCGATATAAAGAAGAAGAAAAAAAGAGGAAAAACAACACAAAACCCTTCCATGTGCTTCCTTGTGTTTTTCCATGTTTTCCTTCCGTTCCGGGTTCGGTTCTGTGTTGTAAGATCGGGCGACAAAATTTTTGTTTGACGCGATTTTTTGAGTTTTACCCCGTACTCCGTCGTGTCGTGTTAGAAGATTCAGTTATTAGCGCTCGGATTACTATAATAATGATTACAATTACACAACACAGTTTAGTATGATTATTATCGCAGCGCAAGCGTTTTGAATTTAAATTACTTACATGTATGTGATCGGCGAGTGAATCGATCGCATCGAGTGCGGGCCAGGATCGAGCGCGATTGTGCAAGCGCATGTGTATGTGTGGGCGTCGTCAGTAACTCATGATATTATGTATTTTGTCTATAAAGAAAAAAACAAACAAACAAACAAACAAAACGTGGTGAAGCAAAACATTATAAACTAATATTTAAACTATTTTTTGACAAAATAAATGTTTTGTTGTTGAAAATAAAAAAAAACCCATCAATCGCTTATTTCCCCCTCCGGGTGTGTTTTGTAATGAGTACTGTAAGCTATCGAGCAAACTTTCCAACAAGTACAAGTTATCATCGCAAATTGAGAAACCATTCATCACGCACACACGTTCATTCGTTTTGTTCATTCGTTTCATTCGTTGAAAGCGTTCCCTCTCTGCCATCACCGTTTACAGATATTAATACATCATCTTTCAGCTTTAAACAACGTTAGGTACGTTTTTGATTGCTGCTGTGAACCTGTTCCCACAACAGTTCGATTGCGGGTACACAATTTTCCAACAAGCCAAACAATCCTCCCCCTTTATCGCTCACAGCAACCATCCAACCGACTGCAACAATGTTGGAGATCAAACAACCTGTTTGGGGTACCTCCATGTCCCACGCACGGTTACTGATTGAAACATATCGAACACAGGCTGTTGGTGGCTGTCTACCATCGGGCGAGCAATCGGCGTCAAGTTTCGTTTAATGTCCACCACCATCGTTCCCCATATATCCCACCACCACGAAGCACTCCTCTTCTGGTTTTATGCTGCATCATAAAACGGTATCCGATTATGAAACATTGTCACTCGGATTTTTTGTTTTACGACTGCAGCACAACTCCTATCTTGTTGCGCTCGTCGCGCTATCTCCTCTCTGCTATTCTGGCATCGCACACGGAACCGCACTCTCCAGTGCACACTAATCATCATATGCTTCCACAAAGCGTGCATAGGGCGAACAGATGAGCTGCGAAACGATGCGTCCACAGTAAACGTCCAGCTGCCAGCAATCCCATCGTTATCCCATGCTCATTTGCCCGAACCTCGGCAAGTGCTTGAAACGGGTGGATCTTCTTCTGCGGTCGTGAAGTTTTTCCCCACTGTGGAGGCGGAAGTTTTACGACTACGCGTGTGCGATCGAATCCCATCGCAGCTAATCGAAATCGTTTGATGGCCGTAATAAAATTTACAACCCACTTCTTCCTCAACCTCGCCACCATTTAGCCGTTTGATAGGCTATTTTTTATGCGTGCGTGTGTGTGCAGTTTGTTTGTTTACACTTGCTGCAAACAAGATGCAGTCTTGGCACACATTAACAGTTTCCAATAGAATAAGTTGCTATAAAAAAATCGACACACACACACAAGGTGGACAAAGTGTGTAAAGGCTGCTTTTTTTTTTCAATCAACTCACCATCGGAGAGACCTCTGGTCTGGGCAACGGTCTGTTTGGATAAGCTATAGCAGGTATCTTCTGTTTGGCTAAAGTCGCTCACAGGCAGAGCCAGGGGTTTGATGTCACAGCTGCTGCTGCTGCTGCTGCTGCTGCAAGCACCTGCTACCGGGCTCTGTGGGATTGTGTTGTTTTAGGCCGTTACAAGTAATAAAATTTACAGTCAATTTTCATCAACCGACGGCGGTGAGGGAGAACCAGGAAGAGGCGGCAACAACGAAAAAAAAAAAACACTCAATCCTCAACCTGACTAGACAATAATCGGTCCACCATCACTGCCGGTTCCGGCAACATGTGGTAACATCTGTGTGCGTAACATCCTCCTCCTAGATTTGGATGCAGAACCTTTGGTCCTTGCAGAAAATGGTCCTCGTGGACGGGAGCGCAAGCCAAAAAAAAAAGTGACAACTCATCCTAATAGTACAGAGACTTCCACTTCCTTTTTTGTTGGTACTATCTATCAACTTGTCATGCTCAACCTGTCCCGAAGTTACTCCATTCAAGAGCAGATTGTTTCTGCAGGTTATATTGTTGTGACGTTTGAGATACACTTCCAGTTGGAAGTATTTAGGGGTGTATGATTGTTTTACCGTTGGATGCGTTTTACGATACACCATCATTCGGGTGTACGCAAGATGGTGGTGCATCATCGTCGATTGAATTCTAACGTTCGAGAAGAAGATTTTATAGCCCGCGATGGTTTACATCCATAGCGATCGAGCGGTGTTTTTTGGTTTGGATTAAACCGTTAAACTTTATCCCCTTTTCGCCACCCTTAATCGTGTTGCTTCCTCCACTGAAGATGACTTGCTCGTTGACCAAGAAAAACTCTTCCACCGTTGGATTGCTTCCGAATAGCGCGAAAGCCATAAACCCCTGAAGGATCAAGTTTTATAGCACACATTGGATACCGCCGACGCTGCCAACGCAATCCGAGCACTACATCAAGAGTTCGCCCATGGAACTTGGTGGTCTTGGAGTGTTGAAAATCAAATCAACCAAACCTCATCCTTTTATTAACCGGGGCTGTTTTGTAGGGCGAGACCGAGAGCCGATTTTATGATTGACTTCTGATGCGGTCGAACCACCATCAACGCAAAACGAGCAAATTGTTTGTTTACGTATGGTTAGGTTTATTGGGTGTCTTCAAACCGACCGTTACACCAAGGTTCCAAGGTGGCGGTACTGTCGACGGGGGTATCATGAAACTGTCTTACGGTTTGCGGTTATTGTGACGATGTGCACTCTTTTTTATGGTTTATAGCAACATTTGTTGCTGCAATATCATGTGCCCAGTGTATGCATGTTCGATGCGGTTTTTGTTTTAATTGCCTCCAGAAGAGACTTCAATAGCAAGATAATGGGAGGACAGCTCGTAACATATTGCCCGAGCACCCGAACACCAAAGCGACACACGCAATTTTGATATCATCCCGTGTTGCTCGTGTGCAGCAGTGTCAGTTAGTCTGGCGGGGCTGCAATTATTTGGCCGAATAAAATGCTCTTATGGCTTCAGCACTTTGTGACCGACAATCTCCGACGTTCGTGTCAGGGGAACCAACCTTTTTGGACGAAACAACAAAGCAAATAAAAAAAAAAAAGTAAAACAAGATCACAAATCACTCCGGTTCCTCTCGGATTCGACAAATGCACCCAGAAATGGTTATGATCCGGATATTATGCGCACGGCGTTTTTTGTGTGTCTTGTGTACATATACAACGCACGTCTTCAGACTGTCGCGTGGCCCCGGTTTTATGTTACACAAACTTGCATCGATGCGTGCATGCGTGCACTTTTTCGGCTGGAAAAGCTGACCAACAAACCCGGGCCCCCGAACGGTTTTGAATTACGGTGTGCTGTGCAAACTGACGTTGCAGTTCGAGGTGCATTATGCATGTGAGCGCGCGTGCACGATCCGGCACGGCATCATCATCATCATCATCGACGTCATGATGCAGCAACCGGTGCGACCGGAGCTCGCCTGCCGTCCCGCGTATTGTCCCACCCCACCCCCTCCCGGTTTCGGATGGTAATTGATGTTTTTGAGCCTGCCGTTTGCTGAGCCGCTTTTCGGGACACAGCGTGCCACCGTCGTCGTCGTGGTGGTCGGGGGCCAGCTTAATTTTGGCGGTACGGGATTCAATGTCACTTTTATTTGCCCGCAGGATGTATGATGCGACCGATACTGGATCGGCTTTCGAGCATGAAATTGCACTCCGGTTGGCCCCATTAGACGATCGGCTCTTTCGCCGGGGTGTGAAATTTAATGCCCTTTTTTCGGCGAGAACTAAGACCCTGAGGTTTTCGGTGTAATAATTCAAGCAAAGAGTGAGTTGGTTTTTTGTCGAGCTACTCCTTGCCTTTAGGAGGCTGAAATTTATCCGACCACACTGTTCTTAACTTTGCGTGTTGGTGTGTGACCAGTGTGCGCTGCTTCTCAATTTTAAAGACCCATCATCCCAACCCGGAGTGATTGATCGAAGAAATTGCCTGTAATCGTGTACTGTGATCTGATGCAGACACTGGCCATTACGAAGACAGCAGCAGCAACAACAAAAAAATACGGAAGTTCAATCCCAACAGATAACAAGATAGAGAAACTTCCTGCTTGTAAAAAAGGAACTCATTTTCCTATACCATCGGAAAATCGAAACTCCTGGACAACTCCACCCGGCATCAAGACGAGAACCGAGACACAAAAACACCATTAATTTTAACGTAATAGCTTCTCGCTAGTCGCTTCCTGCTGGCTGCTCTTGGGCTTTTCGTGTCTTCGTGCCCAGGCGACAGACATTCTAATGTCCCGCCTCACCCAACGATAGACATTGGACGGCTAGAGCGGCGAGTTATAGGGTGTCCAAGTTCCGGAGCGCTCTAGTCCGACAAAGGTTGTCCCCATGGTCGGATAATTGATCGCTTGCAAAAGCGCATCGGTGGAATGGTTCAATGAACGGTTGAACGATTTTAGTTGAGCCACAAGGAACTGTACTTTCTGGAGCGGGTTGTAGGCGGATGGAAACACTAGGACCACACCTCGGGTCCTATCGGGTTGTTTGCCCAGAACCAGCAGAAGAATGTCATTAAACTGTCATGTAGCAATGGCGTGTGCGCTTGTGTTCCTTGCGGCGGTAAGCCTCGTCTTAAGCCGCCAACCGGGCTATTATGGGCTTGTTGATCGTTCGGCTTCTTGTTGTTGTCTCTCCAGGACACTCGCCTCTCGCCGACACATTCCTATTGGATATCCTGCAAATGTGCAACCTATGCAGCTTCATGAGTCATGAATCAATCGTTTTGACCGAGTGTGACTTGGTCCATCTGCGAAACTGTGTATTTGCTTTTCGGCTCAGCTCAGCTCTGAAGGGTTCTTCCCTGAAGAACATATGTTCCTGATGGTACATTTATCGAACCCCCTGGCAAACGGCTTAATTCCCGTTCGATAAACACAAACAGCAAGCAAGTTCCCTCCCTATTAGTTGCTGTTTCGTCGAGAAGGATTAAGGACTGTGATTTGATTTGTGCTCCAAGATTCCTCGGAATCCCTACTGCTTCGAAAGATTGTGAGATGTTTTCTTAAAACTTCTCAAGACAAGACACTTATCCTCCGCTTCCCCAAATTCGCACATCCACAGAACGCCCCTGCTATAAAAAGCAAAGCGACAAATGAGTGTTGTTGCTACACATCCAATACTCATCAAATCGCCGGGTGGTTTGCAGTGAAAGCTGCAGTCTTTTGAAGAATAGTCCCTACCGTCCGTCGTCCGAGATGGACACTTGACGTGCCCTTGCACACAGCGATGCCCTCCAACCTTCTCGACCACACGTCCTCGTCACACTTGATTGCTTCTAAACGATGTCAAATCGGTCCAGAGATACTTGGCTTTCTACCCAACCACAGACAAACAGCGACAGAACAGTGGTAATGAAATTCGAAAACCCACTTACCCATACTTCAACTCACTGGATCATACGTCTTCTTGGGCGGGATGAATTTCATTACCAATTTTCCTGCGGAAAACGCACCACTCCCGGGTCTCCCGGACTTTTCTTCACCGGAAATCTTCCATCCAAAGCACGAACTTGCCAAATCCTGCCCAGCAATCGCAATATCGCTCGCCCAGGCGATGTTTTAGTATGCATCCACTGTTTTGCACAGCCTTGCCCGAAAACTGAATTACCAAGCAATTATCGAATTTCCGTCGGAATTCCTTAATCGTTGCCGTTGTCGGTTGGCAGCGGGCGTAGAATAATTCCCAAAAACTGTGTACCCTCTCCCTCATCGAACATGCGGGATCTGCAGATTTCGGAGCTGTCAAAAATGTGGCGTCTATAGTTGGAGGGATTAAGCAGGGTTACTACGGAGCAGTCTTACCCTAGCGCTCGCGAGATGGACGTGCACGGTTGTCGCACAGCCCAAGCGCTCGATGAGAACGGTGTCGCCGCGTCTCTGCGTGTGTCCTTCAATATCCCGGGGGAGGACGTGGACACACGCACCGACACGCCCGATCATACATTCTTCGTTCATTCGTGCAAAACGTCATAATTTACAGACATACTTATGCTACGCACGTAACAATCGTCCACAGTCCACGTATCGAGAGCGTGGGATGCTGCAGTCCCACGAAATTGGCCGAGGGCGTACAGAGAGAAGGTGTTTCGATCCCTCCGGGCATTTTGCTAAATTCTGTCCACCCGCAGCACCTGGCGCCGCCTCGCACTGCATCTTTCCCAAACACGCATGACGTCCAATATTGTGATTAACGCTAATTATAACCGAAACACAGTGCTTAAATCACTTTGGAACTAATAACAATAATAATGCCAATCATAATTCCTTTGCCGCATCCACCACGTCCTTCCGTTCTCCCACCCCTGGAGAACGGTATATCCCTCGGGGGGAGTTTTCGCCAACAGGCCTGGATTCTGGGTGAAGAATTTTCCCAAACATAGGCAGCCTTTTTCCCCGGTTACATTTGATGGGAAACTGGAGAGAGGAAAATTATTACACAAACAACACAAGGTGTAGTGGTGTATACCGATTTGCGATGGAAAACCCCGAAGCTTTTCCCCAATCAACACGCAGCAAATGATTTGGTCCCGCTTGGGTTTTCTTTCACGTCGGGAAAAGGTAGCATCACCCCCGTGTCCACGTGACCAATTTTTCCAATTTTCTTTTCCTGGTTCAAATCAATCGACCAAATGCGACATTCCTTCGCAAATCCAACATTTCATCGCTTACGGTATCCCCTACTTTTTCCCCCCCAATTTTCCCATGCCCATTTGGAAGGTTTGTTCACCGCGCCGTGAACCTGAATGGATGGTTATCGAAGCGCAAATGTAAGGGGTTTTTGTGTAAAAGCGTCCCTATACAAGGCTTACCCGTGAGGGCTTAAGAAGAAAATTCCACCAACGTCAAGCTTCCCAACGCGACGCAGTAGCAGGATATGTTTTCCTTGTAGGAATGTTTCCTTTTTCTGCCCACTGACACTCGGCTCAAGGTATAAGACGCGAGCCATTAGTTTCATTCCTTTTCGTTCCAACCATTTCCAACATCGTCGCCGTGTTCGGTCGTCGACGTGTCTCGCAATGGGGTTTGCACCCTCCGCGTTAACGCGACCCCGTGGCGGGAAATGCGCGGTAGACATGAAAATTATGAAATATGATCGCATCTTACTTCGGCTTTCACACTAATGCTTTTCTGATTCCCTTTGGGTTTGGCAGCCCGGGGAAGCGAAAAAAGAGGAGAAAATTTCCATTATCGTCCTTTGGCACCAGTTGTCCCCAGGGGAGTTGTACGGTTCACGGCCGCCTTTCACTACTCGCCTTTCGAGGTTGGTTGGCGTAACAAAACTCATCCACTTTTCTCCCGGCCGTTGGGCAATCCTGAGAAGCTTGGTTCGGTTCGGTGTGTGACACACCTTCTACTGGTATGTGTTAAATATGTTAGAATTTGAAACAAAAAGCTTTTGCGATATTCAAGGAAGAGTGACTTCGTGCTTAGTCAAATATTTTAACATTGTTCTGGGTCCTCGAAAACTAAATATACCTTTCGCAATATCACATGCACCATTATCAAAAAGTGGTTTCCTGTCAAAACAATCACAACTGCTTGAAGTACCTTGTGGCAGCTACATCCCAGGCTAATATTAATAGAAAAACATAAGATTTCGATTATGGTACCCTGCGTGAGGGTGTCATCAGCGCCGCCTGATGCTTTTACTACCGGCTATTGTTGCGCTTATTGTTGTTAATACCATTCGCGTACCATAACGCACACAACCTGGTGTCCTCCAGCATCCCTGTGCGTCTTCCGGTCCCACAAACTCCGCACCCAACTGTGGCCAAATCAATTTCTCCCCTTCGTCAAAACGCTACAGTCTCAATCAAATGCAGACCCTTTCGAGAAAGCCCCGAACGCCCGGATGCTGCAGTACATGAATGGCCGTGGAAAATCCTAACCCCTGACGCACCAGAAACTCCGGGGGAAAAATTCTTCCCACCGAAGTCGTCACCCTCCCCGACTCCCGGGGGAATTTCCCGCGGAAAGCCTCAAGTTCCCCGGCTATTGACTGCGGTGTTTCGAAGTGGCAACGTCTGTCTGCCACCGGTTATGCTATCTTTATTATTTTTATTTCTGTTCCTGGTCGATACAACGGTGTGAAGAGTAAATTGACGCCAATTACCAGCCGGGGCGGCGTACAGTAGCCACCCTCTCTGCGAACGCTGTGCGCCATCTGCAGACGCAAACATTCTGGGGTACACAGCAAGCGAACGCGCGACAACAGTCCCTCGATGGGTTTTCCCTCATTTTCGACAGTCCCATGGGCTGGCGAAGGCTTCAGAAAAAAGGGGCCTCCCTCGGTCCGGAGTAATCCGCGGGCGCAGCTGCGTCCCCTAGTTGCGATGCTTGGAAATCGGCCAAAGGACCAGGCCGAAGGGAACAGCACCACGAAAGGAATGTTGGCGGCCACAAATGCCACTGCGGATGACGTGGGCACAGCAGCATTTGAATTCGACACCTTTACTGCCGGGTGAGGGTGAGTGCTCATTGCGCTCAGGATTACCAGCCCGAACACACACCGGACCGGGACCGGTTCTGGTAGATTGATCTGGTTTGAAGGAGGGTGTGGTCGTTGGTCCTTCGTTGTTGAGCGAACCACACCAAGCATAACATTTGCTATTGTTTCTGAGGCGTTATTGAAATATTTTCTTTTCTCCTGCCACCCGAGCATAGGGCATAAGACATTTTCATCGGCAAATCCCGAGTACGGCCAGGGAGGAAGTGTCCAGAAATGTAATTAAGCAGCGCGGAGAGCCATTCAGCCCTCAAGTTCCGTTCCCGGGGATTGCTTGGACATCTCGGCTAAATCTTAGCCTCAACCCCGGGCTTTTGGTGGATGGATGCTGGACCGACCGGAAAAACTTTTTCCACAACAAACAACAAGAAACAATGCGTAACGAGAGAGAGAATGAGTGCGAACGGGAAAACCGGAAACCGGTTGGGGAAGCAGGGGAAAACTTTTCTCGGAGACAGGGACCCGGGGGGTGGCCGGCAAAAGCAAAACAAATTAAGGGAAAAACTGTGGCTAAATTCGCCACGCTTCTGGCGCCGTGTTTGGTCCGAAAGGTACCTACAAACTACCGTGCGGAAACAACAAAAATCTCAATTATTTTCATTATTAACATTCCCCGTTCGCATTTGCACTGATAACCGTAAATCATTAGATGTGTTTTCTGGGTGGTTCTGCCTGCTGATGCTGCCGCCGCTACTTCCTGTGGATGATGGAAAAGTTTACCGAAAGTGTGGTCACTCGCACGGGGTGGTCGGTGTGTTGTCTGGGGTGGAGTGGTCGAATATTAGGTTGTTCCATTAAATCTAGTCCACACAGGCTCTCGTAATGGGCTTTCCGTGCTAATGAAAACTTATAGCTATAGCTTTCATCATCCGTAAAGCGTAAGTGTGGTGGATTTAGTAGCGATTACTGTGTGCATGATGCGCATTTAGTTTGTTCGTTTAAGTCACGCACTAACAAGGCCACATCATGTAAAGGTTTGTTTTTTTTTTTGGCAACCCTGCTACAAAAAAGGTCATCGAACGGATAGAAAGTACATTTTATTATATCCATACCGACCCCGGGTTTAAACTGTCCAGTTCAGTTCTGTTTGCCCGTGCGTGCTCGTATTCGTTTAAATTATCTTGTTTTTGTCCTCGTTTTTCTGTTTGCTTCTTCTTCTTCTTCGCTATCTTTATTCCCGGATTCTCCCATTATGTGATTACATCCTTCCATGTCACGGCGATAGAGGATGACATACAATTATAACACAATCAGATATTCATGAAAAAATCCCATCAGATAAGCAGGCGCTGCCTTTTAGCCGACCGAAGGACTCACGGCGGTCGGAAATTGGAAGAAATCGACTCGAGTATTGCATTTTGATGCCGTATGGATGTGCATCATTTGAATAAAAGCACACAGCGAGCGACCGTTTTGCTTCCCGGGGGTGGGTGTCACGAGACATTTTTTTTTTTGGGTTGTCGGTAACTCCATCTTTACATTAGTTTCGTCTTTCGAATGACTTTTCGAGGCTTCCCAAGAACGAGGACAAACGCATATCGGCGGTCCATTCGGTTGTTATCATCGGCTTTTTCGTTTGGGGACACTTGAGCAAGACTTCAATCGCTTTTCTGGCTCCGGTCACCAAAAAGGTTAATGGTGGAAAAATTGCTTTGCTGAGGCAAGAAATTGGCGGTACTGTAGTTGCCGTCAACTGTCGCCGCCATTACCTTACGGCTCCGATAATGATGACGTCGAAGGGGAATTGATAATGTTTGTTTGAGTTTTTCGCTCTGCACCAAGTCTTCCTTCGAAGGGAGACATTTTCGAGGACAAATGAAAATAAATTTAAAAAACCACATTTTCCTCCCCCGACAAAAAAGTCCTCCAGAACTCGGACTAGGGGCATCAGCCGAAAAGGGCACAAAAAAAAAAACAAGCCCAACAAAATGTCCTCGACCGCCAACCGTGCCACAACCTGTGTCATCGTGTTTTCTGTAGTGTCCTGTGCTCAGTAACGACCGCCAGCTTATACAGACAGGGGGACCCATCAGTTGGGCCGACCGGTGGAACAGTGGTCCAGTGAGCAACGCGCGGTGATCCACCGCGATTGATCAATGCCGCCATAAAGGACGACCGTATAAAGAGCCGATGGTACCGATGGTCGGTACAATCTTTTGGGGTCCCTTTTTTGGCATCGCTCCAGAAATCGGTTAACTTTCGGGGATGTGTGGTTTGCTTTTTTTTTTATTTCTGCGTTGCTGTGCTTTGTTTTTATTTCACTTCACCACCCAGTAGTGTGGTTGGGGCATTGTCCACTGTTTGTCCCCGGTGATCGTACCGCCGTACCGCGCATGTGTTGCTGTTCGGTGGGATCGGCAGATGAATGCATGAAAAATCGATTCTTTCTATATCGCCCTCGCCGGATCGATTTTCCTGCCTTTGTTTCGTGCCCGTACCGGGGTACGTTTTTCCACATTAAAGGGCGCTTCTTGCTCTTGCCGTACGGAACCTCGTTCGCGACCGCAGTATGCCGGTGGACAACAGCACAGTAATCTGGGCTTCGGCCATGTAACGACATCGCTTTAAAGGTGGTCCTCGTACATGCAAAATACCCAGACACACATACCCAACGATTTGGGATCATTATTTTTCGGTAGACTTTTTTTTTGTGGGGTCTCGGTTTTCTCTATAACTTCTTCACCGAAAAACTCTTCCACACAACTGGGAAACGATTGCTGGTGGAATGTTTACGCACCTCCACGTAGAAACAAATACGCTACCCATGAAACTGGACCACTAGCACGTGCCCGGGCGTTGAAGATAGCACAGCGGGCCTTGATTAACTGCTTCGGAAATGGTGGAAAGTAAAATTTTCCCCGACTCGATGCGTAAAATTATCGATCGGGACCTGAGTTCGTCGGTATGAATGAAGGGCACGGAAAATTTGCCCACTCATCTCTCGGCCGGCCTTGAGGTGGAGGGGTCCCCAGTTCTGCCATGGTGGGGGCATCGGTTGCTTTCTCGTTTGGCTACGCGCCCGCCGAAGGTGTCCGGCGTCGTACATGAACGTGCTTTGTCATTGTCACTAAAAACCTTTCTCAATGGGAAAACGTCGACGCGCAGCTCCGGGCTGGAAAACCTGGTAGGCCTGGGAGACCTGAAGCTGGCAGAGCATTGTAGTGTTGATGCTCTTAAAGAGACGCAACACCACCACGTGGGTAATAAACGGAGGGCTGTGTCATAAATTTTCGCGCCTTCCCAACCGCCAAAAGTGCACCTCATCGTCGTTGGCCCCGTTCAGAGTCGGTTTCCACCAACGCCAACAGCAGCACACCCGAAAATGGGTGTAAAATCGATTTTTCTGCCCCAGTGTCTGGCCGCAGTGCTTTGTTTACGTTTTCGGAGAAGAGGCGCAGAAAATCCTTTTATAGTTAGGCACACCGAACCGGGAACACATGGAAAAGCCGCATTCGTATGACGTAGCGTAATTCTCGACTCGCAACTGATAATGAACGAGACGAGCTCCGATTTTGAACCAGGAATTAAAGATCTTTAGTTTTTCCGGAACGAAAGTCGCCAGTTCTCGTTTGCTTCCGAGCAATAAAATTCTATACAAAATCCAACATGAATTAAAGAATCTTGTTGAACATTAACCATCTCACTGTGCGGCAGATGGAACACCACCCGTGAAAACTTCGCTACCGAACTGTGTCTTTCTCCAGGCCTGGCTGTCCCTTCTTGCTTAGGGGACACATTTGGTGCACAAACAATTTAACTTCCTCCCATTGCCATCCCCCACGGATGTGACGGGTTTTTGTCTAATTAAAATACTTTTCCTCTCGAATTCTTTGTTTAAGCAACTTAAGCGCACCGAAAAACCTTCCCGAAAGCGGGGAAAATGTTTCCATGTTTTTACTCGCTGCTGCATGTGCGATACCAGGGAGTGAAAAACCAAAATGGACGGAAGATGCCCGTTTTTTCTTCCCGTTCCATTCCCGCAGTTCTCCCGGGGCATCACGGGAGAGCCAACAGTGCTACGTTTTCCACGGAATCCAAAACATGAACCGGTCTCGTCGCCTCGGTTTTTTTTCTTCTTTCCTGCGCGCGACAATAATCAGTATGTAATAAATCAAACTGGTGACGTACGGATCAAATAACCGTGCCCCGAGAGTGGAACGGAAAAATATCACATTTTCCACGAACGGAAAACGACGGGGAAGGCAGGCGGAAGGAGACACGCCAAGAGATGGCGAAGAAAACGAGACCAACCTTTCAAGTGTGGGAGGTATGAAAACAAAAAATACACACACACACATTTTCTAGGCAGCCGGCGGGTGTGTTTCTCATCAACCGAGATAGAGCGAGCGAGAAAAACTTCGGGTCTTAACTAGAGGGGGGTGAGAGTAAAAGAAAGGCGAGGCCACTTTTCCACGGCTTTCACCAGCGTCAGCGCTGTGTCTTTGTGTATTTTTGGGTACATAGGCAGCGGTGTCCTAATACACGCAAGCATCCGGTAAGGAAAGCCTGTAATCCCAAGGTTGAGCGAGTGCACATGGGAGACGCGTGGAAGATCTTTCGGGATGCAACAACATGCAACATTCGATGGCTCCCGAACACCGTGATGAGATGTTTTAGTTGAATATCCCAGCTTCGAGCTGTCACTGTCACAGTCGCCACGCCATCCGTCGTCCACCTGTCCATGTCTGGTCTTCTTTTCGAACGCTGCATATACGTTGCAGTTGATCCTTTTGTGGGTAAGATTTGTGCTCTTTACAAGCGCTGCATTCTGATTTCTCTTCCAAATCGAGTGTCCCGACATTCCAACCTCCAAAGACACAATTTCTTGAAGTTACCCTGCTGATACGTCAAACCGGAAACACATAGTTAACCGAGGAGAGACTCGTGCATTTTAGTTCATTATCCTAATGAATTAAATGTGTTTTGTTGACTCGGAGTAATCAATTACTCCGGAGGCTTTCAAACGTCACCGAGGAACGAAATACTAGTTTCGAAGCACATTTTGATCCTCCAATTTAAAGCCTATCGGACTATGTGCTCCGCAAAATCCTCGGCTTGTCTGAATCTACTTAAACTGCTGACAACGCAAATTGTACCCCGGTTTTTGGACATTTCGACTACGAGTCAGACGTATCTGCTAGGATCAGCTACAAACCTTCCCAACGGAAGGCCGGTAGATAGTAGACCCCGGAACACACTCATTCCTACCTTTCCCATTTTGCTCGTTCAGATTCAGAAGCTTACGGTTCACTAAACCAATACGAAAATCCCATCCCCACCCCGGTCCATGGTACTCTCGATTCCCTGGGCCCCAAAAAACGAAGCCAATCGTGCGGAGACAGAATGTCCCCGGTGCTAGTTCCGGTCCGGGACAAAAATCCATTCAATAATTGTCCGGACTGCGTTTGCCGAGCCGGAAGCACGCTCGGACAGAGCTGAACGGATGGCCGGCACAGACTCCTGATGTCCTGGCACCCGCTGGAGCTTCTGTTACTGGTGGTTTTGCTGAGTTGGCAGAGTTCTTGCCGCGTTAGCTATAAAATTATTTTTGCCCTTCACGTTCCTAGTCCCCCTTCCCCCCCCCCCTCCTCCATTAGGACTTCCGCCGTTTATATTGGTGGGACTACCGTAGAGCAGGAAGAGCATCAATCCTGGTCGATGGCGCCCTCCAAATACGAAACGCAGCGTAAATCGAACACGGACGGTTGTTCGGTTCGGGCTTGTCGTCCTACTTCAATTCGGTGCTGGGGGTTTTTCGCTGGAAAGGATGGATTACAACCAGCCAACCAAGCCGACGAGCAGAGAATCGAGACGGTTGGAGACCGAAGCAAACACACAAGGAAGCACCGAGCAAGCAGTTTCGCGCATGGAAATAACCATTTTACTCGAGGTGGAGCGCAAAATGGCGGCCCTTTTCGAGGCACGTCGGGCACGCAGTGGTGCAGTTGTTCTTGCTGTTCTGCTGCTGCTGCTGGGCGGAGAGGAAAATGGCCCATCCATCCATCCGTGCAGCCGTCCATCCAACTCATCCATCCATCGCGCACATTCGCAGTCCATCTTTTTCCTGTTCCCGAAGTCCCGGGACAATATCTCCCACACGCTTCGCCTCCCAAACACCCAAACTCTTTCGCCCAGCGCCCGCGGGAGGGAAAGAGCGAGAGTCTGGGTTCGTACCGAAACATCATGTAATCGAAAGGAATTCCACCACCAAAACCCCCGGATACCATAATGGAATCGGATGGAGCGCGCACAACGACACGCACGCGTTCGTCTTGGTCTCTTTCTCACGCAACGTTCGCCGCCATTGCGTCCCGCTTTTGCGTGCCGGGTTGCCAAAGCTCTTGTTTCGCCCTTTCGCAGCTCGTACGGCGCTCGGTCGTCGGGGTGTTTTACTCTGTTCGCTTACTTGCTACGCTGTTCTTGCTGTTTCCACGTTCCCTGTGCGAGGCCCCCGTTGTAATATCCTGCAAGTCTTCTCGCCCGATGCAACTCGGCGCAACATGCAATTGCATGCTGCATTACCCCGCCGCGGCTAAGCAAGCGAATGGGGATGGCAAAGAAAAAAACGGCAAAATTCAACACCACTATAATGGCGCTCCAACCGATCGGAATCTTGCCGACATCATCGGCCACGCCATCGACGACGCCCCAAAAACCCGACAGAAGGAGAAGAACTCGTCGTCGTCGTGAAGCGAAATGGCGCGAGATCGTAACCTGCTCCGCGTTCGAGTAAGGTTGCTGCTGATGATGATGCTGTTGCTGCTGATGCGAATGATGTGTGCTTCCCTCCGTGTTTCGAGTGTTTATTGAACACTAATATGCAAATTCAATCGAACCTGCAGCCAACTGTGTCTCGTCGTCTCGGCCTTGTTGCGGTGATTAGACAACCAGCAATTGGAATGCAACGGCTTTTGCATTGAGCGTGGATTAGTCACAAGGCGTACATGGGGATAATAGGAGGGTCGAGTTAGACCGGGAGACCTTCAGGATTGACAAAGCACACATTCGCACACACGAGAGAGAGAGATAGAGAGAGAGAGAGAGAGAGAGAGAGAGAGCGAGATTGCACACGCTCGTCAAAACTGATGATGTTGCAAATAATTAGATAAATTGCTGCAAAACGTGTTTGTGCGATTCAATTGCAAACGAGATACGTTCTTTCGTGGCTTCTCCTGACTGCTGCTAGCGTACAGAAATTTTGCAATGATTTTAGACAACATTAATAAAACCTACAATGTTTGCTCGTAGTCATCAGGTTGGCAAATTTATCGTTAGAAGTTATCAGTTAAGATAATCCAGACTTCTCGATCGAAAACTATTTCGATGAGCACATGTTTGTTAGTTAGAATAAACCAGCTAAATTGACAGCTGGAAAGCGCTTCGCACTGAGATCCGATACGATTTTGGAAGGATCTGCATTTCTCGCATCCAAACCTCTTGATCCAATCCATTGCGTGAAATAGGCAGTCAGGCAGATGCAATTCAGTCCGATCAATGTTGCATCGGCGAATGTGTCCCTCCAATAATTGGTCGGAGGTTTGTTGTGTGTCCTACCACAAACACACACACATAGCAGGCTCGGCATATCATTTGATTGCAGAGTGTTATTCTATCAGTGATAATTTGCTCCGCTTGATTACGGACCTCTAAAACTTCCGTTCGATTGTCCCACTCCTTCGTGGAGAGTTCTCTAAAAAGCCCTGTCAATTTTATGTCCAGCATCCGATACTGCTCAGTGCCTACCGTCAGGAATATCCTCCCGTAGCACTTCCCGAGCGAGCAACATGGTTCGTGTGACCATGAAGTGAAGTAGGGCAGAAGATAAAGCATAAGCAATGTTTAGCACCTCTCTGTTCGAGGAGGTTTGCCCCGAGCCGTGAGTCGCCGTTGCGGAGAAACATTGGTATAAACATTAATTTCGAGCCCATTTCCGGACCAACCACCCTGTCGTCTGGTGACGATGACGAAGGCATCGTTGAGGCGCCTCCGGGGCTAGCTAGGCCGGCGACTAATGGGCTAATGCATAACGAATGTGCAAAACCCCGAATTCATAGTCCGACTCGTTGTTGTCGTCGGAATGCACTGCTGCCCCTGTGTGCACATGCAGATGTCCAGGAGGAGAATGCAATAAACTTCATCCGAAACCGCATATCTTGCGCTTCTGTGTTTTGCTACCCCTCCCATCTCGCCCCGGTTGGACACCCGTTGCCCCAAGGCCACCTGAACGCGTTAAACCATAAGAGAAGGTTACCGCGCACACACACACACACTTCCGACCTCGTGGACCTCCCCCCCCCCTCCTCCTTCGAACACCCGAGATAACATCGTGTCCGGGCGTTTGCAGGGCCAGCAAGCCCTAAAGCTGCCATCAGGGACATCAGGTTCGGTGTGCAAACAGCTCGGTTCGGTGTGGATAGATAAAACCGTACGGATGTCGGGCTGGTTGTCTTCAGGTTGAGTTCAGTCCCAAACACATCCTTCTTCTCAGGGCTGAAGGAAACCTTACGGAACGCAGCCGGAAGACGAAGATGAATCGACGCAAAACCGCTCCAGGCGGCTTCGGTTCGCCAGATCGTTTGCAGGCAGAAGGTGCACCAGAGACGAAATAGAATTGCAAATTTATGCATTGAAAATACAAAATGCATCGACTTAAAGTAACACTGGTAGTAGTTGTCATATAGCCGGGCAGGCCCCTGCTTCCCATCCTGAGCCGCGCCGAAAGGCATTCGGTGGACGTGAAGTTGCAGCATATTTTACAGCTTCATTTGCAAACTTTCGGTGTGCCCTGCCGATGCAGCGGTGCTGGAGAAAAGCTGCGCTTGACCGAGGGACTCTACGGTGCTTACTGTTCCTGGTGTTCTGGTTAAGTCTCCTTGTGTGTTTTTTTTTTCGTTGATTTGTGCGTTGTCCGTAGAGTCGCGTCTCGTGAGCTGGAATTTTAATCACATGCTTATATGTGCTCACACACGTGAAATGGTTTGGTAATTTTTTCGGGTGCATTTTGCATCCATTTCGGAACCTAGGAACAGGTACAGACCGCGGCGCATTTAAATGTGAGCAACCTTTAAAAAAAACGCCGCATCTCTCTGAAGCTGCTTTTGTGACTCTTGAAGAAAGTCTTGAGTGAGGGAGAAGCCCTTTTTCACCTTTCCCTGAACAACAAGTCAACCAGCAATCCTCCAAATCTCTTCCAATAGAACAACTGGGACACTTCACTTGTTTCGCCATAAGGTAAAGATATTTATAGCCCGAAGTGCTTAAAAATTCGTTTTGGAAAAATCGCATAAATAAACTCCCGGACCTGACCCCGGAGGGATAGCGATGGAAATTGAAAAACTTTTCACGCACCCATTCGCACGCACCTTCCGCCCAGCTTTCGCGTACCCACGGCTGTCCACGCCGTCAACCTCCACATCGAGCGACAGTTGTGGGATGGGCTGTTCTGGATACTTTCCATCCTTCGACATTGCTTCTTTCAATGGTGAGAAAATTGAATTTTCTTACCAATGTTTACGTGGTCGGTAAGCAAAAATTGCGAACCAGACGATTTGATTGTGGTTCACAATACACTTACGAGCCGGGGCGCCCGCAGGCGCTTCGGTACCAAGCGGTCAAACGAAATTAAACTCCACTTCACTCCGGCGTGCAACAGAGAAATCACGAACCGTGCGAGGACACGGTCCAGAATTCGTAACGCTTCCCGCAGGGCAATTTTCAACTCGCATAAATTGTAAACGCTCCGAACAAATTGGATTACAATCATTCATATCGATCAAACCCGAGGTTGTGCGTTAAGAGTAAGCTTCTCCCGGCGTCGTTGTCTGGCATACGATGGAAAAGGAGTATATCCGTCGGGTCTTTCCGTACCCTAGTTTTTCTGGTGGCTTGCAACCGCTGAACGGCCGGCAAGCCGTGGCGCGGAACACAACCATCATCGCATTTCCGTAATTTTATGAGTGCCCATTATGCGAATTTTATGTCCTTCTGGGACCGCGCGCACCGGGAACGTGAAACCTCTTGAACGTTTCTAAAAACCCTTCGTATCTGTGGCTAGCGGGTGCGTGTGTGTGTGTGTTTCAAGTGCTTATCGTCCTGTGTTGAAGCTAAAGTCGTAATTGTTACTCAATTAAAGTCACTTTTAAATTCGCCTTTCAATCGCTGAAGCACACTGAAGAGTACATTCATCCTTCAACAAAGCTTTGGAGTGGAGGACGTATAGGTATCGATAATCACTTGTCTTGCTGGCGCACCACGTCAGGAAATAGAACCTGGAACCCTGGTTATATCTTGTACCATTGCATAATTTATTACCTTTCCGGCCACTCGAAAAATCCCAAACCCAATTCGGGAGGATTCGGGAAAACCTCGAAAGTATGGTATGGATTCGGTATTCAAAAACCACTTACAACATCGTACCGAGCAGTTAGTGTTGCGTGCTAAAAACACACTCATGCTAACCGCGTCGTCCAAACACAATTCAAACGATCGAATTTGCGCCGAGAAACGGAGGCCGATGTGATTAAATTGCTTTTTCATTGTAATGACTTGATAACACATGCTCGGTGCAATTGCTTTCCACCCACAGCTACCATAGTTTTCCACGGCTCGGCATAAAATAGAACTCAATCGGCAATGGTAAACACCTAAAACTACAAATAAAGCAGCAAACTATCCAGCTCTTAAAGGCGCATAAAAACCCTTTTCAATTTACATAGTAAGGAGACCAAGGGAGTCACTGTAGCGTTTTGTACGAGCGGGCACTTTATTGGATGGGTTACATTTTGCGTGAACATTTTCCCTTATCATCCGGTCTCAAACAGCAATCGACCAGGAGTAACATCGAGCGTACAGACGCACACAAACAAAAAAAGCCATGATCTCAGTTACCCTCCCAGAAGTATATCCCAACAAAAAAAGCGGTCAGAAAGATCGATATCGATACAATTCGAAATGGTCCAGAGCACATCGAAATTCAACTATTCCGATGGGATATCATGGACCCGTGTGGACAGTCCAGGACTGGCCAGTGAATCAACCTCAAAATGCGCCATCGTGCAGCACGTGTACGCCCCGTCCCCGATTGTGTCGGAGGAAATTGTTTCGAATGAATTCCTTTAATTTTTTAACACCAACTCCGGAGGGAGAATTAACTCCGAGGCCCTGCTGCTGGTCAGCGTTCGCATCAGTTTGACTTCATCGTTTTAGACGAGTTCATGGACATGGACGGCGCAATTCGTTCACCTTACATCCCCCTGTTTTCGGACAACTGAACATCGTTCGGAAGCCGTGTGTGCGGAAGGGTCAAACACTCTACGCAGTCTAGTTCGATCGCAAACATTGTGAAGGCAGACGTAACGCCTCGCACGCAATTATCAGTACGCACTAACCCGGCAATTCCTCGGATAAAGTTCGGTCCAAAACCCCGAACCGGGATGAACATCAATTCTCTCGGTCTCTAGCCTTCCGTATTGCCAAAGTCCGGATTAAAGGGTGTAACGTTGCAGTAGTACTGTAGCGAGTGGGTAAAATGTCCCCGACGTCCGCCCAGGATTGCAGTGAAGCGAGTGTAATTCAAGTGTTATAGGCACAGGATTCGGAAGGCACGGGCGAAGCACGTGAGAGGAGACACACACGGGCGGTGGATGAAGATTGATTGTGCTTCGGGCCATTGATCAATCTGGCAGAGAACCGAAACAGAGACGGGGAAATTCTCGGTGGTGTGGTCGATCCCGGGAAACTCGGGAGTCCCTCTCCGGGTTCGGTAATTATTCTAATACCTAACTAAAAATGGCCCCCGGAAATCCTACGGCACACAGACACCCAGGAAAAACCCGGATTACCTACGAAGTGACGGACCCCCACCAGAGTGTACATTTTCAATTATAAAATTATTTTACACTTGCTCTGTCGCACACGGCGTTACACAGGCTGTTAGATTTAGATTACCCATTACCCGGTGGTCCTATTTGCCGAATGCCGGGAACGGTTCGTTTGTCAGTTTGAAGGACAACGGCACCGTTAACGATGCCATTTACGCGATAAAACACTTTCGTGATCCTTTTGCGTTGCGCGTCTCGTTTTTTTTGCTCTTCGTTCGCCTAAAACCCGAGAGTTAGCATTAGCTAAAATTGAGGGACGCAGCCAATATTCTACACAGGGGCTACTGCTACGCAAAGCAAGAGTAGGCGAATGTGTATTATCAAGTTCGGGCTTGGTGTGGGGTTGGAAAATGCACCCAAAATCTGCTTTATCTTTTAACCAAACACGCAAACAAACCGACCACACTCTGCCTCCAACGGCCTGCAGCTTTTCCCGCTTAGGCGTCGGGTCGATGTCAGGATTTACCAAACCACCGCCACCTCCTACGCAAACAAACAGTTTCCGGAGTTTCCGTTTGGGGTGAATGTTTGACGCCAACGCCAAAGTGAATGCAAACTCAGCCTCAAACCGAAGAAGCCAAAAAAACAACAAAAACAGGGAGTCCACCCCACACGTTACAACATCCGAGGGATGATGCTGGAAGCTGTAATATTATCCCTTGCCGGATCACTTGCCACAGGCGCACCGTGCGGGCCGGCCGTCGGAAAACCCGTCGATCCTGCTGCTGCTGCTGCTGTTTGCACTACCAGCATCGGGCCGCCGCACTCGTCATCCTATTGTTCTGTTTTTCATCGATAAGGGGTAATTATGCTGAAAATTTGATACTCTCCGGCCATGCCGCCGCATTAAAACGCATTCCTGGGTGTCGCCACAAGCCGAGTGTAGCAGCGAGTGAGGCGTACGGGAGCAATTTTTCTAATTTATCGACTTCAAGAGACTGTTGACAGTTTCGGAAGCGAACTTCTGGCTTGCAACGTGCGCACCGTTGAGGTAAAAGTGTGGGCTCTTCGATTTTGGGCAGGCAAAAACTAACCACCTGCCTTCGCAAGATGGCGTGACTTGCTCGATACCTCGTTAATTGTTCTCTTTCGGGGTTGGTTGTTGTTTGCTCATTTAAGGAAAGCACGTACCACTGATTAGAATTAAATATTCAAATCAGTTCCCCGGGCTAAGCGTCCTTTTCTACCAGCGGCGAACGGTTCGGCAAGCTTTCTCCACTATTGCATGAATAATTGTTATTCATTTGACAGTTCACATCAGAACATCACGGGGTACGGCAAAAGCCTTTTGCGTCTACTAATCGACCGGGGCCGTCTCGGTCGGGCTACTCTTCGCCTGTGACATGGAACAGGAGGGCCATACATTCTTCAAACCGTGGCATCAAATTACAAATTTACCTAACATAATTAATGCCCCCCTCCCCTCCCACTCGCCTGAAATTTAAACATTGCTTTCCCATTTTCGCACCCGTCCCACCACGCATCATTTTCACGCACTTTTCTCGTCCCAAAGCGTCGTGGCGTCCAGCCTTACGCTGGGCCTAATGTTTTATTCCTTTACCATTTTCCACCAGCCTTCTTGTGGGTGGGTGAGAGGGTGAGAAAAGGGAGGGAAGGGGGAGAGTGGGGGGAGTAAAATGGCGGAGTGGGTTGATTTCACTTTTCATGTTGGAAATTACTTTACCCAGGCGGAAAGTCAGAAAGCCAAACCCCTCTCGTCCACCTCTCAAGCCCTTTCTCCCTATCCACCCTGTTTGACAGTTTCTGCGCGTACCCTCGTTATGTGCGTGTGTGTGTCTTGGTGTGGAGTCGAACGTCCGAGAAGCATTCCGTGCGGGGGGGAAGAACTGTGTAAAAAGGGAAACCGATATCAAATATTTAAAATGCAAATCCAATATTATCACGTTCTGTGTGGCAGCAGCAGCAGCGTAGAGCGTCAAGGATCCATTTTTTCATTGCCTTTTTTTTTTTTGGTTGGGAAAACCTAGTCCCCGTCCCCGATGGAGGTGTTCCTTACGGGCGACGGGTGCGTGCGTGCGTCCGTGCGTGTTGGTGGTATTTACTCTCGGAAGGGCGTGCACTCCGTGAAGGTAACCGGGGCGAGTCCTCCGGAGATCCGCAAAACTTCGGATTTCGCTGATTCGCAAGCTTCAACGCTCTGTGGGCAATGAGCAAACAACCGACCGAACGAAAGAAGAAAAAAAACGGAAAAGGGCTGACGTAGGACCGAAAAACAGCGTAGAGGAATAATTAGAGTAACGATGTTGGGCAAATGTTGCGAAGGCGGATCATCCTTCCCCCCGACCCCGGTTCTCCCTCTTTCTCTCTCCCGCGCGACCCTTTTCCCAGCAGCCAGAATGGCAAACAAACAACAAATCAGCCACATCGCACCCCGGAAAAGATACGAAAACTGCCAGGGAAAAATCAACAGCAGCGAAAGCAAAAAAAAATGGGACGGCCATAAGTCAAAAAGTTGACTTGTGTGCGGATATTGTTAGGCTGCTAGTTATTTTTTCTACATTTTCTGATAATATACCATTTTTTTGTTGGTCCTTTTCTAAACAGTAATGTGCTTCTAGTGTTTCTGCGTGTGGCTGCTTTTCAGGTTTCCTGCGTCCGGAGTTTTCTACAGTCTAAACTTTAACTTTAGCAGTTCGTGCGCTTTGAATGGACTTTTATGTATTTTTCCTGTACTACCTTGCTTTTCTTGAAAAAATGCTGAGACTTTTTTCTCGTTTCCATCAACCTTTTTAGTTTTTTCTTAATGTGAAAAGAATTTCAAAATTGTGGCTAGAAATCCTTGGAAGGGATATTATCCTCCATTTTGGGTAACTTCCTTGTCTAGCCTAGACTGTTTTGATATACCTTTTACTTCAAACAAATAAGCGATTCCTGTCCTACATATCACTTATACAATAAAACATAAGCTTCCTCTCCTGTTTCCTACACCCTCTCAAGAAAAACCTGTGCCTTCTTCCCGACAAAACGACTGCCAGCGCACATAACGCTGAAGGAATCGGCAAACGTTTTGCGCGACGGACGCTGTCAGAATTCCCACCGGAGATTGAGGTTGCATGATTTTTTTATGACAGCTTTGTTTGCTGCTGTTGCTGATGCCACTTCTCACGTCGTCCCCTGTGACGCGGGTCACACTCCCGGGTCCACCCTCAACCTCCTCCTCCTCGCCTCGCTTAGTCCCTCGAGGGGGCGTGCGCATGGCCGGTGGTTTGTTACGTGGAGTGTGATTATTATTGTTATTATATGGTATCCTATTATATTATCGGTATTAGTATTTTATTGTTATCGTAGGCATACAATGGCTTTGTTTGGGCGATACAAGACGGAACCGAAGCCGTGGGCGCGCGCCTAAGGGGAAGCGAACTCACCGGAAACTGAAACTGGGCCTAACGCAAACAAAAATTAACATAATGCAAGCCATATGATTTCGTGTTCGCTGCACGCACTGTTCTTGGCTCGGGATTTTGTGATACGCTCGATTTACGTGCCTTTTGGGTGAATGATCTGATTTGTGTGCTGTGTGTGGGAGGAACGTTGAATAATGTTTTTACTGGCCAAGGAAACTTTGAAGATGCAGGGTAGTTTGTTATTTCAAGAAATTATCTACCGAAGAAGTCGTAAGAGTTATTAAAAGGAACAACATTCCAAGTTGATTAAATCAGTGAACCCTTTCCCTTAAATAGCACCGACAATCTATCGCCTACCTACCATAAATCGCTCCAATATTCAATAAGCCGCACGCGCTCGCTTTCAGTATCAGAATGTTTCCTTCCGGACCGGCGTACGGACGTAAGAATAATCGGCATTCCCCACAAAAAAAAAACAGACCTAAGTAGCTTCACTTGTCACTTTACCACAGACCAAGTTACATGTAATTTTATTATCTCCGCATTGGTGGAAGCATTTCGCTGCCGGAGCAAATCCCTCGTTCGCACGATGAATTCCAAATTAGCACCACCGCCGCCATCGTCCCGGGCGAATCGATCCTCGGAGGAATTATTTATTGCTCGCAATACATCAAACTGCCCGGATTTCAATCAGCCCGGTACACGAGACGGCCCCCCGGCTGGCTGGCTAGCCCTGGGACCGTGCCGCACCGATTGCATTATTATTATTCCACCTGATAAGACGCGGATTTGTCCAAGCCGTACGCAACTTATCGGCTGGCTGGTCGGTGAGAAGAGAGAGAGAGAGAGTGAGTGTCCCGGGCGAGGAGTGGTGGTAAAAGGCGGTTTGCATCTTGATGTGTCCCCTGTTTTTACTACGTTTATTACGTTACTTGCGGGAGACCTGGCCGATTGTATAAGGAAGAGGATAAACCAGTAGCATTGCATTGAAGGGCTGGTGAAGAAATCAGCTCAGCCAAATCGAACTCCAAAAACTCTGGTTTGTAATACAGTCAGTCATAGTAGTGTCCGAACGCAGGCGGAGATTGAGCAGTTCAATAAATTGGATCCCAGACCAACAAATTGTACCGATCCTTGGGCAGAGTTGCGTACCACACAGTCACCACGCGTCTTGGGCTGGAGGATATACATTATTCATGATTATCCTCCGTCTTCTGGCAGGCACAATGACACCCACATCCAAAACATTGAAGGAAATTGGAAAGAAGACACACACATGACCATAATCACACACATACACAGTGTGTCCACATCCAGCTTCATCCATCCGTCTCCGGCTGGTGTGTCCCCTGGCGGCAATCGGATACGCCACCAGCCGAAACCAAACGTTTGCAGGCACCGGCAGCGAGAATGTCATTAGGACGATGGTTTAATTAGGGAAAGGACTGTAATGCGTTTTCCCGCTCCGTGTGGTTCCATCATCCGTGGTGGCGTGGTGTGCGCGGGTGCAAATGGCATTTGCGAAAGTGAATTTTTGATCAATTCATCACTTAGCCGTATCACTTTCCGGCAGCCATCTCTCCCATCGCATGCCCCTTCGCCCGTATGTTCACTCTCCCGAAGGGAATCTAATGTAATGTGCCTGTCGCTTTCCAGGGTGGTCGTACGAAGCAGTAACACACGGTCGACGATGCAACATCGAAACAACATTTACGCCATGAACTAGCGCTTTCTGATGTCTGGCGATGTGCGCGTTGCCGACCTGTGGCCGGAGGTAGCAGCAATGGGACTTGCACAAATGGCTTTCCCATCTATACCTCGCTACACGAAAATGTAATCATTTGTTGCGACATTGGGAGAGGAAATGGTTTCCAGAAAAAAAATGGAAGATGTCGGTGCAAAATGCGATTCATTACATCGCGCGAATAGTTTCGAAGAATTCGCCAGAAGAAATGTAGCACTTTTTGGGCACTTGGTTGTTGCTGGTTGCCACCAACACGCTAACGAGCCGGAAAACGATCGACCCACAGCAGATTGGTGTTTGCGAGATAGAGAGACAGAGGAGCAAGAACAACTAAAAAAAGTAACACGCCGTCTCGCTAGTTAAGGAACAAATTAAAACGCCTCGAAGCCGATGCGCCCTAACCCTACTTAAGCGAAAAGGCCACAAAACCACTTTTTTTTGCGAAGACGAAAACAACAACATCTTCTTCACACCGAGAACCACCGAGACCCGGAGGATCATCAGCTGCCTCATCCAGGGTCATAAATTTCTGCATCATTTTCTGTGCCCGGCTACCAGATGAGATCTCATAAGCATCCACAGATTCGTCATCATCAGAGCCCCCAAAACCGAAGAATCGTTCCAGAATCGCACACAGAGAGAACCCGGCGCGTTACTTAGTTGTTGGCAGAAGGGGGACGTTATGGGTGCTTTACGCTTCCAGCGGAGATTCCACCCCGGGGTTTGCAGTCGTAACTTCGGAATGGAAAATGGAAACAGATCCCAGGAACTCGTCAAATTATGCTACAAATCATAAAACTTCGCGATCGTAGCCACCCTTGCGGGGTCGTATCCCGGTGGAACCGATCTTGGTGCGAGGCTTGTGACGCTGTCCCTAACGATCTTCGCTTTCGTTTGTTTTTTTTTTCGGCCACGAATTACCAAATCCGCGAATGTGATTCTGGATGCAGTGGGTTTTGGGCGTTTTCTGAATGGACGACGACCCACGCCGACGTGGCGATGTGTTGTCTTCATACGGGGTTTATTTTTTTGTGGCAAAAAAAGAAGTTATTTTTACTAATTTCTACACATGTCCGCGCTACGCTTGGTGCGCAGTAAAATCCACACACTCGCCGTGGTTTTTATGCATCCGCCGAAAGCGTCAGCGAACCTCCGACCGTCTGTCTGGTTGGTTAATAAGCGAACCGTGTGTGTTCTATCATCGGTGGGTTCCTGCTTCTTCATAGTACAGCTGGATGCTGTAGTACATACATTTTACAAGAAGACACACACATTCGTCTCGAGTGTTTTCATTCAAGGTGCTGAAGTTTGCAGCAGCAGCAGCAGCCGAGAGGGCTTGTTTTTATTTTTATGGTGATTATTTTACGATCCCTTGAGCGATTTCGTTGGGCAAAGTGGTTTTCCTGTGCGCTCCAAACGGAACCCTTGTGCTTAAGTAATTTCTTTTACCGTGAAGCAGCAGACCCTCTCATAACCGTCGATTGGAACTTTAGAACCTCAATTTGTCTACCTTTTGTATCAAAAACGTGTTGGTAGCGTTGTATTTTGCCACCATTAAATATTCACCAACACGTCAAAATGGATGGAAATCCGCTTTTATTCATCAAACAGTACATTGTATTAAAATTTTGGAAACAATTCTATAACCTCCGCAATACCCCCAAGTGAACCACGTGTGAGGCGAAAAAGCGCGCGAAGATCAGCTGTCAAACTGCGCGAGCTGCTTTGACTGTTGAAATAGTTGCTTCACCTGATAGGAAACACATTGGGCAAAGGATTCACTGCACTTCAAACTGACCACTTTAAGCGTTCCAAGTAAGCGAATCATCTTTCGCGGGATAAAACCATGGGAACCAATGCAATGTACGCCATAATGACAGCAAACGCGCGTGCTGCTGGTGTCGATTTAGCTTCTTTATGTCAAAACCTAATCTTAATATGACGTGTTTAGGGAGATAAATTCAGAAACGGAAGAGTGCGAGCATACAGAAGGGGGAAAAAAAAGTTTGACGATGTAAACATCGACCCGACACACACACACACACATGCCAGCATGCATTGATTTCGACAGCCCAGCACCACATGACTGATTCCAAACGACGGCCGGTCGACAATGGCGTCAATGGAAGGAAAATGGAAATAAACGAAACGAACGAAATTACCTCATCAATAAGTGTTTGATTAACGACACTCAGCGGCCACACGAGACCACCTCCCGCTTTGGGGACTTTGCGTGGTGGCGGTGGATGGTGCTGGGTGACTTCAACCTCAATGCCAGACACGGCCGGCCAAAACTCTTCGTCTCGGCTCGGCTGACTTATTTGCTCGCGATGAAAGCGTACAACGGCTGGTCGAGGCAAATGAGACTGCACAAAACTGGCCTTGCGTCTCTGGGTTTCGGAATGTATGTGTGTGTCGCGTTTTTTTTTTTGATACACATATTCTCCTCCCGACGTGTTCCGAGGCGTAATGAGTCAAAACCGAGCCGTCTGTTTGGTGCACTGTTCTGGTGCCTCACTCGGAGCAGTGACTTCCCGGGAACAATTTCATGCTTAAGCACGTTCCACAGACACCAGCCTAATGACAACAGAGAAAACGATTCATTCTGCGACAATAATATGCTCACCCTCGGGGGCCCACACACTTGGCTGCCCCGGCGGCCTGGATATGTAATTACTCTGGTCGTGAATGGTGTCATACGGAGGTACTGGTTGGGTTCGTTGGGAGTCATGGTCCAAAAAAAAAGTACTGTCAATCTATAGGGCTATAGATATCTTTCCAGTAAGACCCACGATAGGGATGTCTGATAAATAGGTTCCCCCGCCCCGCTGGGGCTGGGAATAACCCGAAAGATAACGCGTAAATCTGTGCTGCTTAAAAATCGATCATGAAATTATATTGATAAAGCTTGGGAGGTTCACAGCAATAGTAGTGAGCACCAGCCGTTTGGACAACACAGTTTCGGTCAAGTATTGTGGTGGATTCTTGACGCAAACGGCTATCCAGTCTGGAGACAATTCAAGTTAAGATAGAAGCTCGCGCATATCAACCGTGGTGGTGCACGGGACACCTAATCCCTGCCTAATTCCGACCCAAACACACAATTCAGTCATATTACGCTTAATCCGCGCACACCCGCGTGTGCTTGGCGTCTCGGAAGTTTGCAAACCAACGTAGGTAAACATGGCGCATGGCTTCGGCCTACCGTTTGCTTTAGAATTTGGTGCGCTGCCACGGGACTGCCATGTCGCACCAGCTATGCGTACACCGTGTGCTGAGATGATTATGAAAGGTGTCCACTGTTCAACGTGGGTCACTGGTCCTCCTATTGACTCGGCGAGTCCCAAGGATGCCCAGGTTCTGTGCTCGGAAACACAACACCTGTGCTCGGCGCTTATAAAAACACCGATTGTTTGACAGACAACTTCCTGTTGTGCTGAAGTGGAGAGCAGTGAAGCAGTATGGATATGGCCAAAACTTTGATGCCCTAGCGCATCACAAAAAAAAAAAACTCTCAGAAAACTGCCTTTCTTGTTGATGGAATTTGTGTGTTTTGTATTTGCACTAAGCCTTTTTACGGGTGGTTGTTGCTGTCTATCTAGGCTCCCGTGGGTAAAATCGGAGCCACTAGACACACACACACACACACACATCACACTAAGTCACTAAATTCGTATCACGCTATCTGGGAATAAGATCGGCAGGCAGGCCAAGCACAATTCCTTGGAGCACCCGCACCGTTCGCAGGGTAAACGGTGCACCCGAATTTCGGGGGCAAACTATTTGCATTTCCGATCCGGCTGCGACAGTAGTCGAAGCGAGATGGGAAGTGGACGTCCCACCGGGACGACTGACGTGCCAGTGGTGGAATATATTGCTGCTGGCAAACATCATTAAACGCTAGCGCACCAAACCTCTCTCACTCGAAAGCCGGAGAAAAAGTGAAGAAAAATAAACCCGAAAAGGTACACACACGGAGCATGGTGGTGCACGGGTGGGGGGCTGCCTGAAACCCGCTCCACCGATCGTGGCCGGTCTTTCTTTATCTATGACCCTCGTGCGCGCACATTCCCGAGGCTTAGGAAAATAAATGTTTACTGGGGTGGCCTGCCAGCAGCAGCAGCAGCAGCAGCTAGTACACAGACCATAGTATGAGCCATTTTTGGTTACAAAACGATTGTAAGCAGTGCACAATCGCGATAACGTCGACAATGACGACGAGCGGATGGGTCTCTTGGTCTTCTATCCTCGGGACATGGTCAGACCGTTCTGTCACTGGCTCGCTGGGGCACCAACGGTGGCGCGCGCGCGTTTCTCCAAAAGTGGAAGCGAATTCAAATCACTTCCCTTTAGCGCATAACGTGACAGTCGCGCCGAACACTACAAACCCATGATCCATCATGACTGTTGCAGATGATGTCAAGAAAAGAAGCGAAAAACAGTTTTCCAAGTTTCAAATTTTAAAGCCTTTGGAGGAACTTTTGAGGTGAATCGAACGGGGCGGACCTAAGATATCCTCTGTTTTGCAGCAGCGTGAATGTCTTTAAAAATTGACGAAACTTCCGGTGAACGACGAAAACAATTCCTGTGGCCAGTAGTCCACACCGAAAACGGCGCTAGACCCAATCTGCTGGTTCACCATCAGTGTTTCACCCCACCTCTTGGAATGGATTCCGCCTGCCGGGCCTGCCGTTACCATTAAATGTCGACCTTGGCAGAGAGAAGGAAAAATCCCGTAGCGGGAAAAAGCCATTACGGAAAACCACGACACACAAAAGGAGAGCGCTAGGGAGGAGAAACCGGCACAGGAGGAGACGGTTGGTGGAAGGATTCATTTTCTGGCTAGCTTTTAGAGAGGCAAATAGATAGATGCACATAAATCACTCGCCCATGGTACGAGGCTGAATGGGTGGATGAAGGACCAGGGATGGCTGGTAGGACGCGGACGCGAAACAGCACGAATGGTGTTTATGGAACTAACTTCGGCGAGTTTCCTTCGTGCTTAAAAGGACGAATCACCCGACGACCGGGGATGTAAGACGTTCTACCCTGTTCCCTGTTGAAGTAGAAACGTTTTCTCATCTAGGGGAGAGAGTCAGCGTATGTGTATGTGTGTGTGTGTATGTGTGCAAAGGAGCAAAATGCGCAAGCACTGGCTGAAGCACTGAAGAAGGAGGCTGAACTTAACTCTAATGTATATAGCGTGTGTTGGCGACCGAAGTACCGAGTCCAAAGACACTCCCGCGTCCAAGGGTTGCGCACCACCATTCGGTGCGGAATGAACCACATCTACATCAATAGAGATTCGCGTACTTTGCACCAGAGCTCACAACAGCAGGGTTCGCACACCGTTCGGTGGCCAAACCGTTGCTTTGCGCATGTTCCCCGACGGGTTAGAGTCGCGAATTTCGGAGGCCAATAGCAACGGTGCTCCCGTCCAGCTCGGAGGACGAACGATTCTTGCCACGGTGCGACACGGGGTGTGGGTGCGTTGGCGGTGGACAACTTTCTTCCCGTTCTTTCACCCGCTCTGGCAACCTGCACATGCGCCCTGTCCACCCGATGACGGAGACAATCGGAGTTGGTCCGCTGCTGAGGTTCGCACTCTGTCTCTGTCTTGCAACCAGCGTTGCGGTGGACATTTGCAGGCGCTTTGGACGCTTTTGAGGAGCAAATTTTCGCAGGATTTCTTACCAGGAGTCCTACAGTATCCACACACATTCACTCTAGGTAAAAACACAGTCAACGACCTCCTTTGGTTCCTTTGGCTGCTTTGCTGCGTACGATTTAACCTCGTCTCCGGACCGGTGGTGATGATGGTGGCGTTTCTCGTCCGCCAGTCTCCTCAACGCGAGGTCCACCATTTACCTCGTGCAGAGAGGGCTATGCGCGCACACTATGTAATGCAATCGTAATGAGGGATACATAATATAATATCCGCTCCAGGTACACCTGCTGCTGTTGCTGCTCGGTATCCTCCTCCCAGGCAAGCCATATCCTAACCAATTGCTGTGTCACAAGACGGGCGTCTTTCTACGGTTATCCTTTTTCATCACTCCTTTCGGACGGCGGCTCGGGATAACGTTTCCTCTTCCACGGAACAGCAGTCTCCAGCAGCAGCCACAACTACAGCCACCCAACTAACTATCGCCTAGAGCAGCGCACTGTAATCGGAAACCAGGGAGAATCGCGGACGCAGCCAGCGGCAGCAACTGGCAGACGTTTTAATGAGACCACGGTCTTTATTAATCATTCGTTCGATTTATCGGACCGGTTGAATCACCACTGCGATGCGAATCTCGCAAAGGACGAATGCGCATTTTGCGTATACACGATGTGTAATTAGGGGACCCCCGTTTTGGTGCTCTCTCTATCTCTTGGTGCATTAAATGTATGATTTTTCATTCTGCCACACGGAGCTCTAGCTGCACTTCTGCATGCAACGTTCGCCCTGACTGCCGCTATCTGCAAGCCAACGTACCGCGTTCGTGTCCGCGAAAGGTTTTTATTCCTTTTGCTTTCCGTTGCATTACACTGCAAATTGTAGTCATTGCAGTTTTGTTCTTGCCTCTCTTCTACCTAAAGCAATTCATTTCTGTTTTGGTTTTGTTTTTGTCTTCCGATTCGTTCTTTGTCCCCCCCCCTTCCTGGTCTTTTTTTTTGTTTCTTTTAATTTTCTCATTTATTTCACTCTTAGTGTACGGCGCTTTTTTCATTTACTTTTCAATCAAACATTTTCTTCGCCATTTCGGTTTGGTTGTACATCGCCAGTTCTCTTTCTTTTTCTTTTCCTTTTCATTTATGCTATACTTTAATTCGTTTCTCGTTTTGAGTGTGTGTGTGTGTGCTATTGTTATTTTTATTATTGTTTCATTCTTCATTTTCTCCCTTGATTCTTCCCGAACCGTTTCTCACTTTTTCTTCTTCTTTTACTTTTGGTTTCGTGCTGCTCCGTTCGCACGCATCATTTCGGTTCAATCGGAGTGGTCTCCGTACGCCGTTTGCTTACGGAGCCCTCTGCGTTCTCTGTTTGCTGAGGCTGCTTTAGCAACCATTTGCTCCTCCTTGGTAGTGACCACCACTGTGCAGTCCTGCTGTCTGCCCGATCTCTTACCATCCCTCATTATCACCCCCGCGTCCACTCATTCCTCCCCCCCCCCCCTCTTACCGTGGGGTGCATTTCCTCACGGTTCCAGCAATGATAGAGCGAAAGGGTGGCGGGGGAGTTGCTTGTGAAGGTGGGGAGGGCATGGTTAATTCTTACCCCGAGAGTCTTTTTTTTCTCCCTCTTCATTTCATGCTTCACTCTTTATCCATTTCTCTGCACTGTTTCAAGCCTTCTTAACCTTATTATTCGGCATCCAATTGCGTTTGCCTCGCCCCACATATCTCGGCGATTCTCAGTCCATCTCGAAGGGGGCCACAACCAGACCCCCGAATGGTCACCTTAAACTCCGGACGACGTCACCTTCATCCCTCGTGCGTGTGTGTGTATGCACGCGTTCGCGAATAGAAGAGCTATCTGACTGGAGAGGTCTCTCGCCCCACCGACATTTTCTCTTGACTAATTTATGTGAATAAACTTCAACTCGCTGATTCTAATTTATGCGTGATGGTTTTACACGAAGCGGACCATGACACAGCGAATCGTTTTTTTTTTTTGGTTTCCCGTCTCTTTTCTTCCACTGCGATCTTGCCCGTGTGGCCCTACTGAGGCTTTCGCGCGCTTGGGTTCAAAAAGCTACGCCTTCAACTTTCACGCACAAGCGGTCCCCAGGCGCAGAAGTGCGCCAGTGCGTTTCCAGTTTCTGGAAGTCGCGCCGAGTGTGTCGCATCCTTTAGACACTCTCTGCGCTCGTGTGTGGGAGTGTTGGAGAAATGGACAATAGGAACCCCCGCTGTAGAAAATGAGGGAAAAGACTACAACAGATATGAACGTCGTCCAAAGCTCAAATGGACGATGGAGACTGGGCAAAGCAAGAAAAGAAAACCACCCAGTGAAGAGCGTTAAACTCATATAAAACATGCAGACCGCTGGAAGAAGAAGGAAACGAAGTAAAAATGAGCAATTATAATAGACGGAACGAGATGTGGACCGTCCGTCCGCGGCTTAACCAGGCTGCTGCGCGGATATCCAGCCAACGGCTTAAAGTCGCGCGCGAATACCACATTATTATGTGGTCCCGCAGTCAATCCTTCTTCGATGAGAAGCAAAAAGGGAGGTAGGAAAGGGTTGGAGATGCAGAGGTGGACGATCAGTTTGGAATGGTCCCCACACAGTCACTGCTCTTAAGCCATCCTTCCAGAGCAGCGTAAAGCCATTTGGCTGCAAAACACATCTCATCGATCCCAGAGCTCACAATATCTCGCACTGCTGGTGCACCTTCTGGTCGCTAAACGAGTTGCTTGTTTAACCGACGGCACCCCCAAAACGCTTATATGCCAACACCCTAGCGCTATATGTATAGTGTCCGCAATCGCAGTGTATAGCTGTAGCTGTGCATCATCACCACCATTCTCAGTTCAGTGCAGCAGCATCAACTGCATCCACGCGTACACACACACGGGTCACATGGTCGGTGTCACAAAAACAAACACAAGCTATTAGCTGCACCACCGGTTCCGCTATTCCGGGGGACTGCTGGACGATGTGTCTCCCTCGACTGCCACGGCAGACTACTGCAAGGAAAATCGATTTTCTCCCCTTTTAGTTGGCCATGATTGCGGCACGGTTGGCACTCGGGAAAACCCCCGGGTAGACCCATTTTGCACAACCGGACCCGTTTGCAAACTCTCCCCCACTGGGCTAATGGGTGGGAGGTACATTCCACGCGGAGGTCAATGAAGGTTTTATTCGTCATAAATTTTCCAAACGCACTTTAAACGACCGGAACCTCCGTGCGACTGGCGTGTAGTGTAGACATTGGGGGACGATGATGTCCACCAAAAACGGCGCCCCAAATGGCCCCCTTTAAATTCGGCTCCGGGTGTGCCTTTAAAACTGACTTCGGCTAACTTTAAAACTGTGGCTTCAACTGGAACGGCGCGCACTAGAAGGTCGAACGACTCTTCTGCTGCAGTAGTAGGCCTCCGGTAGGCTTCGATGTTCGTTTCGATCGTTAATTAAAGATGGCTTGCGGGCGTTGCATTTAATCGAGAGTTCTCTTGGGGAGATTACCGGGTTTTTTTTCGCCGCCTGCAGTAGTTCAAAGTTCGCCCGTTCGCCCATTTAAATTACCCTCTCCAGGGAGGACTCGGAATGAAATATAGATTTTTTGTTTTGTTTCCGTGCCAACGGTAATACATCAGAACGCTAATTTCCATCTTGTAGACAAACATGATCGAGTGCGAGTTTTATTTCGAGTGCCTCACTGCACCGACCGAACGCGGGTCCTGATAACCTTTGCCACCTCAACCTTCTCCTGACAAGCTTTTGTTTTACAGCCAGTTGGACGTTTTGCTTACGGCGGCTGAACCGACAGAAGGCGAGAAACTTTAAACATTCAATCAGTCGACTCGGTCGGTCAGCCCGGCTTCGCTGCACCGACTGGCTGTAATCGTAAATTATTGATGCATCAGGGCCTCATCGGGAACTTCGAGCTCCGAAAACGCGACCGAACGAAATGGGACAGGCAAACGAAAAAGCAAAACAAAAAACCTCAAACAGAACATATATAAAATAGAAACTGGATCATTAACTCGACAGAAAATGATGCTGAATAATTTATTTTACGACACCGCACTGATACTGTTCGGCCCGTGTGCTCGCCCCGTTGCTGTGTGAGTCCCGTGTCAGACTCGCTTCAGACTCGACGCCCACTGGCCGTTTTTTGGTCGGGGTTCGCGGTTACTTTAGCACGCTTTACTCGGGGTTTTTTTTTTCTTTCTTTCAAGCAAAATAAGCCACAACAGGGTGTCATCTGTTGAATTAATCAATTAAACACAGTCGACTGTGTACTTTGGGGCCAGCCGATTTTGGGTGTTTCGTTTTGAAGTGTCTCTCTCCACCACCACCACAAGCACACCGTGTCGGACATTATTAGCAACACTTGATGGCCAGACGCATGTAAACGGCGATGGGGCGGCGATCGGTGAAAGATAGGTTTCAAGAATGTGCTCTCGCACACATTCGGGGCACATGATTAAGTAGATCGCGGCCAGCAACAAAAAACGAGCGCATTCTAGTAGATATGCGTTTTGCGTAAGACAAATAATTGTTCAGCGTGATTCGGCAGTTCGTTTGGGACAGTGGCAGTTTTCCTCACAGACGCAGACTTAAAAATCTTGGAAGAAAAGGGGAACGAAACCAGTGTGTGGCTGGCGCGCATTGTCAAAATGTCAAAAAACGAAACAAAAAGCAGCTAAATGCTACCAAAAGACGCGGTGAAAAATCCCGGGAGAGAAGGCTGTTTACGTTTAGATGTTTTGTTTACGCTTAGACGTCACACCATACTTGACGAAAGCTAGTTTCGTCAAGTTTTTGATAAACGAAATATTTCAAGTATACAGTGAGTAAGGATGAGTGTCGCTCGCGTGGGGGGCACTCAGAAAGTTTATAAATAGGGCAGGAAACACAATTATATCTCTCTTCGAATTTGGAATCTGAACACGACGCTTGGTAAATATTGCAACACACATCGATCCGAAACTCCGCGAATTCTTCATGGTGCCGTGACCAGGATATAGCTCGAATTTCTGGTGCTTTCGCGAGTTTGATCGACCCATCGTTCACCGTTTTCTGTGTCGTACCACATTTCGTTTGGATTTTCGTGCACCGTACAGCTGTTTTTGCCGCATCACGCATTACACTGCAGGTCACTCACTCACACGCACATACACACACACAAGATTGCACAATGCCCGTACCACCCGTTGTTTTGGCGTCCCGTCGGACAATTTTGTTGGCGTCCCTTACTCGGTACGAGAAATTTTTGGATAGTTTCGTTCACGCACGGGATCAAGTACAAGTGGAGGTTCGCCTAAGAAAATTCGAAACATTATGCAAGGACCTAGAGAGTGTTCAACAAGAATTAGAGGATTCCGCTTCCACGCTGGAAGAAACAACGCAGAATGCTGCATTTCGAGAGAATTTCGAGAATAGATTGATTCGTGTCCAATCTCAACTGCAGGCAAAGCTAACTCCTACCGCGCACCCGAGCACTGGATCGAACTCACTCAAGGGCATCAAGCTTCCCACCATCGCGCATCATACGTCACAGGGTCACGAACTGAGTCACTCGCGGCGAATAACCTTTCCGCGTCAAACTAGTTTTGGTACCACGTCACATGAAACGCCAAATTGCATTTTATGCAATTCCTCGCATTCATTGCTAAAATGCCCACGATTTGAAGGAATGGAGCCTAAGGATCGCTATCGTTTCGCGATGACCGCGCGTTTATGCACAAATTGCTTACGCGAGAATCATGCGGCTCGTGATTGTCCGGCGCACTACAAATGCCGGTATTGTAATTTGGCACACCACACAAAACTGCACTTCACACCGAATAGCCCTAGTGACACAGCTCCGCCACATCACACACACAACACCGCTAACGATCACACGGCCACCGATAACACACAACGCACATTTGCAGCAGCACTACAGCAAGCACCCGAGCAGGTATTGCTCCAAACTGCTTTCGTGAATATTATTGATAATTTCGGAATTGCTCATCCTGCGCGCGCGCTGTTGGACAGCGCATCGCAGCCGTATCTAACTAGCGATCGACTCGCTAAACGGCTAAGTTTGAAGACGAGTAACGTACACGTTACCACGCTAAATTGGATTTTGTCACTACCCAACACCTGGAAAACCGTTGTGGCTAATCGTGTTGCTGAGATCCAGAACTATTCACGTCCTCGTCAGTGGAAACACATTCCCGGCTCAACAAATCTCGCCGGCCTGGTATCTCGTGGGATGTCAGCAGTGGACATGCTGAAAAGGTCGATATGGACTTGTGGTCCCGAGTGGTTGGGGCTACCTGCTTTTGATTGGCCAATATCGAATTCATTGCTGGCGGCCGAAGCTGATATTGAAATTCGTCGGACACGCACACAACAATCGTCACAAGTTACTTCATCCGCGATCACACCTAAATTCCTGGAAGCAGCTAAACTCACATTATGCATCCTGGCGCAACAAGACGAGTTTTCATCGGAGATCCGGTTGCTGAAAAAGGGAGAAACTATAGGGCGGCGCTCACCTCTACGGCGCTTGAAACCATTCCTCGATGAGGAAGGAATAATGCGAGTGGGTGGCCGATTGAAGCTTGCACAGCTTCCCTACCAGTTCAAACACCCTATCCTGCTTCCCAAGAACCATCTGTTTGCTCGTCTCATCGCATACCACTTTCATGAAAAGCTGATGCATGGCGGGGGAAGACTATTACTTTCCCAGATTCGAGAAGAATATTGGCCGCTCGACGGACGGAGATTAGTGAAAGGAGTAGTCCGTAATTGTTTTCGTTGCATACGACAGGATCCCGCCCTAGTGCAACAACAAACCGGCCAACTTCCGTATCAACGCATCACTCCGAGCCGGCCGTTTTCTGTTACTGGAGTGGATTACGCCGGCCCATTTTGTCTTAAGCCGACGTACAAGAGAGCTGCCGCTGCCAAGTGTTATTTGTTTTTGTTCTTTTGTTTTGCAACCAAGGCGGTTCACCTGGAGCTGGTCAGCGATCTCACCACTGCAGGGTTCTTGGCCGCTTTACACCGCTTCACAGCCCGGCGCGGGCTACCGTCGGATATACACTCCGACAACGTGAACAACTTGAAGGTTCGTCACACGCGCTAAAAGAATTTTTTGAGTTATTTCAGAGTGAGCAACAGCAAAACATCATCGCAACCAACTGCTCTGACATGGGGATTACCTGGCAATTATTCGTGCAACGTTTCTGGAAGCATTGGGCCACTGAGTATCTGCAGGAAATGCAGAAGGACAATAAGGTTGCGGTTCGGTGCGAAATCGTTCCCGGCAGGCTGGTCATCCTTGTGGACGATTCCCTCCCCATCACCCGCTGGCCACTGGCGCGCATCATTGATGTACACCCTGGAGAGGATCAGCTTACTCGTGTAGTGAAGCTGAAAACGGCAAAGGGATTAGTCACGCGTCCTGTTACGAAAATTTGCGTTTTACCTGTTGCGAAACCGTCCTGTTAGTACCGCGTGTTAGTTATTTTGTTATGACATTCTGTCATGGGGGGGAGTATGTTTACGTTTAGATGTTTTGTTTACGCTTAGACGTCACACCATACTTGACGAAAGCTAGTTTCGTCAAGTTTTTGATAAACGAAATATTTCAAGTATACAGTGAGTAAGGATGAGTGTCGCTCGCGTGGGGGGCACTCAGAAAGTTTATAAATAGGGCAGGAAACACAATTATATCTCTCTTCGAATTTGGAATCTGAACACGACGCTTGGTAAATATTGCAACACACATCGATCCGAAACTCCGCGAATTCTTCAAAGGCACTTAAAATATTTACCATGTCACCACCGGGCACACAGACCGCTTACCGGTAAGATGCACAACGTGGCAGGGAGAATGAAAAAAGAAAAAAAACAAGCAAACACACAAACAAAACAACAATCATCACGCAGTGTGCTGTTGTTTTTACCACCCCCCCCCCCCCCCCTCAACAACATATCCCCATCCCACCAACTCCACAACACATATGCACAAACACTGTCCGCATCTCAGGTTAAGCAGGCCGCCATTTGTACGTCGACGCCATGTTTTCTTCGCCACTTTTTGAGTGTGTGTGTGTTTTTTAAATGGCTTTCAAATGCTGCTGTCAGCTTTTTTTTCGCACAACGATCGATTTGAGGTACGAGTTTTCAATTTTCCACCGCCGCCCCCCCAACTTGATCGGGAAAAATCAACCAGTACTGTGTACAGCAAACGGTGTAATGAAGTTGAAGGTTGTTTACTTGACTCCATACATCCCCATTCATTCGACCGGTAAGAGAATCGAAATTAAAAGTGACACTTTCGAACGGTGTTACGGTGTGGCCAATGAAGCGATTATCGAAGGTTTTCCTTGCCCGATTTTTGTTTGTGCGACACACTCCTCACTGTGTGTGTGTGTTTCCATCCATCCCTCACCATTAACTGGAACAAAACAATATTAAATCGAATAAACAATCAAACATTTTACCTTGATCCTGATGGAGCTGGAGAAAGAGCTTCCGGGGGAGGGTAAGGAGAGTCGGTTTAATTTCACATTCATGCACCGTTTGAAAACTGTAAACGGAAATGCACTTTCAATGTGTCTAAATTTTGATGAGCACCGTTGTTTCACTACGAAAAAAGAGGGAAAACACGCGCATTCGTTCTGGTTCGGGGTTTGTTTGTTGTGCATTTGTTTTGTGCCTTTTGCTTCCCGGAACCATCGAACCATATCGTGAATATATTCATGGAAAATTGTTTAACACAATGTGCAAATCATTATATGTTGTTCGTCCCTCATTGCTAGTACTGTTGGTTGGTGGGGAAAGCGTTAGAAACCTGAGTGGGAGGGCGGGTTTTTTTTTCCTTTTTCGACAAAATCGAAACGAATCCTCCACAGTGCGAGAGATTCGGCAGATGGAATCGATTTGCCTTTCCAAGCTCAACCAAATATGAGCTCAAACGACGCCAACAAGCAGAACCTCGGAGTGCGCGGCGGCCTGGGACTTCACGCTCAGCCTGGCGTGTTAGACCAAAAAAAAAAACCTGAAGGGGGAAAGGCACAGACTCTCAGACAGCCTGAGAAGATCTAAATTATAACTGACAGGCGGTTCGATGCGGTTGTCAAGGGAACCGGCGCTGAAATAGCATATGAAAACCGAGACGGATTAACGAATCCTTCTTTTCAATAAGATCATTTCGTTTTCACACTCTTGATCAACACGCTCATATGTAAGCGGGTGTGTGTGTGTGCGCACGCCATTTCAATATGAGACCCGCAATATAAATATCGCTGTCTCATCCCTCTTCCTCTGGACCACTTTCTTCCCTTACCCCAGAATCATTCTCTCCCCAAGAGGCGATTGAAAAGCGGGACCGGAGGGGTTAAGAATTGAAAATTAAAATAAGAAAATGGATTGAAACAAAAAAGAAACAACTAGCAAGACGCACAACAAAATACCCCAGAGTACGCATTTCGAGACTCGAGCACAACACCTACTCCTATACTCCAACTACACTACTGTTGGTACACTCCCCAGAGTGCCTCTGGTAAGAAACGTTTGGGGCGAATGAATTTCCCGCCATTTGGGCAGGAGGAAAAACACGTTAGATCCCCTCGTTCCGACCAACCGCATAACGATCGTTTAGTCGCCACCTTCATTCTCACCGTCGGTGGCCCCAACTCCATTGCTTCCCATTGGCTGGACGTCATCTTTTAAGAGGGTACTTTTTCCCGAAAATTAAATTGCACTTTGTGCACGCCAGAAGGGGAATGGGACGGTGGGGACCGGGGAAAAAAAGGGGGAATCCCAAAAGAAAACGCAAAAAAAGTGCTGTAAATACAGAACCTATCCTGAGAAGAGGCACCAACAAAGAAAAAAAAACACATCCCTCTACAACAAGACTAACAACCCCAAAACGTGATGAGAAATCTTAGCAGCAGCAGCAGCTAAAAGAAGGTTCATTAACATCGAAGATTCCCTCGGACAGAGGGAAAAGGAAGTGTAGTGCCGAACCGGCGGAAGTGTGAGCGAGATAAAAAGCAGAGCACTCACAAAAATATAAGGAGCATAACTTGTGTCTCTCCACCTCGCATGCCCATGGTCCCGTGGACACGTGGCATTAAAACATTGGAAAGCGATGTGTATCTATTGAAATTAGAAAATGCGACCCACAGCCTGAGTTATGTGATGGCAGCCAGGAAAACAAACGGCCCACAGTACCCAGCAAGACCCGGCAGGCAGCAAGTTGGACCTGGGTGGAGTGAGATTTAGGTGGGAGCTACGAAAGTTCCTTAGCGGGTCTGAATGGGAGAAAGTACGGCGGGTGACAGCCACGAGGAGGGGAGGAACTAATAATAGAAAAGAAGAATCTTTGAACGTACGAGAGCGGACACTGAACGGGAAGCACTAGCAGCAGAAGAAGATGGAGGAAAAAAAAAGCATCAACACACATCCATAACGAAGCGCAAACGAAGAAAACTGAAATTGGAACGGTTTTTTGATTAGAATTCTTTGTTTTTCCGCAGTTCTCCCCCGGATCAAAGCCGATGGAGGAGGGGGTAGGGATTGGGGGGGGGGGACCTGATGATATGGGAAAGTGAGTGAAGATAGAGAAAGAATCTCTGTCTCTCTCGCTCGTTCGCCAGCCCCATACTGGTTCAATCTTGCCGTTGGAAGAGATGTGGCGAACCGGGAAGGTAGAATGGAGGACTTTTTCCGGGCTTTTTCGGTCGCCAGGAAAACGGAACGGAATCCCAAAGCCCGATGAAGGTAGGGCGAGACAGGCAGGCCGAAGAATAGGAACACATCACGGGGTTGGCAGGTATCGCGGGGGGTGATTTATGGCGAACTCATTTCCTCCACCCGCTCGCACTCACACTCTCGTCCCCCCTACATTCCCTCCGGTACCCCGGTGGGATTTGAGAGGGCTTCCCAGAGTTCCCAGTTTCCCTCGATCCCCGTGGGGGAACCAAACCAAAAAAAAAAAGATGAACGCGTACGGCACCGGGGACGCGTTCTTGAGAGCCCAAGAAAGGCTCGGAAAATGGGTCGTGAGAGAGATGGAGACGGTGGGACGGGGATCTCCGGTCTAACTCACAGGTGAATTTCATAGTTGACTGGCTTGGCTGGTTGCTGGCTGCTATTTGGGTAGAACGCTTTTTTCGGAGTCGGAGAACATTTTTCCCTTCTTGCGTTCCATTTTCATTCCTCCACCAGGGCCTCTCCCTAGGTTACCGGGTGTTGGGTTTTATTCTCTCCTCCGCCGTACACTCAAGGCCCCTCCGCTTCGTCGCCGTTCTCGTTTGGTGCTAAGTGGAGAAAGTGCTCACAGGGGAGAAGAACCGGCGCAAGTGGCAGCAGAAGCGAAAGGAGCAAAGCATCCACAGGCCAGGACACGAAAGGTTTTCAGAATTGAAGCTGTCCTACATAAATATGCGCTCAGCATCATCAGCCCGCTTTGCCGGGTTGGGTATTCTGGCCCGAGCCCGTGGTGCGGATGTATCTCCGGGTGTGCCACCACAACGTTTGGCGAAGATCCTTGAATCCTCGCCGTATTTCTACGGTTGTCTAATGGATGAAAACCACCATGGCACCCAGTAGTATCCTGGGATTAGGACTTGCGGGTGCAGAGAAAGAGAGAGAAAGAGAGTGGGAGAGCGAAAGACCCAGAGACGTTCATCCTTTCCACGAGACCACATTTCAGCACTCACCCAAAAAACCAACAAAATGGCGCCTGCTGTCAGACGACGGAATGAAAAATCCCATTCCGTACACTTGTGCACAACACAGCCCAGGCGGCGGTGTACGCTCCAAAATGCTATACAGCCCATCTGCAAGCCGGTGGCAACGCCAAACGGATCGGTAGACACAGGCACATTTGGGCAAAGAAAAACGATCTCCAAATCAAACGCTTCTGTCATGTTTGCTAAGGTGACACATTGTCCTGACATGTTTGGGCGGAGGGAAGAAAACCCGTATATTTATATTGTTGTGAACCACTCGAAAAAGGATGCAGTGTGCCATTGCTTTAGCTGGAGCCCAAAAAAAAAGGAAGATACAAACAAATTAAATCAACGCCTGCCTGGTAAAACAAAAGAGTTTTCCCACTCGTTCAAATAGATCGATGATCCCATACTATACGTTGAAGATTCTGTACAGCTATTGAAGGACCACTTTTTGGAGGGATCTCCTAAAGTCTTCAGCTAGAGCATAAAGCATCCGCACAAAAAAACCACACTCTGATATGTTTGGAACTCCCACCCAACAAACCACGGAAAGCATCAAAATCTATAATTATTTGCTTTTTTCTTCTCCACGATGCTGTGGTGATTCGAAAGGCAAATCAAAGGGCTCCAACACGCGCGTCCAAGAGCGCAGTTTGTTCGATTGCGGTATTCAGTTTTATATTGTTATTATCATCGGGCGTTATTGTTGGCTGGCAGACACCGGTGCTCGGTGCTTACCAGGCTCGTCTATTGTCAGTGTTTGGTGGCGAGTTCGTTGCTGCTATTATTATTTCCTTTCCATTTCCAACTCGTTAATCGCCGCATTACGAAAAGGCCTCTCGCGCGCACACGGTACATCGAATATTATGGTCCAACACCCCCCCCCCCCCTCCCTCGGATCGGATACCCCCGGGGGGGTGGTGGGTCCACCGTGGTGCACACCCCAGGACTCTGCACCGCTTGAAACGGGCGTCTTATCCAGAGACCTTCGCGCGCGCGAGCCAGCCCCGAATTATTATTATCCAATGGACCCGAACCATTTAACCGAACCTTGAAGCGGTGAAGCATGGAGAAGCAAAGCAAAACAATACGGCGATAGGATGCTGTGAGAGAAAGGGGGGGGGGGGTGAAAACGAGGGAAAGCGGAAAATTCAAACCTGATCCCCGATCGGTATCAAGCGAGTCATTTTAACGATATCCCAGTGGGATACTAAATCATTGGATTTAGAGAGAAGGCCGCAAGAGCACCGAGGTCCGCCGCGTATCAGTTCGATGCCTGGGACGGATTTCTTCCCTGCCTAGGCCCAACGCCTTGGTGCGCTCTGTGTGATTGTGATCTTGCTGTTGTTGTTGTTGAATCCCAGTCTTTTGTGCGCTTTCTTGGCTAGGGCGGTTAACCCGCGAGGAAGGCTCCTTCATGGAGATGGATTGTGTTTTTTTTTTGGTGGTCCATCCAAGAATCAACCCCTTTTTTTCGGGGTGAGTAGGAATAACTCTGAAGACTGAAACTGGCCATCGGGACGTCCCGCGGGGAAACGAATGTTTGTTAGTTAGCGACCAGTGTGTGTCGCTCTGGTGGCGCGATCAGACGCGGAGTCTCGTGCCATACCTGATTGCTAGAATCAAAGGTAAAGCTCACGGAGGGGGGAAAAAAATCTATCCCAAGCCCGTGCCAAGCTCCCTCCGGAAAAAAAGTCTTGGAAAATGACTCCCCATGAGCATCAAGCGCAAGAAAAAAATCCCTGCTCTCTTTGAAGACGGTCAAAAGAGAGAAAGGGAGAAATCCTGGTGATTGTGTTTATTAAATTTCACCATATTTACGCTACACAACCCAAAATTACCATCACCGCGGTATGAGCCCCGAGCCGAGAGCGTAGGGCGCAAATTCAGCAAAACGTTCATTCAATTGTGGCCCTATCGCTGATTCGGGTTTCCTGCGATATGACGCTAATAGGCAATCGGGTGTGGAAAGGCTTTCCGGGAGGCCTGCCGACGACTCACATGCCGTACACCCCGCGGATTGCGGTGTGCGTGCGTGTGTGTGCCGTCGGGTAAACAATATCGGTATCGGTTCCGTTTTGCTGCGCTTTTCCCGAAAACCCTCCCGCTTGGAAAAACAATACGGGGATGCTGGGGTGGGTGTTTGGTGCTAAACAGCAGCAACATCGCTTGTACCCTGCGTGTGCGCGTTCCACCATGTACACAATAGACCAACCGCACACATCACGCACCCACACCTAGAGCTGAAAACTCACAATTTGACGTGATAAATTTCGCATCAATATTTTCCGCATCGCTGGCCGCGTGAATCGCGATAGCCCACGGATTACGCCAGAACTTACGCCCAGCACCGTTCGGATCGACTCGGATGCTCGGATTTTCTACCTGACTCGGTTTTGCAGTGTTATGGATACCGATTTTGGCATTGGCAGGATCGGGTTGGTAAAACATGGGAGCAAAGCTGTCAATTTCGATTTTCAGCTCCATTTTCACCAGCATCGCGATTAAGGCAGGCTCGTGCGATGCAAATTATCAGTTGGATCACGATTTTACGGGCAGTATTGGAGTAGCTAGCTATTGAAGTTGTAAAAGAGTAATTGTAGTGTAGTTATAGACAAGTTGCATGCGTAAAGCATTGTTGGAAGTGTAAACTAATCGCAAACCAATTCGTTTTCGCTACAGCGGCCACCAAGTTCATCGATATCATACACCGGGCAGCTGAACGACGATGTGCGGTCACCTGGTTCCGGAAGCACCCCCGGACCCCTGTCGGCGCAACCTCCTACCGGAATGGACCCCGCGGATGCTGGTAAGTAGCAGAATGCAATCTATTCTTCTTTAAATCCCCTCGTAATAATCATCGCCATCATCATCATTAGCATCATTATCGTCACCATTACCAGCATTAGTGGTGGTGGTGAGAAGATGGAAATATTTCAACCGATTATGTGGATCTTAAACATGGAAGTTACTGCCCAACTAAAGATCCCAACAAGACACGTGCAATCAGATTTATTGTGGATTTTAAATACTTGGTATCGATCTTGTCCGCAGTGCAACTTGCCTTGATCGTTCAAAGTCTCTCCACGGCGACTCAACTTTAAAACAAAACTTTTCCAAAATAAATCTCCAGTTCTGGGCGGGATCTTTCAATATACTTTTTCCCACCTTCTTTCATCAGCAGTAGCCTTCCGTGTCTCCAAGAGCTTAACATTCTCTTGATTCATGAGATGGGACACAGCGCAGTTCAGTTCAGAGATTTAGCTCGTTAGTCATAGGATAAGGAGCCGGTGGTCATAATGGCAAAGTTCGAGATATTCCTTCCGAGTCGGGCATATGCACTGGTGGACCTTGTGTGAAGATAACTTACGATCTGACCACTGACCGGGTACAATTGTTTGCTCAACCACACTCACAAACGCACACCGGTACATCTCTTTTCCTATTTACGAGCGATGTTAAATCAAGCGATCTGTTAAATATTAATGTCCCCAACACGCGATCCACACGCGAAGACCTGAAGAAGTACAACGGAAGAAGAAATTACAAAGCCAGAACGACACCGAGTGCTCGCACTTTAGTGCATAGGAAATTAACGAGCAGAGTAAATTAAAAAATATACATACACACATACACACACACACATCCGCACACCGAGAATGTGTCGGCGGTGGTCTAAATGTGGTGTTCTGGGTGAGCACCGCACCGAGGACACACATCCAACGGCATTTTAATGGATGTTACTATCAATTTTATGGGAAAGTAAAAGTGTTTTGTTTTGTCCGCGACCTCTTATGCCTTGTTCTCCGCACATGAGACCCCCCCCCCCCTCGACAGTCCACAAGATCCAGTGATCGTTTTCTATCACTTTTCTCACTTTGTTTTTTAAAACCCTGAAGCTTCTTGGTTGGCGCGAAAGAAAACGCGGCAAGTTGTAGAGTTTATGCCTTTTTTCCCCACTCGTCACTTCTCGTCCCCGAACCCATGACTCCATGCGGTGGTGGGCTCGGTTTTATTACTTTAAGAAAAATTAAATGCCTCTTCAACTCGGTGTGCCAGAGCTCTTCCGTTTTACTGCGCCCGTCTTTTTATTTTTTTGTTCTACCTTGTTTCATTTCTTGTCTTAACAGCTATAAAACTCGGATGGTTGAGATGGTGCATAAAAACTTGTTTCCGTTTTTCTCTTGCTTTTTCTTGCTATAACTGCAGCTCTGTACGCTCCCCCCGCGGGAGCATCCCGCAGCGATCGTCCAATCGATCATCAACATTTAAAGTTTAAAGATAATCTGTTGAGCCTCGTCCGAAGGTGGTGGTGGTTCTTTTTTTGTTACTCCACTTTACTTGACACGTTAAACGGGGCTAAAGCTGTTGGACACAATTTTTCTCCCCCCGCGCGATCGAACGAAATGTGTATAATCATCATCCCGGGCAGTAAAATCAGCTGGAACCGATCGTCAAACGGTTGCGCGAGTTGTTGGATAATCGTTTTCTCGCCCAATTCCATGGCACAGTTTTTTTTTTATTGTTGTCTTCGACTACCTTTCCGAACGCTTTCCCTTTCAGTTTTGAGCCGTTTAAATGCGGAAAGCAATAACGTGAAAAACACACGCCCTCGGATTATGGGCCAAAACCACAACATTGTGTCCGTCTCCACCTGGGCCAAAAACCGCAAAACTAGTGTACGTAGCGCAAAAACTTTGCAGAGTAATCGCGCGTCACCAACACACACACACCGGAGGAATGCGTTTCGCATAAAGAAATATCGCCTATTCACGGTCAAGGACACCGGTGATGACGGATGAACACGAAATTCGGTTAAAAATAACGATCAAACGCCCATCCTCCGGGCCATTTCCCCGGGCGTCCCGGAGAGTTCCAAAAAGTTCCCCGGGAGGGAGGCAACAACAACAAAAAAACAGTACGTATATATATATTGGGAACCTTGAAAAACGCGACACCGAAAAACCTGCCGACACCGCCAGACGACCACGGGGAAAAGATGGATGGTTCTCCCGGTCTGGGTCCTCTCCCCGGCCGCTTTTTCCTGCCCTTGCGCCGGACACTCTAATGGCGCTATCCGACTGCTCCCCACAGTACTTCACCCCATCCCTTCTTTCCCACAAGGAAAGTGGGAGGGTAAGTGGGTGTGCAAAACGAGAAGGGGGGGCAACAACAAAAAATGGCCTACGCCTAGGACCGGTTTTGTGCCGAAAAGTATCTATTAATCAAGTTAAAGTGGAATCAGCTGTTATAATTCAGTCGGACATGACTCGACTGTCTCATGACTTGCGTTGCGTTTTGCGTTTATGCGGTTTGCGTTTGCGGGTCGTTTGCCAGCGAACGTGCCCACTCCACCTCCCCGAACCCGTGCTCTCCCACCCTTCTCCTTTCTTTGAGAGTGCGTTTCTTCCCGGCGTTACTATTTACTACTAGAAAAACGGTGCAAACTATTGACAATTCATTTGTTGTGTTACGCAAGCGAGGCGTGCTCTGTTGCTTACCCACGTTATTTGTTTATTTTTTTGTCACTGCTTACACTCTTGCGTTAGTTTATTTTTGACTAGAAAAAAAAAATATCATCGAACAAAGTCATAAGCATTGGTCCCAACTTTAAGCACGACAAATTTGAGTACGGTTTATGTCCTTTTCCGCGTGTTTTTTTTTTTTCGTCTCGATGTTCGCTTCTTGTTGGCCTTTGCCTACAACACACCCGCGTAACGACATTCCCGAACGAAGGCTAAATATTTCATCCAAATCATCGAACCACCACAAACCCCACCCCGACCGTAATCTAAGCGCTGCTGAGCCGTTGACAGTCAGCGGGACAGCCCCCGGGACGGCGAAAGTGTTTTGAGTGAAATAAATCTGCTCGAAACGCACTCGAAACTCGTGACCGAATTCCACGCCACAAGTAGCAACACTTGGATGGATGGAAGAAGGCAGACGGCGTTGGTCGGGGTAGTAGTATGCCCCAAACCGCCTGAGCCTATTCATTCGAGCAGACAAAACGATCAATCATAGCCAAACAATGGAGGGATGATTTCTTTATTTGTTTTGGTTGCATTTTTTTTTCATTCGCACAAATCGTACGTTCGTGCGCGGATTGACGTTTGAAAGGCAAGAATATCGACAAAATGTCACTCAACTTACACGGGACGCTCACGGTCAAGGATACCGGGGCCCCCACAAAGCCGGACCGGATTGCCGATCCGGAAAGCTTTAAGCCGGCGCGCTGGTCCCGCTTTAGTTGTCCGTTTGGTATGCAAAACAAATTCGACAATATGCAATCATGTGTGTCGCGCGCGCACACACGCACACGTGATTATGCGGCGGCTAGGTGTGGAGCTCATTGGAGGCTCTTTAAATTCGTTATGCAGTTTTCGGATTTTCGTAACCGGCCTGACGTGGCGCCATCGAACCACAACACGGCAACACCGCCGGCTTTGCTGGTGATTCGATCAGTCATCATCCGGGAGGCTCGGGAGGACCCCAGCGTATCTGGTGGAGGGTCCGAAGCCTCGTGGTATTCATGGCATGGTAATGGAAAACCATACATCACCAGCGGAAGAGTCTAGGGTTTTCTCCGGTTCTTCGGTACCACCGCGCGACAACATTCTACATAAATCCAAATTAGATAGATGGAACCCCCGGTGAACATTCGTGAACAGTGGGTCTTGTCTTGTGAAAATGGATTTAAATTCTCACCTCTAGCTGTCGGTCCGTCGTGCCCGTTTCTAGCTCAAGGTGGTAAAAGTTTTTGGTTTTTGCATATACATTTTTAGTATGTGTGTGTGTGTCAACAATCTTCACGCCTCACGTGCGATTTATTCTGCATTTCTGGGTTCGGATCTTGTTAGGCAAGAAAGAAGACCACCACCAAGTAAAACTATGGAATAATTCAATCACAAAAAACTGCCATCCCTTGGGCGAAAGATGCAAGACACTCCACAGTGCGCTGGGACCGAATTATGGCCTTTGCTTCGTTGATGCAAGCCTTGGTTTGTGGCCGGAAGGCGGAATGGACGCAAGAGACCGAGAGCGCGAGAGAAATCCCATATTCCAAACTGTCACATCATATTTCCGCACCAGATCTGCAAGGTAAGGACGTCGGGTACGGGTTTTCTGCATGCGCGCCGGTGGCGCTCCATCCACCATCTACCGAGCAGTTTTCAACAAGATTTTCCAACTCGACCATGATGAAACTGCATTAGTCACGATGCACTCAACAAGCAAGATGATGATGGTGATGCAGACCCACTCTCTAGCAGGCAGATGAGCATGTTTTATATAGACAGAAAAACCTTGCCCGTCCCGCGCTTCGGGCTAAAAATGGCTGTCCCCCAGCTCAGAATCCGAAAGAGAAGTTTCTCTTTTCGACAAGATGCCCTCCTCTGTTGGCTCGTCCACAGGGGGGACCTCCACGTGCATCACCCTACAAATTGGCATTTCGGCCGGTGTTTAAACCTCTCAGCTTCTCATAAGTCGTGAATGAAGGCAGCCGAAAGAATCGCTGGCAGACGCACTCGCGTCGTTGCATGACGCTGGCGACATCATCAGTAGCAGCGCCGTCCATAAATACAATTTTTCTGCATAATTTTACCTCATCGCACCCGAACGGGGTTTCAACTGCGCGCATCCCGAAGGCACGCCAAACGAACGTGAAAACGAAAATTAACGGCGCAACGGAAACGCAGGACAACACAGGCGGCAAAGGGACAGTATCTCGCCTAACTTGGTGCACACACCCGCATCCGTCAGATGCGGCAGATGACATTCCCGGAGCGTGGAACCGCTTAACGACAAGTTCACACAGGGTCTTTGCAGGGAACCTCCTCCGTACGAGTTGCTAAATGTGATATTTTGCTGCTCGGTTGTGCTAAAATGTGCGTTAATGTGTTCCGTATGTATAGTTTTTTTCTTGTGAGGGACGACATGAGCTACAACGCATAATTTTCGTCCAACACATGATCCCATAGTGTCATGGTTGAGTATAATGATTCTTTGTGGATGAGATGTTTCGTGGTGAGGTCTTGCAGGAATGCATTGGGTGCAGCCAGATACAGATATGAAGTTTGCTAGACCACACTCGGGTTTGTCCTCAAATAATTACTACATTACGCAGGAAACCAGTGACATCTGATAGGAATATCTTTAGTACATCAAAGATTTGACGCATACTAAATAATGGATATCGCTTAAAGAGTTTTTTTCGTTACGGCTAGACCAAACAGATCTAGAATTTAAATCAAGACTTCAAACTATGTTCAATTGCAGATCCTTTTCAAATACGAACACCTAAAACCAAGCGACATGAAAGCGAAAGTATTGCCTACGCTCATGAATTACTTACTAAAGCTAGCGATGCTCTGAATGTATGGATGTGATGCTCTTATCATCTCCTCTCATTGCATCATTAAAATTATTGTGGGAAATTAGACAGCTAAATTGCAAATTGCACGTGTATCAAAGAAAAAATGGATGTCTTTCGATATCATTACATCCTTATTTCATCCTGTGAACTCCATATGTACTACAATAAAATACCCTCGATAATTGTAAAATTATTTTTATGATATGCCTTTCCGCACCCTTTAACTATCTTGTTTGCTGTCAGGCTGTCGGCATTATTGGGTCACAATTTTCTCCGAGCTGTTTGCTCATCGACCGAAGACTGAAGAGTCCACAAATTGCATTTTTCACCCTTCTTACCGCATTCACACACACACACACACACACACACACTTCCATGCACATGTCAAGTTCCGACAAGTGCGTGTTAATGTTGTCGATGAAATGATTTTGACACTTGTGGTCGTCCGATGTGGATTCGGTCCTGTTTTGAGGAGGAGAAGAAAAAAAGCAGGCTTACCCGAAGCTCCGGACGGACGCAAAACGTTTTCACATGACGAGCATCAAAAACCATCATAATCATCGTTTCTACCCCACACATCACCCCAGTCCTCCTCCGCACACACGCAAATAAAACACTATTCCCCATCCCGCCCATTTGGTGGTGAACTCATCAAGGTGTGCGCGAGTGTTGTGACCTCACGCAGGTGAAACGAAACCACCGAAAAGTCTACAGGAAAAAAACGAGCAAGAAACACATTGTCCGTCTCGCTTTTTTGTTAAAGCGCTTGTCCCGGTGCTTCTAAGCAGGGCTGCTAGCCAGGGTTGATGTTGGCCGCGGCCGCAAGGTATTGTCTGTGGTTTGCACCACACAACACAGTTGAAAGGCAAGATGACTACAATTATCGGGACGGGTCATTTGGGACCCGAGCCCTTCACTTCAACGGGGTGTCCGGGACGCGGACGAGTGTCCGGTTTTAATCCGCAGGCGAGAGAGAAAGATCATGAAACGGGTCCACACGCTGGTCCGTACCCGGGTTCTCTTCCCCGGCTAAAAATGTAGGCCCCGTTCGCCCCCCCCCCGTTCGACAATAGGCACGGCTATTAGTTTTGATGATCTTGTATAATTGAAAAGCAATTATTCACACTCGTTTGCGGCCGGTACGGTTAGGCCGTAGTCGTCGCTGGGAGTCGCGCTGGTCCGATCCGTCCGAAACCGTACGAACGTAGTCATAGAGCGCCAAAGTGCGTTTTTCTTCTCGGGCTTTTTATTCGTAAAGAGACCTTCTTCGCACCAGTTGCCATCGTTTGTTGCTACGGTACGCGTCATGCATTGGGAAAGCATAGGAAAGCGACTGGAGCCGTACAAGCTGAGCTCTTCATCGTGCATTTGACCGATGGACGAAGGAATACCTTTAACGATCGACGCGAAACAATTTTATTCGATAGATCACCAGTGAATAGGGTTCGAAATTGATTTCGTACCAATTCAATAGCAAAGAAACCAGCACAATGGAAAATTAGAAGCCTTAAATGTCCGCTGATCCACGAGCCTGCGATGTCTGGGCAGCTGGGGCCCGGAGGTTGAAAGTTAAACGTCGGGCTCCCGGGAGAAGTTTCGAGGCAGAGATCCTAAAATTATCGGGAATTGTTCAGTGCCGAAAATTATCGTAAGCACTCGTCGTCCATTATTATTTCATTTAAATGGATCTTGTTAATCATCCACCACTGGGCAGCTGAATCGGTAGTGCGTTCGAGCGGTTCGGCTTGAGGTTCGAAATAACGCACGTCATGTCTTGGGAGTCCTGCCATAAGAACCATACCAACCGTGCGTAACTTCTCCCTATATTCTTCGTCAAACTCATGACCCTTCACTCATCCAATCATTCCGGTAATGATGGGTATAAAAAGGCTTTAGCGAACGTGGAGAATGATGGTCCATTCCTTCAACCGTCCAAACTCGTCTATTTTTTGTCCCTTCCGACGACTTAAACTATTCAACTCCCATTTCAACGCAACCGTAATCACCGGAATGGTGTCAATTGTTTCACCCGACATCTCCGCCGATAGCAGCAGCATCAGTCACTTGCGCCCTCATGCGGCCAAAGATGTAAAAGGGAAGCCTTTTTATGACCTTCTGTGCTCGGCGGCGAACGAAAACCCGACAACCCCCGAGGTCGAGGAGTTGCATCGCCCCGTCGCAGTACCCTATTGTTATTGCTGTTAAATACTTTTATCTTATTATCAATGAACTTGGACGTGGCCGCTTGGTGTGACCACAGGATGCGAGATCCTTCCCGGTAGCCGGGATTGTATTTTATTCTTTTACCCTAAGCTGCGGTTTCCTCTCGCTCGCTTGCTGGGTGTTGCTGAGCACACTGTTCAACAGATGTCTTGCATCTTTCTCGAGGTTTTTTTTTCTTCCTTCCTTTCGATACCAAAGCCGCCAGGGTCGTAAAACATCCCCTTCAATCGCGCCCAAATTCCACAACCAGCATTGCCGGTGTCGAAGTGCACTCCACAAGAGGCAACAGCATCACTGTCTGCTTGTTATTTTGTAACACCCTCAACACACCCTGGCCACACAAAGTTTGTGTCCGCCGGAAAAAAGGCGACCAGAAGGCTGTAAAAATCTCATCGCCGCATCAACTTACCAGACAGCGACCCAGTGACAACAACCAGCAGTAAACCGGGAACGGAAGGTGGTATCAGCTAAATAATACCACAAGAGCACCATCATCACGACCCATTCGTCCTTCGCGGTCAGCACATCCTAAATGGTCCAGTTTATCAATCATCGGGCTCGTAAACATTCGGAGAGCATAAATTTTTAACAGCTTTTTTTATGGCCGAAATCTGCGGCCCGCAGTTCACGTACTGTGTGTGTGTGAAGCGTTTACCCATCCAGAGGTCGTGGTCGCGCGGTGTCGCATTGATGCTTAAGCTTGGAGAAGAACCGTATAGCACACATTTTATTCATCACGACCGGTCGCTATCAGACAAGAAAAAAAAGGATCAGACCGCAACCACCGACAATGGCCAATGGGGGATTTGTGCGCGTTGGGATATTGAAAGATCGTGGGAGTTGAGTGTCTCGGAAGGATAATATCTTGCCCGGAACTGTAGGGCCGCGGAAGGAGAGTGTGTGTTTGAGGGTGTGCGGTTTAATAGCGGAAAGGAAAATTGAAACCACATCATCATTATCGCCATGTTGCCATCAGCACTCAAAGGATCCTCTCAATAATGGCGGTCTTGACTTGCCAGGCAGAAGCTTTCTGCGTATTCCATTGTGCAGTGTAGTGCCACGCTTAAGATGGTCGATAATAGATAGGGCGGTATTCTAACCATCATTTCCGTCGTGTCAACTTCCGTCCCTACATGCTCCCCCAACTCCCCCCCGACCCTTCACCACCAACGAGAGCCCCTTCGAATGTGTGATAACGTAATGGCAATCGGGTTGCGGTTGTTGAGGTGTGTAAAAATTTTGCCTTCCCGTTTCACGCGCCGGGTTTGATTTTCCGTTCAATTTCTTATCACCCCAAAACCCCGGAATGCGGGATGCTAATTTTCCCATCCGATAGCACCAGCCGCGGTGCGTTGGGTTACACGGGGAAAAACTCGGATGGGCCGTTGCGAAAGAGATAAAGTTTATGTCTGTTTTGCCATATTCAATCGTAACCTGCGTCGCCTGTCGATTGCGTCAATGACGCCAACGATGATGATAATGATGATCATGATTAACATAAACGATATTGCCTTGTTCCTCTCCCCCACCCAGTCCTTTTGTTCCCACCACACACACACACACAGCCCCTTCCCAGCGAACACATTTATTGATATCGTTCTATTGGCTTTGTGCAATCACTAATCACTATTACCTTTTTTCTCTCTTTCTTTCTCTCTGTTGTTTCTCCTTTTGCAGATGGTGAGTGTTTTTTTTTTACAATGGATATCCCTTTACAACGTACTCGTACCGTCGTGCCGCCTCGTTCGATATCGTGCTGGGGCAATAAAACGATTCCAAGCATCGAAGCAACCCAAGATCGACCAAAACAGTTCCCGCCGAGTGATGCGTGGTGACGGGCGGCCCGAATGAAGGTATTAATCTGGGGCTGTGAACGACTCGGTGGTAATCGGCCGGTCCCGGACGACGCCGGTGGTATATTGCTGCATAAAACAATCATAGTGCCACGTTTTACCCTGCTGTGTGTCCCCCGCTCAACACTGGGCTAATCGATCGTCGAAAGATTGGTCGTCACCGAGTTTTATGGATCTATCGGGCGGGTTTTTTTTTTGTCACACGAACAACGAATCATTTGGCAAGTCTTTCCCTTCTGGCCCACTGCAAACCTCGGACGTCCCAACTGCCCAAACACTCTCGCGACTTTTCTACACCCAGGCAGCCACACCATACAATTGTGACTCCGCTTTAATGAGATCTTTTCAAATTTTATTATCTCTAAATCGTTTAATCACATCATTTGTAATGTCATTTCGGCAGACCAAGGGCGCTCGGCACCGGATCGTTTGAATTAATCACGGGTAAACTCATCTTGCGTTTCGAGCGCGCGCGTTGAGGGAAAGCAAACGTCCTATTCTAGCGCCTGAATTTATGCAAACCAGTGTTGCGGTACGATTGCCCGAGGGAAGGTTTTCATAAAAGGGATGATGCGCTTTTCCTTGTCGTTTTAAAGACTATATCATGTTGCCGGGAGTAGATTTTCCGACCTTTTGTTTGTGCGCTATGTTTTGTTCAGTTTCATTAGCAACACACACACACACACAGACCCAAAAAACCCTATTTGCATTTGCTACCAGTTCATCATATCACCCGTTGGTGATGGACTTGACAACTTTCTCCCCCTTGTTTCGGGACATCGTGCTTTAATTTATGCACTTGGCAGTTCGGAGAGTTTTTTTATGAGAGCCTGATGTGTTATCTTAGCTCACATTTCTTAGTTCGATTCTGTTACCACACCACAAAACAGACAACAACGAACGAAAATAAAAAAAAATGCCTACAAAAAACGCTAAGCAAACATCCAACAGCATAATGCATTAATAGAATCACCGGTGTAGTATCAGCAAAACCACTTACGACGCCCTTTCGAGTTGTCGAATTGGATTAAAACGTTCATTTGTTCGTCTGCACACTTCGCTTGCCGGAGCCTGGTCCTAGACGAGAATGTGCCAAAAATGCACTGATAGACCTCGAATCGAACATCCGCTTTGCTCATCTCATCCTTGTTCGTTCCTACCCGCCAGACGAACACTCTTGGTGATGTGTTTTTCTTGTGATGCAAATCTAGTTTATTCGAATTTTCCCGCACCAAAAAACCACCAGCTTCATGTAACGTATACACCAACCGAACCCACCATTTTCGCACCAACAGCGTACCAAACAGCCGTCTGGCCTTCTGGGGTAATGGATCTGGCCGAACCGACCCACTCCATCTCCCTTATCTTCCGAGGGCACTCCCTGAACATCCCGTGGGCGGATTGTTTACCGAGAGCAATGAAAAGGCACAAAAGGTACAACGACACACAAACAATAGGCACGCAATATCCTTGCCATGCCCACGGGCGTGTCCTTTTATTCGCGGTTTTTTGTTTCCCAGTTTGTCGTTACGGCGGTAAAGCAATTCTCGGGCACAATCAACATAATAGCAGCAAAACTCAAATGTGTCTCCGATTAGGGCGTCAGGTTTTGGTGACTGTTTTTTTCCTCTCCTTAAGAGATTCTAGATGGCTTACTCAAGGTTTCCTCGTATGTCTCTCAGGTTGCTCCAATTTCCAACAAATACGACGTTCGGCCGAGAAGCGTATTGATGATTCCCGTTGCAAATGAGTTCTTTGAAAATGGGCGAAAAACCCTCCAAAACTCCTTGGAGCAATTCTCCAACAAAACCGACCCGATCAAAAGGCAAACTGTCGGACTGATGTCTCTGGTGTTTTTTTTTTGTACCTTCCTATATCGCTGCAAAAACGCGTCTAGCTTGTGTGTAAGAATCGTTTCCTTCAAGGCGGTTGTTGCGCCACCGTCTCGCGAATCCCGGGCAAAACGTTAAACAATGCCCTTATTTAGTGTACGATGGATGTGAGAAACGATCCTGATGCAATTGAGCAGCATTTCTGTAGCCGAAAGCAGCAGCAGGTGGGTGCATTGGTGCATCAGTCTTTTTCACCGTACCGGGCCGAAACCCGAAGACAGCTCTCGCGACGGTAAAACAAAGTCCACATTAAAATCTACCGAAACGGCGAGCCCTTGCGATCGTAGAGGCATTTAGCCGGGGGCCTTCCCAACAACAGAAGCTGACGGGGCAATGATACAATGATACAATCATCAGCGTCCTCAGCTACACACTCCAGACGACCAACCATGAGAACAATCGTGCACCTTGACTTCGGTCTGTCTGAATCGCAACGTCGAGGATCGCTTACGACTCGGGGCACAGCTCGGTGCGCGGCATCCTTTGGACTATTTTTCGGCCAACAAAACGATCGGCACTCTCTGCTCCGAGAGATCCCGGTTTTATTTGTGAGTTTTTGCTGTTCTTCTTCCTGCGGGTTGCTCCCTAAATTGGAGAAATTGATTCCATGCGACAAAACGACACGGGAGGGGAAAAATGGGCTTGCAGCGAGTGTGCGCTCGCGCTCGCGTCTCAAATTGGCGATCGGCAAACAACAGTCGCAGGTCCCCCGGAAGCCTTTTTGTCCTTTCTTTTTCAATCTGCCAACCCCGGCCTCTTTTCCCTTTTGCTTCTTCTTCACAATCGGAGCGATTGTCTCAGGAAAAAAAGCCCTCGCTGCAAACGCTCTACCAACCAGGATGCTGTTGAATTTTCCAACCAGGTTAAGCATTTCCGTCGTTCCGGCGTAGGCCCTTTTTTTGCTTTTTTGTTTTATCATTGCTTTGTGTGTGCGTGTTCTCGTTTTATTCTTCCTCTTGTACTTCATTTTATTGTTCTTAACTCACTGCCTTGGAAGGGCTTTTTTGTTTTATCCTTTGGCGTTCGCATTTTTCCCTAAAGAACTCATTCATCAATTCAATCTGCTGCTCTCCCAGGCTACCCGATGGGATAAAATGAATCGCTTTTGCTTGTTTGTTGTTTTTTTTTGTGTCGTCTCTTGTTTTTAAGGTTTTGTTTGTTGTTTTGTTTTTTTTTTACGCGTTTTGATCATCTTGTCTTTTTCCCCCTTTGAAAATTTTCTCGACCCGGCCAAAAACCCTTTGCACCGTTTGGCGTTTGCGTTTTGTCAATTGCAAACCGATTCCTTCCATTCATCGGGGCGCGACAGAGAATGAAGCTAACTTTAGACCTTCATTGTAGGGCCCGGCCCTCCCAGTATATTCCGTCCATTTGTTTTATTTTTTTGCTTCATTTGTAGTGCGTGTTGTGTGTGTGTGTGTGTGTTAAATGCGCTTCCGTTCATTAATTCTTGTCAACAGCTATCCTATCTTTGATTCCTTTCGCCGCGTTTCCCGGTTGGTTTTTAATTTCTTATTTCGTCCTTTCTGCATTTTATCATCGAGCAACCGAAGAAAAAAAGCAAAACAACGAAAGACCTCGATGCCGATGGGGACCCGGTAAGGTGATTTCGCTTGCCAGATAAACCAATGTGGCCGGCGTGGTGTTATTCCAAGGAAACTCAATGGCGGCCCCGCAGGACGAAAAGAACGATTTCATTTCCGTTCCATTTTTGCCGCGTGGTGAAACGCACGCGTGTCAGCGGAAAGCCGCAGGAAGCTTAAGAAGCAGCAGCGCACCTAGCTCGGTATAGTGAAACCGAAAAACGATCGAAATTACTTCACAATGGTTTTCATGTTCTAGCTACATTACCCCGGGTCTCGTTATCTCGAAACGAACCGATTGAGCTTCTACTGCTTTGCCTATTTACAAAAACCCCTTTTCGGGGTGCAAAAGCAAAACAAAAACCCATCACACGATACCTGTGTGTGGTTTCCGTTTTGCTTTTTTTCTCGCTTGTAAAAATTTCCAATTACATTCACCCAACACGATAACGCGGGACGCGCAACAACCGAAGCGAAGGAAGAGCATCACCTCAAAGAAGGGTTGAGTGACGGTGAAGAGTTGGGCGGAAATACAGTGCGCAATATACATAAATCACGGTGGCACGTTTTTGAGACTTTATAGTTCCGTGTCCCGAACAGTTGAGCCGCCCGGACGAAGTCGCGTACAGCAAAAATGTTTCATTTTTTTCTGTTTGCTTTATTGCTTTCCTTGGTTAAACCTTATTTTCATTCATTCTTTTACACTTTAAACGAATCGGTTAAACGCTGGTTTTATAGGTTTAGTGTCCACCATGCAAAAGCAAGTGAAAAAAACTCAGCCCCAGTGGACGGGAGTTCTCCCTTGGGGCCCACCCGCACGAGAACAGATGCCCGAGCGGCGGAACGCTTCGAAAGAGTTGTAAATGTTGAAATATGGAAACCCATCAAAGCAGAGTGGTCACCACAGGGCAAAGATCGCACAAACCTCCCACGAAAATGAGTAGAAAACAAAGACTGGTCGTAAGAAAAAAAAGTATTACAACTTCGGTGGAGAGAGCTGGGTAAATCGCGGCCGAGGTTCATTGAGCAGGGGCCCTCCTCCACTCCAGCTAATATACAACGTGGATCGTCACCATGCCTTGGTAATGATGTATCGTTTTGCGGCTAAGCGACCATCATTCGACTGTGTGTGTGTATGTGGCCGCTCGATACGACCGTTGATTTGCATCTGAGAGCTACTTAAATGGTTTACCCCATTTTCTACCAATAACGGCGCAAAACGAAGAAATCCAATTCCCGGTACCTAAAACGCGCCGTGATTGGCATTGATTATCTGGACGGTATTTGCTAATATCTTATTTCGTTTCGCCAACTATCTCGCCGCTACCTCCCGCCGTTGGGCCACCCCAAAAACCGGAGCGCATCATGCAGCTGCAACAGTAGCCGTGTTTCCTGGCCTCACCACACAGCACCACACTGCCCTCGTCGGTGATGCATCATCATGTGCGCAAGTGGGCATTGGCACACACCTATGAAGACATTCCGCTCCGGGGTGGAAAGATTTATTTTTGACCATTAAAACGAAACAGGTTTCGCTAAACGATTTGACCGCCGTGCTGCTGTTGTGTTGGCATTTGTAAATCCTTTTCTTTTTCTGCCCTCATCTAGGCACAGCTCGGCTTAGAGTAGGCTTCGCTTCCTCGGGACGGGCAGTTCACGGTCGGGGTGGAATGCATCACGGTTAATTTCTAAATCCTAGTACATTGCACTTCGTCGGTGTCTCGGGTTGTGAGTGCATTTGCACTCGGGGGCAGGTTCCTTTCGCAGGCTGGCGCCACCACACGGCAGCTCTAAACGATTATTTATTTTTTTGTATCCCAACCATGTACCGAGATCCTACGGACCTTCCCTTTTACTTACAGCTCGATCTCTAATTGCAAGCAAAGAGCGAGAGCGGGACCTCAACGCTACAAATGTGACTGTTTAAATGATTCGTTTCATTAATCAGCATTATTTGCAGCGATCCAACCGTGGAATGCACCGACAACCGACAGTCGATCAGGGAAATCAGGCAGCTGATCATGGGTAGGGATCACGTAGATCGCGTCGCAGTTACGATCGCCGAAGGATCCGTGTGATCTCTGATCGACCGGAAAATGGCTTCTGACGGTTCGATCGTAGTCGAGCGACGTGTCACACAGCCGAGACACGACCGAGCGAGACATTTGAAAAAGGCCCCTTTCAGTATCTCGTGCCCGTAAAAACTATGTAATGATGATTATGAGCCACACGAACCACACGATCCCACCACTACCCTAGGGTTCGTGAGCAAGTCCATTCGTCCATCAGATGGTGCGCCCAGATCAGTTGGTCGTAAATTTTGAAATGAAAAATACCTATTTTCCCGCGCAAATAGGAGACTTTGGAGGCTCCCTTGGAAAGTGGAGACTATGGCATGAGAATCGGCCAAGATTGGTTCCCATTTTATGCTGGAGTTCTTTTCACATGGCATGCACTAGCCATGCTTCTTAATCACGTGAGAAAAGATTGAACTTTTTTCCGATGGTAAAGAAATCACCGTAGGGTCTTTTGGAAGAAAATGCCATACCGCACACACACACGCCATGCTCAACTATGTATGCATATTACTTTGGCTTTTTTTTTTGCAGCAAACCGTGTGGCCGCAAATTATTCCATCGGGTCGGCAGCCAGCCCACAAACACTGTCTTCTGTCTTCTCCATTTTCAATCGATTGAATCTTTTCATGATGCAGTGCGCCCTCTTTTCCCACCCTGTTTTCCCTGGTCGGGGCCGGGTGTTGAAATTGCCTTTAAAGCCATGGAAATAAATCGCTTTTTCGCCAAATCGCACCACACACACACACACCAACGGAAAAAGCGATAAAACGGTACGGCGTAAATTGCCAATCATTCATCCCACACTTCTACTGGCCAGCCAGCCAGCCGACTAACACCAGGAAGAAGCAGGGCTAAATAGAGAGCGCCAAGCAGCAAAAGAATGGCACTCCTTTGTGTTTGTTGGAACCACAACACATCGGGGGAAGGCATGAATTTGGTTTTTCCTCCTTTTTTTTCTTTGCTCATTCGGCCACGGGGTGGAAATTTAATCGATTTTCCCCCAAACCGTACCCAGAAGTGTGTAGGCTTTTACAAACTCGCGGGTTTTTGAAAGGTACTGGCCCTCTTCCACGCTTTTCCTCCCGGGTTAAACATCAGTGCCAAATCATCGCTAGGTTGTAGTTCGATCGATTTCTTGCACTGAATGAACAAGGGCCTTTCCATTCATGTTGTTTCATTCTTTTAAAATTGATTTTTGATGCGCATACAATGGGCAAGCTGCATTTGACGGCCGGAGCGCGCGAATCGCTAAATAGACAATTTTATGCCTCTTCTTGTTTCAATAAAAAAAACTAAATTAAATACACATTGTATCTGGTAGAAAACAATCAACATGAGTAGTGCATTCCACACACACACACACACACACCATTATAAATAGCTCATTATTCTGCACGTGTATTCAAATAAACAGGCACGCGCTAATTTATTCCACTAATTTTTAATGATCTCTTTTAGGTCGTTCTTTAGACAAGCAAAATTAGAGAGGACTGCATTTAAGCTTAATCAAAACCCTCGCTCTAACCGAAAACAGGTGTCCCAAAACCTGGAGCGGTCGGTTGATTTATGTGTCCGCGAGCTACACTCGTCGTCGATCGATAGGGTAGAGCCAGCTCGAAAAAGCTCTACTATAACAAATTATAATTATAGGAATCACTCCCAAATGACAGACTGCACACTGTGGCGTGGTGTGCTGGGATTTCTGTTAGCCGCATTTGTTTCTCTCTCACTCTTTCTCGCTTAGCTTCCTAACAGAGCAGTTTGAATCGAAATAATTTCTTCGATTGGATGAATCATAAAATAACCTGTAATTTATTGATGCAAAGGCGATTAACTGGGGTATGATTTTGCTTAATAGCCATCAGCTCCTCTACGCCCTTTCCTTCCCAGGCGTGCTTCTGCCTCTTCTCGATGGACGCGCTTTAAAGAGATAAATATTGTTAAACGAAACGAAAAACTCGAACCACCATTACGAAGACGCGCGATCGCGATTCGATCGCTCGCTCGAAAATGGCAACCCTATTAGCGCCTCGCGGCTTAACGATCATCGCGACAACGTATTCGTTTCCTTTACCCCCGTCATATTGCACATTTCGTCTGCTGCAATTGGTGTTGCAATGCGAGACCCATTATACCACCGCCGACGGGGTTTTCACGGTCCGCCACACCACCAAGTCTGCTGCACGTTCCGGGCTGGCCGTGGCGAACCGAAAGGGCCCATCGAAAAAACAAACACAATGCGTGGCCGACCAATCGATTTGGCCAATCGCGGCCACAACTTCGTCGATCGACGAAAATAAAGCAAAAGCAAGCACGGGTCGTTGCACACCACGACGGGTGGAAAATAAACACGGAAATAATAATCATCCGTGCTTCTCCAAGTACACTGGCTGATGCACCTCTTTGGCGATCGTTTTGCACGTGGTCGTGCTCTGGATTTTCCTGACCACACTTTAATTGAGTTCTAGTTTGGTGGTGCGCATGGTGCAACGCTGGATCTACTGTGCACCTGACCTGTATGAGGCAGAAAAGTACCACCGTCCACAAGTACCATCTCTCTAGGTGCTCGATTGCATCCGCAAAACACGATGCAAAACAACACCCGTTGGCCGTAAGCTGGCCACATGAGCATCGTCGGATTATTTCCGATCTGATCCGGTGTGTGTTCAAGCTTTGTTGTTGTAGATCGTGGCGCTGCGTGTGAACTCTGATTTGTTCGTTTGCGCGTTATTTGCAAGCTGAAGTTGGTATAATATTTAAAATGCACAATCGGAACCTTCCTGCTTCCCGCTGGTGGAGCAAAGATTTGTTCGCTGCTGTCTGGGTCCTCGCTTCCCGAGGATCGTCAAACTCAACTAATCAAGAGATGCATACGTTTCCTGCTGGCATTTAAACTTTGTATTCTTTTCTTCCAACCAGCGAAACCCATCTATATGCAAACGTGCCCTGCCGCTAAGCAATTTCGCGTCTGTCCCCGGGGTGATACTCCTTTAAGGGGTTGATTGAAGTGTGCGCGCCCGTTTCGCCATCGCCACCTTCATTGCGCGCCACGTAATGGAGCGTCGAAATGTGTTTTTTGTGGTGGCAAAATCCACCTAAAACCGGGCCTCCCCTCCCGGTGGACGTGCCGCCACGCTCGCCGAACGTATAATGAGAGAATAAAATGCCTTCTTCCTTCTGGTGCACCGGCTTTTGCGGCTTTCCGCTTCCAGTGCCCGCGGGTTCGGGGCTGGGAATTGAATTCCTCGAGTGCAAGCATACGCATCGTGCACGAATAACACATCCACCTTTAATGCTCACTCAAATGACATAAAAATGGAGAGACCCCGGCGACGGTGCAGCACACCAGGTGCCGCGAAAACCCCTGGAGAAGGCTTGTGTGTGCGGGCCCCCTTCTGCCTTTCCGATTGACTTATGCGTTTGCCGCGTTGCACTCTGATGCACTCGTTTTGCCGGGCGCATACCTCACACACAAAATAATTATGAATTCTAAGGAGGAGCGAACAGGTAAAAAGCCTAAACAGTTGTGGTTAAGGAATAAAATGAAACCAATCCATCGACAACTTCGCGGACTCCGAATTGGCAAATGAACAAAACAAAAGGCTCCGTGCCACTTGCGTAGCCTGCTACCGCGCAAAGTGCATTCAACGAGTGTGACAGACGAAAAGCAGAAGAAAAAAATAACCACGATATGTCTTGGGTTTTGTGTGCCCCCCCACCCCCCCCCCCCCCCTTTTTGAAGACATTTAAAACAAAATCGTTTCGCGCGGACCGAATATGATACAGATAATGCCAAATTAAAATGCGATGTGCATTTCTTGTGCAATGTGCCTCGGCCGCGACTCCAGGCGTTCGTGGCTCGCCAGCTCCAACGTTTGCAACTTCACTGTACTCTGTGAGTGCTCTCCCGTGTGTGTGTGTGTGTGTGTGTGTGTGTGTGTGTGTGTGTGTGTGTGTGAGTCGAGTTTTTTTATTGTAATAGCCAAAGGAACTGTTGTTGTGGCCTGCCATCGGTGCTACTTCTTCATTCACGATCGTCCGTTCTTGTCCTCCGTGGGGGGGGACGTGGTGAAGTTGTGCTCTGGTGTGTAGCAAATTATAATTAGCATATAGATTAATTTTGCATTTCGTTACTTTCGGTTTTTGTGCCCGTGTGTCCGTTTGTCCGCGAACTTCGCTTTTCGTTTCATTTTCTGCTGGAACCGTAACTTCTGTCCTATTGCTTATGAGGTCTGTTCCTTCATTTAAGTTGTCCACGATCGTATCTCCGGTCACTCCGGTTTACTTAGGAGCTATGGAAAGACTTCCTATTAGAATACCATTATCATTGCCGAGAGGATGTTTTTGGAAAATAATTTTAAAAACATTGAAGACACCGTGATCCCTCGAGGAATTGGGAAGATGCATCTCTTAGCATAATCAATTGCGATAAAAGCTCCGCTCCGCAATTATACTACGCACACACACACTCTCCGGATGTTGTGAAGAGAACGATTCAACATGCAAACTGATGCCTCCCCACAGCGCTTCTGTCTCATTAGCACAATCTTAACGAACCTTTAGAGAATCCATTACAAAAATTCATCAATTTCTTCGCCTCGCCTCGCCTTCGCCTTTCAAAACAAACCCTTAAAATGATGCAATCAACACCGGGCATATGGCACCCCGCAGTCCGGAACCACGCTCTGCACAGAGACACACACCCGGGGTCGGGACACGAAAGCCGGGACTCGCGACGAATTCGACGATCGTTTAACATCATTTGAGATGTTAGGTGTTCCCGGCTTTCTCCCCGTGCTCCGTTTTTGGCTTGAAAGGCGGCGGTGTTGGTCCGCTCGAAAACCCCGATGGGGACAGTATCCAGGACCCAGGGGCAGTAATATGCCTGCCTTTTACGCATCGACATCTTCCAAAAGGTCGAAGATCTGCTTTGCTCTGCGCGTCGTTGGTGAAGAAATAAAACGGAGAAAAGGGCAAAGACGCATTGACCGGATTATCCTCATCCATCTTGTGGCACCCGTCCAGGGGGCCCCCATTCTTCGGGGTTTTCGTTTGCGTTATGTGTCAACCCGCTATTACCTATTTCTGATGCCATGCGTATCGTCCCGAAAATGGCTCCGACCGGACCGACCTTATCGAATTATCGGTGCCCGCGCGCGCTGCCTCACCGGTGGAACGAAATGGGATGAAATGAGGCAGTTTTGAGTGAATCTGTCCCTGCGTCGGGACCGGGACCCACAGACATCACAGACATTGGCCGCGTTCTTGTGCTCGGCGGCTAGCTGGGACCGTACGTCCGTGTCGGTCACTATATGGTCGATACGAAGGCACCGGTGCCACATTTGTTCGAGAGCAAAGCCTCAAGTAGTCGCTGCCTTTGCCCAGTGTAAAAAAAAGCACGCACCGCAGGGGGTTCGAAGAAAGGCAAGAAATACGGTCTCGAACGCCGAATGCCTTTTTACACGGGCACTTCATACTGTGGACCCGGGATCAAGGTGTGCGTGTGTGTGTATGTCCACCCTCCCGATTGTTTGAATGCGACTCGAGGCCGACTCGAGTGACAACCGTTCCCGAGTTGGTACCGGTAATACGGAGCAGGGAAGACATTTGAGACTGACCATCGTTATTACAACGACGATGACCCCTAGAGAAGGGCCCACCCAGCGGTGTTTTTGTTTCCCTTCTTTTCGCTTCCCAATCTCCAACCTTTCCGATTCCTTCCCGCCGCCACCGTACACCGGTACCTGCGTTATCGGATCGGTCATGTTTCGTTACACATTTTGCATCATCCGTTCGGAAATAGTGGTTGGGCGAGGCCAGGGCTCTCGAGCGCGTTTGCGCGTCACCTGGAGCAATGATTTAAGAGCAAAACCGTCCCAGCATTGCCAGAAGGACATGCAAACCAACCGGCCCGACAGCCAACACAGAGGCCTTTGTTCTTGTGGCAAAAGTCCGGCCCCGGCTCCGTCCAGTGGTGCTTGGGATGATGTCTCCCGGCTCAGGACAGGGTTGGGAAAATGCCACGGCAAAGCAGCAAAAACCGTCAACAAATATCAACAGTGCGCAGAGCTCTAGTAGCTGTCCAATGGATTGGCGATGCGACAAACGGACGAGTGAGAGGATTTGTTTTTCTTGCGGCACAAGAAATTGTACTCCTCTGTGTACAGGACTCTCAGGACTCTTCACGGTAGCTACTTGTGAGCACGTTGACCATTTTAAGTGTGTGTGTCTGGATGCTTGCAAAGCACAGTAAAATGGAATTTTTCTTTCATACAACCATTTTGCTATTATGAACCTTTTTCTTTCTCTTGGTCGCAGACGAAGGCCTCCAATCTTTCCTCCAAACTGTGTGAGACTCAGGGTGAATTTGCTATGCCCCCCCCCCCCCCCTTCATTCGCCCTATCAACAATGCACAGATCATTTTCCGAGCATTCGTTTGCGTAAAGCATTTAATGCTTTCGTGAATAAGGGAAAAGGCAAACCCGCCCGAAACTGAAGTCAACCTTCCACCATCCGGGCCGGGCGAAATCTCATCCGAATAATCTGTAATAACATTTTTCGGACCGGCGGATGAGAACCGTTTGCACATTCTTTCGCTGCTGGCGTATCCATTTTTATCATACAATCACATTTTCCTCTACTCGGTAAAGGTTGGTTCCTTTCCAACGCTGGGGAAAGTTTCGCTTGCCGTGGACACCGAAAAGGACATCACTAGGCACGCGCTACACCGAGAGCGCAGCAAAAAGTCCGAAGGAAATTGCTTTTTAAATCATCGTTTTCCTCCCCTGGCCAAACACACACACACACATACGATGGGCAATTCTTTTCTTTTCGAGGTTTTTCCTACCCCACAGGCACGGAAGGACACTGGTAGGATCTTTACCTTGCCCCCGCTGCTTCTCGGAGGATCGAAAAGCAATTGGCAGTAAATTTCGTTACGCTAAATCCTTGGCGCAATCGCCATAAACCGTTATTACAATTTGTTTTGATTGACCGCACGGAACCGGCCCGGAGCCGGGAAACGGTAAGGTACGGCACCGTCCCTCAAGAAACGGGGGTACGCCGTAATATTGGATCGGAAGACTGGATTTTTTTTTGATTAGACATCTTTTACGTGTTTAATTTCGTCCACCGGCCCGAGGATGTCCCCCTGGTCTGGTAAAATCGGAACCTACGTACCGTTCGGAGCGAAACTAAATGGCGGTCAATAGCTCATGCATCTAATGACAATGGCCGATGGCAATTACAGGATTACATTCATCTGGTGTAACAAATGAACATTGTGTGCGGTTCTGTGCGCTGTAAGACGTTCAGTTTAGCAGACCTTCCTTGCCGATTGCTGATGCATTCGAGATAATTTCAAAGCGCTGAAGGGTGCATTCGGAAACTGTCAGCACCTGGGGTTGATGGTATGATTTAAATTATCTCACAAACATTCACTACCACTTGAGATGGAGTTTCTTTAGCTTTTTTTTCTTTGTTGCATGCTTCGGAGTTTTTGTTTTTCCTCATCTGGACTCTTCTATCAATGAACAACTAGAGACCAGTTATCCGTATCAGCTATTGCGCAAAGCGTGGCTTAAGATGAAGCGAGATATCATTCTCGACCGTAAACATAGAGGCTTTGGTGGAAAGGATGACTGCACCACGGTCTCTCTCTCCCGGTATCTTGCAGCAAGATAATGGGAAGACAATAGTCCATTGAAAAGCCACAAAGTGATGCTCCTGCTACCCTCGCGGGCGTTCCTCAAGTGTGCGCTTATGGCGGGAGATGTTTTCCAAGGGAATTCTACCTCCCGGAGGACGCCTCAAATCGCCCAATCACGGTGGCGATTATATTGCCACGTTCCAATTGATATCTGCGCCGTTTTCGGTTCATTTTGCTGTAATGACATCAGAAGTCTGCAAACGCGCAAAAAGCATCCGCCACCAGATAGGCTCAAAATCAATTCGAAACCAACGACGGAGGAAACAATACTTTGCCCTACATATAAAAAAAACAACAATGAGACTGGAGCAAAACATCCCTCACAAGGTAATTTTCAATACACTTAATGTTTACCACCAACAACCCACACCCAGACGACGACCACTCGACGTCGTAACCGGGGATTCTGGATTTGATTTGAAAACAACAAAATCCTTCCAAAAGCCTCCAGTGCCTTGGACGTCCTGCATCCAACGTTGGATATTGTGTGCGTCTTGGAGATGGAGAAGACTCGAAAGGACACACTTGGGTACCATTCCGATGCCCACTGTAACGGCCATTTGCGGGCAACAAAAAAAAACGGTAGCAGCAAAAGGAAAGCAAATGGCGACGGTAAACATAAAAATAAAACCAACAAAAAACACGACTAGGAACACACAACTTTAAGGTACTTGATTTCGTTCCGATTTCTTGTTGTTTTCGGGAAGTTTTTTTTTTTATTGTCTGCAAAATCCATTCCATTAACACCGTCACAGTTGAATTAATTGACGACTGGGACGACAACGTCTACGATGGCGAGGACAAGCGCATACCCGGCGAAATGTAGGCGATCCGAACCCTCAGAGCCCGGTGGCGGATGACAACAACCTTAAAAAAGAGAATTATTTTTCCCCAATGTACCATTTCTTACCGGCGCACGCAAGAAGGTAGACGGGATTCGAGAGCCGAAGAAATGCGAGGACGAACCAAAAAAAAAAACGTTGGTCTTGCGTCAAGCAAAAAAAAAAGCTATATACCGAACACATTTTGTGAGGTTAAAAATTTCACCAAAAATTTTCCCCCCCATTTCTCAACCCGTCGGCTTTTCGGTAGAGGGCCAAGGAAAAATCTTACCTTCAACCTTTCTTTTTTTGTATATATAAACCTCTTACAACCTAAAAAAACCGCCTCCCAATTGTGATACTGAAGCGAGGAGGCCCAAGTCACAAGGACAAGACGAAATTGACATATGCACATGAAAAATGTTGTAAAGCACACACATATTGCATCCAACAGCGAGGGCACAGAGAGGGAGAGAGAGCGAGTTCGAAAATTCCGTAACTCCGAAACGATAAGACTGTTGGGCACCGAAACCAGCAACTCAGCACGCCCGGAAACAAATTCTTGCCGCCGCCCATTGGATTTCGCGGGCGCGCGCGCGCGCCTCTCGCCCAGGTTTCGCGTAGGCAGGCGAACATTTCGATCACACGGTGTAAACCGCGAAATATCACCAGCACGGTCGCCAAGGCGGCGCGCCGGCCTACTGCACGCTGTCATCGCGAATCACGCGTGTCGCTCGTTGGTTTGGTAAATTACAGAACGACAATTAATACAGCATGCAAATATGGATAACACTCGAACATGGTTCGCTCTTCCTGCTGCCTGTTTTTCTTTTCGCGTCCACTTCCCTCCTATTTTCCCTTTTCCTGGCCACTTCTGTATATTTTGCTTGTAGTTTTTAAATGATTGCTTTTCTGTTTTCTTCTACTTCCTTTCCCGGATGGAGTTTGGTTAATTTTTCCCGATCTTTATGTGCCTCGATCCCCGGTGCCTGATGATCGCGCGGATGCGCTTAAGCGTACACACGGGACTCGTGACAACTCTCGTCCGTACCGTACACAGTACACGTTCCTGGTTGCATTTTATTTTTAGGTCCGCCCGTCCATAAGCATTCGATATGCAGCGAGTGCTGTGCCACACGCAAAACGAGCCCAAGCGTCGCATTAATGTCGCCTGGTACGGCGACACATATTGGCAATAATGCGATCCTCGGGTTGGCGAAAAAAACAACACGAACGGCCAGCTTTTTCGTTCCGTGTCAATATTAATTTAAAAGACTGCTCACACACTTCTTTCCTCGCTCGGGATGCAAGGACTCAAGAGAAGGGTTCCTTGTGGTACCATCAACGTCACTTGTCATCCGAATTAATTACAGAATTTTACACGGTACGAAAATTATTATTACACACCACTCTGGGCTCTGCGTTACTGGCGACTATACCTCAAGAGACACGATCGTAGATGATCGGTTGCATCTGGTTTTATTCTACCATTATTGAAGCTTCTATTTTTTTGTTCTTGTTACCACCCTGACTTGACAACACGATTTTCTGTCCGATTCCAGAGACACACTTCACCTTCTGCTGTCTGCTAAATCACATTTTACAGCAACTTTTGCGCCTAAAAAAAGCATTACACCATAGCGAATTTGTAAGTCGCCCAGAAATAACAACATATACAAGGGTTTGCACAAACTTACATTGAAATTGATTGTGATTCGTGCGAGTTTCGGGAGGTTTGAGTTGGGCGAGTGCGAAAGCAGCAACGAGAGCAAACGAAACCTTGGAGGACTTTAAGGACTTTTTTACCAACCAACGGTGTGCAATCTCATTTGAGAGCTCACCGTACGAATAGCTGCCCAAAAACTTCTTAATAAGGAAACAAATCCTCCAAACATACCGCAGGCACCCGGGTATCTGCTGCGTTCGTTTTGCAATGTAATGAACTTTTCCAACAGTTCTCAGCGAAAACCAAGGGGACAGTGAAAATAGCTTCAGCTTATAGGGAGACACGCGCCCAAGAGATTGAGAAGAAAATCCTAGCTCCAAAACCCCCCGCACAAAAAAAAAGGAAAAGAAAAAGGTTTGCTGCAAAACTAGAGCTCGCCGGCGTTACAGACAATCCCAGACATGGCAGAACGAAAACGAACGACAAAACGACCATTATCACATAGTTTATATGCCAACAAATTTTGGTCACTGCCACACAACCCGGGCCTCCGGCCGGGCAAACTAACACCCGAGATAAAGGGTATATCTGCAGCGTCCTCTTAAGGTCGGATACGGTTGGTGGTGTAAATTCTTCAATCTAATATGCACGGCTCACACCGGCGCTCGCTATGCTTGCCCGCTGAACCCAGGTGCGCATAATGGCCCGGGCGGGTGAATCGTCGACCAGCGTCGAAAGGATCGAGGAAGAATTTTTGCCCAAAGTTAAGATGGGATTGGGAGCCAAGGCACACACACACACAAAGGTAACAACGCATGCGACACCCTGGACCCGGGACAGGTTTCTTTCGTAAAGATTTGGAGGTTTAGTTTATTTCTTACTCGCCGCCTGCTTACGGTGGCTCCATGTGTTCACATCACAAGGCGTCCTTATGCCGTGTGGTACACACTGTCTGCTCAAATGCGCTAGTGTAAAGGATTTTTCATTTCGAACCCACGAAACGAAACCAGTCGTAACATTCGGCAATGGATGGGTTTTAGCCTCAGGAAAACAAAAAAAAAACAAATCCCATGCTAACACAAAAATGATGCCACATCAGAAAGGTGTTTGAGAGCTCTGCCGTATTAACCCTCGCCTTCGCTCCGCCGGCTCTGGAATGGAAGGACACCCCGTTCGCAGCGCTGGTCCCTTCTGTCTCAGCCGCGTAACTTCAACGTCTAATAGTTATTTCAAAACTTTCCGCAATCCCAAATAACTTCCCTCTCACCCAACTACCCCACCTGCTGTGACGAGACGCGTTCAGCTAGGAGAAGATTTTTAACTTAAAAACTTCCAATCCCATACCGACTTGCTCCCGTGGTCTCGTACATCTCGTTTGTTTTGGCTCGTGTCTATGGGCACACACACGGTGGAGTAACCATGGGGCTCCAAAAAACACTTTACGGACGAGTGAAATGCTCAAAAATGATTAATGCCTCCACCGATTCCGCGGCACGTAAAGTCCTTCCGCCGCACGGCCCAGGGAAATTGTTGAACGCTGACCGAGCACCGACTACTACATATCCCATTTCAGACGAAACGTCAAACGGCGCAAAACGTTAGCCGGTACTGAGTGCTGAGGGACGCGCGCATATCGCGCCGGTCTATCTCGCCCAAGGTTTCAATCAAAATTCGGAATCCCTACGTTAGACAACCTCCCTCCCAAAAAAAGGGCAAACGAGCTGACGACCTTTGTGAGGTGATTTTTTTTTTGTTGGCTCGTCATAAAAAAGCGAAATCCCCGTCGGATATTGACGGAGTCTGAAAAATTCCAACCATTTTAGTATGTTTCGGTGTTTTTTTTTTCCCTCCACTGCAACTATTACCTTTACGGCTCAGGCAGCTGGAGATAACAGCAGAATCGAAAGATCCCACGCTTCTGCAAAGGTGTGATGGGAGAGCACATTAATGAACAAATAAAATCAACTCTAAAAATGTATACAGAAACTAAAGACCCCGTGCACTGTTGGGGTGCTGTTCACGCGCCCAAAAGGTAATCAATTTTGGACAATATTTTCGAAATGGGTGGTGACTTTGGAGGAGAGGCTGGTGGATGCTTGCCGTTCCTCCGCCATTTATCACCCACTCTTGGTCACGTCCATCACTCCAGACGCTCCAATCGTGGACATCAGCCGAAGTGTGGAGTTATTTTTTTGGTCGTCTCTCGGTCCTTTACCATCTCTCTTTACTGATAACTCGCGCAAGATTGACTGCCAAAGGATGGCTACCTATCCACCCATCATTCCCCGCCCCCTCCCCACCTCCTCTCTTCGACAAGATTTAAGTTTGACAAGCTTGAGGGGGAACACGAGGCTCACCGGGTGCGATTCGATGAAGTAAGTGTTAAAGTTTGTTTGTTTGTGCGCGGACAGTGTATTTTTTCCAACTTTTTCCACGCACTGATCACTGCTGCTGCTGCTGCTTCTCAAATGTTGCTATCTTGCAGTGCGTATCAGTTCATCGTGCCTCCCTCAGGGTCTCTCCCTTATAACGCTGACTTATGGCCATCGGTGTCTTTATCGTTTTCTCAACTTTCCGGCCAAAAAGTGTCAAAGCCCAGTTGAACGGTTCGAAAACTTTCCAATAAGTTTCTCCTACTTTGAGGTGAGAGGGAAGGGAATCGTTTAGATACAGTCTCCTCTCTTGTGTATCTTTCAGACAAGAAGAAAGCACCATAGTTGTGTGACACGTCGGTCATTCATTTTCTCAAGGGTCGCGGCGCTCACCATATCCGGTAAACAGGGTCGCACCAATTGCTCCGAAAACAGTTCGCGCGAGCTAGGGAGACTTGGGGGATGGTTTGTTTGTTTACCACGGTTACTACTCCCGTACGCTTATCAGATTGATTTCTTTGATTTGTGATATTTGCGCCTCTTGCTATTGAGAGGCTCTTCGCCGAGTCGATCGATTGGTGAACGATCACACTTGCTGAGATCGAGTCTACATGTATATGTACAGTCAATTGGAAACGATTGGCGTTGTAATCGCAATTTCCATCAGGAGACGCGTCCTTCATCTTTGAAGCCACGCGAATTCTAGGTGAGCCCTCCCCACATAACAAACGCACACACATAACAAAAAACGCCCACAACAGCTGCTCCGATGCCGATTCGAGGATCCTGGCCGCAATAACCCGTGTATCCTTTTTCCATATCATCACGGTAGAAACGCCAGAACGCTCGTGTGCTTTACTTTGACGGGGTTGCAGAGTTTCAGTTTCACGTTGAATTTCCGTTTCGTTTGGTTACCTCTTTTTCCTCCACCTTCTTTCTCTCCGAGACTCACCCCTTCCCCAGGGGGCTTTTCAGGGGGGGGGGGGCAGGCTCTGTGTGTTCAGAAATTAGCATTTGTGCCTTTCGGTTGTGTTGTGTGTGCCTGATTATATTCTTCTTTTCGGAATTGGAGGTTCGCCCTGGAGTGGAGGAGCAGGTGGGGAGTCTCCGGCTGCTCTTGTTTCCTTATGCCCGTCCGATTTCCCTTGGCCCTTGTGTGTGTGTGTGTGTTTGCTGCATGTTATTAGTGCTGTTATTATTGCTATTCGATTCTGGTTTTTATTTCATCAGCACCGCGCAGAACATTCCCGAGGACCGGCGACTAGGAACGCACCACCAGAATGTGTGTGTGTGTGTGTGTGTGTGTGTGTGTGTGTGTGTGATGAAGAGTTGGTTGTTTGCTGCCTTCTTCTAATTTTGCCTTAAACACACGGGCAATTGTGACGCAGGCTGGTGGTGTGGGAGTGTGGGCAGAGGTTGGTTTGGTTCTTGAACTCCTCGTTCTCTCACACTTGATGGAATCACCGACGGGGGCCACAGAGCCGTGCCATTATTGGTTGGTTGGTTGCGTTAGTTTTTTTTTTATTTTCACTCTACCCGGCCGTTTTTTGTTCTTGTTTTATTTGGCCCGTTGTTTAGTTCCCCATTTTACCATTCGAAAAATCGCTCAAAATGGTTCCCGTGCCGTGTGTGTGTGACGGTGGACCCGTTGCTGTGTTTCGCTCAAAACACTGTGAGCCACCACTGTCAAAGAAAACTTCCTCCCCCAATTAGAATACAGGGATTGGCCGTAAGTTTTTTGTTTTGCTCTTGTTTTATGCGGGGGTGTATGTGTTGTGGACACATACGAAAGGGGGAACGAAAAAAAAATAGTTCAAACGAATATTACCAACAACAAAAAGAACCGAAAACCCCCCGTCATCTTTTTTTTGCGCCGGGCACACAAAAACAAAGGCTAAATGAATTGTTTGCCTAGTCCGTCGGTAAGAGTCCGTCGTTTTTGGCCAGGGGCATATGTGCCCCGTTCTAAGGTTTGATGATGGCTTGGGCCTGCCGCATAATAGTAATATTCCTCAGCATAATTTCGCTCCTCACCCGTCTCCACCTGATGCACTCTTCCGCTTCAAGGTTTCATGGGGCTAAAATAATATTGTACGGCAAAGCCGAACTTCCTTCCCGTGGACTTGCGCGAAAACCTGGCCATCCAGAATTTGGCATCGCTGGCGAAACACACCGGTGTACAACCGGTGCGACTTAATTCGTGTTTTGTTTCCGTTTTCAGCGAAACTTTTCCACCGGTTAATGTTTTCGCCGTCGGCTCGAGTTTCAACGGCTGCCTGAAAGAGCGTTCACGTTCCGTGTATACGTTACGCATCAGATAGCGCAAATCGCAAGCTGATTAACAAATTTTCAAACTCGCGCACACCTTGGTGTGGGTAGGGAAACCATCTAAGAAACCTCTTCCTCTCGGGAAATGTGCCATATGAGCAAAGTTGGCGAAAGGAAAACTTAAGAACGTAGCTGAGTTTTGCAACGCAAGATTAGACTGAAACAACCGCCCGCCATTATTATAATCTTCACGCAAAGTTGCTTCCCCCGGCGGCACGTGGGTGATGTGTGTGCGAAAAGGAATTTGATTAAATTCTTTCACTCACATACGCCCCACCGTGCTTTTCCTTCGGGGAGTACACTTTCCATAAAAATTACATCAATTTCTTCGGAGAATTTCGACGGCTTCGTGTTGAAACCTCGGTGCTCCCTCATGGGGACACCCTTCGTTAACTGCGGTATGAAAAAAAATGTATCTTTTTCTTCGCGGTAGTGAAAATTTGTTTTCCCCTCACAATGAAATTTGCTACACATGCTCGCTTCGGCCGGTATAAATATAAAGGTGATGAGGCACGAGACGCGAGAAATAATTGTCCCCGGGTAGAAAGAAGGGCACAGGTTTAACAAATTTCCATAACATATAACGCGACGACAAGGCTTTGGATATTGGTTTCGGGAGTTTTCACCGGGTTTTTCCCATACCACATACTCTCGCTTTCCATTCACTTTCCTTCGAAGTGTGTTATTTTAGAACCGGCACCAGCAACACCGGGCGGCGGAGACAATTTTTTACCATTAAAATGTTCCATCCAATTATTATCGTCGATGTACCAAGGTTTTGCTCTGATGGGAAGCACCATAAAAATCGTTCCAATTTGGTTGATTTTTTGCAACCCGAAAATTGCCAATCTAAGCGATTAGCTGCCACATCCGATCCCGATTGTCTTGTGGGTGAAAACGGCTGGAAAACACTTACACTGGAAAATGGGAGTAAGCATCCCAAACACTTCCGCTGCTCCTTACTACGGATGCTGATTTACTATCAAAACATAACGCACAACACACTGTCTGTCTGTCAGTGGTGTGGAGGAAAATGAGAGGGATTGGTCTGAAAAACAGGAAGGAAAAATTAAATCACCCTCAATCGCGAGACAGCTACACGCTTGCTGCTCCACAAATGGCCGTACTTCCGGTTCCGGGCTTTAAAGGAACGATTTTTATTAATTTCTCCAAAAACGCTGGCTAATGGCGAACGGAAGGCACGATCAAATATTGCAACCGACAGAAAGACTCTGACACAAGCGCGCGTCGCCATCAAGAAAACCCCGTGGCGGTCTTCGTTCAGAAATTTTCATCTCCCAAAAAAACCCCCTCCACTCTGCACTGTGAGCGCTGGAAATGGATTTGTTTATTGCCGGGCAAATTAAACAATAATGTTTGCCCATGATCACCACTAACATTAGCGTTTCCTCAAAGAGTTACAAATAGAAGGAGAATCAATAAAAGAAGAAACCAGCGACGGGGGAGGAAAAGAAAAAAGGAAAACGAAGCAAAAGCTAACCCGGGAAAGAAAAATACACCAGCAGCAACGATGCGAGAGATGGACACTTTGGTGGAAAATATTACTTAAAAACACAAGCGACCATTTCCTGTGCCAATGCTGGATGCTGGGAGGGGGTTCAATGGGTTGGGTGAGTTGGGTAAGGCCCATGTGACACGTGGTTCCGGTGGGCGCCCGAAGAAAACCGGCCGGCAAAACGATTGAGTTGTGAATGTTTTCATTGCTTTGTTGTTGAAAATGAAAGCGGAAAACCGTGGTTGTGTCGAAGGCACTCTCCAATCACAAGAAAAACTCCGAAATGAACAGGAGCGGGATTTTCTTTTTCCCTTGCCGTGGAAAAACGCTTTTAACACTGTGACCCACCCCATTCGGTAACCGGGACGGGACGTAACAGGGAAGACGGTCCTATTTTTAAATCTCAACCATCGATGGCGATCGTTTTCCACGCATTTTCTACACTTACACAGCGTTTTAGGTGGTGCGTCAAACGATCATCAAGGCAGCGAGAGCGAGCACGTCAAAACGGGCGATCGTCACTTCGCGGAAATTGTCAAAAACCGTTCTGATTTTCCGAGCTCACCGAGACCTTAATGGTTGGAAAATTTGTTACAACACCACGAGCACATCTACTGTGCCTCGCCGCCCGGTGGAGTAGTTTTCTTTTCCAACACTCGCGCCACCATCACATCGGCCTTTGGTTTGGTTGTTGTTGTTTAGCCGCGAGTACACACATCTTGATGTTCGATTTTGAATTGTTTCTCCGGATCGGGCAACATTCAGATTCGTTGTATCGGACCGAAAACGACACATTTTTCGACTGATCTCGACCAACAACAGCAACAACAAAACAAGCCGACCCACAGTTCCACGAAAATGAAGATTATTAAACGTGCCCGAGGTGTGGGTCTGTGGCTGTGGTGTTTGTTGGTGCAAAAGGGAAATAAACCCAATAGTCTTCTGGGCCCCCCCGATACACCGGAGATTCGATTCCGACGAAACAAAAACGGAAAATTAAATCGCAGCAATAAACCTTAAGCGCAAAGACACACCAAACGGAGAAAAGTCCGGCGCACTCTTCAAAGCACGCCAGTTTTCTTGCTTCATTATTTTTTGGCGTTTATGCGTTTTTCCATCATCCCGCCGGCCGCGGTTTTCCGCGTTTCGTTTGAGTTTTTTTTTTTCGCGTTCTTTGTGACCAAAAATACACCATTTTGTAATCACTTGTTTCGGTTCTTGCCGACCAACGGCCATGAGTACTGCTGGTGCTGCTGGGCGGCTTTCCCCCTGTGATCTGTGTCTCTGTGATCTGAGACACAAACACAGCACACAATCCTTTTTATTATTCTCCCGTGTGCGTCCGGTACGCCCCGGGTTTTCCATTTGCAACTTCACGCAACGACCGCGAATCACACATGAAAGTCGGCGCTGCACGGATGCACGACCGTCGGATCGATCTTTTCGCGATCGGTTTAACAGCATATGCCAGTGGCCATCGTTTTATGCCAAACGCTGGAAGCACCGACCGACCGACCGTGGCGATGCTCAAAACTCGTTACAATTTAAATGTGGCGATATTCTAGGCCTTCGCCCGCGTGGGCTTTGAAGACTGAAGAGAACGAAAATTCCCATTAGCAACAGCGGTAACACCACTTGTGCTCGGGCAAAGGGTCGATGCATTCAAGCAGGCGTGATAAATCGAACAATGAGTAATCGATTTTAACCAGATGTTTAGAAGAACTAACTGACTTCGGTTCGGGTGGGCTGCTCTTAGGGCTTTACTTTGACCGATGACTTGTTGGAAAGAGGAGAGGATCTTGCGGATCGGAAACGACGATTTGATACACACACGCGCACAAACTACATATGGATGGATAAAAGAGAAGAGTTGCTATGTCAGAAGAATTGTGCCTAGGCGATTGTTTAACGTTAGAACGAATATTACATTGCAACTTTTCGTACTATTTCATTACCATGTTCAAGAGAGGATTCAAAGCGTTAAATGCACGTGGTGGAGATCCAAATGAAGTAATAGCTCTACAACATTATTCAAAAAAGAAGGACTTCAAGAAAATGTTACGTACATATCATACCGTTCTAATTCTATGTTAGACTACGTTTGTCACACTAAATATTACACCCTTTTACTACGATTAGAATAATCCCCCCCATAAGCGCGTTCATACGTAAAGCACAATAAATCATGCCAAACCAGGGCGATGGGACAACAAAACGTCCGTACTGTAGTGGCCTACGCGCACGTACACGTGTACTACCCTTTACATCCAATACCTGATACTGATCTTTTCATCTCTCTAACTCTACGTGTATGTGTTCTTTTCCACTGTCTCGTTCCACAGGTCGATGGTGTTCGAGGCGAGAATGGTCATCGCCATCCGACGCCCGAGTCGATCAGTCCCGGCGTGTCCTGTACTCTTCAGTCTTCCTCGGCAGCCCAGGTAAGTGTGTCCGAAGATTTTGTGCCCATGTCCTAACTGTATACTGCTGTGTGTGTCCTGGTCCTTGCTGCCCGATGACAATGATGATAGTGTACTTATCCTACACTAACTCTCCCACACCCCGGTGTGAAGTATATGCCTTACACATACCCTTATCCTTACCGAGTTTGGAGCGCCTACGGGCATAACACAAAAAAAACGTGGCCGTAAACGCCTCGTTGCTATACATGTGCGTATCTGTCACATACCTTGCTGCAGACGTACAGAGGACTAACCGTGCACGGCCTGCACGTGTCTACATCCCCGTCTGTCCATCCTCCCGACAGGCCCCTCAATAAAAGGTCCAGGAAAAGTAAAATGAGATCCTCCACAAAGCAGCGACAGAGCAAAATGAAGCAATGGTCGCACTGGATACGGTCCCGGTCGTTTTCCCCGGCACGTAGGAGTTTTCCACCCCGAGGGAAAGACCTCCCCCCACGTTTGCATCCTCCTTTTGTTCGTACAGCGGCAGGACTAAACGGTTGACGGTGGCCGCGCACTCGTCGTCTGCATCCGTCATCTGCACACGAACGTCTGAAATTGACATGTTACAGCGAGGGTGGTTGAGAAATTACTTACGTATGGTTCACTCCCCGGCCCCTCGTGTGTCGTGTGTTCACCACCGCCGCAATATCCTTTTTCTCATTTTTACGCCCGATAATAGCCTCTCGAAACAAGCATTCTCCCTCTAGTCGGAAAAAATACCGATCGAATTCGCTAAACGGCGATTTCTGTTCTTATTTACCCTTGCGCGCGGAATGGGCAAAGGTTTTCTTGCTCTGGACCATCGGTTTTGCTATTTGCGCTTAAGAATGGCCCAGAAGGGGTGCGCATTAAGCACCATTCTAAGGGCAGGATTCTTTTACAAATGGCGCTACAGAGGTGACCGCGACACTACAGTTGTTTCCTGCGGGACGACTACGGGTAATTTCGCGCCCCGGATGGCCAGGACCAATCATGATGCCGCCGGGCCGGGCGGCCATCAGTTGGCTGTGACTGACAGGATTTCAAAGTCAGGAAGTATTGTTGGTAAGTTTTTTGGCGGTCGTTTCGGGGGTTGTGGATTGTTCCTGGGCCCGGCGTTCCGGTTCGTGTTTTTCCAGGCTTTTTTTTCGTTGCCTTTATTGTACAGGAAACGCGACCTACCAGTCAGCCGGCTTGAACATGCTGCGCCTGGTGGTTATGCAAGATGTTGCACGGTGATAGCAAATAAAACCATTACACGGATGATGAGTGCACAATAATAATTTAGCGCACGGTGGCAAACTTGTCCGGCCCGCGTGTTGATATTGTGGATTGGCATTGTGCGTAAGGTCGGGTCTATTTTTAGACAATTTAATTCGTTAAAATACCATCTTTGGGAAAGAATTATTACTTCCAAACGTTCACCGATTATCTGATCACTATTATCTAATTTTGGATCATTTAACCGAGAGAGCAGCAAAACACAGTGGGATATTGTCAACATTATCATAGACTCATAAATTGGAACCGGAGAACCCTTTTTCCGTCTCTCTCTCTCTTTCCTAGCAACTAAACGCAAACCCCCAGTTTTGAATACGATCGATAGAGCGCTGTGTGCAGGTTTTGGTGATCGCGATCGCATAAACCAAAAAAAAGGCTCAAAAGACACAGCGAACGTGTCCGATGAACATCACACAAAATGAGTAGTGAAATAATCAGATAAAAGCGAGCAGGGAAGAAAAAAGATTTAAACGCACACACGCACCAAACCGTGAAAACAAGTGGAAAAAACGGGCGAATGGAAAGAATAACGCGGGCAGCAGCACCATCGCGTAAAGTAAAATAGAACAAAGCGTAAAACGACTTGGTCAAAAGAAATCGAAAGAAACAAAATGAGTGAAAAATTTCAATCCAACCGATACCAGGGACGAGCCAGAGAAAAAAAACAACAACAAGAAACACTGACGCTGATGAGAGAGATTCATTGGTTATCGTTTATCGTACGTATGCGCGGGCTCGAAAAACGGACCTTGGAAGATTAACCGAGACATTTATTTTGCTTCCCATCCCTTCCCGATTCCTGCAACGCCAGCAAGGTTCCTGTGTCCCGAAAGAATCGATCGAGATTCTCGCGGTGCGCGTTCGGCGTTTTGAGATCCAAGGCAACCAATACGCGTTTTCATGCAGTTATCTGGTTTGGGGTTTCTTCAGATGGTTGCCCGTTCTTACTCCCAAGATATGCATGCGTGTGTGTGTGTGTATGCTTGTTGGATTCTTTACTTCGTTCTCCCATTCTAAAGGTGATCTTCTTTGGCGCGTTCTGCCAGTTTGTTTCTCCAATCCCGAACAGCGTTCCGAAATGGAGATCAACTTTGATCCATCTCTTGATTTGAATACATATTTGTTTGAACACTTTCCCAGCTCGCTCGTTGAAAGGACCGTACCTAGGGACGAGAACTGGGCATCCCATCCCGCGGTACCTCTCTTCGCACTATCTCTCCTGACCCAACAGGTCCTCAAGCTTGCAGGTCCCTCAAACCGGTGTGCATTCCATTGTACACCGCTCAGGCTGGTAAAGTTGAAGATGAAGGCGAAGAATATTACAAATCATTTTATTAGGGATGAAGAGACACGGGCGGAGCAGGGAGGTCCAACCGTAGGGAAAAGACATTCTTGGTATGGATTCGATTTTTGAGGCAGGTTTCAATTTTCCGTCCAGAATCGTGCCAGAAGGTAGATTTGTAAGACGACAACGACGCACTGGATTAACGGCAGCTTCTCGACCGTATAGGTGCAGTGTGTAAAGAATGCGAAGAAACAATCCCACCAAAACGGGGAAGATATCTGTGCGCGAGCATCGTCGTGGACCCCGCGCTCTGTGCCATTGGGGACGATACCATCAATTTGTGGCGATCGGGAGCTGCGAAGGATATCTCGCTCCGTCCTGGGGTGTAGTGCTCTTGGGGGTAGTCTGAAATGTATTTAATATATTTGACAGACAGACGACGCTTAAGCGGTTGCGCGCACAGGTTTCTCGCTTCCTCCGTTATTTCGTTATTTTGAATTCTCCCAACCAAATCCAACGCGATTGTTTGGGGTCCCGCGCGTTTTTGAGTCTTGCTGAGGTTCGTTTTTTTTTGCTGCCGACTTCCTTCATATACTTTTGGGTTTCAAAAGCAATCCTCGCTCGCCCTGACGATATTCGGGAGGGGGGAGTAAGGTAGAACGAGGTGGTCAGCTTCTTTACATTCTGTCAAACGTGTAGGTGAGCCACCACCGCAAGAACCGGGCCAGAAACCGGCCAAAAAACCGTGAGACGAAAGTTTGAGAAACCAAAAGCGTCCCGAAAGGTTTTTTTTTTTGTTGTTGTCTTGTACGCAGCAAAGAAACAGGAAAAAAACTCACCCTCCATGGTTACTACCCCCACGATAGCATCCGCCGTCTTTAGAGGCTTCAGACTACAAGACGAGAAGAATGAAACCAACAGCAGCAGCAGCAACAGCAAATACAACACAGTGCGGGGCTGTGGAATAAAATAAAGTCAGTTTTTGACGAAACAATTCACAAAAATGGGATGAGAAATCAAAAAAGCACCCAACCGTGACCGCACTCGGCCCGTGATGAGATGATTGAATCGCGTTTAAATTTGAATAAATGAAGCGAACCTCGCGCTGACGGGGGCGGGAAAGGGAAGGACAGATGGTCGGAGACTCCCTGCCTGAAAACCGGACCCATCTTAGCTGATGCTCGGACAAAGTGAGCCGAACCAGCCGACCGGATTGCAGGATAAAAAGGAAACATTATGCTGCCCAAGGCAACCTCTCGATCCAACCTCGGTCGACCAAAGTCAGATTTACCATAGACTGAACTTTGAGTCTGTTTTTTTTTCTGCCTTCTACATTATTGGTTAGGATTTCTTGGGATTTAAGTAACGTTCAGCGTTAGAAAACAACAAACAAAAGAGAGGAAAAAAAACAACGCCAGTTAAAGATTTTTAAATTAAATATCTACGACTACGAGCGATGAAGCGCCGACTGTTCTTCACCTTCAACTTTAAATCACGAACAACAGTCGATCGATCTTTTTCAGGTTTTTTTTTCTTGGCGCGATAGGAGACATAGCACACAACAAAAAAACATGTCCTGTCCAGAGGTCTTCTTCATGGTAATGAGTTCTTCCTACCCTGCCCAAAAACCTTTTAGCTGTATAAATCTGATTCCAATTATGAGTGAATAGTTGGTGAATCGCATTTTTTCCTTCTCGTCTTGCGATCGAAAACATTTCACAAGAGAGGGGGGTCTACAGCATTTAATTTGCATAACTCTTTCAAATCAAAAATATGCTCACTGATCACACCGTTTAAAAGGAATTATCTAATCATCCCGGGACCACACCACAAGCACCCACCTTCTTCCCGGGCACTTTCTTTTCCCTCGACCAGCAAAACTTTGCTGGCACGAATTAAATGTTGCGGATTGCGGCCGGGCGAGCAAATTCCCGAACCGATTCCAACACTAATTTTCCCGAGACGCCACCAGGCTTCGATTCGCAAACAAACGCATCCATCCAACCATTTGTGGATGGAATAAATTTAAAAGATAAATTTAAGCTGATTTGCGGCGTCGAAATGCATTTACAGTGTTCCCGACATATGGTCCACAGACCGGGCGCGGATGCATCATCACCCCCCACCGTGGGTGCAACCAGCCGATCGAAGTTTGAAATTCGATCGGCACAAAAGTAGTACGGGGGACCCAACCGGCTTGCCGCCCGCCATGCTTATCAAACCGAACGTCACATTAATAACACCGACCCAAGAGGCCCGACTCGTGGGTAGGAGGAGAAAGAAGGAGAAACGAGAGGACAGAACCGCACAAGAGTTCCAAAGACACAATCTACACAATAACACACCGGGCGAGAGAGTCAAGTTTTGCATTTAAGCGACCGATTTTGGGCATCGGACGCGATCGGAAAGCAATATGTTAAAATATATGCGTTTGATTCACGTTTCACGGTTGATTATCCAAGTGGGCATGGATGGGGGGGATGGGAGTCAGTCTGCGTGGCAAATTCCCACCGTTCGATCACCCCATTAACTTCCCATGTCCGATAAAACTCCGTCCCTGGAGTGACCCAGGTCCCACACCACTACTCCACACACCAGCGCCACCCTTGGAGTCCAGAGTTCCAACGCCAATATTTTGCCAAAAAAGAGCCCTGGAGAAGAACACGTATGAGAAACGCTTCAGAAAACCCTCATGTGCGCGTTCGGACATCACATCTTGGGGCCGTGTGGGAGAGTCCTAGCTGACTAATGGTGATGGTGCGCTTTTACAGACCAGTGCCAGGTCGGCAGTAAATTGAAATGAAACAAATTACATCCAAAACGGGCCCTTGGTGATGTGCCCTTTTCTTCTAGATCACAGTGAGTAACTTCAGGTTAAGGATGTCTACGGAAAAAGGGAGTTCTTTTTTTTCACTATTATTTGCTACTTGATCAGGAAGAAACGTTGGCGATTTTGTGGTGGATACCATTTAGCTTTCTCGCACAACTATTTCCATCCCTCTAAACTCGCCACCAGGGACTGTCAAATTCACACCATTACTTACTGATGCGTATTAAAAGCATCACGTCCTCCTTTCGCATCCACTCTACGGACTTTGGACTTCTACCTCCCAGCTTCAAGACGGACGCCCTGCCCTGACCCGATACCAACAACGAAGCCCATAAACATAAGTTTCATAGTTAATAATCTTTATATCACTCAGCCAGCACTAACCGTCTCCGTCATGGGCTTCCGTTTTCATGGGAATTTTTGAACATTTTTTTTTTTGGTTTATGCTTCTCAAGTAACATTGACTTCCCCGGGCACTCTCCAGTTAACAGTCTCCGGCTAGCTTTTTTTTAACGCGAGAACCTCTCTTCTCATCGTTTGCAAAAGCTGCAAATCGCAGGGAAAGCGAACAGCATATTTAACACATTTTATTGGCCGATTTTCCACACATTTTTCCTCACGCCTGTCCGTGAGATACCACAAAGAAGCAGAAACAAAGAGCAAACTCTCCACTTCCATATTAACAATGATTCGTTTTACTTAAATTTTTCTCTTTTATTTTCCCCCCGTTTTCAGGTGATGCCAGCAATACGAGCATCGGCAGTGGCGAGGGTACCGGCGAGGAGGATGACGATACGAGCGGCAAGAAAAACCAAAAGAAGCGGGGGATCTTCCCGAAGGTGGCCACGAACATTCTGCGGGCGTGGCTGTTCCAGCACCTAACGGTAAGCCTAAGATGCCTCGTCTAACCGTCGTTGCGTCTTGAATACATTTTTTTTGTCTTGCTGCCTTCACTCTAAAACGCACAAGGAAAAGCATCGAGACATAGTATTACAGGATGGTTCAATCTAGATCGTTGTCTATTGCTGGGGCTTTACCTTAACACTGCAATTTCCCCCATTTGCTTGCCGAGGGAGAGGTCATGCAGCCTTTTGTACACTCGATGGCCCATTAAGGCCCCCCCCCCCCCGTTTTGCTGTAATTGAAGCATCTCGATAACGACCAGCTTTTCTTGGTGGATAATCGATACCCGCCTCCCAGGGTTTTTTCCTTTTGCCAGACCGGCATCATGTACTCGGCCCCTGCAAGTTTGATTCACCGTGTCGACTTGTTAGAGAGCAGGCGCGAGATAGATGTACTTTTTATGCATTTTACAAACTGATATAAATGATTCCCATCCGCCGGGACGACACTAAGATTACTATTGAGATTGGGCATTTAAAGCTGTGTAAATGGATTTTATGTGCACTTTACGAGCGAAAGGACATGACGAAAATGAGCCAAAAAAACAGTAGTATCAGCGTAGGGTAAGGAAGTGTTGTAAGAGGCTATAAGAATAGCAAATAAAAGGATTTTTGAAGTGACATTATTATTCAAAAAAGGAATTATTGTCAATAATACAGGTGGTTCAAGTAGAAAAAAATTCTTCTTCGGCAATTTTGGACCTAACAAAACAATTCTAGTTTAGCGGTGATGAAATATTTCAATGCAAAATAGTTAAGGCCAGTCATCATGACTTCAACTTAAAGAAGAGGAAAGTAAAGTGGAGTGTAGATGTGTCACTTCTTGAAAAGAATCGCACATATAGTTCAAACATAATAAGTTTATTCAGAAACTCCTGAACTGTGAAGAGTTTCAAGGGAGCTTCTAGAATCCATGTTCAAGATCACTCAAGATGCATTGCATGGTGAGATACGGCCTATAAACACCTCATACTTCAGATGATCTAATTTATTTTGTCTTTTGTGCATTGCTATTGCAAAACATGATTGCAGATATTTATACATACATTTTACAGTGATGTTGAAGTATAGACGAAATCCTGGGTTATCTTAGGATACATTCAATACGAATATCTGCGATCTTCTTTAACATCCTCTACTTTTCTGTATATAGACGATATTTATCAAGCAATATAGATAGAATATAGACATAGATGCTCTTTTACGGAAAACTATTATGCCATGAGTCCTCCAAAACTGTCACACTGCAAATGGTAAGCAGTGCTTGTTTTGAATCGAAATTTCTTACGCTTTTCATCCAACTAAAACCCTCCCTTTAGAAAAAAAAAAGCATCCTTTCACGCGCCCTCTGCTACATCCCTGATATCTCGTTCGCATCGCTATCGCTCAAGTGATGCGTTTCAATTTCCCTGATGCGTTTCGTCCCAGTTCGGCTCTCACGGTGACAGTTATAAATGTACTCGGAATTGACCCGTGACAATCTACGCTGGCGAGAGTTGCCAACGGATGAAAGGGACGGCTGCCCTAGCCCAAAAACCGGAAGCTACCGGGAGATGCTGCATTCGTGCGAGTTGGCAGCACCCGCACGAAGTGGCACTACTGCAAGGATACGCGCAATCGACACTTGAAAAACATTTCGCTAATGCTAGTCAAGCCAAGGAAGGAAGGAGGAAAGAAAGTTTTCCCTCCAACAAAGAACTCCACTCTCGTCTAGAGCCAATCGATCAATCGATTTGTATCAAGGGGTGGAATAGATTACGCCACAATCAACTACACGCTCACACACGAGACCTAGCACGATGCCTTAGGTTGGTTTGCGTCACACACAATGCTGCAATGGAAAAAGGGCTCCCATACGGATACACACACACACACACACACGCATACATGCATTACGCATAGCATGAGCAGCAGCAGCAGTTGGATTATTCGTCTAAATCACACACGCACTTATACGGAAATCTCCTATGCGAATTCTAGAAGCATGCAGTGATGGGTTCTATCGAACTGACCTCCGGTCATCTTCACTCTCTCGAAAACTCTGGGTTACGCAAATCACACAGCACAGCAAATGATCGGATGCGAACAGAGCGAACAATAAAAGGATCAAAAAGAGCATCAAAAATCCACATCCACCCGAACAAATAATAATACACACGGCAGACGACTTCTCGAAGAAATGCCTGTCCTCCCCTGGCCCCGAGCATCAGCCCCTCGGGCGGGAGCAATAGTAGAAGCAGTACTTGTGCCAAGCCCCTGTACCAAACCACCCGAACAAGCATATGAAATGCAATAATGCAAATTTATTCCAACAGCACATCATCTAGGCATTTGTTCACACTTTGCTTCGGTAATAGGACTTTGACGGGTGTTTTGTTTTCGTCCAAATACCCGTGGACCTCCGGTGTCCCCCGTGTCATCCACACACACACACCCGCCTCTCGACGATGACAAGAGTCGGGAAGGGAGGGCAAGAAAGTAGACCTTGTTTGCTAATTAAATCGTTCGGGTATGCCAAGTAGTGTTGTTGCTGATGTTGTCTTGTCTTGTTTCCCGCCTTTTTCTTCTATTCGTTTGACTTTTTCATTCTATACTACTTCCACCGTGGTTCACTGTTAAATAAATCATTCGGCTCATAACTTAAGAGTCGTAAAAGTGTAATAAATTTCATCCATTCCCGGGGTCCCGGGTTTTTTTTCTCTGTGGAGCAATGGCGGCCGACATGTGCGCGATCACTCTGCTGCATCGACCCGATCGATGGATGTCATCCAAAAAATGTGCCGGCTGTGGCACCACGATTGATCGATATCGGTTTTGTGTGATATTAATATATGCCTCTTTTTACGAATATCGGTTCCGGTCGGCACACATTTTCACGAGTGGGAATTAAAACAAAAGCGAAAAACTCGCGTGCGCGCGCTCTCGTACGCCACATGCTGCTGCTGACCCGATCATTCGTTTATGATCATAAACATTATCTCCTTAGGGGGAAAAAAATTTACCACCCTCAAACACACACACACATTGTAGCTCTCTTACTCTTACTCATGTTCTCTATCGAGATATGCTTTTTATGGGTTTTTTTCCCCCATTCAACTCCCCAGCCAAGTTCCTGACGTTCCCTGACGAGTCCGATGATCGGTTTTATTGCATTTTCATTGCCGGAACGATCGATCGATTTGGCGATCAACGCGGGGTTCTTTTTTGTTTTATTTCTTCTCTTCGTTTTTCCCAATTCCCTCTTCTTACCTCTTCGTTTGGGGAACCTAATTTTTACTACTTTACATTAAATTGAAACATTTGACATTAATCCAACGATCGGCCTTCGCGCCACGTAGATCTTGACGCCGGGCCTTTTGGATGAGGGTGCGGAATGGGAAGTGGAACGGAGAGAAGAGAAGGGTTTGCTTTTTCCCCCCCCGTGTGTTCCAAAAACCATTGTGCCGTGAAGCGTAAACGCACAATGACTCACACATCAATACACGATTGATCGTTCGATTCGATCGATCACTCTCGCTCTACACCTTGCAACGCGGAACCAATCGTTGAAAACCGCCATTCATTCCGGGTCCACAAAACGGCGATGCATATGGTGCCGCATGCAATTGTCCTTCTGCAATTCGCATGCATACTCATGGTAAATGCATTATGCCATTCCACCAGTGCTTCAGCACTTCTATTCCCTTTACCCCACGGTGCTGGCAGAGTTGATTTGTTGTTGCGCACAGAACGGCCGAAGACACAAAGAACACGAAAAGCCCGAACCGGCAACCGACGGTTCAGCTAAAAGCTGTTGCACTTTATGCACACGCCAACGCCACCCATTCAACCCCCCCCCCCCCTCTCCGCAGAAAGTGCATTAAAAACAAGCAGTGCACCGCGATGCGTTACTGCGTACAGAGCAAGTTGCAAGTTCATTCTTGAACCGTCAGAGTGCACGCTGCAAAAAAAAGAACCAGCAAAGAAGGGAGAAACAATCACCAATCGACTAATAGTCGTAGTAATACGGTACTCGCGCTTCCCCCAAACGGGAAGGTCCCCCCCCCCTCCCAACCGACACACACCCTCGGGGCCATTAGGCCCCACGGGGGATGAAGGATGGCCTCGAAGGTCTTCGACGGGTGCTGCTGCCGTCGAGAAGACCGTCCCGTGTACGGATTAAAATACAAACGCGAGTTCAGCGGGAAAGGCTCGCTGCTGCTGATCCGGTTGCAGCAAAAGTGAAATAAAACAAAACCCCAACAGAGAGGCAGCCCCTTCCCCATGCCGGGGCGCTTGAACCCTGGCGGGCACGGCCCCAGACGAAGATGCAGCCTTTTTTCTTATGCATTCCCGCCATGGAATATCAATGACCGGCGTTCGAGAACACACGAACATGCGGCTTTCGAACGTTCGCGTTCCTCTCGCTGGCCCAAAGGTCGAAAAAAAAACAACCGGTGAAGAAAATCCGCAACGAAAGGCTGGAATCGCGCGCTGGAATAAGGACTGATTTAAGAGCATTTTTCGTATTTTATATGCATATACATGGGCAATAATTTGCATTACATAAATATAAATGTCTAAAAATATTTGTCAGTCCGTATTGACATTCACGTGGAAGGATAAGATAATTTTTCCCCTCGCTTTTCCGCCTCCTACTCCACCAACTCCACTCCTTTCTCCAGCTATCTTCCCTTCGATTCGACCGTTGGTTGGCAAGTAGCTGAATGGGGGGGAGTGAAAAATTTGCCATTCGCGATTGTCGCACTCCCGGATCTTCTTTTCCCAGGGCGATCGTGATGGGGGCGCACTGATGCACACACGCGGCAAGTCTCCTGGTGAACGTGGTGTACATGATTTTTTCTTGTTTTGTTTTTTGTGGGAGGCGAGTGGTTTCTACATGTTAATGTGGGACCCGATGCCGATACCGGCGTCAGGTTGCGCCGGTAAAGTACGTGGGTTGGTCGGCTTGTCGGCGCTGGTCGGCGCAGTCCTTGTAGTAAGTGACCCTGAACAAAAATGTTCAACACTGCGGGTACACACTGCACGAATGCACAGCAACGCTGCGTGTAACAGGCAGGATCACCAGAAGATTGTACACTTTTTGAATATTATTAATTGATTCATCAAAATCAAATTGGATGATCTTGTGAGCGTAAAAGGGAGTAGAAATTGCTCTATAACTTGTGGAAAAATTGAAGTGGAAGCAAAGAAGGCTCAATGGAGCAACACATCCTAGATTTTATTGGTCAGTTCTGTACAACATATTAATGTTCCCAAGGACCTAAATAATAATCCTTCTGAAAAAAGTCAAGGCTTTCTGATGACATTTAGTCTAATCGCCTGATAAAGTTTTGCTCAAAGAAAGATTTTGTTGCCCAGTACTTTGTGAAACTATCTGGCTCAGCAAGTCTTTTTCTTCATAAGCACTATAATACCAAGAGGTCTTGGTCGACCATTTCTACGTTCCTTGACTTGATTTACAGGTAGTTATGATAGTAGGTCCTGTGAACGAATGAACGGTGCTTATGACATTTGATGGAGGCCCCTCTTCAGCTTAGCTTCATGGACCTTAGTCTGAGCTTGAACACCTGTGTTCTGTATCTCTTTATATTGCCCAGGAATTTGGTTTGGTGATAAAGTCAAAAATTGTATCTCCTCTTTGGGATTATTTAATGCCTCCATATTTAGTTTAAATGTGACGTTTATTTGGGAGATATTTTATCCTGATCGATCGCTTTACGTAAAGAAATTGCTCAGTCGCTTGTAATATGAGCTACTCTATCGGTTCTCAAAGATCCCAAAACGCTAGTCTAACTGTCACAAGTTTGAAGTGACTTCGCCGCAAGTTCCAAAGATGTGTTAAAAATTAGCTAATAATTATTGGAATAATCACCAACAACGTAAGCTCTTTCCAAACACTTCTAGACAAAACTTCCTAACGACTCTCCCCACCGATGCTTAATATACAAATTTTCCGACACACTATCACGCTATCAACAATAAGAGCAAACGATCAAATAAGACCTTACTCGTGCCGCCACTAAAACACCAATACGTGCCCCGCCAATCGCCTCCCTAATCGAGCTCTCAGATTTTAATTAACAAACAATCCAAAAGAGATCAGTCCTCAGCTCCGAGGCAGGGGCTCTCTCACCGTGTTCTACGGTTCTAGCATACATATGCTAGACGTACCTCGTGTTCCCGTTTAATCGGGAAGGGTCGTCGTGGCAAAAGTGGCACTTGAATTCTGTTGTTGTTATTGGTTGCTGGCAAAAACATACTTTGCATTGCTATACAAACACACTACACGATTTCTTCACCGAGAACTGATTTCATTTTTGTTTTTCTTTCTCACCGCAGCATCCCTACCCATCGGAGGACCAGAAAAAGCAGCTAGCACAAGACACGGGGCTGACGATATTGCAAGTTAATAACTGGTAAGTGTTTTTTCCCCATACGCTACAAACACACAGACACACACGGTACGGCTTTCCACAGAGCACCACTCCAGGACCCTGGGCGGAAACAATTCGACAGAAAACCTTCCTCTCAAGGGTTTTCGTTCGTGGGCGAGAGAATCGTTGTTTCTCTCGTTAACCCCTTTTTTCCATGCAAAGCCTGCTGGTGATCGTTGATTCGCCGTCCTAAATCCCTGAGCGCTCACCTAACCAAGAGTGGAGAGGAGGAAGAGATTTGCAGCTCTATTTAGTCAGTGGAGGGAAAATTAAAGGAATAAAGGGCAAATCCTTCCATGCGGCATGACGAAGGTGGCAGTCAAATTTGTTGTTTACCCACAAAATACACACACACACACGCAAACGCTAGTTCAAAGGGATATACGCGGCACACGAGCAGCTCACCTGCACCCAGCAGCACATATGTGGAGTGAAGTTTTGCGATTGATTCCTTCTGGGCTAGGGAGCCTGTACAATAATCTCGACGCGGTATGAATGGCGTAATTGTTCAATTGTTAAAACCGTTTGCTATTCATACGCTTCTCCTTAATGTCACTTTACACACAAAACCGTGGACGATGTTTTCTTCTTTTGAACGGTTTTACCACCGGTTTGTAGGTTGATTAGTACCATCTAGCCTATACTTGAGCAGTCATCACCCTACCGAATTCCTGCCAAACCTGGCTCGCAACGAAGGGACACGTTTGATTCGCGCCCGGCAAACAAATACGAAGCAGGCGTGAAACAATTGTCAGGGACAATATGTCACATGCAGCTTACAACTTCGGTTTTTGTTTTCCCCGAGCATTTAAAATTCAAGGATTAATGAGAACAAGAAGTATATTCTATAAAGCAAACTTCAAGTCAGAAGATTCTTTCAAGAGAAGTTTTTAAGAAGAATGTTGTTAACTCTTTGAACTCTATCATTCTTCCTGAGTGCGCTGTAATTAGCAAGCATAGCATGGATCTCACTTGTCCAAGTTAAATTGGATCAGAAAACATCCGGAACTTTTGATCAGGAAACATCTCATCAGAAAGAGCTTAGGAGATTTGGGATTGGAATTCTTCGAGGCATCAAGAAAACAGAACAGACGATTGAACAAGAATATTTGTGTGGAATACCGACATTCCCGAACAACCCCGACATGTTCCAATGTTCCTGCAAATAAACTAATTATTCTCTAAAGTCTTCAAAACACTACAAATTCACACCGTTCCTTAAGCGATGATTTCAAGCATAGAAATTATATTTCCTCCAAAATATGGCTCTTGCTAAAACTGTTCAATAGTTGTCTTAAAACTAACTTCTTCTACTCAATTGGAAATTGAGTCTCTATTTTTCTTAAAATTCCCTGACGTTCTTGTGCGTCAGCATACATGAATAAATAAATCCCACATATTAGCAGTAAGCTTATGGGGATACGTGAAAGAAAACATCCGTTCTCAGACATCACATTAGTTTCGAATAGTTTGCCCTACTGTGCCTAACTCCTTCCTGTCCTGTTGGGACAGAAGACGGGACACCATTTATTTTGCCATGCCATGTCCCATCGAATTGGGAACCAATCATTTTCCCCATTAAACCGCACACACACACACGAGGTTGACCCTCCCAATATTGTGTGCTCCTGAGATCCTGTCCTCTGTCGCCCTTTACTGGGTCATTTCAAATTCATACCAAATTCTTGTTACTTTCTTTCGGACTTCTTTCACTCTATTTGCTTCTGTCCCCGTGTGTGTGTGCATACGTGTGTCACCCTTCGATGCGGATGAAGAAGCAATTTTCATGTTTAACTTACGACGCTGCACAAACAAATATCTAAACAAAAATGAATTCCATACCACCGGCCGTCCTCTGGCCCCTTGCTACTGTGGTCAATCTCCCAGAATTGCCCATACCAAGTAGGTAGCGCACTAGTAGCGATGGTAGGGAAATGAAAGTAAGCCAAGGGAACCTCCGTTTCGCTTTGGTCCCCGGGTAAAGTCACGCGTGGCGGAGCGCGGGATGCCAAACCAAACTTCTACAATCACTAGATGAGGTGATTTATTATTGTTTAATTTCCATAAATCAAATAAACTGTGCAATCCAATCCCGGAATCGCATCCCGTGCCGTCGCGTGGGTTTTTCGCTGGGGGAAAATCCCTTTCTTCGTCCTCCTGGAACCCCTTCTCCCTCCGTCTTTCTGCCTCCGACATCCGGACATGGTTTTTGGGCAGCACGTTTCGTGCCGCTGATCTGGCACCGATAGGAACGCAACCACACCATGGCCACCCTGCCCAACCGTTAAGATGTGTAATTCGGGAATGGAATTCTTTCGGAAATACGGACGCCTTTTCCCCCGAAAAACCCCAGACCTCTCCGCGTCCCCAAGCCCCATTCCACCGGCAAGAGAAGGAAGTAATCTCTTTTTTGGGAAATTTTTGGGTTGGAAATTACAGATTCTTATCAGTACGTACGCCCGCTTTTCCCTTTTTCTCCTGTCCACCCGTCACTTCTCACCACGCCTGTCGCTTTTCTGGTCGAAGCGAGCAAGCAGAAGAAGAAGAAGAAGCAGGAGGTGGTGGAAAAAAACAAACCCTCCCCCCGTTAGCTGACGGATACGGTCGAAAAGAGCGAGTCGATCTCTCAACCAAGCCCAGAGACCCGACCCTACAACAAAACACACAGAGTGTGTCACACGGCTTTTTCCCTTTTGAATGTTTTATCACCTCGCGCGAGCGTTCGCAACCAACCCAGAGCACCACCACCTCGAATTTCCCTCCTTCTTGTCAGTTGTTGTTGTCCTTGGGCCGGGGCCGGAAAAACACGACGCGATATCCTTCATCCCGGTTCGGTTCAACTCTAATCATTTCACTTCACTTGATTAATGTGTTTGTTCCATTTTCTCGAAAAACTCAACCCCCTGATGTTCCCGGGGCGTACATTCGAGCGACCGGGAGGTTTTTCGCCTGTCTTATCCTTTATCAGAAACGATGCTGCTAGATGCTAGCTGTTTTCTCTGTTGTTCTATGTGTGGCTGAACCTCCTCCACCGTACTCATCCGACGTTTTGCTTTCTTTTATCTCCGCAGGTTTATCAACGCGAGGCGCAGAATAGTGCAACCCATGATAGATCAGTCCAACCGAGCAGGTTAGTATCCGAGGAGTAGTATGGCCGCCGGGCTTCCGGGAGGCATCGGTATCGTTTCGCTCGGCATCAGACCACGAGCAAGCGACCCGTTTGTCCTTATCCGCTGTAGCGTAGCTAATGGTTGTTAATGTGTATTGTATTTACGTTTGTATTGCGAAGTAGCGCAATTTTATCTCGCCAAAGCCTTGGCCCTCTTTTTTTCCCCCCTAGCCGCTTTTCCGATTGCCCCAAAAACTCCGGTACTATCTCGCTTTCCCCGGTGTAGAATCACAATAATCACAAGAAAGCTACATTTGTTTGTAACACACAAGCACGAACCATCCCAAAACCCCCCCTATCTGTATCAGTGTACTAGTACGATAGCAATGAAGACTTTGAATTCTAGAAAAACGAATGGTATATATGTACTTGACTTACTCTTTCGTGTGAATACCGAGCAATTATTTATGTGTAACGAAGTCGAGAGGAAAATCATTCTAAATTCAAATTTTAACTGGCTTACATATCTTGAGGCGCACTCTAATTTCTGCCATACATCACGAGCAATCCGAAGCACTTACCGTGTTTGCTTCATTTATCACTTTCCTTATCATTGCGCCTAATGAAACGGATAAACCGATTTTCGAAGGATCAGTCAAAGTCGAAAGTCGAAGGATCAGCAAATCGAAACACTTTTAATTTACGAGCTTCAAGGACACGGTCCTGGCGAAACTCGGTCTCCGTTTCGTAACCCGCAGCTAAAGCTTGTTGCGGAGATTGTCGTTATCGGTGAGAGAAACTCCTTTTTTGCACTTTCAGACAATCGTTCATTCAAAAACGTTCCCCAAAATCGTTCCTTGATAATCCACCGCTAGGTTTTGTATTGCTATCCCCCCGACTCGGCCAAGATGGAGCCGGGGAGGATGGGACCTTAATTACCGTTCCCGGGGCGAGACATTTCCATTATTCATGAAGTCTGAAAGGATCGCGTACCGAAGCTCGGACGGAGGTTGGGGTTAATAATGTGAAATGGAAAATCTATCTCGCAACACCCCCAGAAACACGCACCATCGACCAGTCAGTCGCCCAGACACATTCGCAAAAGTCTAAATTAATGTGACAATGAGCCTTTGCTCGACAATGAAATTGGTACGCCGGCGTACATTTCCATCAATGCTGATGGTGGTAGCACCATGCTGAACGGGTTTTTTATGTCTTTATTTGGTTGTTCAGGATAGCTGATTTACGGTTGTCCACGTGAGCAAGAGAGGGAAATAGCTTATTCGTTTGGATTTTTCGAAAACAAGATCCTTGAGTCCTTAGGCATTCTGAGGTTGAAACTCGTTAACATTGAACGTTTTATGATTTTTTCTTGAAGAGTTAGTTTATAATTCTTCGTTGGGAGACCAACATGTGGAGGAGCAAATGATTTGTCATTAGCAATTGTGCTAAGGTAGGAGTTATGGAGTAACAATTTAGCAATGGAGTACAAGACATATTCCACAGATACAGAGTCAGAGTTAGACGGACCAGATCAGCGTCATATAACCTCTACTGAAATTCTAGAATGTACCGAATTCGTAAGGAGTCTGCAAACTTGATCAAATCTGATCAATCGCTGAAATCTGAATCTAAAATCTATCTGATCAAGATAAAGTGCATGAAAACTTTGTATTAAAGTTTTAATAAGTTTTTAGTAGTTAGTATATTCAAAAATCGAGCTAGAAAATTCAAATTTGATGCTGCAACATCCCTTTTTCCAATAACCCAATCATTTTTCCAACAATCTGATGGTCCTGATGTAATGGTTGATGGTGTAGTCTTTAGCCTTTTTGTCCTTCGCCTGAATATAACACTTGTTCTCAGTGCGAGCCACTCGGCCTATCATAGGCATTAGTGTGATAGCTATCTCACAAAATTTAGGCTTAGCTTGTAACCTTTGAAATCCTCTAATGAATGCCCAAACTTTTTCGGCCTAAACTTACCACGATCATAAAACAGCACTAAGTGAACTACTTGACAAGATACAATGCATTCAAACACCAACTAACATATAGTTCTTGTGTTTCTCCCTAGTCCCAAGTACTGTCCTCACCCTTTTAGTCAGTTCCGGTACTGTTGAAGTTAACTGAACGCTCGTTCTTTTTCTTCTTCTTCTTCTTCTTTTCTTTTTGGTTTGACCAGTATATTCTCCGATTTCAGTGTACACACACCCGGGCCCGTCGGCCGGCTATCCGGACGCGATGAGCTACATGATGGACGGACAGGCACAAATGATGCACCGAGCACCGGGCGATCCAGCGTTCCACCAGGGCTACCACTATCCACCGGCCGAGTACTATCCGCACCATCTGTAAGATGAGAGCCGGTAGCGGGCTTTCCCTATCGGGGACGAACCTTACGATCATCCCGACGGGGGCGCCATAATGGTGGCGCCAGTTCACCAACCAACCAACCACCACACCCCGAGACAGCCTTTAAGCCAGCAACAAGCTCAACGCAACGGTCGAAAGATTCATACTCGATCGGACCGTACAGGATGTGCATATGCAAAGGTAATTTCAAAACCAAACCATAGGCGGCGAGGTGTTACGTATTCGTTATTCTACAACTAATAAATTTGATTGGTTTATTCTTTTAGGCTAAAACGATGCATTTATGGCATACCCTTAAGGAATAGGAACTTCCTTCAAAAACACAATCATACCCACCCACCCAAACTATCACACACATGAACTCGAACAAAAAGCACATCTCGAACGCCCACCGCGCCAACGGGTATGTTGGGAAGCATAGATGGATCTACAGTGAAAGGGGAACCAGTAGTAAGTGTGGTGTTGGATCGTGACGTGCAGTAGTTGACGTTGACCAGCATCAACATCAACGCAAAACGTGGCCATTTGAAGTAACCAAAAAAAAGAGAAAGCGTTTAAAGAAAAAAAAAAACTAGCCGAGAGGAACAAAATGCGTACACCTGCGCGTATACAGCACACCACGGTGCAGCTTGAGACGAACCCAAGTCCTAAGACGCGCAGGACGGATCAAGTACATTGGACAAAACTGTGGCCAGTGGCAGCAACACACCATGTGTGTACGATCTCATTTCGCTGGGATGGACAGGAAGAAGCAAAGGAACACGATGACGTGACGTGAAGGGACATCGGCAGCAGCGTGCACCTTAGAGATAGTTATCGCTACATCTGCGAAACAAGGTATCTTTAAGCTCATCTCAAAAATCATCATCATCATCATCGGCAGCGCATCATCTTTGACTCGTGTACTCAAAGTGCCAACAGTTTGCTTGTTCCGTTTCCGTCATCAAATTCACGCCAAGTTCCCGGAGAACAGGACTTCCACCTGTGTCCTGCTGTGTCCGGCAACCCCCGTAGTCGAAACTGTTACACGATGTAAGTGCTGCTGCTGCTACTACTACTACCTACCACTTGCTTACCGTGTGCTGTTGTTGCTTACGTGAAAGAAAAGCGATATTTAATTTGTACTACCATTAGACGAAATTGTGTTAGCATTATTGTAAACAACTCAGTGCGCGCAAGAAGTGAAAGTGACTGCAGGGGATTAACAGCGGTTAAGTAAAGTAGAAACATACACAAAACGGCAGAACAAAACAACGCATGTGATTGAAAAGTGTAAGCGAGATACGGACTATCGGTGTTAAACGAAAAAGGGGTTAGGTAATAATATATTACGAGCACGTAACAGAGAAGAAAACACTCAACAACAAGGTAGAGAAGAAAGAAGCACTTTAACATACAAAACAATGTGAATATCAAACAGGATAAACAGGAGAGAACGGCGTACGGGAATGTATTTAGAAGTCTCCTAGTGTCGGGACAAAGCAACCGAACGTGTGTAAATAGCAATCCTACGCCTAATGTTGGCATCTAGCAATTAATTAACCACACAACACACATGATAAGAACGCAACACACACACCACTGACAGAGGACACATTTTTCAACGGAAACTTGGATGTTACCAAATCGTGAGGACACACCACATTTGCTAGTGTTGTGTAGTGGGGTTTGCATTAAGTGCTTACTACAAATTGCAAACGAGCGATCACTCTTCACCTACACCATCTCTTACATACGCTCTATCGTGTTCCCAACTTCCTGCGGCAGAAGGATCGTGAGTATCTCACGCACACCGTCGTGACGCTTTGATGGAAGCGATTTAGAAGGAACATTAAAAAGATGGCCGATCTTCATGGCCATTTGCTTTCTGCCGTATCAAAATTGCACATCAAAGCTAGTTAAAGGCAAGAACAAAACACTAAATGAGGAAATGTTTTCTAGCTTAAAATTGTTTTGCTTTTTTTGCGGAAATACAAACAAAAAAGCAATAAACAAGACGATGTCGCTAGGTAAATTGTTTTTTGATTCTTCGCACACGAACCTCATTTCGGGAAGCAGGGAAAGCACTGGTTGCATGAAGTATGGTGTGAAAATTAATTATGTTATTCATCACACACAGACACCACAGACAGACAACAGTTGAAAACACTAACAGTAAAAGCCGGACGGGGAAAAAATGGCCGGTCGTGTACATTAGGCAAGGATCAGAAGATCGGGTTGTACACTAACAACCAAGAGTGGGAGAGACATCAACGAATTTAATTATCGATAAAAAAAAACACAACATGTACACATAAAATCACACATTAGAACACACTCACACATCATGTAAAACGCGAGACACGAGATTATGAATGGTATCCTTTCGTTAACGTTTAGATGGATAAGGAAAAGATCAGTGTGTAAGTGAAAGAGAGAAAGAGAAAAGAAGTGTATGTAAGTACGATTTATATTAAATTCAAGCAACGCGCGATGCGGAACAATCGAAGCAAGATGAAGGTGGAAAAGAGGATTGTGTGTTAACAAAAGAAAACTCACACACACACTCAAAAACACCACAAAGAAGAATGCACAAGAATGGTAAAAAGAGGGAGAACGAAAAGGGAAAACCGGCCAAGGAATGGGGCTGGATGAAATATGTACAAGTGAACAAACAAGTTGTCATGTTAGTAGTTATGTTTTTTGCATTAGTTTCACATGTTTCATCCATTCAAACACACACACAAACACAAGCAATTCTTTTGTTTTTACAATCCTCTTGTGCAAGCTCAAACAGCATTTAGTTAAATAGCGAAGCTTTCAAATCTCACACAAAAACACATTTGATTGTTTGTACCACACACAAAATGGCCGTGGTGGTAGTACACAATTAGCAAATGGCGCCCTCGTTTAAAAAAACGCGAAGGAAAACCAGTGGAAACAGGAGATTGTAATAGAGAATAGAATAGAACCAGTAATAATACCAACACACACTAGACGATACAAGTGCACACACCAAGCTGCAAAATGGCGGTGGGTTTCGTAACCCCAACTCTCGCCACAGGCCACCACCAATCTTTTTCTTCTTCATCTCGCGCATCCCGCATTTTAGAGTATAGGGTTTTTTTTAGCATGTAAAAATAAGAAAGGAAAAAGCTGCTGCTGCTACTGTTTTTTTGTTTGTGTAATGTTTGTAATGTGTAATAATTGCTTAAGGCCAACCAAACACACCACAGGCAAAGTTTTAGTTTGTAGCAATTTATTATTATTATTATTATGAAAATTATTATTATTAATATTATTGCTAACTGCTAGCGGTAAATACTTCTTGTTAGTTTCAATTTGTCGTTAGTTTCCCACATTTTCCGGATTAGATTGTTTTTCGCTTCTTCTTCTGTTTTCGTCAACTGTTTAATCATTTCTTTATCCTAAGCCCGTCAGCTCACTCGACACAACCTGCTATCTTTTCCTGTACTTCGGTTATAAATCCAATGTTTCGGTGGATGTGTTATGTGTGAAATCGAATGTACTATGTACAATAGAGTGTTCCCAGTTTTCTAACAAACTTCAAGCTGTTCACAGAAAGTGTCGTTAAAGTGCAAAATAGTACTTCAACTTCCAGCGCAGTTACAGCAGCGAATTAATACAACGATATAAAAACGCTCGAACACACCCTTCACACAATCAACCACACAAAATCATTTGCTTCAGACTGTGTAAAAAAATCAAGTTTTGTGCTGTAAATATAGTAACCGGAAAATGGTGGGAAAACTTGAGCGGAAAATAGTGAAAAAGAAAACACTGAGTGCGTGTACAAACCGCAAAACGGAGAAGTTGCAAAAACGAATCGTAGCAAAAAAAATAAAATGCGTGTAGATGATGCAGGGTTAAGCGAAAACAAATACGCTAGTAAGTAAATGATTATGCCGAAGAAGAAGAAAAAGAGATGATCCGAAGAAGAAGAAAAACCATACATAAGAAGGAAACAGGAAGCGTTAGCAAAAGAAAGCTATATCGAACACAAAATCGCTGAAATAAAAAAGAAAACCTTTCAACATTATGATTTGCTTTTGGTTTTTTTTGTTTTTGTCTTTGTTTGTTATTTTCTTATTTTTGGTTTATGTTTAGTGTTAAGTATCCTTCTTATCCTTAGTATCCTATTTTTTCCTCTTCTGTAAGAGAATTTCTCATTTATAAATCTATGTATCAATTTCTTGACTTGTTTGTACTTATCTAATTTTATTATGTATTTAACGTTTTCTATCATCATTTAAAGTTGGAAACTTTTTATGTTTCTTTTACGATAGTTTTATACACCTGAAAAGAATCGCTATCGTACCAAGAAGCAACCGATAACGATAGGTGGCACTGTGATGATCGTTTTAGAAACAGTTCAAATACGTACGAAGTAATGATCGAACCTACGTTTGATCATGTGCAAAAGAGGGTAAGGATGCAGATCCGGTGACATACAAACAGGTTCATTAAGTATACAAAAGCAGGTCTTACTGTTTACTTAAAAAAACACTTTATAATTGTGTTTGCAATACTTTCAACTAGCTTTTACAGTTTGTCGCAGATCATAAAGCTAGTGTCTCCATGTTTAAAACAACAAAGTCATGGAGACACTTGTTCTTTGTGCTATGCAGAAAACACTTTAAGAAGCACTTAAGAAAATTTTAGAAAAAAGCAAAACCAGTTCCTTTCATTTTATTCGGTTCCTTCTTCAGTAACGAATCGTAACGCTGCAAGCGCTAATTTGGTCGAAGCGTACAAAAGTTTCATTTCCCTTAAAAGCTCTTCTTCTTGAAGAGTTGTACTCGATCGAGCTGACAAGTCGTCAAAAAAACAGAAACAAAAAACCAAACTTAACAACCCTTAAAACACTACGGAACACGATCATACACATTGTGATGATTAGGTTCAAACTATACGATGATGATGCACCGCAAATGAAGTATACGAATTCGCTAACAAACAAACTAACGATTGGGCTTTTTTTGTACATGAGAGATTAAGAATTTATTGCAACACAAAAAGTTCATATATACATATATTTAAAAATCTATACATATACACCCCCCCCCCCCCCCCCCAACCAACACACGTATATACACGCGTAAGCAGATATTTAATACTGATAATACCTTTTTTCTCGGAGAAAATGCGTGGATTGAGGCACAAGGATCGGACAAAAAAGCATTCCGATTCACAACAGCAGGAAGAGCTACTGTAGACCACCATTCCATCACAGGAGAGCGTCAGAATCTCTGGCATCTTCTCGGGAATGTGAGGGCAAAACACACAGACACACAGGTTATCCGTAGTAGCGAAAATCAACACAAGTGTTATCTAGTGTGATTGATGCTTGTTTTTGGACACCAACTAGCGATGATGTCGAAAATCCACTAGCCGCCTTATTCAATGTATACGACAAACCGGAGGACATACCGGTCCCAACCGAGTCCTCCGGTTTGCTTAACAAAACTAAATTGTCAAGAAATCAAGAGACAACCGAAGGAAGCTTCTCACGAGACAAATCGAACGTATTTGGTGCATCGGAAATACAAAGCTGCACCTTTTGTTTTGTTTATTGGTTTGGTTAGCTTCCTTTTGTAATGCCATAAGACTAGTGTGTAGCGATCTTAGTGAGGTAAGAGAAAATGAATGCAGGCACGAGCGCGGACATGTATGGTGTAGAGTTTGTGCCGTTGTGGACAATTGCACCCATCTTCCCCCCAGACCATCATGAAAGTACCAGTAACACAATAACCATTAGTTGGATATTAAGGGCTAAAACAGAATCCCCATTGCTTCTACAAACACACAAGAAAAATGGTGCAAACTTGGAGCTGGATTGAACTAGGAGCGATGTGAAAGTAGTTTTGTGCGAAAATTTTGATCTACAGCACACAAACCGGAAATGGAAATGGAAAATGGCAAAAACAAAACACACATACAAAAGCTGACTGCTGTGCAATCTGTATAGGAAGGTGGTAGGATGAGTTGGGAAGGAACTTATTATTACTAGCGATGCTAAGATTTGTGCAAATTTCTAGTGTATTGAATGTGCATTAATAAACAACAAGTAACACGAAACACACTAAAGCAACAGAGGAAAACAAAACTCTCACAAAACTTCTACTTGCAACCCAACTACTCTATTGTCAAGGGCTTTAGAATATGGATGTTTTCTTTGCAATAAAAAAAAAACAAGAAAAAATTAATGCAAAAGTTAGACAACAAACACTTAAGATAGAGACAAGAGAAGAGAATGAGATAAACAGGGCGGAATGTTGTATAGGTAAAAAAGAAAATGGAAGCAAAACATACAACAATAACAACAAAAAACACAAACAAAACCAAAAGATAAACACAAATGGAAAACAAGCTATCTATTTTCAACTCGAAAGCAATAATAGCGTCACGTAACTTTTTAACCTAACCACCGTGACGTTCGGTGTTAAGCTCCAAACAAAAGATATTAAGGACCCTCTCTCTTTCCCCGATTATTAGCATCTGTTCGGCACAGGGCAGATGTTACTAAAGAATGGTAAGGGTAGCGAGCAAAACAGATTATTAGCGCAAAGTGCGGCAAGGACTACTTTAGTCCCTGGCAGGCTCCCGGTAGTAGTGTGTAGTGAAAAAGGCTTAAGAAACAGGGACAGGGGTGTTGCGGGAAATGGGTGTAAGTAAGGAGCAGCTACTACAATTGCTATAAGTATGTATGTATGTAAACGTGTGTATGTGCGCGCAGAAATGCTGCAATGGTGCGATTTTAATTTCATTACATATCTTCGCGAGGCACGCAGGATGAAGAGTGCTGAGAGCGAGTACCACATAAAATAAAACAAATAAACTATAATCTGATCTCACAGATGCAGAGCACACGCGGTAGACACGCGGTTTGATGAGGTTTGAAACAATCGATTGCAACAACTATTGCTGCAAAAAGACCCAAAAAGAAGCCTCCCCCGTCAGCAGAACTACAGCAACGTTGTGCTCTATCTGCGTTTGTTCAAATCTGGTAATAATCACACTGTAATGCATAGGACCGAACACCTACAGCAGAAACCACGATCCCACTTACAACACGTTAGGCTATAAGTGCATAGTAGATTAGTGAAAGGATCTCTTTCACGCAGGACGCACACACACACACAACAGGCGCATATGCTGTCAAACTCACCCACGCAGCAGTACAGTCGTTACTACACAGGTATTTTTAAGATGTCAACTCTCTGTACATTGGATCGACAGTCTAAGTGTGTGTGTGTGTGCGAGTGTGGAAGGGCAAATCAATGGCAGTGTAGCAACAACGGTGAACGTTTTTCGTCGAACGCGTCGGAGCGAGCTATTATTTAACAGACGAGTGGAACAGAAGAAACAAGAAGGAATTTGTGTAATGATTGTAATAAAATTGTAGATAAAGTATAAAATTGTATACAAAACAAAAAAAGGTAACTTATTGAAAATAAAGTAAATTAATAATAACGGTGCAATGCTGTACGAGGTTTACTGATCACTCATCCGAAACGGGTCCCTCACTATATGGGCAGTTTGTAAATTTTGATTCCTTAATATTTGTTGTGCTTAGAGAATACAAAATGTCAACGTTCAAATCCACTAACTCCACTAAACATGCGGTGGGGTCTTATGATACCTCCAGTCCTTTCAAATTCAGCCATCGTCTATTCCGTCTACCGTGAGATCCGAAATTTTAATTTTGGTTTCAGTATGACGGACCACATTAGTAATCTATGGCAGAGCATCAGAGTTATACAAGGATTAATAGAAATCACATGAACGTGGTTGAAGCAAATTCATGAAAGTGACGACGACGACGAAAAGGATAATGTTGTAGTTCATTCAACAGGCTTTCTTACAAATCAACAGTAGCTATTGATTGGAACGTCGAATCAATTAGTCAGCATGAGCATTCAGAACATATCACAAAAATTAAAAATTCACTATAGCTTTCAACGTAGGATCCTAGGTTCTCCTCATACAAACCCTTCGCAGATTTCGAGTACGACACAAAAAAAAACAGTTATTTCAACTCCAGATTGTGAAAGTATGTTCTTTTAGAGAAGGATGCAACCAAGTTGGAACTCGTTGCAAAAGCTTGACCTTTAGTACGAACAATACGCAAAACTGGAAGCATACGTCCGTTATATGTCATTTTAAATACCAAAACTCTCGCCATAATTTCGACATAACGATGGCCGGTATCTCTTCGAAAGTCTTATTGAAAGTTCTTTTGAAGGAGGATCTTGATAATTGCATAGCCTACTTGCGCCAGGTTAGCAAAAAATGCGAAAATTTGGACCGCCAAGAACTCTAGGAGGATCTGAGACGTTAACTTTGTTGTGTGTTTAAGTGATTTAAAATCATCAAAAACCACATACATCCGTATAATAATACGCACAAATATCGTAGACATCAAACATAACCTAGGAGAAGATATTGGAGAGGTACACAAGTCTCATCAACAAGAATTCAATAGTGGACGGTTTTCCTAACAAAGTACAAAAAGAGAGTGAATCGAAAAAAGTCGAGATCAAGTTGATTTTGAGGACAGCACCCTAATTTACCGACAAATTTGAGAGAAAATCGGGAGCCCAAAGACGAAACCACACGAGTATCGGGAGCCCAAAGACGGAGGAGGTAAATATTTCGGTTGTAGCGTGCTTCTATTCGTCGAATAATGAGTTGCAGCAGTCTGTGGCGTGATCCTTCTGTTTTTAAATAACCTAAAATTGTTCCACGAAGGCAACAAAACGTCCAGACACACCCAGAACAAGGTGTTCTTAAACGATTCCAGAGCAGGGAAAGTACTCCAACTCTAGAAAATTTTAAACTAATTCATATCCATAACTTTACACTTTCTTGGCACTACTACGTCGAGGGATCATGGCCTACTTCCTTGGTTTGATATTGCCTATAGCTAGAAAATCCACCGGTTCGCAACCATTACATAATGGAACAGAACAATGGCTACGATTTCTGTTCAACGGTTCTGCTTCTAGTTCTAATGCCCTAGCAAATAACGGGGGTTACTGTGATAATAAGATAATAAAAATCCACTTACTTGAGTATGGAGTCGTCCGCTCCATTTTTTGCTCCTGACTGCTACATGCTGCTATCGCTTTTTCGGATGAAGTTTCAGGATTTGAAGATTCTTGATTTGCTGCTACTTCCATTCCAGTGTTCTGCTTATTATTTTTTCACTTTTCACCACTATATTACGAGATACCACCACTTCAACTCACTATTTCACTGTTGTTCTTTAGGTGTAACAAAAGACTAATCTCTCAAACACGATTCAGTCTACTTTTATACCCAAAAATTCAATGATTGCTTCAATTGCATTTCAAATCGTTCGATGTCAATGCCTACTGTGATTTAGCGGTTTGGTTGAGTAGTGCTTGTCAAAGGACAGTCAAAGGTGTTTGTCTGAAGGACTGACTATACGGATATACATGGCTGAATAGCTCTAACTTTTACAAAACAAGGCATATGGATATAGAGCGACTTATGGTATGTATCTTAGAATATTACTTAAAAGTAAATGCTGAACTATTGCATCCAGCCAAAGCAACGGATCTTGAAAGTTGTAAAACATTTACCCTATTCATCGTACCGTGTATTAACTATCATCCGTTACAACTTTCGTAATGTTTTGCGAAACTTTGCGATAGAAGTTGAATATCTTATCCACTGCTTCTCTACATACGCCTACCACCTTTTCATACTCTTCAAACGTAAAGCTACCATGCACGTACGATGTGACCGTATTCTTCGTAATGCTATCGAACACAAACGTGAACGAACTGTGTGCCTGCTTCATTTGTTTATGGTCGGGATCCAGAATCATTACACCATCCTCGGTCATGATGCAGTGTACGGCTGCTACCGTAAAGTTAAGCTCGATGCCACTTGTTATCAAAGCCAAACAGGTCGCATTGATCGAACAAGCCAGTAACTAAAATTGGGTTTTCGATTGTTTCTTGTATAGGCATTACGATGGCGTATGGTGTTGTTAACTACTTACCCCACCCTTGTCGGTCATCTCCTGGACATGAACGTAAACGGTACTGTGACAGAATGCGGGAGTCGCTACAACGCGAACGAACGAACGTTTTATGAGACTTTCCATCAAGCGATGCTGTATGTCTTCCTGTCCCGCGTTCGGCCGGTACTGCACCTCTATGTGGCAATTTTCCGATTCGGCATTCCGTAGCTTTACCTCGGCGGGACCATTTGCAGCCACCATCACCTGTGTGGCTCCTGGAGAGGAAAGCACATGTAAACAGTCGTTTTATTTCCTTCCTAAAAGCTTGTCACCAGCAAAACTTACCTTGTGACAATGCTGCCGAACAGTCGGAACGTGAAAGTATGTTCGTTTCACATATCATACGCCGCAAATTAAGCGAATTTTCCATTGTTTTCGTATCCTGTACCATGATTTTTTGGTTCAACACGCTTTCGGACTTCTCACCGGTACAACAACATGTCAAAACGTGTTTATAAACAAACGATGGCTCGAGCGTGTACAGGATACCTTTTCTGAGTCATTTTCTATTCAGCAGTTTTTGACAGCTCTGTATTTGTCGAACATTTAAATGAACCGTTAATATCAGACAAAAACTTACAAAGACCACGTGGGCGACTATTTATTTTTGAATTTTGCAGCTGTAGAAAACAAAAGAAAATGCAATAGGGAAATAATTGTCAGACAGTCTAAATTAGCAATTGCAGTGACGAATTATCAACGCTTCACATCTAATAAAGCGAAAATTAATTTAAAAAAGCCTTACTTGAATTCAACCTTTGCTGTACAACTGCAAATACATCCGGATGGCACTAGGTGTTCAAATGCATTCCTTTATTTATATTATCAAAGATGAAATTTATTTGTTCACATAATGAATTTAGCTGACGATGTTATTGTTCTTACTGTGTGTTGATGATACAGCTGCTGCCGTCAACGCTGCTGCTGTCGGCTGGTGCTGCTTCTGCTGCTGCTGATTCGGTATCGTGAGAACAGTACATATTTACCAAGTGTATAAACCCTTTGTTTCCGACCGGTGCATATTCAATGCTTAGAAAATCATGACTTGTCAGTGAAACAGTTTTCAGTAAATATAGTTGCATTGTATTTTATACGTCTATATACAAATTAATACGCTTACGAGGACGAATGATGGAGCTTGATACGGACTAACGAACGGATGGATCAACGAAACCGAATGGAACCAATTTAGAACCTTTCATAGAAATAACGGGTGCTTGTTTCCGTCTCCTACATATAAATAGACAACAATTCAGAACCAGTGGCCCGTCACTGTTTGGCGCCTTTCCCTGTGCCCTAGCAATCTCTCGCCTCAATCCCTCCCACTCCGGTTACCCCGGGGCTCGATAACGCTTCCTTGTTCAAAGAAACGGGTTTGAGTTTATGTTTTGGTGCCACCCTAGAAGGTTGGTGTAGGGCATTTATCTTGTGTTTAGTTCGTGCTTCATTGATTAGATGTTTTATGGAAAGCTGCTCTCTAGGTAAGATATTCTTCTAGGGCTACCCCTCCCCACGAACATAAATACTACAAACATTTATATGTATAAATATATATATATATATATGTATATATATAGATCTATATATGCGCCCCTATGTTGCCATCCTATAGACACCATTGCAGCGTATTTTGTAGAGTTTGTGTGTGCGTGTATATGTGTGTACGTCTGTTTGTGTGTGTATGCAGGAGGACGTGTGAACGTGTACTTGGTTGGTATGCATGTTTTGTGCAGACGGTAAAAAGATTACATCTTAGTTGCCGTCCTTATCTTCGTGAGCTTTCTTTACAATCGCCAACTTGGAGTGTGGCGATGCTGGTGACAGGGTCTGATACGGTGGATCCTTGGTGCCGTGCAATACGAGCGAAAACTCCTTGATCCAACCGGTACGGCTTTCCTGCGAATTGAATGTGGCCTGGAAGCGAGAGTAACCAAAAATACCGATAAGTAATATGAGAAAAATGCTGTAGAATTAAATCAGCAATTGCTCCAAAACAAAAACCATTACCTCCAACATCCATGTGCCCTGTGGATATTCGCCCCAGGTGTGAGTCGTCATGAAGGGCCATTTTGTGAAGCCATCCCGACGATCGTCATCATTGGCCCGCTTGCTCAGTATCATTGATCTGGTAATAGTAGACAAAACATGAAACATTCTTCCTCCTAGAAGAGCTTCCAATGTCGCATATTTACCGTGTGCCCATTGGAGACGTTAGGAATAGCTCGAGATCACCACGTCTGCTAGCATTTGCGGTAATAACGGCCTGCACGTGTTCCAGGTAGCGTACTTCCGTATCCGTGCCTTTGCAAGCATTTGTCTTGATTGGCAAGTACAGCGAACCCGACGAAGGTATCCGGCTGGAAAAGAGCAGAACATCACGCCAGGTTACTTCCGGCTCGCTTCTTCCACCAATATCCGGTTACTTACTGTATCTGTGTGATTGCACCGGCCTCACAGTGATATCGGGGCGGAACGGTTCTCCATTTCTTTGCCAACGCTACCATAGCACCGGCATCCAGGACACCGAATCCGAACAGATGGTTAAACTCCAGCCCGACACCGTTCATCGTCCAGTGGAATCGATTCTTGGCGTCGAACAATGAGTTCCGCTTGGAGGTCAACACTGTCAAGTGTTGCATATCGCGCCAAGACAGAGATGGACTGCAGGAGAAGTAAAAACGTTTAATGGAAAGGATTTCTTCTCATAACAACCCACAGCACTTACTTCGCTTCCAGGGCTAGTGCGAAAACTCCGGCCGCTTCCGGTGCAGCAGCACTGGTTCCCGAGTGAGTTGTGGTACACTTTCCGTACAGATCAGTGGTGGCCTGTAACAGCAATAAAGATTAAAACAGCTGAAAACCCCAACTCATCTCCAGCTTCGTACTTACCACACCAGTGTTGGGGTCCTTGGCTCCATTACTGAACGTGCTGGCCAATGTCGAACTGCAACTCTCATCGTAGTGTGCATTCTGGCCATCGTTGATCGCACTGTTGATTGAAATGGTCCACATCGATGCCGCATACCCGTCACAGTTACAATCGTCCTCCTCGCCGCCATCCCCCGAAGCCCACACGTAGATGTTACCGAGCCCGTTCCGGCCCTCGTTCACACCTTGCACGATCGCTCGCATCGTTGCGTTCCGCGGGCCGTCGACCGTTTTACCATCGTCGGTCGGTCCCCAGGATGCACTGTAGATGTGTATTTTGTGCGGTTCATGGCCCATCGAGTTCGCCTCGATCAGATCGGTCATGTACGGTTGGTCCAGCATTCGTATGCCGGCGATTTTCGAATCGTACGCCACACCAACACCGCAGATGCCGTTGTCCCGGGCAGCTGCGACCTCGCCCGCACATCTCGTACCATGGCTGAAAGTAACAGACCGTTTAATTCCTAGAACGAGACGCCATCGCTCCCGCATGCAATATTGAACGCACCTATTGAACCAATCGTCCGTATACCGGGGGTATGGGAATGGATCGTTACTGCTGAAATCGTAACTTGCTTCGGCGTTCTGCGAAAAACCAGACAAACAAAAGCAAAGTAAATTTAGCTCTTCGGCTCTCGTTCCACCTCCTGCCGGTATTACATACATAATTAAACTTCAGATCCGCGTGCATATAATCAACGCCTACAAGGAAAAGAAACGCACACATTAATGATAATGTTGCCAGGCAGATAGTAAAGCTTGCATGGCTGCTGCTTACCGTCATCCATGATGGCGGTCGTAATGTTTTTTCCCGTGATGCCTTGGTCCCACGCAGCTAGTACGTTTAGGTCGAGTTTGGCTTTGCCACCATTTTGTCCTGTATTTTTCAAGTACCATTGAAACGGGAAGTACGGATCGGTCGGTACATTTTCACTGCCGTACCCGGGTGCCTTGTCCGGGATGTAGTTCAACGGGACCGCATGACGGAAGCCACGCTTCACGCGTTTAAATCCGGGCTGCTGTACGGCCGTGTGTATCTGGGAAGACAAAAGACATTGGGAGTTAAAAAGGCTTATTTGTACTTTCTTTTTTAATCTTGGTGATTTATTACGCCATCTTGCTGGCGAAATAATGAATGGGGAAAGGTTCTACAATAGAGGTTTTAGAAATAAAGTAAGAAGTCGCTCCTGAGATCAGTTGGACGTCAAGTCTTGTATAATCAATGTCCATCTTGTCTAGGATATTCTTCCCATTTTCGACGGATACTCTGAACCCTGGAACCAACATTCGCAAGGATAAAGCAATGAAGCCTCAATTTTTCTCAATAATTTCAGTTGCTTGAGAAGGCTCCCACATGAGTATTGGATGGTCCTAATATTACCCCTTTTTGAAATTTTAATCCTTGTTTGATTTGATGTCTGAGTTGATCATTTAAAATTTTACTGCTCACGAATAATACTCATAGAACAAACACATCATCAAATTTGGTCCACGTAATTCTGAATCAACTGATTATGATATAATATTTTGTCTACACTTTAAAGACTTCCTACAAAAAAAAGCAATGGATTGTTATCCAAGACGCAGGGCCATCGGATGAAAAATGTTGAGAATCAATCGTTTTTTTGCTAATGCATACTTAAGTAAGAAAATGTTTTGGTTTGCAAATTCTTTGATTGATCCTGCCCGTCATTCCAATCGCCCACAAGTTTTTTTTGCCTTCGCATCCTTCAATACCCTAAGACACACGCACGAACCGGGGGGGTTGCTTCTGATGAATCCTTGAACAGCATCATCGTCCTTTTAGAAGCTTCCTCCGCAAAGCTTAAGCTTTTATGATTCCATTTTATGGCGCCCGTTGATCTCTTTAAAGACTGTCCCGTGCTTTATGACGCCTTGTGTGATTGAATTTCTTGCACAAACTTTTTTTCCTTACATCCTTAACCGCATATGCCGTGCGCTCGTGTGCGGCTTATGATTTTCCCATATTTCATATTACAGCCACGCAAAACCCCAAAATACTATTAGCTTCAACCATTTCAACCCCGGAGCTAAAGTTGATAATTAAAAAGATAATACTATCAGCCACCCGGAGCACTCGCCATGCTTGGTAAGCCTTACGGATTAGAGGACGAACTTATCTGCATATCGATCGGCTGGTGATTAGTGTGTTATCGCCAGCAATTTCCCGAGTGCCAAAAATACTACCCACATCCAAACACATAGGGATGTCACACGTTTGAGCCTTTAGCGTGCCCGACTTGCTGCTCATCGTCATCTAGTAGTCTAATTAACGTTGCGCTCCCCTCGTACATCTCTCTGGGAAACGTCCTTTACGTACGTCAATCGGCTAGCGGACGGCTCGGGAACCTCAAAAAGGAAGGAAGTGAGTTCGCGTAGCTGGAAAGCTCGAAATAGCATTAGCATACGCTTTTCCTTTCCATTCGGTAAAAAGAGTTTTCAATACGGCATACATCCGAGCTAACATCGGCCAGGGCAACAGGATATGTCGCGCTGTATATGAACTGGGAAATAGTGATTGGAATCACGTTTCGTCGATGGCAAGGACACGTTTGGGAGGCGGTCCGGATCAGGTTTCTGCATTATCTTTTCCACAGTATTTTTACTCCCCCCGGCACTCCGGTGTGTCGTCAAACCTACGCTTCTTGGTGGTGCAAATTATTGCCGGGAGAGAAAGGTGCACGTTGTCGTTGGGACTGATCACATGTATCGAGCTGTCTTTGGCATTGGATTACTCGATGGTAACGGGTTGTTACGAGGTGATAACCAATGGTTTTTTAGCAGAAGAAGTTTTAAATATTGTTTAATTCATCTTCTTCTTCCGCTCTGACACAACAACCTCGAAAAAACTTGCCGTTCCAATGCGGACTTTGGTGACTTAATTTTGCACCCGCAATTGCTTGAGCCGAATTCAATTTTCTCTCGGCCCCCAAGGAATGCTTGAAGGGGAATTCAAAGTAGCAATCTCAGCTCAAGTGTATCAGCCTCACACAGTCCATCAGCATCCGCGGTTTACCCAGTTCATTACACTTGCGATTGCACAATCCTGATTACCGGAAACTACCGTGCCCATTACATCGGTGCAGCTGTTGTAATGTCAGCACAACACGAAAACCCAACGAAAAGAGCTAAGTAGCAGAAGAAGAAGTAGACGGGGACCAAACTTTCCACCATTTTACGGCATGCCTTAAAGTGGGATAGCTCGCGCGCAACACAACAACCCCGATCGCCTTGTTGACGCTCATCTCGAAGGACATGCAGTGGAAAACGGATGGAAAACCGGGTGGAAGGGGAACATACGGCAAAGCGCCGAGCGACAGCATGCGACGTTGTGACGTAAATTGAGTACGTGGGAAAGCAACGACAAAAAAAACCCTCTCCGTCATGGCAACTGTGAGGGAGGTAGGTGGAAAATTCAACCCAACGTACAATGCGAGGAGGGGGAGTAATGATGGGCAACAGAAATGGGGACGATAATGGAAAACAACATAAATATACACGAGCCGAACACTGCCTCCCCTCCCCTTAGCGCGGTATGAGGTCCTCCTCTCCCGCTACCTCATCCCATGTATACGCACACACACACACACACATATGCATACTTACCAGAGGTTCCTTTTTAAGCACTCGCGTATGGGAGATGCTGCGCCTGGTGCGTACTAGCGGCAGGGTGGTATGCTTGAAGTGAAACTCCTTGCCATTGCTGCCAGGAAGCTGAAAGTAAAATGCCACAATCAGCACACACGAACACACACACACTTCTTCACACGGTGCGGCCATATGTTTTGTTAAACTGAACTACGCTCTACGTGATGAAGGACTACACTTGGGAGTCTCCGGCTGTTTTAAGGTGCTTCACCATAAACACCCATGTGTCTAAGGCAGTGATTGTGGTTTATCACAATGATCAGCAACACCATCTTCGTCTTCTTCTCCTTTCGTGGCCTAAAGACCTCTTTTAGGCCATGCCTGCCACTTCTGGCATACTATACTTATTGTTACCGCTTACAGTGGGGGAACGGGCCCGAGATGGGATTTGAACCCCGATCCTGCCGTGTTTCAAAAGACCGACGCCGCTGGCGCATCTACCACCGAGCCACCCCATATGCAGGCGCCATATGAACAGCGTTAAAGCTTTAGAACCGGATGTTGTTCCCGCTGCAAAAGCGAAGCAGCTTATCCTTACCTCGCCCAAATTTTGAAATCCATTGCGCGTTGCTATTTCGTGCACCAATTGCTTGTCCAGGCTGCGTTTGAAGCGCACCAGAAAGGAGCTGGTGAAAACATCCCCCGCCTGACCACCCCGGTGGACGAGCGTACTGGTCGCCGTGCCACCAAACAGGGCCAGCACTACCACCACCAGGCAGACAAACTTGACGGACATGCTGCTGTTGGCGGCTACTATGTCGGCCTTAAATGTGCTTCCTTTCCTGCGTCCGGCTGCTGGTACTACTGTTGTGTTTCGGATCTCGGTTCTTTGTTCGGTCACCTCCGATTGGCATGAGCGTAGGGACCTCTCACAGCACCGCACCCACAAATCGCACCACTACCTGCTGCTCTAGTGCTGGTTTATCGATTGCACCAAATTGTTTCCCATACTGGCAGCTGTTACTTCCGCCCGTGGCCGGATGGCGTCCGATGTGCGTCACTTCCTGCCTTTTTTAAGCCATTGCCAGTGTGTCTGAGCCGTTCGATTTTCCTCACACTTGGAATACTGCTATTGGGAAAAGTACCGTACCCAAACAATATGTTTTCCCAATGCCACACAAATTATCAGACACACACACACACGGAAAAACCACGGCACAACGCGAGTCCCAACCACTACCGCAGTCTATGGCGAACGCAAGCTTTTTGGATAGTGCTGGAGCTTCAACTCGACCAGCAACCCACCGAACGCTGACTGTAACGCCGTCGTTATGAATCGACGTGTGTGGACCGTGTTTTTTTTCTTCGCTTCACGCCAGCAGCTTTTGTAATTCATGGTCTGCTGGTATGAAAAGTTTTCGCCTGGTGGCGCAGGCGCAACACCATCCTGCCGAATTCCAATTTCCGTATGGAGTTATACCTGTTACTGGCCGGCACCTGCTAGCGGAGCCAGTAGGTGGGCTTGGGGGAAGGAGGTCGCCGTCACTGGTAAGTGGTTTCCCTCCCGGTGCTATCTGCCCCCTTCCCCCTCCAGCCTGGGGCTTAGGGATTTTTTTTTTTGCTTTGTTACCGATGGCCTTTACGGGTTGCGGTTGTGATTTATGGGCACTCTCTTTCTCTCTCGGTAGGGATACATTTATTACAGCTGAGCTTTTCATTACTTGACAAAGGGGGCCATTTCCAATGGGACACTTATGGATAGAAGGAAGAACAAAAGAAGGTTTTCACCGATTCGGCTGGCGGGACACAGCAGCGGTGCAGTAGTCCTCGGTCGGTCATAAAGCTCGAAAGCGGTATGTCTTTAAAGAGTTAATCCGACTTGTTTGCTATATTTCAAAGGGCAATAACTTCAAGAAGAATGAATCTGCAACTTGGGAACTATTTGAAAAGCAGACCTTTTTTATTTTATCAAGTAAAATTACCTATAAAAAACGCTTTACTTTTGTTAAATGTGTGTTTTTTGTATTATAATGACTACATAGTCGTTTAATTTAGTACAATAAAATGACTGAATATGTATAATTTTGTATTGCAAGTAAAATTAATCAAGCAAGATTTTCCTTCCAATATTTAAAAAAAAAACTTCCGTAAGGCATGGGGCACCGAAAGAGTTAGCCACTGGTGCATGAGCGTAAAAAAACCGAATTTGACTTACGAATTTATTTCCATTTCTAAAGGTTCCAACAGTAATTGCGGGGCTGTTTCTTTCGGAAGTGGTTTCTTCAGCATCTACGTACTCGGTACCGCCTCGTTCACTATCAGATGCACGGTTAGCCAGAACGCCAGCACTGGCTGCAGTCCGGTCAAAAGAAACAGGAAGTAGAGCTTACGTTTGCGTCCTACGCTATGGTCGGTGTGCTGCTGTCCACTGTACGGGTCGTACCCGACGGCACTTTGCGATTGGTCCTGGCCGGATAATACCTTTGCCTTCATAGTGCGCAGCTGTGGAGTTTATGCCACGGATGGTTAGGATAACCCTTTTCTGTACATTATAGGAAACTTATACACCACTTACCAGAAACAGTGTCAACATGGCGGAGGAATACAGCAGTGCCAGATAGTAACCCATCCGTTTGAGCAGTATGGTACCGGCAACGGTTACCACAATTGCCGCATATTTGTAACCGGTCAGGGCGAGCAAATCCAACGTGCTCAGTGACGTTGATATGTTACCGATGTACAGCGTCAGTGTGTAGATAACGATTTCGAAAATGCTGTACGCCAAAGCGCTCGACGCTTGAATGCCCAACTGTTCCGACGAGAATCTTTTCTGCATGCCTGCAAATTTATTAACTCAACGTGTTAGTGAAGGTGCGGGAAAAAACGCTGGAGGATGCTTACCCAGTGCAATACCCGCTAAGACGACGTACGTTATGTAGCTCATCGCCGGAATATACAGGTCCGGTGCATTAATATCGTACCGAGGTTGAACCGGATTATCGTGATCGTACTTCATGCCCCAGTCCTAAACGAAAGCAAACATTTATCTGAATGAGCTTATACTCTCCCTCCCTCGCTCTAGCATATCCATTTTCCTCCGTACCTTTTGCATGAATGGAAAGAAAATGATTTTCAGCTTGTTCACCACGTAGCTATTGTCCACCGAGAAATAATACTTCAGCTTGGACATTGGCAAGTACTTCTCGATGTGGCTGTGCACAATCTCCTTGCCCTGGTCGGCCAGCTTCTGCCCGTATTGCATTGCCATGTCCTGCACGATCGGCTGCTGAAACATGGTAAATTGACCTCCGGCCATACCCGGAACTGCCGGGGCCGGCTGGACCGGTTGCCGGGGCACATTCGGGTTGGGTTGTGGCTGTGGGATGTAGTAATTTGGCTGCTGGTCCATCGGGAAATGTTGTTGCTGTTGCGGTGCTGCATATTGCTGTTGTCCGTACACTGCAAGAGCGGAAAGTGTTGTTGCACAGTGAAATATCCCTGCACGTGCTAACCTGGCCAGCTGTTTTTGCACTCACGATTGTTAGGATCATTGGTCATGTACTGATTCGTCGGGATTTGTGATGTCATCTGTTGGTACGGGATGGTAGAACCAAGAGCATTCACATCACTGACTCGCTTCGGTTTCTTCGACACGGACCGGTGTGCTGCAACAGAAAAGGATACATTCGAGCGATCAAAAGTTTGGGATTGGGATGGGCTTTGTGATTCCATCACCTACCACGACCATCGGGACCAGCTTGCGCGTTAAAATTCATGGTTGCAAACACACAATTTCCCCGATAAAACAACGATTTGTCCACAACCAACCAAAAGCCAACTTGCCAGTTTTTAACTTGCTGGCTGACGTATGTCATAATAAAGTGCTGTCATATGAGCTGCAATGCCAAACATTTACACCGCGCGAGATTTTAACACGAGACATCTGCATCGAAGAGTAGACATTGTGAATGAAACAGTCCAGTTTTGCATTCCTCGTCCTTTTTTTAATTTTATTCTTTTGCATCACAATATAAATAAATAGCTAATTGAACCGATTATCAATCTTTCTCAGCTTTTTCGAAAGACATCCGTTCCGTTGAATCGGCCCATCCCTAGCCGGGAACGCTTCATCCGTTCCGCTACGTCAGCTGTCAAGCTCAATCCAAGAAATCAACTCGGCGTTGCAAACCAAGTCTGTGTATACCGGCGGGATATTGAAAACAATTAGCGAAGGCTAGAAAGTTATGTGTTTTTATACGTTCTTCTAACAAAATTCAGTGAAATGAGCAGCCGTAAAAATAGGCTGAGTCTATCGAAGGATCTCCACAAGGATAAGGATGGTAAGGGTGGCTTTGTTTGTTCAATGTTTGGTTTGGTTCATTTACGCTTTCTCTTCGTACTACGATTCTTGTTCCGATTGTAGCCAAAACACCGATTTCACGACGCACTTCCGCACGGACAGCCAAGGGCAAACCGAGTCCGGACTTTCAAAGGAATGACGATAGTTATGAAGTGTCTCCATCGCAAGGAAGTGAATATTCGCCGTTAATCTCGCTGACGCAGGACACTTCTTTTCACGCCATAAACGGTGTGTCGTGGGAATGGAACAGTCCGCAGCGACTTCGAGAACAGCAGCGAGTAAAGATTGCCGCCACCGCTAGCAACAACCACCACCTACACCACCAAAACAAACTTCCACTCAGGCCAAAGTATTCGGATGTACCGGATACGTTACCGATGAGAAAACCAACCGGATTTAACAAGTTCATCTCAAAGCTAAATCTGCTGATGGAAAAAGAGAACGTAGTGGAGGAGAAGCTGAATGAACCCATATCCGATCCGGTTCCTGAAACCGAACCTCTTCCAGGTGAATCATGTTTTATGGAGGAGTTTTTCGTTGATAGCGAACCAAAGGGAAGCGTAAGAACCACTAAAAGTGAGGACAGTGATGATGATATCTTCCAAGAACACGTTATTGAATCTCCGGTTAAAACGGCCGTCTTCAATACTACTGCTGCAGAGCTGGACGATTCCAAGCTGGATAACTTGCTGATCGAAGCTAGCCAGACGATAGAGGGAAACCTTCACAAACCAGCAGCTTCTCCACCGCACGCATCAATGCCATCTCCACCTCAACCACAACCGGTTCCAAGTGTAAAAGAACCCGCATCGAACGTCTCGCTTCCCATCGAGATGAACGATTCGGATATGGATGGGTTTCTGCTGCAGGCATCTCTGATGGTTGAAGAAAAGTTGAGTGATAGTTCCCAGGAATCTTCCTCAAATAACAACGCTCATCCAGCAACTGCGAGCCACCCGGCAAGCCACGCTCAATTGCCCGCTCCGGTTGTGGATAAACAGGACACAAAATCTGCACCGTCTTCTTCCAGTGAAGGTAACGCAACGACCCCGACGGTTGGGAACATTACATTTACTAATTTTGGAATTTCTGGTTTTAGGCACGAGGGAGATAACGATGTCACAGGACGAGCTGAAGGCACTGATCGAAAAGAAGCGCCAGGAAGCGCTACGACGGTTACAAAACAATCGCTTGAAACGGGGCATGAAAGGCACCAACACTCATGGATGAACGTGATCGAAAAGGATTTTTTTTAAATTTGTTATAAACAATTTACAAAGTATTATAATATCCAATGCGTCCCGCACTCTATAAAACGTGTACATGGTCATACAACTGGGGGATTCTTTCTTTTTAACTGATAGCGATGGGAATGATGGGTGAGCGGGACACACAAAGAAAGGAAAGAAAAAACAGTTATCCATTTTGAATAGGTTACGTACTTATTCTTTACTTACTCGTACGGATATTAAAATGTGTGTGTGTGTGTCTTGTTTTTATTCCGCAACGTAAAGAACATGTGTAATAGGATTTTCCTTACTTTTTGTTTTTTTGTTTGGGATGGCTAAGGGAGGAGCGCAGGGAGGTTTCTGTTGTGAACATTCAATATTAACTTAAAATATTTACACTACCGTTCCCCCTGGTGGTGCCGAAGGTGTTGAAGATAAATGCTGTGGAATATTCTACCGCCGCCGGCCGGAAATGGAATGATGAACGATGGGAAGAAGGTGGGTTGGGGGTGCGTGTGGTGTGTTGTGAGTTGATCATTGCAAGCGCCGTTTCCCGCGACCATTTCGTTCGTGGAATAGTAGTGGTGGTTGGTGTCGATGTTTTTTTTTACGGAATGCACGATGAACAGGGTAAATGGAGAAAAATAGAAACAAACAAACAAAATAAACAACACTGTTCAGGTAAGAACTGCTTCCCTCATCTTACGAGCCGCGGCTTGGGATGGTTGGAGTTTAAAACTCGCTCGGACGTACCGCCGCCACCGCCGCTCGTAAGATGGAGGCGGATGAAGAGTTACTTACAACAAAGCCCGGTCGCGCCCACGTGTACACGAACCCGTCCTGGCACGCGGTCAGAAAGCAGTCCTCGCGGAAGATGAGCGCCGTCAGCCGCTCGTGCGCGATCTTTTTGCAAATCAGCGGCTCTAATACTGGACAATCGTCGAAGCGGGGGCAGGCCGGCGTCCCGATCAGCTTCATCGGATCGTACGACGAGACGATCCGTCCGCAGGGGGCAAATCCACCGGTACCGATCGCACCGCCGCCGCCGCCGCCGCCCCCCGATCCCTTACTCTTCGTCAGCGAGGACGTCATGATGGAGGTGAACGTGCTCGACATGCCGCCGGACGGCGATCCGGACACCGGCTGGTTGTTGTTGCTTGCGATGCTGCTGTTCAGCGCAGCATGATGATGATTGTTGTTAAGACTATTGCTATTGCTGTTACTGCTAAAACTTTTGCTTCCGAGCGCTATGATGCTGCGCTTGCCGCTGCTGCTACCACCGCCAGCCGCCGACGACTTGCTGGCCGACTTGTCGTTCTTATCACAGCTACTACCGCCGCTGCCACTGCTGGTACTGCTCGTACCGCTGCCCCCGCTTCCGAAGCTCAGACTCGTCAAACGTTGCGTTATCGAGTTGAACGTGCTGCTGGAATGCTGCTGCGTGCCGCCACCACCGTCGCTGCTTCCGCCCTTGGACTTTTTGCCACCACCGGTGGACGCTTTGCCACCGTTACCGCCGCTGCTGGTGGTCGCGCTGGCCACAGCCGTCTCGGCATCGCCAGGATTGCTACTGCTGGCGGCGGCGGCTGCAGATCGCTTAACAGTTTTACTATCGACCGATTCCTTATCACTGCTACTGTCGCTATTAGCTTTATCATCACAATTCATATTAGCGTAAGTGCTACTACTGCTAGTGGGTTTGATGCTGCCGCTATACAAACTATTATTACCAATTGCGCCTAATGTAGGGGGGATTATCTGTTGTTTAAAGCTAGCATTATCAACTACATCGTCCGACGGTTTGTTGCCTTTGGTGGGGCCACCACACTTATCCAACTTTCCTGCCGCACCGCACTCACTATCCCCGCCGTTCGACAGCCCGTTTACCATCACTTCCCTGAGGAGGGGGGGAATAAGGAAAGAGAGAGAGAGAAAGAAAAACAAACATGAAACAATAACAACGCTTAGTGTTAGGGGCAACAATGATAACCGCAAGGGTTGATAAAACGGGTGTGTGTGTGTGTTGCTTACTTTTTGCCCGTATGGTTTGCCGATTTTACGACGCGCCCGAACGATTGCCGCAGCACGTCCTCCGTTATGTCCCACAGACATATCTGAGTATCTTGGCTAACCGAACCCAGCCGGTAGCACGTGGCTAATCGATTCTGTGCGGCCAGTTTATCGCACTGCGCCGAACCCGGTTGCTTCATTGCCGTGTGACCGGTACCGTCCGGATGGCAATAGTTGCCGCCCGCTCCGTGATGATGGTGCTGCTGCTGCTGATGAGGGTTACGTTGCTCGCTGAGCGATGACACCTCCTCATCGGATAGATCGTCACCCTCGAGCGTGCTGCTGTACGAGGTGGTGTACGGATCGAACGCTACCACAGACACCCACGACCGGTGGCCCTGGCCGCGCGCAACCACACGCTGCTCGTGCAGTGAAAATACCGTCACCAGATCGTCCTCGCCGCCCACCACCACGTACTTGCCGTCCGGACTCCAGCAGACGCACAGAAAGCCACCGAAGTACGATCGTGCGATACCGACCTGCTCCATGCGCTCGTAGTGGAAGATGCGCAGAAATCCGTCCTGCGACACGACCGCCAGATGTTGGCCGCACGGCGAAAAGCAAAACTCGTTGATGCTCGCATTCTCGTGCTGGCCGAAGCACCATTTGTAGAGCGGGTTTTTCGTTGCTTTCGATTTGCTGGCCAGCACTACGAACCCGTCGCCGGTTTTGCACGGCTGGTAGCTTGGGGTGGCCGGCGTACAGGGTAGTTCGTCGTTATACAGATATATACAGCCACTGGCGTGCGACACCAAAAACTGATTCTGAGATCCCGGTATCCACTTTAGGCAGGTAACTTTAGTTTTGTCGATATTCCTCTGAAAAGATTGCAGACAGAGAGTGTATCAGTGTTTTTTTTTTTTTGGCGTGACATAAAAGGTGCGTGTTGCTAGTTACCTCTTCGTTGAATAGTTTTCCCTGTTCCCGGCGGCCCGGATGGACCAGCTGAATTTGCCCGGTACTGAAACCCACCAGCAGCGGAGCGCCTTCGCATGTTGCCGCCGTCGCGTTAAAGTCATGGCAACTAGGCGAGGTTCCTTTGTAGAGTTTTTTATCGATAGGCTTGTTGAGGTCCGTTGCCTGCCGGAGAAACATCAAAAGGAATTGTATTATTAATTGAAGTAATACTTAAATTATTCCATTATTTACTAAATTTAAATGACCGGCCTTCCAAGGACACGGTTTGTAAACATAGAAGCATAAAATCCGACTCCCCCAAGGCATCCAGTTCGCTGTGCCTTTAAGATCGATGCCAGCGATCTACCCATTTGCAAAATGTGCATTATGTCATCCATATCTTACAATTTTGATAAGAGCGAACAGCAATAACAACAAAGTATCTACGCTTGAAGGTAGGGGTTGCGCTTTCTCACGGGGATACACCCCTAGCTGGGCTCATCACGATATGTGCCGTTCCTCGTGGCATGTGCAAAATTCGCAAACAAAGGCGTGTGCTGACTGCCGCATGTGGCTATGTTGTTTTGTTAAGTTTTGCTGCGTGTTTCATTTTTTATCCGTTCTTCTGCCCGTTGCCAGGGCCTGCTCTGCTTTGAACCAGACAACCAGCACCATCGGACCCAAACCCCCGAAGCACGCACACACATGTACACCGTCTATACGTTACCTTTTTAGCTCCCCGGTACGAATAGACGTACAGTTCCTTGCCGTAATTGAAACATATCCGATCACCCCCAACCGGTGTACTGAATCCGGACGCCGTCTGATGTTCCAGGCCGTTCGAAAAGGATTGCTGCTTCGGCAGGGTAATATTATTGCTGTTGGTGCTACTCGTCCCGGCCAGCTGACCACCTCCGACTCCACCGCTGCTGCCGCCGCCTCCCCCTCCGCCGCCACCACCACCGATGGGTGGGGGTGGTGGTGGCGGCGATGGCAATGACACGATCGACACGCGCACCTGGGGACTGCTCTGATTGTTCTGATACCCGACACGATTGGGCCGTGAGTATTCCGACAGTGTCATTAATCTGTACTCTCCCTCGCGAGTGGCAAATTGCGTTTTCAAATCATCTTTTCCGCTGGTGTCTAATTGCACAGCCATCTTTCGAGCCGCGCGACTAGCTTTCTCGTCGTGAATGTCGTCGTCGTCGTCGTCGTCGCACACACTTACGGCACGTAACGTAAGCACACAACCGCGCGCGATACCACTTATTTCACCATTGCCGATCGATCATAAACAAATGTTTTTGTGGAATAAAATACATTTTCGTCCCATCGGCACATACTTTGGATACGTCAAATGTTATTTGATTACTTAATATCGGGGGCACCTCACTGACAGCTGCAATACGGGCAGTGGCAGGTGAGCACGGATGCACCGATTAACGCAAACCGTTCCAGCATCGCCCGACACATCTTGCAGCGATTGTTGCGAGCGCGTGTGTGCGTGGTCACCGTACACAGCTAGTTAACGTAATTAGTGTACTTTTGATTGATGAATTGCCCGTGTCCTTTCTGCTGCTGCTGGTGGTGCTATTGCTGCTGCTGTAAGCACTTTCCTTCTTGTTCCTCTTCGCGACTGGATGTGAATTTTCCACCCAAACGGGGAGGTTGCATCATGGGCCGAAACGTGACTGTCACAGGGGCAGTGTAAACATGTCAAATGAGATGGGGTTTGTTTTGTTATTCTTGGGTAACAAAAATTGGACCAATTTTTGCACTGGTTTTTGGTCTAACGTTCATCTAAAGAGTCTTTTGTAAGTTTTTTTGGTAGCTTTCGTGTATTTCTTTTCCTATTTCTTTTTAGATAATTTTTATTATCGATTCCAAAATGTCAATTAGTTTTAGATTCCCACCAGACATTTTAGATCACTTTGAGACTAGGCCCTGAACCTCTCACCCTCCTTGGCCCACAAATGTGTATTCGCAATAGTGCGTTCTCTTTTCCTCGTATTGGCTTTGGTCTTCTGTTCTGCTTTTCTGTATCATCGACAGCCGTTTTCGATTCAACCAGTCGTGTATGTACACGGTGATGTAACGCGCATGCGTGGTTTGGTATGTATTGGAGCGTCGATGAATACTTGACACTTACGATGCCGGCACAGAACCAAAATACTAGCCAAACTGAACTAACCCCAATTCTGATTTCGTTTTAGAAAAGCAATATTTCTGCTGATATATATTAAAATGTCGTCAAGATCAACCCATTACCGAAAGCGCCGTCATTATCTGGAAGAAGCAGAGCGTGAATTCGAAGCCAAATACAATCGTATGAAGGCTTCTGGATCCTTTTGCCATATTGTGTATTGTGTATTGTGAGTGTTACAGTGCAGTGGAAAACCATTCGTGATCGCATTGGAAACCAACGCAGAACCAGGCGGATTGCTTACACGAGGCCATTAGAGAAATGAAAATCGGGGCCCTAAGAAAGCCATACAGGGGCCCCTATCACTTTGGAATACGTGTGAATCCAGCGGGCAAGCGAACTCGGAACCCCCAGCAGCTAATTAGTCCGCGTATTGTGAAACGGGCCGTGTAAAGCCGATACTGATACCTATCCATTTCGTATCAAAATAACCGAACGCTATCGTGCCGGAGTTAACCGATTTGACAATAAACCTTGCCTATACAAAAAATGTTTCATGTGAACTAGACCATCGTCTATTTCGAAGCCGTCCAAAACCAAACCGATATCACTAACACATGCATACAATATGGCTGCACGTGCTCACTCACACATTCTCACAGCCCGGTCCTAATTTCAGGGGATATGACACAAAATTAGGGGCTGTCAGTCGTTTTAGATCACTTTTTGTCTGGGGGGTTGCGTTTTAGATCACTTTGCACCTTAAACCAAAGTGATCTAAATTAATTGACGTTTCGTAATTTGACACATGGGTCCCCCCAGACAAAAAGTGATCTAAAACGACTGACAGCCCCTAATTTTGTGTCATATCCCCTGAAATTAGGACCGGGCTGTGAGAATGTGTGAGTGAGCACGTGCAGCCATATTGTATGCATGTGTTAGTGATATCGGTTTGGTTTTGGACGGCTTCGAAATAGACGATGGTCTAGTTCACATGAAACATTTTTTGTATAGGCAAGGTTTATTGTCAAATCGGTTAACTCCGGCACGATAGCGTTCGGTTATTTTGATACGAAATGGATAGGTATCAGTATCGGCTTTACACGGCCCGTTTCACAATACGCGGACTAATTAGCTGCTGGGGATTCCGAGTTCGCTTGCCCGCTGGATTCACACGTATTCCAAAGTGATAGGGGCCCCCGTATGGCTTTCTTAGGGCCCCGATTTTCATTTCTCTAATGGCCTCGTGTAAGCAATCCGCCTGGTTCTGCGTTGGTTTCCAATGCGATCACGAATGGTTTTCCACTGCACTGTAACACTCACAATACACAATACACAATATGGCAAAAGGATCCAGAAGCCTTCATACGATTGTATTTGGCTTCGAATTCACGCTCTGCTTCTTCCAGATAATGACGGCGCTTTCGGTAATGGGTTGATCTTGACGACATTTTAATATATATCAGCAGAAATATTGCTTTTCTAAAACGAAATCAGAATTGGGGTTAGTTCAGTTTGGCTAGTATTTTGGTTCTGTGCCGGCATCGTAAGTGTCAAGTATTCATCGACGCTCCAATACATACCAAAACCGCGCATGCGCGTTAAATCACCGTGTACACACACGACTGGTTGAATCGAAAACGGCTGTCGATGATACAGAAGAGATGAACAGAAGACCAAAGCCAATACGAGGAAAAGAGAACGCACTATTGCGAATACACATTTGTGGGCCAAGTAGGGTGAGAGGTTCAGGGCCTAGCCTCAAAGTGATCTAAAATGTCTGGTGGGGTACCAGTTGTATTTGAAATTTGAAAACTTGTTAGTTTGTTTTCATTACTTCCGCAATGCTGAAATGTTTGGAAACGGAATGGTGCATTTAATTGATGGATTGAATGGCCCTAAGCCTTTTGTAAGTGTTTTGCAGCATTGCGAATGTTTAAGTTACCAAAGCCGGTACGATTGGTTGCTTGTAACCTTGTAACAGCGATCCGGGATAACGGAAACCCAAAACGCCCAACAGCCGTGCTCTGTTTGATTGGACGGTTTCTTCTCGGTATATGCTAAGTTTCCGATTTAGTTTAATAAAAAAAATACCAACAATTTTTGATGAGCACTCCCACAATCAATGTTTCAAAACATCTTCAGCCAGCACCTTTTACAAGAAGTTTGGTCTTTTTAAAACAATTTGTGACACGATCCGGTAACAGAGAGAATGCGACATGGCAGAATTGTGTATTGAATCCCATCCGGTCTATATCATTTTCCTTAGGACAGTCTGTCGATTCAAAAAAGCCAGAAATCTTGAGGTCGTGGTTCCAAAGCAGCCGAATCAATTATAAACTCTTGTATCAGTTACTGCGAGCTGTTTCCATACGGTGGAGATTCCAGCCTTTCACACGGCAAGACTGGGTATCAAATCCCGTAAGGACTACTACACCATACTTATTTGGATTTAAAAATACTCAAAAAACAATGTGTGCCACGCCATGACCACTAGGCATTGTATCAAAGTTGTTATCGAAATCGTTCGAAAGTTTGTACAAAGTTTTAAATAAAAAATTGAAATGTATGCTACTTTTGTATCACAATCACAATTGGAAGAGAAAACTGAAGAAATCGTACATTTTGCGTCGAGTCCATAATCCGATCCATCTTTCGAATGGTGAACAATAAATGAGTGGCGCTCGTCAAACCCAAAGTTTCATTCAAAGCACTCGTTCTATGTTGAATGATTTATTATCAGATTTATTTCTGCCTTTGTGTTCTTCTCTAATGCTTTTTGTATATAAAAATTACAGTTTCCAATTTTATTGTTTTTTTTTTGTTCGTTAGTGTTTTTGTGTTACCTTTGTTTATTATGTACAACTTCGCTACCACACAAATTACAAATGAAAGGATTTCAACTAAAATCACTGTAACGCCGTTTGCTTGCTCGTGTCCCTTGCTTGTTGCTTTTTCTTTGACTTACTTTACCCTTGGGCAAGAGAATTAATCCATCCTTTGTGGTTTCTTTTGTTTTACTTTGTTCTCTTTGTTGTTGATTGGTTGTAACAAACATGAGATTTAAAGAATTTTCCATTTCCTTCGTATGCACTCTGGATGTTGGTTTTGCTTTCTGTAGGTTGGATTTTCTTGGGATTTTCTTGCCGGCAAATATTCTACTACCTTGCATTACATAAAACTTCCGCTATCCGCCATATATATATTGCACTTTCCGTTTGTCATTGGCTCACAAAAGCCAATATCCTAAACCCCTCAACACTAGTCCAAGAGGTGGGTTTAACAGTGTACACACTCGGCACCGATGTTGCATTGCTCTACACCCGTCCTTTGCTGATGCTACTGACGTCTGCACGTCTCACTGCTTATGTGCTGCTGCATTTTGTTTTACTTGTATCTTAAGGTGAAAGGCTTAGATCTACATCAACTTAGGGTGGAAAAATCACAATCCTGAAGGAGTCGAAAACTAAACGCACTATAATTCACTGCAATTGCATTTCTTTACGTTGCAGCTGCGCCCTCACTTGTTGCTGCTGCTGCGGCTATTGCTACTACTGCGGTTGATTGATGCCTATCTTAAATGCAATATTTCCATATGTACAACAATCCTAGAGCTATCTGTTATTCTTCAATTGGTTCCCGTTCTATGTTTATGTGTCGTAAGTTTTTTTTGCCGCCCCTGTCTCAGCTCCTCATATCTTCAGGCCCCCTATTGCTTCGGTCCGGGAGCAGTGCCGGACATTTGTGTACATGTGTGTGTGTGTGTTCGTGTGTGCTCCCTAACGCTCTATAAGTAGACTAATATCCAAAACCAGCTACATTGCTACCACTAGTAAAAGTCACACTATTCCCTAACTCGTGCGGTGCCTCCTGCGAAGGTCAGTGTTGGGCCGCAAACTTCATGCGTTTCTGTTTCTGGCGCTGGTTGCAGAACCAGACGCGGACGACATTCTTCTTCAAGTCCAGCTTCTCCGCTATTGCTGCGATCTTCTCGCCCGAGGGTCTCGGTTGGACGGCAAAGTATGCTTCGAGGGAACGCTTTTCCGGTGCAGCGATGGAAGTCCTTTTTCTTGAAAAAAGACTCGATATAGATTACTTTTATTAAAACAACGGCGCTCTAAAGCAAAAATGTGCACGGTGTGGGGAAAGGCGCCGAAGCATGACACAGACCTCTCGCGGTGAGTGCTACTGGTGCGTCGTAATGAAAATGAAAACGAAAAACGGAGAAAAACAGAACAGAACTGGAAAAAAAACAAAAAAAGAAACAAGAAAAGAAACAAATTGAACTAAATAGTTAAAGCAGTAAAGAGAACACAAAACAAAACTCAAAGACTCGGGAAGGACAAATAGCTACTGGGAGTGGAATCAGAAACCGGCGCTACCTTTTTTTCTCTCCCGCCGGAAGTACGCTCGGTGCATCCGGGTCTCTTCGCTTGTTCTTGGCCTGGGCTTCGGCCTCTTCCAGCCACGCCTGTAGGATCGGTTTCAGTGCTATCATGTTGTTGTGGGACAGGGTTAAGCTCTCGAAACGGCAGATCGTGCTCTGCGATAGTGCACCGACGCCTGGTAACTTAAGGTTCGCTAGGGCTTTGCCAACATCCGCCTGGGTTACACCTGGAAGTTGCGAACAAGATAAAGGAAAGCATTGTTAGTACATACCGATCGAATGGAGGACTTGGAATAATAGTAAAATAAGTGGATATATTTCCCTATCAATTACGTCAAAATGTTGGATGCGAGTAAGCTTCAAACATGTTTGTAATAGACGAAGTCACAAGTAGAATTCAGGCTTCGGGGAAGTTTAGTCTCATTTGCCGTAATAATAGCTTGAGTACTACTTTTATTTTTCATGTGAGAGGAACTAAGACTGAGTCTATACTTTTACTTCAGGAAACTGAGGGAGCTTAATTTATTGGGGGATATAGTTTGTCGGTCCGAATATAGAAGTGTACAGATAGATGACCGCACCCATTCAAGACGTCCAAAACGTCTTCTATCTGGGGTCAAAAGTCAGCACCGACAACAACATTGATGTTGAGTTACGCGCAAGGGTGCTTGCTGCCAACTGGTCATACTACAGCCTGAGGAAACTTCTTCACTCTAAATACCTGCCGTGACGGACGAAGCTGGGACTGTATAGATCATTTATAGTCCCAGTACTCACATACGCCCCTGAGACATGGACTCTGTCCAAAACTGACGAAGCCCTCTTAGCCGAGTTCGAGAGGAAGATGGTCAGAAGGATTTTTAACCCCGTATGTTTGGAAGGATAATGGAGGAGCCGCTACAATGACGAGCTCTACGAGCTGTACGATAATCTCCTCATCGTGCTGCGAATTAGACTCGCCATAACTCCGGTAGGCTGTTCACGTCATGAGAAGGGCACCGGACGACCCAGCCCGTAAATTCCTTTTACACGGACAGAGGAGGCCCGGTAGGTGGCGTGGTAGGCCCAAACTATAGATGTCGGCCTAGTTCGAAGATCTTACTAGGAACGGACTTGTAGATCCACTACATCCCTTTCCAATTCGATTCCTACTAGACAAATACCGATTGATTGGTGCTTCAATTGCTACAACCAATAATCTAATTACTGTTCCCCTATCCGGGCTTAAAATAAAAGCATAAAATTTAATGCCATTATAAAACACCAAACAACGCCTTCAAACGACGATTCTGTGGACATTTTTATCGCGCCTCCGTTTCCCCAAGCAGATGGTTTCAATTTTTATTGTCTATCAGTAATGATAAGTTATACACTCATAACAAATTGCCCGTTAGGACTGATCCCTTGTGTTTTACTGTACCAAATCCGTGTTAGAATAAAAAGCGAGAAGCGTAATTTTCTTATCCACGGAACACAGACTTCAATTGACTTGGCGAAACGATTTCCCCAGTGAAAAGGATCCGGAACATTTGAATCGCATCTAACCTATGCTGTGTTAACCGAAAACCCCTTCTTTGCGCTTTTGTCTATCGATTTATTGTTTTCTCTTAACCCCTCACAGTTATTTTTTGCCCTGTCATAAAGAGGAACAAATATACTGCGAATTACATCGCTACAATGCTAGCATACAGTGCGTGTAATCATCCCCTGCGCTAGCGAGCATATCGGACTTAACCCTCCGAATGTGCCAACGGCGAACTTTGGTGGTTTGTTGAAAAATGTTTAACCTACAAAACCATTGCGCGAAACTGCAACACTGTCAGCAGAGAGTTCTGATTCTGATATGTTGCTCTCTTGGTACGGCCTAGAGGCGAAATCAATTTTAACGCGCCCTTCTTATTGATGTTGCTTGCCGTGGTGAGGAATTCCTCGATTCAAGGCAACAAATTAGAGTCGCCTAATCGTGTGCCGGAAGATGGCTCGATTAAACAGGCTACTACAGTTTCATCTTCAATATTTATCACCATCCATCCACCAGTACCCTTCCACAGCCGTACCGCTGGTATCGTATAATTTAAATGACAAATATATGAACCAGAGCCATCTTCAGGGCCGGTATGCATATTCAAGTGTTGTGCCACGCGCAGGGCCGCAGTACGGTGGATGGATGAATGTGAGAAATCCCTTCGCAACATTGCATTTGCAATCTTTGAAGTACCGAATGACTGCACAGGCCAGGGTTCGCTACACGGGCTAAATCCAGCCGGCGTTGATTAGATCTTGGGGCCCGGGGTGGGTCCGAGTCTTACCTAGCTTTATTCGCCTCTGCTTAAACCGCTCGGCGAACGCTTCCAATTCCCTCGGATCCGTATCGGTGTCCGGGTGCAGACCGGCCGCCGCCACAGCGGCCGCCATCGCCGGATGATGGGCCCCCAGGAAGCCATCTGCGAAGATTGCATTATAGGTTGCATTAGAAACGCAACTCCCGGCCGCGCCCGGGTGCTCCCGGTCTGCGCCCGCATCCGTACTACCTGGCGTGTGGTTTCCGAGGTGACTGCTGTGATGGTGGCTCATCATATGATTCATGCTATGGTAGGAACCGTGCAGCTGGTGATGAGACGAGGTGATCGGCGTTTCCGCCATCGGCGTTAGCGTCGTCATCGACCCGGACGGATCGAGCATATCGATACCGTCCATCGTATGATGCATCTGTTTGAAACGGGACGAGAGACAAACGAGTCATTATTAATATGGGGCGTCACAGAAGTATACAAACATTAATTGCATTAAATTAAAGACAAACATATAAATAATAATAATTGTTGACAATTTTTTTAAAGAATATGGTTTACTTATAAAATGAAAAATAAGGAGCTATTGTAAAGCTTAAGCTTGGTGGATGTTGTTAATCCATAAATATAATAATAAGTGATTTCTTGATCTTAAGCTGAACATTACTATTGCAACAATAAGTTCCTCACCAGCTCACTGTTCAAATTGATCATTTCTGATAGATATGCAGCTACTAAGTTGTTGGAGCTTTTAAACAGCGCTTAAGCAGCTTTAAAACTCCATTTCAGCAGTAAATTACTAAACACCAAACGTCTTCTATTCTTCTTCTATTTCTTTGGCACTACAACCTCGAGAGGTCTTGGCCTGCCATTTCTGGCTTTCTGTGACTTGATTTACTCGTAGCAAGGTAGTCAAGCCTTGCTGCGTACAGGGATGCGGTCTGGTCTGCATGGTATTTGAACTCCGGTTCTACCGTGTGAAGATCGGCGCCGTTGTCGCCTCGGTCACTGGTTGCACCCGAAAGTCCCAAAAGCATGTCATTTTCTTTAATACACAATCACAGAGCTTAACGGTGGTAATATATGCGGTTATGCAGCACCTAAACAGCGGAAGTGGTCGATACGTCAACTTTAAGAATTTTAAGGAATAGTGATAAATAAAATATAAAAAATTAGTAGAAATATCACCTGATTTATGTACGTTAATCAGGAAACTGATTTCAATCAGTTATATTAAAATATTTACAATGTACTGAAACTGGCTGGTTTATTTATTTTCTAATATTTTTCACATAATTTGCCAAGGGTATTTGAAAGAAAAACATATGTTTTAAATAATCCCATATTTTAACAAAAAGCGCTATTTTTTAAATCGTAATTAAGCTTATTTTTAGTAAATGTTCACTGAAAGCCTAAGGTTATTGTTAATAGAGTAAGGATTTTTATATCACAATGGTGCCTTGCACCAAGTAGATAAACAGGACATTGGTATAAAATTAACCCTTTTAAAGCAGTTAATTAATACAAAAGATGTAGCTATTTACCCAGTAAAACATTATCAATGTATCTCCACGTTTGCTCCGGTATGACTCAATCGCTCCACCAGCAGGCGCAATTTAAATTGCACCCACTTCTTAATTACAACCATTTCATTTGCCAACAACGGCCACTAACTATCTCACCATCGACCATTACTCTGGATGAACGTTCGGCGCGGGGGTTTCTGAAGGACTGACTATCCACAATGTATGCGCTACGTACGGACAACCGCTTTTGGACCGCCATAAACCAAAAACCCATACCCTTATTCATCCAGAATGAATATTAAACAAAACCGCAAATATGTTCCCATTTGTGGGCATAACCAACCGATACGAGGTCCTCGTGTAAAAGGTGTGTCTGCGCTCGCTCACATTATTTGTAGGCCATTTTCGAAGATGTATCTCCCGCGTTCGAGGCTTCGGAAAGGAGCCACCAATTGGGTAGCGTCCAGTTTTAATAACGAAACCGATAAGTTTATTAATTTATGCCCAAACGGTGTGCCATAAAAGTTAATTGATGTGTGTACCAAACCTCAAACTATTTAATAATATTTCCATAGTGTCCATAAATATGCTCTGCCACATTCCAACACACGTGCGACTCAATATTCATCGCTTTACACATCGATAGTAGCGGTGTAGCAGGCAAGGTGCACTAAAATTGACAATTATCCTTTTGAACCTTGGCGGGAGTCCCGTTCCCATTGTCCGTGGTGGATGCATTTCATAGTACTGCGACATCAGTGACTTGCTGTGCAGTGAAGCTTGTTATTCCTGTACAACCAATTTGGGTGATTTTGTGCCGTTTGTTTGTTCCCTTTCCGTGGCCGTACGCTCTCCAGTTCCAGCATCCAGAGTGGCCACATCTGCCGGACTCTTGGTGCAGCGCGTCCCTACAACTTTCTACGTCTGTTTGCCTTTCATTAACCTTGTTTAACCCCTCTATTCGTATCAACTCGTCTTGCTAGTCTTGCAACCCACGCACAAGGGCTGGGGGACTGTGAGTATAGGACGCGCGGGAAATCTATTGGGAAACGGCTGAGTGACTGAGTACAAGCAACAGGAATCTCGTTGAAGCTCTAGATCTATCTTTTGCTCCCTTCTTTTCGTGAATCACCGAAAATAGTAAGTCAAGGAAAATACTCCATCCACCCTACACTAGAGTGCGATAGAGAGAGAAGGTCTAAGTAGAAGTAAAAACCCGGGATTGATTCTCGCTTCCAACTTCGCTTCACCAACAAAGCATAGATCCTAGTCGACCCAGCAGAGCATACGTCACACATTACGGTGGTAATTTGTAAATAATGTGTATTGAGCTCCTGGCGAAATAAAGGATAATAGCAATCGAATTGGGGTGCGAGCCAAACCTCGTCGTCCTGCTTGAGCCGGGGAAGCACTCGGCTCACTCGGCCTACCAGGAGTGGATCATGTTTTAATCCCATCACAATCGAAGGAAGGAAGTTATTCCCAAACGTTTTAACTACGTACAAATTACACCCAAATCGACGCAACCTGCTACGTCGCGGTGTCTGCCGGATAGGCCGCGCACACCCTCGATGTATGGGCGAGTTTTGGGCAAGTTCAGGGCATGCTTCCCCTAAAAATCGAGAGGGCGGTAAATTTATTCATGGCCCCGGAACAAGTTGGTTACGGATAATGCAAAAATATTGTAGGACACCAGTTGATCAGCAGTTACGCCGGCTATCCTTGTTGGCCGGGAAGGTGGCAGTGCTCTTTATTATTTTTCGCTTCTTTCGCCTGCGTTGGTGGAAAACTAGAGGAAAACTTGATTCCCCTTTGCTTGTGGAAGCGCTGTGTAACGCTAAGAGGGAAAATATGTTGCCAGATTTACCGGCCCAGGTTCGCCAAGTTTGCTGGCGACTGTTCAATGAGGCGGTTCAAATGAGCAAAAAATTACATCCAGGAAGGGGCTGGCCGTCTGTTTTGACTAGCCATTCAAAACTGTAACGATCGTCTTCGGAGAAGGATGAGAAACAGAACAACCTGTCCTGTCGACGCCCATCAACCGTTTTGTCTGCCTTGCTCGCCGGCAACTCGTTGTCTAATTCGTTAACACTTTGAAGAGCCCAACACAAAGCATGACACGTCACAGCAAGGAAAGAGCATTTGCTGGCCACTTGAATGCTGACAGATGTTGCTCGTACCCGTGCGCACTGGGTTTGATGTGGCTGAGAGAGGTTTGATGTGTATGAGATACATACACACACAGGGAGAGCGAGAGATTATCATCAACCACTCACGGAGGGGTTGAAGGCCATCTCTCGAAGTGGAAACACTCCCGAAAATCATACTTTAATCGTATTTATTACTATCATTGTATTGCCCGTCGAAGGGCAACACAACGTAACATTATTTCCGATTACATCACTGTGTGTTTTTTTCCATTTGTTTTGTGTGTGTGTGTGTGTGTTTCAAAACACATTTAGATGATTTTTGTTTCAAGGTTCTTGGAATGGCAACTATTATCCTGGAAAAGGCCAATCCGCTGACCTACACACATGGGCTAGATGGAAATGGTCCGTGTAAGCCTACATGTAAAGCCGATTACAGGTAGTCTTTGTTTCAATCCATTTACGAAAGTAGTATGTATCCTTGTACTGTTTACTATTAAGTTCGATTGTGGATGAAGGATAGTGAGTGCAAATTTGATGTTCCAAGTGAAAGTTACACAAAGATTGAAAAACGAGATTTTTTTACGATAAGATCCAAATAAGATTTTCGTTTTGACCAAAACTTCTTCTTGTAGGCCTAACGTCCTGTTAGGTCATGGTCATAGGTGGATAGATAGTCCTCACTTCGGGGGACATTTTCAAAACACAATGCTTCTCTAAAGAATTGATATTAAAAAAAAAACTACGATGGACGATCCGGTTGAGATTTTAATCCCGGTCCTGGCGCGTGCAAAATTTAGCCTACACGCCCAAGCAACTATATTACAATGTTTATTTTGAATTCGATTTTTTTGTAATCAATTTACATGTCATTAATCTTTGACTTTTAAGTCCCTTGGAAAATAAGATCCCTTAAACTAAAAGGCCCTTTGAGCAACCAACTCACTCGGAAGTGAGGTCCCTTCGACTGCAAGTTTTCTTGATAGGCAAGGACCCTTTCGACGACCAACACTGTTTGACTTGAGGTCTTTTAGATAATCTGGTTCTTCACACGACGTCATACTTTGCAAGGTAAGGTCCATTTAGCAATGATGGCTCTGGCGACTTCTGGGTTATGAGCAAAAAATATAAATATCCTGGAACCAAATATTCGCTGAAAGGAGTATTTTTTTTTAAATGTGTATCATATGATTACAATTACTTAACTCAGGGAATCTCAACATCGATGACCACAGCACAGGATTACTCGAAAGAATCCAAGCATTTGATTGGTTGTTAGTAAGTTTGGAAGGACCTTGAGTTATTAGGCGTCATACGCCTCTTCGAAAATATTCCTAGAGCAGAGCAACACAGATGGACAATAACCAATACTGTGCAACAATGGATCAAGGTAATGAGCCGCCGACTACCAATGCAATATCCCGGCTTTTCTGACGCACCATCGCCGTCTCTTCATCATAGTTTAAGCCTACAACGCCTCCACTGTCCGATGGTGTTCACTGTTGGATTGCCCGATGTCCTCCTCATAACTTGGCCAGCTCACAAGAGTCTGCAGAGTCTTATTCGCTTCCCGATGGTGAAATCAGTTGTAGCAGCTTAGAGGTTTTCATCAGTTTTGGACAGTGTCCATGTCCCCTAGGCGTATGTGAATACTTAGCTCACAGATCACAGTTAAGGATCACAATTACTACGGGCAGCATCTTTATAGCAACTTATGAGAAGCTATTGTATGTGGAGATGTTCTTGATCTAGTGAAGCTATATTTATCACCTTTTAAAACATTCCCTAAAATTTCTTGAATCTGATCATCATAAACAACAAAGTAACGAAAAGAAAACCACTTTAGTTAAAAAAAAAGGACTAAAATCTCAGTACGCCAATTCAATCCTCAGAAACAATTAATTTGCGACCAAATACTTTACTGTCCACAAAATTGAGGTTAATACCATCATCAACCACAAACCTCTTTCTATTTAATTTCCTTGCTAATCAGTCAATCATTTCTTGTTTTCTATTAAAACAAACTGCTAAGTAACCTTTCCTTCCAGCGCTTTGTAATGAATTGTTTTGTAAATTAATTACACTCATCATACGACTGCCGTTCAAGAGCCATGCTCATTTGTCAAAAAGCACCCTTCTTTGCATTTGGTGCTAAAAACTTAACCAACGAATACCGTTCAACCCAGCGAATGCTCTAAACTGATGAGCCTCATTAATTTGTACGGTGTAATTATTAATCTGTCATAGTTCAGCTTCAACAACTTTCTCAACCAATTGCCGGCCGTGACGCCTGTTGCAACCCAAAAGAAGATTAATCATTTCGTCGCCGCTCCGTGTACTTGGGCGAAGCACAGACACACACACACAAGGACAAAACATGTTGGTTTGCGTACATTTTACTGCCTGTTGAGCGCATTAATTCCTTTACAAGCTTTCTCGGAGCTCCATCTTCCTGTCGTACCCATTGGAATGCGCTTTTCTGCACGAGCTCATTTCCACCTGCTTTTTGAGGCGGTGGTCGCAAGGAGCGCAAGCTAGATTTGTGGCCTAATTGAAATAAATGTATCCTTTACGAGAGGGGCGATAATTCGATCCATAAATTACAATTACAGCAGCGGACGAGCGTTCTGGACGAGCCGAAGAAACGCGACAAACGCGGACCCGGGCAGGAAACACACCACTTGGGCCGTGGTAAATAGAAACAAATGCATACCTTGAGAGTAGATTTTGGTCGGATTCATTTTGGCCCTGCGTGGGTCGCAGTGGGGGACTTGGTCTTTGATGTTGTTATGTTGTTCGTGTTGTGTGTGTTTTCTACACCGATTGTTTTTATTTTCTCTCGTTTGCACCCGGCCCTGACAGACAGTAAGAAGTCACCCTCGAACGTCCCTGGTCGCTGGTGGCGATTAAATACACGGGCTCGGGAACGAAATACGCACCCAATCCCTAGTAGTTTGATTGTTGTTCAGCGAACCGTGCTCACCACCAGTTGCTGCCAGGAAAAACCACATCCGTACACCTGACATTTTGGTGCTGGTGCTCGAGAAGGGAAAAGTCTTTCGACTTTGGTGCGATCGTTGCGAAAAGAAAATTGCCCACAATCGTGCGAGGGTTCGTTTCACCTTGCCACAGCGAGAGACAATGATCCACTCCCCAAAAAACAACCTTACCGCTGTCATGAATCTTGCTCGTCCTTACTGCCATCATTCGGAGTTCAGAAGATGCGTGCCTAGGGGGATGGCGCATATACGCACAGCCCACAGTCTAGGATACATCTCACTCATCCAGCAACAAATGGCTGTTTGCGATTGTTTTGAAGTTTCATTTTGGGGAACATTCATTCCAAGCCGAGTCGAGTTACTTAATGCTGCGGTCCAACACCTTCTGCAGTAAAAATGCACCATTCGTACAACAAAAGCGCAATACTTCGGCGGGAATAATGGAGCGGTGCGAAAGTAGAAGAAAGCAGAAATGGTTAGAAATAAATTGCTGCCGAAGAAATCGAAGAAACGAGATCGGTGACCGTAATCCGACCGTTTTTACGATACTTAAGACGGTCTAATAAAACTGGTCCAGTCAGTTTGTTGAGTTCTCCGACCGTCCCCCGGAGAAAGCAAGCCAGCATCAAGTCACTGGGAAGCATTTTACATCTTTATTGAATACGGGAAAACATGCTTCGGAGCGGTGGCGAAATGGCGCCGTTGACCCTTTCGAACCTGGAAATGTGTTCGGTATCGAATCGAAACGACAGGCAAAGGACACTACACAGACAGACACGGAGAATCCTTTGCTTTGAAATCTAAAGCAATATCCAACACGATGAAGAAACCATTTGAAGAAACTTGTTACCGTTTGGATCGACTGTCCCAACTTCCCTTGTGTGGCTTTTGTGTGTGTGTGTGTGTGTGTGTGTGTGTTTTTCTTGTAGTTGTATTGTACATATTTTCCTACACCTATAAAAGCAATTCAGTTCTCCCCGGAGTGCATAATCTTTGTGTACGATGGGGGTATATGGGTTTTTTCCCTTTTTTCGCCATAAAGCGGAAAAGCACAGCTCCGGTCCAACCAATACTATTTTCGTTCTGTTTTGACTGGTGGCAGCTCGATTTTTATATCTTTTGTCTTGTTTTCTTTCACCAGCCGTTTTTTTTGTGTGCTATCACAATCGTTGTTGTTTCACTTCTCGCAAACAAACAGATAGCAGACTTTCTATCTCCCTCTTGCTTTTTTGAAGCGAATATCCCTGTTCAACCCTCTTGCGTTTTATTTCCCCCGGGGTTATGAGACCCCGGCAATGCTGCATCCTGTGATACAGACAGTTACTCGGCTAACCCTACAATTAGCTGACGAACGATACGGGGCAGTGTGCTGGCGGAGGGTTGTAAAACAGCAAAAAGCGCATCTGTCCGTAACGCACAAGTGTCGGCAAGTGTCGTGTATGTGCGAGCACAGGCAAAGTGGGGCACAGATTGATAGACAGGGAACAAGATCATAGAAATCCTATTAGCGAACGCATCATCAAGTGCTTAAGAGATCGGTATGCATTGATAGGGAAAGGAGTGGCTGTAGGTTGAAGAGGGCACGGGACAATAAATCTGGCCTAATGTAGTGTTGCTGCAGTGAAGAGATTGAAACTTATCTTCCGATAGAGATCAACAATCGTACAACCAAAAAAATGCTTTGAACCTTACTAATAGAATTAGCGCCAACTTAAAGCTTGAAAGAAAGGGATATTTATTGATATACTTATGATGTTGTTTGAAGTGTAACACGCTCTCACAATGTCACAAGTGAGGCAATGACTTACAATAAAACAGAACCTGTTTAGATGAAATTTGAACCGTCTGCTACGAGCTATGTATGTAATTTAAGCGTCGAGTTATAATTACATGAGACTTTCTGAAGTAGTGTAATACTACAAAAGTAAAAGGCAGTTAGACTCGCGCTTACAAGGTCGTAAACATCCCATCAAGCCATCCGAAGATGTTTTATGATCCTACTGGTAGTGGGAATGATCTATATTTAGAATACTTTATGCCAGTATAAATAAATTTTCATTACACAAGTACTAATAACTTTTGTTAGAGATTTGTTCGTACTGTGAGTTTTGAAGAGCTGAGCAAGAAATTGGGAGTAGTGAGATCGCACCTCACGATCGCATACAACACCTCGAATTTTACAATACCTTTTCTCTCCTGGAGAAATACGAAAACGGCTTACGGCTTCCACATTTCGGCCACCTAATGACGTTATAGTTGCACAACTTGGATCCAGAGGTCAGAATATGTTTTCTTCTTCTTTTTCCTTGGCACTACGATCTCGAGAGGTCTCGCGGCCTATCATTTCTGGCTTCTGTGACCGAATTTTACCCGCAGCAAAGTAGTCAGCCCTGCATACGGGAAGGCGATCTGTATGGGTTTTGAAACCCGGTCTTGCCGTGTGAAGACTGATGCCGATGACGCCTCGGCCACCGGACTGTCCCGAACATCTGTTTTAACGGCCAAGAATATCCTGAACTGATGAATCCTGATATCCATATGACAACTACTCAGAGTGAGACACTGATAAGCCTTGTGGATAAAATCTTTGTCGATGAAAGAGATTTCCAAATCAACTCAGCAGGTGCAATATTTTTTTTTTTGATAACCTATATTAGAGAAAAAGGCTCATTAATCTCAGTGTAACTATGAAACGAATATCGTCATGTCCTCACCACACATGCACTAAAAACTTACTAAAAACGCATAGTTATACCCATTAATTGAACTTGAACATATCTACATTTGCTGATCATTGCCGACGACAATCAAGTCTCTGACAACTATCCCTTGCCAATATAATAAAATATAAATTTGCCTAACTTCAAGCAAAAACAAATTACTCCAATAAATATGACAAATTTTCTTCATAATTCTTCCCTGCACATTTTCCTCTATCAAAAAATGAGGCAACATAAATCAGTACTACAAATTGTGTTGAGTAATTTAATTAACCCACCGCTTCAGTTTCCACCAATTAGCCCTACGTTAAAGTTCGTAGAATGGAGTACAATAAATAGACAAAAAGGAGACAAAAAAGTGCACACAAACAAAGAGCAACAAAAAAGCAACCGAAAGAAACGGTTTCCCTCACTGCTTGTTCGGTACGGTTTTCATCACCAATTCCAAAATTGTCCATCGCGACCGGGCGTTATGATATTTTCATTAAGTGGATATTTCTTCCGCTCTGAAAAATAAATTCTCCTCCACCAAGGTACCAGGGAGCAAGGAGCGTTTTTTTGTTGGTTCTTGTCTGTTTTTTTCTTTCTTTATCCATTCCACTTGTCACCACCAACAACATCAACAGCAACAAACACGGTCACCCTCGTCTTCCGGAGGCTCGTTTGTTTTTTTTCTCGCGCCTCCTGCTTTTTTTTCTTCAACCTTCAAATTCATTCTCTTTTTGATTCTGTTTCAATTTATTTTAAGGCTACGTTACTGCTGCGTTTTATCATTCCATTCCGGTGCGTTGCGTGTGTATTTTGTTCTATTTGGCGATTTTTCTCGCTCGCTCCAACAATGGCCAAAACAACACAGATAAAAAGCGGCGAATCGAAAATGGGAATGATGCCATTGAACGGAATGGTTCAGTGTGGAACGAGCCAGCACAATCGGAATGGCCATTTCCGGGCTCGCATCAAGCCGGAATGGCTACAAATGGCTGCCCCTCGCTACCTCTGGTAGAGAGCAAATAGAGCAAAATCCGACCCCAAAAACGTGGGGAAGGTTGAACAATGCTAGAGACACAATACGTTTCACGGGGAGTGGGGGAAAAGGTTAATTGGGGGTGGCGAGGGAGGTTCGCGCAGACGCATACCGGACCAATCATCCCCTTTTTGGCCCGTGGTCCCGTTGTCGGCACGCTGCTTCCGGTATGCTAAAAGGCTTTCCAAGGGCTTCCAACATCCACACCGCTCACGCGAAGAATCTCCGTCCGGTAGTGCACGAACGAGCAACCGGATGGATGACGGGTGTTTCGACCCGTTTCGATTAGTTTCCGGCCGGAGATGTTTCGCGCACCAGCCAGCCATTCGGAATCGGACCAATAGAATAGATTTATTCAAATGATGATCCTGTCCGTGGTGTGGAAAGTGGAAAGTGGTGGTCCGCCATAATGGAAGTTCTTTCCCATGCATGAAATGCCACCACCATCCCGACGGTATCGATTTATTTACGCACACAACGGGGACCAACAGGGACCGTAACATGCACGCGCATACGCTATCCTGGTGAATTGTTATTATGTATTGTTCAGTGGAGGTTTTGCAAGCCAAAACTCTACCGGCTATACGCAACGATGTCCGCAACCAAATGAGAACCGCAAACAATTTCATCATCATCATCCTGCCATCGTCAACTGTTGTCCTGTCCAGCGTATCCACGCAACATGTGCGTGTGTCTGTAACTTTAGCCATTTTGGTCCTCATCTTTTAAAATCTCCATGATAAATCGCCATTGCTCCTTCATCAAAGTTTCCCCTTACCAATCAGCCCGTACACCCGTTCGGGATTTGCGCTTTTTCCTGGGAGCACCTTCGGTCGAGAAAGACCATCCACAACGACAACAACAACAACAAGAGCGCCCACCTGCCTACTACCGATCAGGGTGATTCTTGCGAAACGAATCAGAAGTGGAGAAGCGTCGCCACTTAATTTGTTTCATCTCTTCCTGCGTGTCGGGCTTCAGTTGGCTGTACCGCTGTGCTCCTGTTGGTTGGTATCGATTTTTCGAATAACCCCCACCGGTACCGAACCCCCAAACGACGTCGTCGACGGTGCGCCTTCGTCGTTCATTACTTATTTATGAAGGCTTATGCTTTTCGACAACTCTGAGGTTGCGAGCAGTACATTCGGGCAACATTAGTATGATCCACCTTGCCCGTGTCTGAGGGTGTGCGGCCCGGCTGGGATGAGATTTGGTTGCTGTACAACGTTCACCGTTCATCGCTCCTTTTGGTCTTGTCCCAGCGCTCCTGTCGGGACGATGCTCCATTCCCTGGGTTTTGGCTTTTGTGGTTGCGTTTTGTAAAGCTTGCCAATGTTGTTGCCCCGAGGGTTCATCTTCAAGACGCATTGATTAGTGCTGTGGCAGTTTGGGTGAGGTGTGGTTCGGTGTGCATATGGGAGGGTGGGTTGGCGTATCGGACGATGATTTGTGCGAAGGATTTATGAAGGCTTTGTTGGATATAAACAATGAGCTAAAGTATAAACAGAGGCAATGTAAACAATTATTCACCTCATACTTGTGGGATGGATTTGCATATGGGAAAACAAATTATAGACAAAGAATGTATGTATTCTATTGGGTAGGTTAAATAGTACAAAAATAACCTACCAATTTGAAATTGAACTTCGAAATTAAAGTTCAGTTTTGATTGAGATTAAATTGAGTTTAAAAGGTAGGTCTCAAAATCTCTTTTTCTTTTCTTCAATCAAGGGAGATCTTCACCAACCATTTTTGGCGAGTAACTCCTGCATACCGGGGGATGACCTTGCTCTTAGTCCTCGCTAACAAGGACTTGTAGAATTAAGAGGTTTGTTGCATAACACGATAAGCCAATTTGTTATTTGTTACTAGACCTATTACACAGGACAGGACAAAGCCGAAGAAGGAGCTAAAATAAAATTGGGCGATGAAGATCATTCACTAATTAACTAAGGTAAGCGAATGGTTGCTGCAATCGAATGTTTAAATGGACCACAGTATCCTTCATCCAAAAATAAACTCACCTTCAAAGGTATTTTCAAATCACCTAGGAGCATTTCAGGATAAGATACATATTATACTCTCAAGACTCAAGTGTTTATGGCAGGAAGAGAATGGAAAGTAGATAGGTTAAAATCTGGAAGGTTCTTGGCCTGCTATTTTTGGACTAGATTACAGCGGTAACTGGATAGTCATTCTAGTTGTTCAAGAAGACTAGCTTCGAAATAATTCGATCCAGTCCTTATATCTTTCAAGTCCTAGTCCATTTGTTCCAAAAATCTTTAAGTCTACATAGTTCGAGCGAGATAAATACAAGACTCCTGCTACAGACTAAGATATCTGAGTGCTTGTAGTGACCGATCTGGCATTTCAACTCTTGTTAAAAGAGATACCAATGTTTCCTTCCAAAATAAAACAAGAACCTCGCTTAAACATCCTTTATACTCTCAAACTCGCAGAAACAACTAACGAAACAAGTGGCACCCAACATTAAACCTTAATTTCACTATTCATTGCCCCGCAAAGGAGAAGCTACACATCGCCGGAACCCGGCACAGTCCCCCTAATCGGTCGATAAAAAAGAGAAATAAAAACAACTATAAAACAATTTGCAACGACGGCACGACATTAGCTACCGTTAAATTGGTGTGTGCAATGGACTGCCGTAGCGGCGTAACGCGACCGTGTGCGCCCGCGGACAACAACCACAAATGCGAGCCTACCGCAAGTGCGAACACCGGGTCTAACCAACTTCAATGCCTGGTGTCATGTAAAGTGCAATTTGGGTTTGTTTCTCATTACCGTAATTGATTTTGTTTGTGATCAATTACAGCCCACGGAAGGACTGTCGATCGACAGCCCGGGCCAGCGGACAGGCGGCGTTTCCTCTTCAGCTTTAAGCGCAAACTAAACGAAAGCAAACGTTCCTGCTGCACCAACAATCATAAATATCAATTGAAACAAAATATCTTTACACTCCGACCGGGGACGTGAGTGTGGAGCGTTACTTGGAGAGGGTCACGTGCCGGGCACGTGGCACCCGTGCACGGGTAAGGCCACGGGAGAATTGAGATGTCGTGACGCGAGTTTTTGTCGCGTCATCCGGACAGCGTGGTAAGCGATTCGACAGCAAACAATCACCGAAACGAAAGACAAGCACCCATAGGTGAGCAAATGGAAAGCCCTCGGAAGATTGTTGGGACCCACCCTCCGCCAATCACGGGTTTAAGCTGGGTCGGTGTGAAGAAGACAAAAAAAAAACACCCGGCAAGTCAAAGCTATCTCGGGGTACTCGTCGTAGCAAGGTGCTGTTTGATCGGCCGCACACTCCATCCATACGCTTATGATAAGCGGGAGCACATTTGAAAACTGTTTTATCAACACACGCACATACACAGGCAGCCTCCATTGTTGCGTTATATTATGCATTGAATGGGCCCTTTGGGGGAAACAACAGAACGGCCACCAACCCCGGGAAAGTCGCCGTGCTTCCCGAATTCCCCGAAGGTAATAATGGGTGAGTTTGGGCGGTGTTTTTCTTTCCAGCCGACCAAGATGCGGACCGAGGGAATTTGTGAATAGGTTTTGTTTCATTCCCTTTCCGGTTCCCCGGTTTCATTGTTGTTGGGCTCAATTGCGTGTTTGCGTACGGGATGAAGTCCTCTGGACCGACGAACTCTCCGGGCACTATTGGGCAATTGAAAGCAGGTAATTGTAATAAAAGTGTAACGGATGGAAACGTACAAGACAAGCACCCAGAGACAAAGAATTCTACCACCACCACCAGAGTTGGCAAGTACCAATGGCGGCAGGATGAAACATTATAACGCTCTAAACTCTCCATCCCCAACTCTCCAATGCACGTATGCAGTGTGTAGCTTCTACAAATGTTTAACACATTTCTGGCTTTCTATCCCACCTTACTTTTGAGTGAATTTTTCCTTCGACATCGGTGTCTCATTTGAGTGCGGATCGAGGGAGAACAAAACAACCATCGACATAACCGAGGGAAGCTACCACCGAGAAATAAAAAACTCATACACACTTGTTGTGTCAAACAAGCACACCACGGCAGGGGTTCAATCGTTGGCAGTCGACCGCGCTTGGGCAAGAAACGTGCCACGTCAATCGTGGCAAATTAGAATGGGAAACGCACAATTTGCTTCCAGCGATTTTCCACCACCACCTTACATGGCTGGGGTAGTTGGAGTGGGTGGTTATGGCCCAGGGCAAAAATCACATTTGTTACACCACGGCCACCACCGGTTTCTTTACGGTGGTTAGCAAAGGCCAAACAGTGCTCAACTGAATGAGCGACTTGGAGGAGATAAAGCGGTTTGGGGAAATGAGGAACGGAACTGAAGCGCCCGGGAGGAAATTGAAAATTATTTTAATCCACCCAACAACGATGAAAAGGCCGAATGATGCCTAGCGGCATCATCGACGACGCGCCCGGACCGAAGCGATGAACACAAGATTACGATTGGTTTGATTGTTTAAATTTCAATCTTACGGCAGGTTCCACAAACCGTGGCAGCTGGTAAGCGGCGAACGCGTGTACCGTTCCGGCGTGTTTATTGTTTTCTGCCGAAGGGTACGTGTAATAGGATAATTATAAAACGGGTGTACATTTTACGCACCCGCACTAGTGCCGATTTGCGACGTTTAACGACTCTGGCTATGATTAGGATCCCGGCTTTCTACTACTGGTGGATTGAATCTACTCCTAATCGTTTGTAATTATTGTGGAACGTTTCGAATAATCCTGTGCTTATGGCGTATGGCTGGTAATAGAGTTTATTCGATAGCTGAAATTTGCAACCGTGCCCTTTCCAAGTGATGATGATTTTTGGTGATTAGTATGCTTTATCACAAAGAAAGGTTAGTAATTTGAATACGCAGAACTGATTATTCAGCTACCGTTAAAATCAGTTCAAACAAGTCAGAAATGGCAGGCCTAGACCTTTCAAAGTTGCCTTCAAATATTGTGTAGTATGTTCCAAGACAAGACATTCTTATCAAGACAGCCTTATCGTGCTGAAACTCGAATTCTTTTATCGGACATCTTTTTTTTTTCGTGGCACAATAACTTTTAAAGGTGTCATAGAAGCCAGCCGTTTCTATTAGGTTACTATAAGCTATAAGATAGTCAGTCCTGCTTGCTGGTGACTGGTCCGAGAGAGTTTTGATACAGGGTCCTATGACGAGCACGACTGGTCTTCCACTTTTAGACGCATTCAAAGCATTTTCTTTATTTTACAATCATTTAGCTAATAAAATCTGAATCCAGTCATAGCAAATTCACCATGCGAAAAAAATCCCAGACAATCGAAATCAAAAAATACTGAATTAAATGTCAAAGGACATTTTATAAAACCGTCCACAGTAAATTTTCCATAGTATTTTTTTATTCAACTTTCACTCATTCAAGTTTATATTAGAGCTTGTTGAGTGAGCTAAAATAATTTGTTTTTTATTAGTCCAATATAAGTTATACGTTGTACAACAGGTGTTCCAACGGTCAGATGGAGGCGCCAGGTACTTTGTACCGAATATTTCTCGGAATACTGTATGGCGCTTTAAAATTAAACGTATGTTTCCGATTGAAATTATATCTGACGAAAATAATTATTTGGTCAAAATTTTACTATTCAAATTCATAAAAAAGTGATTGAAAAACATGAAACGAAATAAATGAATAAATAAATCAAACGTACCACCGAACCGGCAAACTTCTATCACCTACCTGTAGAGGCCTCTGTGGAGGTGCTCCCATCCCGTGATGGTACATGACGTCATGCTTTAGCTGCGTGGCCATCTGTGGATGATTGTTCTGATGCTTGCCAATATCGACGGCGGCAAGCGCCTCCGCTCTGCTCAAAATTCCATCGTTCAAACCGGAAAATATGTCTCCCTGCAACGAAACGATCAAAACGAGACGAGCCCGAATGAAACCGACTGTGCGTAGCTGCGTAAAGTGTTAGATTCATCTGCATAATGTATGTGTTTCGGTTCGTTGTTCGCCGGTTACGAGATGGGCGGGCCAGATCGGCTGGGTAGGGTTGAAAGGAAGGGAATGGGGTGGAAGGGTTTTGCATCCCGAAAACCTAAATGAGAAACAAAACGATATTTTCTACACAATTAAAAATCCACATGCTTGGTCCTTCATCAAGTGAACGATAAATTTCCATTCCAGTGTAATACCGCCGGCCGGTTTCGTCCGCTTCAACGGAACGGAAAAGCTGGTCGACCAACCATCTGACCATCAAATTTCATGCTGACGCCTTTCTAATTAACGTCAACAGTCCCAGAGGAAACATTTTTGAGCAGCAAAATCAAAGGGTTAATTGTCACTTTTCGGTCGGTGAAGCTACTGCTGATGATGATGATGATGACGCTGGTTTCCGGAGTGCCGGCATTACGATCGAAACCCTTGCGCAAACGCAGCGTTCGGAGCGGTGGATCCGCATTGGTGGCAACGGAGAGGAAAGCTTATTAGTTATCTTGTAATAATTTTACCACCCAGATTGCTAGCTGTCTCTCGGTTGCACGTTCAGCTTGCTGATCCGCCTGTTCGGGATGAGAGCTGGGAGTGCTCAAAACCTGTCACATTTCGATTTCACAATCAGCGTGAGGGATTCTACCCCGTTTCCTGTCGTTGTACCGTAGAAGGGTATAAAGATGGCTTATGGCGAGAGAAAATAATAACCCTGATGGATAGCACGGGTTTTAGGGCAGTTTTAAAAGATGGAAGAGGATGGATATTTATAGCTATGGTAGTTTGTTTAGCTGATATTTATTCCGCATTATGTTGATGGTAGTAAAATTTAAATGATTTTAAACGATGGCGAGCTACGGATTACAGGTCGCCTGTCGGTTTAGTAGAAAACCATTAAAATTTATAGTTATTGTACTGATTAGGAGCTGTGTTTAAGAGCGAATAGGATAGCTTGAGGAAATAGCTATCAAACATTATATTCAAAGCCTTTGAACAAGACGTAATTCATCAAATGAAATCTCTGCGGTTAGTCATTATTACAAGACGTCTGAAGACTGCGGTTAGTCTTTAAAGTAAATACTAAGCCACTTTTATTATCCTGCTAATTATTACAGGCGTGAATGACTTGAAAGATGGAGTTGATATTACATAGAACATTTATGATAATATTTACAAACCCTCTAAGATATGGAATACATCCCAAACTAACCCAATCTTCTTAGGTACAGACTCTAAGAAGATGTTCAGAAGGATTTTGACCCCGAACGATATTTGGAACTGTAGGATGATCTAAAAAAAATAGACTCGCCTGGAATTGTTGGTAATGTCATGTGAAAGGTACTCAACGACCCAGTCCGTAACATTATATTAAGACGTGTATAGAGAAGACAAGCAGGTAAGGTTTTGATGCATCCATCCACATTTCCCAATTTTCTCTCAGCTTCAATGGATTAAAATGGTATAGATGGCAGCAGAGAGGCAGTCTTATCTAGTATTATTTATTATGTTTGATTCTTCTTTAACACTATAACCTCGCAAGATTCAGCCTTTTCGCGGCTTCCTGTGACTTCATTAATTCTCAACTCGATATTCAGTCCTGCGTACGGGGATTCGATCCCTGGTCTTGTCGTGTGAAGACTGGCACCGCTATCGCACCTAGGCATCAGACTTCTCTCATATAGTAATTCAAGTTATAATATCAAGTTGCAAATTTTTGCATTTTCTAATAGTAACATCACGCCACAGTTTCCACCTCAACTAGGTTGGTTCTCAAACATTGAAGCTCTGTTTTAATTAAGATTCGAGGAAGAAGGCCATCAACATGCTCTTCAGTTTTGATTAGACTTTGACTGCGTGTTTTGGTAAAAAAATTCCACAACAGGATTACAAGCAATCAAATAGATCGAATTTCATATCCGCCACGATCCAAAAGCAACAAAACAATAAAGAAATCAAAACCACCACACGTCTAGAAATAAAACCTCTTTCCAGTTATCCAAGTTTCTGACAATTGTAACCGAGTAAACGGATTTACCGGAGCTCAACTAATACTTTTCTTGAGCCAATTTGTCATTTCTTTAAGCATTTTGTGTGTCTGTCGGTGAAGTGGAAGTGTGGTAAAAGAAAATCCAACATTCTATCACGTGTAAACCTCAATCAAACCCAACCTCCCAGCTCGGAACGTTTCGATACGTTCATCGATACTCGTTTCTTGTTCCCGGGGATCCCCAAAAACCGACCCGCAATCGAGGCACGGTGCACGAACCCGGAATATTGGCATTAGCAATGGTAATCCTAATTTAACGGAAACTTTCACCGGCGTGGGGTTGGGTTGGTTTATCGTACGAATCATTTGATCCAATTTGGACGAGCAGCGCAATCCCACTTGTAATTTTCGTAAACCACCACGCGCCGTATGTTTTCGGTGGGAAAACGAAGGATCGAACCGGGCATCGAAACGCACAAGACACAAAGGTGAGGTTCCTTCATGCACACTCACACACAAACACACCATATGTTTGATTTTTGATAGATGAATGATGAAGGTTTCCTTCGTGCTGGGTGTTCGACGGTGAAGGGATAGAGAGAGAAAGCGAAACTGCCGTACTTCGTTAATGCCAACCTGTCGAATCGATTCGGAAGTGCCTCGGTATGGACGCGGGGGCTCGCTCACTGTCCGGACGAGGCAAGCCACGTGACCGGATGTTATTTGTGGTTTTTTTGTGTGTAAGTGTCTGTTGTGCTGCCCTCGTTTTGTACCGAGCGTTGGAAAAACACGCCAACGGCACGCAGCTAGTTCACAACGTGTCCACTCGAGCTGCAAACCCGAAACAATAAGGCTTTCAGTCGCGGCTAGAATTATGTTTGAACTGCAACATATGCTACTTTGGGTCGGTAAAATGTTGTATTTTCCCTGCTTTTCACCTGCTGTGGACCCTCTGGTACCCTTTTCATGTCGAACCAAACGACAATGTACTTCATGTAAGTGGACGTCCAGTGAAGGAGTTGAGGTTATTATTATGTGTTTTTTCTCTCCGTTTTTGAGCAGTTCTTCAACCCGGTAAAACGTTTATGTATCAAGATCGATATCAGCAGACGGAAGGCGTTGAGTGCCCAGTGGCACTTTACCTTGCGCTACCGTTTGACGAATTACCGGTGATAGGAAATGAAACATTTCCTGCCATGATTTACGGGCAATTATTGTTGCCCCTTACCGAGAGTCCTCGCTGTACACCGCGAACCAACAATTTGAAGGTTCACTCTTTACATACATGAAGACCTCCGTTTCTTTGATGTGTGTGTCTGAGGAAGACGAGAAGATTTGCTTCTCGTTAGCAGACAGGTAAAGAAGACAAAACGCGGGCAACATAAAACCCGTAAAACATCGACATTCATCGTGCGAAGTGCTACATAAATTTGTTAATTATCATACAAAAGCACTTGATGTCAAGAATCTCTCACCTTGTTCGTCCCGGGGCAACCGACCGCCCCTCGGTCTACCTTCCCGTCCCGGCAGTTCTGTTGGGACAAAATTTATCGGACCGAGATACAACAACACATTACGCCCGCAAAACGCCGGTGCAGGAAAAGTGGGAAAAGCGAGAAATCATCATCGAGCGAAAGACGGAGGGAAATAAAACTCCCCTCTCCCTTTCATCTCCCTTCCACCACCCTACTACCCATGGTAAGAAAACGACCCATCGATGAACCCTCCTCTCGAAGGACAACCGTTTCAGGGTTGGGATTTAGAAGCCGAACGCCGAATGCCGTGGAGAACCCATTTCCGGACCGGGGCGTATAGGGCGACCAAACCATGCCGAAGAAAAAATAGGGTCCGTTGTCGTTAACACGGCTCTTAGCTCGTGGTGAGGTATGATGGAAAGGGTGCGCGTGTGTGTGTGTGTGTGTGGTGCAACAGCGTAACCCATCATGTCGGGCCCCGCTCTATATCATGGTTTATTTTCCGCAGTGAGTTTATTTTATTTTTATTGAAGGACTTCCCAACTGTAACAGGTGTATTTATAGGTTTTTGGTGAGACAAGGGGGAAAATTGCAGCTTGATGGTGGTGTGTGTCCCCTTTTTCTTACCTCGCCCTCTCCCCCTCCCATCCCTTCCTCTCACCCTTCCCGTGCTGCTCGATCATCAAAGGTATGGTGGAAAATTTTATTTACACTTGCTGCCGCTCTCACCAGGCGCACGACTGCGAGGGACGATTTTCCGAAACTGCTGCCTATTATTTGCTGCTGAGAACATATTTTTGTCCCTTATTATTTCAACATTGATTTCGGTTGGGCCACTAACCGCCTGCTCGTTTCAATCGCTTGTGCGTGGAACTATTCGAGCGATTGCAGTTTTCCTACAGAAATTGCTGTCAAAATTTCTGCGTCATCAAGTACGGGCCCGATATTCAAGCCTACCGCTGGCGAGAAGGAAGCAAAAAACACCCTTCTGCCGTTGTTCTGCGTACGACGAATTGATTCACAAGCATCGGTGCATTCGAGGTGGGCGAGCGTATAATTTGGATAATTGAAACATGTGCCAACCGGATGGAAAACTGACCGTCGGGTTTCGTAAGTTTTACCGGGAAAAGAGGGAACATACGTTGCTGATGGAAGTGCCACCACCGTGGTGAACCCTTTCTGCTGGTTAGCTGTGGGGAATGGAAAAGTTTTTTTTCCTATCGCGGTCTACATTCGATTGCCAGGGACTCTGTTGGCGCGGCAATATTTTTCGCTCCCGTAAGTACTAGAGCAGGGTCCAAAAGAGGTGGTAGAGGAGTAGAAATATCCTTAATGTGTTAAGTAAAAATAAAAATGTCCTCCCACATATCCAGCACTTCACGTACACCATTAGCGGCTGCGGTCCGATGGCAGGTGAAACGGCAGGTGACATGTTGGTCAGTCAGTTTGGTAGACAGGTTATTGTTTTTTACCACCTGTCACAAACAAAAATATTTCCTGACCAAAAAGCATCGCAGCGCAATTTGGCGCAAATAAGGACTTGCTGCTGGTTGGTAACAAATTTGAGCGCCACAACATATATCAACGCACTCTAACGCTAGCTCTAACTGTGTTCCAGGAAATAATGTAATAACATTAAACAATGTCAATAGACGCTTCGGGTTTGTCACGTGTCATTTTGTCTGTTTGTTTGTCACCGTAGCTAGAGAAAAAAAACACACACACGCGGTCAAGAAACACGTGGACGAAGACTAAAGGCTGACAATCGCCACCAGATGCAGACCGATGACAGGTGGACCAACAGAAGGAAGCGAGTAAGTTGCTGTTGCAGTCGTTCGCCACCGGAAAGATAACATTAGGATCAATCTGTCAACTCATTGTTTTCTGTTTTCGTTTTCGATTGTCAACACCTGTCAGGTGAGTGAGAGTCCGTTAGTATTCTTTCTCACATTCCATTACAAATTGTCGCTTTCGTCAGCTCGAAAAGAAACTCAGGGTTACAGCTTCTTAACTTAACGCCCAAGGGTAGCTCAATTAAATTCTCTTTCTTAAATGAAGCGGATCATGTGAAGGGTAGTTCATATGATAAGATTATCTCTACCATGACAGGTAGGTTTACTAATCCAGTTCTATTTCCTTTGACCATTTTACTCCGGTAAGCTTACTTTATACATATCCCAACATTACAGTTCAGCTCGTGCAGTACTTACAGACATCACTGAATGTAGCTGGATAAAAAGATCTTTGGATGTTTCTCTGACATATGTGTGTGTGTGTCAAGATGAGAAAAACACCGGAAAGAACTTAACATTATCCCACAAGATAAATGTCAACTCTCAGTCTGGGCCAGCGTGACAGTCGGTAACGACGTTTTCGATCAAACGACACTTAAAACATTACAGTAATCAATAAGGAAACGGAAAAGACTGCAAAAAGTTGTCAAAGAGGAAATGATACAACAACAAAAATAAAACAGTCACACATCCAACCCAATACGAACTGTCGAAAGGAAAAGCCTGACAGAGATCTCTCTACCAATTTCTTCCTTTCACACACAAGAAAAAGCTACATATTTCCCTTCCTTCATACACTGATGGTGATGTGTTTGTGTGCCCGTTTTGGTGGTGTAGTGTGCGAGAGCATTCGATCGATACTGTGCTGCTGGTAAGCCGGAAGAAAAACTTCGGATTGGAGCTTGGTACAGGAAGAGCAACTGACGGGTCCGGCAAACTTTACTTCCGCTGCAAAAAGAGCAAACGCCGAACAAGTTTGAACAAGTTTTGTTGGTGTGTTTTTTTCTCTGTGTTTTCTTTATGTTGAGTAAATTTAGGCCCTGCAGGGCATGTTTTTATGTTCCCATGGTCCGGTGACCGAAGCCGTCTCTAAGCAAAGCCTTCCACGGGGGAGGTTAAAAATAAAAACAAAACCTCAACATTTTCAAGGGCTGTTACTTCGCTGGCCGTCGCCATCATGTGTGTGTGGGGAGTGTCGGCTATTTCGAAGCGGTACAAGAGTTGTCGGAAAAGAGTAAAGAAATGAAAAACAGTAAGGCTTTTCCGTTTTTACAACTCACTGAAGTTCACGGGGATGGAAAACTAGCGTGTGCACTTTGGTAGGGAAACTTTACAGGTTTGTGTTTATTCACTTTAACTTCAACTAACTGTGTTTGGTGAAAGTCGTAAACGTTTAGAGTTGTACTAGCTCTCACTTATTTCCACATGACCAACAAGCTGAATATGCTGAAGCTAGGAAGGAGAAAATGGGGACGAAAATGTTGCGAATATACTTACATTGTGCCTAGGTGACCAGGAGTTACACATCAACGATGCATCCTCCAGAAATCGACTCTGAAAAAATGGAAAGCGTATGCAGAAGATGTTAGTACAAATGGACAAAAATAGTAGCGGATATTTAATAAACCTATTTTATTTCTTTTCTATTAAATCGATTACCTTTAATTTATTGCTTTTTGACTATCTAAATAAGATAATCATAAACTATTTCATAGGTTCCGCACATCATTCTCACAGTTCAATTCATTTTTGAACTTAAAGAATTACCTTATGGAAGCTGTTTATTGCATAGGGTAAAACTGTACGACGCAATGAGCTCTTTTGGAATCCCGCCCAAGCTTACCAGGCTTGTACGAATGACAATGGCCAACATCACATGCCAGGTGAAGGTGGATGGAAAACTCTCAGGGCCCTTTGCTACCACCAAGGGCCTGCGCCAGGGAGATGGGCTCGCCTGTCTCCTCTTCAATCTGGCGCTAGAGAGAGCCATCCGGGACTCAGAGGTGGAAACTTCGGGGACCATCTTCTATAAGTCAATCCAGATCCTGGCATACGCTGATGACATAGACATCATTGGTTTGAGGCTCTCCTATGTAGCAGAAGCTTATCAAAGGATCGAGCGTGCGGCACAGAACCTCGGGTTGGAGATTAACGAGGCGAAAACCAAAATGATGGTGGCACCACCAGCGGCCCTGCTAACAAACACTGATTTACGCAAAGGTGATGTACAGATAGGTGACCGCACTTTCGAAGTCGTCCAGAACTTCACCTATCTGGGGTCAAAAGTCAGCACCGACAACAACATTGATGTTGAGTTACGCGCACGGGTGCTGGCTGCCAACCGGTCATACTACAGCCTGAGGAAACTTCTCCACTCTAAATACCTGTCGCGACGGACGAAGCTGGGACTGTACAGGGACACATACACATACGCCTCTGAGACATGGACTCTGTCCAAGACGGACGAAGCCCTCTTAGCCGCGTTCGAGAGGAAGATGCTCAGAAGGTTTTTTGGCCCCGTATGTGTGGAAGGACAATGGAGGAGCCGCTACAATGACGAGCTCTACGAGCTGTACGATGATCTCACTATCGTACAGCGCATTAGACTCGCCAGGCTCCGGTGGGCTGGTCACGTCATAAGAATGACACCGGACGACCAAGCCCGTAAAGTCCTTTTAAGCCGTCCACAAGGACAGAGGAAGCGTGGTAGGCCAAATGGCCAAATTGAGATGGAGTGATGGCGTTGATGCGTCCGCCAGAACGGCCGGGATAACGGATTGGCAGACGACGGCGCTGAACCGTGAGCGGTATCGAGGATTGTTGCAGCAGGCCAAGACCGCAAAGCGGTTGTAGCGCCTAATAAGTAAGTAAGAAAGCTGTTTATTGCATGTGGTTTATTACTATAAATGTTTAATTGCATGTAATTGTCGTTAACGAATTATTCACTTATAAGATAAAGTAAATTTTAAAAATAAATAAATAAACTTTTTGATAAAGATTGAGTAAATTTGTTTCTAATTTTAAAACTAATTTTAGTGACTTTCTGCGCCTTATTCTACTCTCGTGTCTTGACCTCAGAATAACTTTTATGTTACTCGTTTATATTTATGTCCGGTTAGTCTTTCTTGCTCATCTTGATAACAATTTGTAATTGAATTATCCAGCCATGTTTTTGAGCACGTTTGGCGCAATATCCCAACTATACGAGCCATTGATTTGCATCGCGAAAAAGGTATTCCCAGCAAGAAGCTGCCCGATCACGTTCGGGATCGGGCAGTTGTCAGAATCACCTAATAAAAACACCCATAGCTTCGTAATTATTTCGTGATATGCGACCAAATGGCACCAGCCGTACACCGAATTCGGTTCAGTGAAACTGCAATTTAACCGTGTTATGTGGTGGTTTACTCGCTTGCTTTACATCGCCAGTGACACCCGTGATAAACGTGAGGAACGCACGGGCAACGTACCGACCATCAAAAATCACCGGTCCGCAAAAATTAAAGTCCGGAATATCAATTTAGTGGGACAATAAATCGGACCGCTGGCCGATCGGGTGGGCTTAACGGACAATGAAAGTTTACGGGTTTCATGCGGGAAACCGTGGCCAAAATCGAAACATATCACTCGCAACGCAGTCGCAACTTGATGGAGAAAACGTGTCTTGGTGATGTGGATTTTTGTTTTGTTTTATACGACCATGCTTTCCCATTTTTAGGTCCACCAATTCCGCAACATTATTTAGGATGGCTGGTTTAGACGTTTATACGCCATATGCCATGCTTGATTTAATTAGGACTTTTTGAGGAACCATATTACAGGATGCTTCAGACTTAAATTTAGGTAAGCATTACATCATGTCAAGTTAACCAAGGTTCAAGCTATTCTGGAGAATCGTTTTAGTTCGATTGTTTCTTCTGAAAATCGAGCAGAAATCCTTTCTAACTCGAAACGATTTCCCGCGGTCCAACTCCATCACCAGCTGCAACATCAACACACGTTGCGGTGAACGACGAAGATTGACGGCTGTACGCAGTGGGAGACATTGATTAATTTTGTTAATTTTGCTAATGAAGCGAGAAGAACCATTTACGGGCTGACCAATTCCCGCACTAATTGTGGCTAAGGTAGGTGCGCCTTCAACGGCCACCACTCCCGGACGATATTTATCTCACTTTTACCCTTCCCGGTGGCCGTCTCACACATTTTCCCCGTCGACCCACCAACTGCAACGCGTAAGCACACCGTATGCATTGGTTATTCATTGCTATTTCATCGCCAAAATAGGGCAATCCGGCCCAAATGTCCATCGAGGACGGAGCGTTCCTCGCTTGCTACCCCATCCGGGGTGGCAACGATCGACCATCATTATCATCAACGCGAAGCATCCTGAACCGGCGCTGGTCGAGGACGTGCTTGGGGACATCACACTCTTAGGCAATTGCACTTAGTACACGACACGCTTACGTAAGGTCGAGAGCGCGAGCAGGTTCGCTTGTACGGCTAGCTGGCGACGACCAAATAGCTTATGAAAATTTGATTTTACGCTTGAGTAGACACTGTGGACGGGGGGCGGCAGGAAGTAGTAGTGATCCATTTCCTGTTCCCTGTGCCGGTGCAGGAAAATAACAAATTGCAGCACTTGAGAAAATTTCACTAAGAGCGCACCATTTCGCACGTCGATAATCGTTTGGTAGATCACTTGGTGTGGGATCTGAGCGTCATTCGTACGTCAAATAATGATAACATCATATATTTAATTAGTTCCGGGTTAGTATGTGCCCTCAATTATCGACCCAGTAAAGCTTAAACAAAAACTTGTTTTATAAATTTGAAAACAAAAATTTAACGAAGCATTGGATTCAAAATTAATTGATTCATTGATAAAACATCAAAGTTATGCTAACTCTAAAAGTTTTTAGATCTATGGTTGTAAATAAGAATGCGAATATTACTCTAATACAGTCCAAAAATTCAGTGTAATTGAGAAAAATATAAAATTTTACGTTTAATTCACTAATCAATTAAGTGCAAAAGTACAATATCAAAAATTTGCGAAGGAGACAAAAGAGAGTTACAAAATTAGGACTAAATACGTTAAACAACATAAAGCAGAATTAAAGCAGATTTAAAAAAAGAAAATAGTAGCATACAATAAATTCGAAAAGAAAGGATAAAGAATGCGTCTACTCGGCCATAGCTTCATCAATATCTAATGTACTAAACGTGAAGTAAGTATTCAGAAAGGTTTGTCAGCTTTTACTTTAAGATATCAGTTAAAAATAAATTATATATAAATTTTAAGCCTTTTCCATATCGTTTAGTCTTGCCAGTCAGTAAATTTGGGGAAACTAAGAATTAACATAATTAAATTAAAAAATAATTTAAACAACTAGCACAGCCAGCAGAAGAAAGATGTAGCTCGAGAGCAAACTTACCGATGGGTTCGCCATACACCGTCGCATCTGTTCGGGCCCCCTGTAGGTGGGGCTGTATCGGCCGGGAAAGCAGCTGGGTGTACTCATTTTCATTTTATCGGCTGACGGATAAACGGGCATAGTCATGCCGGTAAATTCGTCCTCCAGCTTTAACGCCTTGGAGGCGTCTAAAGGCGTCGGTGAGTAAATCTTGACGTCGTTGTAATGCACTGCGGCACACGGCACGAAAGCGGACGTTTCTTTTACGAATTTCGGTGCCCCGAGGTTTTCCGTTACTCACGTGCGCACACACACACACGCGCGCGCTCACATACACTCCTGTCCCTTACGGCAAGTGCGAGAAAACACTAACACTTTCCTCGGCTTGCCGTACCAGCGTTTGCATTCCTATTTTGAGTTTTCTTTTCCTGCTCACTTTTTTAGCTGTTTGTAATTTACGTCAGATACAGGATATAAATGAGTTTTTGTTTCTTTTCTATACACTTTACACGCGTTTTAATACACTTTTCACCTCCTCATTTATTGCTGTTAAACAAGATCTGGAATTCGGAAAGTAAGTTAGATAGAAATGCAATTATTAGTTATGTTGTACAGTGGTAGCAATAAAATAAGGCATGTATATAATTTTTACAATGGAGCATATGGAGTTTATACAGTGACGGGAAAAAAAGATTATCGTAATATCCTATTACCGTTTATATAACCATTCCAAAATATGTCAAAAACGTATTTTTAACATTTAACATTTAACACTCGAAAAGGAATTTTCGAATAATAATGGCAGAATAGAACAGTTGAACAAAGTAAAAAAATGCTTCGTTTAAACCAACTCCAACCAAAACCCAATTATGGTCGAACCAGTCCCTTTCTCTCTCTATCTCTCTATCTCTCTATCTTTCTATCTCTCTATCTTCTTGGTCTAACGACCTCGTAGGATATGCCTGCCATTTCTGGCTTACTAGACTTAATAATTCCACGTAAATGGATAGTCATTCCTCACTATTGGTTCCAGCTGTCTGGATAGAATTTGAACCACGGTCTTGCCGCTTGAAGATTGGTGCCGGTCTCGTCTCTTCCACCGGGCCGTTTTAAAAAAGTTTTAAAACGAGATGCTTAAATCAAAAAATAATTTGATAAATCTTATTTTGTTTGCTCATGTATTTTGGTTATATTAGAATGCGAAAAAGTGTGTAAAAACGAAAAATTTGTTGCTAAACTGATATATTCGTTTTCCAGAAATTTTGGACTTAGTGTTGTCTATAAAGTAATTTGATTTGTTGAGCTAACAGCTCCTTAAACCCTTTTTATATTTTACAAAAATTAAGTGGTCTTATTATAGTGCCCGTCACTGTATGAACCCGTTGAAATAAAAATAATTGTATGCAGGATCTTAGAACTTTGATCTATGTAAGATCTCTTTTAAGAGATATAAAAGTGTAGTGGTTGAAGTTATTTTTTATCCTTAAATTATCGTCAGTATTGAATCGAAAATAAAATAACATTTTATCGAAGTAAAATGTTATATTCTCACATAATTTTCAATATACAGTAAATTAATGAAAATTGAAAAGCATTTCATTTTCATTTTCCTTTGGACTTATTCGAGCATTCACTTTCCTGAACTGTAGTAACTTAATTGGGTTCGCAGCACATCGATAAGATAATTAAGTGCCAATTGCCAACAGCACCAAAGCGTGTTCAATACAAATCGATCGAAAACGAGCCCTCTGGTAAACTGTGTAGTTCCACTCGGCCCAACATGAATTGCATCTCCACCAGAGCAAATTGAATAACGCAACACACTGCACATAAAGGGAGCATATCTGGCTGAGTGCATTTTTATGCAGTTTTTCGCACAAAGCTTACACTGTTACTGGATTTTAATATTCGCCACACGCCACTGACATGGCCGTTCGCGCCAAAACACACGCACGGAAAACTTTTCGCTTATGTTCCTGCATACAAAGGTTTTTTTATCTTCTTTTTATTCTTTTCCCACTCACTGAGTTGACACGGGTACGTGTACAGCATGGTAGTAAACAGTAACCACGAGAAGCGAGAAGAAACATCGCTTTCGAACCGATATCTCCACAACACCGGCAAACGTTAGAACCGCTCGTGGTTACGCTTAGATTTGTGGCCGTTGTCGTTTTTCTATCCTTTTTTACTGCTTCCTATGTGTGTGCGTGTGTATGTGTATATTTATGTGTGTGTTTGTATGTTTTGTCTACCCGCTTACTTTCGCACTCCACAACAAACACCAAACAGATTAATTATTGATGCATTTGATTAGGGGTCATGATTATATTAACCATGCTGGTGGTCATTTTCGGTTGAACCAGTTAACGACGCCAGCTGTAAACAACATCCCCACCAGCGTTGAGCTACCTTTGTGTGTTTGTGCGTGTGCTTGAATGGTTGTTGTTTCTTTTTTTCAGTGTGACGCTTCTATTGGTATTGGTAAAGTTTGCTTACAATTTAGTTTGCCCTTAGTTTAGTGTTTGTACAATATTCGTCTTTCTCCCACCATTGGCTGCAGCAAGGAAAGCTTTAAGGCAATGGAGCGCAACTTTGGTTCAAAACAAACCCGGCTGCACGGGAGACGGATGGAGACGCCTAATCAAACTTTTCGACGATTTAGACAGCTTTGAAAAGGAAATTAGTGGCTAATGGAGAGCGATTCGATAGTGATAATGTGCCAACAGCGTCACACCGTGCAGGCAGGAGATTGCCAAACATTATTATTGGATTATGGTTGTTGGAGCGTGCGGGTCGTTCCGCTATTCCTGTATTGATTTTTGAAGCTAACAAACAAAGCTCTTTGGACTACACAAAAAAAACAAAACGTTTACCTTCTATAAAAGATTCTTAATAATAATAGTAAATAGTTGTAACAGTCGTATATAGTTTCATTCTATTGGACATAATATTCTGTTAGACCCAGAGCGATCTTGCCATAGTAAAAGCTTTCCATAGTAATAATATTTGATTTTTTTTTTACAGATGAGTATGTAATGTAGATTATATCAAATTTTGGATAAGTCGTAAATGAAACAATCCTACTGAAAGAGAAGAGACTTGGAATTTCGGGTGGTCCAGCAACAGATAAACATAGAGGAAGGAATCCAGTAATTGAAAATCAAACTGTTTTGAGTTTGTAGAGCCAATCTACAAGATGAAGCTCCAGGACTCGCATAGAGCCTTTGAGCATCTGTTATCTTTAATCAAATCTGATCGTCCCTAATACACAAAATCGATGAAACAGTTGAAGTAAAGTGAAAACTATTATCCGAAAGAATATTCGGAAGGATAAAGTCGGCAGCCATTATAATTGTGAGTTTTAAAGCTCAAAATGACATTTTTATTGTGGAGAGGTTAAGGGTTTTCAGTGCAATCAAAAAGCTGATCATGTCATAAGATTGACACCAAACGATGATAGTCGAAAGGCTTTTTTAGTTATCCACATAGACCAGGACTGACTGTTCAGCCTCGCGTAAAATAAAGTCAAGGAAAGCCAGAAATGACAGGTCAGAAATAGTTTGAGGTTGTAGAGCCAAATATGTAGAAGCAAACTGATATTGATTTAGAAATCGCTACAATTAGATTTTATTTTCTAGATGGCACTCGAATCATCAGGAGTCGTAGTCTTCAATTTATGGTATTTTTGACATTATTAATTCGTAGTTGGAAAGTCAGACTAGGTTGACTGACATGAGCTAGGTTCCATCGTGTTGGCATCTCGCTTAAATTTTAGTTATTGTATGGTATCTTCACTAAAGTTTGAAATTTTTCTTGCAACAAATATTGCAAACTTTAGAACGAAGATCGTACATAGAAATGATCTTATTTATTTATTTTTCTCATTGAATCACATCCCGTCCAATTTTAGCTTGCACTATTTGCATCCGAACGAAACCTAATTCGTCCGGTACGATACTCTAGTTCCTCTAGGTACAGACAAACCGTATGAATTTTAAAGCATCACTTCCGTTAAAGGTTTTGCTGTGCAACAAAGAGATCAACTCGATACACTCAGGACGACAAACTCCGGTAGTTAGTAGCCCCGAGCATACTGGAACCCGTACCGATTGTTTCGTCGATTCTTGTGCATTGTATATTTTATTTCAGCTCCACTCGTTATTTCCGTCGATCGGTCTCGATGGTGAAATCGTTGGCCATCCTTTCTAGAATTTTAGAATACTAGAACTAGACCGGGGAAAAAAAACTCAAACACACAACATCGATAGAGCTTGATGTCGGTGAAAACATCGGTTAAAATTCGGCACATACAGATTGACCAAAACCGCGAAGATGAAACGGAATTCGACTGATGAAAGGCTGTGTGCGTAATGCTTCACTGCCATGCGATCGGTACGTTCTGGTTGAGAATCTGTAGCGTCTAACTTTGGGGTTTGCAGTGCATCCCAACTCTAGCACAGCTCGCATGTGCTCTCTTGTGCATAATCAATCGCATGCGAACGGTCCGCTTCGAATGTTTTATAAAGAACTCGTATTGTCTGTTGGTTGTGTTCAGTTTGATACAGTTGTTGTTTTAAAAACTAAAACTAGTTCCCGGGAGAGTATTCAATTGACGCTTTTTACTGGACCTACTCCATACAGGCGGTAATTTTCTTCACATCGCAGCAAATCTATCACACAATTCGCAATAAATCTCACCCTTCTATTATCAAACTAAACAACGCAAAGACTCGACCCAAACAAACGTTCCTCAAGAACCCATAAACAAACTCAAAATACCAGCAAGAAGTTTGCTACTGAAATGGGTGAGGGAAAAAACGAAATCAAAATGCACACGGTACACGCCCGTTTCGCATTGCATTGTTTTTCACTTTTATGGCAGCCAATTATATTACGGTACGCGGTATAGGAACAATAAAAAAGCTCCGTTACAGAGTAATCCCACGTTTCCAAACATTGCAAACCATACAGACGCTTTTGATGATAGAAGGAAGCAGTTTTCTTTTGACTCTCTCTCCGTTTCATATGCTTTGTTGACTTTGGCTCCGACTTTTTTTGCCCATCCGTTTGGTTCGGTTCAACCCTCGCAATAACGCGGTTGAATGTTGGCCACCGACCAGAGTGCATTTATCATCCTACAATTCTACCCACCACCGGTTTTGCTCGGCGTATCAGTGTACCAGGAAGAAATAACCATTGCACCGGTTGAAATATGTTTATGGTTTTTGGTATAGCCGGTACACGTGTGGCTATAAATTGCTACGAGCGCAGCACCTTCTTATGGTCAAATCGCTTTTGTGCTTTTGTGTACGATTTGGTGGGTAGTTCAATGTGTGTGTGTGTTTTTGTTTGTTTTTTACATGACGGTACAGAAGTAGAAAACACTTTAAGCTTAAGCTTGGGTATTTGTTGTTTTAAGACATACACCGCCGAATGCATCCAGAGCGAGAAGGATTGTTTATTGTAATAAATTGTACTAGGAGTGTAAAATCACTAATAACATAAATTTTATTTAAAGCTCGTAAAACTTAATAATTTTAAATTATTTGCTTTCTTTCTGATGATGTAATGAAAAGAGTTTGTGAATATTGATTAATGCGTGAAGAAAAGGCTTTCAAAATTCGTTTTTATACATCCGGTAGTCGCTTGACTCTTCCTGCATTCAACGGCAGTTAACTAACTTAGGTTTACTGAGACTAATTAACTTGGAAAATCTAACATAGTTCCTAATAAAAAATTACTCTAAATCGTTCCTTTAATTTAAAACGAATGAAGTCTAATAGATCGAAGTATCTATAAACTGATTAACCAGTTGTTTGGTCGAACTCAAATTACTATTATAGAGTATTTCACAAAAGACTGGGCGCACGCTTTGGTAAAAAACAACATTCCGATACTGGGGTTTTGCGAATCACAAAAGACTGGGCGCACGCTTTAGTGATACGAATATGGGCAAAAACATAACCTCAAAAGCCTGTTTATACGATGGCATTAATTTGGAGACTCTTCAAAAAAAAATGGATTGAACAGTTCAATGAAAATGTTGTAAAGATTTATATAATTATTATTTTTTACAGATCAAATAATTTTAATTTTTAGCTTTTTTTTAGCTTTAAAAATCGTTAAAAAATACAAGCAACCTAATATGACCTCTATTAATGTAAAACCCGAACCATGTAAACCTGAAACCATGCAGTGTTTTATGTTTTTTTTTGCATATTTTGATTTTTAATATCGGTTTAATTTTTCATAAATTAAGGTATTTTCAATAACCTTTTCGTTTTGTTTTAAAAAAGCAACACGTACAAGCAGTACAAGAAATTGATAAGCTAAAAGAAAAATTTCAAATGTCGGATACACATTGCTTTACATGAGTACAGACACTCGGAAACATTATATAAAAGTAATGTAAATTATTTTGAAGACAGATAAAATGTAACAGGATAATAGGAAAATATAACAAAATAAATCATTTCTATCTGAAAGCATTGACAGCTTGGACCCAAAATGCTGCACGCGTTTCACGAATAAAATCGTTTTTCAACTATTCTCATTGCTAGTGCCAAGGACTTGCAGGCTCATCAAGTAAAACTATTCTACTCTTCATTATAAACAAACACTGTTAATCGATGTTTAATTTAAACCCCATAACGTAACCAATGTGTTCTACAGGCGTATTTACCAATGTTAATCGATATGCAATAAACTGATGCAAAATCTAACCGAGTGGAAGTAATTATGTTTCACGTGTCAAGCTGCTTTCCTATCTGCCGAATGTCGCTGTATCGTATTTGGCAACCCGTTGTTTGATCAGTAAAGCGATCGTGATTGTGTTTGTCCTGTATTTTTCAACGTTTTTTTATTTATTCCATTTGACCTGTCATTCGAAATTAGTTCGTGTTTTTTGTTTGCCACTATCGTTTCTGGTCCGACATCAAACGTGCCAAATGCCACGCATCCCAATCACGGAATTGAAACGGAAAAATCTCCCACTTTTTGCGTAAAAAATGGCGATCGTTAGTGAATCAAGCAGCAACAAAAAAAAAACGCACACACAGGAAGAGGAACACTTACAGTGCGGAGTAAAACCACTCGCAAATATTAGCTCATTAGCGAAATGTTCAATCGGTTACGTAAGCTTCAATTTCCATTTTCCAAAAAACCCTTTTCCACCCTGCAAAACAGTTTCCACCGGTTTGAGCAGGGTCGAACGGTGTAGTTGTCGCACAAGCGGCCCGTATGCTTTAGTGGGATGGCAAATTTAAAAGCATCACAAAACGAGAACAAAGTACAATTGTGAAGGGAATAAAAACAAAAAATTATTTACACAACCAGCGAGCCAGCGCGACGAGGACCGAGCAGGACCTTTTGCGCCACCGTCGTCGTCGTCGTGCCCCCACGGGTGTCGAAAAGGGACGTGATTTTGTCTCCCACCGGGTGCACCCAGCGCGATCGGGACCGGTTTTCCGCCGTATGTATAAATGAGTAGATGTAAGCGGCCCACCGCTTGGGCGCGTTCAGAAATGCATAAATTATCGCCAAAAAAAATCTTTGCCTCTCTTACGTCGTTGTCATCATCGGCGTAGTCCGTGTCGTACTCGTCGCCAGCGTCGTCAGATGTCCTCCGTTTGTCTATTCTGCCTATACTCTTTGTGCTTTGCTCCGTTTCCTTTTTATTTTTGCCTTTCCTTCCCTAGCGATACCGTTGCGACCTCCCCTGTTTCCCCAGTCGTCAATATCCCTCGCTCCCAGCCTGACGCCCTTGCGCGGCCGGGAGGCGTGCTTTAAGTCGCCGCTATCAAAACGCGCGCGATGGAGCACGTGAAGGGAAAAACGTTTAGGATTAAATATTCAGCGTCAGCGTATAGTCAGATTCAGACCTTTAAAGTAATACCGTGGCACACATAAGTACGCCACATCACAGCAACGGTTCAAGTGAGGTTATACGATTGCCAAGAAATCGGTACAGAAGTTTTGGGCTTAAAATTTTTAACAGATTCACCGGTGCTTGTGAATCGTTCATAGTTGTGTAAGTGGCCAACACGTGTGTGTGGGGGAGGACTATTTTATTAAGCATTTTATCTTGCCTTGGAAACATTTTGGGCGGATGTCGCCTTTTGTTGGAAGAATCGGAGAGCGTATTTATCAATATTGTGTAGTGAATTTTGTAACATGCGGTGTGAGGACTCCAAACATCAATCTCACTTTATATTTTAAGGCTTTATATGAAATTAAGAAAGTTACGCCGTAGTGAGAACTGTTCAACAACATGGTATCAATAAGTCTAATAAACAGTGTCTAATAAGTCTAAGGTCCCACATGACCAAGCAAGTAATTAAGCCAAAAAGAAGTAGCGGTTATCCAGAACCGTTTTTGGGGGATAATTGTGTCAGTGTAAGGTGAAATATATTGGGGCGGTCCGGTGGCCGAGGAGATAACGGCATCGATCTTCACACGGCAGGACCGGGGTTCAAATCCCTTCCAGAACCGCCTCCCCGTACGAACACGGCTTGCCAATTCAGTCCTGAAAATGCAGATTCAGTCTGGATGAGATTCGATCCCAACATCAGCCGTGTGGAAATTGGCTTACGCCTCCGTTACCAGCCAACTTTGAGCAGTACAGAAAACAGAGACAAAAATGGAACATTAAAGAAGTTTTTTAGACACAACGAGAACTCGATAATAATTTGAACTGAATGAGCATGATCAAACTCATACTAAACGTGAGAAATATCTTATCTTCTTTTTCTTCTTGCTTGGCACTACAACATCTAGAGTCTACTATTTCTAATGCCAGCACTCGGCTTGCCATTTCTTGCTTTCTGTTACTTTATTTTACCAGTAGCAAACTAGTCAGCGCTGCGTACGATGAGGCGGTCTGAATGGGATTTGATCCTCGGTCTTGTCCTGTGAAGACCGGCACCGTTATTGCCTCGGCCACCGGACCACCCTGAAATATTTTATCATTATCATCAGATTCTTGAACACAATTATTCCACATAATTTTCGATTATTTCTTATTATCAAGCATGTCTTCAATGGTGATTTTGTGAAACAAATATCTCTTGTAGTAATGAAGAATACGTTAGATTTATTTATGAAAAATCTGAAGCTGATTCTTGACGTGATAAAATGAGTGAGAAATTCCTGAATGAAACTAGCATGAAACAGCTTACTTTGTATTTTTTATGATTACTTCTATCGATTAACATGCCGTTTACCAATCTCGATTTATATTGAAATATTTATGCATATCCGGCATCTCACAGCTACAAGCCCCTCAATATAAGAGCACAAATAAGACAAATTGCATCGCCGACTAAAGCCAACAATTATTTACTACCAATCGTTGCACTCGAACAACCGACAACAATTGGCACTAATTTAATCAGTTGTCCAAGTTCAAGTTATGAATGACAACTCGGGTGTGTATGTGTGCGTTGTTCTACACAGTACAATTGAAGCATTACACCTAATTAGTGTGGTTGTTGTAACGCTCAACACTAATCAATTTAAAAGTGTTCAGCGTCTAATTCACTTGACTTAATTAGAAGCGGCCAAGAGATTACTTTGTCCGTCGAACGTCAACTCCATCGTAACCCGGCAGACAATGCCCGCACATCTCGGGCCCGCCACCGTTGGCCGTTCGGCCATGAATGACAAATTATTATGATAAATGGCAACTCCCGGCCACAAAGTCCACTGCCAATTGCATTTGGAACGGAATCAAATTGTGCTCACTAGCTGGCAGCTTGCCCTCTGGTGGTACTGCTGCTGCTGCTGATGCTATGAAATAACCATCAACTAAAGGAAGCGTACACACATACGATGTTAACGACAACATTGGACAAACATTTTAAGACAGCACAAGCTTCGAGCCCGCTGCGATCGATAATGTGAGCCATGTTGAAAAGGCTCGAGAGGCGGAGGAGGGAAAGAGGACTGAAGGGGGGTGTGTTTTTATGGGGTGAACTTTCCTAAGTAGCGGTTCCGCAGTAGTAATAAACGAACGACTAGCAGCAGCTTACGGTGCAGGGTTTATGATTGGACAAAACCGTTCGCAATAATCACCATTCCCATCCCCCGTAACACTGCTGACGGCACAAGCGTTCTGTCAGGGACGTAAAAATAACGGACTGGTTGTTACCAACTTTACAAAGCCTATGTTAAACTCCTGTCCAATACACTCCCCATCGCAAAAGGGTGTCTCTCAGTAACGCGCTGGTACTCCATTTTCTATTGACTTTCCGGGCGCTGCCACTGTCACTGTCCCGAGAGTTCCAGTAGATTGAGCTCACCAATACAGGCACAACTTAAATGCGGACTGTCCCCAACTCCAGGCTTAGCGATGGAGGCGAATTCAAAGGATTTCGCTTTGTGCAGGACATACTTCACTGCACGGGCGCAGGCAAACATTAAGCTGGGAAATGTTGCATTTTAGGAACAGGGTAATTATTTGCTCCCAAGGAATATGTGTGCTGTGTGCTGTTGTGAGGTGAGAGAATATTGATCATCATCAGCAACGGGGGCACTCGAAAGCTCGCCCCACAAGAGCGCGCGCTAACCCATTGTTTGCTGGAGCAGGAAGTGCAGGTGCGCATGTCCGGAACGCACACAGGACACAGCGACAACGATGACACATTCGTCGTTCTTCACTTGGGCTGAAACCGTTGGCCACCTATACACCGGCACCGGAAGGAAGGATTCCCGAGCACTGGGCAGAAGGGCGGAGGAGTTGCGGCGTGTAAATCAAGCGAGCGAAACGGAAATCGTGAATCGGAAATGGAAATGTTCGCTCGTTTGCGAAGCGACACGGAAAACTGGCCGTATTAATTATGTGCTGGTGCCATCTTTTACGATCACCGCACCACAACCACCTTGTCTCTGTAGCAGCTTCTGTTGCTGTTGTTGTATTAATGTCCTTTCGTACACACAGTGTTGGAATTTGCATAACGCAATCAAGTCACAAATTAAAAGCGGCCTGCGAAGTGGATTTATGCGTTTCGGGAATGTTGTTTCCACAAATATATGCATTAAAATATTATTGATACTGGTTGGTTTTACTGGTACAATTGAAAGGATTATAGAAGAAGATTAGAGATTTTATATTAAAGTTAAATCAAAATTCTTTAGAAGATATACGATCGGCCGTTATTGCATAGCTTTTGAAACTACCGTAACCACCATTGGATCAATCATTACCTTTAGTTTCAATTAAAGTTGCGTGGAAGTCTCGCTAAGCTGACAATTAGCGCTACTAACAATATCGAACATTGTAATTAAACTTTGCACTAGATTTGCCGTCTTTGGTTGTAATGAATTATTTATAATTCGAAATTCTTCGATGATAATATTGTTTTAAAACTTACTTTAAGTCGTGAATTAATGTTCTTTAGCAATTTGTAATTTAATATTATTTACAGTAATATACCAGCCCGAAAAATCTTAAAAAGGGCCTTAAACTAAACATTTATTTGTTTATAGTTATTTTCTAAAGAATTTTGTAAAATACTCTTTAAAATTTAAGACAGTCTGGTGGTAGAGAAGGCAACGGTGCATATTTAAGTTGTGCCTGTATTGGTGAGTTCACTCTACTAGAACTCTCGGGACAGAAGAAGAACGGTATTTATACGGCAGGAGCAGGGTTCAAATCCCATCCGGACCTTTCCCCCGTAGTGAGGTCTGACTAACCAACTATTGTAGTCTTTCTTCTTCTTCCTTGGCACTACCAACCTTGATAGGTCTTGGGCCTGCCATTTCTTGCTTTCTGTGACTTGATTTTACCTGTAGCAAAGAAGTCAGCCCTACGTAAGGGGAGGCGGTTCTGGATGGGATTTGCACGCCGATCCTGCCGTGTGAAGATCGGCGCCGCTATCGCCTCGGTCACCTGACCGCCCCATCATATAGTCTAGCAAGCCAGAAATGGCAGACATGACCTAAGAGTAACAGGTCGTTAGGCCAATGAAGAAGCAGACTCTTAAAAAAAAGCAGCATTTGACAACAGGACATCTTTACTATCCGAGTTTGAAACTACTGCTTTCGATACAGATAAAATCTATATATTCATCCGAAGAAATGGTAAAAGCATCAGCAATTCCTTAAATGTCTTGTCTTACGGTCAGGCCGTTCCAAACGTATCATTACACTAGAATTGAAAATATTGAGAAAGGCAAACATTCGTTAAAATATAATAATAACAAGCATGTTTGTTTAATAGCTCTAAGATTGAATACAAGAAAAACTAAATCGATTCTTTGAGCATTGCCGTCTTAGCCGTTACACTTAGGGTGGTATAAGGTCATCTCATTTTAGTGTCCGTCACTGTATTTATCTATCTAAAATAATAAGTCTTTCCGATTCAAATTTTTAGAATGAGTGGCCCTAACAAGTCAGCACAGCATAGATAAACACCAACAGTATTAATAGTTTCCGATGAATTTAATTAATTTTATTTTTTTTACTAAAAACAACAATTGAATCAAAAACAACTAAACCATTGAAACTAATTCGATATAACGCTTTGCACAACTGTGATGGCAATTAAAATATTCTAAACCATTGACAAATAAAGACATTCATATCCATTTAGTACTATCGATTAACGCTACCCCGATCTTATTAAATTATGCTCTTACCACAATGAAGGTAGGATACACGATAAAAAAAAACATTGTTTAGAATTAAAGCAAAAAAAGCTGGCTCGCATCTCACAGTGGAAAAACTAACCCTGAATTTACTCTACTAAACCTGTTGCCAGACCAAACATCGATTGCCAGAATTTATTAAACATTTATCATTCATTCATCATTCAGAGTGAGCATTTATTGAGGGTTTTGCGGTTTAAACCATGCAACCGCCCAATACAGTGTACAGCATGCTGACTGACCCACATCATTCATCTTCCATCCCTTGCAACCAACCCCCTATCGCCTCCTCCGCCCAACCGCGCCTGTTTCAGCTAAGGTGGGTTAGATAAGTGTTAAAACGATTGTGCATAAAATAACACGTCTTTAGTTTGTGCTGCACGTCAGCTATAGCTGAATGTAAATTAAAAACGTCTTCAATTAATTGGAGATAATTTTTAACCAACCCACAACTGTTAAGGATATTTAACAACTGATCATCTCATCGTAAATGGTATGCTTCTAGGAAAAATTATATTGATTATTTGTTGGAACTATTTTAAAACCAGGAAAGACAAATAAGACGACGAATAAAATACTAGAATTCTATCGTCATTTATATTAAATCTACTGATTTTAAAACTACCAATTTAAAAATGTTTTCATAGCTGTATAATTTACTGTTCTGATTCTACAAATTATAAAAATAAGCAAGAAACCTCAAACTGGTTGCTGCGCAAAACGTGTTCGGGTAGCCAAAGTGGCACTATTAAAATCACATAAGTAAGTTAAGTGTTGAAACATACTATGTTTGATACAGATCAATAAATAGACACACTTTACTCATGTCACCAGCCCATTTGCTCCCGGCTGCCATGACCCTTTATGCGTACACCCTTTTTCCCCCGGCACGTGTGTTTACTTAAAGTAAATTGAGCTATGCACACGAGCAAAGTAAATAGGAATAAAGCTGGTGAATGTTTGATCATTAAAAAAAAGTACTTGCTCCATCCATTAACCATTGATACACCGCTGTTTTATTGTGCTATCTCGAATCATACGAACAAATTGGTTTTAAACGGTGTTTTCGTTTCGAAAGGGGAAACCTTTACCCGACTCTAGCCGCAATTTAACTGGAAATAGCCGCTTGAATGTATCACATTTATTTAAAAAAGAATATAATGCATGAGTGATGTATAAATATAACATATACAACACATAAATACAACATAACTTTTGTAACGCATTACACGATTTTTTTAAATAAATTTACGATATGTATGTTCGCGTCATGACAACAATTTTGAGCCATTATTTTATTAAAAAATTCAAATTTGCATTAGTGGGATTTAGGTATTAATTAATCAATTTCGATTTGAAGTTTTGTTTTAAGACATAACGAAAGATTTTTTACAATGTATTACTTTTTTTGGGGAAAAAAACAAAATTGGGACAAATAAATTCTTTAAAACACTTTGTTTTATTGGAAGAGAGGGCTTATCATACTCCTTATTCGAATAATTTGAAATAGCAACCCTCTTTGTAATAAATCTGGGCAGTGCAATAAATAGCAATAGAGAAGGTCTCAAATACCTGCGGCAAAATGCGTCTGCCTATTAAGCCATCTTTTTTCACTATATATCCATGGATCAATTACGATATCTGTTGAAAAAACCGTATAAACTCTGCATGAAACTTTATCATAATTTAATGACTTTTTTTAATTTTTGTGGAAAAGCCTGGTCTTGTTGCTCACTTAAGGACTTTAATTAAATTAAATAGATTCTATTCTTGAGCTTTCTGTGTGAACTGGTAGCTTTCAGTTTGCCTTTTTGTCCTTGCTACAATGCAAAGCATAAGCCGTCGGTAGTGTCCTTGCTTCGTTTAGTCCGTCCGTTTGCCGAAAATTATTCACAAATCTCACAACAATCTTGCCGAAACACTAACACATTATAAGGGTTTGAAGAATTCATTGGCAATTGAATGTTTCTCCGATGAACGTAAACACTTGAATAGTCCCAAGAATGTTAACTTAAAGTAAACCACACTAAAACTCGCTTTCAAGCACTCCACCACCAGTTTTTTGGTGATATCATAGTAGCACAATATGTTTTCCTCAAAAAAATCACTTTAATCCTGTGCTGAACAGAGTACAGTGGATCACAAACGTCACAAAAAAAAAAAACAACCATCCGTACAGCTAGTGAAACACGCACATCGAGCACACACGTCATGCGTCGGTTTGCATTCGGAGTGAAATTTAAATGAAATTCTGTCCACAACAATGCCGGAGTCCGGAAACGTCAAATCCGATCCGCGCCAAACCGTCAGCTCAGCTCGCATCGATCGATCGGCCAGTCGGAACTAATACACCTATACACGCGCCTGCTGTGTAGAGAGAGGACAGGTGAGTAGGAGTCGAGGCTGTGGAGCTCTGGGGGACTTCGTACTACAATAGAAGGATACGCACGCGCACCAGGCACTGATTGTGTTGTAGCGCTTTCGGGCGAGGATGCAAATATTTTTAGCATTCGCAATTTGGCTCGCTTTCTTTGCTTCACACCACTGTCACGGCTTAGATTTGCGGCGAGTCACTAATGAATTGATACATAGCTAACACAAATACGCACTCGTCGCGTGCGTAACACACGTACCTGGTTTAATTATCACTGGAACTAGGCTTTTCCAAACCGAACAGCGTTTTTCGATAGAAAACTGAAAACACTGCACGACGCGTAGTCACAGAGAGCAACACCAAACGCGACACCGAATTCCGATACTGATCGTAAGATTCGTTACTGTCAACAAACCACCAGCATCCATATTTGATAGTGTTCCCACTAAGCTAGGTGCGATGTTGTCGTCTGCACCATACGCATCTTAGCCGCGTATGTTCACCGCCTTCAGACGATCAGGAGATTTGGGGCAATGAACAAAAAAACACACACACACACACACACGCGAACAATTCGTGTGCGAGTGACAAGATGAAATCCGTGCGACGACAAAAGCAATCCCCGAAACTTCAATCCAAACGCGATAACACGATTGTTGCAACTGAATGTAATTTTCCGCGTTTGTATGAGGCGTACCGCAGCGCAGTAGCAGCCCAACACAACACAAAAACACAACACAACCAACGGGGAAGGATGGCGGTAAAGCTAGGTGCAGGATAGCGAGAGGCGAGGGCGCAGAAGAATCCCGGCAGGACATTCACACAACCAGACGGCAAAGAACAAAACACATCGAGCGGGGTGGCGGAGGAACACCATTTCTAAATGGGCTGGAGGGGTGAAGAATTGAACCGAACGATTGGTCGGAAAAACGGTACCGGGAGAAACAGTGGGATGAGAGAGAGAGAGACAGCGAACAAACGAAGAGAGAAAACTATTTCCTTCCAGGGTTTAGGCTGGAAGGATGACGAGTCCTGGCGGGGGTAGAGGACGGGTGGAGCTTGAAGTTGGAAAAGGACGAAATACTCTTCTAAAAATATATTGTCCTTCCTCCTCACCAACCTCCACTTCTAGTAACAACCCCTAGCAAAACACTTCATTCTCCAAAGTGACGCACCAGGACTACAATAGATCGTGGAACTAAACGTGGAACGGATTGAACGCTTCGGCTGGAATTAAACGTGGATCCAAAAACGGGTTAAAGGAACGGTGCGTGTCCCGAAAAAGGATACAAGAGAATAGTTTTCTCCTCCCCTTACCCACCCCTTCGCTTTCGAAACAATGGGTGCAAGCGAGAGGTCGAATTGGAGTCCTCTTGCACCCCTTTTTATTAGTTGGCAAGCGGCAACAATCAAAGAGGAGCAGTCCAGAACCACCTCCTAAGTATGTGTGTGTGTGTCGGGGGTGTTTTATTTTCCACCTGATTTTCCACGATTCACTGCCGCTGCCACCGTACCCTACCCTGCTGTGTCGCATGCAAAACAGGTTTGAGGCAGGAAATATTTATAAGTAGGCGTTGCCAAAGGACCAACCAGACTGTTGTGAGGCGTTGTCGCTAGCCGTACTGCTCTAACTGCTTGCGAGAGAAAGAGAATGAAGGATAGAGCAGATAGGCAGTAAAACCAACCCTTCGCTCTTACGAACAAAGGTACAAAGGGTGAGAGTGAGAGAGAAAGAGAGTCGGAGAAGGGTTTGGTTATGGATTTTCCCTCCTGTGTACGCATGCGCCACACGAAAGGATACGACCGCACCTCGACGACACCAACTCGTCCCCGTATCCCGACGAGCTTCCCAAACACACACACACACCTTGACACCTCCCTACCAGCAACCTGCTCACTGTTGAGCGCGATGGCGCCAGCGAACCCACTTTTTGTGTGTGTCGCGTTTCGGTACATCCTTGCCGGAGGTTCGATCGCGCGAATCGCCGTCAAACGTCAAACGGACGTTCGGCGCAAACACTGATGGGCACGGAAATGGAATGCCCCAAACAAAAAAAAAACAAAAACACGGGACAGACATCGGAGGCCAAGCGCGGCGGTACAAATAAAACGATACACACCCGGAACACCCTGGAATATCTCGGGAAACACAACCGGACAGCGTGGCGGAAACAGAGGGGTGGACACACTCCGGAAGCGGAGTACAAAATCTGTTCGATTCCCGGCTTCACATCACACAATATCAATGGCACCGGGAGAGCCCGGCTGTGCAGTCGGGCGCAGGAAAAAGTGGAAATGAAATGAGATGACAAAATGATTGGTCCGAATGCATATTTCAAATCTTATGCTAATGAAAAATAAAATCGTGAAATCTATCCCGAACCCCCTCCCTTCCCTGTCGGATGCCATTATGGGTGCCCAATCGTCTCTATTGCGAAATCGGCCAACGAAAACCAGGCAACCCCAAGATCGGGGTGATTCCGGCACATAACAAACAAAAAATGGTTTCCATGCTGTTGAAAATGAAGCGAACGAGTGAAAATTGGATCCGACCATCGCTCCGTCACAGATGACCGGTAAACCTGCTTCAAACCGGAGTTTCGCAACCTCAGATCACCACAGAATTGGACCGTTTGTTTGAAGAACGTTGTCGAACATCGAACAATTATTTTCGCCCAGATCTGTACCTTTTTTCCGACGGCTAAGGGTCTAAGGGTCTTCTGTCCTGCATGTCTATCCTCGGTTCGGAATTGGAGCTCTTGGTGAATGGCGAACGGGAATTCCATTGAACCGTTTAGTGGAGCGGCAAATGCCGACGGGATGGCTGAGAACAGGGGAAATGAGATGAATCCGAGAATGGGTTTCCTTCATGGTAAATTAAAAACTATCCAAAGAACGTTTGGGTCCTTTTTACGTTAAATGCTGATTTTTTTTTGGTGAAGAATAGCGCAAGAGTTTTAATTCAAAATAAACTTTGGATAAACTCCAATTTAAGGTACATTTGAAACCGATTTAATACTTTTAAGTATATTTTTAGGATTTACCATGATACTACCGGGAAGAAATTGTGTGTCTTTACCGGGCTTTTGATTTTGAAATTTTCAAATCATTTATCAACAAAATTTTCATTCAACAAATCAACAAAAAAGCCATCTTTGGAAATCTTTTTCGCAAAAATAAAGACCCAAAATGCTGAAGAACCGTCAAACGAAAGGAAGACGAAACCTGTAAGGACCCGTCAGACTAGAAACCGTTTTTCAGCATCGTAAATTTTCATATTTCATGCCCCGGCCACCGGAGAGAGACAGAGCGAAAGTGAGGTCGGTGGTCGACGCTTGCGGTTAAACGGTTGATGACACCCGACACCGATATGCTTTAGATGATAGTTTGGCCCTTTTTTTTCGTCATCATACCACTAAACATCGTCCTCCTGCAAAACTCCAAACCGGATGGAGTTGGAGTACGGGAAAATCTTGCCTACGGACCAACAAAAAAAAAAAAAACGAGCGCCAAACGACAACAAACCTTTGCATCTCGTGGTTGGTGGTCATGTGCACGGCAGAGAAAACACGTGTCTCGTGTTAGAATCTAGCTAGCTAGCCGTGTGCGTGAACTGAGCGCGCTGGTGCAGATGTAAAAGGCAAACTCACGAACCACAAGGGCGTCTGGCTCTAGGCAAGGAAGAAAAGCTAAGCTACGACGAGAAGCTGATTCGAAGGTTCGTCGGAGTTTCTGGAGTCGTATTGGAAGTTTTGGCAACAAAGTTTGATGGAATACATCGTCTATGATGCTCAGATTTTTTTTTTCTGATGTCCTTCTGATGATAAACAAAAGATGTCTGTTCAGTAAAACTACACAAACTTATAATAAATTGTTTGTTCCGTGTAGCTCATTACCATGCTAACACGTCATATGCAAGGATATTCTTATCACAGCCCCTATAATAAATAATCGAACGAACATTATCACCACCTTTTCCTCAACTCCCGTGGAAACGGGTTGATTAGTTCTCCCCCCGCCCTTCCCTGCTTACTTACCTCCAGAAAAGGGGTCACCACCACACCACACTACCGACGCTTCTAATTCAACGCTTTCCGTTGGCCCCGACAAATCCGTACCACGGCACGTGAAGAAAGTTGTTCCATCACAGATAATGTTCGATCATTTGCCGTGTGTCTTAGCGCCGATAAGGCCGCAAGCATCACTCAACTGGGAAATTACCGCCGCACAACCAGAACCGCTCTCTATGAAATTTGCCTGAATTTTTAATCGACCATATTGCCAAACAAGCACACTTTCCTTCGGTCGACGAGATTTCGTTCGTGGGAACGATACTGCCGTCGTCGTCGTCGTCGTCGCCTTCTTGCGACGATTGTTGTTATACTCACTCACCGATCTCTATCTACCCGTCGGTGATACACTAGAGACACTGACAATTTTGCCTTGTGTTTTGCGACAATACGGGAAACTTCTGGAAGTGGTAGTCAATTCGCGAAACACTTTTAAACCATACTATCCACCATGCAATAAAAACCGCCGTTCACGATTATTTCACTATGTCCCGTTTCTTCCGCGGCTACAACGACCACTTTTTCTTTCTTTAACGACGGGTGTCAGTCTACTACTGTCAGTACCAATGCACTGAGGTAGTGGTAGGACACTTTACAACAGCGGGAATACAGGTTGGTGCAAACGGCAACCAAAAGCTCGTTCAGATTTATCGATTTTGTGCTCTTTTTCCTCTGCATTAGAATGTCAGGTGAAAAGTCCGTCGGCGGGGGTGCCTCGTATTGGTAGGCCTATGTGGCCTCATTTGACTTACACGCGGTACTTAGGCGGCAGGCACGTTCGCAACACATGAATCGCAGCACACAGTCAGTGCTCACTCCTTCTCCTGTACTGCAAGATGTCCTTATTTCCCCTCTTTGAGCAATGGCGTACACTCTATCGGTGTGCTATTACTTCCCCTCCGAGATGTCAATGTATTGGTGTTGGCGTTGCCGTAACGTACAGTGATGTTCGAACCGAGTGCTACATCAGTAGAAAGTTTCGGGACACGATTTTCTAAATAATCAGGCACTTCCTTCACTACAAGATGCTGGCCTGTTGCAGAAGGCCTCGATACCACTCACGATATGACGCCGTCCAAAAATACTTTTCTGACCAGCTAACTGGCGTCCGGTTAGTCTAATTCGATGGTGAGATCACCATATAGCTGCTAGAGCTAGTCATTGTAGGCTCCTCCATTATCCTTCCCCACGTACGGGGAAAATCCTTCCAAAACATCTTCCCCTCGAACGTAGGAAGGTTTCGTCAGATTTGGTCAGATTTCAGGTGTCCTTTGGATTCCATGGATTTGTCCGTCTAGACAGGTGTTTCGAATAGGGTAGTTTCCTCAGGCTATAATTTCTGGGTTGGTAGCCAGCACTGTTGTGCGTATGTCAAGATTCATGTTGTTGTCTATATACCCGTTTCACCTAAGATAGGTGAGTTTTACGTTCATCAATGTTTTCAGAAGGACATTTAGTAGCTGGACAAGGCTTTGGACACAACACAAAATAAATTGCTTAGAATTCTATATATTTTTTCAAATGAATATTCTGTTTTACGATTATCTTAAACACTATTGAAGGTTTATCGCTTACTGTTAAGAAAGTTTCAACATCTGCCTTCCTTTACACAGTGTCTAGCGTTGTAATCAGTGAGAGCGACTGGTGACAAATCAACTCAATTCAATTATACCTTTTAAAGTAAAGAAAAAAATCCAATTTATGTTAAGACCTGTCCATCAAAGAGGTAAAAACTTACTGAACTCTGCTAATATTCAGCCTGCCTGCCACAATTACTTGTGATCTACTGATACATCCGCACTAGCGGATATCATCTGCTGTATAACATTGGTAGAAAATATATTCCTACGATTGGTTTGTTGGTAGTTTGATAATGATTTGCTGTACAAATATCGCACTGCACTGCACTGCCTGTTGTTTCACCTTTTGTTTGCGCACTGCCAGGAGGAAAATCAAGGAGCTACTAAAACTGTCCCTCCCTGTTCCTTATTCCCTAGGTAAATCGATTGCCAACATAACTTTTAACGAACCTTTCATAATCCCTACTGCAAATGCAAATTACCTTTCTACTCATCGTCTTCGGTTGCCTTCTTTTGTTTCGATTTTTTGCTCTTTTTTACCGATGCTGGTGCCTCCATGCTTTCCTCCAGTACGCTTTCCTCGGCAGGCTGTTCCGAGTCACCCTTGTTCTTCTTCTTTTTCTTCTTCTTGGCGGATCCTTCTCCCAATTCGGGCTCTTCGGTAGCTGGGGGGGCTTCCTCTACAGCAGCTTCCTGTATGGTGAATGATGAAAATAGAGCAATTTAGGACGTTTTCCAAGCAGCACCGAAGCAAAGTCACACTTACCTCTTGCTGTACCTTCTTCTTCTTCGGCGAGGGTGCACTTGCGGATTCTTCTTCTGCCTTTACCTTCTTGGAGCTGGTGGACGGTAACGTGCTGTCAGTAGCGACCTTGAACGTTTTCACCTCGCTGACGGCGTGGAATTTCTGTAGCTTAGCCTTCGCCTTCACGCCCGATAACCTCGTGCTGTTGCCTTGCTCCAGCATGCGCAATCTGGTTTCTAGCTTCGCGCGGTGATCAATACCCAGCTGCATCGTTACATCGTCACCGAACGCATCGACACGTGTGGCCAGTGAGGCCTTTGCTGCTAGCGATCGCGAAATGCGTCCCTTGTTTTTGATACTAGCCGAACCGACCATGGCGGCGTGATAGATTAGACCGTACTTCGGTGTGTCTTTCTTCGTTTTCAGTGCACGGAACAGTGCCTTTTCCGAACCTGTGTAGTGGATGAGAAAGATTGCATATAGTACTGCTTTGGGCAAAAAGAATAAATACCTTTCACTCACCCAAAATCTGTAGCGTTGAAGCGGGATGCTTCGCCAGATTGACCAGAGAACCAGAGTGAGCGATTAATCTGGCACCAACCGTTTCTCCGACCAGCACAGTCAAATTCGGAGCCATGGCCATCATGCGCGCCTTCAGATAGTCGCTCAAATGTGTACGATACTCATTGATCGAGATGATCTCATCGCAAAGGCTTTGAATGTTCGTGATGTCTTCCTCCGAAATTTCCGTACCTGCGAGATGCAAAAAGGAAGCCTCATAATAGCACGCTTACTCTCAGCTAAATAAGCTGCAAAACCTATTACTCACCCATCGAAATTTCAGCAGCTTCCTTCGCCTTCTGCTCAAGCTCTTCCATCAAAATGTCGGACAAGTCCGTGTCGGCCATGTTATCCCTCGTGCCGACCAATTTGATAACCTTCACGTACGCTATGTTGTCGGTCAGAATCTTTCCCAACTCGGGAAAATGCCAGCCGTACCTGTTGTAGTACAAATGTGGGGTTGAAAACCGAGATATCTTTTGTGTGATAATATTGCCGATCACTTACCATTCTCGCACTCGCATCATGTAGTTGTTGAGCTCCTTGTCCAGATCGTCTAACAAAGTCTGTGCCTGCACGATCATCGTATCGATCTTGTCCGGTGAGAACTTAAGCTTGTAGCGGGAAAGCGAATGGGCCAAACCGAGCGACATGGCCGTCATCTCCTTCTTCGGCAAACCGGACAGCAAGCTTTCAGATTGCGTTCGAATGCAACGCATCAGCTCCAACACCGACGTGTTTGCCACACACTGTAGCGAAAGCTTATCCTTGATCGCGTTACCGAGCTTGGCATCGGCCACGAGCAGCTGATTTTGTACATCGTCGTCCACCAGCTTCTTCAATGCCTTTTTCAGCGATTTCGACAATTTGCCCTCGACAGCGGCAGTGGCAGCCGAAAGTGCTTCGGTTGTATCGGCAAACTTTTCAAAATGCTTCAACTTAACGCTGTGAGAGGATGGAAAGATACGCATTAGTGGGTGGCCCATTCCTATCGGTATTGTTTAAGGTAAACAGCCACCAAACGGTATGATGTGCATGAAAGCAAAATTTATGTATCTGTTAGCTTGTAGGGCATAATGTGAAATTTCATGCTGGGGGTTAATATTAGACGCGAAAAAAAATTCCACCATTCACTTTAGATGGCCGAATGGAACTATGCGTCTGACTGTAGTGACTGTACCGTCTGCCTGCCTACAAACAAGATCGTATTGTAATGGCAACTTACATCTTGCTCGCCTTTTCCGGAGTTTCAAATTCCAGATACAGGTTGTCGATCTCTTTAAATTTGTTGTCGTCCAGCAGCTAAACAAATGGGAAAACAAATTCTACTTCAGCTATATAACCTCAACATACGTTTGCATCGAATGCTTTCCGGCAATGCTATCAACAGCAAGCACGCTGCCACCGGATGATTTGACCGGTTCAAGGGCTAAATATAAATCTTACCTTAAATATGGCATAACCTGCCGGTGTTTCGTAAAGTATAAACATGATGCTATACTTTTAAGCCCTCACCGATGTGTTGAAATTGTTTTATTCTTGAAATTTACAATCTTTGGTCAGATTACAACGCGCTTTGCTTCGGAACTCCACAAATAATTCAACAACGTGCTTTCTGCGTGACAGCCGAAGGCCGCATCGAAATGACAGCTGCTTTATCGATGTGTTTATAGCTAGCGATCCATGGCTCACAGCTCATGCCTGACAAAATTATATTTTTTCAAATTATTATTTTTAAACGATCAGAAGTATCCACGACACATCCCGTTTGAGTTGATTATCTCGAAAATTTAGAAATCCTTCTCCAACTATGAAGAAAATAGTCTAATAGTTCTCACGAGAGCAGAATCGTAGTTGTCACCTGTCAGACTAGAAAAACACAACATTGGGTAACCAACAGCTGTCAACAAAATAAGGATTTTTCGTTCGGCCAATCGCTTTTGTGCTGGTAGAAAATTTAATCGCCGTAAACGATTGCTCGGAACAATAGCAATGTTGCGCTTGTTCGCTAACACCATGGTAAGTTCGCTCGATAATCATTCTAGCCTGTGGGCTTGCATGCCGGCAAGCGGTGGCTTTTGTTTTGAAGACGGCAGCACCAGCATTACATAAGTTTCCTTGCTCTTTTTGTAGCGACTCGCGGCCACCCGGCCACTGAGCACGTCCTCGGTGAAGATGAGCGACAACTTGTTCGTGCATCGCGATACGCCCGAGGACAATCCGAGCATTCCGTTTGAGTTTACCTCAGAGAATCAGAAGGTATGTTGGGTGTAAACAATGCACATCCATGTACACCGGAGACGTCGAACTCTTCCCAATGATTGCTCTTGCTTTGGTGTGTTACAGCGTGCCGAAGCTATTCTGAATATCTATCCGGAGGGACACAAGCGGGGTGCCATGATTCCCTTGCTGGATCTGGCCCAGCGACAGCACGGCTGGTTGCCGCTCTCGGCCATGCACAAGGTTGCCGATATTCTGGGTCTGCCGCATATGCGCGTGTATGAAGTAGCCACATTCTACACCATGTTTATGCGAAAACCCACCGGAAAGTATCACATCCAGGTGTGCACTACCACCCCGTGCTGGTTGATGGGATCCGATGAAGTGCTGGAATGTTGCAAGGTAGAAGCGAACTAGAAGCAAACTTTGTTTGAACAATTACTTCATACCTATTTGTTTACCGTTTTAGAAAAACCTGGGCATCGGCGTCGGAGAAACCACCAAGGATGGTAAATTTACAATTTCCGAAGTGGAATGTCTAGGTGCGTGCGTGAATGCTCCCATGTTGGCCGTTAACGATGATTACTACGTAAGTGAAGGGAATAAATGAGTGGGTGTGTGAGGGAAAAATGTTGTAAAACACCTTTTCTTTTCGCAGGAGGATTTAAGTGTAGCTGATACAGAAGAAATTTTGAATAGTCTCAAGCAGGGACAGCAGCCTCGCCCTGGACCACGCAATGGACGGTTTGCATCCGAGCCAGTGGGTCAACTAACTTCTCTTACCGAAGAACCGAAGGGCCCCGGTTTTGGGCTGCAAGCAGGGCTGTAGGTTCGCTCCAAATGTCATTCTGTCGCGTCCTAGTTGAAGGAATAAAAATCGCAAAAATCTATCGTGGCTGTAACTAATTTCTAGCAGACGTTCTTCGGTGATGCATAACGGCTAGGTGTTAACTCATCTGGAAAGGCCGCCCACGTAGGAACTTTCAATACATTTTCCATTCATTTATTATCATAACAAAATCTTTCAGCATTTTATTCCGACGATTTGCGTTTACAAACATGGCATTGACCTGGTTAATTGGTCCAGCCAAAATCATCCCCTATTTCTCAACACCGTATTGCAACCCCCAATCACCGATTACACGCACACACCCTTGCCAGGTGCTTGCTGACGACGTAAACAAACATGCGCTGTCAAAATCGCTACACAGCAGCAGTACACGAACGGAAGATGTCAAAGTGAGATCCAACTTTTTTTTGTTACGTTCCGTTTGTTTGCATCGAAAAGAGAAATCTAATCCCGGGGAGCCAATTATTTCGGGTCGCCGTTTGCCAAGATTCCGCAACACAACAAGCCAACATGGCAGGTTCCGCCTTAAGGCGTTTAATGGCCGAGTACAGGCGTAAGTAGTGGGGTGTACAGGTGACTTGGTGACCCTGCGAACGGTAGCAGACTGCGACTTGCTAATGCAGCCCGGAACTGCACTCTACCTACAATCGGGTGGTCCTCCAATGTCTACATCCGATCGAACTTTGTTGTCTCAATTTCAGAACTCACCCTAAACCCGCCGGAAGGTATCATCGCTGGTCCGATCAGTGAGGAGAACTTTTTCGAATGGGAAGCACTAATTACGTGAGTATTCGGGATTTCACTACCTGTTGGTCAAAGTTCAAAGTCACGGCAGCGCTTGTCAATTATCGTTTTCAGCGGCCCGGAAGGTACCTGCTTTGAGGGTGGAATTTTCACAGCGAAACTCGTATTTCCACCCGACTATCCGCTCAGTCCACCGAAGATGAAGTTTACGTGTGAAATGTTCCACCCAAACAGTAAGCATATCCGTGGAAGGAATCAACGAAACAAATCATTATCCAGATGTGGCTCATGAAAACCGCTTTGTTTCCTATTCTAGTTTTTACTGATGGCCGTGTCTGCATATCGATCCTACATGCGCCGGGAGATGATCCGCTAGGTTGGTTGATGGAAAAGAAAAGTGCAATGAACAATCGAAATAATGGTACTTCTCCTCTCTCTCTTAGGGTATGAACTATCAGCCGAGCGCTGGAGTCCTGTACAGAGTGTGGAAAAGATTTTACTAAGTGTTGTTAGTATGTTGGCTGGTAAGTTTCTCCATTTCGTTCGTATGCTCCAAACAAATAAGTTCGGTTGTAGCATTTTACTTTAATTTTTTGTCGATCCGGATAGTTGTATCCGTTCGTCTGGCTGGCTATTCCACAGCCCGTGCCAAATGTTTCGTGCGTTAGAATCACTTCAAAATTTCCTGATTTGTGTACACAAAAATTGTCTACTGTGTACCGTATTTGCTTTTCAAAATGCTCCAAATGTCGGACGCACTATGCCGATGGTGAAAAAGCTTCCTTTGAGACCCGTCAATGTTCTGTAGCAATGCTTTGGCACACTTCAAATCCTGCAGTCTAAAGGCAACGAGCAGCATTTGCCTCAATTCTAGATCAGTCGACTGATCTGCTGATAGTAGATATTGCCCATAAAGATCATCCGGATTATGCTGCACGCATTGTAGCATCCCTTTACTCGCCAGATACACAATTATCCACGTTCGCCAACTTTCATAGTTGGTGCCATCGAAAATGAATTCTTTACGATGGGCCACTGTCGTCGGGGCAGGCATTTTGAAATTGAAAAGTGCTACAAATAAATGCTTTAATCAAATCAACAGATAATGACCTAACGTTTAAAAAAAACTCAATATGTTACCTTTTATCAGCACTAATCAGCCGGCTAAAGAAACGTTTTTTTAATGCTACGCTACGGTTGCTACGATTTTCTTGAATTGCAACATCCAACATCAACACTAATCAACACTTGCTTTGCTTGATTTGCTTCCAGAGCCAAACGACGAGTCCGGTGCGAATGTGGACGCTGCGATAATGTGGCGCGAAAACAGGGAAGAGTTTAACAAAATTGCCAGACGCATCGTGCGCAAAACGTTGGGCCTTTCATCGTAAGCTTCCCGCTAGCTAGCTAGCTTCCTACCTTACCTAGCAAAAGGTGTGCACCGTCAATCCGTCAACACGCGTGCCCGGTGTGTTGTGTCGCCCCCCCCCCCCCCCCCCCCCCCCCGGGAGAGCGTGGGAGTGGAGTATATGGGCCGGAATCGAAATTGCAATCGTGTGTAGTTGATCGTTCTTTATGTTTGTTGTTTTATGGAGTATGAGAGTAACTGGCTATGGGTGGATTAAAAAGCAAAGCAAAACATTGATTGATAAAGAAAGCTTGTGGTATCATCGTACATATGTCTGTGTGTGTGTACGGGGCGGGAGGAAATGATAATTTGTTTGATTGTTTGATCGTTTCACATATATTTTGTTTGGTTTATACGATGACTTTATACCGGGTTTGCGTTTGTCATTAATTTCCCGTAAATTTTGTTCACGGATCGTTATTCGTACTGCGGACCAAGAAGTTTACGTTCACCCCTGGTATAACCCTCCATTCCGTTTAAAGGCTAAAGGATGTTCGATTTTGTTTAGTTCGCATGTGATAATAAAACGAACAAATAAAGCTAAAAATGGTATCCTGTTAGTAGCTGTATTCGTTTCTGTGTAATGATGGTCATACATGTCATTTCAAATGCAGAGTTACAAGTGAAATCAAACTGTTATACACTATATATATCACTGTCTTGACTGCTGCCTATACTAACATATCCTAAACACTCGTCAGTAGTCTTGCGTTACTTGCTACAGATTTCGTCGAAAGCTACCAAGCTCTACCTTAAGGGGCAAACCGAATTAAAGGCCTACAGCACATTCTCCAGAAATTCCGAAACCACCAGTGGCGAATCAAGCTCTTTGGAGGCCTCGAGCGGAATGGCAGTCGAGACCCTCCAATTGTGACTCGTTTGTGAGTAAGACCAAAAGGATTTCCCTCGTCGACGAGGCCCCGAGTGGTCGCTCCTTCCACTCCTCATCGCCTCATTATCGACTTCAAGAATCGATCGATCATAACTTCGGATAACAATATAAGCAGCGATCCACAAGACCCAGCAATGTACGAGAAGCACAGTGAAACAACCAGTAGTCCTCAACATACGTGAGTTCTGAACTATTGTGGTCTCGGACGCCAATGCGCTTGCCATTTTCGTGCGACGGGCGCTTAGGATTATCTTTGGCGATGTGTACCAGCGGGGCGTCCGGAACTAGGTAGGATCAACCACAAGCTAGCTCATCTGTTTTACGGTACAGATTATCTGACGGTGGTAAAAGCCATCCGGATATTATATTTGGGGCATGTGATGGGTAAGAACAAAGCTCACAGGCTCGATCAAGCGAAGTCCGGGTCAGACCGAGACTCCTGGATCGTAGTTCTGGCTATATCCCATCGACGTGTTCAATAGAGCGACCCATCCGAACAGAAGATAAAGATGTCAGTGGCTTTAAAAAAGCGAAAGTTCTTCATCGATAGCGACTGTCAACAGAATAAGGCATACACCCATATGCTTGCCCATGAAAAGTAACAGCGAATCGTGCACACGTTCACAAGCACCTCTCTTACTAAATGTAGAATAAACGAATCGAAAGCGCGAACTCACGTGCATGGGTATGCACGCCCTCCGCCAGGAAACTCCTTTCGCTAGTGAAAGCTTTCTCAGCCAAACGTTTCGACAAAAAGGAGGGGTAAAAGAAATGTCCCCAAACTCCATACAAGTGCACACACGCGAAATCGACACATATTGTTGGACTTTCGGAAGCAACTACATATCTGCCACATACCATGAAATATGATGGCCTGCGAGAAGGTTTAAATTTTCAAATATTCTACCATTTTTTGTGTGCAGTACTATTTGAACATGCTGCAAAGCAAATCATCATCTGGCGAATGAGGCACACCACCTGTTGAGCACGACGGTTTGATCTTACAGTACATCATCTTGTTCTTCGTCCATGCTCCAAGCACTCCACCCATGCTCCCAGCAACGCCCCATGGAAGCATGATGGTGTACAATCGTGTGTGTGTGTGTGTGTGTTTTGTGCTAGCCGGGCAGCATGCAGAACACCGTTAGAATCGCACCGCAAACAGCCAGCCAGCCGTGGGGCCGTAGAACCGGGCGGGAAGAAACAAACAAACGAGCGAACAAAGGAACCAATCAAATCGAACGAACGCGCGCAACATAAACCGGCAATGCCACCCCCCCCCCCCCCCAACATCATCACCTCGTTTGGGTGTACGCCATAGCTGGGAATGGTGCGAAGGTGGCCAGCAGCAGCAGCAGCAGCAGCAGTGGGGAATGGACACTAAAATTGTGTCACGGGCTGCTTTCTTCCGATCATCTGCCCGGTCGGTACATTCGATCGCGAGTCTTCGAAGAGAAAGGTACGCAGGCAGCTGCAGTGATCACCGCCTGAAGTTTATTGGTTCGTTTGGTGTGGTTTGTTCTTTACGCGAGAAGAAGTGCTTATTTTTTGGCATAGTAAGAGGTCGGGAAACCCGTTACTTGTTTGCCATTTTTGTTTGCTTTTCTCCACAGTGCAAAACTATCGTATCGTGCTTAAACTTAAGCAGTGTTTAGGTTTCCTCTTCTATCGGGCGTACAAGTCTTTTGTGTTTTTGAATTTGAAAACTGATCACCTGACGTGATTACAGTGAGTGTGGAGTGGATTTATGTGGAACTGCAAGAATTTATCGCTTTTCTCCCTCTCTCTCTCTCTCCCTTGGACAAGCATTCTATAGGCCAGGACAAACACGGTAACGGTGGTTAATGAGATAAACCATCTTAACGGTAATTATTAGAAGAAATCGAGCAAGCATGCTCGATGAGCCATGCCATGCGCTATCAATGGAGGAGGCGGCTATGCATGTCGGTTCTTTTGCATACGAGCTGGATGCTGAAATACGGACCCGCTGGTGTTCATGCATATAATAATGAGCAATTTAAAAGCAAAAAAAAATACGATGCTTGAACGAAATTTCTTGATCATGTGCGAGAAGAGAAATTAGCTTTGTGTGCGTGTGGCCATTTTTTATTTAACGATATTCCCGTGTTTTTTTTTTCAACAATATGGCGTGGCTTGAGTGAATAAGATGTGTTTTTGACCCCAAACCAGGTGATTTTTTTTTCAAAAACTTCTTGTATTACCGTCAATCCTTTAGAAAGCTTTTACCATAGAGGAGAGGCTCAAAGCAATTATGTCATCAGTGTTCTGACTTCTTGAGGAGAGTCTCCGAATTTTCGTCCAGCAAGTCTCAGGTGACTCTCTCTTGAACAAGCTCACCTTGTTGGTAGAAGCTATCTTGTATCTTGTAGAAGCTAGCTAGTAAGTAATGTCCATCTTATGTTGGTCATTCTAGCACACCCAGAAAGCTTGGTCTGGATGTTCTGATAGAGCTCATTTTATGGCTTCACAGCTTTACTCTGGATAGCTTTAACACCAATGAAGAAATCACAACAGTGTAGCATCTCCAGGATTTACCACATGGTACAGATCTGATCAGAAGCTGGCTTCCTGCTACTAGAATAGAGAATCCACTCCAAGAGTAAAGAAAGTTGTTGGGATGGTACCAACAACGAATGCAACTAAACAACCTAAAGTAAAGTAAACACAAATCGAAACGTTTAAGACCGAATAATTACATTAATACACTTCGTTTGTACCCCAACAAAGGGTTAATCATCCCTCCACCGGTTTAAATTATGATTCATCAATCGGGGTTTTGCTCCCTGCTGCTTCCACAGCTTCTCACTGCAGAGCAGAAGATTTAGCCTCCATCATCGCATGGTCTTTGGACACGCTACTCAACGGTACACAAACGTTCCGCCCGGTGCCGGTTAGGCCATAAAGTTAGCGGTTCAATTATGGGGCTTACTGTGATCGCTCTTTTATTCGTCAGAGATTCATTTAGAATTCAGCTCATTCGCCAAATAATTTAGCTGCTCCAGTTAGCGGTTGTTAGTCGAGTCGATTAGCGGTACGCACATGCACGTACGAGTTAAAGCTGTTAATTGCTCAACCGATGGCGGGTGCCGGGCCCCGTTTTACTTTGCAGCTAATTGTCGAATTTTATTACATTACACGGTTACCCGGTGCTATGCTGTTCCTATGCTCCGCCGGTTACCGTAAACAGCTGACGGCTTACCAAGAACGAGAAAGCTTTCGAAATCCGGACTATCGGTTCGTTGGTGTACACCGGATTTCGTTCACTGACAACACACCGAACCGATCCTGAGGGCGGACGAGGGTGTGATCGAAATTTTCGTGAAAGTTGGGTTCGGTCAGCTCTAAACATTATGCGTATGTGTGACCTCGTTTTGTGGCGGGGAGTAGAGTGTGCCACAGGGCCAACACAAGGTGCCGACCGAATGCTGCGATCACGACGCGCGCTGGAATGTGTCGATCGTACGGTGTGATTGTAAAACAAACAGTGGGCGACTTTCATTGATTACATTTTCCCGCCCGAGTGCCGGTTGGTTTCGGTTGGTTACTATAGTTTCATTTCACTATTTCCACAGCTTTTGAACGACAGTTAAAAGATGAGGATTTTCTACACCTTATGGACGGTGGGTGTGCTGTGCACAGTTCTAAGCTGTTCCTCTGCACGAAAGCTTGAAAGTGAGTCATATTTTTGTACCGAATAAATGCACTTGTTTTTAAAATTTATTCTAATCTTTTTGTAACAATTGTGCTTGCCCCAACAGACATAGCTTCCAACGTTATACCCGGCAGTAATGCGTTGGGTCAGCAGAAACAGAACGCCGTCGACACGTACGAGGATGTGTCGGGCTCGGAAAATCAACCGGATGTCGGAAGCGAAGCCCTGCCGGAGAGTACCGAAACGAACGAAATCGAGGATGAGGTGGCGAGCCCGGAAGTGGTGAACGAGGTGCTGGAAGAGTCGAACGTCGTGCCACAGGAAACGGTTAGCGAAGCGACCGTGGTCAACATGGACGATTCGAGCTTAATAAATCGCTACTGCCGGTGCACGGCGTACGAGTGTAACTGCTGCCGGGACATTGACGTGCCACTGTTCCCGGTCAAAGGGCCGGGATGTGCCGTGATACAGTACTTGGATGGCGATCGAATGTCGGTTGGCGTGAAGTTTGCCGATCGTATGATCGTGAATCGAGTTATTTCGGGTAACGTAACGAGAATGAATGAGAAGCTCTGTGATGGTGGAAATGAATGAAATATGTAACATATGAACCTCTACTTACAGCGCGAAGAGCGACACCGGTCTGTTTGCCACTGCCCGGCGGCTACAACCGATTCTGCGGACGCGTCTACGGTATCTCGCGGAAGGCTAACGAAGGCTTCAAAGCTTGTCTGGGACTGGAGCTACGGGCGGATGATGAGGTAGAGGCGGTGCTGCGAGTGTCCTGCTTCAAGTTTGGACCGCGCGGATTGTCCGTGATGGATCCGGAACCGCTGCCACCGGTCGATGACATTGACGTGGGCGATGAGGATGATGAGGACGAGGAAGATGAGGCGGAGGAACTGTTTGGATTTTCGCTCGGTATGTCACAGCACAGGCACACGATGGGATAGGCGTTGGGGCTTTCGGGGTTTTGCTAGCCATCTTTATTATGTGTTTTTTTTCCTTTTTTTTTCTAGACGATGACGAAGATGACGATGATGACGAGGAAGACGATGATGATGATGACGGTGGTGCCGATAGCAGTAGCGTGCAGGACAACGAAACCGATCAGGGTGACTCGCCGGACTACACCGGCTTTAGCTTTCTCGATCGTGACCTAATGGGAAGCATATTCGGGGTGAAAAAGTTTTGGTAATCGAGCATGGAGCAGTTAAGTTAAGGTTAATTTAAAATACCGTCGGAGATACAAGCATCAAACTACAAAACAGGAAGTAGGAAGTAGATTGCAGCTTAAAGGCATAAAAACTGGTAAAACAATTTAACGATCGAATGCTAAAAAATGTATGCGATGTTTGTAGGTAAGCAAGCACAAGGGAACCAGTTGCGATGCATTCCATCCGAATGTAAATAGTCATAGCCGGCCGGAAGAGGGTCAGTGTAGCAGGTTTTTATAAGTATTTATGAAGCAATGCATGTGAATTATTTATTGCCTACGGCACCGGGTCGTCGATCCGCGTTTTAAAACAATTTAGGTTGGAAAAATAAAACAAACATCATGAGAAACAACATCGGGGACACAGTACTCTAGCGCTTGTAACGCATCACCATTGCATTGCGCAGTCTTTTGTTTCGGAATACATCGTCATACCGTGGTCAGGGTTCTAGCTGCCAGAGGGAAAGAACCCCCTTCCTGGTGCGACGAATAATTACCCTTTCGCCAGATTTTGTTTTGTGATTTTACTCGATCTATTCTTCTCTAACCCGCCTAACCCAGATCCAGATCCTAGCCATCCACCCACCCACCATTCATCCTCAACCAAGCATACTGGCCGCGCCCGAAGAATGCTGCCTGGTACCATATACACAACCATTCGCACAAAGTACATTCACGGTTCGATCCCTGGCTCGGCCATTCACCATTCACGCCCGCGATATCCGTTACCCACAACATCATCCCGCACGGTGAGTAATCAATTTGCGGCAATGTCTGCTGCCGATGTGCTTTGATTTATATTGGCTTGATCGTTTTCATGCTTTTCCACCTGGAAAATGGGAGTTGAAAAAGAGGGGTAAATAGGCAGCGGAACAACGCCACGCAGGATACACCTCCCGCGAGATACTTACGATTTTCTTCACGTAGCTCAGCTGCCGCTGGTCGGAACTGTTCACGTTGTCAACTTTGTATGGAGGCGTTATCGTTACCTCTTTACAGACCACAATATTTGGACCGGACCAGGTGACCTGCAAAGCAAAAATCAGACAGATATGGATGGATGAAAAACTGCAACACTTGTTTTTATATATGCATTCGAATTATCGTTATGGCCAAATATAGATTACAATTTTGTCGAAGTTTGGATGTTTGATGATTTTTCGTTGTAGCCAAAGCAGGGTAGACAAGCTTTGGGCACCATCTCTGTGCATCGTATCTCATAGCAACGGAAACGGAAAGTAAGTGTAGAACTTATAAAACGTAATCAAAGTAAATGTACGGCAACTTACCTGTTTGATAGTGCGTGCGATAGCCATGTAAAGGTTCTGACCTTCGGGACTGACGCCGGCAGAAAGCGCAGTTAGCTGAAGTCGTTTCTGTTCCACCTGATTCCGGGCGCGGGTGCTCAACTGAAAAGCGAAAGGGGGAAAAGCGATCGTTTACTAGCAAACGTACACCGACGAGACTGGCAAACCAAGTGCTGCAGGGTGTGATCGCTATGCAGGCGACGAACTCGTAACTCGGGCAGCAGCAGCAGCAGCAGCGAGCAGCAGCAGCAGCAGCGAGCAGCAGCAGTGAGCAGCACCGAGCAGAGTAGTGTGCGCAGCATAAGCGTCCTGGGGATGAAGCAATCATACTTACGCGCTCCAGATTTAACGACAATGGTTGCTCCGGAACTATGCAGACTTCCTTTTTCACCTGAACATCGCTGCACATGGCCAGGTTGACGATGTAGACGTCGTTCAGTTTTGCGGTTTTACTCGCCGCTGGACATTCTGTTTCGGGGGAGAAGAAGGGTGGGGAGAAGAGAAAGCTAAGGAAAATCGGTGCGGGAACTGAAATGAAAACACTGAATCACTGGCAGTGGCCAGTCCGGAAACATAAACAAAGCACGATACACCATCGCATCGTTCGCCCATTCCATCCAACAACTAGTCTCGCGCCTGCTGGAACAGCCAGCCAGGTCAAGAAGCATGCCGCTGCTCTTCGTTGGGGACTTTTGGGGGTGGGGGAGTTTGCTTTCACGCCACTTTGAAAAGGATACTTAGTATGAGCATTTTCGTTTGCTGGTCGAACGCCAACACCTCGCCCTCGATGTTGGCATTGTAGCAGGTCGTACACTCTACCGTGCTGCCGATAGAGAAACAGTCCTGTACCAGGCCAGCCATTACGACGGTGTTTTTATTTTAGATCGAGCGCTGCACTTATTCCGTTTCCACTACTGCTTGTCGTTCTCCCTGTGGCTTTACTTTCTCAATCGTTCATTTATTATTATCAAAATGACAGAATTGCAGTTTTCTTCACAACATGACAGTTTGACAAGTGGAACGAAGGGACCGAAGGCTGGAACGCCATCGTTCGGTGTTACGCCATGTTTGATGGGTGGATGACGGTCTAGAAAGGTATGAAAATAATGTGAAGCGTTATTACTAATATTTCACCAGAGATATCATACTGTTTGCCGTGAAATTTGATTTTCATCAGATTTTCACTGATGGAGAGAGATGGTATTGTTTTACTTCGATTAAAACGTCAATCAGAATGTTGTAATTTGAGCATTGTGAGGAATGTATAGGAACATACAAAAAACGGACGAATTGACCTCTAAACTGATGACCGAAGCATTTTTAACACGTGCGTCCCCGTCGAATGTGATTCCCGCAATTTCGTGCACACTGTACACTCGTTAATCTTTCAAATAAAGAGGAAAAATCGTTCCAAGGACAAATGCCCACAGGAACAGGAAGGATACAACGACTGTACTAAATTTTTAGCACAACGAAAAAGCCAGCAATTGCTGAGCATGAATCGCCCGCCACACGTCTATAAGCCCAAGTCGAGATGCTTCACCGTACGTTGCCGGTACGAAGCGAACGCCCGGAGCCTACCTCCTAAACGCAACCAACTGTCAGCCGTGGATGGCAGGTAGAAAAATGCATGCGGCAGCAATTCTTCGCACAAGAGAACGGCGGCCGGTGTTCAAGATCGCCATGTTTGTATTAGCCAACATAAACCTCAATACACGTGTGCGTTGGTTCCAAGCTTAAGTGCGAATAAAATAGTGTATCGTTTCAATTCTTAACCAAATATAGCTCTTATCGTAAGTAACAAGTGTAAGTATCCGGCGTACGGTATAGGCTTCCATCGGGCAGCTGTATTCCATGCGGTTTTTTGCAAATTTGCCGGGTGCACTCGGCACTGTGATGTACAGGCACATGTATAGACCGCTTGTTGAAATTCCGCATCATTTCAGCCGTGTGCGGTGCCGCATTTGCAAAGCCAACATGATTGCCGGTCGTCCACTGCTGTTTCTATCACTGCCGAGTCTGGCGCTGATTGTGGGCCTCGTTTGGTACCGTCGCAAATTCAAGCCGGACGCAGGTGATCGTGGTGGAGAAAAAAGCAAAGAATGTGAAAGTGCGATCATGTCGCGCGGTGTCGGCAGCACGGCGGACCAAGAGCCGGACATGCGGCAGAGCTCTTCGCTGCCGATACAGCAGTCGTCGGGCGGTGGTAGCGATGGCGCGGAAAACTGGGAAAACTGTTCGGGTTCGGGCCACTCGTCGGCCGGTTCGTCGCGTTCGGCCCCGATAGACATCGTGCCGAACAAGAGCCCCTCCAAGGGCGATGACGCGATCGAACTGTTGGGCCGTTCGCACCTGCTCGAGCAGGATGATGAGGAGTTTAGCTTCAGCCCCTCGATCGATCTGCCCGGCTCGGTGGTTTCGCGCTATCCGAGCAACCTGCGAAAATTCAACCAAATGATGATGGAACCGACCAAGGAACCGGTCGTGATACGCCCGACCAAGGCGGCATCACTACAGAGCGGCTACTTTCGCGTGCCGGATGCGAATGGTAATGCGCACGTTGAATCGTCCCCACCACAAAAGCAATCACCGGCAGGTGCAACAACAACACACTGCAGCGATAATGATCGGGTAAACGGTAACAACAGCCTAGTGCTGGCCACATCTCATACCGATACAACCAATGACAATGGTGGTACCTTTGACCGGAAGGCGGAAACTTTCGATGAGCGCAATGGACAAACCGGAAGTCCACCGCTTAGCATTTGCAGCGTGCGTTCCGAGGATTCGGGCAAGGGTTCGAGCCCACCGCACTCGGTCGGACAGTCCGCGGCGATGTACGAGTTCCTGGTGCCCGCCTTCCTCGTGGCCGGCATGCTCGGCAAGGACGGTACGTTCGTGAAGCACATCAAGAAGATGACCGGCGCGAACGTGATCATCAAGCGCAATCCGGACACACACAAAAGCAAAGTTTGTACCCTGGACGGTTCGCCGCAGGAAATTCAGGACGCACTGAAAGTGATTCGCGAGAAGTTTCCGCTAAAGCGGTTTCCAACGCTTACCCTGCAGCGCATTGAAATTAGCCGCGTCGAAACGGTCATCCCGCTGTCGTTGATGAATGAGACGTGTTCAAGCGTAAGTTTTGTTGTCGGTTTCCGTCTGCCCTGAGCTCGATCGGCGATCGTTGCGTGTGCGTCTTCCCCTTTTCTTCTTTGCGTCATGTTTATTCTATTTGTTTTAGCTGCCGCTGGTCGAGGGTATCAATAATGACGTCGCAATAAGCTGCATCATCACTGTAGGCCATCTGTTCGTGCACCAGCCACTCCATCCAACCCACCTGACGCTTAACAGTATGCAGAACTCGCTTAATCAAAGCTACACGCAGAACGAGGCTCCCGCACTGCCAGAGATCGTACCGAATGCGGTCTGCGTGGCGTTCGTCGCCGACAACTGGTACCGGGCGCAGGTCGTGCAGCACATGCCGGAAACCAATTTGGTTTTAGTGAAATACCTGGACTACGGTGGCTTCTCGATGCTGCCACCACAGAACCTACGTCAAATCCGAACAGATTTCATCTCCGTACCGTTTCAATCGTTAGAGTGTGTGCTGTCCAACATTGAACCGATCGGTAAGCGTTGAGTTGAGCAGATTCGGGCAAATGTTAAACGTTTAATTTTCCTCGCTTCCCCCCCCCCCCCTCTCTCTCTCTCTCTCTCTCTCTCGCTAGATGAAAGCTGGTCAGCAGAAGCTACTGAACTGTTCCGTAGGTTAACAAACAACGCTATTATGCAAGCACAAGTAGCGGGATATACTGATGAGGGTATCCCTGAAATCTACCTATTTTCTTCAATAGCAAAAGATGTAAGTATTCAAAACGCAGTTCTCCAGTAAAATTATGTCAAGAAAAAAACCATGAAACAGCTGGTCTGCAGGAACCTTTCGAGGTTGTCTAGTGTCAAGGAAGAAAAATTGCTGTGAGTTGCCATATTGGCACCAGGGCACAAAAAATCGTTCCAAACGGGTGTTTCAAAGCGTACGAAGCGAGCGCTTTTTTTGCTTCGGTTTTTTTGTTCAATACAAACAATCTCACTAGCTTATCAAATTTGTAGTTTAAAAGTGTAGATGTTTATGGCTGCGGTTAGATTGGCGCCCTTATCTTGCCTCCCTTCCTTCCTCCGTTTCGACCGAGCCTCCTCCCCGAGTACCAATTGAGTGAGAGCGAAGGTGGCTAACGTTTTTTTTGTCGCTGTTGTGTTGCGCTAAACTAAGCGCAATAGCGTGATTGATAATGAACCATAGTTGTGCTTTTTTTAAATCGCTTTTGTTAGTGTTTGCAAGTAAAAGAACCCGGTTGCGAAGAAATTAAATATTTCTCCTCTGCACATGGTACAGTTGGTTACGGTTAAGTTATACAGTTACAGCTTTTATTGCTGTACGATTTCGCCACACCTTAGATGATGAGATTAAGTTTTTTGTCGCTTATCAACCTTCCCAGTGTACACACGGGCAATTAATTGCTAATCCTTCTTAAAAGAAAACTTAAACTTGATTAATTGATAGAGTAAGTAAAACAACCTTTTCTTCTCTTCTTTCAGAATGTAATTTTCATTAATCAAGAAATGGTTGCTCGCGGCTTCGCCAGATGGATTGACTGAATTGTGTGAATGCAAAGTAGGTGAACAAATTAATAACAAATTTAAAAATGCATATTATAAGGAAACACAGTGAGATTGAAGATAGGAGGAAGCGTGCTACGAAGGATATTTGAGTGAAAGGAACAAGCGGTGGCTCGCGTCACACGCACACACGCGGCAGTGGTGGTCAGCTGATTGTTTCGGTGCGGTGCCAAGGACTTCGGGTGGACAGATGGAGACAAGGAAGGAAGAAAACAGATGCGGCGCGCAAGGACACGTGACACACGGTGGTATGGCTTGGTTTTAAAAAGCCATTTCCTCGCCCACAACATTTACCACACTTAATACAGCTTCAGTTCGTCTTCCGGTAATGTCCCCAGCATCAGTATCCATTTTTGGGTAATGTGGCAAAACGGTTTTGACGAGAATCGAAACACAAACACACATACTGCTCTCGTGCGCATTTATCAATAGAAAAACACAACAGGCTCTCCATTTCACGTCCCCAACGAGTCAGCCAGAATCAGCCAGCCAAGCCTGCCTGCACGGACACTTTTCTCACCTAGCTGCTCTAGCGTCGATCAACGCCCACGGCACGGAACGCCTCCTGTTCTTCATGTTCATTACTACATCCTTCCTCGTTACTGTTACAATTATGAAATGAAGAAAATTTTGTGAATAATACGTTTAAAAACATAGGAATGCGAAACCCCGTCGTTCAAGTTTTTTTTTTCTTCTTCACGTGTCTTAGACTATTGTCGGCTAAGGCAGTTTATTATTTTAGTTATTTTGTATAAGGGTATTTATGAAATAAATTCAAACAAAATTAATTGATCTTAAGTTTTTTAGCGTGTGTTTGCTTGTACGTCCACGTACATTCTCATCGATGGTAATCGGAAAAGAAACGGAACGTTTAGAGTGATGAATCATCGAAAGAAAATCTCGCTTTTCCACGCTGATAAACTGACCATCATCGGGCAATCAGAGGGTGGCGACGGTGTAGAAGGAAGTACGTACGGCCACACCATCGTATCTGTTAGATCGTGCAAGTTGTGTGCTCAAATACGGTGCTGCTGCTGGCCACGGTGTTTCACTGAAAATACGGACCGTTCTAAATTTAGTATCGGCCCAACATTAATTAGGCCAAATGCGAGTGTCTTGTCGACGCTTGTGCAATACAGATGCGTATTTCGGGCGAAAAAAAGAATGGCGCAAAACCCCCCTTTCAAAGGCAAACACACACGAGGGGGCCGTACGTGATACGCACGAGACGTCTTCAGACGATTCAGCCGGTGACTATTCAAAGAGAGAAGGAGTGAGAGAGAGAGAGAGAGAGAATAAAATGGTGGAGACGTATTTGGCTTTTCCTTAACGGCTATTGAATCATTCAGCAAATATTTATCCTTCGATTGTTTCGCGTTGCCTTCGCCAATTTCTCCTATCTCCGCATGTGTGCGAATTTTTGCTTCTGCTGTCCGCATCAAACAACAACGTGTAAGGTGCAACTTTCAGAAAAGTCGTCGTTTGGCGTAAGTAAGCTACTTTCAAATCTTTGCAACATTGGCCCGTCCCATGTGATGTGAGCAGCTATGAGTTCAACTTTCCAAAAGTCATTGCGTCTACACACTTGTGTTGCTGCCTATCGTGCTCTGGCCGTAACGGCAGGTTACGGTTTTGACCGGTTTTGGCGAAGATTATTGTTATGTTGTTGTGTGGTGCTGCTTCTTTTGAAATATTAATGGGTCAATGCAGTCGCGATATGAATCACGCACCGCTAGGGCGAAATGTTAAACGGGATGCTGGAACCGGGGCTGGAATTGATTGATCTTTCCAGTCCGTGTGGTGTAAAATGTTTTTTTTTTTTGTGGAGTTCGTGGTAGTCGGCGCCTTGAGAGCGTACACTTTTGATATTGATAATGATATTGATTTTTATTAAGGATGCCACTTTTCAAGCGTACTGTAAGAAGTATTTAAGGGAACGGAATTAAATAGTAAAATATATTTACTTCACGAGAACGTTTTACAACAAATCAATAATTTTACAGACTGGTGACGGACATGAAAAATGATTTTAAATAATTTTAATGGAAAAGTTTTTTTTCTAAATGATGTTCTTAAATATATATGAATATTTGATAGTATTGTAAAAAAAATGTTATAACAACATAAGTTTAAAGCCTTTTGGACTAGGCCCTTTGGTCTAGGCCCTTTGGACTAGGCCCCTAGAGCTTGACCCCTGTGACTACGCTCGTTGGACTAGGCAATTTAATCTTTAGCCTATCGAACTAGGCCTCTTTGACTAGGCCCCTTGGACTAGGACCCTTGAACTAGATCCCTTGGACTAGACCCTTTGGACTAGACTCTTTGGACTAGGCCTCCTTGACTAGGCCGCTTGAACTAGGCCCCTTGGAATAGGCTCCATGAACTAGGCCCCTAGTACTAGGTCCTTGGACTAGGCTCGTTAGAGCAGACCTGTTGGATTAGGCCCCTTCGACTAGGCCCCTTGGACTAGGCCTCTTTGATTAGGCCCTTTGACCTAGGCCATTTGGACTAGGCCGCTTGAACTAGGCCCGTTGGATTAGGGCCCTTGGACTAGGTCCCTTGAACTAGGCCCTTTGGACTAGCCCCCTTGGACTAGACCCCTTGGACTGGACCCTTTGGACTAGGCCTCTTTGACTAGGCCTCTTGGACTAGGTCCCTTGGACTAGACCCCATGCACTAGGCCCCTAGTACTAGGTCCTTGGACTAGGCTCCTTAGAGCAGGCCCGTTGTATTAGGCCCCTTGGACTAGGCCTCTTTGATTAGGCCCTTTGGACTAGGACTCTTTGACTATGCCGCTTGAACTAGGCCCTTTGGACTAGGTCCCTTGGGCTAGGCCTCTAGTGCTAGGTTCTTTGACTAGGCTCCTTAGAGCAGGCCCGTAGGATTAGGCCTCTTTGACTAGGCCCCTTGGACTAGGCCTCTTTGACAAGGCCCCTTGAACTACCCTTTGGACCTAAACCCTCTAAACCCTTTGGACTATGCCCCTTGGACTAAACCCCTTGGACTAGAACCCTTGAACCCTTTGGACTAGGCCTCTTTGACTATGCCGCTTGAACTAGGCCCTTTGGACTAGGTCCCTTGGGCTAGGCCCCTAGTGCTAGGTTCTTTGACTAGGCTCCTTAGAGCAGGCCCGTAGGATTAGGCCTCTTTGACTAGGCCCCTTGGACTAGGCCTCTTTGACAAGGCCCCTTGAACTACCCTTTGGACCTAAACCCTCTAAACCCTTTGGACTATGCCCCTTGGACTAAACCCCTTGGACTAGAACCCTTGAACCCTTTGGACTAGGCCTCTTTGACTATGCCGCTTGAACTAGGCCCTTTGGACTAGGTCCCTTGGGCTAGGCCCCTAGTGCTAGGTTCTTTGACTAGGCTCCTTAGAGCAGGCCCGTAGGATTAGGCCTCTTTGACTAGGCCCCTTGGACTAGGCCTCTTTGACAAGGCCCCTTGGACTAGGCCTCTTTGACTAGGCCCTTTGGACTAGGCCTCTATGACTAGGCCCTTTGGACTAGGCCCCTTGGACTAGGCCGCTTGGACTCCGATTTTTTTTAGCAATTCGGCCATGCGTTCTGTTAGAATAATGTTTATTTTCGTTATGTATGGTTTTCGCTTTTATTACAGGAATAGTGGTGAATAAATTCTTCCCCAAAAAAGTGGTACATTCTTGCAAAGCTTGGTGCGAAACATATTTGCAGAAATGGTTGAATAAATAATAATTGTAAGATGCATTTTCATTCTGAAAACATGGAAAAGAACAATCTGAAACAAGAAGGATCTTTCTAAAACTTAAAAGATTTTCATGCATGTATAGAATTTGTTTAACGAATACCTGTTTTTGTGTTGCTCGAAGACAGATCGTATTGTTTAAAACTAACATGTGAAACAATATAAGGCTCAACCGTGAACCCTAGCATTGGCAACAACACGGCCTTTTCGTTGATGGTTGTTTTAGCTTCCTTTTCTGTCGTTCGTTGTCAAAGTACTTTTTTTAGCGAGGGTCTTAATCATCACAGGACACCATATGCCGAGTGCAGTTGATAGCGCCGAGTTTTATAGTAACGTCTTTCAATTCCTGGTCGTTTACGTGGGTGTCATATATAGTATTGGCCATGAGCCTGTATCCTTCGTTTTCCCTATCTTATCCGTTTTTGTTTATTGTAGCAAGGAACACCTTCTAGCTACGATTTGTTGTATTTTCCTTAAGTATTGTGCTCACTCATACTTTTTTTCGCGAGAAAAATACTGCAATACATCATTTTCTGACTACTCTAGAGCTAGAATGTTGGGGATTGGAAACACTGGCATATTGGCACCGAACAAGTAAAGTAAAATAAATGTTTAAACAACTTTATTACCAATCATTCTACAATTTCAGTTGACTTGCAAGATGGGGCGGCCTGGTAGTTCAGTAGCAGTATCTTGCTTTCACACTTAACAGGATCACTTCACCCAAACAGTTCTGTTGAGACGCCAAGAACAGATTGGCCTTCGATCTAGTGTTCCCCATTGCCAAAGCGATATTATTTTCAAGCGCCTTTGGCCGCTTATTCCGAGTAATATTATAGAATTTTATAATTAAAAAAAACGTTGTTAAACCTGACACTAACATAGCCGGCGGTCCGAGTGTCATAATGAATATTGCTCATAGAACGAGCGAATCATTAATTGCAGTCACTCGATCTTTTTGTCCACAGATGTTTAGATTAATAAAAAACGCTTTAGTCTATTGTGTATATAGACAAAGTTTTGTGTTTGTGCACTGGTACTTATTTCTTTTATTTCACTTAAAACACAATTAAAACGAACATTAAAACAAACGTAAAATACGAGGCCGCGCGCGAGCCACGTCTGTCCCGGAACCGTGATGAGCAGAGAGTCCCCCAAGGATCCGCATGATCCTTACTCAAAAACTTCTACGCTCTTAAAGCGCATCCCCGATCGTTACTAGAGCGAGACAGCCATATCCGCTACACATCGGATGCTGTCAGTTCCCAGACGGCATAGAGCGCACGGTTAGGCTACGCTCTAATCAGGATGCAACATCTCCCCCGGCTAATTGAGCTGATAGGCTCCAAGCCGACGCGGAAGTCTTCTAACTCGAGAAGACCTGCGTGGCAAATCTAACAGCCGCTGAGAGGTCCTACCTTTGTAACGGTTGGAAAGCTCGGGAGGATGTAACGATTGGGATGTCGTCACAGGGACATCCGTCGGGGCGCTCGGTGCTAGTGATGTTAATGCGAACGATGACGGTGGTGGCGCGGACGATTCGCACCTGCTTGTCTCCGATGCCGGCTGGGTCGGTTCATGTCGGGAAAACGAAAGCCATTCCGCTAGCAGCACGTCGAGCGGAATCTGATGCTTCTGGGTTGCACTGCCAGCGACACGTCGCCTTATTTGGTTTATGTGGCGCCGAAGTAAACGTCCGCTGTCCGCAATGACATCATACATAACTCTTCCACAGCTTCGCACGATCTTTCCAGGTATCCACTTCCAAGAGTTTCGGTGGAACGATTTTGTAGAAACGAGCTCGCCTGGTTGAAATCTCCGCACTGAAATAGAGGAGGGAGCAGATAATGAGTGTGACGATGGGGGCCGCAACAGCTCCAGCGCTGTTCTGATGGGGCGGCCGAACATTTCCTCAGCAGGAGTTTTCTGTTGGCTCAACTGCGCGTTTGGTGTCGATCTGTATGCCATGAGGAAAAGTTCCAGCGCTTCGTCCAGGGATGTCTCGTCGCTCTGGATCTTCCGCAGCGCTCGTTTGAGCGTATCGACAAAACGCTCCGCCTGACCATTCGATTGTGGGTGGAATGGCGCCGTAGTGACGTGGTCGATCCCGTTGCTGTTGCAAAACTCCTCAAACAGGCTGCTTGTAAATTGGGGCCCGTTGTCACTAACCAGCGTTTCCGGCATACCGAAGCGAGCGAAAATGTTCCGTAGCATGGAAATAGTGGCGGATGTTGTTGTGCTCGATGTTTTGTAGATCTCAGGCCACTTGGAGAAGGCGTCAACAACGACTAAAAAGTAAAAACCTTCCCATGGCCCAGCGTAGTCCACGTGTACTCTACGCCAGGTGCCCGTTGGTGTTGGCCATGCCGCTGGTGTCGCTCGAGGGGGTGCTTTTGCGGCAGCCGAACAAGATCCGCACGAGGCCACGTAGCTCATAATATCGTCGTCGATCATCGGCCAATACAGAAAACTTCGCGCGATGGCTTTCATTCTCTGCATCCCCGGATGTCCTTTGTGCAACTGAACTAAACAACGGGAACGCAGCTTCTCCGGGATGACCACTCTCTCCCCAAAAAGTACACAACCCTCAACGGTTGAGAGGGATTCCTTCCGATTGTGGTACCGTGCCAATTCTGCTCCGAAAGAATCGTCATGTGGCCATCCGTCTTGCACGTACTTGTGCACTTTCCGGAGCAAAGGGTCAGCCTGTGTAGCTACCTGCACGTCCCTGAAACATAGGGGAAATGAACTGAGCGCGTTAACGGCAACTGACCTTAAGTCCTCCTCTAGTTCCACGCTTGCGATCACGTATTCGGCTTCAGGTTTCGTGTGGTGTTGTATTAGCCGGGATAACACATCAGCGTTTCCAAATGAGCCTGTTGGAATGTACTCGATGTCCATGTCGTACAGCTGAAGCGTAAGTGCAAACCTTTGGAGCCTGTTTGCCGTGTACGTTGGAATCCCCTTTTTGCTGCCAAATATGCGTACTAGTGGTCGGTGGTCGGTCTGAAGCGTGAAATGACGACCGAATATCATGCGATGAAATTTGGTTACAGCGAAAATTATAGCCAGTCCCTCTCGATCGATTTGGCTATAACCAGCTTCCGCTTTGCTGAGCGCTCTGGATGCATGCTGTACCACTTTTAAGGATCCGTCTGGGTACTTGTGAGATAGAGTTGCCCCTAATCCAACCGAAGATGCATCGGCGGAAACAACTATGTCACGCTTCGGGTCGTAGTGAGTTAGCAAGAGTTCCGATGATAAAAGCGCTTTGAATTGGTCGAACACCTTCTGGCAGTCTGATGTCCACTGAAACGAGCTTCCGTCTAGTAGCAACCTATCCAAAGGATAGCGTAAGTTGCGCATGTTTGGGATAAATTTGGCATAAAAATTTATCGCACCGATGAATGACCGAACACCCGTGACGTCTTTCGGAGGAGGTAGCTGTTTTATGGCGTCGATCTTGGCTGGGTCGGGTCGCAGGCCTCGGCTGTCGATGATGTGCCCAAGGTAACGGATTTCCGGCTTGTTGAATGCGCACTTTTCTTTTCGAATGGTAAACCCGTAATCCATTATGCGCTTCAGGGTTTCTTCAAGGGCGGAATCGTGCTCTTCCTGCGTTCTTCCTCCGACGATTACATCATCCATATATGCGGACACTCCATTTACACCGGCAAGCATTTTGTCCATTATTTGTTGGAAAGCACCAGGCGCCACTTTGATGCCTGGAGGGAGCCTGTTATAATGATACAGGCCTCGGTGCGTGTTGATGGTAAGCAGGGGTCGGCTCTTCTCTTCTATTTCCACCTGCAAAAATGCGTCGGATAGATCAATTTGTGTAAAGATAATGCATCGGGCTAGCTTTGAAAAAATGTCCTGTGGTAACGGAAGCGGATACTCATGAGGGTGTAGCGCTGCATTCAATCCAGTCGAATAGTCTCCGCATAATCGTAGTTTACCGTTTGCTTTCCGAACCACAACGACTGGTGCAGCCCAATCCGAAAAGTCACAAGGTGTGATGATCCCCAGATTTTCAAGCCGATCTAGCTCCTTGTTTACGGCATCTTCCATCGCGTATGCGACCGGACGTTTCGGACGAAATACTGGTTGGCTATCCTGTCGCAGCTGTAGATGAATTTGCGCTTTGGTGCACAGGCCTGTTCCGTGAAAAACTGTCGGAAATTTTTCCTCCCATGATCGTGGTTCCGCTGTTCTGATGTGATTACAAAAATTATCCATTGGGATCGTAGCCAAACCGAAAAGATGAATAAGGTCAGCCCCGAGCAACGACAGATCGGCTTTTGACACACGGATTGTTGCTCGCTTGATCATGTTATTTATTTCCACGTTGGCTTCGAACTCACCTTCCAGGCCGAATACATCTCCAGAAGCTGCTTTTGCTCTTACCTTCGGAGGGTTAAGGTGAGGCTTACCCAGTTGCTTCCATAGACGATAGCTGATGACCGAAATGTCCGATCCGGTGTCGAGTTGTAGTCGAGCTGGTTTTTCTCCGATCAGTAAGTTGACGTACTTGCGGTTCTGCTGCACGCTGCACACGTTGACTCGTACTACTCGAGATGATACGGCACGACGATGATCGAACCGCGGCCGTGCTTTGCGTCGGTGGGCAGAGCTGCAAAACCCTTCTCGATGACCCGTACGTCCACAATCACGGCACTTGTTGGCTCTGTAAGTGCATTCGCGGGTCCAATGAAGGGCACCACAAAGCCAACACGGGGTACGGGGTTTAGAAGTTTCGCTTCGCGGGCCTGATTTGGGGTGACGGTCGGTGTTGTTCCGGTAAAAGTGACGGCTGCCTTTAGCTTGCACCGCGTGCACTCTCTCACTGGCATCCGTAGCGATCATTGCACTATCCGCTTTCACGCGCATTAATCGCTGACAATCCGCTGCTAGCTGCTCCAAGGTGGCGTTCTTCCTGTCTTCGATGGCGGCTAACAATTTCATCCTTATGTCCTGTACGCTTTCGTCCTTCAACCCACACACAAGGATGAGGCATTTAAAATCTTCCTCCGTCATTGAAGAAAATTCCGCATCGACGCACGCTTTGTTCACTCGACAGCTAAATGCTAGCAGGTCCTCGGTGCGCATTTTCATTATATTAAAACACTTGAAGCGCTTGCTTAACACCGACTCCATTTTGCCGAAAAGAACGCTTAACTTGTCCACCATTTCGTTAAAGGTGAAATCTCTGGGTGCACGCGGCAATATGAAGTTGCTAAAACGGGCGTGTTCGGCGGTCCCAAGTTTGCGTCCTAGGAGTCGAACCTTGGCGGCGTCATCCAAGCGGGAAGCATCTTCTCTGAACAGGTCTACATACCGTGTGTACCATGATGCAAAAGTTATTCCCGCCTCTGGATCGTACCGGAACTCACTAATATTCCCCGCTAGGGCTTCCAATATCAGCTCCGGGTTGCTCGGCTTTGACACAGGTTGCTGGTCCGGGATGTGTGGCTGCAGTTGCTGTTGTTGCTGTTGCACGAGCTGTGATAATAACTGCTGTTGCTGTGCCATTTGCTGCTGCTGTTGAACCAGTTGCTGTTGCAAAAGTTGCAGCGTTTGTTGCAGCGGCGTTGGATCCGATGACACGTGCTGCGCTGGCTGGAGGTTGATGAACCCGGCATTAAGGATTCCATTTTGCGAGAGACGACGCTGCTCCTCGGTGATAGGCGTCTCTTCTGGGCTGGACATTCTGCGGCGTTTCTCTGCTTGACGTCGATCGTTTCCACTAATTCTCGTCGCCACTTTTGTGTTTGTGCACTGGTACTTATTTCTTTTATTTCACTTAAAACACAATTAAAACGAACATTAAAACAAACGTAAAATACGAGGCCGCGCGCGAGCCACGTCTGTCCCGGAACCGTGATGAGCAGAGAGTCCCCCAAGGATCCGCATGATCCTTACTCAAAAACTTCTACGCTCTTAAAGCGCATCCCCGATCGTTACTAGAGCGAGACAGCCATATCCGCTACACATCGGATGCTGTCAGTTCCCAGACGGCATAGAGCGCACGGTTAGGCTACGCTCTAATCAGGATGCAACACAAAGGTTGATTGTATAAATTGCGAGGACATAAGGCTGTGTCATGAAACATTTTTCAAATAATTTTTTTTCTAGACCTGTATTAATAAAAATGCATACGAAACAAATAAAAACTCTTACTCTGGTAAGTAAAAAATGACAGGCCAAGACATTTTATGAGGTCGTTACTTTTTAATGACGATTTTTCTTGAAATTTTTCTTTATAATTTCAGTATGACGGCTTGACGTCGTATTGTCCTTTTTTTCTTGACATCTTGTTTAAAAATATTGACGAAGTAAGGTTATCTTCCAGGTGAGAAATTAGTAAAGAATTGATGAACCAGAACTTACCGTTTTGGAGCTTTCCTTAAACGGTTCGAAGCGACTGGGATATAATTCCATACTTCGAAGGTTCATCTTCTAGAGCAGGGATTGGTTAGTTAGCTGGTTTTATACAGCCTGCGAGCAAAAAATTGGCAATACTCTCAAAAAGCTGAAGATATCATTTCTGGGACATCATTTCTTTCCTATGTGAATCAACGTTGAACGAACTTGTCTTATTTTAAACAGTTGTTCTAATAGTTCTAACAGTTGTTCTATGTGAATTAACGTTGAACGAACTTGTCTTATTTTAAACAGTTGTTCTAATAGTTTTAAGCGAGACAACGTTTAAAAGAGGAGGAGAAGTAAGGAATCGTCCATTGTAGGTCTATTAAGTCGGTCGCTTAAACGTATACAAAGTCGGTGTCTGACTAGATTTCACGTACATTTCTGTCGTGATTTAGTAAACAAATGAGAAATAATGCATATTTAACACATATTACAGTGTCCAAATTATTTGGATAATCATGCTTTGAAACCAACAACTTATAAAATAAAAAAAAATCTAAACTCATTCATTGGCTTGAGACATCTGGCTCAGTAAAGGAAGTTTCAGACCCTTTCGGATAAAAGTAAGTCAATCTTTGCTCTCAAGGAAAGTAAAAACTTCCAATTAAGATGTAAGTTCCTTGAACCCGATGGTTCTGCACTTTCATAAATTGTAGTATGAACTAAAGGAGAAAATTAGGTACACTATCTAGTGCCTTGGACTAAGGAATTAATGCAACAGCCCAAATGGTGTTAAAGTACCCCGAACAACATGGAAAATCTTATTCGAAAGCATCAGTTGAAAGAGTCTCTCTTTTTTTTTTAAATAAAACACAATCATCTAGAAGGAGCTAAAGGTGCGTAAAGATTCTAGGGAAAATTATTTCTTTGCTTTATTTTGTCATCGTCTTTGGATGTTGTCAGCTCTAATAAGCTCTAAGTTAAGTTAAACGACACAAATTTGGGAGATATTAAGGAGATTACATCACGTAATACGCCTGTAAAGAGATCACTAGATTTTTGAATATTGAATTTATTCTACTCGATTTGACTTTTTGATCGGGGAAATACATTTGTACTCATTTACAGTTCTTGTACTATTCTTGTACTAAGAATTTACTATATAGATTTGACTTATGGTTATGAGTGTCTTCAATAAGTACCTACGTAAGTGCTGAACGTTTTTCATCTACAGTTTATCAACCATTTGATGGGAGGATGTCGTCCATAGTAGGAATATTATACTATATGATCTATTTTACAAATAACGACATAAAAATTATACTAAACAATAAGTTCTCAAGGTATAGAATTAATTAAGTATACTATTATCTAACTGTAGATAAGGATTTTAAAGAAAGACTATTTACAAGGTTAATAGTATTTAGAGGAGGGAGAAGTGCGAGAGGAGTAGTATTTTGAGAAAAATGGGAGAGAAAAATTCATTCAAATAAATTTTGTTTTATTTGAAAATAGGATAATACGCACGACGTGCGGAGACGCTGTAAGTCTTTTCTTATTCTATCTGCAATTCAGTGGCGGGTCAACCTAGGGGCGGAAGGACCGGCCGCTCCGGGCCTCGTCGGTTAGGGGGCTTCTTCGACGAAGGAAATCTTGTTGTTTCCCTCTAATATCACAATTAGATGGGTCTCATCTGCCATTCCGCTCGAGGCTTTTAAATATATTGACACACCACTGCTGCGGTTAGAGGAGCTTTTGAGAAGGTGTGAAGTTCAAAAGTAAGGAACATATTTGGGAGATTATGTGCATTTATAAAAACTTACTTCTGTGTTCGATGAACTGCTTTTAGATTGTTTTCTTCCTCTTCTGTGACTCTACAACCTCGTGAGATCTCGGCCTGTTATTTCTGGCTTTCTGTGACTTAATTTTACCCGCAGTTGGATAGTCAGTCTTGTGTACGGGGAGGTGGTCTGTCAAAGGTTATTCCTAAGTACTCTACAGCAGTCGTCCCTTGTCCCTTGTTGTCTCACTTTAAGAATTATGCTAGACACATGAATTCTGTTCTTAAAGGGAAAAAAACAATAGCTTGAGTCTAGGAGCTTTGAACTATAATTTGCATAACTGAAGTTAATTCTTATATTTGTTGAGTTCTTTTCTAACATGTAGTTCAACATACAGTCGAGATAAGAATTTATACGACAAAAGTATAGCACTGTAATCTGTATAGAGTGAAAGATGAGCATTTTTGATAAGAGATGGATGATTGGCCGTGTAGCAATTGTAGAGAAGAGGTCCTAAAACTTTTCCCTGTAGCACTCCAGCACAGTTGCTGTAGGAATCAGAGCGATTTATACCGAGGTAGACAGGATATTTTCTATTGCTTAAACAACTTTGTACGATCTGGACTATATCCAAAGGAAAACCTTGTAGTATCAGATTATGTTGTAGTCCTTGATGCCATATGCACATTGTCAAATATTTTCTGAATGTCTGACAGCGACAAAGTAGTAGATTTTCCAGTATCACCTGCTATGATTATAATATTAAATACTCTGCAACTGATGAGCGGTGGAAGGGACTTTCTGTAAGCCAAACCTCACATCAGCTAGGGCATTATTTTCAATACAATCCATCATAATATGAATTACTCTCTAGAAGATCTGATTTAGAGTACAAAGTAGGGAGATTGGCCTATAGATCGAGTCAAGACATAGATATTTTTCTGGTTGTTCTTAATGGAACTACTTCAGAAAGAGATCACTGGGTCTGATCGAAAGCCTTGCATGTTTAAAGCAGGCATGACTCCGATTTACTGTCGTTAGACCTGCTGTTAAGCCGTCGAATATAGAAGAATTAATGCTTTTAAGATTTAAGGTTAAAAAAATGTTATGGAGTTACTTGTACTATTTTAACTTTTAAACGGCCGTATTGTTATTACTTTATATTTTAATTTAACGAGAACGGTTTGGTCGCATTTCTAGCTATTTGTTTTTTGGCCCGCCTGTTTTTTGGCCCGCTATTTGTTTTGTACTTAGAATTAATTTTGGAGCATGAACATTCAAAAACAGTGATGATGATCTAAAAATGATCCGTAGTTCAAATCTATTGAAATTGCTAGTGTGCTGTTTTTCATACCAGATCGGTCTGTTTTTGAGCTGAAAGGTTTATCTATTTTAATATAGTTTTAAGAAATTTTGTGAGAGTTCCAAATTGTGCTTATTTTTACCCTTGCTGATTGCTCCTACGGCTTAGCATATTTTTATTTTCTATCTTGCAGAACTTTTAATGAAAATTACTTATGTTTTACACTTAAAACAAATGCCAACTTCGGATTTTTGTCTGTAAACTACTACACTCATGTATCGCATCCCATTTTGGGGGTAGTTCCTTGCTCTGTCGGCCTGCATACACCATTAATGCATCAGTGCAGTGGTCTCCTGTGCACATCACGTCGATACCGTTTCCGGGCGTTCTTTTGTCTTATTAGTATATTTTAAAATTTAATGCATGTTGCTATCCTTACGGTGCAATTAATTATCATGTCCCCGCCTCGGTCGACCCATTCCAACGAACTTTATTTTTTATTTTTTGAACGACACCGAATGTATTATATAAGTAGTTTGTGGTTAAACATTATGTAAAACTGTCTACATGGCATGGGGAGTGCAAAAAGGAAAGAACCAACAGAACAGAAGCAAAATACAAAAAAAAAAAAACAGCCAGCCTATTCTAAAGACCAAAAGCAAAAATAAAACAGGCCCAAAAAATCGAGCAAAATGTCCAAAAAATACAATACCCGATTCGTGGTTTTTTTGCTCGGTTTGCTTTTTTGGGTGGCGATGGCATGTACTGATATTTCACCCCGACTTCGTCACAAATCCTGCCCCAATCCCCCATCGCACCCCCTCCCCCCTCCGCTTCCCCCATATCCTGCTGATTTTCCGAATCCACCCACCCGATCCGCAGGTGTGACCAGGGCCCTGTGCGCCAGGGCTGCGTGTCACGCCCGGTTGTATGTGAGTGCAATAAAACATATAAAGTATTTGCTCGGACTAACCAAACATAATCTACGCCCCGGTTCGGTTGGCCAGGTTCGGGTACTACGGGTACTATGGTCTCATTTTCCCGCCCTGGTAGGGGACCAGGATATTATTATATCCTAGATCGACGGAAGCCCCAAAACTGGTGGCCCAAAAACAAAACCAAAAAAAAAAAATCGGAACAATACATGCATTGGGAAATTGACAACAACAACAAAAAAAAACTCCAACAAACGATGATGAGAACCAATCGAAAATGTGCAGTAAAATAATAAGAATTAATTATCACCGTAACAACAAAAGCAAAATAATTATGCACTTATGCAGAGCTTCCCTGTTTTCCCCCCTCCAACCAACAACGCTCCCTTCCCATGGGCTTACGTCCGGCTGGCGCTCGTTTGGGCGTTCACCCGGGCAATTCTCTTTGGAGGAAATAAAATAAGGACCTACCTGGCGGTTGCTGTAAAGGAATCTGAAGGGGAGAAAGGGAGAGGAGGGGGGGGGGGAGATGAAGAAAGGAAGGCGAAGGGTGAGGAAAGGTTGTTGATATGCAAAAATAAAAATCGCGTCACGCATATGTCCGGTCCAAACATCGTTCAATTATGGCGGTAAAGCGTCCGGCCATGCGGGAATATGGACCCTTGTGCATGTGTGTGTGTGTGGGGGCCATACCATTTTCGGGTAGTAAATAGTAGTTTTGTGTAAATAATTATTTTCAACTATTGTCAACCGGACGGTGCATCCTCATCCTTAAGCTCCGGGGACAATTCCCAGGAATTATTCGGGATAATACCCTTTTGGGGGCCCGTGTACGCTTCGATGGTTCGATGAATATGAAATCGGCTTTGCAATTACTCAGAATCTTAGATGTTCCGTTAAATGGCGTGAGGTCCCCATCCCCCCCCCCCCCCCCCGCTCAAACCGGTTTAATTATTGCAGCAAAAATAAAAGAAATGCTTTACTTACTATAATGCAGACGGGTCCGCTGGTGCAAGTTTTCCCGAACCTCAATTATCAGGGAATCAAATTCTGATGCTTCATCAACACTGGCCACCTCGTACCCGCCACGTTTCCATCTCCCCCGAAAACGGGGGGCACATAATATATTGTTAAAAAAACATTATCAGTTTAAAACTGCGGAAAAATGCTTCGCCTGTATGGGCTTTTGAGGCCTCAGCAATGTTGTTATTGATTTTGGAGTGGTTTGAACAATCAGTAAAATAAAATAAAAAATCGCAAAAAGAAAATCCTTCGCACTGATAATAAAAAAAAACAACACAAAAATTCACTGCAATTGACAATATTTGTCATTTTTGATATCCACTTCGACTGCATACGGTCGATCGGGTTTTGATGCTGGGGGATTATTTTCTTGCAAATGAATTATTATTATCTCAGTGCGGCAGGTGTGGGACTGGCCAGCCAGGGAATGCTGAGTTCATTTTTCGTTGCCATTGCATTCGAGAGTTAATGCAAAATCTTTGAAGTGGGGATTTAGGCCCTATCGCTTTCGCTTGTCTTATTAATGTATGAAGCACTCTTGAATGGTGCTAGAAGTGTTTATTATTTAAAATTGTTACAAAGTGTGGAGTTTGAAAAGAGGTGATGGTTCAATGAAATTTAACGAAAGGCACCGCTTCACCGACACTAAATAGTGCTTGTTCGGTGATGGAAAATAGTTTTCTAGTAAAGGTATTATGATAGAGCATTTGTTAAAATAAAACATTGTTTTAGTTCACTCTAACGATTCGTCTTAGAAATGGACAGCATTTTTTTGTAATATAATACCTTCAGATATTCAGATGTTACATAGATCTACAGATATTCTTAATTTTTTTATGATGCTCTTAACCCTCAGTCTTATTTTCAAAACGATTAAACCTCCGTACTTAACCTGCGTACGGGGAAGCGGTTCGGATGGGATTTCATCCTTGGTCCTGCCTTGTAAAAATCGCCACCTTGGCCAGGGGCACTAACTATCCAATCCACGTTTATCAATTTAACTTCGTGGAATAATTAAGTCTGGGCCGACTTAAGAATTCCAGAAATGGCAGACGTTACCTAACCGATCGTTAGATAAAGAAGAAGACGATTACAAATTTTTTACTACCTTTACAAATGACTTCTTATTTTATTTTAAATACCAAAAATTTATATTTTGTTATATTACCAAGAATAATAATTGTTGTATTTATCAAGATTAAGTTTAGTTTATAGAAACACGACTACGTCGTTCTTATTTATTTATTTTTAATTTTGACGGCTTGAAGTCGTATTGTCAGCACCGTATGTGCTGACGAGATACAAATGTAAAAAAACAACAAAAAATTCACAAAAAATTACCAAGGCATTTCCTCCCTGATACTTTGCCTTATCCCGGGCGTGCTCGGTGACTAAGCCGTTCTTGATGAACAAAAAATTGTGTGCATATATAAGAAAACCTGATTATTCTACATAAAAATGAATGTTTCCATAAAGCGTACTATAAGTTTACTAAGAGTTAAGTGCAGTGTACGTTTTGCTTACTGTAAGTTTTGTTTACTAATGCAGGTTTTAAGTAATTTAAAATTACATTATAATATGATCAACAACATAAAAAGTTTTGAAGGGTTGATAAAACATATTTGTAAAGATATGTTTTGTAAAGATATAGCAACATTTTATCTTAGCTCTTCTTCTTCTTCTTCTTTGGCCTAACGATTTCGTAGGTCATGGTCATGCCTAGTTATTACAATGAAAGTTGCCATATCCAAATTAGGGTAAGTGTTGTCAAACTGCTTTATTAGATTGTTGCCACTAGTCAAACTCTTAAACTGTTGTTGGTAAATGAATTTGTATGATAATTTTTTTTCTTATGCAATATTTAGATTATCGCATTTTGCTTAGTTAGTAATGACAGAGCAAGACCTCTTAAGGCTTGTAAAACTAAAGAAAAAGAAAAAGCAAAGAGAAATGCTAGCTGAACCGGAAGTAGATCATTTTAGATAAGTTTTAAATGTGATTTATTGGCACAATACACTCTGATCTTACTTACTTACTTATCAGGCGCTACAACCGCTTTGCGGTCTTGGCCTGCTGCAACAATCCTCGATACCGTTCACTGTTTGGCGCCGTCGTCTGCCAGTCCGTTATCCCGGCCGTTCTGACGGACGCATCAACGCCATCACTCCATCTCAGTTTGGGCCTACCACGACTCCTCTGTCCGTGTGGACGGCCTTCCACACGTACGGGTCCAAAAATCCTTCTGAGCATCTTCCTCTCGAACGCGGCTAAGAGGGTTTCGTCAGTTTTGGACAGAGTCCATGTCTCAGAAGCGTATGTGAGTACTGGGACTATAATTGTTCTGTACAGTCCCAGCTTCGTCCGTCACGACAGGTTTTTTGAGTGGAGAAGTGGAGAAGGCTGTAGTATGACCGGTTGGCAGCAAGCACCCTTGCGCGTAACGCAACATCAATGTTGTTGTCGGTGCTGACTTTTGACCCCAGATAGGGTAAGTTTTGGACGACTTCGAAGGTGCGGTCACCTATCTGAACATCACCCCTGCGTAAATCAGTGTTTGTCAGCAGGGCCGCTGGTGGTGTCACCATAATTTTGGTTTTCGCTACGTTAATCTCCAACCCGAGGTTTTGTGCCGCTCGCTCGATCCTTTAATAAGCTTCTCACTCTGATCTTACATTATCATGTAATTATACTGAAATTAAATAAGCTCCCTAAAACATTTTGTTTTATGTTTGAGCTTGATTACTTTTTTTCAACACGAGTTTGAACTACATAAAAGTAGTTTTCGTTTCATTGAACGAATTCCTAGTAAATAGTGCTGGATCAATGCAAAAAGCTTTTTTTAAATAATTTTTTTATATAGTTAATGATCAATAAAGTTATCGGATTGTGTACCAACATACCTATAAATGCTTTTGATATCTAGTGTTTTCCTGGTACAGTATTGAGTTCTCTGTTCTTAAAAACACTTTACGTTAATCGATATTGGCAGAATAATAGCATTCTATCAATCGTTTTCTGGCAGCAGGGCCATGATAAAAAATTAGATAACGGAATGGTACTTTTGTTATTCTGTCATTTTTCTGATAGGAAACTAGGTCAAAAAAGTTGTATCAAAAATGCCAGAATGGTTAGAAGCCAGCAGTTTAGAATATATAGAATATAGAATTAGGAAATAATACTCGACATAATATGAACTATAAAGTAGTATAAACTATCAAGTAGTATAAGTATAAGTATAGTAGTATATCTGCGATATAAAAAGGAGGTAATGAAGGTAAGGAAGACATCGGAAAGTTTATTTATAAAATATTCATAACATTTATAAGAAAAGAGTCTAGTACGTACGTTCGGTTGGGTTGCTACTTAACGGCCACTTCATTACATTTCATTTCTTAGCCTATCGCACTAATGCTATTACTTATCGCACTAATGCTATTAGTAGAAGAGTGAATCTACTTCTTCTTATTCTTGGCATAACGATCTCTTAGTTAGGTCATGCATACCATTTTTGGCTTACTTATGCTTCTTGATAGTTGGATAGTCATTCCTATCAATGGGGGAATGACCCAGGTGGGATTAGAACCCGGACCTGCCGTGTGAAGACCGGCACCGTTGTCATCCATTATTCATTTCATACACTTTTTTGTTAAAAACTAAAGTCATAGTAAACTCCTGTCACGAGCATCTTAAAGCATCGGTACTTCTTTGGCTCATGAATTGCCTAGGAAGAAAAATAGATCTGTCTGTTAAATGTATTTTTTTATCACATAAGTATAATAACAAAAAATCTCAATATTCATAAACAAAATGTTCCGTTACTTTCTGCTACAGTACCATTGTTTAGCATCCACAAAAAAAGCGAAAGTATCACAAACTTTTGCACACATAGCCAGACGGTGCGTCATTTTGAAACAATCCTCCATTCTTTTGCCCATTTCACTCGCCGGCCGGGTTCCCGTAATTTGCAGAAAAGATTACAAAATTGCATTTTTAGCACAAATGGCTTTGAATCCCAAAGCCTTTGTTTGTATGGTCTCTCGCGCGACCGATGTAGGTCAGGTGACAAATTAGACAGCTTTCGTACAATCATCGTCGGTTTGTTGTTGGTGCTTTGTTGTTTCTTCCTTTCCGCTGGCGTCATTCAGCGGTAACGACGTGCTCGGCATAAATTATCGGTTTTAGCGTGTGTGAGGTGTTTGGATGAGAGATGCATCATTTTAAATTTGAATGTTTGGCAAATTTCGGAGCTTTAGAGATACAACGGATGTTAAATAATCTCGAACTGGTTTTTTAAGTGAAATAATATAGTTTGGTAAGTAATGCTTACGAAATAAATCAGTCCATAGTTTAAATCTTCATCGACCGGAATATATCATAAGCAAGTGGCCAAATGAAAAGGCTTTTGGAACAAAAATGTTTTTTTTTTTTACTTTTCGGAGCTTTCGGAGCTTTTAAAATCATCTCACACGAACGATTATGATTAATCTGGTGCTTCTTCTTGGTGTTGTCCTTTGGCATAGTTCGGTGATCTATGCCTCTCTTTTACATTTTATGGATTAAATTGTAAACCCACCTAAATGGTTACTTCTGCCTGTTCATAATCTGCCGAATGAATGTCTTCAGTCCCTTACGAATAATAGTTTTGAAAATAGCAAAGAACGACCTATGTGCTAGACGTCTATTTCCATATACATAAGAGTTAACATACAATTTCAAAGTATATTTTTCTCTTAACTTTCATGCATATTACACTCTGATACCATAAAAAAAGTTAAACTTAGGAATGGCGGGCTGATGGCAGAGGCAATAACGGCACCGGTCTTCAAGCGGCAGGACCGGGGTTCAAATCCCATCCAGATTGCCTCTCCGTACGTAAGGCTGAATAGTTTGCTACGGATAAAATCAAGTCACAGAAAGCTAGAAATGGCAGGCCCGAAACATCTCGAGGTTATAGTCCTTAGGAAGAAGAAAGAAGCCTAGGAAGATTCTCTAGTTGTTTTGTGCTTGCAACTGAATCCACCTTTAAAGTGATGTTATATGTTAAAAAACCTCGTTCTTACCAACTGCGCCCAAAGACAACGCTAGAGTCATTTGTTTTCTGCCTAGCGACACTAACTTCTGAAATATTCAAAGCCAGCTTCATACAAAAATCTGCAGTTGTAGTGGCGTACGAAGGAGCTCGTGAGAGTGAATCAAGTGCTTGCCCTTAGAGGCACCTTGTTCGGCTAGATAGTTAAATACATGACAAATGAGACACTTTACGAAAGAACTCAGTGCAATCGATAAAGCTCAATACAGCTTAAATTGGTGTTGCTTTGAGCTTTTTCTCTGCCGATTTGTGGAAGGTGCCGATTCGATATTTACGATGTTTGGTCCATATTGATGTGCTTGGTTCTATTTGACCGAACCGAGGATCAAATCCCATCCTGACCGCCACCTCGTACGCAGAATAGACTATCCAGCTGCTGGTAAAATCAAGTCACAGAAAGCCATAAATAGCAGGCCGAGATCTCTCGAGGTGATAGTGCCAAAGAACAAGAAGATGAAGGAAAACGTCTAGATATCTGAAAAATAGGCACGCTCTACAGAAGCTTACAAATTACTAACGTCAATTCGTAAATCAGGTGGAGTCCACCCTGTTGGAGATCAGATGGTGCCGTGGTTGAAGAAATACAGCCTGGCATCGATTTTCCTGGAGTAGGATTGACCACCTGGCCATGTTTTATAGACGTGCTCAACCCTTAGCAGACCAAGAAAACAGAAGAGAAGTGTACAATTTTTTTTTATTTATATTTTTAGTATTACGGCTTGAAGCCGTATTGTCAACATCGCATGTGTTGACGATAACAAATTCTCAAAAATTAGTTCCATCCCGTAACAGCAGGATCTCTGCTAATCACGATACTGAACTCGCCGACGACCTCTGAACCCAACGCCAGCAAGGCCGAACTCATTCCAACAAGGCAGGACTGGGATGAAGAACACTGTTGCATAAAGTCTGTCCCTCTTTTTACGACAACGTTGTCATTGAGCCCGGATGCTATTGCTCCGTCAACGGAGAAGTGTCTAATACTGTATTAAAAAAATAAAGAAACTAAGCGAAATGGTATAAGTTTTAATACAAATAATTCGCATTTCTTACAGCGAATGATAGGGCAAAGAATACTTACGTAATGTAAGTTAAAATAAAAAACATTTCAAACACTTTTTTTATAGTTATTATTATAAAAGTATATTAAGCCTAATGCAGCCTACATTACCATGCCTATGTAACTAATTTGTATTGGTGTTATGATTAAAAAGGAACTTAAACAGATTTTAACAGATTGCAAGCATTTAAAGAGGGAGAAAGAAACGTTAAGGAACTGTTGTCTTAATAAGTGTTACTTGAAATATAAATATGATTATTAACACTAGCTTTCAAATCTTCTCAATAGATCATTTTCAATAGGGCATCGTTTGAACTATTTCATGATTTCATAATCTGTTTGCTGCAGGTGTTTTATAATTGGCTCGATTCGTATCACAAAGATAGACAAGTGAAAAACTTAATTGGAGGGTTGATGTTTTGTGTAATATACTTTATAAAATTAAGGTTTAAGTAATATTGTCAATGCTATTTTCTAAATTTATACAGTAAATCGTAAAGGCTTGAGAATATTTTATCTCAGCTTATCACTATAATTTCATCATACAATTTTATTGTAAATTTTAAACAATGGTTTATCCTTATTTAGCTTTTGTAGTGAATATTTATTGGTTATTTGTAGTATTTTTATGATGCCATGAAATTGTGGAAAAAATAACATAGTTTCTTCCACTTTTTGTTGCGGTTTATACGAATATAGGCATCAAAATGAGTATATAATATTATCTATGTGAAAAAGAACTTTTTTATATTATTGAATGTTGTTTTATTAGCTTATTATTAACTAAATATAAAAATATGTTCAATTATAATTTTATTAGTTCATTCATATTTGTTTTCATATTTTCCACTGATAAATCGTTATGTTTTGTGATTCCTAACAAATAAATGTTTGAAAAGCATTAACAAAAAAATAGTTCAACACTCATACAGTATCTGATCAAACGATCAGTGCCAAACAAAAGAAAAAGCAGCTTCTACATGTGCACTATTGATAACATATTTCACTTTTAATTAGCAATTGCTCTGATTTGCCATGCAGTCCCCCCCTACACCCACATACACAATGGTGGTAGTAAAATGCACACACTTTTCACAATTCAAAACCATTGCCTGTATCCTTTTCATGGCAGCATGCGTTTTATTGCCTGTGACAGTTCCAGCCGTACGTTTATATGTTTATCTGTTTTGGAATACGCTTTTAGTGCAAGTCTGTTGAATCGGAGTTATGTTACGATGTTTATTGTTTAATCAACAATTAACAAATAGCACAACTGACAGCCATATCCATTAGAAACGATTGTTGCACTCTTACACTGAAATTGGGTTCGAAAAACGGCTGTTACGAGTCTAGCGAATGCTTTTTGTGGGATTTTGCAAAAATTTGAATGCATTTTTATTCAGCGGTTCAATTATTTGTGTGTTGCATGTTACCGCATGCATCCGTGTTGCGCACAACCGTTGCTAGTTCGATTAATCGTGTTATCGATATTGACATTGGAACGTTCAGATTCAGACGTTCGAAAATTAGAGATACATTTAATTAAGATGTGTGGTCCTCGGTAAAGTAAAATAATGACCAACCAAACCGCAGTACGCAGCTGTCCGACAAGAAGCAACGAAACTCATCAATTACAATGCAATCGGAAGGTTGAAGATGATTTCATTTTCCCCGGGGTTTTTGTTTTCGTATTGGTTCAACATTATCGTGTACCTTGAGTTGGTGGTAAGCGTTTGAGCGGAATGCATTTACCAGGTAACGAAGCGATACGTTCAAAAAGCTGCACTTGCAAACAGACGTATAATTTCGTACCAGTTTTGATGATTGTTGCTCTAGTCCCCCGCCAGTCCCGTTCTGCCTTCTGCTGGCGGCCGGAATGTGCCTTCGTGGCGGCCCATGGTCGAGACGTCAAACCCATCAAAGTCGGGGGCCTGGGCGGGTGAATGATTAATCTTCGAATTCGTGCACCGAGTGTCAGTGAAGCGCTCCGCACAAAGTATTACCCACAAATGCTTTGGTGCTTTTTCAGGACCGCGTGGTTCTCCCGATCCTTTGGCAAGACGGAGCGCTACCAAACTAGCTGCAATAGCTTTCGAAGGAACCCGTCCTGCTGAGCCTCAGCATTACGAAGGGCAAAACTTGCAACAACAACAAAAAACCGATGCATGTAGCGAAACTAAGAAACTAGCGGCACTTACGACCGGTTTTCGGGCATCATGCAAGCCCTTTTTCTCGCGCAACAATCGATCGCATTGTTTTCGGCAGGCGTCTTTTTTTTTTTTTTCTTTCGGCGAAACGATCATTATGGTGCAGCACCCTGGCACACGAAGACCAGTTTCCTTTCGGTACCGGGTGTGTGTGTGTGTTCCTTTTTTCCCGATTGGCTTGGCTTGAAGGTGAAGATGGGGAGAATGGTTGGGTGGTTGAACGCCCGGGAGAAGATGAAAAGCAATTGCAATTCTTCTCCTGTCTCGCTCGCATTGCAATCTCGAATGCATCTTTCACGATCTTTCACCACGTTTCGCCCGTCACCACGCACCACTGCACGACCCTGTCGGTGTATTAAATCGCCCCAAAACAAAGCCATGAAAGCTTGTACACTACCAAACCCGAAAAAGAAATAACCGTGTGTCCCATTTGTAAAAAATAGGACCTCAAACTGCCACTGCCACGTACGCTGGAACGTTCGTTTGTGTTTTTGGCAGATTTTTTTTTTAAATGGCTTTGAGGTTTTTGAGGGGCTCTGTTGTCCTGAATTGCTAGCTTTTTTGAAAGATCGAAGACAAGCACTTTTGGGCCGGGAGCTGCCGGTGGAACAGGCTGGCATGAGTCGAGTTGCCCCCAGGCGATGGATGGAGAGGTCATACGTGGCGTGGAAAGGAAAGTCATTCGTTCAGCTATCGTTCACCGACACGCCAGCAAGGATGCTGTTGCAGTGTTTGCGACGAAACGAATTTTGGGGTTGATTTAGTTTACGGTGCGGTGTGGCGCATAAGTTTACGGGCCTTTTTTTTTAAAGTCGAGTGTTCACGTGAGTTTTTGGGAGGAATGCCGAGATGATGTTAAATAAAGGAAGCTGTTTTCTCTGTACTGGATAATCGAATTTTATTGCAAGTAGATAAAATGGGACAGGGCAAATAAGGTTGCAATATTTGTAGGTTGATTATAACGCTTAGTTCAGTGATGAAAGACTGACAGGCAAAATAATCTACTAACTAACAATTTACTTAAAAAAGTATCTTTCAGGAAGGTTATATTAATAAATAGAGGTGAATCCATTAGCCGGGGCGGTCCGGTGGTCGAGATGACAACGGCGACGGTCTTCACACGGCAGGGCCGGGTTTCAAATCCCATCCAGACCGTCTCCCCGTACGCAGGGCTGACTACTTTGCTACGGGTAGAATCAAGTCACAGAGAGCCAGAAATGGCAGGCCGAGACCTCTCGAGGTTGTAGTGCCACCGAAGAAGAAGAAGAATCCATTAGCCTGAATCTATGAAGGTCTGAATAATTCATTCAGAAAGCTGGCTTAGTATTACCGATTGGGCAAGATGGATGTTATGGAGTAACACATGTATTATTTCATTATTATCATGTAAAATAGAAATTTATTGTTAGCGATAGAAAATCTTAGCTTTCAAGATGACTGAGAAGACGATGAAGATGATGAACGTTCTAGACACTTGAGTGTATCAACAGTTATTTGATTCGATGTATAATTAAATCAAATGAGTTTGAAACATCACTGATTACTTACTGAATACTGATAAAATAACCACATATCCTACAAATTTTTATCAATGATTTAAGTATCTAAATTCTCTTTTACACTTTATTTGCTTACTTCCTAGCTTTCTATTGCATGAAATGTGATAAATTCAAGTAAAATACCTCTGACAGCGCATCTGATCCTGTCTCCTTGTTTCCTGCTGTGTATTTTTAATGATGTTAATAATCTCATCAATTTCTTATAAAACAATTGAATGTTTGCATGACATTTTCTTAAGGACCATTGTTAATTTTTTTTAATGTTGCTATTTATAATCGATTTGTTTCCTATAATTTGTCCTAGATTAAATCAGTTTTTGTTTATTTGTCACTTTACTTATTTACATACTTGGCTTTGGTGACTTACATTTAATTATTTTTTAAGCCATAAACATAATTTTTAATTATAAAACTTGTGAAAAATATGCAATATATTGTCAACCTGTTCGGATCTGAACCAACTTCCTAGAATAGTTCGAATCTTATTGTTGATGTTTTAACGATGCACCTGCCAGTGTAATGAGAATACTCCACAATACATTTACTCGGCCACCGGCCTCAGACCCCCGTTTGTTTTTCCACATTGGTATAATTATAATTTGGAAGCAGTTTTTTTAACTTTATTTAATCATTAAGTTTTCATACATTTAATAAGAGGTAAATATACATACTTAGGATCCTATGTATAAGAATACCTTTTCTGCTTTTGCACAAACAACCTAAAATGTTTTGATCGTGTATGGTTTTACTTAATGTATCCTTAGAACTTATTTGTAGTCAATTTTGTGCACGTGCAGACGATACAAATGGTTCCTGATGGCTGTTCCATCTTATTAACATCTGGCGCTTACTGGCCCAAAACAACCGTGCATCACAGAGAATAATGCGCTAACGACGTATTATTATTCATCTTATATGTTTTTGATGTTTCGCTCTAATAACGCTCTCCGATTGGTGTTATTCCTACAGCTTTAATAATATTTTTTATTGGTTTTTGGTATCATTACAATTTACAGCAGCTTAAATTTGTTTTCAATACTTTGAAGTTTATGATAAACAACTAATGATTTAGTCTGTTCATCCAGTAATACTTTATTTCTTTTTAATTGTCTTTCTGTTCGATCTGTTGTGAAACTATTATACAGTGAACTAACTTTTTTAAAGATATCCCTTATGTTTGACTAAATACTAAAAACTCTGAAACTATCGTACAGAAAGAAACTTTTTTCGTTTTAACAAATAGAAATTTTTTTTTAAATGTTTTTGAACACATATCGAATTGCTACATAGTTCAAAACTAAACAATAAAACATGGATTCCACTGTTATCTCAAAATCAAATATAACATTTTTTTTTTCAAATTCATAGAAACGTGATGAGGCTCAACCACTCATAGAGCACATGCCCATGCATTAGTTTCACACGATAGCTTTTACCCAATCATAGTGGCCTAGATGAAAGCTTCGGTAACTTCAATGCTATAGAAGCGACAAATGCTAGTGAAACTATAACTAGTGCGCAGAAACTATGCTCCGTTGCTGAAGTGAAAAAAGTTTAAAAAATCGAAGTACAAAAGGATGCAACTCTTACTGCTCTTTCTTTCTCCTTTTTCCCAACCATGTTTAACTGCCTTGACTAGGTAACATTTCGCGAAAGCACACTGAATAGAGGAAACCCGGATATAGCGACATCACGGGTCGCATCAGAGGAAAGCATCGAACAAACAACACACCCATACAATCACAAAGTTCACATGTAATCGAAACGAGACAATGAACTTTCCGACATATTTTTTTTCTTCTCTGACTGTCGTCGGTTCGAACTGAGGTAAGATTTTGCCGCTCGATCCTTACGCTGGGAATCGGTTTGATTTTTGGTGCGCTGCACAGTTGGAGCGAATCGAAGCCAGTTTCCTTCGGTTTGAGCTGCATCAAGAAAGGAGGAGATAAATAGAGAAGCAAACCCGGTCCGCCGAAGATCGCCACTATAACGAACATAGCGAACGTCGCGTCCTTCTGGCCATCCTTACTTCCTCTCCAAAATTTCTGGATATGCTAAAGGTTTTGGTTTTGATGGTGTATTTTATGCTCCCGCTTCCTGGCCAGCATCGGCCGAAAAAGCTCTAAGGAAGCTATCCAGAAGGGGGAAAAAACCCCGTGGACGAACACGGACAATCCTCATTACGCGGCTTCAATTTCGGTGATCCGACGGCCCGATGCTATTCTGGCCGCCCTCCACACTGGTTTCCTAAAAACGCTGCAAATCGGTAAACCCGGTCCTTACCCACTCTCCTTACCTCTCCCACCACACCGGCAACAATTACTCGCCCCTTCCTCCAACAAGTACTGCCGTGAGGATCTCGCGTTTCTTCGCTCACTTTTTGCCCGTTTTCTCCTCTCCGTATCAAATCCATCGTTATGCTTTAGCTTTCTTTTTATGCTGGATACATTCGCGGCACTTCATCTTTAGTTGCTTTCCTACTTGATTCGTTTGGTCCTCGGAGTGTTTTTTTTGCTGGCTTGAGAGTTCGTTGTTTCCTTTTTTTGGTCCACGTTTTACACAGAGATAGAAAACTTCCGAAAAACCTTTACCGTGCCTCGTCGTGCCTGTAAAAGCCGAAACCAGCAAGTAGCAAAAAGGGCACGGGAATAAAAGGGAACCAAACATTAACGAAAAATAATGCGTTCCGCGTTGGCCCAGCGAGGACTTAACAAAAAAGAAGCAAGACAGGAACGTAAAATGCAACAACCACCATCACCGTTTGGGGAAGGTTTTCGGGTACGGTTTTAATGTGTGTGTTCGTTCGCGGATGGAGCTGGACCGACCAGGTCCAGGTTTCGTTTCTTCTCACCCTTCGCTCCCGACTTAGCCTTCTTCGAGGGGTGAGTTCCGCGGGGTAGAGTTGGTTGTTGGAGAGGAATAGTTAAAATTTTATTTTCAACATTTGATGCGAGCAAAGAGATTAAACTTGCAGCACCAGTAGGTGTTTCCCCATTATTATTGTTATTATTATGGCAGCGAGATTTTTAGGTGCAACCACTGGTCGTGCCACTCTCTGCTGGAGTGTTCGGGTGGTTCTGCTTTTTTTGTTGGGTGGTTTTTTTTTTGAACGGTAACGGCTTTTTCGGTAGGAAAATGATGGAAAATAAAAGTTTCAATACCGCCCCACCATTAGGGGTTTCGGGATGTTACGCCACATTTTGCCTGCCCGGATCAGTGGCGATGTTTGTCGATACCCGTTCCCGATTTCGTTGGGTCCTTCGCTACCCATTCGCTGCTAACCCATCCCGGGGATGCGGTACATAATATGAAATTTATAATTAGTTACTCTATGTGCGTCAGTAGCGGCTACAAAGCAGCGGGAAAAGCGAGCAAATGGCCATAATAATAATGCTGGGCTGTGTATCCCACCCTCACCTTCCTTACCTTCCCTCGCGAACCAGCACCAGTCGGCTGATTTGGGTCCCATCGTCTATGTGTGCCCGCTTGCACCGATCCTTCACCACCGCTGGCTTTACTGACACGGACCAACCTTGACGAATTGTGGCGCAGATGTGAATTTTTTGGGCGGATATAATTATCCGAAAATGCCTCCCTCCGTGCTTAAAGAGCAAAACCGGAGCACCGAAGCCGTCCGGTATCGTGTGGCAGCGTGGCAAAGCGAGAGATAAAATAAAATAATATAACTAAAATAAAAGCATAAAATAAGGCGCGCACACACACACCGCTATCAGCGGCAACAACACACAGCAGCAAATGCATAATAAAACCCTCCATCTGCCGCACGCTGACCGGCCTGTCACCGATTTGCGCCTCGCTCGGGTTTTTCCGATTTTCCCCAAAAAATAAAATAGATAAAATACGGGGTAACCCCCAAAATAAAAAAGGAAAAGGAGAGAGCAACGACAAAATAAAAAAAGGCAACACATCACCATGTACACAAAATAAAATGCATTCGAAATTCCACCTTTGCCACCCTATAACTCCCCCCCCCCCTCTTGCTTGCCCGTTCCATGTTTTGGGCCACTCATTCCGATACACCAGACACGCACTAACGCATGCACAAAATATCGTTCCATCGTGAAAAATAAAATAAACCACCCAACCCATCCCCATCCGTGGCGGGCTTTGCTGTCCTACACCCAAATCCCAACCCACCGAAGCTAAACAACAACAAAAAACAAAAAAAAAAACTTAAACAAAAAAAAAACACCAAATCGAACAAAAAAGGACGCAAAACCACCACCCAATTAGTTTCGTCGCCTACTTGACACCCACTACCGAGGCTCGGTGCCCGCTCATACCAGAGATTATATTTTACTCCGGCCCTGGATAATAATGAGACAAAAAGAGCAATAGCGAGAAAGAGAGAAAGAGAAAAAAAGAACAATAAGGGAAATTATAATCGCTGTATATGGTGCTCAAATCCATTTTTACTACTTTTTATTGCAAAGTAAAACTGCTTAAGCGTTCATAAGTTTGATAACTTTTATGCAAATCAATTAGCTCCAAATCTATGCGAAGTGCCTCCGTAAACGTCTCGCTAAAAGCTTATGCTTAGAAAGCACTCAAGACAGCAGCCAAAAAAGAAAAACTACCATTTTAAGTAATGAAATTAGTATCAATTGTCACGTTTCAACAAAACAAAAATATGCAATATCCTACCAGATTTAGGTGAAATGCATCTTTTTTTAGCGCGGCTGCTTGTGTGCTGTACTACAGTGACAGACAAAAACATAGGACTAGTCAAATGTTTGTTGTTGAACCGACAGTTTTCGTTACTTGTCTTAGCTATAATCTTTCCAAAAGTTGTTAAAAACATCATCAACAGTTTTTTAAATGCTTATTGAATATTTGGGTTTTGCCCATGGGAGGACTAGGGATCAATTCCCATCTAGTCCGCTTCCCAATACGTAGAGCAGACTATCTAGTTACCGGTAAAATCCTGTTCAAGAAAGCCTGAAATAGAGGCTGTAGTGTCAAAGAAGAATAAGATGTTTTTTGATTTTTTTTAAATTAATTATGTTTGCCTCGCGGTTGAAGATGACTAGACCTAACTTCAGCTACCCTCACTTTTCAAAAAAGTATCAGTAGACTAAAAGGATGGACCTACAACTGGATCTTCAGCATACTACAGGGACTACAGGGACAGATCTACTGAGGCCGAGTACAGAGGGCGAACAAGTTTATGGGACAAGGAATTGAAGTGATCCTGAGAAGTGAGAGCTTCACTAAGTACAAGAAATAAATTATAGGTATATTTGAAAACGGCAACAAAAGAGGATTATCCGTAGAATCGACGGTTCTCTAGTAACTCTAGACCAATCAAATGAAATGATGTTGTTATTAATGTCTGTGTTGACTCATTTGACAATCTACTGGTCAAGAATATAAGGGATGGATGATGGGACTTTTAAGAACAGCAAAATACACTGTACATACCTGGGCATGAAATAGTGGAATTACGAGCACAAATGGAAATCGAAAAAGGATCTCTCTATCTTTCCAATTGTAAACAGGATGTTTACGTTTAGATGTTTTGTTTACGCTTAGACGTCACACCATACTTGACGAAAGCTAGTTTCGTCAAGTTTTTGATAAACGAAATATTTCAAGTATACAGTGAGTAAGGATGAGTGTCGCTCGCGTGGGGGGCACTCAGAAAGTTTATAAATAGGGCAGGAAACACAATTACATCTCTCTTCGAATTTGGAATCTGAACACGACGCTTGGTAAATATTGCAACACACATCGATCCGAAACTCCGCGAATTCTTCATGGTGCCGTGACCAGGAGATATAGCTCGAATTTCTGGTGCTTTCGCGAGTTTGATCGACCCATCGTTCACCGTTTTCTGTGTCGTACCACATTTCGTTTGGATTTTCGTGCACCGTACAGCTGTTTTTGCCGCATCACGCATTACACTGCAGGTCACTCACTCACACGCACATACACACACACAAGATTGCACAATGCCCGTACCACCCGTTGTTTTGGCGTCCCGTCGGACAATTTTGTTGGCGTCCCTTACTCGGTACGAGAAATTTTTGGATAGTTTCGTTCACGCACGGGATCAAGTACAAGTGGAGGTTCGCTTAAGAAAATTCGAAACATTATGCAAGGACCTAGAGAGTGTTCAACAAGAATTAGAGGATTCCGCTTCCACGCTGGAAGAAACAACGCAGAATGCTGCATTTCGAGAGAATTTCGAGAATAGATTGATTCGTGTCCAATCTCAACTGCAGGCAAAGCTAGCTTCTACCGCGCACCCGAGCACTGGATCGAACTCACTCAAGGGCATCAAGCTTCCCACCATCGCGCATCATACGTCACAGGGTCACGAACTGAGTCACTCGCGGCGAATAACCTTTCCGCGTCAAACTAGTTTTGGTACCACGTCACATGAAACGCGAAATTGCATTTTATGCAATTCCTCGCATTCATTGCTAAAATGCCCACGATTTGAAGGAATGGAGCCTAAGGATCGCTATCGTTTCGCGATGACCGCGCGTTTATGCACAAATTGCTTACGCGAGAATCATGCGGCTCGTGATTGTCCGGCGCACTACAAATGCCGGTATTGTAATTTGGCACACCACACAAAACTGCACTTCACACCGAATAGCCCTAGTGACACAGCTCCGCCACATCACACACACAACACCGCTAACGATCACACGGCCACCGATAACACACAACGCACATTTGCAGCAGCACTACAGCAAGCACCCGAGCAGGTATTGCTCCAAACTGCTTTCGTGAATATTATTGATAATTTCGGAATTGCTCATCCTGCGCGCGCGCTGTTGGACAGCGCATCGCAGTCGAATCTTACTAGCGATCGACTCGCTAAACGGCTAAGTTTGAAGACGAGTAACGTACACGTTACCACGCTAAATTGGATTTTGTCACCACCCAACACCTGGAAAACCGTTGTGGCTAATCGTGTTGCTGAGATCCAGAACTATTCACGTCCTCGTCAGTGGAAACACATTCCCGGCTCAACAAATCTCGCCGGCCTGGTATCTCGTGGGATGTCAGCAGTGGACATGCTGAAAAGGTCGATATGGACTTGTGGTCCCGAGTGGTTGGGGCTACCTGCTTTTGATTGGCCAATATCGAATTCATTGCTGGCGGCCGAAGCTGATATTGAAATTCGTCGGACACGCACACAACAATCGTCACAAGTTACTTCATCCGCGATCACACCTAAATTCCTGGAAGCAGCTAAACTCACATTATGCATCCTGGCGCAACAAGACGAGTTTTTATCGGAGATCCGGTTGCTGAAAAAGGGAGAAACTATAGGGCGGCGCTCACCTCTACGGCGCTTGAATCCATTCCTCGATGAGGAAGGAATAATGCGAGTGGGTGGCCGATTGAAGCTTGCACAGCTTCCCTACCAGTTCAAACACCCTATCCTACTTCCCAAGAAACATCCGTTTGCTCGTCTCATCGCATACCACTTTCATGAAAAGCTGATGCATGGCGGGGGAAGACTATTACTTTCCCAGATTCGAGAAGAATATTGGCCGCTCGACGGACGGAGATTAGTGAAAGGAGTAGTCCGTAATTGTTTTCGTTGCATACGACAGGATCCCGCCCTAGTGCAACAACAAACCGGCCAACTTCCGTATCAACGCATCACTCCGAGCCGACCGTTTTCTGTTACTGGAGTGGATTACGCCGGCCCATTTTGTCTTAAGCCGACGTACAAGAGAGCTGCCGCTGCCAAGTGTTATTTGTTTTTGTTCTTTTGTTTTGCAACCAAGGCGGTTCACCTGGAGCTGGTCAGCGATCTCACCACTGCAGGGTTCTTGGCCGCTTTACACCGCTTCACAGCCCGGCGCGGGCTACCGTCGGATATACACTCCGACAACGTGAACAACTTGAAGGTTCGTCACACGCGCTAAAAGAATTTTTTGAGTTATTTCAGAGTGAGCAACAGCAAAACATCATCGCAACCAACTGCTCTGACATGGGGATTACCTGGCAATTATTCGTGCAACGTTTCTGGAAGCATTGGGCCACTGAGTATCTGCAGGAAATGCAGAAGGACAATAAGGTTGCGGTTCGGTGCGAAATCGTTCCCGGCAGGCTGGTCATCCTTGTGGACGATTCCCTCCCCATCACCCGCTGGCCACTGGCGCGCATCATTGATGTACACCCTGGAGAGGATCAGCTTACTCGTGTAGTGAAGCTGAAAACGGCAAAGGGATTAGTCACGCGTCCTGTTACGAAAATTTGCGTTTTACCTGTTGCGAAACCGTCCTGTTAGTACCGCGTGTTAGTTATTTTGTTATGACATTCTGTCATGGGGGGGAGTATGTTTACGTTTAGATGTTTTGTTTACGCTTAGACGTCACACCATACTTGACGAAAGCTAGTTTCGTCAAGTTTTTGATAAACGAAATATTTCAAGTATACAGTGACTAAGGATGAGTGTCGCTCGCGTGGGGGGCACTCAGAAAGTTTATAAATAGGGCAGGAAACACAATTACAAATTTCGAATTTGGAATCTGAACACGACGCTTGGTAAATATTGCAACACACATCGATCCGAAACTCCGCGAAATCTTCACAGGATAAAAGTCATTTTCATAGCAAAAAAAAAACATTTACTGAGGAACACGGTATTAACATTGTCTCACAAGCTGGGGAAGACATTGGGCACTGTAGCTCTTTCTGAGGATCTTTTTCAGATTCAGGAAATTTTCACCTTTACCTGCAATCTGGATGTTGGTCCCGCCCTTCAGTAGTGAGTCTCACTCGGAAGAATTAGGTAAAATCGTGGACAGTCAATCTACGGTTTTTTTTGTGCGAAGAATTGCGCGAAGAAAGAAGCGAATCTAAGTTTTACAGAAAAAAAACTAATTCTACCAATAATTCTACAAGTCTTCACCATGACCATATTTTTACATTTTTATAAAGCTAAGTGCTCCTATTCTTTTGTCCATCACTGTACAGACACGCTTCTGCTCCTCATTTTCCGCTTGCTCTATCGGCACCCATACCGCTGCTGCTACTGGTGGTGATGGCGGAATCCCAATAATCAGTTAATCGAAAAAATGAACGAGAATAATAGCCGAAAACAAGAGTGCACAATCAATTGCAGTGCATTTGATAGCACATACTTTGACAACCATCGTTTGACCCACACTGCCGGCGTGCGTACGTAAAAAAAACGGTGCCTTCTCACACCCAAACCAATGCGTGTCGAAATGTATAAAAATGGAAGGGAAAAAATAATGGAAAAAAAAACAAAACAAAACAAAAACACATACGCACAGATGTAGCATATGCAATTGAAATGAAAAAAATAAACGAAAAAAAGCAAAACAAAACAAGAACAAAAAAGGCTCAAACATTCTACATATCATATTATATGCGTTTCTATTTGTTTCTTTGCATCTCTCCCTCTCGTTCGCTCGTTCTGTTTTCTCTTTTTGATTTCTGTTTTCTCCCTTCCTACCAGGGCCAGGCTACTTATGCCACACTTTACATGTTAACTATCTTTTTTTGGCACTCGCATCGATGCATTTCGGTGCATTCTGTGTGCGTGTTTGTGTGCTCGTTTTGCGTGCGTGTGAGTTGTTTGGCTTTTTTTCTCCTCTTCCACACCTTGGGGTTCCACCGGTTTCATCATTTCGTCTATTTCATTTTTATCGAATCGAAGCTTTTCCCACCTCTAACCCCATGCAATGTGTCCCAGTGGTGCGTGCATGCGTGTGTGTGTGTGTAGGTAGAACGATCGTGTAGGAGGTCAAAGTGTGGCGCAGGTTTTGTTGTTCTCTTTCACACACCCGCATGCAGGTTACTGGGCTGCTTATTTTTTAAACTCCCATTTTCCACCTCCTCCTCCCAACCACCCATCGGGACGACGGCCAGTTTGACTATTCGGCAACAAATTGAATGTGCAACAACACAAACGGCAAATGGGGGTTTTTGGCGGGCCCGCTAGGTGTGAAAGTGAGAGCAATGCAGTTGCCGATTTTTTCTTCTTTTGGCGTGCGTTGGGGCGCCCCATCCTCGAAATCGGGGCGGAGGAAATGGATGGAAAAAATAACTAAAATTTTGTGTTTTTCCAAATTTTTATTCCACCTGGGTTGTCCGAGGACATCCACAAACGCACACGCGCATAAGGTGTGCCCCCTTCCTTCCCACCCCAATTCAGTCCCCTCTCCCACCACCCTCAATCCCAATTATCCTTTCGATTGTTCGGGAATGGGTTAAAAGCAAAATGATGAAGAACACAAAAAGGCTTCAAAAAAAAGCAGAATTGTCGGAAAAATAAACCATCCTACCACACACACACACACAGCCCTGTTAGTACCCAAACCAGAAGCGGCCACTACGGTTTAATCTCCACCAAATTATTATGTGATATCAAACACGCTCATACTCTCGCACGCATACGCATACCCCCATGGATAAGCTCTGGACCGACGGGTGGACCAAGGGCCAACGATTGGAAGGCGCGGACGGTTGAGGTCAAGGGCTTTGGCATGCTTGTGCACATGCAATTTTGAGCAGCTTTTGATGCTTTTGCTATTGTTCCGTTCCCAGACACCTTACCCACCTTACGCCCGATCGGACTGCACCTGATTAAATTCTTTTTTGCCTTTTTCTATTGGATCATGAGTTGTTTGTGTGTGTGTTTTTTTGTGTATGTTGCAAACGATTTTTTGTTGTTGTTGTTGGTTTTGGTGCGCCCTATGTCCACCCTGCGTATATTTGATTCTTTTTATTTGATTTTGTTTTGCCTCATTTTACCCCTCCCCTCCTTCCCTCCTTCCCACTCTACCTCTTTTGTGAATTCACATGGACACACAAACACACAGATTTTGTTGTTGTTGTTGCATGTGTTATGTTTTGTTGCATTTCATCGTAGCGTTTTTGTTTCGGTTGGGAGCATATTTTTTAGTTTTGTTTTGGTCGGTTAATGTTTTATTTTCCATCCGCCGGCTCGTCCTGCCTCTCTCTCTCGTTCGAGCTGCTTCCGCCATGTGTATATCAAATTTACTTTCTAGTCCAATCGGACGGTCCGGGGACGTGCCACAAGCGACGCCGGAACCAACTATCTCATTTTATGCTCATCCCACCAACCAAAACCGTTTCCAAACCGTTGCACACTTGGCCAAACTCCACCGACGAAAATCCGTCACGCTCGAACAAATACCCATCACCAGGAATGCATTTTCTATCGCATAATCAAACCCCACACTCGTCATCATCCAAACGGGACACATACAATACTGGGCCGGATTTCGGGAGCTGTTGGGGCGATTGATGATGAAACTGGGATGGAGATACGGGAACACGGGGATACAGGGGAGACCACTTATGCAAACACACATTCAATGCAGAAACCTATTACATATTTTCAACTATACCATTAGCACCATTGGCATATCTACGTTAACGTTATTTTTTAGCCTAAAGTGTCTAAAAGTTGTTCTGACAACGTGATGTTAACACCTTTCTGGGTTGAGCATATTAAAAAAAATGTATTTTAATTCCACAAAATGGAACATGCTGACAAAAAATAGACACAGATTAATCACAATCAATTGAAATGAGTGAAGAGCAAATTATGTCGACTTTAAAGTAACGCTGCTCCTAAAATATTTTCTGACAACGCTATATTTACACCTTTCTGGATAAAACATTTTGCAACAATTTGCATTTCTGGTTCGATAAAGATGGTTGGAAAACAGAATCAGACTCTACTCATCTAAAAGTTAAAATAAGCGTAAAGCTAATTATGACAGCTTCAATGTAACGCTATACGTAGCCCCTTTTTCCTAGTGCTTGGTTACGGTCGAAAGACAAATACTGCGAAAATGAACCGAGTTAATATGTGCTAGGGAAATTTTTCAATAAACGCTAAAGGTGCAATAAAATGGAAAATTTTCGGATAATTTGTAGCAAATTTATTATTGGGAGCCAAGAAAATGCGTTACTTTTTGTGTTTTATTTGAGCCACATAGAAATTCCTTTGTGATGTAGAAAGTGGAGTAAATACTGTAGGTATAAGCTACAGAAATGTTAACCAACATTATAAATAAAATGTGGTTAATTTGTCTTTACGTAAAAACAGTAAGAAAGAAATGCGACAGTAACGATCTAGCAGTTGGAATGAAGCACCAGGAGACTCCATCGTTTCTACAACTTGGGTTAATATTTGAACAGAATGAAGAAGCTTTGAAAAAAGGCATATTATTACTATGCTACTATTATATGCTATAATATTACTAAACATATTACTACATAAATTAAATTGTTTAAGATCCTAGAAAAAAAGATAACATGCACAGCAATAAATAGTTGAAATTAGGTAAGTAAGAACTAATATGTCTATAGCAATAACATTTTTAGCATTTTTTTTACTAATACGATCAAATCTTTTGTTATGAATAGAAATTAAAAGGGAGAAAGTTTGGAATATTTGATAATTATCTATTTATTTTGTTGTTGTTATCGAAATATCGATAGATCGGTAGGGATGGATGGTAGGGAGTATTGGATATGATCGTGATCATTTAATCATATTAATCCATCTTACCTTTTTTCACACAGAACTGCAACTGTAATCTACATATTTAAGTTGTTATTTAGAATGTGTTACAGGTAAATTCTTACATATTCTCAACTATATTTCGCGTCGATTTTAAACCGTTGTAAAGAGTGGGGCTCATCTTTAATCAGATGAATTTATTTATTTATTTATTTATATTTTTAGGATTACGGCTTGACGCCGTATTGTCAACACCGCATGTGTTGACTTTTACAAATTCACAAAAATTAACAAAAATTAACAAGGCATTTCCTCCCTGTTATTTGCCTTATCCCAGGCATGCTCGGTTGGGGGATCAGATGAATTATTTCAGAAAAAAAACATTAATTTATACAAATTTATAAATAATGATATTATTAATTGCTCGTTAGTGTACAAAGAAACTGATTAGGGATAAGTCTAATCTTTTGCCCAAAAGCAAAAGCAAATCATTGGAAATTCTGAATGCATCGTAAACAAGCAACGAACCTCAACTCAACTTAATCAGAAAACTGAAGTTAATCCTGAGTTTATATAAAAATAAAAATTTGATGTAAAATTGTGTGGAATACAATTAATATTTAAACGTGTATAAATAATTTTTATGAATAAGTACATCAATTATTACTCAATCAGGCATGCCCGGGATAAGGCAAAATAACAGGGAGGAAATGCTTTGCTAGTTTGTTGTTGATTCTTCGTTAGTTTTTTGTAAATTCATAATTTGTCAGCACTGGCGGTGCTGGCAATACGGTGTCATGCCGTTATAATAAAAATATAATATAAAATAAATAGATCAATGAAGATTACATTTCCAGCACCTTGACTGTTTCTTCCCGGTGCTGTCTAGATAGATCTAGGAGGCGGTCCCGGTGACCGAGGCAACACACGGCAGGATCGAGGTTCAAATCCCATTCAGATAGCTTTCCCCGAACGCCGGGATGACTGCTTTCTCTTCTTCTTCTTCCTTGGCACTCAACGTCGAGAGGTTTCGGCCTGACATTTCTGGCTTTCTGTGACTTGGTTTTTTTAAGTACTCAACTCTACGTACGAGGCGGCGTTCTAGATGGGATTTGAACCCCGGTCCTGCCGTGTGAAGACCGGCGCCGTTATCGCCTCGGCCACCGGACTCTCTCAAGGGGCTGACTACTTTGCTACGGGTAAAATCAAGTCACCGAAAGCCCAAAATGGCAAACCGAGATCTCTCGAAGTTGTGGTGCCAAGGAAGCAGAAGTCCTAGATTGATTCTTTAAGTCATATCGTGCGAAGGACCGACATCGCTACCGCTTAAGAAGCAGATCTTCTTCCTACTTGGCTCTACTACCACAAAGGGTCTCAGCCGGAAACTTCTGACTTTTCTTAACTTGATTTTACTCGTAGCTGTAGAGTCAGTCGTGTGTACTGGGAGGTGGTCGCCACGGGATTCAATGTCACGATTCCCGACCAAGCAATTTCCTACCACAATAATTACCATTTTGATAAAAAGTTCATTAAGCAACAATTTAAATGCAGTTTTTCGTGAACTTAAATCAATGATCAATCGATCGAGCTCACCCGGGATAAGGTGCATTATCCCGGTTTGAAGAAGGAAATGTTTTCAAACCGATGTGAATTGTATTCTATTTTGTAATCTAGTTTTAAGCAATACGGCCAGGTCCTTTATGAATAAAAAAATCAATGTTCAAAAATGATGGAAAGGTAAAAGTTCCTCAAAATGTTGTAATAAATATGCAGAATGATCGAAATAGTGAAACACTAGGTAGCTTGGAAATCAATAATGCCGTCAAGCCACTCAAATGAATTAATGAACTGAAACTGTGTAGAATGTCTAGTGATGGCAGTAAATGAATTATGTCGTAAGATTATTTACTAAGTGAGTAGTTTCAACAGGAGAGAGGAAGGTATAGGATGATGATAAGGCAGAGAGTCTAAGACTGGTGTCATTGCATGCTCGAATACGACAAATCGTTCAAACTTTGTATGGAATTTGACGGTTGAGGTCGGATGACAGTTTGATTGTACGATCACACCCGTCAGCGTTTGTACAACTAGTCGTATGCGCTTGAGTAATGACTTCAGAATATGTGATTTATTGGTTAAAGTGTTTTGGAACAAGGGATAAATTGAATTGGTCATGTAAGGTAAAAAGAGAAAGTACTAAAAGATGATTCTCTAATTCTGATATGATCTTGAAAAAATTAAGCATTTATATAAAATCAGAATTTACCAAGTTTAATGTTCTTTAAAAAATGTATAAAGCTTTGATCATTTCACCAAATAAATTACAGTTTGTTGTAATCTCAGCCTTTCTTTGAAATGCTCTTTTCATAAAATACTTCGTTACTTTGATTTAGTGTAGTATAAACGTATTTAAGCTTTTGTTTATGTGTCACTCAAAATGCGAAAGGTTATTCAAAGATAATGGGCAAGTTTAGCAATTTTGAAAAGATATTGTTTTAATATATGCGCATGAAATGTTGTAAAAAATATTCAAATGTTATTGGAGACCGAACCGTTGGCAGCGCCGCTCTTCACACGACAGGTTCAGATATCGAATCTCGTCCAGACCGTTTCGATCGTCAAATCAAGCAGCAAGGACTGGTCGTCCAGCTTCGCTCAATAAGACAAATCGGAACGTCGACATGTTGGGACAAGGAAATGAAAATAGTATTAATGTAAAACAATTAATAGTGAATGAGAAACCCTATGTAATTTTTTATTTCTAATCATTTGTAAACTTCAGCTATTATTGATTTTTTTTACTTCATCACATACGTCTTGTTACCGAAACATACATGGTTACTTTATAACGGAAAACTCACCTATAATTGGACGGATCTAAAAAACTTTTATTAAAAATTAGCATGCGATAAATTTCTGTGAGGTTCTTGTTGTAAAAAATACTTCTAAATGTTGCGGTTTAAGAGCAAATGTGCCTCGGGAACTTCAAGTTAAGTCATTATTTTCAAGAATAGTTCTATTTTAAAATTGATTGATAATGTTCTTCTCGACGCTACTTTTTCTGCTTCCTTGGCACTACAACCTCGAGAGGTCTCGGCCTGCCATTTCTAGTTTTTTGTGACTTGATTTTACCCGTAGCAAAGTAGTCAGCCAAGCGTATGGGGAGGTGCGGTCTGGATGGGATTTGAACCCCGGTCCTGCCGCTTGAAGACCGGCGCCGTTTTTGTCTCCGCCACCAGACCGCCTCCCCGCGGTATTTAGTATCTCGACAAAAATAAAATGTATTTAAACTATTATAATCGACACCATAAGTTATACAAGCTCAATTGTGTACGATCACTACTGTTCTTAATAGATCAAAATGTGATCAAAATATAAGTTATTCACATGAATGTCACACAATCAAACAAAAAAAAAAAATCTTTAATCAAATGACTAAAACTCCTAAAAGTCACCTAATATCTTTGTATTGGGTTCTTCCGAAGTCTTAAAAACTCAGTCTCAGGCCAGGTCGTCCTTTGCCAATAGCTTCCATCTACTATATCTGTTACCTATTTGAATACTTGTTTTCTTTATATTTAATTATGTCGTAGTAAACTAAAAACTTTTTATTTGAAAATACCAAAAAGATTTATATAACTTATATTAATTTAAATAGATTTTAGCTTTAGGATCAAAACCATCGGAACTAACCGAACAGACTTTACGTCTCCTAATCGTCAACCTTCCTTCCCAAAAGTGCCTTATTCGTTTGCGAATGTTATCTGCTGCATGCTACAAACGGAACAAGCTTTCAACAAGCAAACTAACCCGCCAAAATACCAAACCTCCTCCGAGACACGAGGCACGAAAGCGATAAACGATCATTTTTATGGTTTATTCTAACCACCATCTCTACGCAGCTCGGTTTCTTGCTGCTGCTGCTGCTGCTGCTGCTGCTGCTGCTAACTGCGCTGCATTCGTCCATCATCATCTTGAACCATTATTTCCGCCACAGTTCATTGCACTTTGCTAGCCAGTTGTTGCTGTATGCACACATCGTGGCGCTTTTCTTCGCCCGTGTTCTTACTGTTCGCGTTCGGCTAACCCCCTCAAAATGCATGCGCCGTTTGCCCGAAGATAAGAATTCGGAGATTCTAAGTTCTCCGCCCGGTTCCGTGACCAGTTTTTGGTGGTATTTGGCAGTTTTTGGTGTGGTGCATGTGTGCAGCACGGTTTTGCTCGGGGCTCGGGCGGTGGGTCTGTGGGTGTGGGGCGGAAAGGTCAGTATAACTTGGAGGCCGATTTGAAAGGCTTTCATGTGCGAAGTAACGTGGGGAGGTTTTGGGAAGTTGTTCCACCCGAGATGCTATTCCTGATGATGCCGAGATAAATAAAAGGATCACGAAACTGGTTTCTTTTCATGGCGAACTGATCCGTGTTTCTTTCGTGTTCAATTGATTTTTCCTTAAACCGGGCACGATTGTTAACTTAGGCAATTGCATTTATTGCTACATTACTTCTTTAACACAATTTAACACTTTTATACTTGCTGCTTGTTTTTGGTCAATTTACATTCATTTTATTTATTTATTTATTTTTTATGACGTCTACACACTGCGTTTTCGTACTTTTACTTGCTAGTAAAATTGTGCACAGCATCCGGATTGTTTTGTAGAATTATTTATTTGTTCCCTCGTCAACAGCAAGACATTCGTACCGTTCAGTTTCAGTCGAATCTGGCTCCAGCCTAGAATATTCTATAGACAGCATAAATTAGTGATTAAATTAATATTATAAAATTGAAAAAATGAAGGAATGTGCAGTAAGATACCGATGGTGCAAAAGAAGGGGGGTTAGACCACGGGATAGAGAGATGGATCTACGTGTATGTGCGTTCCCAAATGCACTCTCAAACACACCCATCGGGGCGCACGTACACACGCACACGTTGTTACATTGTGCAGTAGAACTGGATAGAAGAGATAAAAAATGCAACAGTTCGCGTTACGAGTGAGATGGCAAATAGTGAAGTACGCAACGCGAAAAAATGAACAAACCAAACAAAAAAACGACCAAGCGTAAAGGAAGGAATACATCAACCTATCAGTTTTTTGGGTAGAGAGAGCGTTGCTGGGGAGAGTGCAGTTTTCGGGCAAGTTTTCGGCTGTATGCGTTTTTTCGGCTCGATCTGTGTATTACTCGTTTCCCTTCATTCTCTCGTTCGTAGCGATTTTGACACTGGCGCGATCCCATACGCTGGGGACAAAGTCGCCAAATTATAGTCAAACCCACCGAAAACATCCCCACTCCCAAGTTGCAAGGTTTTTGTGGTTGTTGGTGGCTGCATAGCTGGGGCTCGGGGTTCATACTTAACCGAAAGTGGCACCCTCGGTCCTCGGTGTCGGTTTGGTTTCGCCCCATAGATTTGTGGCCTTCGATCCTCGAACAGGGCAGTGCACCAACACGAACGCGGCACTGTACAGTGTGCGAAGTACTAATGGTCGATATGAGCAGCCAGGGCAGTGTACAGTGCTGGGCTAGTTTTATGATGGGTTTGTGTGATAAATGTTTTTGGAAGATGATATGTATGATGATATGATGTACTATATACATTTAAGATTTTAAGGACATTATTCATCGATAACGAATGCATCATAAGTGTTTGGTGGGTTGTTTTCTGGAGGTTTAGAGACAGATCATGATCATAACTAAAATTACAATTGAAGTAAGTGCTGTGAGTGCTCTTAGTGCAAGTGAGCTCTTCTGCTCATAGAGAGATTTCTTCTGGGAAATAAATGTTAACTCATATGGACAGTCGTGATAACATCCATTAGGGTTTCAATTCAGTTTGCATGTAATATAAGCGAGAGATATTCTCTTTTTCAAGAAAATATTAAAAGGTGTATGTTGTAGAATTCATAGTGAGTCCAGAGCTTCATAGTGAGTCAAGAGCTACCTAGCGAGTGTTGAGTTCATACTGAGGATATAGCTGCATTGTGAGGAAAGAGCTTTAAAGAGCGTAAAAAATATGAGGGCTGAGCTAGTTTTGTAAAACACCAGGAACAATTTTGTAATAAGTGGCTGTAATGAGAAGAGAGAAATTGTTCGATGAGATGACTATCAAATAACGCGCATTTTTGTTGGTGAAAATTTTAAAAAGATTCATATTTACTGTGGAGCTTCTTGTTCTTCATTGGAACTAGAGCGTCGAGAGATCTCGGCCTTCCTTTTGTGGGTATCTTGACTTGATTTAGCCCATAGTCTAGGTAGTCTGTCTTGCGTAGTGTGAGAAGATGTGAGGACCAAATTCTGTGCTCGGTCCCACCGTGTCAAGACAGGCTTTTCCCATGGACATCACACCAAACCCTACGTATAACGTGTCAAGTAAAAGATCTCCACAACCATAACCAACATTGTCTGTTCTCACTATAGTGCGTAGACACTTCTTTAAAGAGGAAATTTTGGAGCACTTAGTTGCCCTTCTGCCTTACAAAGGTAGGGACTTTGTAGCTTATGACTTCACTATCGTAGCAAGATCTATCAATTTCATATCATGTATGTTATTTGAAAAGAGATTAAATGCTAAACTAAGTCGAGCTTCTATGAGCTTTCCCAAATCATTAGATTGCAACAGTCAGGTATTACTAGCTCAATATACCGTTTATAACCGTTGATGTTTTCCACAGCTGCCAGAAATTTCGTCACTATAAACCACCACTTAAAGCCCCATTTGATACATCACTATTTCTAGAACTGCTCACGCAAAGTTAAAAATAGTTTTACCAACAATCGTCTTCAGATTATCGCAACCTTTGTTCGTTTTGTATTTAATTTTTATCTCCAAAAAAGAAAGGCAATAAAACGGTTACTCCCTGTAGTAAGCGCTGGACGATGCCACCCAGATGAGGCTTGGACACCAAAATTTTACCACCCTGCAAATTATTTGCAGTCTTCCTCCCCCCACCCTCCTTCCCCACCCCACACCGCAACATCAGCATGCGCTCCCTGATTAACTACAACACCCCTCCCACACACACACACAGGCATGACGAAACAAAAAAACTAAAAGAGAAAGAGAGAGAGAGCGAGCCATCCAAAACTTTTCAAGAGGAAAATGGCAAAATGTGCGTTGGCAAATATGCACTGCTGCATAGTAGGCAATGCCTACCCCTTTTTTCCCACAACATCCCTTTGCTGCATTACCACACTTCACTGTCTAGTAGGCTGGTGATCGTGTGTGTATGTGTGGGAGCATATATGAGCTGTTTTTCTTTTTTCCTCGTTTGGTGCTGATTATCATCTCTTTTCTACTGAATGCTGCACCACTCCTTCTCCCCACTATCTCCTCCCCCCACCCCACTCCCATGCTGTGACAAAACAAATGCAAGCCAACAAAAAAGAGCCAAAAATTCACCCTCCCACTCACCCCCCCCCGAGCAAAAAAAAAAACTACAGCCCTTTTTATACACTGATATGGGGCACCCTTGCATACAAGCGGTGTCAATGTGTGAGCAAGTGATGTTTTCGGTTTCGGGATGGATTGGTGAGTGTATGTGAGTGTTTTTTTTTTATTTCGGCCTTATTTTGCCTCTCCGTCTAGTTTGCCGCGTTCGTGCGTTCGACGCTAGTTTTCGGTCGTTTCCTAGTGCTTCTTTCTTGCTCATTATCATGCAACGTTATGCACACAATTGTTCGAATGTAATTTTTTGGCCCCCTCATTAGTGTGTGTGTGTGCGCGCCAAAACCCTGTGTAAAAGTTAACAAATGCATTACTTTACAAGCGTTATGAGAGAAAAGAAGAGAAGAGAGAGATAGACACAGAGATCAAGCGAATAAAATGCAGACATGATAGATGAAGGGATTGTCAAAATAATTCGATCGTTTTGTTGCCATTTCATATGTGCAGCTTTTTTTGGTTTTTTTTTTAATTAATTTCAATCTTCAATGCATGCATGCATTTTGAGCCCACAACCAAAAAATATAAAACACTTATTATCGCTCTTTGATTTTTCCAAAAAAGTTCCACCTAGTTGCATAGTTGATAAACGTGTAATTAAATGTGCTGATTCATCTAGCCCGTCTAGCCCTCTAGCTGACGAACCCATTACCAGTTTTGAGCGCTCCATACGAGCAACAAATACATTGCTCAAGTGTTGATTAGATCAGTCTGTAACCATTACACCTATATATGTACAACACACCCGCCCAGCGAAACGATTGATAGGGTGTTTATGAAACATTTGAATAGATAAAAACGGGAAGGAAAAAAACAGGAAACCAAAAACAAAAACCCCGGTTGTGAATCACCTAGGGGCAAATGGACAGTTTTCAAACAAGCTAAACGAAGCAATAGAAACCAATAATGGATGACCGAAAAGGATAGACTAATGCGATTTTCCCATCCCACACACACAAACACACCGACCGATTACGAATATGGTGGACAGTGACAATGACCGAAACGTAAAATGTGCAGCACCAGCAACATAAAATGCATCGTGCTGCAGCGGACGGCATGCAGGATGCAATTGATTTTTTAAGCAACGAAATTTTTATAATGATGTGAGAGAGGGCAGACCCAGGATGCCGGTTGCTCCAGTGAGTTTCCCAGTCTGTTGTTCTCCTTTTCTCGTCCATAGTTTTTGGGGGCTATCAACGCGTTGATATTTTTAGAGCATCAATCCTTCTCGTCCTTCACCCCCCCCCCCCCCCCCGCCGACAAACGGCCGCCAGGAAACGGGTAGGGCATCACATCTCGCCGCAGGTGAGAATGATTGTAGGCAAAACAAGCGCAAAGAGCGAAAATTGTAAACAATGGGGGGGAAAAAACGAGAAAGAGCGAGAACGTGTTTTTCCTCCCGCCCGATGCTTGAAAAATGTAAAATTAAAAACAAAACAAAAAAAACTAGTGTAAAGTGCATCGGCTTGCATTGTGGAATGGTGAAAAAAAAACAATGCAAGAAAAAAAAACCGAATGCATTTTTGTACTGTTGTTGGTGGTGGAAGGTGACCAAGGAGGAATCGAGATGGGGAGAAGGGTCAATCTATATAATAATATATAATATCCGAAAAATTATAACAGCCGTCAGAGCGGGAGCAGAGCAGGTTTCGGTGGTTCGGGATGCACAAAACATAACAATGAAATAAGCCTGAATTGCATTATGCGAACGAGTCCGCTTGGGCTGATTTTTTGTTGTTGTTAGTAGGAAGGGTTAGCTAGAAGAGTTTATCTGTCATTTTTTGTTTTTTTTTTTGTTTCAATTCTTAGTTGCCTTCCCCTGTCTGATAATTTCTCTTTCACACCCTTCCAAAGTCCCCCACAGTTGTATCTAGATGAGCAGTGTGAGCGTAGTTTTTTTTTTTTGGTGCTTCTGTTTGTTTTGTTTTATGTTCTGTAATTTGTTTTCCTCATTTCAGTGCTTGCTTTTACTGGTTTTTGGTTTGTTTACTCTTTTTCTCTCACTTTTGCTAATGTTTTAGCTTCCCTTGTTTTTTTTCTCCATTGTTTATTGTTAGCTGATTTTCTCGTTTTGCTGTATTAGCTGCTTTCCCATTTTGGAACCTATTTTACTGCTCTTCTTCTTTCTCATTTGCCCAGTTCGTACTTTTTTTTATTATTTCAATGCCACATTACGCTCGTGACACATCACGGAATGGGGGATAATGTATGGAAAAGCAGGGGGATAGAAAAAGGCGGGTTGAACTTTTGTCTCATTCACTCGCTCGCCCTCCGGTGCTAACGATTTCACATCCTAGTTTTATCCTTTTTGAGTTGCATTTTCGCATGCTCCCTTCCCCTCCTTGCCCCCCACCCCCTTACGAAATGCACCCGAATGCAACAACTAAATGATCATTATTTTTATTGCACATCGTGCCGTCCCGCTTTCGCTCACAGCAGCGAACGTTCGGTGCAGTTTTTCGATCGGGATTTTTAGTTATGTATTTTTTCGGGATTGCATTAGCGGCAATGCGCCCCCCCATGCGATCTTCTCCCGCAAACTGTGCACATGCAACGAACAAAACATAATGCGTGTGTGTGTGTGTTTGGGTGTATGTCCCTACTGTGGTACACAAATTGCGCTACGCTGGCGGGTTTAGACGAAAACAAGAAACCGTTCCGTGTGGTCGCCTGACGTTAGTCAGGATGGCGTAATTGTCGTGTGCAGTCCTTTCGCTAGTCGCCGCTGTCATTCGATAAGTTTTTTGGAGAAATCATTAGTGTGTGTGTGCGTTGTTCCTTGGTCTAGCCTCCACGTGGTAAGTAATTATTTTACAAAAAGGATTAACAATCAGAATTGAGGCTTTTTTGTTGTGGGTACTCCCAACCTCCACCGGATATGGTTAGTGTAAATACAAGTGCGCCGGAAGGGAGCGAGAAGAAGCACTAAATCATCTATCGAAGCTCACATCTCGTTGTCCCATTTTTTGTGGAAGCCTTTTTTTATTTGCTTCCACTGTGCTATTTTTTTCCTTATTCCGTCTCGGGAACGTACGCAGCAGCAGAGGAAGTTGTCTTAAGTTGAGCGCAGTGCGTACGCACACACACACACACTCGTACTAGCAACCAAGCTTAGCGCATCGGTAGTATGTAAACCGGCCGAATCGTATATTCACCACAATTCACCACTGCCGACGGCGCGTACGCAAGGGTAGACGGAGCGCACTTACCACCCTCCAAGCAAACGATCGTGCCGAGCGCATCTATTGCAGGGGATGGAAAAGAACTGCCGAAAAGAGGCAAGAAGGTCTCCTTGTGTGTGCGTCCACCGCGATAAGGAGAGCAAGAGCATTAAAGCGCGCTCTCGCCAGCACGGTACATACACACAACGGTCTCGGCATGGTGCGAATCTGCATCGAAGTCGCACGGTCTCTGCCGAGAAGCGATGTGTGAATTTTCTTGCCATTATTTTAGATGTTTTCGGCGTGCGCTTGTGTGTATGAGCTTTGTGGTATTGTTGGGGTAAGCTAGCGTCATATGCAGTTCGATTTGTTTGTTGTGATGTCTCGCTCCAAGTCCAAGACCAACCTTACTAATTTCTAGGCCGCACAATAAGCCCCCGCTATAACCACCACAACCCAAAGCTCTTTCGCACAGATGAGTTCTAGTTGATTGTAGCCTAAAGATTTTTTTTCGGTGGTGTAGTTTTACTGCAGCAAACGAATCTCATCTGTCGGGTCGCTCGGTCGCTTCTCAAACCTCTGATGCTGTGACCCGTCGAACAGCATCTCATGAGATCATTGCATTTTTTTTTCTTTTGGTTCTTAGCCTGCCGATCTTTCATCACTCTCGCGCGCTCAGTTGGAAAAGAAATTTGGCCCTTAAAGAAAGGGGACCAGCAGGCTAATTTCATTCTATTCTTTCTCCTCCCGGACGTTTTGTTTTTTTTTGTGAATTCTTGCCCACACGCACACAACCCACTTCGAGACTGCGAGGATCGACGTCGATCGACTGACCGTCCGTCTATTTCATCCCCCCTCGAATGGCCGCCGGGGTTCTTCCGCAAAGGGGTTCGTTCCGATGCATGGTGATGATGATGCACGTTGCGATTTGGCAACGCCGAAATGCTGCCATCTGTCGGTCTCGCTCTTACTACCGTTCGCTGGTCTCTCTCTCTCTCCCCCCCCCCCCCCCATTCTTTTGGCGGCTTATGTGTGTGCGCGCGCGAATTTGGAACTGCGATCGTACGCAGCAGGGTGAATTTGGGTATTCGGTCTCGCTCTCTGCTGGTGGTGGTGTTGCACTTTTTCGGCGTTGCTTCTGTTCCTTTCTTCTTGGTTAGGGGCTCTGGTCCGCCGGCCACCCCACCGTAACCCTTTCCGCTGCTTCCGCGAACTGCCAGGCTCCCAGGCTCTGGTGCACATGTAGCGAAGCGGCCGGGAAGCGGTGCATTCGTGCGTCTCCTCCGTACCGCGTTACCGTTTGTGTGTGTGTGCTTCCTTCGTCATATCGCTGCTTGTCATCGTCATGTCATGACAGGCGGTGCGGTGAAGTGTCTTGGGCTTGGGATCGGGGTACAACCAGCAGTTGGGGAGCAGCAGGGAGGTGCAGGGTGCAGCTGCACAGGCTCTTCTGCCCGATTCTATCTCGCTTCCGCGCGCGAACTCCGAGTCTGTGCATGTGTGCGCACAATTCCCTGGTCAGTTTTAGCACGCCAAATAGTGCAACAAGCAGCGCAAGCCATCTTCATCATCATACATACATAAGCCCAGAGGTTGGCCAACCAACACCAAAACGCACTCTCGTCACATGGCGTCGCCGATTACCTTGATTTTATTATGTGTGTTGCGCTTTTTTTTTCTTTCGGGCTGTCAGTTCGTTTGTGCGAGGCATATTCTTTCCCGATGGTGTTGGTTTGCTTTATTCTCCTCGTTTTTCGGCGGTCGATTGGTGGTGTGCTGCTGCTGCTGCTGGTTTGTCCACTCGGTTCGGGCGTGCGCGCGCCCGCATGTGTAGTGGTGTGTTGCAATTTTGTGCTCTTTTTCTTTCCATTTTTTGGTTAGCGGCCGACTGTCTCGCTTTTTTTTTCTCTCGTGTTGCTCGGGACGGCTTTGCTCAGAGGACCCCAATTCGGCAGCTTCCTGCGTCCGGTGCAACACGCCGCTGCAACAGTACAACAACAGGCTAGCCCGACGACTGGCGTTTTAGGTGCGTTTTGGAGGTGCCCATTATTCGTCCCGTCCCGGTCACGGATTGCACTGCTGCTTCGCGTGTTTCTGCTTGTGGTGCTGTGGTTTTCTGTTTCGATTAGTCGCCTCTTTTTTATTGCGTTGGGGGAGGTACAAGCATTGGCAGAACCGTTGCAATTTGCATTTTTTCGACTGTTTTTTTGTGGTGAAGCTTGTTGATGCTTTATTTTATTTGTAAAGCCGCTTGTGGTGTAATTTTTGGAGGGTTCAATTCGGTTCGAACGCGGTGACAAAGTGACTGGACAAATGGCAAAAGTGTTAAAGCATTAGCAAGCGTTACTATTAGTTTGTGATTAATTTGCGTGTGAACTGTGGACCTAGGGGAAGAATTCTGATGTCATGGTAATGGAAGAACTGAGTGTAAAGTGTTTGGTGTTGAGAATATTCTAATAATTCAAAAGACATCATTTGGACCAGAAATAATAATTGTGAAGAGTAGTTAAAATGGGGAAATCTATGGCTAAAGTGACAAAATTGTGACGTGTTATCGATTTTCGTCTATTAGTTGTTTGTGAACAATAGTGAACAAGTTTTTGTTTTGCATCAATTACGAAAAACGTGTATTTTTTAACTCTTTCATTCATTAGCGATTATTTTATATAATACCAATTTTTCTTTCGAGGCCTCAAAGTATGACTATGTGAATTTCAAATTGTGTCGCGGACCGTTGCACTTCCTCGTGATTAGAATAAATCCTTTGTGTTGACAGTCGGTGTTTTTTTTTCTTTCGTTGAGTTAAACAGTTCAATGGCGGTGGAATTTTGTTCACTTTTCGGGAAGAAAAATGTCTAATCATTCCATATTTTTTCTTCTCCCATCTTTCCTTACTTCCAGTGATGAAATCCAGTGCAATACCCAACCCGTAGAGGCACCGTCAAATGCAAATCGTCAAAACTAGTGTCTGTGTGTGTTATATTCTCTGTGCGTGAGTGTGTACATTAGGCAGATCTGGTGAAAAAAAAATAATTAAAAACGGAAGAATTGTTCAGTAAACGTTAGCAGCTTTATCAAAAGCCACACAGCTGAAAGTGTGTGTGTGTGTGTGTTTTTTGCTAGGTTTTGTGTCGATAGCAATCCAAAAAACGGTTGCGTTGCGGTGTACCAATGTTCGACGGCAAGTATCGCCCAGACAACCGGCACGTGGTTGTGTTCGAGCGCACGTGAAGCTACAGCATTTTCCCGCGCAAGTCCGAAACAAACTGTTGCGCTTTTCCGGCAACGCGTACACGAGCAAACACAAGTGAAAGGATACGCCAGAAACTGAATCCTGGAACTGCATCAGTGGTGTGAAATAATAGAAAAGAAAACGGTGACTTACTTATTCTCTCTCCCTCTCTCGAGTGAAGAAAGGAGGTGGATTTACTAGTGGGTGGTAGCAGTGTTTGAAGATCGCTCGCAGTGCCAATGGTGGATGTGACAGAAGCATGTGTCAAGCTGATGATTGCGCTTGTCCTGCATTGAACATGTCGTACCGTGTTGTGCTTTGCTACTGTTTAACGCCCTTCTAATTGCCAGTGTACTGTCGAATTAGTTGTCGAAACGGTAAAAAGTGTGAAGTGTAATAGGAACAACCCGTTTCCTAAACATCCAAACGAGATCGCCGAAGAGATCGTTGCGTCAGGTTCTCTATAGCGCGTGCAGCAGTGGAGGTAAGTGTCGAATGCTCTTTTTTATTTGTCTCCTTGTCGGATTTTTTGCTCATTTAAATTTCGCGTGAAACAAAAGTTTCTAGCGCACAAGCGTTACCACGCACAGTAGCACATACTCGTCCGGATGCCCTAAAATTTAGGCAGTGCACTGGGCGCCGTAATTTACCCACCAGTGTGTCCCAGTATAGAATTCTTGGAAATTTGAATTGATGATGGGGTTTTGGTTTGAAAATGTTGTTGTTTGCAAATGCCGAACCGAACCCGTGTTTACCTTTGCCGGGTGCACCCTACACCCGGCCGTTAGCATTGCGCCAGCCGGTGTGAGCCTCGCGTCAAACATGAGTTTGCTAACAGTTTCCGCAAAACTATTTACGTTTAGCGCCTAGCCATGGTTGGGTTTGGGTAAACTGCTTCGTCCTTTTTTTTCTACTGCTGCACTTTTTTACCATTCGTTAATAAACAATCTAAATTTTTCTTTGACTTACCTTGCAGCTCTTGAAACCTGCAATGTTGTAGGGGTGTTAATAGGAAGGTTTTATTTTCGTTTAAAAGTTTTTTTTTGTCTTGGGCCTCTACACCACTGACCCCACGCCACCGCGATTTAGTTCGATTTAGGGGGTGGGTGGGGGTGCGAATGCACAAAAGTTTGCTAATTCCGCGTTTTAAAAATGAATCGACGGGGATTTTTTGGGTGATAGTTACGCGACATCCAAAAAACTGCACATGCATGGGAAACGGAAATTAAAAATAAAATTTTCTTTGCATCGCTAATGTGAGAGACAGCAAGCAGCAGCAAAAAAAGAAGATGGAAATGAGCAGCTACTTTACACCCCAACAAAAAAAGAAGCAGGAAATTCTACTAATGTTCCCAGTGTCAGTGTCAGTTAGACAAATTAGCTGATACGAGGAGGGCAAAGCAGGGTGTTCAGTAGGGGATGAAAAGAACATGACCGGGGTGGTATTTTAGTGAAATTAGCATGCGCACGTCCGTTGATCGCTGTGTGTCGAAATTTGCGCGTTCATTGACCACGCCGTTGCAGTTCTTCGCGGTTGTCGTAGCGCTGAAGAAGACAAATGAAAATATTTGTGTAAAAATGCTCAACTGCATCAGAAGCAATCGGGTTTAAATGGTGTCTACGTGTGTGTGTGTTTCTGTTGCTCTTCACATTCAAGGCACTGTTGATAGCTTTGAGATCACGAATCTTGCTACTACTGCAACCGCACAAAGAGATGATGATTTCACCTTCATTTAGTGCTGTGGGGGATAGAAAACCAAACCGTGCACACTAATTAAATAGGGTGAGAAGAGTGTAGGAGGGTGGTTTTTATCAAAGCTGTTCACTTTCTTTGTTGCAACTGGTGATTAGACTTATGGCACTTTATTGACGTCATTTATATGTTTACGTATATTGACCTGCTTTTATGACCGCTTTTAGAATCGCTTATTGCGTGCACATTTACTAATTGCTTTATGACATGGTGTATTTTTACTTGAGAAATGTAAAATTACGCGCAATGTTTACGCAGGGTATATTGTGATATTTTATATTTTATTATACTTTTTTATTCTAGGGTTAAACCTTAAGTATGCATTTCCATGTTCGAAATTTTTCATCAAAATATTTTTATTTTGTTTGGAAAAGGACCAACACTAGGAAAAATAGCACAGCAATGCTTTGATCTCGATGTAAATATTCTAGGAGTTTTTATTTGATATTTACATACATTTCGATTTTACAGTTCTACATGAGTTTTTACATGAGTTTGATGACTACAAGATACTTTTTGGGACATATGGCCTTAGTTGCCGGTCTCTTTTTTCGTGGTTCAGTCTTACGGATTACCTTGTGAAGGCCCAGGAAGCTGGATTCATCAGGTTGACCAGAGTATAACCACACAGACGAAGAAGAAGAAGAAGATACTTTTTGAAGCTTGAATATTTGATCTGAATATTCACTAACAACCTCTATCAGCGCATGTGGTGGTTTTATTCCAGTCTGCAAATGTTTACAAAATGTTGTTCAATATACTTTTTCCAGGACTGAAACGCTACAGCTTTGAATTATTTGTTTCTGTTCAGTAGAATAAATTTTACAACATGTAATTTGATGATTTAAAGCTCATGATTGATTTAAAATTCATCAAATTAAAAAAAATCAAACAAAAACCCAAAACATTGATCAGAAACGAAACAACATTAAAGAACCATAACTACCATAGGCTTAGGTACCATGGTTTCCGATAAGATTTAATAATATTCCAGCTACTTCAAAATTCTATTCTAGACTATTTTGTTCTATCTAACATAGACAGAAAATTTTCTGAGGAAAAAAGTTTAAGACTGAACTTTATTCAGAACGAAGACTAAAATATTTCTTTCCAGTTCTTCCTGTAGATCTATCACTTCATCTGGAGAGGTGGTGAAAAGTGTACCAAAGAGTTAAGTTCAAACAATAAATTGCACTCTTAATTATGACAAGCGTCTAGATATGGCTCGACCGTATAAGATTATCTGGAAAATCTTCTAAAGAAATGTAGCTAGTATTACATAAATTAACAATTTTCCTATATCGTGCCAGTAATTTTAAAAAATGTTAGAATTAAAGGAGTAAAAAAATCGGTTAGTGAGCCCCGGTTTAGACAGATCATATTTATTTTGAGTCTACAATTTTTACAGTATATCTCAAATAATGCAATAAATAAAATATCTTACAATATGTGCCGTTCGTGGTCGTGTTTCCAAACTCCCGTAAATAACGGTAAAAGATCCTTGAAAATAATCGGCCTCATGACTCTGTTCCTTGCGAGCACCATGGTTACATTAACCGGTATTCTCCCTCGGTTACGTTTCCCTCAGCTCCGACATTTGCACTTGCTGCCGATGTAAATGCTTCGTTGCAGTTTTCTTCCATTCGCTGTAATTAGGTTCCCATCGCATTCTGGATTGTTAAGCTTGTTGTTTTTGCCCATAATTATGTTCAACGGTTCTTTTCTTTCCTCGAGTCAAACCGGATCGGATGAATGGTTTTTCATTGTTTTTAATAATTTCCTGTCGTTAAATGATGGCAAATTTATGTACTTGTTATCAAAAATGTTTGTTAACTTCTCGAGAGTATTATTTTAATAGCAAATCACAAATGTATATTGATGTATGTATGTATGTATTTTGAATTCTACTCGCAAGTTCGTGTTCTTCCGGCGAGATGAAATCTTCAGTTTTGCATCGAACCAATTGCATCGCTAGATGCACCTAGTGCAGCGAGAAAATAGAGACCACTAACGCGAACGAGCAAGAGTGAGAGAGAGAGAGAGACATTGAAAGCGAGACTGCACTATATAGATAAGCGCAACACGCGAGCAATAGAGTGTTCCCGCTTCACTAGGACGCTAGGTGGTCGTGTCTAAAAATAGTGATAGTATTGTCAATTGCACTTGCACACGTGTGCACTTGCACTTCGAGAGTAGGAAGCGCGTGCCGTTTACCGAAGGGCAGCGTGGGAGGAGAGAGGGAGGCCGAGGGTGGGAAGGGACATACTGCACATACAGCACATACAAGAGCAAAAACCTACCGTACTCGCGTACACGGCCGACCACATGTACGCGGAGAGAAGAACTTATGAATGAAAATCCTCCACAACCGTTTCCTTCTGGGCCGCGTGATGAATGAAAACACTTCGCGTGTCGGCCATCCCCCTGTTCGCTCTTTACGCGCTGCTACCGAGAAACTGGCCTCCTACTCCCCATCCCGACGCCGATGCCGAGTTGCAACTTGTCGTCGTCGTGTGCAAGTGCAATGCCAGTAGTGCATTGCTATGCAACCATATCCTACTATGCCAGCCGCCGTATGCACGGTGCGCGCGCTCTCAAGTGCAGTCGACAAAGAAAGAAATGAACGCGAATCGTCAGCAGCACCTCGTACGGAGGCTGCCGGTACGGTATGGTCCCGTACGAAACACTGTTTTGTTGAAGGTGTTTCTTTTTGTTCTCTGCTACGTTCTGTGGCTGTTGTTTTATGCTCTCGGTGAATGTTGGTTTTTTTTGTTTGCATCGCGTAGAATGCTGCTTTTTTTTGCCATACCGTCGTGCTTGCGAATGTCCTAGTCGAGAGTGGAAAGCTTTTTTTTATCTGTGCTGGCAGTGGCACGCTTTCGTCGTGGTTTGCGGAATTGCCTTTACCACCGACGTCATCATCACCATCGGTTGTCCTTTGAGAAAGCTGTTATGGTTTTTTGTTGCGTTTTGTTTCTATTGATGTTATTGATGCTTGTGCTGTATGCGTTGCGGTTGCTTATGCCAGATTGCACGCACTCGCATCATAATTCCATAGTATTTTGCTTTTTGTCGAGATATGAGAGGACCTGTGTTTCCACACTGAAAAGCATATCGCTTCATCAAAAGGTGAAACGATAAGTGAGATACTTATGTTAAACTTTTAAGCATGGAATGCATGGCTTTGAGGTTCATAATGTTGGCTTCAGATATTGAGGACAAAAAATGGCTTAACGGGCTTAATTGATTGTTGTAATCAATTTTGTTTGAATTCTAGGTCTAAAATGCATCCTTCGAAAATATTGCTCCCAGATCGAGAATAGCCTTTTTGAAAATTAATCTTGGACACTTGAACATGCTTTTTAAAAAAAAGTTCTTTGAGTCTTTGGTATACGTTGTTCATCCGCATTTTATACATGCGCATTTTATACAATTTATTACATGCGCATTTTATAGAATGAGTGACTAGAGCAATGACTTCGTCTCAGATATGGATACAGAATTTTCTGCAACAATGTCTGTCTTGTGCACCAATTTAACGTAATTTTCTAATTGAATTAGAAGAGTCCGGAACATCACTGCTAGGTGACCTAGGAATTTATATTAGATGTTGTAAAACTGTAAATGACTCTAACCGATCGTTAGTAGGTCCCTCACATTTTCTAATGTTTTTCAAAAATCGTTAAAAGAGCAAATCTTCAATGAAAATTCCTTGGCTGTTCTGGTCCGTATTTTTCGTCAAATAAGAAAAATAGTTGGGAGGATCCGTAGGTAACATTTATAATTTTTAATGCATGTGCTACGTGATAAAATAAGCTTTCTATGCACTAAAAATCTAGGTTACCAGTAGCAATTATTCAGCGACTCAAACAGTTTCTTCTCGTTTCTTGTGAGTAGAACCTTCTATGATAGAGCAATATGTCGCTGCACCATATTGCAAAGGCTCAACCGCTCTCACCAGGTTTTAGACTTCTGGTGTCATTTGTATAAAATGATTTAAAACGTGTATTATGTTGATTGAAAGTTTCTAACCAGTTTTCTTACATCCTGATTTTTTATCTGTCCTTTATGTATAAACTTTTACATAAGATTTTCCACAGTACGGGACTGGGTTCCGAATCTCGTCTTGAACGTTCCCCATCGGACAGGAATAAAAAAATCCCAGAAACTCACATAAAAATCAATGTGTCATAGTCTGTACAAACCAACCAACCAATCACCTTCTTATTTAACTATTCACCATTTTTCTGAAATAACAAGCCGGTGTGGCAAAGTTGGCGGTAATTGCGAATGTAATAAAACTTGTATACTGAATCCTCTAACTCCAAAACCAAAAGGCCGCGTCTGTGAATCTTCTTGAACCATCCAGCCGCCAGTGAACATCGCAGTAAATCATTGAAGAATCGGCATAGGAACAGACGGGCCACTTTTTGGAAACTATTTGCATGGGAAGCAAGCGTTAGGCGAGACTGGTTTATCGTCCTCCCAGTGTTTGGCTTCGTGCAGTGCGACGTGCGAAGATACGGCGTGCAACAAGTCGCCGAAACGGCAAAACTAACCTTAGCTGGCCGTTTATGTGGTCATTCGCCCCTTTAAATTTTAGCTTTCGGAGCTGCATGTTTGGAAGGTGCGGCCAGGGGACGTGCGGACGTCTCTAAAACTGCAACAAATCAAACCTGACGCTCAACCTCCGAAAATCTTCCAAAACTTGTACACCAACGGACGAAGGAGAGAAAGAAAAGTGCCAATGGTTAGAACGGGGGGGATAAAAATGCGTTTTGCGCTTCGTTGCATCGTTCGTTCGTACCGGTCGTTGGTGGGAATTGGTGCGGAGGCACCCTCAGGATTTGGCCAATTTCGCACAAACTTGTTTATCCGGCTTTCCATTCGGGTTATAGAGAGAGAGAGATATATATATCAAGATAGAAAAAGAGAAAGAGAAAGAGAAGTCGAATGGTGAAATCCGTGGTAGTGTGGTTGCCAAAATGTAGCATCTTGATGCATTTTTATTGCATCTTTGTGCGCTGTTCGCTTCGTTAGCCATTGCGCTTGGCTAGTGTGTTTTATTACATCTTTTTTCCCTTGGGTTTTCGGGTTGGGATGCAATTTTGTAGAAAAATGAAAAACAAACATGCCTAAAACTTCTGCCGCCTGCTACTTGAGGTACACCGATACGAATGTACTTACATCTTTATGGCTTTGTGTGTTTCGTTGAATTGGTGGAGACGATGGCGTGACCTCAAAGCTGGGAGACTCTAAAAATTGCCATTCGTCCAAAATTGTGAATTGATGAATACAGTTGGTATTTCGGCTCCTGTCGCTCTCCACCAGTTTCTACAGCTTTACAATGCATTTTGGTCGGCACGGTGCAGTTGTGGCTAGTTTACCTTCGAAGTGCAATTTCTTAGGTCCAAGCCATGTCTTTCTCTCTTTTGGAGGTTTGTTTGGGTTTTTTTTTCTTGGCTTCTTTTTTGCCTTATTTTATCGGTTTTCTTGTGCAGTTCACCTCTTTCTACGATGCACTTTTGCATTTAGTTGCGTATTTGTATGGGTGGTGGTTCGGTAATGCGAATGCGACCGAATCATGGTACAATTTAGAGAGACTTGTTCGCATTGACTTGCTTGTAGACAATGCAGTGTTTCTTTGCACTCGATCGCAGCGTGGTTTTTTTCTGGTTTCGTCGTGTTTTCTTATTTCGCTTTTCGGGTTTTTCTTTTTTCTCTTCACTGGTTTTAATAGATGTGGTTAATATGTGATACTTTTACAATGTATTTATTCGTTTATATGTTTGGTGCATTTCGGTGCAGTTGTTTTGGTTGTCTTTCTATCACTTCTCTTCGGTGTAGAAAGGCGACTAAAGGACAATGTAAATCATTTGAAAAATAATATTTAATGTTAATTGTACACAGTTTGCTGTCAAACTTCCTGAATTTATTTTGTATATTTAAATATTTAAATAAGTGGCAGAAAATTTAATGCAAAACAACGGTAAAAGATGTTTAAATCAAAGTTTTTTCATCGTAAGACATACGATTTAAACCGACTGTACAACAAATACAAAACGTTTCTCTTTCTGTTTGGTAATGTTAATAAGTTTAAATGGGTAATAATTCATTATCACTTGTTTGATTACATTTTCCAAAAAAGCTCGTCGTTCTATTATCCGCTTTCTTAGCCAAAGAGTAACACCCGTTTTGACTACCCAGCTTTGCGTACGTCTGATGTTGATGCAATCTCCTTTTATAGCGCTTCTGTACCATGAACCGTTATGCTCGCTGGCTGGCTGTGCGTTAGCAACCCTTCCTAAGTGCATTTGTACTGGTGAAAACAACCGATCATTGAAAACTCGTTTTAGGCTGCCAGCAAAAAAAAGCATCCTGGTCTGCACGAAGAAAAGAGCGAGCACCATTGTGCTCAGGATGCAAGTAAAACTGCATTCTTCAACTGCCTGTGTGTGTGTACGGATTTGGCACAACCAAAATGCCAGATGGAGAAATTGCTTGCTGTGTGTTATTTGAGACTGTGTTCACTTGGATGATTTTTGTGAAGAGAGAACACCAAAAACAAAAAACTTCCAAAATGGTACGATCCTTTGGGAAAGAGATCGAATTCGATAAATGTTTAGAGCTGTTACGCCCATTGGTGCTGGTACAGCAAGAACTACCAGGCATCTCCATTTACGAATGAAATCAAACCAATCAGGTACTTTGTAGTTTTGATTGTAAAAAGACACGAAAAGCTGTGTATATCGATACAAAAGAAGGCAGACAGACTTGTTGTTTGTTGTAGCCAAAGAAAGATCACCGTAAAGCGTTACGCATGGGTGTCGCATTTTTATGCAACTCACGGCAACTTTCTCCCGGTCGTGATTGGAAATTCCGATGAGACTGCGTGCGACTTACAGGGAAAGAAAGTGAAAAAGTCTTTGTTTTTTTGTTTTGCTCCTGTGTGCGTAAAATATGTTTTATAGTAAAAAGACAAGTGACAAAATGGTAAGAAAAACATCAACAAAGCTGAAGACACATTACATTACTTTACCAATTGATAAAATTACTTATTCTGTCAGACTGGCCTAGAAACAGCTTTAAATCAATCGGTTAAAAAAAGCACAAAACCGAGAGCGGTATCAAACTGCATTAATTGAGAATTGAGGTCAAAAGGAAATCGATTTAGCAGTTGTTTGTATGAATGTGTGGTGCAGCTTACACTACAGATTGCATCTGACCGCTGTACTTAACTGTGTGAAACAGAATCGAAACAAAAAGTGCCAGAACCACATTGTAAAAAAAAGAAACATTACAAACACTAATCTAAACTTTAATGCTTTTTTATGGCCTGGTGGAAGATTATTGCCCAACAGGCCTTTTGTTTTCGCCCCAGATAAGCGAACCCTACCAACGGACCTGGGTTGATAACGCATGTAATCCATCCCTGGTACAAGCCACCTTGTTTTTTTTTGCAATTTATATGCTAACACCACTACATCGGGGGGGTTTTGCGTTGGTTCGGGTGTGGTAGTTCGTTTTGCATCTCAGCCAGAATTGGTACGTACAGCGAACGTACAAGGGTGGTCACGCGTCCTCAAATTTAAACGGGGTGCGTCAATGCACCATACATCGAAGCGAAAACTGCATTGTGTGCATCTGCACAGGCTGAATGCATCCGTTCGTCTACTTCATCCACAAGTCTTCGTACGTTCTGCCTTGCTTTCTTTTTCGTTGCCTTTTTTTTCCTTCTCTGGTATAATTATTCTCCTTCCTACTTCTAAATCTTTGTCCAACAGTCCGTCGTGCAATTGCATTTTTCGGCATGTTTGCTTTCATCTCGCTCGCGCTACATTTGCCATAGACGCGCTGCTTCGTTTTATCGTGGCGATGCAGTTCTGTGTTTTCGGGAGCAGTGGCTTCGTTTTGTTGCTCCGGGTTTTTTTTACCCCCCGATACGAACAAGAAACAAACAAGGGTTGAAGGAAGCTGTTGATCTGTCCGTGCAAAACGAAATATGCCGGGAGATCAGTGCTAAGAGTTCTTTTTTATGAGGTCAACTTTACTCTGGTATTGGTGTTAGTGTGTGTGTGTGTGTTTTTGAGAGAGACCGCGTTGCATCTTTTGCGCACAACTTAGAACACCATAGATTGAGACGATCGAGGATCCTTCGTGCGAAATATATTTATTTATGCAGCAGCTTCGGGCACGGTAGGATGCACGGAAGGGAGAGGGGGAAGGGGAGAAGCAGATGGCGATGGTGGGTAGTAGGGTGGGCGTGTTGATGATTGTTGAATTTTGAAAGGGCGATGACCTGTAAGGATGCATCAAGAGGAACGATCAATCGTGTATTTAGAGAACAGCAAATAGAAGGAAAGCGAACGGACAGAAGACACGCCGTTGATGAAAAGTCGATAATCGTTGATGAAAAGTAGAATCAATTTAAATATATTAGACACGGAAAATGAAGTTGAATTATGGTGAGCCTGAGAGTTTGAGCTTATATGGTGTGTAACTATGTTTCTATTTTCAAACAAAATTAACTTTTCTGGTTTGGAAAACTTAAATTATTTCTTTGGAGGACGATACAGCGATAAGAGCGGTGTTCCAATTTCTATTTGGCTTAACCCTCTTTACCCTTCTAGGCCTCTGTTCTGTTCACTGTATTACACAAATGGTTTGACAGCTGTCAAATTTAAACTCATGGCTTTTGACACATAGAACCGATAGTAATTTATGTGGACTAAATTCTAGTGGCGCCATCTATGTCTCAGAATAAAAACTTATTCACACATCGTATATCTCCAGTTCCTCTTAGAGAACTGCTTCCAGTCTGATCTACATCATTCCAGAAAACTTACGGATTGAGAAAAGAAAGCTTTTTTATTCGATCTCTCACGCTATTTAAATTCGGCAATGAATTCTACTTTCAACTAGACTAATACAAGCTGAATGTTTTCTTGGGCATCATTTTTAACCTAACCATTTTCTTCATTTCCTTTCCTTTGTAATCGTTTACGGATGTTAAATAAAGTAAGAAAAATGAAAAGAAGATCCAACACGGTAAAACACAAAAGCAGCCGTATAGAACTTGCACTATGGTTAGTCGACGGACAATTATTAGGTGGAACAAAAACAACAAAAGGAAAACCACGGGGTGTAATAGCATGAAGAAGATGGTTTTAAATCCACCTCGCTTTACGACGCCTGTCCCGTGCGGATGTTTCCCCCCCCCTCTTTGTCCCTGGATGCAATTTTTTCGTCTAAGCGCGTATTGCCTTCCCCTCAATTTTTCTTCCCAGTACACATGCACACGCACACACGCTACCAGACAAAATTCGCAGTGGTATAGGTTGGCACTGTATGCACATGCACATTTTTTTATCTCTCTCTCTCTCTCTCTCTCTCTCTCTCTCCACTTCGGCCGGTCGTCGTTTGTTCAGTTGTATTGCTGCACTTCTGTTCTCATCACCTCAGGTCACCACCGCGGCCACGTTGCCTACGAGAAGCGGACGCATGGTGGCTTACGAGGTGCACCATCTGTGTATGCGTATGCACCTTATCTTCGTTTCGGGTTTTTTTTGTTGTTTTTTCTTTCTTTCGGGGTTGGTAAGATGGTGCAGTGTTGGTGGTTTAAACATTTTGCACTGGTATTGTGCGGGCACTGTATGTGTGTTTTTTGGGGTGGTGAATTTTCGGCTTGTTGTGTGTGGTGGAAACGTCTTTGAGACGCTTCAAATCTTCATGGTTGGTTTGGTGATGTTTGACAGTGTTTGTGCCTGGTGTCTGTGTGTGTGTGTCGGTGTGACACACTTGAATTTTGGAGGTGTGCGTGTGTGTGTGGATTTTTTTTCAGCCTGCTTCCGCTCTTTTGTATTTGTTTCGTTTTGATCAATTGCTCTAATATATTCGGTCTCGTTCATTCACTTGCCTTTCTTTCCTTCCTTTGCTGATTGGGAGCGGCGAGTGTGCAACTTAGCCAGACCCTTTAGCCGAGCCGATGCATTTCGCATCCAACAACCTATTTCGAATGTTTCGGCCAAAAAGCGCTGGGGGGATCTTTTTAGATAGTGCGCACCATCATGGTGTTAGTGGCCGTACAAAGCTGTCCTATGAGCGGGTGGGAGCGGTATTGAGGAGGGTGTGTGTGTGTGTGAGAGAAAGAGGTTAGGTTTGCGCATTTGATCAGCTCCTATCCTTGTGCGGGGTTGCGGTGGGTCAGGAAGGTGGTGGTAGTGCTGGTAGGCCACATCACGAGGTCAATGACCAAAAAGCGGAATTTTTGTGCAGTGTGCAGTGCAGCGCTGCGCGACCAGCTCGATTTTACCCTCTTCGTACGACTGTGTGCGAATGGAAGAAGCATGGAAGCGCCAAAAAACTGCATTTTATAGCTGAGCTGTGTTTGTGTGTGTGTGCTCCGCCAATACACAAAAAAATCAAAATTGGACCTAAATTGTGCTGGCCTTTATGCGCCGTCCGTCCTTTTCTGCCGTGTGGGTTGATCTAGTTTCCTTGCACATTTCTCTCCCCCCCCCCCTTCCCTCGCTGACTCGTTCCTTCCCCACCACCCGGTTGCTAGTTTTTTTTTCGGGGGTTGTTAGCTTTGCTACTCATGCTCATGCGTTGTTTTCTTCTTAGACTGAGAAGGTTTGACTCGATCTGGGAGGAAGTTTGTGATCAAGATGGGTTGTTAGTTTCGATGGAAGAAGCCAATTACAAAAAGGCAGCGGGTTCGCCCGATGCGTTCCATCCAATCAGTAGTTGTTGCCTTTAGTTTTTGTGAAACTTGATGCACCATGGTTGAAACTTGACTGCAGTCGCTTGAGCGGTGGTCCGAAGTAGGGGGACGAGGTAGTAAGAGGGATGATCGCTATTTTGGGTGCCCATTTTTGAGCTGCACGGTGTGTTTGGTTTAGCGAAACTTGCTAACTTTGGTGGGTGCTTTGTGTCCTTCATTTTGAATTTTATTTTTCTATTAAAAAATCGGAAAGATGAGAAGAGTTTTTAAATAACATTAGATTTATTCTTTCACTTAAAGATTTATTTTGATAAGAAACTTTTTGTTTGTTTCAACTACAAATAGAATTTTCTCGTGCCTTTTTTCCTTACAAGCACCTTCACAAAGAAAGGCTTAATTATTTCCGCCCCTTTTCTTGAACATGCAATTTAGGAAATTGCACGAAATCTCTTATTATGACATTTTTTTGCAGTTGCTGTTACTGTCCTGCAGATGTTTCTTCCTTTGTGTCATTACCTGTGTACCTGTTTACAATGCAGCGCAACAATTGAACCGAGACAAATATTGTCGGCGCAATTTTCGTCATCCTGGTTTCGTTGGAGCTGAGAAAATGTTTGTTGTCAGTCGGCTTTGCTAGAGCGCACGGGACCACCACCCGACTGGGGAGGAATCGGTAGAAAATGACTGGGAAAGAAATTTAGTAATTACCACGAACATCCTACCCCAAATGCACATTTTACACGCAGTCACACACACAAACACACTGCATCTTCAATGTTGGGAAAATAATGACCGAAACGATGAAATGAAATTCGCTTAAATTTTTTCCCCTGTTCGGTGTAGTAACTGCTGCTTTCTTCTCCCAAGAGGGGTGTCGTTTTTTTGTTGTTGGTGCTGACTGTAACGAACGAACTTAATCTGAAGCAAGAAAAATTAACCAATTCCTGATTTCTCCTCCGTTTCTTCTGACGTCTATTGCAATGCAGCAGCAGAAGCAGCAGTTGGCGCTCGGCTGGAAACAAATGCACCCCCGTTCTGCCCACGGGTCTGCCCACTCCATCACCACTAGATACAGGTTGGTCCCTCAATAACAGGTTTCGTGTCGTGATCTCTGCGCGCGATGATGGACCAAAAGATGCATCGTTTATAATGGGTCCACTCCTGCTAGCAAACACATAGAGCGGTTGGGGTTGCATTTTTAGTTTTTGGGGAAACATTTTTGGAGGTCGTTGCCATTTCGCAGCGGTTTAAATTATTGGCCATTCTATCTCTATCTCCCGTTCGCTTCGCCGTGACAATTTTTCATCAGCAGGTTGTAGGGGAATTCAGCACTGAGTTGACCTGTACCTGGTGTACTATATAAAATTTTTCGTGAGATGATATTATAGTTCAAGATACTCTTAATTCATATCAGTGTACCAAAAGAATATAAGGGAAGCATAATATTTATTTAATGTATTTTTTCAAGAAGTCCAAGTAATGGAAATTAAATTCCTTTTTACATTATCTTAACTACATCTTCGTTTATTGTGCCAAATTGTTTCAAGGCTTAATGCTTAGGAAAGTCTAGGAATAGAGACTCAAAGAATTGTTCGAAGAAAAAGTTCATAATGCATCGAAACGCACATAAGACATCCATCTGCTTAAAGCTTACATTTTTTTTTCGGTGGTGCAATTTCAAGGAGCGTTCCCAAAAAAGGTGGCAATTCACGGGAAAACCGGTTCGTCCGCATTTGCTGGATGAAGCTATTTGTTGGATATTGTTCACGTATCCCAAGCCGCCAAGAGGCAGCCGCCGAGATCCGGCCGTCGTCTTTCAGCACTCCTACTAGGCCTGTCTGCATGAGAAAAAGAGTAGATTTTTGCCTAAAAATTACATTCTCCCTTCTCTCGGGCATTTTCGGGAGGTTTCGTTTTGCCAATCATGTACGTAGGTAGATCGCCGGGCAGGCGTGCATCAGGATGCAATTTAGCGTTCCATGATGGTATCCTCCTATATTTTCTTCACGCTGTACCCTCGCACATCATTACCCTTTTTGTGACTTTTTTCATCTCGCTCGGTTTTCTTCTTCTCGGATCTCTTTCTCACCTTCTTTCGTTTTAAAGTCTGCATCATCGAAATCATTACGAGAGGATATACAAGTTTCAAGTTGCAAGTCTTTGACATACTTCTGAACCCTGCCAAGGATCGTAGTGGTGCGCGTACCGATTGCGTGCTTTGTTGATTTTTCATACCACGTTTCCTTTTACTGGTGCGACCGGTTGCAGCTTCCCTTTTCCCTCTAGCCCTGTCCCTCCCTCCTAGCTGGCCCCGGTGCATTTGGTTGCATTAGCCCAAAAATACACTGCATCATCATCTTTGCGGCGCGATCATGTGAAGATCATGGGAATGATGCATTTCTCTACAAACGGCACTCTGATGTATTGGTATGCACTTATGTGTGTTTGTGTGTGCAGTGTTCCTTTTTGGTAGCGAAAATTGTAAACCAGGATGATGATCGTGCCCCTGGAACGAAATGGCGAGCGTCTGTAAGCGTCGATGTTGGCTTTTACTGCAAATGGCGCCGTCATTCCTTTCTTTTCCGTTTCAGTTTTTTGTTTTCGCTCTGGTGTGTACCCATTGCTTTGTGCATCGAATGCATCGTTGGCTAATGCATTGCACCACATTTCTTCCATCCCTCGCTGGGTGTTGAGATCATATGACTTTGATCGATCGATTTTTTGTTCTCGTTCGTGTGCATTAACCCGTGGCCGTCTTTCTAAAAAGAGAGCAGCATGTGCGTGCAGATCCGTTAAAGTAAAAGGATGCAGATTATGTTGCGCAAGGAAGAAGAGAAGCTGCAGTAAGCGTTTGGTTATTTTTGTAGGGAATCCAAAACCAGCTTTCTGATCAAACTGTGAAGCTGTCGTGGTTACGGTACTAATAATTATTGGTGAAAGTTTTTTGAGGCGGCGATAAAGCGCTGTATAAACTTATGAACGAATTATGAATAACTGCCTGCAGTTGAGATGGGAATTATAGAGGAAAATTTCCTATTAGCTTTTAAGCCACATCTTAAGCAAAACAGAAGCTGCCTTTTGTTGTAAAGAATGTTATTACTCATATTTTTAGATTTATTCCCTATACTGAAACACTGTACGTCAATATAACTCCTCAATACTGCAATACTTCAATCCAACAGACATCGTTTCCTATTGCTTTCAATTCTCCTTTGGGCGTTGCATTCGCCTTGGCCATCACGTGATTCACGGATGCAATTCGGCTGTCTTGTTTTGCAGTTGTCCGCGACTGTTACACGTCGGTTTTAGTGAAAGTGAGTTGCAATAAGTCGATTTTATTTTGTGGTTTTATTCATGGTTTTAAACCCCGTTCGACAAGCAGAAAAAAAAAGCCAAGACGAATCCGTCTGGTCGAAATAAATCCGGATGGAAATTAAATTCCCTCGCTGCCTGTCATCGTCTTACTCAACAGTTTTATTGAGCTGGAAGTTTGTTTCTTACATTACTTTGACGCAAGAGAGGCTTTAAAAGAGCTTGAGACATTGAACATCATCGTAAAAAAAATATTTAAAACAAATTCTTTTTTAATTTTTTTTTTCAAGTTTTTGAACAAAACGTGTTTGTGTCCTGCCAATTGCGCAGCCAACACCATTCGAGTTCGGTTTTAGGGGATAATCGTTAATTTTAGTACCGTTGCGTCCTTGTCGAAAGTAGGTAAGCGTCCAGCAGGCTGCAAGTGTCTACATACCCACCGATGAAACAATCAGATTGGCAGCGGACCGAACTCCCCACCCGAAATTGCATTTACCTCACAAAGATTGTTTTATCCGTTTTGGCTGACATTTGGTGATGCAATGTGGGATAGCGACTTAAAAGGGCACAAAGTAAGTAAACCGAATAGGCATCACGTGTTTTTGTTGCTGTTGGTTGTTTGTTAATTCCAGCACTTTTATGATTTGTGCACCATGGAATTGCACCTTCAGAAAGCAAGGTGCGTGAGTGTGTGGAAGAAACGTGTTGCGCGGTCATTATTATTCCGTATGATCTGGCAGCACTTGGCACTTGGAGCTGTTTGGCAGGTGATTGGTATTATTTTCAAAGATTAAATTTCGCATTTCTCTCTTTGAAGTTGTACAAAACCTTGTGCTCAAAAGTGAAACAGCGAGTTTTATAACGTTGATATTTTTAAGAGAGACGATATTGATTAATGAATATGAATATGTCTTACTTTAATAACGTGTGTATTTACAAAACAGCTTAATGAGAGCTTTATTAGCATTAAGACAGTCTATTAAGCGTTATAATCTTTACTTAAATTGGTTCATAAAGCATATCTGGTTCATATCTGCATCTAAATCAAGATGTTTTAAAATCCTTCAGAAGAAATCTATTCAGAAAACTGTAAGAAGTAACATTTTTGTTATGAAGACTTATCAGTTCCAAATTTGATCGATATAAATTCAGTATAGATAATAGAAAGCCTTAAAATGCTGTCAGGATCCTGGAACTAGAGTGAGAAAATGCACTGAGTCGTTGTTCGAATGCTACTATTTACTAGAATGACCTGATGTTGACCTGATCAAAGTTATACCTGTAAATTCTTAAATTGATCTAACAATAGCACAACACAGAGGTTTGAGACTGCCAGGGACCTGGAAGTCTCTTCAACACGTGAAGTAAATTAGCACTGAGGTGAGCTCATAATTTTTTTGAACAGTCAAAATCATGAATTACCTAAGTTACGAACCACGTTAGTTCGCTGAATTGAATTGTGAGCTAATTTGTTGTGAAATAGCATTTATAGTCATTTTCGTCCACAGCCTTTTTCGTGGTAGGCAGTGGAGAATCCTTGCAAATATTCATCAACTGTTCAACTGTAACGAGATAAAAATTCCGTTGAATATATAACCTCCAGGTTCATCTTTATGAGAGTTCAGCACGTTGTATTGACATGACCATATCAATTATTATAAAAAATAAAATAATGTATCTGTCATTTGTTATGAATAAAATGTAGTAGTACCATGAACTGTGGTATGTTGAACTTTCATCTCATATCTAATATGTTATGCCATTTTGTATATTATTTGTTTAATAATTACCTGAAATGATTTAAGTTTTCAAATTTTTTCCACCAATTTATTATTCATCGATTCTAAAAAATTTCATTCCATGACACCATTTTGTTAACGATTTTTGAATTTATGGTATCCAAAAACACGCATTCATCAAACGTGTCATACAAAAAAAAAAGACCCAAAAACCCCTAAAAAAAGAGTCAAATTTTAAAATGCCAAACTGGAATGCATTTTCTTGTATGCGCTGCTAGGCAAACACGGATCGAACGCGGGGCTTATTATTGGTTTTGTTGTATCGCGTACGCCGCTTCGTCCCAGACGACCGTTTTCTGCTCGCAGGAAAAGATCATTCATTCCAAATGCAAAGTACATTGTCTGGCGTGGAAGTGGAGTAAGATGGAACAGGGAATGGAAGGGAGAGGGTTTGCGTTCCAACTGCGTTTGACCTAATTTGCGGACACATTTTTTTTTTTTTTCGTTGTTGCTTGCATTTGTGTTATTTCCGAAGAAATCTCTCTTGGGGTGGCGCGAATATGGAGTATTTATGTTTCCCGTTCGCTTGCAAGGCCCGATAGTGATGACTGTTGTTAGACTGGCCGTCCTGTGGGGTGGTAAGGAGGGAAAGCGAAAGAACGAGACGAAGAAAGTAAATATAGAATAATGCACAAAAAAGTGTATATGAGTGCTGCCGTCCTTTTTTTTTTTTTTGAGCTCTTCTCTTGCCCCACAACATGATTTTGACGAACATTTGGTGTTTGGTGTGCGTGGCAAGAGTCTTCCTCTTGTCCGACGGGATGCGCGCGATAATGGTGACCAGGTTGACGGGGTGGAAAAGACGAAAGCCTTCTGCCGTCAAATATAAATAGAGGTTTTGTTGCTGCGTCGTCATTGACGGTGCTGGGTGTTGAAGTGAAACCCGCCAAGCATAGAGTGATGTCAATGCACTCTGGGATGTTGGTGGTGGGCAATCTCAAGCGCACACACTCGGTCCGGCATCCACACCAACACACGAACGGCCAGGTCAAGCCAAACTTTGGCTCAAATGTGTACGCCGGCCACTTCTTGGCAGTTTGATATCTCTCGCTCACTCTTTGGCTCTCAACACAGCCCCCCCCCTCAAGAAATGCACTTCCTTCGTCCGTTTTCGTCAGCTTCATTGGTCAGCCGGCTGTGGTTTGAAATGTTTGCTCCAACCCGAAACGGCGAAGAGGAAGAAGCGTTGTTTTGAAATTTGTTTGCGGCCCAGAATTTTTTGAGACCGAAAATGTTTCACACCCTGCTGCACTGCTGCTCAACGGTCGACCGAGCGCGTGATCTTAAATCTACCCTCCCCGCGTGTTGAGGGGGTGGTGGCCGGGAAGAGAGAGAGAGAGGAGAGAGGGGTGGGGTGCATCATTGCACTCTACACCCTGCGCCACCGGGGTCTTTTTGTTGTTGTTGCATGCGGTATGCAGAACATGTTGACTAAATGTGTATTTTGCATTCACCAAATGTCATCGAACTTTGGTTTGGGTTGTTTGCAACGATGGTCGTTAGCGTGCTGGCACAAGTCTAATCGTTCAAAGCAAGCGCTGGGCCAGAGAAACGGTCGAACGGTGATAATGAAGGAAGGAACGATAGCAAAATGAAAGATGACCGTGCCTGAACTTTGAGGTTTAAAGGTATAGACTATTTTACCAAGATTTTTGATTATATTTTACTAACCTCTGATAATGAGAAGTTTCCTTAAAATGATTAGTTCAAGCAAGTCAGTAACCTATAAAATAATATTTCCTATTGAGATCCCCTTTGTTTCCAATTTTCATCCCCAACTAATCAATTCTTTCTCCAAACTTCCTGTTCCACAAATGATCAAATGCACGGGATCGTGTTGAATTCTCGCATTGGCGTAGCGCTTCCAAGAAAATCATTTCAATTCTTTGTTAACATTTTTAAAGCGCAGACTGTCTGACCGTACCACTAGAAACTTCCATCACCACGCCGTCCCTCAATTCGCCAAACCGTTTCCTCCAAACCCAAATCGTGCTGAATGCAGTCACCCCAGGTTTCCTCCCGGCTAGACATCGCCCACTCTCCAAAAAATCAGCCAAGGAATGATGGTCTCCCCTAATAGCGGCGGCTCTAATGTAACCTTGAAATCTAACCAAATGTGAGTTCTTCAAGAGCAAGGCAAAAAACCAAAACGAAACTAAACGACGATCGCAGGCAGACAAAAAGCAGGAATGATGATTGCGCTTAGAGAGCGCGAGCGAGAGAGAGAGAGCGAGCGACAATGGGGGTTGCAAAGAAAACAGACCCACACACAAACACACACACACACCTAACCGCAAACAAATGTTGCTTGTCTAAAAAGAGCGCAAAAATGAAAAAAAGGAAAACGATCAAATCATTCGTCTGTGTCTGACCTTGAACGCGAGACCCAAGCGCATTAGCGCGTTGCACCGTGTAGCAGCAGCAGCAGCAGCAACTATGCGATATGATTAGATCGTCTGCGACTTTCCTAGGAGTGGGGTTACGAGAGAGCGAGCGAGATCGAGAGAGAGAGAGTGTGTGAGCGGGAGCGAGTCGCCATATTTTCAAGGGGTGAAAAACAGAAGGGAAGTATGGAGCGATGCGCGATGGAGTTCATTCGCACTTCCTTCGTCTGCGCCAATGTCCCAACGTCCCGGTGCGCGACTTTGCTAGATTGTGCAGCTTAGAGCTACGGAAGAGGGGACGCGCGAGAAGGGGAGGAGGAACCCAGAGGAGGGTAGATAAACCTAACTGGTGTGGGACAGGGGGCTCGTTCGTTCCTACGCGTTGCAACCCACCCCAGCACCCTCGGGAAGATAAAGTTGCGGCGGGGACCCTGGCTGGCTGCCCAAACACTTGACGCGTGAGTGAGTGAAGAGAATAGCCCGCTGAGTCGCTAGCACTCCATCTCTGTTGCACCCTATTTTTGGCATTCTAATGCAAGTTGCGGTTCTTTTTCGCCTTTGCTGCGTGTGGTGTAGACACTGTTGTTGCACTCTCAGTAGGCGAACGGCCTGGTGCCTTTCCGGTGGTCGGCCGTACGATGTGGTAAGGGAAGCAACAGAACCAAAAAAGAGGTTCCACGATCGTGTGTTCCCACTTTTGTCGATGACACCCGTACGTCCCAACGAACGACGAGCGGAAAACAAAATCGAAATAAAAACTGCAACAAGCTTGCACACTGCGAATGGTTTGATCCAAAGCGAAGGGGTTAAGTTTGAGGGTTTGCGGCTGGTTTCCATTATTATTTTCGGCTACATGTGTGTTCTGCAGGGCGAAGTTGGAGCTAGGGCCAACAGTACGGCCGCCGAGACAACATTCAGTACCGTGGGTTAACTCTTCTTGGACGCACCGTGGAATAGTTTGCAGTCTTCTTCTGATGTACTATTGGAGATTTAGAAGAGGAAGATAAAAAAACGCATCTTGGCCAGACGGGGCGGCCTGCTAGACTGAGTAATGGCAATTCTTCAATTCCTTCTTTTTTTCTTGGTTGTTTTTCGTTCCATTTCGTTCGTTCGTGCGTTGTTGTCTGTTTCTTTGCGATTTTATTACCGATTTCTTACTAGCCTGTCTGGAGCTGGGAATTGTGTCCGGGAGTTATGATGCAAATAGCCTTTTTGTTACTATGTGGTCGGTGTGGGTGTAACGATGTGATTTGATCCGTCTGCCACAGACATTTTTTTTGCGATGGTTTCTTTATGAGTTTCAGCTAATTAGATTGGAATAGTTCGTAGAAAAACTGGCTAAAGCATTGAAAGGGTAACTAAAAATTGTCTGGAATGGCTGGATGAATAATATTTAAGAATGACAATTAGAAGTTGGAATCGTTACTTTCACTTTTTCAACTATCCGCAATTTTTTTATATTTTATAAAAAAAACTATATCCCAAACACTGAGGATTCTTAAAGTTGGTCATATTGTAATTTTTTGTATGTTTAAACTTTTTCCGCCGAGCTTTTTCTGGTTTCCTTGAGTTGATAATACTAATAGCGCTTCGGCCAGTTGTTAGTTTGAATTTCTTAGGGCTAAAAATCTTATAGAAGACCCTAAAACTTTATTGTAGTAAGAATAGACAAGATCCAGGAATAGTATTGTAGAAGCATTTACTCTATGCCATCTTTTAGATTTTTTGTAGCTATATGAGCAAAAGATTTTTTAAATTTAAATTATTTTATTAAAACATTTTGTTAAACCAGGCCGTTGTTTATGAAAAAAAATTGTTATACTTCTAGCAAAGGTTATGTGAGCCTTTAACATTCGAGCTCAATGAAATTTTATTCAAAACTTTGTGTGAAATAAGTAAAATTTTTAGTTTAAAAATAAAAGTAAAAAAATACCATTTATGATGCTATGACCAGCCGGACCTGGTGGCCTAGTGGTCTATATGCTAGGTCTTACGTTGGACGAAGCTGACCAATCAGTCAAAGGTGTATGGCTAATAACTCTCGGAATTGCAGTGCCAAAGCAGTAGAAGCTGATGTAGTCAGGCTTTCGAGATAAAGATTCTATGATAAGGTTCTTATTCTTTGTAATATACTCACTGTAGAACCGGATAATGTCCACATTATATACTAGTGTGTTTAAGTACTTTTTCTTTTATTTGCTACAGAACGACGGGGATATAACCTGAGTAAAGTTTGTTTTTATTACAGAATTCACGGGAACCGTACTCTTAGTCAACTGTACAATCTTATGATTCCTTTTATGGCATTTTGAATTGGTAACTATTGCAACCAAAAGAGTATCAACAAAATGTATTAATTTAAACGTTCATTATAAGTTACTTACCAAAACAGTGATCTAGTCAAAACATCAATAACATAAGCATTTCAAATATAAAAGAATATGTCCTGCTGACTCTCCACAGAGCTCCAAAGAAATGAGAGCGAGATTAAAGAGCATTTTCTTTTCCAAACTCCACACGCCCTAGACACGGAAAACTTCATGCATCTTCAATGTGCGGCACCAGGTTTCGCCGCCGTACGAGATGAGCTTACAGCATGTGTCGCTCCTACATCTTTGCACTCTCAGTCGGTCGGTCGGTCGGTCATGGTTTTGCTATTCCCGGCCGGTCCATCGCTCACCGTGCATGCAGCCGCCTATGCACACACATACGTCTTCCCGACAAACGGCATGGCATGTGTGTATACTTTCGATTTCATTTTACCCCCAACCACCCCAACGCCGTTTTCCCACCCCAGTGCTGTGGAAGTGTGCCTAGGTCTGGGCCAACATGCCGGGCACGATACAATCAGCGCAAGAAGCAAGACGGCGGACACACAGCTGGCACACACTGCTACAGGGCGACGGGCGACAACGAGCAGCAAGTGGCCCACTGACGAGCGGACGGCTAGACAAAGAGCAGCAGTACTGAGTGACCTCCTTCCAAACGTCTTCCTCACGTACAGGAAACGCAAGCGAACGGAGCGGTGCGCGATGTGTTGCGCCTTCCGAAGTACGTACGTACGGTCGGTTGCTGCACATTTTATTCCACACGGACTAGCGCACTCTTCTAGTTCTTGCTGTTTGCAGCTGGCTTCTTGGGTTTCCCCACTTTTGCTGGTTGGCATCCAGACGTGCGCTGATCTAACGTCGCCTACTTCCGTGCCGCTAGACAACGTGTTTTTTTCGCGTTCTCCGCGCTGGTCTGTTTCTCCGTCTCCGCCAGTTGCGTTTGGCTGATTGGTGGTGGTGGTTGGTCTGTTTTTTATTATTATTCCTATTTCTCGCCGGTCATCGTCTGCCGCGATGCTGTCGTCCGTGCATCGGCAGCAGCAGCTTGACCTTTTTCTTCTGCCTTCGTCGAGGTTTTTCGTCTATCGTGGCGCACACTCGTTCTGGAGGGTCCGTCAACTAAATTCGGTGAATTCTTGCGGCGTTGCAACACCAGTCCACCCGTTTGCTAGATGCGGCTGCCATTCGGAGCTTCCAGTCTCTAGGAGGTTTCGCCAAGGTCACGATAAAATAAGATTAAAGTTGTTATGGGAAGAGGAGGCGATGCATGGCGTAGCGACCGACTCGTTTGCACTCGTTCTCCGTGCCGTTTCACGTTCTGTTGCACATTTTCTATTCGTTTTGTGCCGTGCAGCCGTCGGTTTTGGGATTGAAATTGGAGCCCCTTGAGACGGGTACGATTTATCTACGGGTACGAGATCGTTCAATGCATCGTTTGACCACATTCGGGAAGATTCGTCTGCGCTGTCTAGCGGGCACAGGATAAGACTAGGTCATGCGGACTCGTATGCTTTTGTTAGGGAAGAAAATGGGAATGTTTTATTTTGCATTCACGAGAGACGCTCTTTTATTTTTGAATTGTAGACTAATTTAAATTTTTAAATACTATTCACTTCAGTTGGGGGATGTTGCGAGGAATGGTCTACTGAAGAATAATTATTGTTGATTAGCTAGATATTATGTCTTTTCGGCTGGTTTTGCTTTGAAGCGTAATATTTCTTTTTAAATTTAATAGGTCCATAGTTTGAAGAGGTTGCTTTTTGCATAGCTTACCATCTCTTTGAAGAATGAATCGTGTTACTAAACTGTTCTTATTCTATAATTCGTCAATGTATATGTAGAATTCCCTAATGTGGCAACATGATGAAATATTCTTCAGCAATATAATCCCAGTTTTATTTATTTATAATTATGACGGCATGTGCCGTCAAATCCCAGTTATAAGTAATTATAATAGCCAATCAATCAGTTCCAATTGTTTCATTCAAATATATTTGAATCTTTATTTCAATACAAAATAATCCTGTTTATGGAGAAGTTTCCAGTTAGTTCTCTTTTAATAAGACAAAAACACTCGCAAATCAAAATCAAATACTCCAGTTGCACACTCAAGCGCAATAAATATTACATGCTTCTCGAAATCTTCCAGAGCGAGCGAGTTCTTGAGCGCTCTTCTTTATGTGTTCTGTTTTATTGTGGACGAAATCTTCCTCTTGGGCTGGCCCGGGTACGTGTAATGTGTAACTCGCGTTTTTAAGCAGCATAATCGATCGTGTCTCCCGTTCGCGTGTGTCATATACCTATCCTAAACTCACACACACATACATTATGAAAGAAGGAGCCACGAGTAGATAAAATTTAGTCCCGCTCGAGGAAAAAAGCTTCTCGGTCTTAAAACCGAGCCTTGATAGAAGAACTTGCCGGAGAACCAAATGTGGTGCGAGAAGGTAAGGGAATGAGTTGGTGGAAGAAGGTATGTAAATGGCATGTGTGTGTGTGTGCGAGTTTGAGTCCGTCCTCCGTCGGAAAACTGCGGCAGCAGTCAATCTCTCGCACTGGTTACCCGCGCTGGTGATGTTATTTTTCCGTTTTCCATAATTCGCTTTCTTTACGGTTTAAAATTAAAATGACTTATTTATTCGGCTGCCATTGGAGAGTGAAACCCCGCGAAAACTAGTCGATCGACGTGATGGAAAAGAGTGATCTTAACCCACGAAACGAATGACTTGGTACTGTGGCTCGCTTTTGCCAACGAAAGCATCCAATTGCTCACTTTTTGGACCTTAAACTTTCGGGATGCTGTTTCGGGATCGCAGCTTCACAAAGCAATCAAGATTTTGTGGGTAGATTTGTAAACAAAAGTGAGCTGAGTGCGTCAGATCTCATCAGGATGTGAAACTGTTCTGGTTTTCTGGGCTGTTCGATCTGGTTGCCATTTTTCGATTTTATTTCGGCCCAAAATTGTTTATTTGGGACGAAGAGCGAATATCCTCACCACGGCCAAAAAAACAAAGGGGTAATGAGCACACGGAAAAGGATTTCGTTAGTAGTCGTCCTGTAACCCCTGGTGCACCCTCACGCGAAACAGCCCCCCCCCCAAACCCCACCCTTGGAGGCTCCACGTAGAAGGGGGCGTGGAAAATTGCGCTAACGTGTGTGCTAACGTCGTTTTTCGGCTGCCCGGGTTCCCTTTTTGGTATCCGCGAGATTTTATTTTATGTGTCATTTATTTTTCTACGCATGTGCCTCTCGTTGTCGTTAATGCTCACTCTCTCACTCGCTTTTTATTTTGCTTTTTTTGGGTTTTTTTTGTTGTAGCTGTTTTTCGGATATTGCTGTCTCGTTCGTGAAGCTTACGTTGCACAAAAAAAAAAACCATCAAACCGAGGCTCCTTGGTCTCGCTTTCCCATTTGGCTATTGGAACGCACTTTCATATCATTACAGAGTGTGATATAGTGGTGAAAAGCCGAGTGACAGGGCCGTGGGGAGGGAGGGGGGAGGGAGGTCTGGGGGGCATTTAATAGGGAGTGGTATTGTTTGAGTGGATAGAGGCTGGAATGGTGGCAGTTGAGTGGAGCTGGTGAATTGTTAAACATTAGACTAGAGGCAACAGCGAACATGCTGTGGATGCTGCTGCTGCTGTTCGGGGATGCCAAAAAGGATGTAGTGAAAAGTGTTTCCTGTGGCGAGGGGGATTGTGTGTGTGTGTGGTGAGCGGGAAGGGGAAATTTAATTTGGTTTTTGTTTGTTTGTGTGCGTATGTGTGTGTGTGTGCGCGCGTTTTTTGCACCATTTTCCACCTTTGTTTCAATGCTCAAAAATTAACCAAATACAATCGCCCCCCAAAAAAAAGGGGTACGAAATAAAATGAAATGTTATTACTGCCCGAACTGCAGCAAAAACACAAACACACATAACATAAAAGGAAAAAAAAAACATCGCTCATTTACGCCAAAATTTCACCTTTTCTGGGTGGTATTGCCAATGAAGGATGAACAGCGCTGGGAAAAGAGGCGCTCCAAAAACCCCCGTGCGTCACCGAGTACGCACGCACGTACGCGAAGTGAATAAATCATATACGCACACAGACATATTCATGCATAACATAAGACTACTTATGTCATAACAGAAAAAAAATGAAATTAACTATGTAGAATGATCCATTGGGTCGCGTTGTCGCTCTTTTTTTAATTGCATACACAAAACTCCCAAGTTCCACGACGTTGACATAAAGAAGAACAAGAGGGCCTGTATGGGGGGGGGGGGGGAGTTCGAGACCTGGAAGAGGGGTTGGAGAGGGTGGCACGATCTATTAACATCTCGCCGTTCTAATTAGCTAAGCTATCGATCGTGTCTTTATAGCATCCTCTTCGCAACTTTATAGCATCATCTAGCAAATAGCCTTAAATTATTAACTACACCTGATTTTTTTAAATAGAAAAACAACCACAAAATGCACTAAAAAAGACATAAAACAAGTAACGCCATACGTGATCTCCAGTACAATAGAAAAAAAAACTCCCGAAAAATGGCAAAAAAGAATACATAGCTGAAATCACGCCATTCCACGCATTACTCAAACTCTTTCACATTTTGAAGTATCCAAAAACCTCACCCAGTCCTCCCATAGTTCCTTGGCTTGGTCGCTCTTGAGTTCCTCCTAGAACACACACGCTCTCACACACAATACATGTCCTCGTGCGCCTGTTTGGTGGTGGGATACAAAGGATTTTTAATGTGGAGATGATGCGAACCTCGCATGGGTAGCGGTGTTCGTAAATGTATGTACAGCACGTGATCAGACGTGCCACACGAGGTGTCTGGGAGGGGCGAGTGAACAAGGGGTGAACCTTTAATTTATGTACAAAAATTTATTATAATATCCGCATCAAACAGTACGCAACCAAATAGTCATGCTGATGTGCGGAGAACGGAAAGCGGGAACGACAAGGTGGTGGTGGAGGAAATCGCCAAAAAAGGGGGCAAATGAAATGAAAAAAAAATCGCTAAAAATCTCCCCACACCACGCACACACTCACAAGCGTTCATCGAGAAGCTGGAAAGGATACGAAAAAACGGCCAAACACACATACAGCGTCACAATTTGCTGATTCTTTTTTTTTTGTAGGAAAATTCGCTTTTCCGAAAATTAGGAGTAGTGGCAAGTGTGTGTTTCCTTTTTTAAATGAATTTATATGTTGCCATGGTGACGTGCCCACGCTCCACCACACCCACCGCACTGTCTGCCGCGCAGTATAGTTGGCGTTTTTTGCATCCCCTTTTTTGGTTCTTTTTTTTCCATCCCTTTTTCTATGCTCAAGCATAATGATGGTTCTAATATTATTTCCCCCCATGATGTTGCTTCTTCACCTCCTCACTGGCACAGACTCCCACATGTGTACATGTGTGTGCGGTTCGCTCAACCCCTAATCATCTTCTGGGTGCACCAATACAAGGACACCAATTGTATGGCGCGTGTGTTTTTTACTCTCTTATTTTGCTGGTGCTCTTCACCATCCCGCGTAAAAATTTCTGCCAACTGCCACCTTCCAGTCCACCTCACCCGAACACCGCCGGAAAAGGGTATTCGGTGGGTTGAGTTGGGGAGGTCGAGGCATTTTCCTCTGGTGTTGTGTTTTACCGATTTTTACTCATTTGCTTGTAGCCGAATTATCCACCGCAGCGCGCACCACGCTTCAGTCCCTTCGCTTCAGTTTTCGCCGTTTTTTTTTTTTGGTTCAGCACATACGTTTCCTTTTTTCCCTCCTCATCCCTCAGGACACCGCCTTTCTTCCCCGTTTCTCCTTCCTAAAGTCGTTGATCACATCACCATTTTTCGTCACGTGCCATCATCTTTTTCGGCGACACATTGATTATATGAGCATGTGTGTGAGTGCTGCCCTGGCCGTGTTTTTTTTTGTCTCATTTACCTTGGACACGTTTTCCCACCATTGCCATTACCTGCCTCGATCGATCTCTTTTTTCCCTATTTTTTTGCGTTTTTTGGTATGTGTTTTTATACATATTGTACCTATGTGCTTGTTAGCAGTGGAAATCGGTCGTTTTTGTGTTCCAGAGGCAGAACCAAAGCCAGATTTGTGCTCTAATTGTTTTATAATTTTGGTGTCATTATTTAGTTTAATCGAATATTTAGAAAAAAAATGTTTCCCCTTTTTTCGACCTAAATTTTGACAGTTTTTGCAAACGGATTGGCATTGAGTGGAACTTGTAATTGATACTAGGTAATACCAACGTGCTTAATTGATAGGGTCGTTTGGCACGAATGACACATAGTTTTCATCAAATTAAAAAATTTTTTTTTAATGTTTTTGAAAATCTAGTACGTTAAATTTGGCTGTATTAAGCTCACAAAAATTTAGTTAGTTTAGTTAGTGTGTGCTTCGTCAATATAATACATAAATTTTCATAAAAGTTATTAATTGTTTGTTTTTCATACTTGGAAACTAAAGTCTTTTCTGTTCATGGTTTTTGGTTTCTGTTGTTCAGTAATGAAATAATTAATACTTAATTTTCTAACCTAATAGAAATTGGGTTTTTACAAAAGAGACAACAATACAAACATTTAAGTAAGATAGTTAAGCTCATTTTTTAGCTCACTGATTTTTACTGAAATGGTGTCTTAAACAGCTCTCGAAAGGATTGTTATTGTTATCGTGTGACTGAACAGTCTAATTGATTAACTTCATAAGCTGATAGAACTACTGAGCGAGCTTTATTAAGGCCATGTATTTGTTTGGTTACTGATACTTTCAACTCATAAAACTTACCACACATTTTCTAAATATATTTTGAATTCCTATAATATGTGCAAATTTTATAAAAAGATTTTCAAGCCTCTAATAAGATCCAATTCGCCCCTAATCGATTGTGTATATAAACAAAAACGAAAAAAATAAAATAAAATAAAAAACAAAATCTAATTCCATTAGTATAGTTGTGCAGCATCCCTATAGGAACATTTACAACTTAACTGAAATAATGTCTCCCTGCTAGGACCACCTAGCACTAGTTCGCTCTTAAAATTATATAGCTATTAAATTGAATAATATATTCAAAATGGCGTTTTAGCCCCAAAAAGAAAAAAAAGAATAAAAACTCACATCATTTTCCATCATTTTTTATTTCGTTTGTTGTTGGTGCTGTTCTGTGTTCACACCAAAATCTCCCGTTTCTCACAGAGACAATCTCTGTTTGTGTCTGTTTTCCCAAATAAACGATGGCCGCGCGTTTCGGTCACAGCACCGGCAGCATTATGGGCTGACCATCCATATGTGTGCGTCCATATAGAAGGCCCTCTGGTCTGGGTAATAGGTTTGGTTATATGCAGCACATTTTTCCGAACTCATTATTATTTTTATTTCCTCGGACAAAACGACAGCAAAACTGGACGGACACACACAAAAAAAAAAAATGAAAATGAAACATAAAATAAGGGAGCGAAAATAAAATCGATCCCCATTACACTATTGTGTGCTTGTTTGTGTGAGGCTGTGTGTGTGTGTTTCATCTATCATTTGTTGTGGGCTTGGTTAGTGAAACCGGAGCGGATAAAAAATGTATTATAAAAATCCGCCACCTCCTTTTTGGCGGGTGATACCAGCCCACCATCGGACGCTTCCCGGATCCCGTCCTGGGCTGAGCGCGGGACCATTTTGCGAATCAAATCCAGAATGAGGCCCGCGCCCCGTCGTTGCCGGGCCAGCCTCTGGACCTTTATTTTGGCAAACGAAATTTTTTGAAGTGTTTCGCTGGACATCCTTTCCACGGTTGGCCACGGGGGACAGAATCGGGGTTCGTATTTAATAAATATTATCGATTATGTGTAGCATCATTTATTTATGGCAGCTTCACTGGGCATGGTGACCGACGCAGGCCATTCCATTACGTGGGGTGAGCTTTCTGCAGCAGGTGCAACTAAAATATGGCTAAGCTTTTGTTGTACGTGGGTACCTACGTGCTAGCCAGGATTTCCGGGCACGGTAACCGGACGAATGATGTGCTTCAAATGCTGCTCGATGCGTTGTAATGGAACCGTTTGACTGATTTAAATTAGGATTTCTCCTAGTCGCGGCAGGAAGATATATAGAGTCCAGGTCCAACAGGCAGGAAGAAATAAAGAGCTTTACACTGGCCTTCGTTCAATTCTTGAAAACTCTGCCTAAGATATTCGACTTCAACCATGCCTACCTTGAAGGCGATATAATTGGCTTTCCTGAGCTTGGCGACAGCAAAGCAGGTTGCTTTAAGCGTCAGCATTTAAAGCAGCCCCAAAATTTCCCCAGAAAACACCAAACCTATGTATCAAACGCAAACCGAGGTCAAGATTATACTCCCAATTTTGCCCCAATCGATGCCCGCACGACAAACACGACGGCCGAGATGCTGTTTTTGCCACTGTTTGGTTGATGGTTTTTTTGCTCCTACTGCTGGCGTTCCTCTGGGGCGATTTCCATCAGCTGTGGAAAAAGAAAAATGCCACCGCACCGGAAAAAACGGCGCAGAAAGAAAAGTTCCACCGAATCTCCGCCCCACTGGCAGGAGGTTTACTCTCACGCCAGACCGTTGCAGGGGGTTTTCGCCTCTTTCGGGTGCGAATCTTCATCAGGCGAAGTATCTGGACCGAGTTCGGGCAAAGTATTCAGGGAAAAAAGGTAATTGTTGTTTGGTGTCGGGTGGGTGGGGGGTGCGGAAATGACACCCCACGAAAGCTCGGCGACGGATTCTATCTGTTGCGCGTACCCGTGTCGTGTCGGACCGTTTTTCTTAACGGACCATTTCTTGCTTCATGCTTTTCACCAAATAACCTAAGCTGGCTGGCCATCGTACCAGCAGCTAAAGCTTCATCGAGGGGAGGTTTTCGGAATTGAAAGGACGCTGTGGGTGTGGGTGCATGTGTCTCGTATGAGGAAATGTGGGAAAGTTTTTCTCACTTTTTCCTCGTCAGGAAGCTGGCAGGATTTCTTGTTTGTTTTCTCCGAGTGTAAAAAACCTGAAGGACTCGCGAGGAAAGGTTCATCCGTATTCGTCGGCACTTTTCTCACCGTGTGGTGGTCACAGTCTCTTGGGACCAAGATTTTTTTTTCTTCCACCGGCATTGCAGCCATTCGTACGGCGATTCCAGTGAAAGGCACTTTAAAGTCAGCGAAGGCACTACCGCCACAGTAAAGCAGCACGGGTCTCAGGTGAAAGTTGGTGTGATGACATGCTTACTGAAGTTTTCAAGGTTGTTCTTGAATTTCAAACAATGATTGCAGTATTTGTATCCCTTTTTCTAATTATTTATAGGATATAATTTTATTTAGAAATCATATTTTTATTTAAATTTAAACAAAATGAAACAGCGTTTTCTTGACAAATTCATAATTCGCTCATGCCAGATACTTTGTAACATTACATTTTATCAATAATTTTTAAATGTTTTTAGTTCAACTATAGGGACTGCTAGCAATACGGCCAGGCCGTTCTTTATGAATAAAAAAAAAAAAAAAAAAACTATAGGGGCTGCTTAAACTCACCGAGATGGGATGATCAAAATTAATAAATTCATTATCTTTAAGTTTACTAAAATATATGTGAATTAAATTTTTTATAAACCTCTTAAATCTTGTTACTTATTTAATGTTTACTGTTTTAATACTATATTGTGTATTGTTGATGGAAAAAGATCTTGAAAATGGTTAGGATGTACTCATACAGAATAAGTTTTGAAAAAATCGTCAATTAAAGTACTCGGGACGATCACTAGGCCACTGGTCTGTTACACGGCAGGACCTGATTATTATTATGCTTTCTTGTATTTCTATTTATTATTTTATGATTATCCTTCTGCGATGATAAAGTTAAAGAAGCCGGAAATGATAAGCCTCTTCAAGTTGTAGAACAAAAGAAGGAACAAAAATTACCACATAAATAAAATCTCACTTCCTTTCATTCAAACTAGGACACGGGAGGTCTGATCACCAAGTCCTGACTAAGAGCGCTACCTCTCGGAAGCAGTTATGCTGTCCATTTGCAAAAAAAATCCATTTAATGTTACTGTCAGCCGTTTAGAGTCTTGTAGAACCAGATCTAGTACAAGATGATCATAAGTAGAAACTGAGTGCTGTTCTTGCACTATTTAAAGCGTGACATTAGCTGAGGAAAATAAATGTTGTTTATTTTAATTGTTTTGTTATTCATAACCGTTTATTTACAATTTTCCTACTACCTTCTTGAGGTCCTCATATCAGATCGTTACCTTTTTTTTTGTTCATCAAGGACAGTATTACTGGCAAACTTGTTTGCATCATTCAAGCAAATTTGAAATTCGACTCTTAATTATCCATACATCTAGAATTATTTGGCCACACACCAAGAAATCTAGTCGCATTTACACCACACTGCAGTGGAACTGTCGTCCTGTTCTGCACTTTCCCTCCACTAGCGATTCCTTTCCATCAGCGCTTCGGCTTACTGCCGATGTAATAATTCAACATATTACAGCATCAATTCCTCTTTATGATATAGCATTTAGACGCCAAACAGGACGCAGAACAACGCCCTTGTCGGGTGACTAGGGGAGTGGGAGGGGAGCTCTCGTTACAGACACATCGGAAAATGTAGTTCAAATGCGCTGCTATTTCCTTACATGCACACAACCGCGCAAGGAATAGAGCGTGCTCGGGTCGGGAGTTTATTTTTTTTTTGTTCGATTCGTTTCTCCTTCTTTACTTTCAAGACCACTGCAGATATGCTCCCCAGTTCCTGCGTCCTCCTATGCCTGGCCAGCCACTACTACCACGGCATTACTTCTTCTGGCGGCCCCGGTAACGCTAGAATGGGTCGGATTTTTGTTATCCTATTTCCGATTTTTTTTTGCCCGTTGTGTTGTTTTGTTCTCGCTGCTACAGTCTCTCACTAATACAGTGCGTGTGATGACTATGTGTCGGCTATGTTACGCAACCCCGCCCGTCCGGTGGCCCCCTTGTGGCCGTCCTACCATCTATGTACCTGCCACCATGCCATGCATATTCCCAGCATCCCAGCCCACGGTAATGTATGAGAGGGGGGGTGAGTGGGTAAATATGGGTGTTTTTCCGGTCGTTTTTTTCCACCCCCTGTTCATTTTCTCGCCGTTTTATTACCGTTTTCCTCTCTATAATTCTAAACTACATTACAAACTACCCTTATTTTTAAACATTCGCGAACGCGCACGACAGCCAAACTCCACTGCCGACGAGCGCGGCCAACCCTCCTAATGCTTATGTAAAAAAGGAGGGCGCTTTTCCGCCGACCAACCCCTCCCCGCTCGCCCGAGCGTTTCCCTCGAGTGCGCTTCTAAGTACCGAATAAAAAACGACGACAGTGCGCGTCGCCTCTTGTGCTACTTCCAACCCCCGTAACACCCCCACCACCCCCTATTCAGTTTCTCTATCACTCTATCGCCATTCGCGTTTGTACCCGAAATCGTAAACCGAAATAATGATGCAAAAAAAAAAATACACATTACACCCAAGCAGCGCAGGAAAAACTGGTGGAAAAATCCTCTGAAAAACGCAAAATCGGTCGTTTTTTAGTTCGAGGGAGAGGGGAGGGGGAAGGGGGGAAGTGGGGCGGAGGGTGTGCAGATAGTGGCATCCCATAGGTGGGGGAGAGGAAGAGAGAAACGAATCGCGCAGAATGAATAAAAAAAATTGCAGCCTGTAAAGAAAACTGCCATAACAGGTCTATTGACATGAGCCGGAGAGCACTCAAACATTACCCCAAGTAATGTAATAAAACGTGCTCCTTCCCGACGTGCGCGCTCGCGCTTTTAGGTGCTCGTGGAAAGCGGAAGGAACGGGGAGGGGGGGAGGGGGTATATACCCTACCTCCACCCCCTCCTTCCTCAATCCCGCCACCCCATCCAACTCTAACACTGCTCTAACCGCTAAGTCTGCCATTTCGTGTGTTTTTTTTCACTATGTATTTTAAAAAGTCCGCGTTTTTTCCGCAGCCTTTTTTCCATTTTCCTGCCCGTCCCTCCCCGTTTTTCTACACACTCACTATTCCAAAACAGTGAGGCGCGCAGCACACTACACTCTAAAAATTCTCCTCCCTTCCGTCCGATCTGCCGGCAGCACAGCGACTTACAAACACTGACACACGCGACGGCCAGGACGAGCAAAAGGGCCGTCATTGCTGCTCTCGCTCACTCACACAAGCGTGATGTGATCCGCTGCGTTCATTTTAGAGAACAACATCTCCCCTGTTTTTGGGGATGCTGGGGGTTGATAGGGAGGCGAGTAGGGGGAGTGGTGGAGCTGCCACCCGTTATAAAATAAAAAATGTATATGTGTGTGTGTGTGTGTATGCTTGGGAGGTATGGGAAATGTAGGGATCGACTCCTTTGCCTTTTCTGGTCGCGAATTTTCCATCAAAGCAACGCGGCTTCAACCACCCCTAGTTAGACCCGTGCCGTCGCCATTCCCCCCCCCACACGATCATCTTCCCTTTTTCATTTTTCCCTTTTTTGCGCGGCCCATTTGCCCTTCTCACTCACACACACACACAGTCGCATTAGTCTTCTCTGCATTAGAAGAGCGCATTAGAGACGAGTAAGCATTTATGGCTAGTGTAGTCGTGTTAGCGGATAATAGGGGGGAGTTGGTAGGAAGGCTCCTGGGATGCTGGAAGTTAGTTAGCAACTTCGCTAGATTCGCCTCTCACTTTCGCTCTCGCTCAGAAACCTTCCCGCCCCCAGCCAGCCAGCAAAACCGATCCTTGAAGCAAAGGATGCCGGCGCGAATAAAAAATAAAACACTAGCTCGCTCTCGCTCGGTCATTCCTTCTCACTCTCGCACTTACACCTCCCGTGTTTTTCTTATGGTCGCGATTTTCGTTTTGTCGTTTTCTAGTTCACTCCTAGTAAGCAGTCGAGCTCGTTGTGACGGGGATTTTTTCCCGATTTTTTACTTTGCATGAGATGAGATTTTTTCGGCCGAATTTTCGCGACCGTTTTGCTCACTACTAATACTACTGACATCGCGCTTGATAGGGATGTTCGGGGATGGATGTAGGGCGCAGGAAGGCACGATTTTATGGCAATATTATATCCTAATATTGAGGAATAAAGCGAAACGCACGGAGCCGAGATGAAATGGGCGCAATAGTGGAGGGCTGTAGGGTGGCAGCTAGAAGGCTGTAATGCAGATCCTTCGAATGGGTTGTCAGATTTACATAAAACATTGCTGCAGTTAACAGGACGCAATCAGAACGCAAATAACTTGTGACACAAAACAGAACAAATGCAAAACTTGAAGAAAACCACGCATGTTTCTGATGTGTTTTTGAGATTTCTCAACTCAGTTGGACACAGTGCGTGCCATAACCTGTTTAACCTTTACCAAACAAGTATTTGTACTTACTTGCTTTTTTATTATTATTATCGTTTTGCAACATATCCCATCCTGCATTCGGGGTTGCAATATCCTTTATCCCATTTCTCTTTATCTGCTCATTAATAATGTAAAAGGGTGCCCCGAAAACAAGCTCCACCACAATCCCTCTGCCTTCTGCCTCTCTCTCTATCTCTCTCTCTCTCTCACACACACTCTAGATCTCGATTTTTTTCTTGCCTATCCCCCCCCCCTATTACGAAATATTGAAAACCAAAAACGGAAAGACAGGAAAAATGACTGAAGACGTTGGGAGGCAATGAACTGGGTGGAAGTTTTTGCTCCCAAAAAAAATGAAAAATAAATAATAAGAAAGCTGGAAATAAAAACAAACGACGAGCAACTCCAAAAACCGAACTCTATCCCATCTCGTGCGTTCCCTTTCTTTTTCTCTCTATCTCCCTCTCTCTCTCTCTCTCTCTCTTCTTTGCTTTGCCCGTGTATTGTGATGTTTCTTTTCCTTCCTTCCGGAAAATGTCCTAAGTCAGTGAGAGGCTGCAGTGAGACCGAAAGATGTTAAAATAGAAAGTTGTATGATCCTCGGTGTGTGTGTGTGTGTGTGTTTTTTTTTTCTCGCGTTTTTTAGCCCGCTGCGTGTGAAAGCATAAAGCATGGGAAGGTTTGCGAAGGAAGGGATTACAGGACGGATAGAGGGGAGGGTGGCAGCAACAAGGCGCGCACCAGAAGTTTAGTTGAAGGATGATTGGCGAAGGACCGTTGCTGGAATGGTTTGTTTTCGCGAGCGCGAACTATACATAAGGTTTTATTAGGAGGATACCGAACGGCGGCACGGCCCATTTGTTTTTGGGGGTGGGTACAGGGAGCAACGGGGGAGGCGAGTGGGGTGGGCGGGATGAGAAGTTTTAGAGAATAGATATCAAACAGACGAAACGGGCAAGGTAGTAGGGTGGTGATGGAAAGGAAAACAGGGGGGGAGGGGTTTAAGTAAAAAAAAAAACGTTGAAAGCGTTCAGGAAAAATCCTTCCAACGCGTCGTCCTCCGCCTCTTACCGTTATTCTCTAAAGCAGCATTAGTGGTAGTAGTAGTGGTAGTGGTGGTAGTAACGATGGTGTGTAGTCGGAAAAATGGGTAACTTTTTATGTCTTGCTACTACCTCGTTTCCTCTTCTTGTTGCCTCTTTTCCTCTTCTCTCTCTCTCTCTCCCTCTCTCCCCTGCTTGGGGTTGTTTTGTAACTGCTTCTCCTCTATGCGAGTGTGCGTGCGCGAAGTTAAAGTTGCGTTTTTTATTATCATTATTATTGTTATTATTTCGCGTTGCTTTAGCGTCGTGGCGCGGATGGGAGGGGTGTCGCGCGCATCGCGAAGAACCGCTTACTTGGATCGTAAAAAAACTTTTTCCCAGCATCGAATGAGGAACGACCGCCGTGTGCGAAAAACGGGGAGAGAAATCGTTAAAAAATAAAATCAAACGCCGTTGCTGCTGTGTGTGTGTCTGTGCATTGGGGGTTTTGAAAAACGGGGGCCAGAGAAAGAAGGCTCTAAGACGATGTATAAGACTATAAAAAAGGCTGATTGTAAGATGTTTGCCAGAAGGGTGGGATAGGGTGTGTAGTTGAAAGGGGTGGTCTTAGAGGATTCGGAAAAGCGGCAGTATGAATCTTGAAACGCAGTAACAAAAGCAAAAAGGTAAAGTAGGCGCTACAAACCTGCCTGATTTTTATAGCTTTATGAAGAGAGAGAGAGAGAGAGAGGGACAGAGAAAGAAAGAGAGTGAGATAGATTGCGAGGCAAAGATGTTGATAGGAGTAGCAGAAGGGGAGCAAAAGTAAAAATCGAAATGAAAGCATCATATTTCATTATGTGTTTTTTAGTACATACATACGCCTCCGGCCCGTAAGTAGCTAAGTGCATATGTATACTGAGGCAAAGACGGTTTCTTTTTCTTCTAGCGTTGGAAATAATATATGCACATCACTTCCTTCTCCCTATGTGTATGTGTGCTTTTATCGAATTTTTAAGAAATATGACATTTTCTGTTTTGCTTAATGAGCAGAATTGAATTTGAATGATGTTCCTTTCCCTGGCAGGCGAATTGATCATGGGACTTAAGGAAACAGCATTTGAGTGTGTAGAAACGTGGAAAACACAATTTTCAAAAAATATATGTAATTAATTTTTAATAATGTTAATTAATCATGAATAAATAGAGGCTCTTTGTTGCTTTCGATCGCAGTCATAGGAATCGAGAAACAAGCGAAATTAAAATGAAAAAAACAACTTGAACTAAGGGTTTCTTTAAGCTTGGCTAATTGATTTAAAAAAGTCGTTACAGTTTTGTGCTTCTTCTTTTTCTTGACACTACAACCTCGAGAGGTCTCTCGGCCTGCCATTTCTGGCGTTCTGACACCCGTAGTAGAGTATGACCCTACGTATAGGGAGCCGGTCTGGATGAGATTTTAACCCCGGTCCGGTCGTGTGAAGACTGGCGCCATCATCGTCACTGTCACCGGACCGCCCCCCGGTCAGTGTGTCTAAAACATTCAAATGACTTTTTCTAAATTGTTTAGCTATCCTCCTATAAGAGATCCTTTGTAGAATAACTTATAAAGAAACATATTTGATTATTTTTCTCATGTAAAGAAATAAAGAAATGCTCATTTTTTCCATTCGTTAATCCTGTGTCTTTGCGTTCCTCCAAACTGTCTGTGGTCGTTTGTATCAATTTATATCCTGACGATCGATTACAATTGCCGAGAGTTATGACAAAACTTTAAGTTTCTCCCGGCATTCCGGTGCCAATCCGGCTAAAATGAGCGGCTGATGGCGCTTTTGAAAAATTTCCGTTTGACAGTATGCAGGTCGTTGTTCTGAACGATTCCCAAGAGATCTCCGCTAGGGGATAATAGAATTTGTTGGACTAATCTCCAACGGAGGACATATTCGTATCTACTGATCGCCCAGGAAGAGTTGGAAAAAATAGGAACATAGATTTTTGAGACAATCGTGGCCAAAGTCCCTAAGGTTGGTCCGGTGGTCCTTAAGAGTTCTCGATGTTGTTGTCCCAAAGTACCAGTTGACAACCAATAGTAATGTTCTTTAAAGGATTCTTTTTTCTTCCGAAGATGGTCTATTTGTCCTAAATCATGAGTTGTGCTGTTCAATATTCTTGATGAGCTCAATTACCTATGTATATGTTTGGTCCTGTAACTTCTCGTAGGTGATGGAAAACATCAAAGGTCAATAACATCAATCCGGGTTTACTTTGTGCATGCATTTTGGTACCAAGGAGCAAGTAAAAGAAGTAAAGGAAAGTTGAACCGACGAAGAATCCTTGGACCCGGACACACGTTTGTTGTTACTGGTCATATGGTGTTCTCCCTGCCGATTCGTAAAAAGCTTCCCATGCGTTTGCTACCTTCACGAGAAAGAACACCCTCGTGCTCTGGTACTCGGTTGATGGTAAATTTCTGCGAAGGTTACGTTAGCCCAGCTAAAAACAAAGCTCCAACACCCAAAACCAAAAAAAAAAGAGGCACGAAAAACGCGTCTTCTCAGGAAACCTGATGCTCCTCGAACGCATCCTTTTTTTGTCGAGGAAGCGACCGAGCGTGACACAACGCGGCGAAAGGGAGAGACACAACCCAATCCCCGGTGTGATGGGCTCATCGTCATCGGTCGGTCGGTCGGGCCCTTTCCTAACGTCACCTTTTTCCTTCAGCAGCATCAGCAGCAAATGATCAGAGATGTAGGAAGATTTGCTGCTGCTTTCTTTGCATTACTTTTTTCCTTCTCTGGCTGCCCTTTCTCTTCTTGGCGACTTACTTGCTTCTTTTACTGCTGCTGGGATGCTGGTGTGTTGTGTGTGTGTGTGTGTGTTGCGGAATTTATTTGGGGAAGGTTTCATTCCCCCCTCCCCCTGCTCCTCTCCCTCGTCTATCCTTCCCTTTCCTCTGTTCCACCTTCGGATGCCTTTTTGGTTTTGGCAGAGGGTTTTTTTGGTGGTGGTGTTGGTTGTTGTCTTGCTGGTTTTCTCACCCCTAGCAACACGGTTCGGCTGTCTGGACGGCGACGATTTCTTGACCTACTTATTTGCCGCCACATTACCGTTATACTGCAGCGTGGTGGGGGTTTGCTTGCTTACACACTTGATCGCTGGAACATGCCGCACACAGACCAACGCACGAAGCAACACATGAGCCCGGTGTGCGTTGAGTGTTAATAAATGCACGTTTAGGGATTGCCGTCGTCCATTCGATTGTGGGTCTCGTTTTTTTTTTCGCTTGGTTGTTGTTTTTGCTGGTTTCTGGCATCGTTTTTTGCTCCCTGTTGCATGATTTGCAGGATGCTGCTTTTAATGAAGATGATGATGATGACTGCGTGAAGGATGTTGAAGTTTCGGCAGATTTTTTTCGTTGTTGTTGCCTGGGACTAATGAGAAACCAGAGGACCAAACGGTACTTTGAAGCCGTTGCATCAAGTTCGATGTTCAAGGGCTTCTTGGATGTCAGTGTCAATGTCCTAATAAGTTATGCGGAAAAATGGTAGAGATCATGAAACAGAACTCAGGACTTGAAGACTTACCTTTTCCTACATAAATAAAAATCAATCTTAAGCATATTCACAACATGCTTTAAGCAAGAATATGTTCTTTTGCAAAGTAACACCCTTAGCCGGTATCCATCGTGTGTTTGCGTGCAGTTCCTGGAGCTTCCTGGAGTTCCTTACAATCCGCACCCCACGGACAATGTTTTCGCAGCGGAGCAAAAAAGGACCCATTCACTTCCTTCCATCTTCACCATCGCTTGCGACGAAACATTCGCCGTGCCTTTTTTCGTAACCGGTGTCGGTCCGTCGGTCGGTCGGTCGGTCGGTGTCGTAAGGATTTCCGGAAATTGCGGTCTGCCTTTCACAGCTTCAGCCCCACGGTAAGGGGAGGATGAAAATCACGTGGTTAGGCTTGGTGGTGGTGGGCAACAACAAGGCGCCAAGGCCGTTCGTTTGTTGATGATGCCGGTTAGAAGAAGGTCTTTTTGTGTGTCGAGAGACGATTTTTCGGGACGGTCGCGTGCGAGGGTCGATGCGTATCGTGTCCATTTTCTCCGCAGGGCTTCTTGTGCACCGTGTGTGATTGTGTGTGTGTGTGTGTGTGTGGGTTTTTCGGTGTCGGATTGGTGGTGTGAAGGTTCTTGTCTCTGCGGTTTAACCCCAGACCATCGGTAGACGGACGGATATGTCCTTTTGCTTGGAATTTTTGGGATGGTTGGGAAATGAGGGAGGAGGGTTGAGGGTTGGTTGCGATGGTGTGGGTGTGAAGGTCAACCAACGTGTTGCTTCAACCAAAATTTACAAGCATTCGGGAAATTGCTTTCCATCACCCATCCCATATACACTCCTGCTGAAGGTGTTGCTTTAAGGGTCGAGTTTAAATTTCTAAGATATTCCAGTCGGTGCGACACGTGGTTTTCTCCCCCAAAAGTGGAATTTCCCCGTGTTATACATTTTCATTCTCACGATTGCTAATCAATTAATACGCTAGTTTTCAACCTCGTTAACTATTGCTTTTGATCATTAAATAAAGATAATTTCTTAAGTACATAAAGCGTCACGAAGTCTCTGATTTTATACCAATATTTTATACCTATCAAGAAAATTTAAAGGTTTTATATAGTTTTGCCAACTTATCATTGAATTTTGTACCATCATTGAAAACTTTATAGCAATAGTGTTCCATAAATATTTATAATGATCTGATATTGTTTGCCACTACTTCTTCTAATAAAATAGAAAATGTCCCTGCCGCTCAGTATAAAGTTCAATGTATGCCATCAATCTATCTTCATCTGTTCATACAATGAAACAAATTATAAAACTCCTACCAGCTTTTTTATCGCCTCCCATCACTTGCTCTCGTGACAACAATGCTGCGAACGTTCCCAGTACCGTCGTATTGTAATTTGCTATTTAACTTTCTTTTTTACGACTTTTGCCCGTGCACGTGGGGTGTTTTCAATTCCGAAGAAGAGGACACAATACCTGATTTTTCTTTTTTTTTATTGTGTGATAGTTTTGAACGTCTATGTAGCTACCCTCTAATTCCAATAAATTGGTCTATATGTATGGTGTAAGAAAATGGTTGTTCTCTTTCTATCCACGTTTTGAGTTTCCTATTCCAACATAAATCCTGTATAGGGAGTTACAACAGGCACGGGGAGATGTAAAGCGGGAAAACCGGGGAGCTCTTGCGAATGTAAGGCTCGAATGGAATTTCCTACCCTGTAAGCGAATTCTCTCTCTTTCTCTCTCTCCGAGAAGCATCACAGCATCCGACTAACAGTTTCCAGAGATTCACGGTCAGCAAACTTCATCTGGCGAGAGGGAAGTCACACTGGGAGGACAACGCAAGGATTCGGGTTCCGTTTCTTTTTCCTTCTTCTTCTAAATAAAATCGTCCCCTTGAGAGAGCAAGGACTTGTCCGACTTAGTGAGATACTTTTTCTCTCCAACTGTTATTGCTGCCTTTTTTTTTGTAGACCGCGAATAGTTTTTCCATTTTCTTGCTGGGAGCGATACCAAGCGCGCGCGAAAATCTTCGGCTCACTACTTCGGGGCTTTTTCTTCGGCTTTTCTTCGGGATTTTACAACGTTTCGTTTCTCTCGCGAGAATTCCACGTTCCTTGTTTGAGGTACATTTTTTTTGGATTTTTTATAAGAAATTAGTTTCTAAATTTAAGTCGTTAAAAATAATTACGGAAAAACTAGCCATAAAGCAGCAGCACCGGTTGTTGTCCAAAAAGCAGCAGTTCTAGAAGTTCTAAACTACTCTCGGCTCTAAACTCGTGATACTGCATTTTCCATCCCCGCTTTTTCCATTTTTTTTTCTCTACCGTGAGTAGGCCGTGATGGTTTTGGGAGGGTGATTTGAAATACATAATAAACATAAAATAGATCCTTTTTCATCGTTCGCGTCCTGCTTTCCGTCCCTTCCACCGTACTGCACCTGTCACCATATCCTTATAATCTCTTCTGTCTATCCCGCTCTCTCTCTCTCGCGCTCTCTCTCGCTCTCTCTCTCATTCGTTCGCTTTTCCACCCCTATTAGCTTGGGTTGGCACTTTTCCTAAATAGTTCACGCTTAGTTTTTATTCTACTCCGATTTTACAGCGTTTTGCCCATTTTCCTTTTTTTTTCTTTTGCTTTTTGCTTTGTTTTGTTTCGCATCCCTCGGTTCGGTCTCTCGCGCGCGCATTCTCCCTCGATTTCCCGCTCTGTTTATGATTTGTTTTCTATTGCTCTCTCGCTTTCTCCGCCCCCGGTGGTGCTTAGCCGGGGCTGGCTTGCTTGTTTTAGAGGAGTGTGGTCAGCGGTGGATGAATGGTGGTGAAGGGATGGTACCAAACCACCCGCCACCCTACCACGTGGCTGTGTGTTGAGCCGCAGCAGTAGTAACAAACAGTTGATTGATGCTCGCGTGCTCTTCGCGTGGTGGGTAGTGTAGTGGTGGGGGGGGGGGATGTGCTGTGTAGAATAGGAGTGAAGAGCAGTGGGGGCGGCAAAAAGGAAGCGTTTGCTTCTTTAGAATCCTTCGAACGATATCGGGATGCTGGGTTAGTGTGTGTATAGGAAGAAGAGAAGGTGGGTGGGTCTTTTGGAAAATCGCCTCGCGGAATGAGATTTTTGCGCTAGTTAGTGCTCGTCGTCGTATCGCTGTTTTATTTTATTTTTATTCCTTTCGGAGGGCGATTTTTTTTGTTGCTGTTGCTGCTTCTCTCGTATGCTGCCACAGTATGGGTGATTTTGTTTCACTTGTACGCTTCTCTAGTTTCTTCTCTGTGAGTGTGTGTATGGGTCGTTTTTTTCCCTCTACTGCTTTTTGTTCACTCTTGCATCTGTACTGCCATTACGATGTTGTAAAATTTTGAGGCTCCCTTGCCTAATGCCCCCTTAGGCCAGGACGGCTAGGATGTGCTGGCGGTTTTCTGCTTCGGCTGCCCAATTTTTGAGTACGGCGAGGGATTTAGTTGCTTTCGTTCGCTCTATCCTCATCCTCCAGCATCCGATGCGATGGATGTCTTCGTTCGGGCCGCGTGCCGCGTCGTGTGTTGGTGGCATACGCGATTAGTTTGCGTGAGTTTTTCTATATACACTCTGTGTGTGTGTGAGTGTACGGGGGTTGGGTGTCTTTTTTCCCGCGTGGCCCCTTCTTCTTCTCTCGTTTTTTCTCTAGCTATACAATGTGGTTGTAAAGAATGTTGTAAAAGTGGGACGGTTGGAATTGCCGATGAAGTTGGGTTAGATTGAAGTTTTTATTTCGTCCTTTTTCTATCACGCGGGTTGGGGTGGGTAGGGGGAGCGAGGGAGGTTGAGAAGAGAGGGGGGGGGGTGGGTGGAATGCTGGGGGGTGGCAAGGAGAACACGGGAGAACATAATGCCGCGAATGGTGCGATTTTTTCTTTATAGCTCTATGTTTTTTACAAAATTACTTTGTATTATATTGCACAACGGCGCGGGCCTCAAATGCTTTATGATGATAGTGTGCTGCGCGGATCGGAAGGTTACTTTGGCAGGGAAGGGGGCGCGGGTAGGTAGGAAAGCTATAAAAGTGTTGGTGGAAAGATATGAAACCGGGCGAAGATGGGGCTTCTTCGGGTTGTGCGCTATTTTAGAGCGACGCGCCGAAGGCCGGAAGAACCGGGAGAGCCAAGATGCGACATTAGTGTGGAGCAAGGTGCAGAATGGAAAGAATTATATTCGGACAAAAAGGACAGCAAAAGGAACGGGTAACTGGGGTGGCGGGTTAGCGAAGGGATATCTTAAATAAGGGAAGAACGAGGCTGAAGCGGGCTGTAAAATCCATCGTTTTACAATTACACTTTAAATTCACGACGCAGCAACGGGCACGAGAGTTCGAGCGGTCCTATACTTTATAGGATCCCGGGGAAGATACTGCAGTAGTAGGCCCGTTTTATTACTATTTTTATGTTTTATCTTCGCCCCACCACTATGTTGTGCCGTTCGAGGGGGGTTGGTTGTTTTTTTTTTTGGTGTATTATCCCTGCGGAAATTTTATACATTTTGGAAAACTGCTGGCTGGCAGGGTGAGCTGGATGAGGAGCGAATCTTGAGAGGAGAGATAAAGAGGAGTGATAGAAAAAGCGAGAAGGATAGAAGCAGAAGAAAAGCACACACACACAAGGATGCTGGAGACAGGTGACGCAGAGTTTCAAGGAAGGGCCTAGGACATTTAGGATATTATAATCCCGGAGACAAATTTGACTTTGCATTTTAGTTTTCTGTATGTATTTGCTTGCTTTTTTCATAAACTTGATTTGTAAACATTTTTGTAAAAGAGAAACTATATTAGAGAAAAAAGAATAAAATTGTGTAGGCCATTCGATAGTTACAATAAACAATTTGCAAAAGATCTTATCACAGTGCGTAGTATATTTATAAAAGTGCTGGTTGCTTTTTCTGGGAATTTAGTAAGATTTTCCCGAGTTTAAGTGTGCTGTTTAACCAACTAACACATTTTTTGGCAATAATGGAACTTTTTCATAATATTTATTTTTCGGAACCATAAAAAAAATCATGTCAAACAACATAATCTTATAATTATGTCACACACTGTATTTCCATAAACCAATTGTTATTTAAACTTGTATAAAGAACGACTTAACCGCAAACTTTGCTCTTAAAATAGATCAATCTGGAATTGATGATAATAAATAACTGTTAATTCAATTAATATTCAAAGTCATTAGTCAAAATGCTCTTTGTGCACCAACCAGTACAGGGAGTCAAATAGAAATCCAGAACAAAAACTGAAACTAAAAAAAACGATACAAAAAAGGAAAAACTGAATAAAATAAAATAAAAACTACCCTTCCATAAAACAGTAAAAGTGTGTACCCGCAGCAAGGCCCAGTAACGATCGCTTCTGAAAGAGACCGACATGTCGACGAAACTAAATCCTTCGTTGCGATGCTGTTTCGCAAAGAACTCTCACACACTAAAACCGTCTACCGTCGTATTAGTAGTCTGTTGTTACAACACATCTTAGTTTTCCCCCGGGTGGTGGTAGTAAGTCCGCATTGGACCGGGCCCGACGGAGTTTGATTTTATTTTCATTTTGAAATCATCCTTCCGCAACGAACCATCGCCATAACTACGCTCATTTCGTAGTTAGATAAATTTTCTTCGCTACCCAACCCCCAACGATGCAACGTTGCCATGGTGTTTTCCTGTTGGGCAGGATGGTTTCTGCTCCAATCTACAGCTAACTACGATACGACCGTTGCTACCGCAGCTGGGAAAACTAGCTACCTAAGAAGCGATGACGACTACCGAAGAATCAGGCTCAGCAAACGCATTCTCAAACGAGCGAAACAAAGTTTGGATTTAAGTTTTTGCATCCTCGATTCTTTCGTTTTCATTTATTGCTCAGCTTAGCCTTTTTTCTTCACTGTAGCAAATCCAACACAATCGAACAAGGAGTTGATTTGCAATGAGAAATCTGATACCGCGGATAATACGACAGAGGGATAGGGGGGGCACTCGGGCACTTACAATTGTGAAATAAAACTAAAACCCAAGATTCCACGTTCTTCACCTCGTGGCCACCATCTTTTCCATCCCATCCGTGTGCTGTGTGTCTGCACTTGGTTGTATCCTCCGTAGCGGTAGTGGTGTGTGGCTCTGCTAATCTACCGCTACGTCAATCCTCTACACAGTAGTAGTGTGTCTTCTAACCAGCCCAACCTCTCCCATTCCACTTCAGCCCCAATCTCCTGGAACTGTAAAAAAATGGCGATATTTAAAATGTGAAACAAAGTTGAGAGCGATAAGAGAAACGCTGCGAAATGTGAAATAGATGCTGATTAGAGCGGGATAGATGTAGCGGGTGCAGGGAGAGTAGGGAGGGAGGAAGGGCGAAGATGAATAGGGGTGGTAATAAAAAAAAACCGGCGGAAAATACACGTCAAGTAGCTTCTCAATACCATTACAGCAGGATTCGGTCGCGTTTACAGCACCGATTCGCGCTAATACCCACCAATAGCTCGTCTACACCACACAGCACACATTTTTTTATAGTTGTGTGTAGTGAAGCTACAATGTGTATGTGTGTATATGTACAATGCTAGCCTACCCGTCTCTCCACAAATACCACCCTCTCCCCCCATGCATTAGAGCTGGGGGTTTTCGGGGATGGTTTCTTTTTATTCGCGTAAAATCATCTTTCGCCAGCTCAGCGAAAAGAGGCGATGGTTTTAGCTAAAACTGCACTGTATGTATGTGTTATTGAGCCACGGCTGAGCCCACCACTCGTCCCACTCTCGTCCTAATATCCTTCCACCCCTGTTCGCTTCCTCGCCTCCCACCCCACCGGCCCATGTACGTATGTGCGTGCACAAATTTTATGGGGGTAAATTTTTAATCTTTTCCATTTTCCGCCGAAGCTTAGTAGTAGTAGGTTTTCGGCGAACGTACCGCTCCCCCCCCCCCCCCATGTGGCCAACCCATCCCTTGCCTTGCCTGATGGGTGGGAGACGGGCGGGAGGGTTAGTATTGCAAAGTCGGTTACTTAGCTCTGGCAGTAATTGACGGAAGGAAGAGAGCGAAAAGAGCGAGAGAGAGCACATGCAAACGCGCGAGAGTTGTTTCTATAGTGAGTGAGTAAGCTAGAGTGAGAAGCAAACAGAAAAAGGAAAAAAGGGAAGAAAAAACTGTAAAATGTGCCAGCATCCTGCCGGGGAGGGGGTTGGGTGAAAATAATACAACAAGACACAGGGCAAAAAACAAAAAGAGCCAACTCTCTCGCTGGCACGAAGGAACGAAGCCAAGAAAGTACCGAAGAAATAAATCGCGCCTCCATCACCCATCAACCCTGGCTGAGACTGCTGGTGCTGCTGCTACCCATCTCCTTCTGTACTTTCCCTTCCTCAGCTTCCCCTATTTGTCAGTACCCCGAATCCCACCCCGAGACACTCCGAAATCGTGGGGTGTCCTGTTAAAGAATCCTTTTTATATTTCCCTCCCTCCAAAAAGAGGGGCCATGGTTGGTGGGGTGTTCGGTAGTTTCGAAAAATGTTCGATTTCTTTATACTTGCCTTCCTTACCTCCCCCCCCCCCCCCCGCCACCCTTCTTCCCTCCACTCTTTATCTTAAGTTTGGTTTTTGGGCTGCAAAACTTAATGTATTCATATTTGGCATAATATTACATGGATGGATAGAAAAGGATAGGGAAAAACGGCTCTCGCTTACACGCCCGCCCCGTGCTCCCCGGTGCTCCGTTCTCGGTTTTTGCCCGAAACGGCTGCTGGTGGAGCATCTCCGTCCGAACCATTCCTTGCCGTGCAGATTTTTTACGCCATTCGCCCATCGAAGTAGGCTGCTGCCGCTGCTGCTGCGGGTTTGCTGCGCCTGCCAACCGAATGCATTGTAAATAATTAAAATTTATAACCCCTATTTCGGGTATTTCGGCTGGGTATGTGTGTGTTTCTTTCTTCTTGTTCTTCTTCCTCTCTCTCTCTTCTCCTTATAAACCAAGACAACCATGACGACGGATAGTATCGATCGGTAAAAAATTTATAGCATCTTTTTTGAAGATTTCTGCTTTCCCATTGTTTGCCTTCCCCGTTCCGCGCTATGCCTTTCCCTTGGGTTATTCCCGCATTACATTGTGTGTCGCCGTCAGTGTGTGCCACCGAAATGGAAACTGAATACAATTTACCGTCGTGTATCTGGTGCGCTGTGGAGTTGCTTTTTTTTCGATGTTAGGGAAAACGATAGTCACTTTGTAGTTTGTCGTCATAATCTAATTTGTGTATCTTCTTTTTTTTTTATTTGCAGTGTTTTATTGATGTCCAACTATTACTTGATGTTGTTGCAACTAAGTGTGAAATAGGTAAGTAATAAAAGAGTTTTGTGTCCTTTGATTTGTTATTTATATGTTCTTCTACTGATATCAGTAGCTAAATTTTGATTCGAGTTCAAAATTAGAATTATTGAAACTAAGAAATGTTTACTTTGAAATTTGTTTGCCAATATAAAAAAAAAACCCAATAAACCTCTGAGGTTGGCTCGGAGTAGAGTAAAAGATCATAGAGACCTTAATTATTAACAGGCGTCGCCCTTGAAGAGACACTCTAAGAGACCTAGTAATCGATGGGATATCGTCGCCTAAAGGACATTTTCGAGATCTTGTTGTCAAAAATTTCCAATAGCCATTCCCGACTTTTGTTTCGGCATCGATTGATTCATTAGCACTCAGCCATGGATTGATTTTTCAAGAACTTGAGCTCAATTGATTCTTTTTAAATTTATTTTTGAATTTAAACACTTGATAAGTTACTAGTTTGATGCTCTTTTTTCAAGTTGTTAAAATTTATTTAAGGATTTTACCTGCTAGGGTAAATTGATATCATATTTTTATATGAACGCCATTTTTCTCTGTACGACATCCGAGGCATCATCATAGTAATTTTAATAATAAACTATTATATGAGTTCATGAGTTAGCAAAGACAGAGACATATTATTGATCACGAGCATTGAAGATAAAATACAACAAAACTAGCATAAGACAATCAATTTGAGAGATGATAATTTGTTCTGTTTGCATCGCTGCCTTTTCGCTCCTGCTTGATTACACCATCTTCTTTGCAGCGATTTATATCAGTTTAAACAATGCATATGGCATTTTAAAAATATAACCCAGCCGATCGTTTGTCAATCTTCTTGTCAACGCACCTACAACTACATATTATTCTCAAAAATCTCAAAAATGTGGTCACGTCTTCTTATTGCTTCCTCGCCGCCAGTCGAACGGTTTTTGGGAAAAGCCGCCTATAAATTTAATCGCACCAATCCCCGGCACTACACACTGCACGTTTGCTGTGTTGGTGGTGAGATATCGCATACGAAATAGTAAGCATACTACTACCGCCGTGGCGGACGGACCCATACACTGATTCGCGATCGTTCGACACGCACGTCATCCTGCACCACCACTACGCACAGTTTTGGGGTGGGTTGAGCTTGTGCAACTGGCTCACTCTTCTGTTTCTAATCTTGCACTGCTCGGGAAGTTTTCTTTGCAAGTTGGGCAAAGTTGCTTTCTTGTGCTAACGTGGCGTATAGGTGACCTTGTGCGCACCACATGTTGCATCCCTCCCCACCAATCTTGGGGTGGGGATTTTGCTCGTTTTTTCTCTAAGCACTTGGGATGGTAGCTTCTTGTGCGATTTTGTGTTACTAAGCTGGGAAGCGTAAGATTAAATCTGTGAAAAAGAAAAAAAAAACATTTGCAAAAATATTGGCAAACAAAACTGTCAGCTTCAATCGTGTTACGTGTGTATCAAATGCAAACAAAATTTAGTAAAATCATGCCTGCCTATATATAGCTGACGGAACCGCTCTGTTCTGCCTTGTGGCATTAGTAATTTTAGCATAAAACTAATTTTTCCTAAGCAAAATAAAGTGTTTAACTTCCATCAAGGTTAGGTACGCGCGGTCGAATGTTTTGTTATCACCACCGAGAAATCGGGCTTTCTCTTCTTCGCGTTTTACTTCACCTCTATTAACACTACTGCAGCCCAAACTTTTTCGCTCACTGATAAGATTTGCGAATTTGCGGACCCGAGTGTAATGCTATTAAGCCATCGACCATGAGTCGTATTTACGAGGTTTTGATAGAGGCTCGATGATTAGATGGATTGTGTGTGTGTGTGAGTTTGAATGTTCAGTAACGTTCGGATAGCGAAAGTTAAAATAAAAATGTCTACATTTTGTTTTTTGCATTTGATTGTGAGTGATTTTTTGTTGTTTTTGCACGTGGTGCTGACATGATACTTTATCCTATGCATTTTAGTTATAGAGGTCTCTTCTTTGTCTGTCGAAATTTCAAGGACAAAATATTCTTCTGGGTATATTCTTGTCCATGTCATGTTTGAAAGAGTCCTTGTTCCACAGAAGTACTTTTCAATCGTTTTCTATGTCTTCCTTGGCAAATTTCTGGCCACCTCGAGCCTTGGGGACGGTCTACACAAGAAATTTAAACAGACTGGCACTAAACCACTGCTCCTCATAGGTGATATGTGAATTCCAATGGCAGGTGAAATCATAGCGGCCCGTCAACGTCCTTGACGAGTACGCGATACCCATGGTGGGCACCGTCTATTAAAAGACTTCGTGGCCGACCATTATGCTTCGTTTCCTAAGTGATCTTGTCGTTCAAAGTGACATTCTTGATCTTGGGGCCTAGTCTTTCGAAGAGCTATCGACGTCCAAAAAGCCTCACCAACCATGAGGTGAGACTCCCAAAGAGAACCCTTTGTCCAAGGGACCTCGTCACCTAGCGGACATTCTCTTTAAAGCAACCACGCCGTACAAAGAACCTTCTCGTCGGAGGAACCTCGCCGTGTAAGGGTTCTTGTTGTCTAACTTCTGTTCTGTGTTCGAACTCGGGATAAGAAGTAACAGAGTATGATCACTTTCAAAGATTAATTGTATTTTTACTTCCAAATTCAAAGCTCTGAGCTGATGGTTATGATCAAATAACAAAATAAGTCAATACTGTTTTGTACGCTTTTATTTATTCAAACACAATTCGTTTCATAAAATATGATTGCTTCCCTATTTCCTTACTTGCGGCTTGCATATCCCGCACCAATGAGACGTTTCATACATGCATGCATTCGAGATTTTACTTTCCACCCTGAACCATAGCCAACTTCATCCGCTTTCATATCCCCTGTGTATAAGTTAGATGAGTGTGGTTATATGCGTGGCGTGCGTGATTTCCACCACAGTCATTAGAAGTGGTTATCACATGTACATCATCGAATCTAGCACGTCAAGCAGTAAAGAGCTTGACTACGAAGTGGAAAATGAAAAAAAGGGTTTTTGGCATAAAATAATACACCCCCCTTCCCCCCCCCCAAAGAAAAAAGCTCTCCGCGTGTGAAACCGTACGCGCATGTTTAGTTTAGTTGTTTAACGTACACTCCACAGCAGAAAAGGGGAACCGCTGTGGAGATGCTTCAAAGTGGCACGGTGTACTTCTTCCACCTTCTGTGATCCCTAGCAGTGCCAAACTTCCATCCCATCCAATCATCCATCCATCCATCCTTGTGACGGCAGTTTTTTAGTATCACAAAAAGGGTGGCCCCCTTTTTTCGCGAGATATTACAGCATTTTATTGCCATATCAAACATAACGGTGGGAGTAACATTAAACAAAACACACACACACACACACTCACACAAAAAACCGGGAAAATGTTTAGCCCTCTTTCTCGCGCACACAGCCTCACACACGAAGGGAAGGGATGGGGGGTGGCGGTAAGGATGTTGTGGGTGGTGAGTACGGTGAAGGGAACACTTACTTTTCGCTAGCGCACGTTGTGGTTTGCGCGTCGCATAGAGCAACAGAAGCAAAGGAAAGAACACAGGCACACACACACATCAAGCGCGAACGAAAAAAAAGAAAGAAAACAACCGGGGAAAATAATAATAATAAAAATACAAAATGGTCCTGAGTATATACTCCATCACACACATCTTCCTGCCCTTCCCTCTTCGCTCACCTCCTCGCCCCGCCTGGGACTGGAAAACCTCCTGCCGCCGGTTGATGTTTTTACAGCAGGTCGCCTCTCCAGTGCCGATGGAGGCACACTGCATGGGAGTCGTTCCTTTCGTAATATCATCACACCCTTGGGTGGCTTTCATGCCTTCATCCTTGGCGCGGGAGACCGCGGGAAATATAAAACTGCTATATTGCCGCTGCGCCACGCTAGTATGGCTTAGAAGCCATAACGTAATGCAGCATCAGCGCCAACGCTAATGTTAACAACAACAGCAAGTGAAGGAGAAGACAAAAAAAACCCTGGAAGAAAAAGAAACAAAACACAACCCCCTCTTTTTTATCCTACCCTCTCTCCGTCCCCACACACTGTCACCACCCCTCACCAAAGTAGGCGGAAAGGGGTATGCATCGGTTGTGTGAACCCCGGGAGTTATTTGCCCGGTGAAAAATATATTCCCTGGCAAAAATATTAAAATGTAGGTAAAGGCACACACACACACGTTCGTTTGTTGTTTTCCCGTGATCCAAGTAACCCGTAATGTTCGTACTTGATTTGCCGCCAGCCTTTCATCCACCAGGCCTCACTCGCAAATCCTGCCACAACGACCCACACACACACACACACAGCCAGCCTCGTACTGTGTCGTTATTTGCTAGATTCGCGGATTTTGTTTTTTGCTCACACATCTCTTCCAAAGTCAGATCTACACGTCGGTGGTACAGGGCCTTCGTTCCTGGTCGGTAATGTTTCTATCGGAAAAGCTGGAAGCAGCGGTCCCAGCAATGGAGACGCATGGTGTTCGTGGATATGCGAAAAAGAAAAGTTTTAAAAGCACTATAAAATAAAATAAAATCGACAATTCTCAAGGACGATCACGGTCAGCGTGAGCAAGACGGGAGAGAGGGGGGGACGGGGGCTTTGGATCGCGTGGTGGAGGAGGAAATTTTGGGGAAGGGAGTCGTTCCTTCAACCGACATTAAAAAAAGGTTTATGCGAACTGCGGCAAAAAACGAGTAACAACGGCAAGAATAACTGTCAATGTAAAGAAGGAAGATAGAGAAAAAAATTACGACGAAGACTTCCTTTACGAGGTATGGTGAAGCAATAAAGGGAAGTGAAACGAAACAACAAGCTAAGACGTACAGTGGCAACGGAAATGCCTACAGCATTTGCACGGCTGGATGACTTCAACGGCCGTTACTACTACTACTACTACCACTACTTCTATTACTACCACCACTATTCGAGCGGCCGTTACTGCCACTACTACCACTATCATATTATGTTTCTTTTTATCGCTTGCCTAAAACCGTTCCTTTCCTTACCAAACGGCGCGATACGTGCCATCCAATCTCCTTAAAAAATCGTCCTATTCCTTCCCCGGTCGCAATTCGTTTCTAGTTCATCGAGTGAAGGAAAGAAAAAACAAATTTGCTAGCGCTAAGGAAATAGTGTGTGAAAAAGAGACTAAAAGCATAAGGAAGAGAGTGAGAGAGAGAGAAAACGCGCGAAGATAAAACAAGTTAGACGTGGTAATGTGGTGTTGGTAGTGATGTTGGTGGGTAATGCAACACAAAAAAGCATTACAAGGCGGGTTGGCAATGGAAGAGGGTGGGAGATGGGGAGGCGAAAACTGTAAAAAAGCTTCCTTTTTATGTATCGAACATATATAAAAGTGGAACATAAAAAATCCGCTGAGAAAATAACAATTTCTGTAGTCACCTTCTCCCCAGATGGAGGCGCCCCATCGCTCGTTGGATGCTGCGAGACCGTCCCGGGATGGCAAGGACATTCAACAGTGATGGCGGTGGTGGTGGCGATGGTGGTAACTACATCCGACTAGCTGGAAAGGGGAGGGGAGGGGGGTGGGTTTGGAGCACGGAGGAGATTGGTGGAAGTGCCCGCTTGGTTGCGACATAGGCGCGCGCGGTGTTAGAAAATAATAACGAGCCCTAATACTCATGCATTAACTACGTCGTCCTCATCCGAACAGCCATCCAGCTTTACGGTCCCTCTGTGTGTGCGCGTGTTTGTGTGTGTATCTATGCGCACCGCTTTTTTATTCTTCATTTTATTTGAACCTTTCCCGTTCGCGCGCTCGGCCCGACCCATCTCTTTCCTTCTAAGCTGCTGTTGATTTGGCTTGCTCGCTTACTCTCACGCGACGCTCTCGATTTCGTTTTAGCTATTAAATCTCTCTTTTACTACTCCTTCTCGCATCGTTACTGCGGTTCAAATGGGTGGAAAGTGGGGGGAGGGGAGGAGAGGGTCGTCAGTTTCCATTTTTTTGCTCCTGGTTTTCATCTCATTTTATGTTACTATAACATGTTCTCAGCAGTTTAAAATTGCCCCGTTTGTCGTTGTTTTGTTTTATTTTCGCGTTTTCTTTTTGTCAGGGTTTTCCTTTTTTTTTTATTCGTGACGGAGTGGTTTTTTCAGCTCATTTTCTATTCTTTACTTCTATTTCACTATCGCTTTTTACATTTTCTTTAACATTTTTTTTTCTTCTACGTACTAAAGAGAGCAAAATGATTTTTATTCTCTTGATGAGTTTTTTTTTACATTTTTTTTATATCAAACTAAATGAACTCCAATAGACATTTCTAAGCATGCATTTTAGTGCTCGTTAAAATGAGACCGATGGCCGAGAGAGATCTTAAATTTTTAAAACCCCAAAAAAAAAACGAACGCAAACATCAATATAGCGGAAGGTTTTGGAACGTTGTACAGTGAGCGATAAAGAAAGACGATATACAAGTGGGCAAAAAAAAGTGTAATAAAAAAGATGAAAAACCTTCCCCTTTCCTTTTCCATTCAAACCCGTTGCGTAAGCTGCTGAGTTACACCGCTTCATCCCTCACTGAACAGTTAACTTCAAACTAAACACGCACTTACATATTACAACTTTAGATCAAGAACGAGCACAGCCATGATGCTGGATGGCTTCGCAAAAAAAAGGGTAGAACAAAATATAAATTGATCCTTAGCCAAGCCGTACCGTTACGCGCACTTGTGTGTGCGAGCAATCTCTGTACGAATAGAATCACTCCTGGTTGAAAGCGTTGAAGGACGATGTGCTGTTCTGAGAGAGAAAGGAAAAGGAAAAAAGAACTGCAGGGAAAATGAATATGAAGGTTGGATGGTTGCTGATGGCGTACACAATAATTACGCGTGCTCTAATGAGGGTGAAATAGGTTTAAACGCTTGCAGAGAAAAAAATATGTAGAAGTAAAATAGAACAAAACAATAGAACCAGGCAGCCCACATTCTCAGCCAACTGTTCATCCGTTCAAGCATCCTTTTTGGTTGTTACTGCGGACAACAACGCGGAGCGATGCAAACCACTGCGTCCTATTACTGCCTGGTGAGGACAAAACCCTTCAATGACAAGTTGTCACTAAAATTTAAATTTTTAATATTTAAAATATTTAAAAAAATTGAAAATTTATTTAGATCTCAAATTACTTTATTAAGTAATTGCTGCTAGTACGCAGGAAGAGACTAATAAAACAAACAAACATTTACTCGAATAATCCCGAAGAGCAACGTAAGGGTTTGGCAACCGTCCTATGATACGGTCGAACGCTCCAAAAGTGACGTGCATTACTTATATGCTTCTACACTTCGCTAGCCTTCGCGCTGTATACCCTTCGCCTTGGATTCATGCACCTGCATCACAGTAACAGCTTCACAAGTTCCAAGAAACAGACCCGTCATTCATTTCACAATCCCGTGCAAATCGTCCTTTTCAATCTCTCTTTTGGTTTGGAAATTTGTCCTTCGTACTACATCCTGTTCTGCTGCGTGTTCTTGGCAAAGGGGATATAATATGCATCAGCAACCTTGCCTTTCATTTCTTTCACCTGTAATGCAACGTGCGAAAGAGATACTGAGCACGAGGGAGAGACCAACAAAAAAGGGGTGCAAACTGCACGAATTGCCGTGCCGGTTAGCTCAATTGACACTCGAACTGGCCTCGAAACATCGTCCTATTACTATAGCAATTTCATGAAAGTTGGTCGTTTTTAAGTGAATCTTTTATTCATTATACTGGAAATGTGTTGATTTTAGTTGAATGTTTTGGAGTTTATGAAAAACATATTGCATCGTTTTTTTGTATTTGAATTTTTGATTATTAATTATACGATAAATGAAGAGTACTTTTAAGAATTTCGGATAAATAAAGTAATCTGATGGGAGCCTAACTCATTAAAACACTTCCTAACTCACACAGCTGCAGTATTTGCCTTACACATACCACAGAGATATTTGCGCATTATTCTTTCAGTTGTTTTGTTTTTCAAAGTCCCAAGAAAGCATCCCCTTGCACAGCAAACTACCCGTATAAAATATGAATTACAAAAAAAAAGAAGGGGCTCAAAAATCATCCAGCACTCGCTCCATCACAACATACCAGGGAAAAAAAATCGAATCAAAATTCGGCCCAAAAATATGCTTAGAGCTCGCTCTGCTAGGCAAAATACAAGGGCCTATCACCCTGCATGCCGGCAAATTTCGCGCAAGCAGTGGGGAAACACAAACCCCGGGAGATGCTGAAGTTGCCAGAGTCTAGTAGCTCTTGCACTTGTTCAGGGCCTGGCTACTGCACTCATGGATTCGCGCGGTATATCCTTTTAATGGTGGTAGTTACATGACTGACTGACTGACTTCTCCGCACCAGTTTCGGCTCCCGGGTGCGAGCAGAAAAATAAAATTCGCGGCGTGTGGTTCCCCAGAACTGGAGATTTTCTTTCTTCAGTTTGCCTCTCCAGTAACAACAAGATTCCTCTCTGTTTGTGTTCTTGAGTCTCTCATTGTTTCGGGGAGGGTTTGCTTCCCGCGAACCGATGGAAAGAAGGATGGTGCGGATTCGGCGATATTCGGACGGGATCGTTCCCTTTATACCGACGTTGCCGTTCTTCACTGTGTATTGTGAAGCAAGAAGCTGTTAAAAAAGGGAATAAAATCAATTGCCACTGCCATTCTTGTTCAGCGTTTGAGCCCTTCATGGTAGACGAAATCGTAGGCAATACATCCTGTGAAGCGGTTTGCTTTTAGAGGATTTTGTTTTAAGTTTTAATTATTTTAATTTTCAAACTACAAACATCCGTTTTGCACCTGTGAGCGAATGTAATCACATCTTGAACGTGAGTCTGTATTAGAACCAGATATTTTTTCCTCCATTAATGTATCCATATCCAGGAGGATTATTGTATCATTCCAAGAGGGTGGCCTATTCTTCCTTCCTTACACTATTCAAACTTGTGCTCCCTTCTGTAAAATGCAGCATTAACGCAGCACATAGCCTATCCATCTCCTACTAACACTAAATCCCTAAGCACTGCCGCTTGATAGGGCCGCAATGAGTGCCTTGATGAAATGTGTGCAAGCAGGACAGTGTGCTTTACAGCGTTCGGCCCTGCTTAGTAGTCGTCCTGGCTTAGCTGACGAACTTTTTATTTCGTATGGAGTTTGGGGCGAACATTTTGTATTTGTGCGACATTTTCCCATTTTTTTTAACGACCGTCGCTCATATTTGTATTTATTTTTATTTTTCCGCGCACTGGAGCTCCGCTTCGGCTAAGATAGTGGTGATGAGGAAACGAAGGTAAGAGGAGAGATGCTTGATAAGAGCTCAAAAGGAGACGTTACAGCAGCAGTACGTCTGAAATGGTATTAGTGATGGGCTATAATGGTTTTTCGGCGGTTGCGTCGTCCTTCGTTCGTAGTTTGCCATCGTCGTCGTCGTTGTCGTCAATATGCGATCGTTAAGGAGAGGCTGTTAGAAGAAGCGAACGGTTTATGGAAAGAACTTTCCGAGTGAGCCACACAGCAATCCGGCGGAGGAACTCGCCGTCGGGAGAAGATAGAGCAAAAAGGATAAACACAGCCACTAGAACTAGAGGACGCAACGATCAAAAAAGGGACAAAACAATCAGGGAGGGTGTGAAGCGGGCGGGAGGGAAGTTGTTTAGGTGTGCGTTTTTTTTAAAAAAGGGGGTAAAGTTTTGGTCGGTTTTCGCGGAACGGCGAAATAGGTAGGCCGATTTTTCCGATGTAAAATGTAAATGGCACGCGGTGCACGCGGGTTCGGCTGAACTCGCTCTCTTTCTTGTTCGCCGATTTTTGTTTTGTGTTGCTCTCTGCTAATGCTTAAGTATACCATACACACGAACACGGTGAGACTGTGTTAAGAGCGAGAAAGTAGGCTAATAGAAGTAGTAGAAACGGCCAGCATCATCACAAGCAGCAGCAGCAGCAGCAGCAAGTGGCAGCATCCTGAACACGTCCGATAGGCAATGTAGTTTGGAAGCACAGTACCGTTCAACTTTTAACGACACCTGATGATTATTGGAGCTGCCTTTGACAGGGCAAAGCAAATGACGAGGTAAAATTTAGATTGAAATTTAGATTAAAAGGAAAATGAAGAGAAAAAATGTTAAAAAATTAAAAACTATAACTACCCTTTAAAAATATTCAAAACTAGAACCGCGGAATTGAATTTCGAAAAAATACAACTGGCTAGTCAAGCCAAAATTAGTAGGAAAAATAAACAACCAAGCCAACCAAGTTGAGAATTTTGACAGTAGGATGTCAAATTAAATTGATTTTGTATGCTTTTCCAAGTGGTGGTGGTCTGGTGGCGTTAAAGCCTGAACGATGTTAAAGACGCCAGTTTGGGTATTGAGTCTCATCCGAAGCGTTCTCCCTTTACAAGGAGCGATTGTTCCATCTGCGTGATATAATTTAGTCCAGTAGATAATCCATAGACTAATCGGTCATAAACGTTCGACTAAACTATTTCTAAATAGATTCCGCAATTGGTCCATCGATTGCTTAAATAACTAATTTTTACCCGCTGTGCTGCTGTTTCATGTAGTTTTTGGAGTTTAAGTAATTCATGAGGTCAAATGTCAGATAAAGATTTTTTGCACAGACAATGATGTCAATTGCTTTGAGGCAGTCAGTTAGAGCCTCAGTTCTAATATCTCCAGTTTTTTTTTTATATAAGCAATTACTCCGATGCCTTACATTTAAAGACAAATGTTCACAAATGTTTCTATCAAGAGATAAAATACACATTAAATTTACAATTAAGCTGCATTTTAGAAGAAACATATAAGCACACGATTTTTCATTATGCCGTTGCTCAAGAGGATAAAAATAGGCATTTTCATCTCAACGTGTGTGTCGCTAAAATTGGACCCAGCACTGTATTCGGTCTCCGTGGCGGAAAAATCGGAAAGTAAAAGAAGTTAATTTTTTTCTCCCGTCGGTTCCGTCGGAGTGCGCGCATTTTTATTCTCTTCCCTTTTTTTCGTTCGCTGTCCCGCCACCCCCACCACTCCCTCGCCAGCATTTTCCCGCACCATAGTTGCGGGATGCGAAAAGCGAGGGTTCCTAACACCAACAACGGCCAGTCTCCCGTTTCCGTCCACCTTCGCTTAGCGGCACCTCGAAGTCATCGTGGTTCTCGGCAACCTTTCGCTCTCGTTCTCTCGCACACTAGCTTTGCCACCCGACCTTTCCCGCTGTTGGACGAACTCACCAAGAAACACACACACATGTAAACGGACGGGCCGGACGCGGGACTCACACACGCTGCGTCTTCACGTTCTTCCGCCGGCTCGAACCGAGCGGTACTCGGCACAGAGATTGAGTATCCTTACAGCGAACTGTTCGGAGATCCTCAGCCGTCCCACAACCAACCTGCCACCCGTTCGGTGGCGGATTTTTTCTTCCACTCTCGATTTTTTCCGTCTTGCTCGCGGACGCTCTCACGATTTTTTATTCGGGCCTATCGCGCGCGCGATTCTCTCCGCTGCATCTTCGTCGGATGCTGGGCTGATGTTGGTTTGGAAGGAAGCGGGAAAGAAATGGGTTCCAAGCGTGAGAGAGCAAAGGACAAAAGTAAGCTAAACGGGTGGGTTGGAAAAAGGCGATGGGTGCGGGTGGGTTTGGGAAATGGTACGGATTTTTGCGCTGTTTCTGACGTTTTCTAACGCGCGCACTAACCTTCCCCTTGGCCGCGACCAAGACGCATTTAGATGGGATGGGAGGGAAAAGGGAGCGAGGGGCAAGATCGGGAAAAGTTTAGTGTCGCTCCGTCTCGTTTCGTCCCGCGCTGCTGTCGTCCTATTCCCGCGAGTATATAATGGTGTGTTTTAGTGTGTTTTGCCCCGATTGACCGGGCGGACCAGGCGGGAGGACACGGTGGGCCAGGAATGCCTTTTTTTCCTCCCTAAACAACCACGCATCCCGGCCGCACACCGTACGCTCCCCTCCTTCCCTCCACCTCCTGCCTCCACACTCAAGACACTCGTGCCACAAATATACCCCCTTTTCGGGATGCCGGATGAGATGGGCGCAACAACCGAGGCTCGAAACGACCCGAAGTAATAATAATGGTTATATATATAAGGAAAAACAACATATCATTACATAGAATTTTCACTTTTTTCTTCACCCCATCGGGCGGACAACGAGGGCGCTGCGCTACGCTCGCCGTCGTCGTCGTCGCCGAGTGCGCCGGGGGGTCGGTCGGACGGAATAGAAAGAAAATTAGTGCAGCAAATCAGCAAAATATCTCAAACCGCCAAACTAATAGCACACGGGAAACGGACGCGGATCGACCGACCCGGATCCCGGACGGTAAAAACCGGGGCCTTTTTTACCCTTACTGTTTGTGTCTTCTTTAGTGACGACGACGGCAGTGACGACCGGACTCTTCGACTATTGAGCGACCGGGTCCGGGAAAATTCGTTGACTGGTTTTGCGTGGATTTGCGCGTTTTATTTCTTCCAATTTCGCTGCTGCTAGTGGACGGTGTGCTTCTTTAGAGCGGGGTCTTTTTGTTTTGTTGGTGTGCGCACAGTAAGTCTTCGGTTCGGTCGTAGGATTTTTGGTGGTCAGTCAACAGTAAAAGTGGTTTCAGTGGCATTCCAATCCGTGTTAAGCATTAGTGTTTTAGATGGTCGGTTTATTTCCACTCTTGGTGCGATTACTATTTTGCACTACTGTCCCGATTGTGATATACCGTGGATGTGATTTTTGTTGAGGAGAATAGTGTTTGAGTTGGTTGTGATGATCTGATGTGCGTAGTGAAGCGTGCTGCTTCAAGATGGAAAATGGGAAATCGGCGCTAGAAAGGTGGCGGAGTGGTTTGGTTTACACTAGACGGTGGTGCAAGAGCACAAAGTGTGTGGTTGGGTTTTTACTCTGACAGGTGTTTACCGAGCGAGGCAGCTTGGGCAGCTAGTGTTCGATCGAAATGTGGGTGAAACCGAAAGAAAGCGTTCGTTTGTGATTGATTTTGGCCGACTTCTTTAATGTGGGTTGCAGTCTGTGGATTTGTGAGCTTGTGCTGTGTCGCTGTGAATATTATTGGAAAAGAAAATCTGCATTGCATCTGTGAAGTAGAATATTTCTTGTTTGATGAATATTAGCATCTAAAACAAGTGGATTATAAATCTGCCAACCAAAAGCAATAAATTACATATTCGCTAAAATGCATTAAACCATCTCCTAATCTTTACTTTCAAAACCGTAAAAATATGAAATATTTCCTAAGTTTTTTTAAGTAAATTTACGAAGTCAATTTACGATAGCATAATACAAAGGTTGAATACAGAAAGGTTGATAACCGAGTGTTCACAGTCTCTAGCGAAAGCGATGTTTGCGATTTAAAATTAGCTTATAGTATTCCTGTTCTGCTAGGAATTTTACGATAATTAAGACGATTCAAAATGGGTTTTGAAAGCGTTTTAATTAAACTAAAAAATTTGACGTCAAAAAGTAAAAGACACAGATTTTTTGTGCAGATACACTCAACAGCCTCACTATTTGCGACCATTTAAAGCGTGCGCCTGGTACTTTACGTGAGACTTAGTGCTAGATATTTAGTAAAATAAATTAAATATTTGTTCCCGATATTTTTAACATTCTCAAAAACTAATTTTGTGGAATTTGTTAACATGAAGCTTTATGAAAAAAATTACAGGGAATTAGAATTTGTTCCGCCATCAGCTTATCAGCTTTCTGCGAAAAAACAAAATCGAAACAAAAAAATTGTTGCGAATTTCTTTGTCATAGATAGTGTTTCGATTTTGCAAAATTTCGATTCCAGCTAGGAGGAAGTAAAACCGGCACGAAATAATAAAAAATAAGATTACCCACACATCAATTTTTTGTTCGGAAATGTGTGTCTGTGCGGTTCTGTACCACGTGATGATCTTCAGCAATGTTGGTTATACGAATGATTGTGTGTGAATTCTTTGTTATTGGTATGCAGAAAAAAATTGCCAAATACTCAAATGCTTCATCCAAAACCAAACTTTAAAACAATCCTAATCAAAGGAAAGAAGAGGAAAGTGCACAGAGTGTTTTAGTTTTCCCAGAAAAAAAAGGAAACGCAAGGACTTCTGTTTGATGATTCGCATCCAATCAGTTTAACGGTGATAATTGGAGCTAATCTTTCATAGAATAATGGGTATTAAATTAACTAAAAGAGCATTTACGATCCTGCTGAAGGTCATAAGCAGTTACAGAAAAAAAATAATTCCGAGAAAATATTGAAAGTGAAATTTGTGTGACCGGTTTGCTTACTAGGCTTTACGGTGACGCAAAAATAATATCGTGGTTTTGTGTCTCGCAAAAACGCACACTTTAGTAAGTGGTTGCAGAAGAAGAAAAATACCCCAAAAAACCTGCCACGCTCGCCTCGTCGTAGTGTGCGCTAGTTCAGTGTGTGGTGTGTGATGATGATTATGATAGGCCGCACTGTACCTAGCGCGTGAGCTAGTTCGCGCCCTGTCGATGATGACGGTGTAGTAGTTGCGATGGCCCGGCACCCCGGTTTCCCGGTTTGCGCTTTTTTTTTTCGCTCGCCTCCTGTTGCCTCCTCATTTTGTTAATCACCGTGTTTTACTGTGTACTGCTGTGTGTTTTTTTTGCAATTCAACCTTGTGCGAACAGTGACGGTGGAATCGGTGGTGTGCATGTTTGTGTGCGAGTTGTTTCGGCTGTTCATACCCTCCCGTTTGGACATTGACTATATTTACTGCCCCTGGTGCAGGGGAGAGTTGGAGCGGGGTGAAGGAGGAGCCGTGTGAGTAGGTTACACAGATGTGTGATACTAAGCAGAAGAGGGTGGCTTGTGTGATAGTGGATGAGTAAGGAGAAGGAGAGGAAGGAGGTGAATGGACGAGGGGGAGGGGGAGTGCTGCAAGCCGAAATACAAACCAAGCCCACGTTGATAACACAGCCGAACGCGGGCAGCAGTGTGCGGAGCGCCAAAATAGTAAAGCAAAGAAAACACAGACCCGGGCCATTATTATCTGCGGTGCTAGACCACTTTTCGGCCGGACGCTGTTTCGCGAAACGCGTTTTTAGTGACGGTTGCGCACGTAACTGGGACGCTGCTGCTGCTGCTGCTGTAGTTTGCTGCAACGCTGTGTGGGGCCTTGTGGGAGTTTCGGCGGGGATAACGGGAGTCACGCCGTTCTCTCGGTCGAAAGTGAAAACGGTCGGTCCTTTCGCATCGAGCGCATTCCAGAGTGCATTTTGTGGTAGACGAGACATCAATTCTTCAGTGGTTTCTATTTTTATTCTGCATTGCAATTCCGTTACCGTTCGAATAAAGCAAACTGAAAACACCTGCATAAACAGGGCTCGGAAACCGAATTCGCTCGGGGTGGGACACAACATTTCAAATCGGAAACTACCAACTGATCCTGCTCACGGGGGATAAGCAATCGGTTCGCAGTTGAATTCTCAATTTTTGGGAAGCAATTTGGTAACGATTTTGTTTTTGTTTGTGTGTCAATAGTAGGCAACCGTTATCTTATCGGTTGAAATTAATTTTGCACGGTGTGATCGCACGAGATCGCGATAGATTTTTTTTGGTTGCAAAGTAACCAACTTTATTAACGATTACGGGCGTGTGAGTAGTACTGAAGATGGGATGGTTTTATGCATTTTCCAATCGATCCACTAAATATTAAAATAGTTTGTAAAAAAAAATTAAAACAAATCCTAACCCAGCTTGAGATCGTTTTGTAGGTGGTATAGTTTTTCTTTCACAATCCGTTCTAAGATCTAGTGGCGCCCAATTCACTCAAAAGTGCTCGTGTGTGTGTGCGCGTACGTGCTTGTGTTGTTTAAATGAATAAAATCATATCACTAAGAAAGGGCAGCATTAAATTAGATGCAACATCGTTCGTGAATTGAAAAATCCGTGTCCCAGTGTGTGCCAACAGTGTGCCAATAAGCCTTCCCGGTTTTACACGCTTCTTCGGTTCGGTTCACGTCGGTCTACGGCTGATTAGCCGAGCTAGTTCCAAAATTTCCGACACCCAAAAGAGAAAAAAGAAAAAGTCTCCCGTCATCAAAATCGCTGCAATAAATCATTGCGGTGCGGTTGTGAGTGCGGCTGGGTGGAAGTTGTGTGGGCTGGTGCGGGAGCAAAGAAGTGTGTTGGAGTAAAGCGTGTGTAGCTACCCTATCGCAAGTGCATCGCTTGTCTTCGCGATAGGTTCTAGTGTGTGTGTGTGTGCGTTGTTGATGTGTAGCACAACCGAAAAGTATGCTTTGTGTCGAAGGCACAAAGCAACAACGGCGGCTGGCCGCTGATAAATTATCGATGCACACCAACAACGACGCAGAGGGTGGTAAAGGATAAAACATAACCAGGCTGCAAGTGTGCTGTGTACGTGTGTGCGTGCTAGTGGGCCAGTGTATTGTGATATTACAGCGAGGCAATAGAGTTGAAGGAATGTTTTAAAACTACAATCACACGCGTTGGAAGATGGGGAAAATGATCGAGCCAATTTAAGGGATGATTGGAACCGGTCTACGAACACATGTTGCAAGTGCTGCACACATCAATGCCGAACTCATGCATGAAACACACGAAAGTGCAACACGCTGGTTGCAACAGTAGCAGAGGTACAGAATTCTTATTTTAAGTAATTGGTTACATTATTATCCAGCTGACCAGATACCTTTGTGATCCGCTGTCGCCATTTTGTTACTGATACATTTAAATCTCACTCTTCAGGGCCGCAACTTGTCACGGCTTGTCGCAATTTTCTTCTTTTTTTTCTTGTGTCATACTTTTTGCAAATTTGCCTCTTTGCCGAAATACCATCGAAACTGCTCCCACCTTTGCCTCTCATTCCTCCCACCTCTCTCGGATTGATAACGTAAACTGCAAACTGATAGTCGGAAGCGGGCAATAAAATAAAAAAATACACGCACACACATGAACGAACACGAAAATGGTCGTTATCTTATCGATTGTGTGTGCACTGTTGTAGTGTTGTTGCGTTCCGGTCATTGAACGGATCCCGTTTCGCAAGTTTAGTACTAAGAGTTTGCGTGTCCACCTACCTATATCTACCGGTTAAGAATCCGAGGTTCACAGCCTTAGAGTCAGATGATGTGACTTACCTTTGTAAAATAGAATTGAGGTTAACCTGAGTCATCGGTAACGTTCAGCTGGGCAGAAAACGATTGTCAACATTATCTGTGTGTATGTGGAGCGCACAAGAAGTGAAAAAATGATTTTATTTCATAAAACATCATTTTTCAAGAAATTTCCCAACGATAAGGATGAGTTCACTTTGGCGAACACTTAACGGCGGGTGGAGAGTACATGTCCACGGAAGATACCGCCATTGATGCTATCTTTTCTGCAGCCTTTTACAGCAACCTTGAATGCGACCTTGCTCTATTTGCTGCCGGTAGAAACATCTGTTGTTTGCACCAATTCAATTGGGAACAAAACTAGAAAAACGAGTTGATTGTGGTGGATTTACGTAGTGCTTTACGAAAGCTGTCTAATGCTTGTCAAGTAATGCTAATGATTATATCGCGCTAAACAAAATCGTGTATTGAAGCTGGTGCTGGGAATAGCTTTAAAGCGTTCCCAAAAAAGAGAACTACTGTTGTAATAAATGTACTTTGAAAGACTGATATTATCGTCAATCACTTTGTAAATATCTCCAAAGTAAAGTCATCCATATTGATGCTTGTTTAATCTTTAGGATTTAAAATTCTCTGAATAAATGGAGAACTACAATTACAACTTTCATTTGCAGTGTATTTACCTTTTTTTCTGAAGAAGCTGTAGTCAACATTATACAGAAATATTAAAAAAAAGAAACTAAAAAGGATCTACCACAAAGGGTTTTATTCTTCTATCTGATGGCTGGAATGGGATGCGATACCCAATTCTGTCGTGTGAAGATATACAGCTGAAGTACTCCTACTCAACACCCAAATCTTAACTGATTACCGGTTAAAACGATAAATCCAAAAAAGGAATAAAAATCACATCAACGCACAAACCGAAGTCATTTTCCAGTTAATTGAAGGGTTTCACGGATTTAAAAGTTCTGACAGAGTTCATTACTCTATTTAGAAACAACCAAAATTGGATTGTTTGCCATGTAACGAGATAATCAGTTGCCAGAAGAAAAAATCTTGGTGTATTTTTTCATATTTAACAAGAATTTTATTTTATTTCAAAGTGTGAATGAATTTTATTTTATTTTTGACACCACTTACACGATTTCACAAATTTTCATGTGAGCTTTATATTCAATATTCATCGCATCTGTAACACCAACAACGATGAGTGCGCCTGGTCGTTCATGTGCGATCTCACAGCTGCCAATTGACCTTCCGGTATGATTCCAGTGTCAGCTTTCAAGGCACGTCCATCAGCTGAGCCAGGGCTCGTGGAAAGGATATTTGAAAAACAAATTGCAACGCGTATACGTTCCTTTTCACTTCGACGTGCGAGTGGCGAAGGTTTATCGTATGCATGCTACATGTTGCATGCATATCGTCACATCGTTCTGCTTTCGTCAGTCAAACGCTGGGACGCTTTCTTTTTGTTTGTGAGTCTTTCTTCATACACATACACACACAAACACGCAGGAGGAAGTGTGTTCCGGTGAAAGAAGAAAATTCCCACCCGGCGTGGGATGAGCAGAAAGAGGATAAAGTTTGTCTAGCGAACGATAGCGAGCGGTGTCGGTGTTGAAGGCATCACCGATTCACACATGTGTATGACCATACGCCGAGAAGCGATAACATAACCGTTCGCCGTCGACTGGCGCACTGCCACATGGCCCAAACAAAATTATCAAGACTGGGGAGGGTGTGGGTGGGCCATGAGCATTGGGTGGAAAATCCACGGACACGGAGGTTCGCTAGATTCCTAGAGCGAGTACTATGGGGTGAGAAAACGATTTTTTTCCGCTGTGGAGCACGGTTGTAGACTTACCAGATGCTGTATAGGTATGTGATAAAATGCCAAAAGAGAGGGAGAGAGAGAGAGAGCCATGACTCGGACCGTCTATCGTCAGAGAGCTCAAAGCCACCGGCAGAGAGCGAGAACATTTTCGGCACGGTTTTTACTGCCGGGGTAGATCGGGTTGTCCACCATAAAGCCACCCTCCAGTTTCCATCCCACGACCCAGCAAGCGTGCGTGTATGTGTGTTTGGCTATCGTTTGCTAACACTGCACCCGGTGTGTGGACGCACGTGGTCGATGAAAAAGCATGTGAAGCAGCAATGGGGAAGGAAATAAGAATTTTACTCCTTTTTTGTACCCCCGTTTTTCCACGTGGTGTGTCTGTGTGAATGTTTGTGTACCGTTCGACGATGCACCTTTCCAGTGGCTGCCAGCTGGTAGAGCAAAAAAATTCCACCCAAGTGTCGTTTCTCCCGGGTGGTACCTTTCCCTGCATTGGGCTGCTCGGATTGGGTTGGAAAATGCAAAATGCGATTGCGATCTTTTCTTTTTGTCCAGCTGATGCTGCGCTCCGTAACCGTGTCGTATGCTCCACGTGGTCGGTTACTAGCGAGCAGAGGACCAACGCTAAAAGAAAGCAAAACCATATGCACACAAACATATAGAGAGAGCGTACGGTAGATGAATGCAGTCCGCTAGAATCGTTGCTTCATGGCCGTTTCACATGTGACTAGTTCCTGGGAGATGCTGGTCGGCATAAAACACACACCCACGTGTCTGCGTACATGCTACTGAAAGCATGTGTGATACGGTGGTAGCGTTGCTGCAATCCTTCCGTCGAACTGGTGGCCGCGTGGCGATTCCTCGCAAAAGTGTGTGGAATGTGCAACTAGTTTCTCCCACTAGCCTGGGCGATGTGGGTGGGATTCCTACCGCTTTTCCCGATCGCCTTGCTGACAGTGGAATGTGATGCATTTCTTTTTCACTTTCAATCGCTCGACATTGAAACGGAAATAAGGACGTGTTGGTGCACATGGTTGCTCACTTTTTGCTGTCCCGCATGTCTTTAGAGCGTACTGTTTTGATAGTTTCATGTATGTGGGCTGATGCAAACTGGTTCATTTCGCAGTGTGAACATCATTTGAAGGTTTTTTTGCATAACGTGGCTTTAATTTATAAGCTGTTAGCGTAGCCTTAGGATAGCTATTAGAGCGATGGTCAATGTTTTTAATTGATCGTAGCCTTTCGTTTTCTTCTCAGAGTGAAATCCCATATTGATGACAATTAGTAGGTTCAAAACTTATTTATGTTTCAATACTCTTTTGTTAAGTGTTATCTTTAGGTTCATTGTATTATATTATATTATTTATTTCCATATTTGAGCGTATGCTATTAAGACAGTTATTTTGGCACGATCATTTGTTATTTAATGACGATTAAATGAATATAAAATTAAAACGAATAAGAACTATGAAAACAATTTTTTTCCAATCATCCATGTTTTGTTCAATCCTGAACGACTCTATTATATTACTACAATGATAAACAATTCTATGTTATTCTTTGATTGCTGAATTTTCCTACAATTATTTCGGTAAAACAAAAACCTGTAAATGTATCATATGAAACAAGTGATATTTTTAAATGCGATTCCTCTTCAAAAATAAGGGACATGATCGTTCAATAATACAGAAATTGAAATACAACTACAAATATGTTATCCTCCAGTCTAGTTTATGTGAGCTTACTGTGAAGAATATTAACTCAACATGATGAGGAAAGCCAGGGTTTTATTTTAAACATTTTCACACCGAACAATCACGGATCGTACACGCTCGTTGCATTACCATATACAACACTCGCATATTACCACACACATGCTCCTGGAGCTTATGCTGCATTTGAAAGTGAACCGCAGCAAGAGAGACCCACCAGCAGCGTGCAAGCAAAAATAGCAGCCACGGCAGCATGATGCAGAACACTTTTGCAAGCATACACCGTGTTGGATGGATGGCCCCCGGTATGTACGGTTCTTGCCGTCGGTTGGTCGGTCGTTATGCTCGTACCGTTGGATGTGGCTGACCTTCACCTTAACCTAGTGCAAAACACGCGCATCGGACCAAACGGTCGATTGCCTTTTGCATCGTCGTCGTCGTCGTCGCCGTAATCGCGCTCCGGTGGCATTCTGAGCGATATTTTCTACCTCTTCTGCTTTATCGTGCAAACCCACCACCATCACCATTAACCCCCATCAACCCCACCGCTGTCTAGGCGTTTGTCTGGCTGCTAGACGGCAAGCGACGACGACGACGATGACGACAACGAACCACGTTTCCTTCTTCCTTCCGGCCAACTCGTCTGGTTTGGCGTTTTATATATAGAAAGCGAGAGTGAATCTAGTGAATAAGAGTGGCAGTGGAGTCGGTCCACAATTTACTGTGCCAACGCTATGGCCACCACTTGTGGGCCACCGTTCGCTGGCTGCATGTGTCTTCGCTTGACGCTAGCATAGTTTTTATTTCGTCACCTTTATCCCGCTCGGCTTCGTCCCGTTTGTCCCGCAGCTATGGAGTGCAGCCGCTTTGTATGTTGGCGTTGCTCGTTTTTGACTACGGAACACTACGGGGAGGAACACATTGCAGACGTCGGTGCGTGTGAGTTTGCCTACGATTATGCCATCCAGGCACGTCAGTCAGTATGATGATGTGAATCAGTTCGTCGGGCGTTCGGTTTTGAAGTGTTAATTTGATTTGTTTGTGCATTTGCAAGCCTATTTGAAGAGCTGAAGGGTTGGTTTAAAATGTGAAACAAATCAACTTCATTTGTTATGCTAATGATACCTAATAAAATAGCAATACGGCCAGGCCGTTCGTTATGAATAAAAAAAATGATACCTAATAAAATGATTTCTATTACTTAGGACTTTTTGAACAAATTATCAATAAAAAGATTAAAAATTTTATACAATAAATGTAAAAAATACTTAAAAGCTTCTTTTAAAAGGTTTTGTGTTTTTCTTAGTAATTGTATCTCAACACAAAATATAAATATAAATGTATCTCAACACATTATTATCGATAATATGATAATATTCAATCGAAGTTCTCAAGTATATCACTGATATGCTCGACCATTTTTTTGACACAAAAAAAATTGTTACACATTCTCACCTGATTCGACCTCTTTGTGACAGCCATTTTGTCTAAGATCTACCGACCTTTAAGAACTTGTTGAGCTAGGTAGCTTTTAGAACTTGTAGAGCTAAGGCGACTGGTTCAAACTTTAAGATATAGAATGTGACTTCGACGTTTTCTTTCTTAAGTGACTGTTCCTTAAAGGACTACGTCAAGTTCTAGCAATTCTTATCATTGCTATAGTTTTTAATACATGGTGTACAATGGTGACGAGAAGATCTTCGTGGATTCAGTTATTTCTGTGTAAAATATTTTAATGCCATATGACCTCCGGATATCATTTAATATTCGGAATGTACCCTCGTACACAGCACTGATTACCAAGCCAGTTAGAGGTTAAGGAAGTCAAGAAGTGCTCATCACAATATCACTTGTAGTTCCAAGATAGAACCAAATAACTAGAAAGACCTCCTAACTTTCTAGTGCTGGAGAAGCAATAGGAGATTTACTCTCCCAGTAACGCGAACCGCAGGACTATCCACCAAATAGACTCCCATTCGAATTCCGTTGTGAAACTAACCTTCCCCGAAGATGGGACTTAATTTCTTCTCAATATTAAACTCAACCTTAACGTATTTTTTTTCTATTCTTGTGACACATACTCTTCTGTGCCGTAGTGATCGTGCCTAGTAATATTGAAGGCGTACGGTGAACGTTCTGCCTAAGTTCGCTACATTGTGGCTACTTTATAATGCTACAAGTGAATTTGTTTACGATCGCTATTTAATGTATCTGATAGATTCATAAACAACACGCCTATCGCGTGAATGCGTTGGTGTGTGTGTGTGTGTGTGGGTCCGTGCCTAATTGTTTCATCAGCAAATCCCTCTTATGCATTAGATTTCCAGCGTTGAAATTTGCTGATCGGTCAAATTTTTTTTTTCAATTTTTCCTTCCATTAGTTTGGGTCACCCTCAAGAAATTGAAGTGTACCCTTCTAGTTCGGGTTTAACGATGCGTCATCGAAAATTTTGTAGCTTGCCCCGCTTCGCTACTCTCGTAGCATTCTACTGTTCCATTTTGCTGATTATGTTTCGTTCGATAATCACACATATCGCTGTTAGAGGTTGTCCGTGGTTGTAGCTCGTTAACAACTAGAACTATATCGGTTTCTTTCCAGTCCAGTCCAGTCTACACACACGCGGGCTGCGACATAGTTTTACATTGTCCTGAACGATTGCTGCCCGCCGGAAACACAAAAAGTCTATTTCGGGCTAGTCAGTGTCGTTTGCTTAAGAAAGTCATTCAAAACTGTACCAGTGACTAGTGCACAGTGTGTAAGGAAGTTGTTGGGAAACCAATTTAAGATTTGCATCTTTCTTGTGATAGGTAATCTAGATCAATTTCGTATTTGATCGAAATAATACCCCGGCCGTTTTTTGTGTGTGCATTTGAACCAGTTGAAAGCCGGGTTACACTTAATCGATTAAAAATAACTGCAGTGCATTTAAAAATTCGCATTGCGATGAGGATTTATGTGCGAAAGATATTCATGCCGGACGCCAGAAAGTGTGTGCACTCTAGGCACATCATAAATTGTACGCCGTGCACAGCGATGGTACCAGGGATTATCTATATCTATGTACTCGGTGACATAGGCGATGCATAGGAGAAGATTTATCCGCGTGAATCGGTGAACATAATGCACACAGATACACCGAAGGAAAACTGAAATGGTGCCCGAAAAGCTCGAAAATTGTGGGTTTTGCACTCTGTCGTGCCGTCTATTGTGTGTGAGTGTTTTAAAACGGTTGCATTTGTCGGTTGATTTATGATGCAGGATTTAACCGTGCACTTAATGATTCAATCAGGCACAGCAAAGCAGCGCAACAAGAGGAAGAAAAAAAAAACACACAAATCTGCGGCAGCGTTTGTTATAATGTTTACCGTAAATACGGTGGTGATCTATGAGAGATATTTTTTATTAGCTTCCTTCATATGAATGTGTTGGTTTTGAAAATAGAGTGTGGATATTGTTTGCTGCAATATTTAAGTGTCAAGTGTTAACTTGAGAAGTATTATCTTGTGAGTAATATTTGCGTCAGGCAACGATACTCCTTCAGTAACACGGCTAAAGCCCGAACTGTTCGACCAAAAATTTTTTCATTTAGCCTCAAAGTTGTCAAAGTTGATCGTTGCGTACCCATCTCTAGCTATATTTACCCGCTTATCTCGCGTTTATTTAGGTATTCTATACACGCTTCATATTACTTCCTTATCAAACATTGCCTTGGAGAGATACTTAACATCTCCACTATTTAACTAAAAATTCAGAATTTTTGCATTAAAGCTGTGTTTTCTTTTCTCTTCCTTATTCTCCATTCCAGATTACTCATATCAGCTCGTAAACGTTAGCAAGCACATTAGCGAATAAGCGGCGGTGTTCCGGTGGAAGCAGAATCCGTACAAAGTATAACACAATCAAAATTCACAATAACATAGATTACAGTGCAAACAACACAGACAACAACCATGGTGGACACGCAGCACTTCTGTCTGCGATGGAACAACTACCAGAGCAGTATCACGTCCGCCTTCGAGAACCTGCGCGATGATGAAGACTTTGTCGATGTGACGCTCGCCTGCGACGGGCGCAGTCTGAAAGCACACCGGGTGGTACTATCCGCGTGCAGCACATACTTCCGCGAGCTACTGAAGGTACGTACTCATCTGGCGGTTCGACAACAATCAAATGAAGAAACAAAACTGATTTATTGAACACTTTGACATGGCAATTCAAAAACATATCTAGACGTTCATTTGAAAAGATTCAAATTTGACTGTGCTAGAGTTGATCCCAGGTTTTGGAAAGCTCATGGATACGGCTTTTTAATAGCCTCTAGTACAAGCAAACTGTTTGGTAGCTATTTCCAAACCTCCCAACTCTTCTAATCTTCACTTTGACTCTATGAACTCGGGAGATCCTGTGCCTGCCACTCAGTCTTAGGTCCTAATCGGCTTCAAATGTCCCTCCGCAGTGGTCCTAATCGGCTTCAAATGTGGTCCTAATAATTAGGCTTCAAATGTCCCTCCGCAAGCTTCGTATCCCTAGCTACGTCTCCTGACACTTCTTCCGTGTGCATATCTACATTATCCTTACATTGCTCTTTCCCTTACCTCCGTATACACACCAGAGCACACCATGCAAACATCCGGTGATAGTGTTGCAGGATGTCGCGTTCACCGATCTGCACGCGCTGGTCGAATTCATCTACCACGGTGAGGTGAACGTGCATCAGCGATCACTCAGCTCCTTCCTGAAGACGGCGGAAATTTTAAGAGTGTCCGGCTTAACACAGCAGCAAGCGGAGGAAACACATGGTGTAAGTGTTGGGCGCTTGGGTTGACCGTGCCGACGTCTCTCGTTACTAACCGACCGTCCGGACTTTTTCCCAAACCTAGATACATACATCGCTCGGTGCGAATCTACCCTCGGGCGTCGTTCACCATCCGATCTACCCGGACAAGATGCTGGACGATTCGCTGTACGTGTCGCAAGGTGCATCTCCTCCGCCACATCTTGCCAACCTGCACAATAGCTCCTCCCCGAGCAGTGGGGGTGGCGGCGGCGGTGGAGGTGGTGGAGGCAGCGGTAACAGCAACGGTGCGCCGATGGTTAATCAGCTGCTGAAGCGAGCGGCCGCCGCGGCTGCCCTCCGAAGGGAACGCAACAATTCGGCCCATTCGGACGAGATGGCCCTGAAGCGGCACCGAATGTCGGTGGACAGCAATGGGCCGACGAATGCGCGAGATCTGGACGTGATCTGCAGTACGCCCCAGACGACGGCGACCGACTTTTCGTCGAGCGCCTCGAAGCAGCACATCAATTTGCCATCGCCCCAGGGAAAGGATCAATTGCGGCAACAGGACAGCTTATCCGGTCATGCAAACAGTGGTCAGTAGCCAATGCTCAAAGGGAAGCGTTTCGTGGTTCGAATATGCATGTAACTCGCTCTCTCTCTCTCTCTCTCTCTCTCTCTCACTGCTTCCAACAGGCAACAACAACAGTTTCTCCATCAACAGCTCGAGTAACTTAATAAAAAGTAGTATTAACAACAATAACAATAACATCAACAACAACAACAACTTGAACAACAACCTGTTGCACAGCAAGGAAAACAGTAGTGGCGGCGGTACGGTCGGCGGCGGACTGTGCGGTTCCGGCAGCATGCCCACGTCGCTCGGCACATCGAACGGCAGCAACGCGGGCAGCCTCTGTTCGGCGGAAAAGGAAAGCCTAGCGTCCTCGCCGTCGGAACGTTCGGCCGAGGATGTGAAGTCGGAACCGCTCGAGCTGCTGTGCGGCACGGGCGGCGACCACGAGAACAGCTCCGACTCGGTGACGGACGATCATGGCGATCTCGTCAAGAGAGGACTGGACGTGAAAGGTTCCCTACGGTAAGTAATGCCCAAAAGAGGTTGCTCCCCGGGTGTGGCAGTCGATAATGGTGTGTTGGATTTTCTACCGATCTAGATCACCAAACGATCATGAGCTTGATAGCAATATGCATCACCACAGTGGGGCCCAATTCCTCATGAACGCGAGCGAAAATAAGCTGTTTCCGACGCCACCCCAGTTTAACTTTTCGATGGCAGCACTAGCAGCAGATCCCGCAGCGTTGGCAGGTGAGTCGCGTCCTCTTCAGATATTGTACATAAATTAGACGAAATGCCCTTATTGCCTGCGCCTTACAAACGATTTTGAGATATTAATGCACACGTCCATTGTCTTGTTTTGCGTCACAGGATTTAGCACCCAGGCACTGCAAGCGGTAGAGTTGGCCGGTTCGCCACAGGGTAAGTTAGTTTGCACACAATTTATTTTGTTTTCGTATATAAATATAAACATTTTTTTTGTGTACTCAAAAAAGATACTTTGTTCTGAATTCTGAATTTCTCAAAACGAGCCAACAAAATTTTATACATACATCGACTACTATCTTTCATAAACTTTCTTATTTTATACCTTTTTTTTAAACCATTTTACAAACGTTATATATTTTCCATTTTCCAATTGAAACCAAATTAAAACCAAAGCAAAAGAAGCAACAAAAAAAAGTATTACCAACAAACCAACAAACAAACAAATGAAATTAAAACAAAAAACCACAATCAACCAACTATATACTAACACTCTGAACATATCCCCTCTTTGTTAACTTTGCTAACAAATGTTTTTTGTTTTGTTTTGCAAAACAGCGGGAAAATATGGACTTTTTGTGTGTAATGTGTTTTGTTATTTCCTTAATTTTTTTTTCTAAACTCCAATTACCAAAATTATTCCATTAAAACTGTTTCACATTTACATCGGAAACAGAATCTTATAGCAACGACCAAAGTCGAAGCATAATGCAAAAAGCTTGCATTTTCATCTAAATTTGTTTTAAATTTTCTGTTTTTGCTCATAAATCTCGTTACACACATTAACTGGTTTGCAACAAATCTAGTTTAAAACAATACATAACACCCTAAATTTTGTGTATGTTTGTGTGTTTTCGCTCGATGATCTGAAACACATCCTGAACAGAACGAGTCTAGTTTCCAATTCCATATTTTCTTCCTACTCTTTACTCTTTACTACTACCACTACTTACTAACCAGTAAATGCTTATAACGGATATCTACTGTACACAAATAAACGAAACTGTTGGAGAACTTGAAAGGCAAAATTTTACCACCGACGACAATGTGCCAAAAACAAAAACCAAACAAATCAAACAAATTAAACATGTTTACAAATTGGGTTTGTTGTAACTTATTGTTTCCTCACGAAGCATATTAAAATTGTTTTTCTGTTTTGTTTTCCAAAATTGAACGATTTTTTTTTTAAATATCTCAACCATGTGCTTTGGCACAAGGCTCTACTTAAACGATACTTTTAGATTGTTTAATTAATATTCATCGTAACATGGATGAAGTATGATTGCGGTGATGTGATTTTTTAAATACATACACACACATCCACTCCCTGAATTACCCACCCAAACAAAGAGTTAGTGGCGACTAACCAACAACGTGCTTAAAGGCCTCATTAAAAAATACAACAAAAACCTGCAACGATTGTTAAGAGCTATCTAACGAATTTTGTTTATTAAAATGAATGGTTTTACAAGCGAAAAACAAAGACCGCACCACGTGCGTCTGTGTGTCAAAGTTTCTTTTTTTATTTATCAATTTTTTGTTGTGCAAAATCAATTGAATCATTTTGAAATTGTCTACTCATGTTTGCTTTTCTTCATTATAAGTTGTGTGCTGTTTTGGATACATATATATCACCTGTTTTTTATTTCACCGATGTGTGTGTGTTTTTTTTTCTTTCGTTTTGTTGCTCTACTTACTGACTAGTGTAAGAATGTAATAACTGTTGTTTGGTATAAATATTACGTGTTTGATCGTGTTTATACGTCGTTGTTGTGTGTCTTTATTTTTGGTTTAAGTTGTCCAAAACTCAAATACTATGCAAAAGCCTCTAAATGTTTTCTTTTTCTTCTAATATACGTACCATTCATTTAACAGCAATCAAATCCAAAATTAATGCTGCTCCGCAATGTGTTTTTTTTTTAATATTTTGTTTGTTAAAAGTGAACATTGTTTTGTTTGGACATTGGAAAGCATTTCGTGCATTCACTCACTCTACCTTTGCAACCCACCGACATACGACACTTAACACTTACGGACGTTCTGTTCTACCGGTACCGGTCACCACTGCGTACTACTTACTGCTCCATTTTGCTATATACTTACTCACACCCCCAGCCTACCACACTACAATACTAAACCACTAACACCACTGTACCTGTTACCACTATTAGTACCTATTACTACTACCACTTTTACCATCTCTTTTACTACTACTGCTGCAATCTTTTGCCAATTACCAAAACGGCTGCCACTGTTACTATTACTGTACTACTACTATTACTTTTACCACTATTACTACTTTTTTACCAGAAAAGCAAAAAAGAAACTATTGTCAGTCGAACGAAGTGCTTTCGTTTTTCATCACTTTTGATATATCAACTGTTGGTGCCCGCCCAAAATTTTTGCTATCTAAAACTGAAAAACCAAACGATCGAATTCGAACGATAATCGAACCATCAAAATCGATAAGGCTTTATTGGTTTTTGTTTTTTGAAAATTTTAATAAGAAACAACAATTGGATTGAGTACCGCTGAGCAAAACTAAGAAGCAAAAAAAAACCAACGAACGTATAACAAAACCGGACCAAAGAACAAGAAACACAAAACAAACAAAGCAGCAAAAACAAAACAAGAAATAGTAACACGAGCAAACATTCAACCGGACAATTTGTACAAAAACAAACAACCAAAAGGCACAAAATCTCTAGAGGTTTGGATTGTATGCAACTACGCTGTGTATACTGGTTATTATTGTAATTATTATTTTATTATTAGTTCATACGTTTATTCTGATAATTGCTGTAAAAAAATAAAAAACAACTATCCCGCTCCACCCCCCAAAAACCACGGACACGGAAACCTTAACCTTAGTAACAAAATCAGGAATCGCTATGGAACAAACAATAATCATAATTCTATAGTCTTAAGCAAAACAAAACAGTACGTTGGGAGATAACGATTGGATGTAAACACGAAATTAAAAAAAAAAACAAAATCAAAATTATTATGTAAGAATAAGGGTGTGCAAACAAGTATGCCCAAGCAAACCTATTAAAACCACACTGTATATATGGGTGGAGATGTTGGGCATCGTTATGTAATAAGGTATTATTAAACCACGGCCGTCGAATACACACTTATCCCCAAACGGTGTATGTACAAGGGCGAGACGAAAAAATTGGAGCTAAAATTGCAAACTGTCACACCCAGCAATTGCGTGTCATGTAAAATTCGGTTCGGAAAATTGGTTCAAAATTAGCTTATGTCCAAAGATGAACTTGGTTCTTACTGACACTTAAATGCTGTGCCTCAAAATGTGGTAACTCCAAACAGAAATACCAAGCCCACTTGTACAAACACACTATTGCTGTAAATATTAGTATGTAGTTCTTACACGATACGGTTAAGCTTAAGAAGCTTTGGATAAAGTTGCTTGTATGATTGATAAAGAGAGAGAGAGAGAGTAAACAAACGATGGAGCACGTACATTTGCAAAAAAACAAAAGGAACAAAAGTCACGGGATTGAAAACTTACCTCCTCAAAGTTAAAATTGGGGATTGAAATAATTAAAAAAAATTGGGACAAAATATGCAATTTGGATGTCAAGAGATAACCGATGGAAGATCTTCCCTATCACACGAATCATTTTCCTTCATTATTCCGTCCTATTCGTACTTATGATTACTTGATAACTTCGCCACCTAATAACTTCACTGCTGTTGGAATGTTTCAAGAGCAGGATATGTCCCATCATGTCCTCTGGAGCTTCATGAGCAACTCGAACACCTAGCTGATCTGTTTTCGAAAGGTTTTAAAGGTTGGAATCTTGAACCCTCGAAACCATCGCTTCTTGTACTTCACGTCAGTTTGCTCTCGGTTCCCTATCACGTGTACTATATCGGTGTGAGTGGAGCAAGAATTGAGCCTAGTGTAGATCACTCTAACGGCAATCCTACATCCCCTTTCCCAATGTACACAATCACCCCTTCGTCTCTCACCAAGGTTTTTTTATCGATTCGTCAGCTTCACTACACTTCAGAGCAACTTTATCGCTTGTTTTAGTTGGTTTTGTACTGTTCACACACAAAACACAGGGTACAATATACATATTAGACTTCCCTCAGATAAATAGTTCACCCCCTCCTCCCTCACGGTGAAGGTACTACCAGTTTCGCTAATATAGGTCGAGTGGGGGAAAAGAATGGGAAATTCATACAGGGAAAAGGAGTTTAATTATTGCTTCATGAATTTCTTTCCGATCCAGCCCCTGATACCATCCCTTTGCCTTGCTAACTCCTTCCTCCCCCCTATTCCTTCGGATCCGTCAACGCGAGTCGAAGTTTCGTTTGATTGTTTCATTTGTTTTGTTCGGAAGAAGGATTCGGTGAACGACAGAAAAAAAGCCTTTTTTTGTTGGCGTTGATTCTACGTGAAGCTCTAATATATGTTGCACCTCTCTTTATGGACTCTTCCGTCGTCAGGGCGCCTGACGACAAAATGTCTGCAATCGAACTCCCCGTACGCTGTCCATTCTGCCGAACTGCTCAATGCGTCTATCACACCACCACCACCATCATCATCATATCCCATCTCATCAGTGTTAGGCGAAGATTTCCGGTGCGATCCGTGTAACAAAAACCTTTCATCACTAACGCGCCTCCGACGCCACATACAGAACGTTCACATGCGCCCGACAAAAGAGCCGGTCTGCAATATCTGCAAGCGGGTGTACAGTTCCTTGAACAGTCTCCGGAACCACAAGAGTATCTATCACAGAAACATGAAGTACGCCAAAGACGACAAGAAGCTGGTGCAGCTCGCGGTCGGCGGCGGCGGCGGCGGCGGCGGTGGCGGTGGTGCTAATAACAGTGGTGGTAGCCCCCCGTCACCGGCCAACCCACCCATGCCACCCACATCACAGTCGCCTTCCAGTGCAAGCCATGCGTCCGCACATCACCCATCGTCCGCTACCATGCCCGGCAGTCCGATCGGACAGAATCGTCCCGGAGGTTACTATTAAACTAGCGAAAGCTGCACTGTCAGACGGGGAAAAAGAAAGAGAAGCGAGTTGACAGTTTTTCCGACAAACTAACGAGTTGGCAGGCATTTCTTTTGTTGTTGTTTTTTTTATTTTATTTTGGGAAACAAACATAGAAGTGGCAGAAAAAATGTTCCGTTTAGTTGCAACTAATTAGATAAGGTGTGCTGAGAGTACGACACGTCACTAGAAAAGAAGGGAAAAGGTCTTCTAAGGCTCTGAAGTGACAAAACGTAACTAACGAAATAGTACATGACAGCATGTTGATCATTGGCTGGCTTAAAACTTCCAACAAGAAACGTTTTTGCACTGAATTCTCTCTTTTAAGAAGATGGTAAGGCAAAACATTACGCTACTTAAGCAAAGTAAAAAAAAGAGCAAGATATTAATTAATCATAATTATAGTAAACACTCCCTCTATACACTATGAAAAGATATAACGAATTGTTATTGCATGAAGAGAATTTAATGGCTTTCTGCGTACCGAGCGGTACGCCACAAATCTGGGCCAGGGAAAAGTGGTGCGAGAGAAAGAGTGAGAGCTTAGAGAAAACAACCATTAAAAAACCACAAACACACGAAGCGAAAAACAGTTCTCGCAAACATTCTAATCATTCGCGGCCATTCCCCCCAATGAAAAGCAGTGGGTGTGTTTCTCTGTTCGGAATGTCGGAAGTTTGGAACACTAATACGCGAAAGTATCATCCCAACTACTAACACCAACCAAACCAACCAATCACACACACGCACACACACACACACCAAACGGGACATGTGACAATGTGTTTTAAAATTCGAACCACCCAAAATTGAACGAAATCGTGAGAGAGAAACCGAAAGGGTTCGATTGGAATCAATTGGAAAAAAACACTCAAACTCAAAAAAATGGACTCCCCTCCCTGATGCGACATATGTCTCCGCGAACTCATTTATGGTTTTTTTTTACTTTAATATAACGAATTGGAAATAAGAAATTGAGACACTATAGTGACCTTGCTAATGCTAATTAGGCTTGGAAAAAAAAATCTAAACGAAACAAAAACTGATTAAATTGATTTTATCTCATTTATTGAACCTCACTTTCATACCGACAACTCATGCCCTCCCCACAAGTGTGTTCTTTATCGTCATAACAATCAGTGGTAAGCCCTGTAAAACCGTAAATATGGGATAGGACACTTTTGGAGGTTAAATTTTACTCACAATCATTCCTATGTTTTGCAAGTATCCCTACCACCACTTACGAAGCCCCTAAAGAAGAAGTTAGGGAAGATTTTTTTTTGTTCTTGTTGGCACATTATTTCCTTCTTAAGTTAGCGTCGTAAAACAAACTATTGGCCGTTAGATTTTGTTGTTGTTGTAATTTGTTATTTTTTAAGTTTCTTACACGTAAACGCCTTTTTTCATGCTCCCATTCCCCTTCCAGATCCCTCGTATTCCTCCTACTCCTATTAAGAAATACATGTGAACCTCAAATTATAGCCCTGGGAAATAGTTGGACCGTACCTCGAATAATTCGGAGCAGAGTGGAAACATTTTTTTTCTCGGGAAAGTGCATCGTTTGACATGTCCCGCGCTTGTTTGTTTTTATAGCACAGTTGTTTGTTCGATTTAACAAAAATATTTCCCCAATTCAAAGCGTGTGGTAACCACCGCAACACCTCATCGATTTGCAATTCATGGAAATGATTTGCATTTCAATCGTTAAAATTCATAATATTTTGAATTGCATAAAAGAGAGGCACAGTGAGAGAAAAACAAAAAGATAGAACAGTGTTTCTAAATTATTGAAAAAGGGAAGGGCGGTGCAAACAATAAATCGCTTATGCATAGTAAAGCAAACCATGCTATAAAGTTGACCGAGCGCATTAACTCGATTGAATTAAGTGAAACAAAGGAAACGGGAAACAATCATAATCGAACAACAACACATGCCTAATCCGATTATTAAATCTGTACGGCTTGTTTTGATTGTCAAATACTTAGCAAAAAGGTTTGATAGAAAAAAACAGCAAGCAATCCTTTCCAAGAACTATAAATTATGGCACCTACAAAGCTAGCGGCAGCATAGTAGTTGACTCCAGCAAACAATTGATGTTCCTTTTTCGAAAAAAAGATATTTGTTCTAGTGTTTGGAATTTGAAGCTCATCCCACTCGTATTGCTCTCTCTCTCTCTCTCTCTCTCTCTCTATTTTGACGATTCTTTTGCTCCTATAATTAATTGATAGTGTCCAAACCTAGCGGACAAAATTTTATAGCAACTTGATTAAAATCGCTCTTTGTGGAGATTTTTTTTTTGTGTATTAGAATGTTCTGATAAATTGAACGTTTTGAAAAGAAATAGACTGAACAGAGCATAGTTTAAGGACTGTAACTTGGAACTGCTTCCAGTTTATGTCGTCCGTGTCATTGGTGCCTAATGTTATTCAATATGCCATAAGAAGCAAAAGATATTCACCATGTTGTACAGCTTTCATTTCTAATCGTGACTACTTATCCCACAATTTCCCCTATGCACGGGGGAAAAGCCCTCATCCTCCTCCCCCTTCCTCCTACCCTTCCCCGTAGTACCTTCCCCTCCCGATCCCCAGTGAACAGAGCGAAACAACAGCAACAACAAACAGCAACTTGGTTTATAACTCTTGTTCTAAGTACCATTTTACCAATCAATGTGTTTACTATGTGTTTTTTTCCCCACCCTTACTTTGTTATTGTTTTGTTTTTCTCTCACCTATCACCCCTTTTCCTTTTGTTTTCTTTTTTTTACTTTGTTACTATATTTCACGGATTGCTGATAACGATTTGAAAAATGGAAAATATAATAGCAACGTTTATACGTTTATATGTATATGAACAACTGTCCCAACAACTCCCAAGAAACTTCACACTATATTGGCATAAAACGCTCACGCACCATTCGGCCATGTTTTTGTTTATGTGTTTTCTTTTTTGTTTTAATTTTTCATAATTTCCTGTTCGTAATTTGTTGTCTAACGTTTCCCTATCCAATCGCAAAACGATCGATTGTCTAACGAAATTAGAAAAATCTACTCCCATAATCGGAATCCAAAACCAAAAATACCAAAACGGCAAAACGCAAATGATTGACAAAAAGTCGCACAAAATGGCTATCAAAATTCAAAATTTCAAAATTTTCCCCACCTCCTCCAAAAAGCGAACCAACAAAAAAAAACGGAAAACCTCCAACCAAAAACCAAAAGTCGATAGTTTGCTTGAAAGATAGAGTTCAATAAGTGTATGGAAATGTTTCTTTCTAACCACTATAACCTTACAAGTAGGCAAAATTACATTGATTTTTACTAAACAAAACAAGATCGAAATTATATACATATGGCAAACAAGTGGAAAACAAACCCATTCGAAATTAGCAAATTGAACATTGAAAAAACAAACCCACAATGCAAAATCGCAACACAAGCAACAACGCAAAAGTAAGTCACTATTGTCTCTCTTTTCTTTTTCCCGGTGCTGCTTATCGGTCGTATCACACGATATGTAATTGCACACGATATGCACGGTTAATATGCGCGGACGTTACTGGTTCTTCGATGGGCCACCGACCACAACCTACCAACACTGCGCGGTACCGCTCTGTATACTACTACCCCACTACTTCCACCTCTCTCCCCCCCTTCGTCTTTCCCCCCGGGGGTGGTGTATCTGTCTCTATGTGTGTGTGTGTGTCTGTGTGGTTGTGTGTTTGGTACGATCCTGGGCACATGGCTCCTTCGCGTCCCTCCCCCACACACACACACTGAACTCCGGGCCAGGCATGAGCATTGCGGCAAGCATGGCGTCCCAGCGGTCGGCATCCCCACCGGACGGTGGATCGCACGGTGGTCACGGTGGCCACGGTGGTATCAATCGGCTGTCGTTGCCATTGCCGCTGGCGGCCTGCCATCGGTGCGACGTGTGCGGCAAGCTGCTGAGCACGAAGCTAACGCTCAAGCGGCACAAGGAGCAGCAGCATCTGCAGCCGCTAAACAATGCGGTCTGCAACCTGTGCCACAAGGTGTTCCGTACGCTGAACAGCTTGAACAATCACAAGAGCATTTACCATCGCCGGCAGAAGATCCTGCACCACCATCACCATGCGCACCTGCACGGGCAGCATCCGTTCGCGGCGGTGGCGGCCGCGGTCGGCGGGGGAGGGGGAGGTGCGGCCAGCCCGCTACATCACGGTACGGCGGCGGCGGCGGCAGCGGCTGCGGTGGCCGCCGCTAACCACGAGCTGCTGAACAACAATGCCGGCGGTTCCGACTGTGATATCAAGCATAGTGTCGCGACCAAGCTCGAATATATGTAAATACGGTAGGGCCGTTAAGCGCTCCCACAGCTGTGTGTCCACTCTTCCGTGTACGTGTCCGGTCCGGACGACACTCACTTAACGTGAAGCTACTAAGCAAAAAACATAAACAAAACAAACAAAGAAAAAAAACATTAGCAGAGGATCAGCACATCTTCTAGTGACAGCCACCATTGACTCAAAGCACAAAACAAGTGTACGCGAGTGTGTGTTTGTGTGTTAAAGGAAAATGCAGAATGCAACAATCTGTCCTACTTTCTCTCTCACTCTCTCTCTCTCTCTCGCTTTCATACACTCTCTGTGTGGGTGTCTCACCCACATTCTCTCTGTCCCTTATTTGCCATCTGCCGGAAATGCGCTGAACTGCAACCGACCACTACACTTACAGGAGATCCTTTTAGTAGATAGGAATAGTTAGGAGACCCTCCTCCAACCTTCATCCTTTCCTTCTTTTTTTAACCCGCACTCCGCTTGGTTATCCTTCGATAGATTCACCTAGTGACAGTTTTGGGGAATTTAAAAATGTAACTGAAAGTTTTTGTTTCGGTTTGATTTAAAATTTAAAATTTAAAATTTAAATTATAAATTAAACGGTAAATTCAAATGAATTTTTGCTCAGTTACAAAACTTGTTAGGCAACAGATGATCTGAACTAGGTTTCGTGCTATTTTCGTTAGTTAAAATTATTTATTATCGAAAAGAAGAAATTATTCTAATCGATTTTGCTAGAAGCATGAATCTAAATGAGGCTAGTATTCCTAGTATTCCAAATCTTACTCCCCCCCTTCGCACCTTTTCTTCCCTTAACCCTATCAACCATGCCCAGCTAATAGATGGCTGGTGAAACTGAGCTGCCAATGCGATTTGCGGGCCAGTTTATTTTTATTTTATTTTTCATAGTTGATTTATTCATAATATGCATATGGTCCATATGAGTTTTTTTTTTGTTTTGTTGAACCTATACATACATTTATTATTCGCGTACACTTAGCTAGCAGTAAGTTAGAGTGTGTAGAGGTTTTTTTACGTATATATATTTTTTTACAACGATAACTATGTTAAATACCAACCTACGAGCGGCTCAGTTTTCGCTACTGCTTCGTACAAATCGGTAGTGAACGGACTCAAAGTAAGGGTGCAAAAAACAAATCCAGAAAATGCTCTATTGTGAGGAAAATGGAAAATTTTACGAAATTCTAAATTTCGGTAACTCTGGTCCCATTTAGTTCGTCCGATCGTGATCACGAGCTTCCTTCGTTATTTTTTGCCAAAAGCCGGGTGGAAAAGCGCGCATAGCAATGCATTAATTATTCTTACTTAGCGAAATTCTATGTTTTATTGTCTCAAAGTAAAAAAAAAACAGAAGTACGAAACCAAAGTTGTATTTTCGGTATAATGAAGAGAAGAAACAAAAACACTAAATACGAATCACCATCTAAATGTATATTCTGACTGTACGTGAAATTAATGTAAAGACTGATTTTCATCATCGTTTTTTTTTGTTTTGTTTTGTATTACATTTTGGTTTAATTTTTTGTGTGTTTGTGGAGATAAGAGTAAAAAACAAACGTGATAAGTTTAAATTATTTACATGTGCAACTTAACGTAAATTAGCAAAAATGGATTATGAAGGATTTAAGTAAGAAAAGCTAAAAATTGCGCGCGCCTCGTTTTTTTGAGTTGGGTATTTTTATGGTTCTGTTTTATTTAACCGGAACCTATTCATTCATCGACATACATCTTTATTTACCCATAAATAGTTAAATAAACGGTTGGAAGCTAGAGAAGAATACACACATTATAGAGCACTGATCACTACTCCATGCTACTATTGTCTACTACTATATGAAATCAAGAATCTTTGTTGTGTATAACAAAACAATCTTTTAAATACTTTGTTCGATGGGCTACAAGTATGTTTTGTGAGTAGGGCTTAGAGTTTTTTTGTTTATTATATTTTTTCTAATAAAAACACACAAAACTTGGCCAAGACAACTCCTCCGGGGAGATAAGAAAAATGGGTTTAAGTAATTAGGGCAATCAAACGAACTGCATAAATGCTGCCACTCTTCCATTATAATTATTATTACGATTATATCTCTCATTACACTGTACATCTGCTGTACTTTACTGATGATAAACTAATTAAACTCCCATACGTTTTAGTGTTTAAGTTAGTCGAATGTACGGTTGTTTGGAAAAAACAGGCGAAAAAACAGGAACTTGCAGTGTTTCTCAGAACATCGAGCCACTTGTTTTATGACCTGAGACATCGTGTAAGAACGAGAGAGAAACAAGAGAACAAGTGTGTGTGTGTGAGAAAGAGTAGAAGTGAGAAGAAATGCGGGAGTGAGAAGCACGGAATGGATTTTTGCAATTGTTGTTTTTAACTGCCAGACAACATTAAGCCGCGTTATGTTATGTTAAGTTTAAAATGAGAAGTTTTTCGTTTCGTTTACATAAGCATTGTAGGATGTGTTTTGTGACACAGCAAACTTAAACTCTATTGCCCCTTTTTTATTACTTTCAATGTTTTTTTTTTGTTTTTGTTCCGCTTAAGTCGATATTCGATATACAACAATCCGTGTTGCCTTAAACATTGTTCTGTTTTAAGCTACTGCGCAATAGTACATTTACACGCAAACCTTGTGTATGTGTGTGTGTGTGTTTTTATATGAGTGTCTGTATATTTCTTAACTAGAGAGAAATCGTTTTGTTGTTCCAGTTTATCACAACGGAACAGATAAGTGTGGTCAGAAATTGTCTAATTGTCATTAATTGAATGTTGTATTGCGTAAATTTGTAACATCAGGCAGATGCATTTTTTGTTTTCGTACACCTCATACCGCTAGAATATTTGTGTAAATTCATGTGCATTTTGGCCTAAAGCAACGCATTTCAGTCCGTACAACACACGTTTCAACGCTTAAAACAATTATATGCCTTTTGTTTCGAAACATGGCGACACTCTGTTTTATGACCCGAGAAACCCTGCAAATGCAACAGTAAGGATAAAGCGTTTAAATAGTTCAACCACACAATCACATACGCCTCGTAAGAGACTTTTGTTATAACGAAAAAGAAAAGAAACAACAATTGGGAGAGAAAGAGAAGAAGAAACAAACACATATACAAAATTCTAACATTAAATGGATGCTGGTGAGAAGAGCTCTGGTAAATAGAAAGTGTATGTGATCGACATAAGAAAAAATGTGTAAAAATTTAAAAATAGCGAAAATGCAACAAACACGGAATCCACTCAACGGAATGCAAAAAAGGCAACCGGAAAATTATAGATAATTAAAGGTGGTTTAGTAGAACGCGGCCTGCAAGATACAATACGACTGATTAGATTCTAAATCGAGCATAAATTAGGGGTTGGGTGCAACAAAAAAAAATAATCGCACACTCAACTATGTATTTGGACACCACAAATTTGGAGATATTGAAAAAAACTGTAAGAAAAGTGGAAAACAATTGATGCGGCCTGGAATTGTTAGTGGGAAGCACACGAACACACGTGGTATGAACGAATCTTAAACAAAAAGATAATAATTATGCAATGTGAAAAGAGATACAGAGCGAAAAAGCATATTAAGAAAACAAAACAAGCATGGGAGAGGGTGAAAAAGACAAATTAATATGATGCGACGAAAAAGTTACCAAAACTGATTTAGTATTACACAAGGCTATTTTGTTTGAGCTCTCCTTGAACGTTGAACAGTGCTTTCGGTAAAAAAGGAGTGAATCGAAAAAGGGTATAAAAAATGAAAAAAAATATTATGTTTCTCTTTCCCGATGTAAAGATTCACATAGAACAATATTTTTGTGGGCAAAAAAAGAAAACAATAACGCAGAACCAGATGGAAGATATATTTGAGGTGATACACAACGGTACACTTTCGAAAACGAAAATTGAGCAAAAAGGTTTGCATTTGTACACTATTGGCCATTTGTGTAGGTGTGTGATTTATTTTGTAGACTTTTTTTATAGCGTTAAGAAGTATTAACGTGTTTTCCGCCAAAATTTAAATAATGAAAAAAAAATCTTCTTGGCGCAAAGCGAAATGTGGAAACAAAATTACAATTTAACAAAAAGTATAAAGAAAAGAACAACCAAAAGTCGATGCACACAAATTTTGCAAAAAAAAAAGAAACGAGGGAAGAATACAAAAAAAAGCGAGAGAAACAAAACGAGAAACAAAACAAAACCTATTTGTGATTGTCTAAAAGACTGAAATTTAATAATATTTTTGAATTGGCAAAACAAAACAAAAACGAAATGCTCCCACAACCCGATTACGCTAGGGGGGAAAGGTGAAGAAAAGGTGTAAACAGCATCCTGACAACAAAAGGCGGGAAGAAGCTTAAACGGTGTGTAAATGCCCCCAAAAAAACATAAGTCTGAATATTTAATTTTTTTTTGAGAAATAAAAACGCAAAAAAATATTGCAATCGTGAAAACTCAGTGTGCAGTGGTAAAATTAACGTGTGAGGAAACGAGAAGATGAAAGATATATAAAGCGAAAGCAAAACCAAAATTAGCGAAATATTTGTTTTTTTGTTTAAATATAATTTAATAATCTGGCAATGCTTTTTTCGAAAGAGAGGTTTATTTTTTTTCTTTAGTGTCTCTTGTGTTTTTTTTTATTTATTTACGTTCGCTGTATGGTAATTTAATTTATTTTTTCTCATGTTTGGGGAATGATTTATGAAACAAAACAACAATATGAGCGGGACAAGCTGTGTTTAAAAGCTAAAATTCGTGAAAGAGCTTTGGAAATTGGATACAACTCTCTCAATGCTGAATTAGAAGAGAAAAAAACAGACAACTAGACAATTTCTATTCATACCAACGCAAGGGCTAAAGCAGATAAGATGGTCGCTCACAAACAACAACAACTACAGCAAAATCAATAAATATGGCAACAAACAACTTACTACAGTGAGCACCGTGAATGTGAATTTGTAGAGCAACAAATAGTGAAAAAGACTATCAACAAGCACTCTACGATCCATGCATTTTTATTTTTCTTCCTAAGTTAATAGTCGTGTATAGTAAGAAGTTGAAACACACGCAGCAACACAACAAATAAACAAATAACATTAGCAAAGTTTATTTAATGTGTGTTACTTACAGAAAATACAAAAAACTCCCATTATAAATAAACTCCCACATTATATAAAACAAAACATGGATCGAAAGCGTGCCAGCAAAACCAGATTAATAAAAATAGCATCGTATAACTAGTAAACATGATGGAATGTAAAATACAACAAACAAACAAACAAACAAAATACAATTCAAATCAAATCAAACCAGCAAAAAGCAAACACATACAGAACGAACTGCGGAATAGACGCAAATCTTGCATTGCAAACCGAAACTCTCAAACTAATGTAACAAACACTTGATAATGAATGAGGAGGCGGATGGGGAAAAGAAACTAAGCGTTCTGAGAAGGCACTAAATAAAACCCGAAATGCATCATATAGGAAATAGGGCAAAGCAAGAACACTTAAGCTGTACTGCTTCTTCAACAAGCATCCAATAAGCAACAAGCGCCAACGGAAAGATGCGAAAAGTGAAAGAAGGAAATGGGAGAAAAAAAGGAAAAGCTAACAAAAGCATTTCCCGAACGCAAACAACAACAAAAAAAAAACAAGCAAAAGAAATATAATGCAAACGAGCAAACCACTCTAACCGGAGACCGGTGGAGAACGGAACGGAGAACGTTCCTCGCCACAGTGCATTACAGCAGTACAGAACAACCCAGCTTGTAAACACACACACAGTTAAAACACAAAATATCAGTAATTGAATAAAACAGTATCTAATATTTCGAAACGCGTTATTCTTTACACTAATGCGACCTATTGAACGGGGCAAATAAATGCACAAACGAACCAGACTAGACTAACAAGGCCACCGAATGCAGCAAAAGTGATCTGATACTAGCTATGTTAAAACCGGGCCTTAGCTTCTTGGCCGGTGTTGCCGAAGTTTTTTGGAGTCGTGATGACGTTGCAAGACGAAAGATAATTTACTGCTTTAACTTTTTTCGTTTTTTTTCCTGTTTTAAACTTAACTTGGAAGCGGAAGCAGACTCCCTTCTGCATCGCGATTACTATTGTAACTACTGCTACTACTGCTACTACTACCAAATACTACCACCACTACAGTTACTATTTGTCGGTATGGTTTTCAGTGTTGTATGATTTTTTTCCGCATCATTTTAGCCAAAGGTTTACCTTCAATGTGGTTTTATTGTTCATTTATCTAAATATTTGATATGATATGATGATATGATTGTGTTACTCAAGTTGAATGTTGTGTGGCTTTTATGTCAATGTCGAACCGTGTACCGTAATTAGTGTTTACAATTGCTTATCCCTGTTTTTATACGTGTATACATTTGTGTTTTTCATGTTTTTTTTTCTCTGTGTTACCCCGTTTGCCTATGATCTAAATGTGTTTTTTTTATATTGCATTTACCCTCACCGGTGTATCAGGTGAACTACATATCTACATATATATATAAATGTGTGTATGCATTACTGCAAAGCTATAGAGCGTAAGACATTATCATTACCAAGTCCAATACACCCTAGTTCCGATGGCGGGAATCTGCTCGAAAGTGTTCGAAGGAGCAGATAGTTATGGGCAGCGAAAGTGTAAGCAAAACAATGTGCGAATGTAGAGCGAATGGCGAAGATACTTACAGCGTGTGCATCCAACGTTGGATTGATAGGAATCATACGATAATAAGGGCCTTTTCGAGATTGACAGTATCGCTTCTGTTAGGCCTTTTTGATATCTCTCTCTCTCTCTTTGGTCATCTACTAAGACGTGCACTACGACGATCCGCGCCGCTGCCTCTCTCAGGCGTTGCAAGTAGTAGCACTCTTCTTCTTAGTATTTTCCCGTTGGAAGATGTATGTCCAATGCGAATCTATACACTCTTCTTCATCTTCTTTTCCACACTCGTCTCTCTGTTGTATGTTTCTCTCTTTCTTTCTTTCTTTCTCTTTCTTGCTCTTCTTCTCTCTCTCTCTCCCTTTCTCTCTCTTCCTTCTACATACTACGGCCATTTTGGGGCGATACTCCCGAACACTAGCGCAAAGCAGCTGTAGATTCTTGTGCCGTAACGAGTACTACCCTTTTCTTCGTATACTTACCACCAATCAACAACTCCTATGTCGCTGTCCGACATGCACCTCCTATTTTCGCCTTTTCTGTATCCCTTGCACGGTTCGGTGCAATCTCTACGCAAATCTTCATTTGCACAAAACAGAACGCATTAATATGTAGTACCCACAGCTACGAAATCACTACAGACTACGGCAACTACGAAAACCACTGCAACAACAACAACCATTTGGACAGCTGGATAGTGTTGGGGCAAATGTTTTGACAGCTATCCGGTGCAAAAGGTTGACTAAACTGAGACTTAATTCTAGATGTAGTGTAGCAGCAACAACCTCTCTCTTTCTCTCTCTCTCTGTTTGTCTCTTTCTCTCCCTATTGCTCCGTCTGTCTCCAGAACACATGCACATTCTGTCACAATCTTTAAGCTCTCGGACACTCGGATCCGTGTGTCTGTCTCAACTATCTTTACTCACTCATCACCACTGTCTTCGTTGCCTGTCTCTTCAAAACTACTGAATGCTCTTCTACAAAAAAAAACTCACCTCGCGAACCGAAAACAACCCTGACCAATACAGAACAACAACCACCAAATGAACGAAACAATTTTAAAAATACGAAACATCAAATTGGGTAGTTTTTTGGAATGTTTTTCGTGTGTCTTGTATATTGCAGGCTGCTCCCCTAAGAAACTGTTTTCATGTCAGCTGTGTGGCAAAGTGCTGTGTTCGAAAGCATCGCTGAAGCGGCATATCGCCGACAAACATGCGGAAAGGCAGGAAGAGTACCGTTGCATCATATGCGAGCGCGTCTACTGCTCGCGCAACTCCTTGATGACACATATCTACACATACCACAAATCCCGGCCCGGCGAGCTGGACATGAAGGATGTAAAGTTCTTCTAGAGCACGTCGACCGCTCCTCCGTTCGTTCCCTTCGCGCTACCTTTTGTACTATCACCACCACCACCACTACTACTACCACCATTACCTCCACTACAGTACACACCATAGCAATATCATTTACATGTTAATCGCCACCTGGTGTATGTATGTCCTACGGAACGGGATGTGCCGGTGTTCTTTTCTCCCTTCTTCCCAACCCCAATCAACTTACCTGGTGGAGCCGATTCCTTCGTAAGCCTACTCCAGCAGACACTAAACCATGTGACGAGAATGAAGGTGATGTGCGACGGTAATTACACGACGAGAGGAGCACTAGTAAAGAAAAGAAATATCACACACTTAGAGATTACGAGCAAGTCCGCACAAACGAAACTTATTTAAAGCACTAAGAATCAAAAGACTACTCTCAGCTAAGCTACTACGATAATACTAAGGGCAACTGAGAATGAAAGACAGCTAGAAGCTGTCATACAATGCATCGCGCAGCCTAACCGGCTGCATCCAGCCAACTGTACGGCTGTACATCCAATTCGGCTGCGTGCGTGAAACGAAATGCGAGAGAGTGCAGTTGTTTGCATGTGGTGCGGCTGCGTGCTGTGCACGTGCTGCACGTGGTACTCTACCCGCCAACAACAATTATCCTCTCACTCTTTCGCGCTCTCACACTCTCTCGCTGGTATGCGAAGGCGGGATCACACAACGAAACGGTATCACCATGCGCTTCCTTCGCTGCTCAAGGATAATAAGTAATGCGTTAGCGTTATTACTGCGGACCAAACACACCAGCGAACATCAAAAGGAAGCAATGTGCAAAAACACAAGCAAAATTGCTGCTGCTGCATCGACCAGAGCGAAGAAGCCGGCTTTTTTGCGCTCATCGTTGCAGCACACTGATAAAACCGCCGTCTCTGCTAAGCGAAAATGTTTTTGAACACTTGAAGGATGGCGACAGAACAGATAAATGCGAAGAAACGTACGAAATCAGAGCGAGTGTTTGCGTACGTGCGTGCGCGTGTGTGTGTGTGCGTGCGTGTACCTATAGGAAAACTCATGAGATATGAAAAGCAAAAACTTTCTGTGTGTATTGTGAAAGGTTAGCGTTTTATGTTATAATTTTATTTACTATCTCGCATCTCTCCTAATTAGTTCTCTCTCGCTCTCGCCCTAGCTAAACACTATCATACGCGCTACTCGTTTTGCCATCTTTCCTTTTGCTAGCTACCTTTGCAAAATGCTATCCTTACGATAGCGTTTACTTACCTTTTCCTTCTCACATTAGTGCCTTATCTACTACTTGCTACTTGCTAGTATAATCTATCTCGCTCCATCTTTCTTAGTTGCTCGATTTTTCCAACGCCTAGCTTTGGACTTGCCTTGTAAGTTGATTTATCGGAAAACAAGGCCTTAAGAAAAATTCTGTACGGCGTTGGCAAATCCTCGAAACCATTTTTGCAACAATTTCTCGTTTTATAAATATTCTTACACTATTAGCGATTATTAAACTTCATATAGACCATATTTGTAACAGGTAGATTGTGTTAAAATTATATTATCAGCATAGATCTCTTGCAAATTGCGATTGTGGTTAGAACAAGAAAAGAAAAGCGTACACATAGCTTGAACTGATCCATTGTAAAATTAATTATCTACTCACACTATCGTCCCGTTTACTTTTCCCCCACTTCACAACTCTCATTTCTATCTTTCTATAACGCTCTCTTGCCTATCGCTTGCTTCTATGAAGTATATCGTTTACTAAAATTTATTTTCCTTTAATGCTGATAGCTTTTAGTTTCAGAGGCCTTTCAGTTTTCAGATTCACAATAGTACGTACATTAATTAGTTAAAGCAAGAAAGAACAAAAAAACAACATGAAACAATGATCAAACTTCTAGATAAAATCTCCATTCCTAGCACTACTACGCGCTAGTGATGCCTTCCAACCCTAGTGAGTTAGTTAGTAGTAACTTGATGATATTTAATTTCCATGACTGCTAAAACCTAAAAAAAACAATCAGTGAATCGATTCGGAACTTACTACCCAGTACCCTGTCTTATCGTTAGTTCGTTAGCATTACTGAGCGGTATGATTTATTATTTAAATGCAATATTTTGATCACAATCACTCACACGTGGCGGCGGAGTTGTGGCTGTCATGCGCAAGTCTGAGCAAGTAGGTTTACTTTTAGCGAGTAGGACGAGTTAAACTTTAACTACCACTTACTATTATTATCACCTAGACATCTACCTCTGTATTTTTTTTTTTTTAATTTACCACACCAGACTTAGTTCGCAATTGCACCTGTGAGTGGACTGTAGGTGTGTTTCCGCAGCCTCGCTCCGTAACCGTATTCTTCCTTCTGTACAGAGTTGGTAAAAAAAAACCTTTGGTTCTTTCGCCCGAATCGAAGTGGTCACATTCGATAGCACTTTCAGTTTCAGTTTTTGTGCGAAACGAAAACTCACCTAACTTTAATAGTAATGCTAGTTTAATTCATTCCACCTGCACTCAGTACAGAAATTTAGAACAACGAGAAAACTCGCCCTTTCTCCTCTCCGTTCTATTGTTCCCAATTTGCTTACCTTCCTGCTATCGCTGTTACTTAGTATCGTTCGGTATATAACAGCAATATATAAAATAGCTACCGATTAGAGCCTCATCATTAGTCACTAGCGGAACTTTGAGCTGTAAATAAGAATATATCCGGTACGTTTTAGTTCCCTGAAACATTACAATACCAAGCAAACCCGTAAACGAACTTGATCAAAACTATACAATCAACGAAAGGAAAGGTAAAAAAACAAGACAGAAAGAAGAAGTAAACAAACAAATGTACACTAAGAAACATTTAACAAAAAAACCTACAAAGCAACACACATACACAAGCAAAACAAGCATTGCCATATACAAATATATATATATTATACAATAGTTTTATCTAGCGTATTGTGTTTTTTGCAAATAAAAAGCATAACATTTTTATTAAACTTTACACTTCTATTTCTGTTCCGATGCATGTTAGCTAAACTTCAAAGTTTAAAAAATGTGAAACCTATGTACAGAGTAACGCAGGGCAGTGAAGTACTAATCCTCCAATGTGATCATCAGGTTCTAACAATTCGTTCAGTGTTTCTCCCAACAAGAGTCTCAGATGTTCGCGAGCTGACGATCGACATAGTAGAGATTTAGTGACTGATTTTTGGGCCGGTCCGGTGGCCGGAGACGGTAACGCTGCAAGCCTTCGTTCGGTAGAATCCCGGGTATCTCAAACCCCATCTTCCCCGGGGTTAATGTCTCTCTATCGCCATTTGCATTTTCTTCAAGGACCCTCTTCAGTAACCATATAAGATTGTTCCTCCAAAAACGGAAAGAGAGAGTTGGAAAGAGAGAAGGAGAAGAAAAGAGAGAGAGTTTGAGAAAAAGAGTGTGTGCGATTAAGGTTTTTTGCAGGCTGTGATGTCTTCCCATCATCAGTTGTGATCAGGAATCAATCGACGCATTCTTGTGATGTGATGTTTAGACTCTACTGACAGCTGATTGGTTAAGTACATCTGAACAAATTCTCGGTTAGGAAAGACTGTTGCAACTACCCCCCCACGGAAAATAACCTGCGGATGATTTGTAAGACATAACCTTGTGATAAGGTTACTAAACGCCCAATTGAGACTAGACGTAACATTCGCCGGATTTCTCCCTTATAGTTACTAAGACATTAGGCGCTATCGAAAACAGCAGGATTCGCTGTCCTGTGTTTGGTTTGTGAGTGTCTTTGAGTTGTCTGTCTCGATCGTCTCTGATGCATGGCCCCTGCTTGATGCGTTACTTAGCAAATGACTCTCTGTTTTATCTCCTCTGGTTATTCGATTTCTAGCAACTCTCAAGACACACACACACGATATTAAAAGTACTTTAAACATTGTTAATCTAAAGCTTGACTGCCATCGCTCTTCTTTATAGTTACGTCCTACGATTTACTACTTACATTGGCACGCTCAGCCCTGAATGCATGACGTGTTTTGTTTTAGGGGTTTTTTTTTATTTCTTTTTCGATGTAGGTAGATCGCCGTTTATTGCCTGACTGTGTTATATGTTACGTTTAACTTTTTAATTAAATAAAAAACAACCCCCAAATCAAGGATCAACCGAGAAATCGAGAAAACCAAATGGAGACCATTTCGTATATCTCTGCTGATCCGATCGGTAACCTCATCATCATCATCGTGTGTTGTGACCAAATGTATGTCTGTGTGTGTGCGTTTTGAACCTTTTTTTTCTTTTGCATTTTAGCCACATTCGTTCATTTCTTCCTAGCTGCCGCCGTCCGCCTGCATGAGACGTCACTGCGTCACCTTCATGTTGCTTGTTATGTGTATGTGTGCGCGTGTCTCTATGTCCGTTGTGTGTCTGCCTCGCTCACTGTATGTGTTTTAAAATATGTATCTCTGTGTGTGTGTAAGTAATTTAGTGCGTAAGTATACTTTTACTAAAGTGTAAGTATTTGAATAATAATGGCTGCCTTTGCCGATTAAAGTCATCTTTATTGTTTCTTACTTTCCTTTCTTTACCTCTGTCAGGGGTTTATCTATTGTTGTTTACCTATTTTCCTTTATCTTTTTTTTGGTTTACTTTCTAAATTTTGATTAATGTTCTCTAAATTTATATCTATGTCAGTAAATGTGAGCTTCCATGTGATACTAATACGTTAAACGATGCTTAATGTGATACTACATACAGTAGTGTTAAATGTGTTTTTTTTTTCTTAAGTTATGTTTAAAAAGTTCATGTTAGTTTTTATATAAACGTTTGTGTCTAATCACAAAAATCATGCTCTATTCTGTAATTTACTGAGTTGTATGTGAGAGCTAACATTTAATACTAATCAGCGCCCTTGTTTTGATTTTTTTTTTTTTTTTCAATTCAATGAGTATCAAGGCGCTTTGTTTTTAGTTACAATTTTTAAACATTTCTTACCTTATTTTGATTCGTAATCATACGAGAAATAATAAATTTTAAACATATTTTAATTGCATCAATTGTATAAAAGGCTTGTTAGTGCATCCTGCATGCCATTACTAGCTGTTGTCAGTGTGTCTTGGTTCACTATTTACTAAGCTGTCATTATGACAGCCAAAGTCTTGCTCTGGAATGCATTTCGTTTTAAGTATTATCAGAAGATTTACATTTTTTTAGCAACATTTGTATAGTGAAGTTGCAAAACTAAGCTTCTCTTACGCCTATGATTTGCATTCTTGTTTAAATCTTTTCTTTACTGTTTATTCATTTAACTTTATTTGATCTTCTCCACAACACCCGTCTTGTATATTGTTCGATATACAACTTACAAGATCCGTTTAAAGCCAATAATCGATTGCTCGTTTGCTGTCCCACGCCACACCTTAGTAGCTGACAGTGGCAGGAAACAACTTTTGTCCTTTCTTTCCTTTTCTTTGTGTTTTTTATTATTTTATTTTACCCATTCTTCTACCGTATTTATCACGTTACATATCTATAGGATCGCAACTACTGAACTGAACATAGTTTGTTACTGCTCTCTATCGTTTCGGCAGGCACGGTAGCGCAATCTGTTTGCTACTGTTTTGCTTACTGTGCTGTGGCCGCCTTACTACTGTCAGTTCCATTTTATCCCTCTCTTACACTTAGTTAAACATATCTACGCCTATATTGTATTGAAATCTTTAAAATATATATATAAATATAACTATCTATTTCTCTTGCCTTCTCACTCTACCTCTCTATCTACTTTTACTTGAACCACACTGTAAAAGTGAATGCATCATTGATCCGATCTGTACCGATCAGCTAACAGCACTAACATTCGTCTGTGTTTTCTCTCTATTCCCACGTTCTATTTCGTTACGCGTGCGCGTGTGTATGCATCATTATCTCGACATCCAGGACCAGGCCAAGGATCACCGTCACCATCGTCGTCGGCAGCGGCCGGTTCACCATCGCAGCTGATGCCACTCCGTATGCCACCGCCAACGAGCGGTGGCATTAACGAACCGCAGGAGTGTCCGTACTGCAGACGAACGTTCTCCTGCTACTACTCCCTGAAGCGTCACTTTCAGGACAAGCACGAACAGTCCGACACGCTGTACGTGTGCGAGTTCTGCCACCGGCGATATCGGACGAAAAACTCGCTCACCACGCACAAGAGCCTCCAGCACCGTGGGTCCAGTGGTATGCTGAAGCGATTGCTGAAGACTTCCGCCATCAAGACGGTACTGTCCGGGAACGGTAGCAATGTGGGGGCCGGTCTGCACGGTTCCCATCCACATGCCCATCCGCATCTGTTCGATTTTGCGGCCGAACTGGGACAACCACCACCGGGCATTCAGTAAAGTGAGCGATCCGAGTCCTACAAGTTCCGAACGCGAGGCAGCTGCTGTTTATCCACTGCAATTGTAATACTCTACAGCCTCGATACACACAACGCAGCATAATTACGCACAGAGAGAGAGAAAGGGAGAAAGAGAAACACAAACAGAAGAACGGGTCAACAATGGTTTTAGCAAACATCATCATCATCACATCACCAACCCGATATCAACCCTAAACGGACTGTTTAGCATATCAAAGCGGTTACTTACCTAGCGAAACGCGTTACGCAGACAGCGTTACGACAGCGTTACGGCGGCGTTACAACAGCTTACTTTTACATTTTCGTTAGTACATATCCATGGTGACCAAAGTGCATATCAAAGCTATATCAAATCAGCCATCACCTTAAACATTGGGTTGTATAGTATCTTATATGTTCGTGCACGTACTACTTCGAACGCCAATTAAGCATATCCACCCAGTATTGACATCCTGCAGAGCTGCAACCGTAGTAAAGGGGAATTAGTTCAGTGTTTTAAAAGCTTCCTTCTCGACGAAGGCGACAAGGTGCAATATTTGTTTACACAGAGTGGCGTCATGTGCCCGACCAGTGGTGGTGAAAGTGGCCAATTCAGACAATCGGTACCAGTGGCGTAAGATTGAAAATCACACTTTTTTATCACAGTGCGCAATGGGTGGAAAACTTTGTCTTTATTTTGTCTTCGGAAATATTTATGCCCAGAATGGTCAGAAAAAAACACAGAAGATTGTATTAGTTAAGGAAGTTTTGGGATGAGAGATGGAAAAATCGTAACTTAATTAATGCACACAATTTGTACAGTACTTTATTCGTATCATTTATTTTACTCCACGTAGCAATGTAGGCATGTGCAATAATTCAGACATAGGATGAAAAGAAGAAGCGCGAAGTAGGTACGCCAGATCTAATTCCATCAAGAAAACATGTGTTGTGACAATTCAGAAAATCGAGCGGCCCTTTCCTTCATTCTATGTTCGGCAAGTCAGTAAAAATTTATTATCCTTAAACACATATCAATCACGCAACTGGAATAGTTTTATGTTTTTTTTTTTGTGAATTTAACCGTTTCGATTTCAATGTGATGTGTAACGTGTGACCCGTGGATAAGCAATCCCGTCGTAGCACAAGGATGGGGGGCGGGTGGCACCAAACGAAACAAGGCTGGCAAAGCTATCTTGCTGAAGATTGTTTTATTTTAACGCTCTAGAGACATGTGCGGTGTATGGGCGGTACATCTGCCCAGAAGGTTCGGTTCCGGATGTGTACAATTAGTTGGAGGGCAGACAAGTGGTAGATAAATGGACACGACGCGTAAGCTTAAGGAGATCAAGACAAAGAAAACAAAAACGAATAACTGTGATTTTATGAGAGAAAACTAAAATGAGAAAAAAAAAAGAAAACAATTAAAATTAATTATTTAAATGGTTTAACTTTCGGTTTTCGATTTAACTATAAACCTTTTTCGAAACAAGCAAAAAAAAAAACAAAACCCACACACGGATCCAAAGTTTCAAAATTTGCAGTCGCAAAAAAGTTTGCAACGTCGCGTGTGTGTGTGCGCGTGTGTTTGCTGTGAGGATAATGTATAGCCACAGTTCAGGAGACACAAATACAAAAACCTTACCAAAACCAAAAAGATAGCAAAATTTAAAGCAACACAAATGTGTAAGGTACATTAAGGGAACGCAGAGAATATTACATATTTTTAAAAGAACTGACTAGTAAAGCACCTCAACTATCCTTTTTCTTTACATACCCTTAACACGTTTTGATAGTGCTCTTATAGGGGCGCAAGGAACAAATCCTAGTAAATTCAGCAAACTCTTAGGTAAAGCACTAACAACGTGCGACAATAGCACAGCACATCGGAGGAAAATAATAGTAGATTTTTCCGTTTTCCACGATGGAATTTATTTACAATTCATACAGTCTACAATAATCTAGCAAAGGATTTTTAACTACATAATGTTATCATTGGAAGGAAAAAAGATGTAAAACATTATTCGGAATTAGTGCAAATAGTAAGCATTTAAAAACCCATCACACACATATACACACGCGCACACTCGCATTCAAAAATAAGAGAAGAATGTACAAAGAGATAATGTAGTGTTACAGCAAAGAAGATGGCGGAGAGCGTAAAGCGCGCGACTACTAAGCGTCACCTTAATGTACTATCGTTTCACACAGAAGCCACCACAGTGGTTCTTCCACAGGCAGAGTCAAACGTCAAAAATGATAGCAGCAATCAACTGTAGGCTGCTACTAAGAAGGCAAAGGCACAACACACAACAGGGATTTGATCACACTCAGAAAGGAAGGGAAAAGCAACAAACAAACAATAAAACTATCTCTTCTCGTCGATGAATGCAGGCCCATTGAACGGTTGGGCCAATGAAACCAGTGACAAACACTGCTGTACATAATTATAAGACTAAGAGGTTTGACTTGATTACAATTTCATCAGCACAAAAGAGATTGAAAGAGATATAGCAACCCAGCGTTGAATAGTGGTACGAAAACACACATCTACAAATCACAAAACACATCTAAAGGAAGCGTGTGGCAAAACCCGTGTAAAGCGTGAGAGGGTGTATGAATTTAAATATAATTCCGTATACCAGACCGACGGTGTCACCAGAAAAAAAACATTTATTGCAATCGGAAAGAATTGGTCTACAAGATCTGTTACATTTAGCTATAAAAATTGCAAAATTTTTTTATGAGAAAAAAAAACTTAAACCTACTGTCTTTAAGAGAAATAAATCACAAAACACACAAACACACACAAAAAACATATCCTATGCTCAAGTGAAAGGGAAAATTTAAAATAAAAGAAAACAAGACAAAAAACAAAACAAATCACACAAAAACACTCTACACACTCAATAAAATGAGCAGAGCAGTGTTGAATAGCATAATGAGGAAGTAGGTGAAGGAATGTAAGAATGTACAACAAAAAACACACGAATTAAAACAATCGATGGGGGAAAAAAGGTAGCAAGCGGAGCAGTGCAGTATTAAGAGACTTGCAAGTGTTTTATAACTCTAAATGTACGAATTATTAACTATCCAAGATAACTTTGTATAGGGTATCGGTATAAATCCTGAAGCAAAACTTGTAAACTTGTTCGAATTTATCACATGGAAAACATAAAATACACACACACACACACACACACACACACACACACACACACACACACACACACACACACACACAACGCAAATCATTACACAGCAACGGAGCCACACGTCCCACATTGAGGGACAAAGCGTGTGAAAAAACAGTAAAGCAAATATACTATTAAAGTGTGTAAGCCAACTAGCCAACAGCTACTTTCGATGGCAGGGACTTCATCTTAGGACATACAATTAATAGGTTAATAGTGTACGTACGGGTAACGAGTATCGTACAAAAACACAAACACACAACACAAATAAGAAAGTAACAGAGGGTAATGCATCATATTTACAGTGGTCGCGATAAGTGTATGTTCGGAAATGGGAAAGGAAAACAAAAATCAAAGCACAACACACATAACCTCAAAATCGGTGGTATAATCAACGGTGCCAATGTGTTTTTTAGTTTCCAACTCAGCCACCGTATAGCACAGAAGGAAGTGAAGCAAAATGGCAGACAGAAGCAATGGAGTGATTTTTATTTTTAAGTTTTCTTTTATCTTGTTAATTGATCATCGCTTCTTTTGACAGGTGCTCGCCAAGAGTTAGATGTGAAGCATTTTAAATTATACAAAGAAAAAATTTGCGCTGTCGTTTTTTTTTTAATTCTCCTATCATTAAGCAAGAGATATATGTGAGATTTCTTTTACATTCGATCTCTAAACGATGGCTTAAAAACTAAAAGGGAAAGCGTTGCGGTTGGGCAACTTTGTTTAGGCGTTTGGCAAATTTAATTTTCCTATAGCAATTATTTCTTTAAAATACCATTGTTCCTTATTAGAAGACGATCCAGGCTGGTGGTGCACGGCTGGCTGGAAGGAAGACAGGGAAAGTCGTGACTGTGCGCGGACAAGTGCGACAAAGATCCGATCGGTCAACCAAAGCAACATTCCGATTAGCAGCGTACACTAATAAACTCAAACCTTCAGAACTCGTTTCGGCCACACAACAGGGTGCAACAAATTTGTTTGATTTTCCTTGTCACAGTAAATTGTTAACAAGAAAAAAAAACCCCAAATCGTACAGATGATATTGTGTAGCTTAATTTCAGCGAACCTAAACCGTCAGGGATTTTATAGCATCTTGCAATAGCTCGTCGGTGTGTATGGGTATCGTGGCCAACAGACAAATCATAAAGCAATCAAAATCAGGGAATTTGGAATGTTTGTGTCCTCCAGCACGCAAGACAAAAAGATGGGACGCACATGTGATTATTATTTTCTTAATGTTTAATCTAATTTACACTCAAGGAGCAAGTGTGTTTTTGAGTGAGCTTCAAGTGGTGACACGCCCAGTGAAAAAGGTAGTAAACGGTACATCACCCGCTTCATCAAGCGTTTATGTGTTAGTATTTTATTTTTCTCATGTGATTTATGATTCAGCAATAATGGAAAAAAACAGGCACCATCTCTCAAGTATACGGCAAGCACTACTACTACTACAGACTCTGACTCTGACTGTAGCAACTATCTACTACAGACAGAAGAAACAGAACAGCATTAAGCTTAACAAAATGGACAGCACTGTACTTCATTTGACACTACAATAAAACAAAAGCCCACAACAAATGACAGTCAGCTTTATTACGTTGGAAAGCCTATCTTTCAACAGTACATAGGCGTTGTAAGAAGATAACAAAAGAAAAAGAAAAACCCTTTTAAACACCATTACAAAGCAAAACGCATCTCAGGTCTCAGGTTTAAAATGCTAATCTTAAGACGTATGATGCAGAGAGTAGCATCTACTTTGGCATAGAATTGATAACACTGCCCGATTTCATTCGAGTTCGAGCTACTTGGTTGTAAAGATATTTTAACCTATTGTTTCTTTTCGTTTTGTTATTTTTTGCTGTGAATTGCAATGGAACGAAATTTTTCAAATGGTTGTAACTAGTAATTTTACTTTTTCAAAACTCACTTATAAAAGCGCCATCAAAACCAAGTTCAAATGCAACCAAGCTGCCTTTTTATCAGAGTACAACAAGCGCAAATGAAAGCAAAACAAATAAACAAAAACACACTCTAAGATGGAAGACCTGGAGAGGAGCAAAAAAAAACAGTTGATGGGAGAGCAAAACATACAGAGAAGACCAGGAATCATGAAAATGTGTGCAATATTTGGATCAATTCACAAAACCTCTTAGTAACATGAAGAAGAGAAAAAACAAACACAAATAAAGCCAATTTATTTATTTAGATACATGATGAAAGTAGTAAAAAAAAGAGAGAGAGAGAGAGAGAGAGAGAGAGAAAAGGAAAGAGAGAAGTATAAATACAATGCAAAACAATACACAAAAAAATGGAACCAAAATGGAAGATGGGGGAGACGTTTCTTATTACTGAAAAACCTGAACGAAATACCTCATGAGCTAGTAAACGGCATTTAAAAAACAAACAAAAGAAAGAAGAAGTAATCAATAAACAGTACATCACAACAACATAATAAGGAAAACAAATTTGAAAAGAAAACTGACAGTTTATAATCGTTTCAAATCAAACAAAAGAAAACAAAAACACATGCATACTTTTACTTATGTTAGTGCAAAACATACAAACGTTTATAAACAAAATGAAATAACAAAACCAAACTACAAACAACACAGCTAAACAGATGTAAGTGAGATGATCATCGTCCTCATCAGAAACAGGAGCGTTACAACGGATAATACAACACATTCAAACCTCAAATCACACACGGCACACATACACACTGTCAATATTAGTATGCAGATATATAAAGGAGGGAGAGGAAAAAATATACGAAATCGAGTTTAAATGCAAATTTGAATATTAAACCATACACGCACATCTATTTAACGAGTGTGTGCGTGCGTGCGTGTATGTGAATGTACTTTTTTTCCTCTTGTGTACACGGTGCTGCTGGGGTGGAACACGAAACTTAGAAGAATACTTAGGATACTCTTTAGCTAGGGATAGGGATTGAAGCGAATGTGGTGTGACAGCATCGCGGGCACAGTGTACCGCCCGCGGAAAAGTCAGGGAAAATGGCATAGGGAAAAGCCCTGGTCAGTCAAAGTATATACGAACGGATCGTGTACCGTCGCGGTGCACTTTCACTCTCCCTCTCTCTCTCTCTCTGTCTCTCTGCAGTGGCACCGTACTAAGCGCAAAACTATACAACGGGAAAGTAAACTGAAACAATTTTCCTTATCGTTGTTGTATCTGTAGATGTGTTTTCTGCATCAAAACTAGCATAAGTTGAACAGTGAGAGAAAGAAGAGATAAAAAATCAAGAACAGAGACAGAGACAGAGATTCGCGGTGGAAAGAAGCTTGGATATCAAGACGAATGAGTACAGCACTACGAACGGGTAATGCTGCAACTGCACAGCAGAAACATTCATATCCCCTATCGGACAGTGATATTCTGTTCAAACAAAAAGGGAAAAAGGAGAAGTTGAACACGGAGATCCCCAAAGCGGGCCAGTTTCGCGCGGACACAAATAATTGAGGGAGCAGGGAACGCAGACAAAACACGTGCAAACAAAGAAACATACAAAAATCACAATGAATTTGAGTCAAAGACATCTTTTGTTGTCCTTTGCTTCAGTAATGATATTCATACATTTTCATGATAAATATAATAAACTCAAACTAAGAAAATGTACAACGTCTAACAATTGTGCGTCGTGTTGATTGCTTTTTTTGTTTTGTTTCTAACGGACTTGAAAGAAACATTCAAACGCATCCGTAAGTACGCAGCCAACTGTTGCATGCTGAGTGTATCTGAATGCTGGCAGTTCAAATGACAGCATGAAATGGGATTTGGCGCGAACGGGATTCAGCGGAAAGATTAATTAAAGGTTGTGAGTTTGATAAAACTTTTGTTCAATTCATGTACGCAGTGATACAACAGCACCCGTTTTGTGATTTTCCATTAATCAAGGTAAGTAAAGAGGAAGATTTAAACAAAAATACCATAACAAACAAGGCGTACTACATCAGATATATTTCTGGTTTGGAAAGACCAGGTCTCATCGATGAGTTTCTTTCGATACGATAAGTCGGTACGATTGTAGATTCCTCATTTAGGAGGCCCTTTCAATGAGGCCATTTGAACGACGGGACCTGCCCTGGCGGCTGCCCTATTTGCCCAGAGCTTAACGCGATAAACGCGGTTTTTTGCCAATCCTTTGCTGTCCATTTGAAATGTCTTATAAAACATCTTATCTTATATTAATGTTTCACTATCAAAGCTAGCAAGTTTTCATTTACGAACAAAAACCGTCCAAAGCAGAATGTTTTGAAATTTCGTATTAAAGCTGGCTTGATTCAATCAACATACTTTGCTGAATCTATTCTAAAGTGCTGAAACATGAGTCTTAAACAACCACGGATTGAAGTCAAATATTGTTTACAAAACAAACCTCGTTCAATATTTGTTTGGTTCGGTGCATTTGTGCAGTGTAAAACGTCTTCCGTTGCGTTCTAAAAACTGTGTTGCGTTCCAGAGCACCTATTATCACTCGATATGAGCACGATCCTTAGCGGATCGGGGTCTAAAAAATGTATTATTTGTTTGCAGTACGCACCGACCATGGTTCCACTGAACACGGAAGTCGACATTGATGGTGTTACGGTGAACTGTGAAGCTATGTATGCCAAGTTCACAGGCGTTCAGGTAGGCTCACTAAACGCAACACTTAGTGTGTCTTCTTAAGCGTGTATTTATCCTTCATCATTTCAGCTCGAAACTGCAACACTCTCAAAAAAGCGATTGCTCAATCTTTGTTTGGCCTGCCTAACGCAGCTAAATTCTTGCTATTTGTTTCAAAAGCAGGCCATTGAAGCAGCAGAAAGAATATTTACAACTTTACCACAATTGGAACTTCATCTAACAGTTGATGGAGATAAGCTCACATGCCAGTACCTTAACCCACAGTTTGAAAAAACGAACGAACAGACTGAAATTAGTAATTATGTTGAAGAGAAGGAAATAGTTACCGAACGGACAGACCTTGATCAGAATTATGCATTATCAGTCAAACAGTCAGCCGCTCAAGAATCATCACAGGATGAGGTAGAAATAGAGCTGGAAGAAGACGTTGAAGCGGTAGAAGAATTCATCGACGAAGGATCACACTCGATCGATGCAGACACACAGGAGGACACGGAGCAACACAGCGAACAAACTGTGCCGGAAGAAAGCAAACCTTCCTGCAAGGAATGTACACACCTGCAGGGTAATGTTGTTTGGTTTCGAAAACATTTCCTGCGTGCACACTGTCAGCCGAAGTCCGGCGAACGGTACCGGTGCACCGTTTGCTTGGGACAGTTTAAAAGTATACGTTCCTTCACGCGACACACCCGTACCCATCAAGGAACGAAGCGGTACGCGTGCCAGTTCTGTCCCAAATCGTTCCACTATTCCCATCACTTACAGGCCCACGAGCGAATTCATACGAAGGAGAAACCTTTCGTGTGTGAAATGTGCAGCAAAGCATTCATTTCCAAGGAACGCTTAAACGCACATGAAGAAACACACGGCGCAGAGCGTGCGTTCGAGTGTGAGGTGTGTCGGGCAACGTTCAAAACACGACAAAATTTGTACAAGCACAGCCTAATCAAACACGATCGGCCGGTGGCAAAGTTTCAATCGTTCAGGTGCAATCGGTGCGGTAAGCTAATGCTATCCCAATCGGCCGTTACCTATCACAAGCATCATCCGTGCATAGCGTCAGCTCGTCAGCAGCCTGAACAACAGCGTGTTACGGAACAGACGGTCCTCCATCAGGGCAACACCAATCATAGGAAATATCCTTGCGACGTATGCGGCTTGCAATTTAATCAAAAAATCGAACTGAACCGGCACACGCTCATGTAAAGCTCTTTTCAATTTCTCTAAAATTCGTCTTTTTCAACAATTTATTGACATAACCTCTTTTTTTTCTCTTCCAACAGTCACGAAGGATCTCGACCGTACCGGTGCGATGTGTGCGATCGTTCCTTCCGACAGAAGGGTACACTCACGACCCATATGCGTACCCACACCGATGAAAAGCCGTACGAGTGTACGCAATGTGCTGCTCGTTTCCGGTCCGCCGCTTCCAGGCGATCACACTTCATCCGACAGCATATGCCGTAAGCCAGGGTGGTCGGCACACATCTCGATGTTCCAAGTTTAGTGTAAAATTGATTCCTGAGTGTAGTACCCTGCCGCGGGGTTAGCTATTTCGGCTGGCACCATTTTACGATTCACTTGTTCAGATCCAGGAAGTTGAAAGAGATGTTCGATCTGCTTTAAAAGCAGTTTTGCGGTGGTTGCGACAAGCGCACGCTGCGCATTAGTAACATCTAGTAGGCTGTGTTGGGGAGTCGATCCGGTAGTCCAAAAGTCCATCAACAAATAGTCTCTGGGCGACTCGATACGCAAAAACGCACAGCGAGCGTCGTAGTCCGCTTGGACCCTGCAGAAGCGCAATGCGAACCGGGTGAATTTGCGCTGGACGGATTCCAAACGGGCTAGGGGCCGAGCAGCAGATGGCCACCATACAATGGAGGCATACTCCAGTACCGATCGAACCAAGGAGCAGTAGAGCGTCTTGATGGAGACCGGGTCCGCGAAGTCGCGAGTAAGTTGTTTAAGCAAGCCTATCAGCTGGTTGCCCTTGGTGACGACGTGTTCGAGCTGTTCGTGGAAGCTACTCATCGAGGAGTACTCCTAAATCCCTAACACAGCTTTTGCGGACAACCAGAGGACAGCGCTTTCTCGTGAACGTTACGACAACACACTTCTCAACACACAATTAAAGACCATTCTCTGAACACCGGGATTGGAATGAACAGAGTGTAGCTTGAAGGCGGAGTTGGTCGGACCGGTCTTGGATCGACAGGAATAGCTTCGCATCATCAGCAAACAGTAGGTGGATTCCAGCGGGAAGCACCCTAGTTACGGTCATTGATGAAAATGACGAACAGCAGCGATCCGAGGTTGCTCCCTTGAAGCACCCCTAAAGAAGCAGGAATGCAACGCGACAAATGGGGTCCCATTTTCACGCAGTAGATCGGCCGGCGAGATACGAACGCATCCAAGTTAGCAATTGGACGGGCGTGCCCAACATCTGGAGCTTGGCGAGTAGCAAGGAATGCAGGACACTTTCAAAGGCAGCTTTGCTGTCCGTATATACCGCGTCCACTTCGGAGCCGGAGTCGATGGTCCTGTGGCGTTGGCTGACAAATTCAACCAAGTTTGTGGTGGTAGAGCGCTTGGGGACGAATCCGTGTTGAGTAGTGCTGAGGTAGTTCGAGGCAGCAGCGAGAAGAGATTCGTACACAGCAAGCTCGAAAACCTTAGCGCAGGCGCAAAGCGTTGTGATGCCGCGGTAATAACAGGCGCTGGATTCATCTCCCTTTTGTCTCCACATAGAAAGCTATATTCGATCACTTGCGTTAACCGTGGGCGCCAAGACAAAGTGCAGTAGAACGTGAAGCACTTTTTGCCAACTGGCTAGTTAATGCCTTGCAGAATGGGGAGACCCAAGAGCTTGGCGTGGAAGCATCCATCTGTACGATGATCCTAATTGTGGTCAAGATGTATTTTGTGGCAAGCGATCCTCAGTCATCTGTTTCTAAACAATCAGAATGAGTCGGATGCTACGGTTTGTGAAAAACAAAATCCTCCCGGCATTCAGCTCGTCGTAGAATAATGTCTGTTTATCTCGAGCACTGATAAAATATCAACTTCGGACGTTTTCCATTCAAATAAGAGTTCATTTTTCTCACATGTTTTTGTGGTGATCTTTTTTTTTATATTAAATTTATCTAGTACTTATGCATTACTCTCTGTAACACTAGTTGTGGCCTTTTTTATGATGGTATTTGTAGTAATATTATTATTTTACGCGATGTACACACCGGATAGGAGTGTATCGGTTCTGCGCGGGAAAAAACTGGGCCTAGAACGTAGAAACTCAATGCATTTTTTTTCCTTCTCCTGGCTCAGCATTACCAGTATAGGATAGTAAGCCAATACGCAGTAAGACCTGTTGGGGGGGAGGTTCACGCTCATCTGCTAGAACGATCTACCATAACTTAAGACCTGTTGTAACATCGTCTTCTCTACCTTGCCTGTTCACTATGTATGTAAAAGTTTAATCCCGTTGTTGCACAGAAGCACATTTTTAGGCAGCGTTTTGCTACAGTTTCCATAGGCGGGTTAAGGATTCTAATTCAATAGCACCAGTGTCCACTAAACGAATCATGCAAATCAAGAGCCCTGTAGCCCCGAAAGGCTTGTGTTAAAGCAAGGAAAATACAGCACTAAACATTACAAGATACCACACTTAACTAAAAGGCATCATTTAGTAACAGAAGACAAAAGTAGTAACGCTCCGCTCGCTTGATAACCTCTGGAACGTGGTTGTGTGGGCCCCCCACTTCAACACTTTTTTTTTCTCACCTCGATTTGAGTTTTGTTCAGCGTAGTGTTTTACACACCACCCCACCCTTCTATTATGTATATAGTGTTGCACTTGTTTTCTTCTTGTCAATGTCTCAATTAGCTAAGGCAGTGATATTTTCTCTTATCTGGTATCTCATTAGTTCTTAGTAATCGGGAGCATGGTGCTGCTACACTCTTACTACTACTACTACTACCGGCTACTACGGCAGCACCATCGCCGCTGGTACACTTAAAACTAGCTCGTCACGGACACTATCGGCTACATAAACGAAAAAGTATGTGCTCTAATATAAAGAAATAAGGATCCCGATTAATGTCCCTCCCCATATCTGTTACTGCAACATTAACGTATGCTACAAACTAAACAAAAAACAGTATATACCTTGTTAATTGTATGTGTGTGTGTATGAATCTCTCGGCTCTTGTGTGTAAGGGAAGTCAGAATAGAAAAAAAACCAATTCGGTGTTCTGACCGATTCTGAACATCCCGCGAAAGATTTACCCTGCAAAGCCCTGGTGGTCCGTAAACGCCCCAGCTCGCGGCAGCCCAATATCGGCGTACAGCAGTGATTAAACTATGTTTGCATACTAGCTGCTAAGGAACACGTGTACATATATTAAAGCGCAATGATTTTTTTGTTTCAATGAAGGAAAGCTAGCAACTTAGCGTATGTCCCCGGGTCCGGGGACTTTAACAATCTATCTGCAGAATGATCCTGCTTGAATGATAGCTGTTCCCGATTCCAGGGTCTACCCTGCGCAGAGTCGAACGGATGGGCCGGGTTAGTGTGTAGCGAGGTGACCAACCCTGTTCGGTCCACTTGCTTACTATTACTTGGTACCGTGCCAAATGTTGGGCGGCAGTTGGGGTCACTTTCCGGGATGCGCGCGCATTCTATCCTTAGTACGTACACACTACGATTATGATGATTATTAATATTATTAACTTCTTTCTATCACAGCCCGTTGCTTTCCATCTTTTGCATATGGGTATATATATGCACATTCGCGCAACTTTACGCTTATTCATCTATAAAAGCAGCTTACGCCAGCAGAGTTTTCTTCTCGCGCAACCAAAGCCTATTAGCAGGTGAGGCCAGTTACTGCGCTACTGGGTAGGCTCGCTCGTTGCATGTACCGCCGGTATTAAAGGGCTACCGTAAGGTTATTCAATTATTAGGAAACTGCCCGCAAAATTGTGTCTGTGTGTGTGTGTGTCTGTATGCAACAAAAGTATAAAACAATCAATGTAGCAAAGGGGTCTGGTCTATCGTTTACCAACCGGCTCACCACGCGCGAACTAATCTGGTTTGCTTTCTACACTTATTCGCCCACGGCTTCGTTGGCTATCTGTCGCACTTTATAACGACACACTCCCTTAAAAACTTAATATCCATCATATTACATTCCCGTCCACAATAATTACAACGAAACGCGCAAGGATTTTCTACTCGTGTGTGTGTGTGTATGCAGCAGTTAGAAGATAGGTAAAATAATTCGGTTCTCCACTAAATAACGAAACACCATAGTTTGCTGTCGGTTTTATGCTTGAGATAGGCGGGTATGAGTGATACTGCATAGAGAGAGAGAGTGCATGTGTGAGTGTGGTGGTTGAGCCATTTGTTTGTTTTTCCTGTTTGATGCTGCTAATCTATCGCGATCTGAGATCATTATGTTCTGTGTTGTTGTGGTTGTGTTATGGCAAAAGTTGGCACGGTGGTAATTATCTATATCATACTGTCCCCAATCACTTTTTCTTTGCTGTTTCTCTACTTCACCCGAAATGATTGGGATGTTCGGTTTTGTTTCACCTGTTGTTTTCATTGCTGTTGTGATGTTCAAGTGGTTGGTTTGGTGTGGTAAAAAAAGGAATCTTTTTCGTAAGATCAAAACTCGTCTTTCCGGTCCGGAAGTAACGATATCAATAGTCGAGTTACCGTTCTTCCACGCCCAGGTCATTTCAACTCCCTGGTTGGTCAAACTCCCAATATACAGGCAACTCGACGCGATATCGGACCCCTTGTTGGCTGTGTGCTGCTGCTGGCAGACAGATACGGCACAAAACTGGGCTATTGGAACGCATGTTACAAACATAATAGTCATCATCCTGCGGTTACGTCGCTTCCCTGCTCAAACGAAAGATTTTTAAATTTCTTTGCTCTGTGTCGTGTCCTTCTCTTGTCCGCTTTCGTTCGCCCTGCTGCTTTGCACAGCAGTTACTACCCAGCAGTTTGGACACCGCTCGGAGAAAGCGCTGGTTTCCCCCCGGGGGGGGAGGAGAACACTTTCCTCTGCTGGTCGGTGGTCCTACTACTGCAGTGGGCGCGCAATTGCTTCACGCAACACCCGGCGGCACCGGGTGCAAATCAGCCGTTTCTCACTGCATCGGTGGAAAGTTGTGCGAATGGTTCATAAAGCTGGGTGTGTTCATGGTGGATGCCATATCCTGGTAGCTGAACTGAAATGTCCGAAAGCAAGCACAAGTATGTGTGTGTGTTAATTAAACGACGAGTTCTAGGTGATGTTAATTTCCGTAAAACAGTCGCGCCGATACTTACTTCCGAAAAGTGAGGCTCCTCCTGAATGGCGCCCAACGGTCCATTACTGTCCGATGGCGTCAGCTCCACACTTTCACCGGTAAACTCACGATCGAAGTAGCGTGTGTCCGTATCGCTCGTTACCTGCGGCTTGAACGGTGGCGTAATGCGCTTGTGCTCCAGATCGGTCCAGTTGATGCTGGCAAAGAACGGATGGGCCATTATTTCCTTCGCATCGTCCGGTCCACCGCCCAACCGCTGCTTCGGATTCTTCACCAACAGCCCACTGAGCAGGCTGCGCGCGTTCGGGCTTATGTTGCGCGGGAACTTCACCTCCTCCATCAGTATCAGCGTGAACAGTATATCGTGATCGCGATTGTAAAACGGTAGCCGACCGCAAATCATCTCGTACATTACGACACCCGTACCCCACCAGTCGACTGCGTGGCCGTAATCGTTATCCTCCAGCACTTCCGGCGCCAGATACTCCGGTGTTCCGCAGAACGTTTTCGTTGTTCGACCGTACGTAATGTCTTCTTTGCACAGCCCAAAATCGGCTATCTTAATGTGTCCGTCTTTGTCCAGCAGAAGATTTTCCAGCTTCAAATCGCGATAGATGATGCCGTGTGAGTGGAGATACCTAAAAAAGCATAATAAGAAAATGTACCTCTTTTTTGGTGGAAAAAAAAATGTTGCTACGATAAATGTTTGTGCATCCCGGCCCGTACCGGGCATTATCCCGTCATCATCATGTTCGTTAATCAGATGCACGTGTGTCCCCGGCCCCCACGAAACGCCACACCGCCTATTTACCCGCGAATGTGCGCCATTGACGTCAATGGCAGTTTGTAAACTTTCTTCCTCTATATCGATCGTGTCGCCAAGTGCCCAACTGCGGCGGTCACCACCACCACCATTCATTGAAGCTTCATCGGCAAGCGGCAGACCACACCGTCGTCACAGTAAGCAAACAACGCAACAAACAGATACGCCACAAAAACCACGGCCGCGGTGGTTGGAACTTGCACGCCCTCGTTCAAAGAGCGGCACTTTTTTATGAATGAATCGTTGTGTGGTTCGAACCACGCGGTATTGTGTATGTGTGTCTGATTATGTGCAATGTTCCGCTGACGTAGTTTGGCGGGAACGGCACACACTTGACAAAGCTTAGAAAACGGAACAACAACCAACAACCGGCGCGAGGTACCAACATCAACAACCTATTGTGTGGGTGAACCACACGGGAGGCATGAGCGGGTGGGTGTCGCTTTGCAGTGAGGAGAAGGAAATAGTTGTGCCATTGAATCATCATTTATGGTGGGGGCGGGGGGTGATGATCGAGGTGAAGGGAGGTTGCTTACTTTCAAATTTACTCTTCATCAGCCAGGCGCATCGTACAACAACCTAATCCCAGTCCACGGATGATTGGGATTAACCTTGATAATGGCAATTGACCGTTCGGTACCTAATGTTTACGCAGCTGGGCACTTGTTCAATTTATCACATGGAAAACATAAAAAACACACACACACACACAACGCAAATCAGTACACAGCAACGGTACCACACGTCCCGCATTGAGGGACAGAGCGGGTGAAAAAACAGTAAAGCAAATATACTATTAAAGTGTGTAAGCCAACTAGCCAACAGCTACTTTCGATGGCAGGGACTTCATATTAGGACATACAATTAATAGGTTAATAGTGTACGTACGGGTAACGAGTATCGTACAAAAACACAAACACACAAAACAAATAAGAAAGTAACAGAGGGTAATGCATCATATTTACAGTGGTCGCGATAAGTGTATGTTCGGAAATGGGAAAGGAAAACAAAAATCAAAGCACAACACACATAACCTCAAAATCGGTGGTATAATCAACGGTGCCAATGTGTTTTTTAGTTTCCAATTCAGCCACCATATAGCACAGAAGGAAGTGAAGCAAAATGGCAGACAGAAGCAATGGAGTGATTTTTATTTTTAAGTTTTCTTTTATCTGGTTAATCGATCATCGCTTCTTTTGACAGGTGCTCGACAAGAGTTAGATTTGAAGCATTTTAAATTATACAAAGAAAAAATTTGCGCTGTCGTTTTTTTTTAATTCTCTTATCATTAAGCAAGAGATATATGTGAGATTTCTTTTACATTCGATCTCTAAACGATGGCTTAAAAACTAAAAGGGAAAGCGTTGCGGTTGGGCAACTATGTTTAGGCGTTTGGCAAATTTAATTTTCCTGTAGCAATTATTTCTTTAAAATACCATTGTTCCTTATTAGAAGACGATCCAGGCTGGTGGTGGAGGGCTGGCTGGAAGGAAGGCAGAGAAAGTCGTGACTGTGCGCGGCCAAGTGCAGCAAAGATCCGATCGGTCAACCAAAGCAACATTCCGATTAGCAGCGTACACTAATAAACTCAAACCTTCAGAACTCGTTTCGGCCACACAACAGGGTGCAACAAATTTGTTTGATTTTCCTTGTCACAGTTAATTGTTAACAAGAAAAAAAACCCCCAAATCGTACAGATGATATTGTGTAGCTTAATTTCAGCGAACCTAAACCGCCAGGGATTTTATAGCAACTTGCAATAGCTCGTCGGTGTGTATGCGTATCGTGGCCAACAGACAAATCATAAAGCAATCAAAATCAGGGAATTTAGAATGTTTGTGTCCTCCAGCACGCAAGACAAAGAGATGGGACGCACATGTGATTATTATTTTCTTAATGTTTAATCTAATTTACACTCAAGGAAAAAGTGTGTTTTTGAGTGAGCTTCAAGTGGAAAGTGAGCCCAGTGAAAAAGGTAGTAAACGGTACATCACCCGCTTCATCAAGCGTTTGTTTGTTAGTATTTTGTTTTTCCCATGTGATTTATAACTCAGCAATATTGAAAAAAAAAAAAACAAACAGGCACCATCTCTCAAGTATACGGCAAGCAAGACACGAATGTAATCAACTATCTACTACAGACAGAAGAAACAGGATGGCATTGAGCTTAACAAAATGGACAGCACTGTACTTCATTTGACACTACAATAAAACAAAAGCCCACAACAAATGACAGTCAGCTTTATTACGTTGGAAAGCCTATCTTTCAACAGTACATAGGCGTTGTAAGAAGGTAACAAAAGAAGAAGAAAAAACCCCTTTTAAACACCATTACAAAGCAAAACGCATCTCAGGTCTCAGGTTTAAAATGCTAATCTTAAGACGTATGATGCAGAGAGTAGCATCTACTTTGGCATAGAATTGATAACACTGCCCGATTTCATTCGAGTTCGAGCTACTTGGTTGTAAAGATACTTTAACCTATTGTTTCTTTTCGTTTTGTTATTTTTTTGCTGTGAATTGCAATGGAACGGAATTTTTCAAATGGTTGTAACTAGTAATTTTACTTTTTCAAAACTCACTTATAAAAGCGCTATCAAAACCAAGTTCAAATGCAACCAAGCTGCCTTTTTATCAGAGTACAACAAGTGCAAATGAAAGCAAAACAAATAAACAAAAACACACTCTAAGATGGAAGACCTGGAGAGGAGCAAAAAAAACAGTTGATGGGAGAGCAAAACATACAGAGAAGACCAGGAATCATGAAAATGTGTGCAATATTTGGATCAATTCACAAAACCTCTTAGTAACATGAAGAAGAGAAAAAACAAACACAAATAAAGCCAATTTATTTATTTAGATACATGATGAAAGTAGTAAAAAAAAGAGAGAGAGAGAGAGAGAGAGAGAGAGAAAAGGAAAGAGAGAAGTATAAATACAATGCAAAACAATACACAAAAAAATGGAACCAAAATGGAAGATGGGGGAGACGTTTCTTATTACTGAAAAACCTGAACGAAATACCTCATGAGCTAGTAAACGGCATTTAAAAAACAAACAAAAGAAAGAAGAAGTAATCAATAAACAGTACATCACAACAACATAATAAGGAAAACAAATTTGAAAAGAAAACTGACAGTTTATAATCGTTTCAAATCAAACAAAAGAAAACAAAAACACATGCATACTTTTACTTATGTTAGTGCAAAACATACAAACGTTTATAAACAAAATGAAATAACAAAACCAAACTACAAACAACACAGCTAAACAGATGTAAGTGAGATGATCATCGTCCTCATCAGAAACAGGAGCGTTACAACGGATAATACAACACATTCAAACCTCAAATCACACACGGCACACATACACACTGTCAATATTAGTATGCAGATATATAAAGGAGGGAGAGGAAAAAATATACGAAATCGAGTTTAAATGCAAATTTGAATATTAAACCATACACGCACATCTATTTAACGAGTGTGTGCGTGCGTGCGTGTATGTGAATGTACTTTTTTTCCTCTTGTGTACACGGTGCTGCTGGGGTGGAACACGAAACTTAGAAGAATACTTAGGATACTCTTTAGCTAGGGATAGGGATTGAAGCGAATGTGGTGTGACAGCATCGCGGGCACAGTGTACCGCCCGCGGAAAAGTCAGGGAAAATGGCATAGGGAAAAGCCCTGGTCAGTCAAAGTATATACGAACGGATCGTGTACCGTCGCGGTGCACTTTCACTCTCCCTCTCTCTCTCTCTCTGTCTCTCTGCAGTGGCACCGTACTAAGCGCAAAACTATACAACGGGAAAGTAAACTGAAACAATTTTCCTTATCGTTGTTGTATCTGTAGATGTGTTTTCTGCATCAAAACTAGCATAAGTTGAACAGTGAGAGAAAGAAGAGATAAAAAATCAAGAACAGAGACAGAGACAGAGATTCGCGGTGGAAAGAAGCTTGGATATCAAGACGAATGAGTACAGCACTACGAACGGGTAATGCTGCAACTGCACAGCAGAAACATTCATATCCCCTATCGGACAGTGATATTCTGTTCAAACAAAAAGGGAAAAAGGAGAAGTTGAACACGGAGATCCCCAAAGCGGGCCAGTTTCGCGCGGACACAAATAATTGAGGGAGCAGGGAACGCAGACAAAACACGTGCAAACAAAGAAACATACAAAAATCACAATGAATTTGAGTCAAAGACATCTTTTGTTGTCCTTTGCTTCAGTAATGATATTCATACATTTTCATGATAAATATAATAAACTCAAACTAAGAAAATGTACAACGTCTAACAATTGTGCGTCGTGTTGATCGCTTTTTATGTTTTGTTTCTAACGGACTTGAAAGAAACATTCAAACGCATCCGTAAGTACGCAGCCAACTGTTGCATGCTGTGTTTGGCTTTATGCTGGCAGTTCAAATGACAGCATGGAGTGGGATTTGGCGGGAACGGAATTCAGCGGAAAGATTAATTAAAGGTTGTGAGCTTGATAAAACTTTTGTTCAATTTATGTACGCAGTGATACAACAGCACCCGTTTTGTGATTTTCCATCAATCAAGGTAAGTAAAGAGGAAGATTTAAACAAAAATACCATAACAAACAAGGCGTACTACATCAGATATATTTCTGGTTTGGAAAGGCCAAGTCTCATCGATGAATTCTTTTCGATACGATAAGTCGATAAGATTGTAGGTTGTCTCATTTAGGAGGCCCTTTCGATGAGGCCATTTGAACGACGGGACCTGCCCTGGCGGCTGCCCTATTTGCCCAGAACTTAACTCGATAAATTGAATGGAGCATCACGGTTTTGCCAATCTCTTGCTGTCCATTTGAAATGTCTTATAAAATATCTTATCTAATATCTAATATACGAACAAAAACCGTCCAAAGCAGAATGTTTTGAAATTTTGTAGTAAAGCTGGCTTGATTCAATCAATATACTTTGCTGAATCTATTCTAAAGTGCTGAAACATGAGTCTTAAACAACTACGGATTAAAGTCAAATATTGTTTACAAAACAAACCTCGTTCAATGTTTGTTTGGTTCGGTGCATTTGTGCAGTGTAAAACGTCTTCCGTTGTGTTCTAAAAACTGTGTTGCGTTCCAGAGCAACTATTACCGCTCGAGATGAGCACGATCCCAAGTGGATCGGGATCTAAAAAATGTATTATTTGTTTGCAGTACGCACCGACCATGGTTCCACTGAACACGGAAGTCGACATTGATGGTGTTACGGTGAACTGTGAAGCTATGTATGCCAAGTTCACAGGCGTTCAGGTAGGCTCACTAAACGCAACACTTAGTGTGTCTTCTTAAGTGTGTATTTATCCTTCATCATTTCAGCTCGAAACTGCAACACTCTCAAAAAAGCGATTGCTCAATCTTTGTTTGGCCTGCCTAACGCAGCTAAATTCTTGCTATTTGTTTCAAAAGCAGGCCATTGAAGCAGCGGCAAGAATATTTACAACTTTACCACAATTGGAACTTCATCTAACAGTTGATGGAGATCATCTCACATGCCAGTACCTTAACTCACATACTGAAAAAACGAACGAAATTACTAATTATGTTGAAGAGAAGGAAATCGTTACCGAACGGACAGACCTTGATCAGAATTATGCATTATCAGTCAAACAGTCGGCCGCTCAAGAACCATCACAGGATGAGGTAGAAAGAGGGCTGGAAGAGGACGTAGAAGCGGTAGAAGAATTCATCGACGAAGGATCACACTCGATCGATGCAGACACACAGGAGGACACGGAGCAACATAGCGAACAAACTGTGCCGGAAGAAAGCAAACCTTCCTGCAACGAATGTACACACCTGCAGGGTAATGTTGTTTGGTTTCGAAAACATTTCCTGCGTGCGCACTGTCAGCCGAAGTCCGGCGAACGGTACCGGTGCACCGTTTGCTTGGGACAGTTTAAAAGTATACGTTCCTTCACGCGACACACCCGTACCCATCAAGGAACGAAGCGGTACGCGTGCCAGTTCTGTCCCAAATCGTTCCACTATTCCCATCACTTACAGGCCCACGAGCGAATTCATACGAAGGAGAAACCTTTCGTGTGTGAAATGTGCAGCAAAGCATTCATTTCCAAGGAACGCTTAAACGCACATGAAGAAACACACGGTGCAGAGCGTGCGTTCGAGTGTGAGGTGTGTCGGGCAACGTTCAAAACACGACAAAATTTGTACAAGCACAGCCTAATCAAACACGATCGGCCGGTGGCAAAGTTTCAATCGTTCAGGAGCAATCGGTGCGATAAGCTTATGCTATCCCAATCGGCCGTTACTTATCACAAGCAGCATCCGTGCATAGCGTCAGCTCGTCAGCAGCCTGAACAACAGCGTGTTACGGAACAGACGGTCCTCCATCAGGGCAACACCAATCATAGGAAATATCCTTGCGACGTATGCGGCTTGCAATTTAATCAAAAAATCGAACTGAACCGGCACACGCTCATGTAAAGCTCTTTTCAATTTCTCTAAAATTCGTCTTTTTCAACAATTTATTGACATAACCTCTTTTTCCAACCTCTCTCTTCCAACAGTCACGAAGGATCTCGACCGTACCGGTGCGATGTGTGCGATCGTTCCTTCCGACAGAAGGGTACACTCACGACCCATATGCGTACCCACACAGATGAAAAGCCGTACGAGTGTACGCAATGTGCTGCTCGTTTCCGGTCCGCCGCTTCCAGGCGATCACACTTCATCCGACAGCATATGCCGTAAGCTAGGGTGGTCGGCACACATCTCGGTGTTCCAAGTTTATTGTAAAATTGATTCCTGAGTGTAGTACCCTGCCGCGGGGTTAGCTATTTCGGCTGGCACCATTTTACGATTCACTTGTTCAGATCCGGGAAGTTGAAAGAGATGTCCGATCTGCTTTAAAAGCAGTTTTTCCGGTGGTTGCGACAAGCGCACGCTGCGCATTGGTAACATCTAGTAGGCTGTGTTGGGGAGTCGATTCGGTAGTCCAAAAGTCCATCAACAAATAGTCTCTGGGTGTTGCAGTTACGCTGGTTCAGCGACTCGATACCCAAAAGCGTACAGCGAGTGTCGTAATCCACTTGGACCCAAGGACCGATTCCAGAAGCGCAATGCGAACCGGGTGAATTTGCGCTGGACGGATTCCAAACGGGCTAGGGGCCGAGCAGCAGATGGCCACCATACAATGGAGGCATACTCCAGCACCGATCGAACCAAGGAGCAGTAGAGCGTCTTGATGGAGACCGGGTCCGTGAAGTCGCGAGTAAGTTGCTTAAGCAAGCCTATCAGCTGGTTGCCCTTGGTGACGACGTGTTCGAGCTGTTCGTGGAAGCTCTGCTTCTCATCGAGGAGTACTCCTAAATCCCTAACACTGCTTTTGCGGACAACCAGAGGACAGCGCTTTCTCGTGAACGTTACGACAATACACCGGGATTGGAATGAACAGAGTGCAGCTTGAAGGCGGAGTTGGTCGGACCGGTCTTGGATCGACAGGAATAGCTTCGCATCATAAGCAAACAGTAGGTGGATTCCAGCGGGAAGCACCCTAGTTACGGTCATTGATGAAAATGACGAACAGCAGCGATCCGAGGTTGCTCCCTTGAAGCACCCCTAAAGAAGCAGGAATGCAACGCGACAAATGGGGTCCCATTTTCACGCAGTAGATCGGCCGGCGAGATACGAACGCATCCAAGTTAGCAATTGGACGGGCGTGCCCAACATCTGGAGCTTGGCGAGTAGCAAGGAATGCAGGACACTTTCAAAGGCAGCTTTGCTGTCCGTATATACCGCGTCCACTTCGGAGCCGGAGTCGATGGTCCTGTGGCGTTGGCTGACAAATTCAACCAAGTTTGTGGTGGTAGAGCGCTTGGGGACGAATCCGTGTTGAGTAGTGCTGGAGGTAGTTCGAGGCAGCAGCGAGAAGAGATTCGTACACAGCAAGCTCGAAAACCTTAGCGCAGGCGCAAAGCGTTGTGATGCCGCGGTAATAACAGGCGCTGGATTCATCTCCCTTTTGTCTCCACATAGAAAGCTATATTCGATCACTTGCGTTAACCGTGGGCGCCAAGACAAAGTGCAGTAGAACGTGAAGCACTTTTTGCCAACTGGCTAGTTAATGCCTTGCAGAATGGGGAGACCCAAGAGCTTGGCGTGGAAGCATCCATCTGTACGATGATCCTAATTGTGGTCAAGATGTATTTTGTGGCAAGCGATCCTCAGTCATCTGTTTCTAAACAATCAGAATGAGTCGGATGCTACGGTTTGTGAAAAACAAAATCCTCCCGGCATTCAGCTCGTCGTAGAATAATGTCTGTTTATCTCGAGCACTGATAAAATATCAACTTCGGACGTTTTCCATTCAAATAAGAGTTCATTTTTCTCACATGTTTTTGTGGTGATCTTTTTTTTTATATTAAATTTATCTAGTACTTATGCATTACTCTCTGTAACACTAGTTGTGGCCTTTTTTATGATGGTATTTGTAGTAATATTATTATTTTACGCGATGTACACACCGGATAGGAGTGTATCGGTTCTGCGCGGGAAAAAACTGGGCCTAGAACGTAGAAACTCAATGCATTTTTTTTCCTTCTCCTGGCTCAGCATTACCAGTATAGGATAGTAAGCCAATACGCAGTAAGACCTGTTGGGGGGGAGGTTCACGCTCATCTGCTAGAACGATCTACCATAACTTAAGACCTGTTGTAACATCGTCTTCTCTACCTTGCCTGTTCACTATGTATGTAAAAGTTTAATCCCGTTGTTGCACAGAAGCACATTTTTAGGCAGCGTTTTGCTACAGTTTCCATAGGCGGGTTAAGGATTCTAATTCAATAGCACCAGTGTCCACTAAACGAATCATGCAAATCAAGAGCCCTGTAGCCCCGAAAGGCTTGTGTTAAAGCAAGGAAAATACAGCACTAAACATTACAAGATACCACACTTAACTAAAAGGCATCATTTAGTAACAGAAGACAAAAGTAGTAACGCTCCGCTCGCTTGATAACCTCTGGAACGTGGTTGTGTGGGCCCCCCACTTCAACACTTTTTTTTTCTCACCTCGATTTGAGTTTTGTTCAGCGTAGTGTTTTACACACCACCCCACCCTTCTATTATGTATATAGTGTTGCACTTGTTTTCTTCTTGTCAATGTCTCAATTAGCTAAGGCAGTGATATTTTCTCTTATCTGGTATCTCATTAGTTCTTAGTAATCGGGAGCATGGTGCTGCTACACTCTTACTACTACTACTACTACCGGCTACTACGGCAGCACCATCGCCGCTGGTACACTTAAAACTAGCTCGTCACGGACACTATCGGCTACATAAACGAAAAAGTATGTGCTCTAATATAAAGAAATAAGGATCCCGATTAATGTCCCTCCCCATATCTGTTACTGCAACATTAACGTATGCTACAAACTAAACAAAAAACAGTATATACCTTGTTAATTGTATGTGTGTGTGTATGAATCTCTCGGCTCTTGTGTGTAAGGGAAGTCAGAATAGAAAAAAAACCAATTCGGTGTTCTGACCGATTCTGAACATCCCGCGAAAGATTTACCCTGCAAAGCCCTGGTGGTCCGTAAACGCCCCAGCTCGCGGCAGCCCAATATCGGCGTACAGCAGTGATTAAACTATGTTTGCATACTAGCTGCTAAGGAACACGTGTACATATATTAAAGCGCAATGATTTTTTTGTTTCAATGAAGGAAAGCTAGCAACTTAGCGTATGTCCCCGGGTCCGGGGACTTTAACAATCTATCTGCAGAATGATCCTGCTTGAATGATAGCTGTTCCCGATTCCAGGGTCTACCCTGCGCAGAGTCGAACGGATGGGCCGGGTTAGTGTGTAGCGAGGTGACCAACCCTGTTCGGTCCACTTGCTTACTATTACTTGGTACCGTGCCAAATGTTGGGCGGCAGTTGGGGTCACTTTCCGGGATGCGCGCGCATTCTATCCTTAGTACGTACACACTACGATTATGATGATTATTAATATTATTAACTTCTTTCTATCACAGCCCGTTGCTTTCCATCTTTTGCATATGGGTATATATATGCACATTCGCGCAACTTTACGCTTATTCATCTATAAAAGCAGCTTACGCCAGCAGAGTTTTCTTCTCGCGCAACCAAAGCCTATTAGCAGGTGAGGCCAGTTACTGCGCTACTGGGTAGGCTCGCTCGTTGCATGTACCGCCGGTATTAAAGGGCTACCGTAAGGTTATTCAATTATTAGGAAACTGCCCGCAAAATTGTGTCTGTGTGTGTGTGTGTCTGTATGCAACAAAAGTATAAAACAATCAATGTAGCAAAGGGGTCTGGTCTATCGTTTACCAACCGGCTCACCACGCGCGAACTAATCTGGTTTGCTTTCTACACTTATTCGCCCACGGCTTCGTTGGCTATCTGTCGCACTTTATAACGACACACTCCCTTAAAAACTTAATATCCATCATATTACATTCCCGTCCACAATAATTACAACGAAACGCGCAAGGATTTTCTACTCGTGTGTGTGTGTGTATGCAGCAGTTAGAAGATAGGTAAAATAATTCGGTTCTCCACTAAATAACGAAACACCATAGTTTGCTGTCGGTTTTATGCTTGAGATAGGCGGGTATGAGTGATACTGCATAGAGAGAGAGAGTGCATGTGTGAGTGTGGTGGTTGAGCCATTTGTTTGTTTTTCCTGTTTGATGCTGCTAATCTATCGCGATCTGAGATCATTATGTTCTGTGTTGTTGTGGTTGTGTTATGGCAAAAGTTGGCACGGTGGTAATTATCTATATCATACTGTCCCCAATCACTTTTTCTTTGCTGTTTCTCTACTTCACCCGAAATGATTGGGATGTTCGGTTTTGTTTCACCTGTTGTTTTCATTGCTGTTGTGATGTTCAAGTGGTTGGTTTGGTGTGGTAAAAAAAGGAATCTTTTTCGTAAGATCAAAACTCGTCTTTCCGGTCCGGAAGTAACGATATCAATAGTCGAGTTACCGTTCTTCCACGCCCAGGTCATTTCAACTCCCTGGTTGGTCAAACTCCCAATATACAGGCAACTCGACGCGATATCGGACCCCTTGTTGGCTGTGTGCTGCTGCTGGCAGACAGATACGGCACAAAACTGGGCTATTGGAACGCATGTTACAAACATAATAGTCATCATCCTGCGGTTACGTCGCTTCCCTGCTCAAACGAAAGATTTTTAAATTTCTTTGCTCTGTGTCGTGTCCTTCTCTTGTCCGCTTTCGTTCGCCCTGCTGCTTTGCACAGCAGTTACTACCCAGCAGTTTGGACACCGCTCGGAGAAAGCGCTGGTTTCCCCCCGGGGGGGGAGGAGAACACTTTCCTCTGCTGGTCGGTGGTCCTACTACTGCAGTGGGCGCGCAATTGCTTCACGCAACACCCGGCGGCACCGGGTGCAAATCAGCCGTTTCTCACTGCATCGGTGGAAAGTTGTGCGAATGGTTCATAAAGCTGGGTGTGTTCATGGTGGATGCCATATCCTGGTAGCTGAACTGAAATGTCCGAAAGCAAGCACAAGTATGTGTGTGTGTTAATTAAACGACGAGTTCTAGGTGATGTTAATTTCCGTAAAACAGTCGCGCCGATACTTACTTCCGAAAAGTGAGGCTCCTCCTGAATGGCGCCCAACGGTCCATTACTGTCCGATGGCGTCAGCTCCACACTTTCACCGGTAAACTCACGATCGAAGTAGCGTGTGTCCGTATCGCTCGTTACCTGCGGCTTGAACGGTGGCGTAATGCGCTTGTGCTCCAGATCGGTCCAGTTGATGCTGGCAAAGAACGGATGGGCCATTATTTCCTTCGCATCGTCCGGTCCACCGCCCAACCGCTGCTTCGGATTCTTCACCAACAGCCCACTGAGCAGGCTGCGCGCGTTCGGGCTTATGTTGCGCGGGAACTTCACCTCCTCCATCAGTATCAGCGTGAACAGTATATCGTGATCGCGATTGTAAAACGGTAGCCGACCGCAAATCATCTCGTACATTACGACACCCGTACCCCACCAGTCGACTGCGTGGCCGTAATCGTTATCCTCCAGCACTTCCGGCGCCAGATACTCCGGTGTTCCGCAGAACGTTTTCGTTGTTCGACCGTACGTAATGTCTTCTTTGCACAGCCCAAAATCGGCTATCTTAATGTGTCCGTCTTTGTCCAGCAGAAGATTTTCCAGCTTCAAATCGCGATAGATGATGCCGTGTGAGTGGAGATACCTAAAAAAGCATAATAAGAAAATGTACCTCTTTTTTGGTGGAAAAAAAAATGTTGCTACGATAAATGTTTGTGCATCCCGGCCCGTACCGGGCATTATCCCGTCATCATCATGTTCGTTAATCAGATGCACGTGTGTCCCCGGCCCCCACGAAACGCCACACCGCCTATTTACCCGCGAATGTGCGCCATTGACGTCAATGGCAGTTTGTAAACTTTCTTCCTCTATATCGATCGTGTCGCCAAGTGCCCAACTGCGGCGGTCACCACCACCACCATTCATTGAAGCTTCATCGGCAAGCGGCAGACCACACCGTCGTCACAGTAAGCAAACAACGCAACAAACAGATACGCCACAAAAACCACGGCCGCGGTGGTTGGAACTTGCACGCCCTCGTTCAAAGAGCGGCACTTTTTTATGAATGAATCGTTGTGTGGTTCGAACCACGCGGTATTGTGTATGTGTGTCTGATTATGTGCAATGTTCCGCTGACGTAGTTTGGCGGGAACGGCACACACTTGACAAAGCTTAGAAAACGGAACAACAACCAACAACCGGCGCGAGGTACCAACATCAACAACCTATTGTGTGGGTGAACCACACGGGAGGCATGAGCGGGTGGGTGTCGCTTTGCAGTGAGGAGAAGGAAATAGTTGTGCCATTGAATCATCATTTATGGTGGGGGCGGGGGGTGATGATCGAGGTGAAGGGAGGTTGCTTACTTTCAAATTTACTCTTCATCAGCCAGGCGCATCGTACAACAACCTAATCCCAGTCCACGGATGATTGGGATTAACCTTGATAATGGCAATTGACCGTTCGGTACCTAATGTTTACGCAGCTGGGCACGCACGACAATGATCAGAAGCGCCACATTGTGCTCGTTAGTTTATTTTGTTTTGATTGGAAAACTCCGTAAGCTCTGTATCCGGAGTATGCGGTTCTGTGTCTAAAGAGCGGATGCTTTTTTACCCAAAGAACTTGCTGCACACGATCCAATGTTTCGACGGAGGTCTCGAATATTCTAGCAGACACGTTAGAGCCATCTTCTCTCTAAAATGAGCCAACCACGCCTTCTCTCTGAGCATTTGACCGACCATTAAAATACTTTACATGATAGGTCGTCCGGTGCCATTCTCACGACATGACCAGCTCCACTGGACCTTTTGAGAAATCATTGTACAGCTCCTAGAACACAATGTTGAGTTCTCGATTATCCTTCCACACATACGGGGTCAAATATCCTTCTGATCGTCTTCCAATCGAAAGCGAATTAGAAGCCTTCCTCAGTTTTAACGAATTATATGTGTTAGAGACGTATGTAGGCTTCTAGGACTATGCCACGGATATCCCTGTCTAGTGTCAGGTTAAAGAGAAGACAGGCTCAGCATATCTCTGGTTTAGAAGCATGTAAGTGAAGGATAGATCTGTAGTCTGACACCGAAAGCATTGCGGATCAATATAATCGTCCATCCTCTTTTTTCCTAACACCCTTCCTACAAAATCAAATGACTCGTTAGAATCTGCACTGAACTGGAAACTAAGAAACATGTAAATAATTACTAGCGTACCGAATAATAATAATTTACAGACGTGTGTAAAATCCATCGCATCATTCGTATGACTCAATGGTGGACATCAGTTTTGCCATTTCGCCTTTCGGTTCCCACACCAATTCGTTCGTTGCGCTGACTCATTTGTTTTGATGCACAAATGTCGCGTATTTGCTCTTTCCTCCCTTTTTTTTAGCACCCATACATCATTTCCGTCACTGTACATTGCCCTTCCAGCCCACACATAACGCAAACCCCCCTCTCTCTCTGTGGGGTGTGAAGCACGGGGCAAGCAAGAAACGTGACTACGACACCAGAAAGTATCATCATTGACAGATGGTAATCTTTTACTGATGTTTACCTTACCCTTCAAACCGCGTTCAACCGTAGCAAAAATACATTCTCCCGTGCAATAAATTTAGCAAACTTACGCGCTGCGGTTCAAGGATGGTAATTCCATACACACGCACCCAAGGAGCGAGTAGAGAATTTCGAGTGTCTCGTCGGAAGCTTGCAACATTGTCGGGGCGATGATGCGAAATCTGGTTTTAGCCGTCATATGCCTGTGTATTACGGTATACGGCAGGACCGGGTTTCAAATCCCATCCGGATTGTTCTCCCGTAATCAGGACTGACCATCCAATTACGTGGTATCATTAAGTCTAGACATATGAACTTAAGATGTCGTTAGACCAAGAAGAGAGAGAGAGAGGAGATGCCTATGTATTAACGTATTGCCTCCGTTTTGAGATGCATTACAGATTAAGTTAAAGACTTGCTCCGTACCTTATATACTTGAAAATTTAGCTAAATGTTTTGCTACCAAAATTCTTGATTTTAAACTTGTAATGAAAATTGATGATCGCTTTATAAACCGCGTGATCACTCCATCATCAGTTTGATGAAGGATCGAGCCTTTCGTTGTTGTGGTTCCATTCCGATTCTCACGCTTTTCGATGATACCACCCGTTAGCTTGTTTACAGCGCTTTCATAAACTTCTCCCGAGGTTTCCCCCCGTCATAACTAGTTTTATTTAGCGGGAAATCCCACATCGAATGAGCTGTGTTGTGCTAAGATTTCGCTTCTCATCCACAGTACGTACTGTTGAGACGATGTGACGAAGTGTAGGTGACTGAACACTTTCAACAACAAACCAACTTGCACACGTACAGTTGTGCAAGTTTCGCATGCTAATATGAAAAAAGCAAGCAAAACACCAATAGCAAAGAAACACACACGTGTGCCCCTAGGTGGGTGAGGGGTTCTTAAAAACAAGTCACTAAACCTACGGGTGCCGGGTGACGTTGTTGCTGATAACCGCGCGCATTGGTCACGGGAAGTTGGGCAAGCTGTTTATTATTATTATTATTATTTTTTGTACTTATCCACCGATGGATTGCACAAATGCAGGCGCGACACTTATCGTTCATCGCGAGGTTGATCGAGTTTGTGTGTTTCCCCATACGCTTTTTTATCAGCATCGAACACAAGAGGCTCGACGACGACGGGGGGTACAGCAGAAAGGTTGCGACGACTGCGGGTAGTGTTGTTCTTGAAATTCCTAACAGTGTTGCATAATGGCGTTCGAGAAAAACAAAAACAAGTCTTGCTGATGCAGGCGCCGCCGGTCGAATGGCGACAGCATCGGTATCGGCGATATTATGCATACATTGTACACACGCATTGCATTCACATTCTTGCCCGTGACTGATGGGCAAAAACTAATAATAAATTCTTGGTACGATGAAGGGGCATGAAACCCATAAATTATATTCTACAAAACTACTGGGATATTCGCTCGTGTAGTGCAGTTCCAGCAACGGCTGCAATTGCTTGACAAAAGATAAGATAAAAATGGAAATTTGAAACACCCCTTTTCCGTCTCTTTGAAAATCTTTTCTAGAGCATTTCAAGCCTCATTTGCCTATACCATCCGAAGGGTTGTTATGATGCGTCCCGAAGCAAATCTCCCAACCATACACAAGTTACTAATTTCAGTAAACAATGCTTACCCAAGGGCGGAAATAATTTCTGCCGCGTAAAAGCGCGTCCGATCCTCGGGAAATATGCGTTCGCGGCTCAAATGGAAGAACAGTTCACCGCCATTGACGTACTGCATCACGAAGCACAAACGATCCACCGTTTGGAACGAATATTTTAGTGACTGTCAAAAATAAAAAATCCCAACAAGAAGTGGCAAGTTACTATCCGCATCGATGGCGCTTACCGCTGCACCGCTGCTGCACCAGCAAAACTTACTATCAAAAAGGGATGATTCGTCGTTTTCAGCACGCGACTTTCGGCCATCGTATGTGCAACCTCATCCTTCTGTATGATGACATCTTTCTTCAGGATTTTGATTGCGTACAGCTTCGATGTAGTTTTCTCGCGACACAGAATCACCTTACCGAACGTGCCTTTACCGAGCACCTTCAAGAACTCGAAGTTTTCCAGCGTCTGCAAGGGAAGCAACATTTACTCATTAGAACATACGCTGTCTCCTCCTATGCTACGCTTGCGCTACTTACCACCTTCCGTTTGCCGCTCACTTTATCCATCGCCGTACCGTACACGGGCATCTTTTCCAGCTCCAGCTCGTCCTCCGCGATCGAACCCATTTCGCAGTCATCGTCAGCGGTCTGGTTCGGTAGCGTCGCCTGATACACCTCCTCCTCGTTTAGCTTGTTCGCAACGCTACGGATTGCGTCCACCCATTCCTTGCGCTCGTTCTCACCCTCCACATGGAACATGCGCTCGATCACCGTGGTCCACTGGAGGCCGCGGATGATGAAGGTGAACGGGCGGGGCCGATCGATGGACATGATCTGGCAGTCGCGCACGGTGAACTTGTTCGACGGTTCGGTCGGATACTGGAGATCGGGCCGTATCTTGTAACCCTCCAGCGTCCCGTCACTCTTCAGTATGAAGTAACGCGATCGCCAGGTTTTGATGTGTTCGCCCCGCTTGTACAGCCAGCCCGCCTTCACGATCGTCGACGGGTTGGTGGCTGAAGACGTGGCCGACATGGCGGATTCGGCCGACGATGTCGACAGCAGCGACGGTATGCTGACACCGGACGAGACGGACATGCTGGACGTCAGTGCCGTGGTTGAGGTTGCTGTTTTCAATGTTGCTGGCGTTGAGATTGCGATTGCCGGTGTGCTTTGGGCAGTTTTGGAAGCCATACTGTTACGTTACAAAGTTCCAGCCGCGCCCTGAGGTCGTGCAAGGTTGTCTCTAACCGCAATATGCCGGTATTTTTGTTTGCGCGGATCACTCTTTCCTACGTTAGCTTTGAGAGACGCGAAGTATTCACACACTAGAAATTTCTCCTCTTTCTCAAGCAAACTCGATCCAACTGCAATAGACAAAAAGAAAGGAATAAATTAAAAAGAGTTACATTTTACTTCAACAAACCCTAGCCCAGATCTCAGGTGTCACACCTTCTTAATTTCTGATTCGGCAAGATCTGTCCTATGTTTAAAAAAAACTGTAGCAACGTTCCACATACATCAACCAATATTTGCGTTCCAAAGTGCACCCCACACACACACACACAAAACAGAGAGTACACACTGTCGTTTCCATTGCTCGCCCTTATCAAAGGTTAGCCGATAAAGGCAATCATCACAAGACCGGTGAGTGATACAGCACGCCCGTGGAGCCATTCTTCAGCAAAGCGTCTTATTTCATAACTGGCGCCAAACGGGTGGTTGCACTCGGCACCTACCGTCAGGTCCACCGCCATCATCATTGTGGACATTGTGGCAAAACGTGACATGGCGGAAAAACTTCGTAGTTACATTTCCTTCCACTGACCATTCCCGGACTAGGCAGAAGCGGATTCCATCAGCACAACGCAATGCGCTATCGATTAGCAGAAACCGTTTTGGAAAGGTGTAGACAGTATTCTACAAAATTAGTAATCCCGATGGTTGATTATCCTAACACGCAATAGTTTCCAGCTTGGAAGAAACCGGAGCTTTTTCCGTCCAAATGACTCATTTTCATCTCTCGCCTTCTTCGCTCCAAACTGAGCCGGTGGAAGAAGAAGTTTGGAGGTACTGAGCGAAATAAAACACTGCGCAATAACAGTTCACTCCCGCACGTCCATCGGCACACAACACACGCACGGACGAATAGTCTGTCCCCACACTCTTCCTGCGCCAACTGGCAGCCAGCAGCACCGACAGCTTCTGCACACTGGACTTTCATATACTTTGTTGCTACATCATCGCTTTACCACCGGCCTTTGCGCACGATCTCCTATGATGTGGGGAGTGATCATGCTGTGGCTACACCTGTTGGCTGGTATCGTTCTCTTTGCCGTGTTCGCTAAACCTCCCATGTACCGAGCCATGTGTGTGTTGGACATGAAATATGCCGTGTTTACTGAATATTTCTTTACCCCAAGGAATGAATAATGTATAGTGTAAACTGGTGTTTTAATTGCGTCATGTAACGCGTCTAGATGTAATTTAAATTAAAACAATAGTAAAGATCTTACCCTTTTGTTCCCCCACCTCCCAACAAAGATCTGTTCTTCCCGGATCTCTCGCCAACTTTTTTTATCTCAATTGACGGCAGATATTGGTAGTACAAACAAACCAAAGAACCCCTTGTCCCCATCCCAACACCGCTCCGTTCGGTGGGACCAAAAATAAATCAAAAATCAATAATAAAATCAAGTTAAAAGCGTAAACATAACCGTCACATGGCCGGAGGAGATTGGTTGGTTGGGCGTGGAGACCACCACCAGCCACCGCGGCTGGTTTCAATGGAAAAGCAGTCAATATTCTGGGAATGGGCAAAAACAACCAACTGATTCCGCTGGTTTGCGATTTTATCGTCTTCCGGGAAACAACATCACATTCGAACGATCCGGGGATGGGAACGGGCCGACGTTCGGCGTGTGATTGGATGACGAGCAACGAGCGAAAGTAGGTCACAGTTTCCTACGCATGAGCCATCTTCAATGTTTTTTTTTTGGGGGGAAAAGAAATTGTAAGGAACCGCAAAAGAAGCAACAACAACATCTCAAAAATGGTGTAATGGCATCACAAATAGAATCCAGTTTTGCAATTATTGCGATGGTCAGTTAGAGTGCGGCCGCCTGCCATCAGTGATTGCAATATGACCGAACTGAACACTGATTCGTATCTTTTCCAACTAAAATCGGTGAAACTTGATATTGATGCAGTGAGAGATATTGAAGCAAATTTCAATATGAGCAGTGCAGGACAAACTTTACTAAATTAAAGCACATCTTAGGTAGGTTCCCTGCTATACAAGCACAAACTAAGCTCTGTTTTCACCGGTGAATGTGGTTATGAGTGAGCATGTGACCTGGAGAGGCTCTACATGTTTTTAAACTCATTAATGTGCAATACTCCCAAGAACATTTCAATATTGATTAACCGCAAACAGGTTACCCGCCATTCCTCCAGTCGATGATGTAGCTATTTCAGTTCCAGTTAAAACTGTAAACAAATCCACCCTGAACTGCACTTATGTTTTGCAGAGTACTGTGACGAACGACTGTAGGCGCCATTAGCTACTATTGCACAACTCAACAACACACACGTTGGAGGGCAGTGGTTCCCTGGAAACTGGGTCATACTTCATATAAAGTGTGTACCGATAAAAATTGTTTATTTCCTTTCCAATTAGCACACGATTGATTCGTTATGGATATTATAAACACAAAAGGCACACAACACTCGACGCAACGAAAATGGGGCGTTTTATCAAACTCTTCCATAAAATAAAACATGGTTCTACATTTAATAGGAGTTATGCAACAACTTTTTACGCACATAAAGGAGCTCGTTTCGACGTTGACTGTAGTGTGGTGGTCGCTGGTATCATACGTTGGTGGTACGTTGGTAAGAAGAATCCCTTCCCTTTCGGAGGTAGCAACTTAATTGCTGCCGAGCAAATGCTCTTTTTTATAGCACGTCTGGAAGAGCAAATCCACTCGAAATCTACACAATGAAAGCCCAACGTAAGAGTGCATGCTGTGCAACATGCAACATGCAACTAGCGTGCCCCAGGTCGCCGCCGAGCGCTTGCTGCTGCCAGAGATCGTAAAACTACCGAGTGCTTGCTATCTCTTTCCACTAGCCCACAGACACACACATACACAGAGTAGCCGATTCTACTCCGTTGCCAGCCAACCGGAACCAAATGTACGTTCATTCATTACACAGAACGTAAAATTTGCAACACGGATCTCCGTCCTTCGTTCCCGACCAAGTCTGTGCCGCCGTCTGCCTCTCGGCGGGCGTCTTGGCCACCAATAATATCCCATGTTCAGTGTGCGTAGCAAATTGGCTTCGGATGTCGTTTCTCACAGTCAATCTTGTTCCTTCTCCATCAGACCGATACAAACGGGGAGGGAGTCGTCGCAGTCGTCGTCATCGTCACCGTCGGTCCATATACACATCCGTCTGCCGGATGTTTGAGGTTTTAATGGAAAGTTGAACTGACGAGCTGCTGGTAAGCTAAGCTACATAATTCCATGTGGAGGAGAGACTTTGCGAAGGCAGGAGCGATGCGAAGTACCCCGCTACCACAATCCCCAACCAGCATACCCCAACCAGCCGCCGCCGCCACATCACGGTGGTGGTGTAGGTTCTGTCAAGTCCCGAACCACACCCAACGTGTACCATCATCTCGAACAAAAAAACCCTGACCTAACCGAACTCGGTTTGCATCGCGTGTGGCAAGCGCAAAAAAAAACCAGTCTTCCCAAGAGCCTTCGCTCTGCGTGTCTCTCGGTTTCTCTCTCTCTCGCTTTTCGCAAGCATAGACATGCATCACGAACGGCTGGGCTACGAACCGAACCTCGACATCCAGAGTTCTCGTATTCCCGTATGGAAGAACGAGTCACGAGACAAGGGCAGAAAATGGAAGTGCCTGTGGATATCCACCGATGCGCTACGCTAATGCATCGTAGTAGTACTATGCAGCTTGAGGCTACACGGACGAGCAGACGGGTTCGGGCAGGTCTACGTTGCAAGCATTACGAAGGCCGAACAGCAAAGCAATGAGCGAGCAACATAACCGATATTAATATTCTATCATTCCTTGTAGGCTTGATTATGGCGATTCAAAATGGTGAACGTTGAAATGTATTACATGTATTAAAAATTGTCTAGTACACATGCCTCCTGTAGTTCACTATACTAAACCGCACCTCAATTCTAATACCTTCGAGATATGGGTCAACGAGCAATCGATGCTGCTACACCGTCAGGACCGACTGTGTACTTCTTACAAATGTCCTAGTTGTTGAGAATTTCCAGTCACCAGTTTCTGGGAAAAGAAAATTCAGCCATGCGCATCATCACAACTACTCTCCCCGTAGTACGTGTTGAGATGGTTCACGAATTTTCTCGACCCACTTTCCTATCGGCATCCGACCAACGGAGAAGATGCTAGAATTAGCCCTTTCCTCTACATTCCACTTCGGAATCAATTATGAAGTTTAGTGTACAGTACAGCCGGCCATTATTGAGCTTCAAATAGGTCAAGACGATGCATTGAGCGATATAAAAAGCTGTCCACAAAATACAACAAAAGCATTCTGGGGCCAACATCATAATCAGGCTCAACAGGCTCAATTAAACAAATAACAACGGCTTTCTCTTTTAGGCAATTGTTATTAATCTAGCAATCAGCTGGCATGATATCATTAGCAATAAACAGCAAGCCTGCTTTCTTCCAATAAATCCAATAAGCTTGTTAGGATGAACACCGCCTTGTTGCTATCCTGTCGATTGCCTTTCCCGTGTACGATTCAATCGAACTTCAATTCTAGCCAATTAGCGTCCAATTTAGTTGATTAGTGATACATGCAGCGGCGCTGAAAAGCGAAATCCCGGAATGTCATTCATTCGGACAAACGCTGATACGCAATTTATTGAGTTCATGTAATTTTGTCTGGTTATATACTTGATAGCGTATTGCAATAGTATATTTGACTATCAAAATACGCCTGAAGCTTCAAGGATCAGTACACTAAGTGTTGAGGACAATAGCTATTTTACATAAAGATCATATTTAAGCTTAGATAACATTAAAGATATACTAGACACTGTTAAGCATCGGTGCAACAATGTACACTGTCGGAATCTTCCAAGCGGAAAAAAGTATATATTTCTGAAGAGGATTTTCAAAAATCCTTTGGAGCACTTTTATCGAAATGTGTGCTTCATTTGAAGTCCTCGAGGGCCAAATGGTCAGTTTATCAAGACATCAAGAGATCCATCCAGATCCTTTAGTTCACGAGGTTCTTTACACAACAAGATCACACCGATGGCTAGCGTTGAACTTGCCTACTGTCTAAGATGTGAAGTGATCATTCACTTTCGTCCCACAAATATCTGGAAGTAGGAAGTACTGTATGAAATAGCTGCTTTTATAGAAACTTTATGACTATTATGCACTGGTTACTTGGTCTTAGACCAAGTTGATCTTTAGCCGTAATTACTAAATATAACAGATCTTCATAGATGTAACTCAATGATTTTATACAACAATCCTTAAATTTCAACGTTATTGAACGGCAAACCCTTCGTTAGATGAACTCTAACTCCCTATCTCACCCATACTCGTACCCCTTTTTCCGATCAAACCCCTAGCCGATCAGTGATAACTACAAAGTAGCTCACATCGATAGTTGCGGTAACCCTTCTCCCCGCTGGTTCATTGTACCTTTACCATCACGACGTTCGTGCCGGACTGTGTCGTGCCGTAAAATATTAAAGCTGATGCGCCATAATGTGTGTCTCGGTCATGGCGTCACACCGATAATTCCACCGCTAAAGTGCGCAACAATCGGTAAACAAGCCCAAGCACGTGTCTCGTTACGCTAGGGTGTGAACAGCGAAAGCCAACTGCCGCGCGCGGCTGGCGTAGTGAAAAGTAACACGTTTTTATTGCACTGTCAACACGTTCCACCTTGGCTGGGCACGTCCGTTACGCCCCTTGTCCCGTGTGCACTCATCAAATGTCAGAATGCTAGAAAATGCTGTTACTTAGCAATTTTACAAACATACATAGTAGAAGTAAGCGAGAAGGGCATTGAATGTCCTTTGCGCTCAATAACTGTGGCTTGTCTGATGAAGTTTAAAACGAATAATTATTCTAAAAAAAAATATCTTTAAAATTCCTCAAATACTTTATACTATTTGAACTATTACTTCCTCTTACAACCCATGCATCGTACATCAAAGGCAAACAGCAACGCCGGATGCAAAGGTCACTTCCAGCCCCAAGTTCTTATCAGGGCATATAGTCGGGGAATTTCACCAAAAATGTTTATTCGTGCTGTTGGCACAAACAGCAGTAAACACAACCCGTTTCTGGTGGGCAGTTTCGCTGCTGTACGACGTATGTTGTTTACTCCGACCAGTAGTACTAGCGGTGGATAAATAAATGGGTGCATGTGGCCACGCGCCAACAACTGTCCGCCTATGGAGCGGTTGTTATTGTGCAAACGATGCATTTCCTACACATCGATGCGGCGCTATCGTTCTCTACTACGAAGTACGGTGTTGTCTCGATGTTTGCCTTACACCACCATCACCACCACAACGCCCATTCCGATCCCTGGAAGTGCTTATCACGTAGTACTCCGTCTCCTCTTTGCATCTTCTTTAGTCGTGTGTGGTGGTGGTGGGTCACCCATCATCATCATCATTGACGTGGCGCACAAACGCGCTCGCGAATCAAAACATCACACACAGCGACAGGTGGCGCCTCCGATCGTAGATTAAGATGTGTGCGGGTCGGCGCTCTTGCCGAACGGCGATCACAGGCCGGTGGAGTGGTAAGCAGTGCGCTTGTATTGGTTATTTGATACACTTTGGCTGAACCGAGGCACTAAGGTACGGCCAATGGCGTGGGGCGTGCCATAAACACATTAGAAGGGATTCCGTGATCAGTACAGGGTGGTTAACCGCAAGGATGTTGATCCTTATTGTTCTTCTAATGGTAGATCCAATAATCAACGAGTATGAGACTCATGAGGGTAAAAAAATAAGTCTTTTTCCTCCCAAGTTTTTCCTGCAATCTTTTACAATAATCTTAAATTAAATCCTTAAATATAAAGATTCTAGCGTAAAAAAAGGTTGCTCTTCACGTTGATCCATTTCTGGAAACTCATAATACACACTACATCCATTTTGTCCCACCTATATGATGCTTTCGCCGTGCATAACCTGGCTAGGATTTCAAGGACTGGCGTTCGTGGCGTTGTAAATAATTATCATACAACTACTTTCCATCACCAGTCACTATCACAGAGGCTATAGCGGCACCGGCGTACACATGGCAGGACTGGATCAAATCCCATTCACGTAGGACTGATTCTGTCCAGCTACGAGTAAAATCAAGACATCGAAAATCATAAATGGCAGATCGAAACCTCGAAAAAGCTCTAGTGTCAAGGGAGAAGAAGAAGAAACTTATAATTGTTGTGAAGTAGCAAAATATGTCATTATCCATTCTTGAACACCCTGTAGACCGATCGAGTAATGTAATACGATCGAGGCAATATCGGACTAAAAAAAATCGTTCCAAGCGATGCATAACCGATTTCTAAGGTAAACGATACGTAGTACAGCCATCCTTTCCACAGCTCCCGTGCGATGAGACGATGAATAAGATTTGATCTTAATCTGAATCTCTTGGAGCATTACAGAGTTTCCATATTGCTCATTCATGTTCCAGCTATCCTGTATCTATATGTTTTTCGAACCACTTTCATTCAATCTCCATTATACTAATGAATGATTGACTGTAACGAAGTAGCCTTGAAGGAGAACAGGCTTGTAGCACATACACACAAACCAATGGCCATTATCACCGGCAAACACAAAGCATGCAACTCGTAATCATTTGTTTTAAATTATTACGAAATTGTTGTTTTCGCTGATTCGGGCCGCGGATGATGCCGCCACCTTCGCCGCCGTTTATTCTTCCACCCGCGCGCGCGTGCAAGGTTCATTCAACCGGGAGCTAAATAAATAGTGGCCGTGGATGTGTGTATGTGCGATAAATAAACGTTTTTTTTTTCATGCCGTACTTCAAAGCGCGCTATTTGCACGTTCTCGGAACGGGATCCGGGGCACTATTTTTAGCGCCCGCGAACACACCCGTTACAGGCACATTTAAAAAAAAGAACGGCGGTCCCATATTTTTCCGGCAAATTTGTGGCGGGAACACGCGTTGTTTCTGGGTGCCGGGGCCAAATCATAGCATATCAGCAGCATCCAGCCAGCCAAAGGAGATGAGTTGTATTTAGCGCGAGCATTTATAGCAAAAGGTGTCATTATCAGCCGCCAAGGGTCAATTGGTGATTTAATGTAATCTGCCCGTCGGAAGTCGGTCCCACATTTGCTACAAAGTTCGTTCCATAGATTTGCTTGTTGTGTAAAGATTTCGCGATTCGGACCAATTCTTGACATTGAGGTAAGGCTAATGTGAAACACGTGGAGGGTCACCTAGTCAAAATGGCAGCACAAAGGAATATTGAGATTACCTCAAGTACGTGTGAGAGAAAGTCAAGACATCAAAGGATATCAAAGGTTTTGATGAATCATCCGTACAGAGAGCATCAATTGACACTGCACTTTAAGCTTTAAAATAAACATTTGTTTGTCTTTCGAGCGATGATCAATAAAAATTATAATAAATCTCTGTCACATATTGGCCGGTGTTCTGAAGGATAATTTTTCCCCCTCCCGTGAATTAATTTCATGCGCCAGCATTTGCTTTTCGTGTAGAGAGCATCAGTAAACACACGGCGAAAACAAACTGATGCAAAATTCTCAATCTAATCCACGGCTGTTGACGAAGTTAACGATGCCCGTCGCTGGGACCGATTAGCCGATACCTGGCGAGGCCAAAATTAGAACCGTGTCCTATTGCGGCGCAACGCCAAAACATTCGCAGACGATGTATTCATAGACTGTCGGCAACTGTGGGCCGTGTCATGCCCTTTCCCCCGGCATCCCCCTGCCCAGTCCTCATACGTGGTGGCGGCATTCCTGATTTTTGCCACTTCTCGGTCTCCGTTCTCCCCATCCGCTGCATTCTCCACCATGGTCCATCTTCCTTTCTTTCCCCTCTTTAAAATCGCCTCAGAGTTGTTGTTTCACCGTCGGCGAAAAACATCAACGATTGTCCCGCGCTACTTGCCTCTTTGTGTCGCCGGTTAACCTCTGGCATCGCGCAGAGGTTTGGGCGCGGAGTGTGATGGTGTAAGGAGGAGGTTGTTATTTCCGTAGGGCATTATTGCATCCCGGACGGTGGCAGTCGCACAGTTTAATCGTTGTCTTTCTCATACCAAACATCCTCCTCATGTATAGTGTTTGACAATCGCCAACCAGAACTATAACAAGTGAATTTTGGGCCGGTTTTCTCTCCCCCCTTACACACCCCACCGACGTCATCGTTTCTCGACGTCGAATCTGCCCGTCTAATTCACAAATTCCGTCACATGTGCGGAAAGGGAAAGGATTGTCTGTTTGCTTGTAAGCAAACATTGTGGCGGGCGACTCTGAGCACGGCGCGTTCTCAAGGTACAAGTGAAAACGAGTGTGCAAGTTATTTCAGATAGCGACTCGCTGCGACGGCAAGCTGTTTTGCCCGATCGCTGGCGCAATTCTGAGAACGGCAAATGATTTCTTAGAAAAATCTGCTGTTATGATGTTGCGTTTGTTTACCGTTTTTTCGAGTCGCGTTGTGAATGCTGTGACACGATAAAAGTGTGTCCGATTGGATGTGGTCGCTTCAAGCAGACATGACAAACATACGGTTCGCGCACGAGCGCGAGTCCTTCCAATCCGGTACGCGAAGAAATTATGAAACAATCGATTTATTCGAGACATTACATAGATTTAAATTGTGGCCATATTGCTGAATCTGGCAGTGTCAAATTGCATTGGCAGAATTTTCCTACAACTCTTTTTAGTTCTCTGGGAGAAAGGATCTAGGACTCGGAGTTAACTTTAACTTGGAAAATGCCGATACTTTGAGGCTACGACCTGAACCGATAAAAAAAAGTAACAACCAAGGATTAAATATCACACGAGACATGCATCCCCAGCAAGTTTCAATTGTCAGTGTGAACCGGTTGGCGGCATCTAAACTAGTCCAGCCTAAACTGGACAAGACAGAGCGCTCAAAAGACGATCGATTTTTTACAAGAGCGTTTTCCGGACTATGATGCAGAAAGCACGCACGAGCAGAAGAAACACAACAGACCATCAAGACCATACGATATAACACTACCAGGCTTTTTGATCTGGAGATATGTTGAATTCCATAATGAGTTTGAGATCAGTGATTTAAAGTAATCCTCCTTACAAATGTCTAGCATTTAGATTTATTTGAGCAAAGAGGGCAGACAAGCTAACTGCTCGCCATAGCAGGCGAAGTAGTGACCGATAAATGTATCACTCGTCGCGATCATGATCACAAGATCATCGTCACCACCGTCACCGTGCGTGCAAAGGTGTGGTAATTAGTGTATGTGCGGATTTGGTGGCTCATTTGTTTACTCAGCGATCTCAAACTAGATCTCGGCTGCGAGAAACGAGGACACTACACTTTGCGCAGCAACACAACGACCCCCTCCTCCACCTATATGCCATATCAGGACTCGCGACGTGAGCTTATCCAACACGTCTAGCCGACGATAATGACGGTTGGTCCCAGACAGAATCGTCACTTTTTCATATGCTCCACACACAGCTTGGGAGCTATATTGGGGTTGGCAAATTCTTTTCAATAAAAAGGATCACAGCAGCTCATACACTTCATCCCAAAACATACGAAACCGTAACTACTTTTCGCTTAAAAGCATACAAAACAAAAACCCAACCCTTGTCCCTGAGCTTGGTTTTACCGGTTTTCGGTGCTGGTGGTGATGGTTGTTGTTGTTGTTTGGTGCTTGCCCTAAATACGGGACCACCATATTCACGCTCTTGACCTCGTTTGGATACCACCAACTATTTGACAGCCAGACAGCGCCATTAACCCACCCATCATCAAACCAACCCATCTCTCTCTCTGTTTCTCGTGCGATACGCAACGCCGAAAAAATATACTCCCCTCGGTATGCGATGTCCTTTCGTAACATGCGGCTATATGAATGTGTGTGTGTGTGTGTGTGCGTGAAGTTGTACGTTTGTGAGCGAAAAAGGCGACACAACTAACAACAAGGATCCTGCGCAAAAGGAAGTCGAATTGGTTGGCGATGGTAAAAGCGAACTCCCCACATACAGTTGACATCGGGAGGGTGGTTTTTTGACGTTTCTTCTCGCACATTCGATTGCGTCAGATTGTTTCATCGTGGTTAAACCCACCGATATCAAACAAACTTGAAGGAAACGGAATTGTGAATTTGATATTTTTACATTTTACAATTATTTTCTTTAGGAAAAACGGACAAGTACTGCCTTTGTAAAATTGAAATTATAATATAAGGTTTCCAACGATGAAGAGTAAATTTTAACAGATGAAACCTATCCAACCGGAAACTACCGGTCTCCGAAATGAGTTTCCCCCTTTCCAAACACCACCAACCCGCGATCTATACGTTTTCTTAACCGCTTTACGCCGGGTCCGAACTTCTCTCTCTGCCTATCTCGCTCTATTTACCTTTGGTCACGAAATAACGTCGAGTCACTTCCGTGTGTGGTTCGGCGTTGCGGTTGTGCACCAGCGCCAGACAGAACCGGAACGCACACCACCGAAAATCCGTCGACTGGAACAACCGCAGTAGTGCTTCGAGCACCGACTACACTCGCGTACGCAGCGTGGCACGTCTCAAGTAGATCCGGATCCGTTTGGAGCCGAAGTGATGAATCTCAAGCTTCCTGTTTCGGCTATGTTGTATCGAAAATTTCACTGCACAAACACACACCACACGTACACATACACTAAGCCGCTTGCTTGGATACGATTCCTTTGGATGCTTTTGATAATTTCTGTTTTAACCAAACACAGCAGCAGCAGTACACTCGCACGCACACGCGAATGCGCATTCACACACTGGGAGTAGTAACACACGCACCTTCCGTTAGCGCCTGGCTCCTTCTACTATGCGCACTTTTACTAGTAGCAGCAGCGGCAGAAGTAGTAGTAGTAGTAGTAGTAGTAGCCGTAGTTTGCTCTCGTTTTTTTCATACAGGTGAGCAACGTTTACCGTCGTCAGCAAATCAGCAGTAACGAATTTTATGCACTGCAAAAGGGAAAGAAACGATATGAGCTGCTGTTGTAACACATTCCAGGCCAACCACTCCCACTATTACGTTGGGATTTAACTAAAAGAACACTTTGGATTTGGATTACACGGAACCACGAGTACTACCAACACCCAGAAACACCCTTCTGTTAAATGTTTCAACACAACAACAACAACAAAAAAAAACCCCGGGAGCCTTCGCTGCCAAATACACACACGCACACAGTGCACACCCAAGACGCGCGACACGCGAAAACGCGTTCAGTCGGACGAACGCACCGTGAAGAAATGGTAGTAGGCCGTTGATTTTGCCAATTGCCTGCTCGCTCGGGCCCGCTTCCTGTCGCTGCTGTCTGTCTGCCCGCGGACGACCGGATGCTCTTCAACTTGATCGTGTTGCGGCCGTATTCTTTCTTCCCGGCCCAGAGAGACCGACGGTTCTTTACGGCGTCTTTCGGTTGCCTTCTTCGCTTCGCCCGTCTCACTCACACACTTCTTCTTCTGCGGCGGTGCTGTTCTTTTTTCCGTTTTGCTACCTTTTTTCTTGTCCAGAGATACACACCACACAAGCACGCACCTCTGCAGCACCAGCAGCAACATACAGTGAGACAGACACCACACGAATTGAATGATGAAACCGACCGTCCGACTGGTACCCGTCCCACACACACATACACACAAACACACACACTACTGCAAACAGTGCGCCAGACAAGGCGCACACACTAGCGCCCGACCACAGTTCATTCGCACGCAGTATGTCTGTTTATTACACGTCCCGGGTTGGCCCGTGGACTGCTGGGCGACACGCGCGGTATATGTAAAACATTAAACCACGTCGCATACCATCGCATACGAGCCGAAGGGAGGCCCGGAAGATGTATGTTTTGGATAGCAGCGATCGCTATGTAGCGAACGGTGTGTGGTATGCTGTCTGGCTATGCTTGCCCTCACGCACACACTGACAGCCCCAGGGGCTGGGAAAAGCGAACACGTCGGCTAATAGCAGCACTGAAGCGACGTTCAATGTTTGCTGCGATGTTTCTATTTTCTAGCGCGTAGTATTTTGATTGTAGCAAAACAACAGCAGCAACTCCAACCTGATTAATTCAGGGACTTCTAATGAATAAGCAACTTGTACATCCAGGTTTACTGGAATGAATGCTATCTCGTCTGCACATTCCTTCGTCGTCTGGGTTTAGACTAACATACCAATAGTATCAAAAACAACAACAAAAAATAACGAGCATCTCCTCCTATCATGCGGCGTAAACGCGCGTAGCCAAAAAAACCCGCGTTTATGTATGTGTGATGCGTGCGTATCGATTTCTCGGTGCGTACACGCACGCACAAACACACACACACACGCTCCACTTAACTTTTGCCGTAATCAACCAAGGCACCACCATCACCCAAAAAATGGGGTCTTTGCTTTACCTTTTTTTTTTTTTTGTTGGTCCTCAAAACGGTCTTTTTTTACCCTAAAACCGTTTATCCCATCATCGTTCGTCGACCGCCCTCTTTTTGATAAACAAATTCTCACAACAAAAGTGCCACCAAAGAGCACTTTTCATTCACGAACCCGTCGCAAAGATCGATGCGCAACACACAGCACACAAAAACAGGAAACGGCACAACGTAAATGACCTAGCGGACGAGACAAAACATCGTCGTAGTAAAATGTGACGCGTTGCTAATACGCCACCGAATACCGTACACGAAATGGGATAGTAAAACAAAAACGAAACACAACCAATTCCCAAGGACACTGGCATTGTACCGTGTTTGGTGTGTGTGTGTCGGTCACCAGGGAGGATGTTGTGCCACCAGCAGGGATACCGCGCAATTTGCACACGAAATAACTGTATCCAACTAACCATGAATGGCAACCACCATACCTTACCTTACGATCAATTACACTGAGCTCTAAATAATTTCACCGTTCTATTGTCACAGCGCGCGAACCGTACTCGCTTTACCCCGAAGAGCCTTCGGTAAGGAATGGAGCCAAACGCAAGTCAACAAATTGTACCCAATGGCTAGATGGCGCCTACCAACAATTTAAGCGTCCAACTGTATATATAAAAAAGCGACGTTCGCTGTCAAACTTCGGCAATCGTCGGCCAACTTCGGGCTGGTATAAACAACGGTACTGCGATGGCGTGGCGCGCATCAGCGTTATTGCAGTTTAAAAGTGCAATAATGGACGGTAAAGGCACGTTGCCATAAGCGTGGATGATCGCTTGCATTGCGGGCATTATTTTATTATTTGAGGCTAAGAAATAAAACAATATTAGTATGAAAAAGGAGGCAGATCCAATAAAATAATATAAAAATGCATATACACAAATATTATGGCACACTGCACGTGAATCAGGCATTAAGGATTTAAAATTAATTTAGCTGTAAATACATTTTTAAGATTTCTCAATATGTTCCGTAAACATTATTTGTACTTAGAATCCACCACTAAAACAAGGCTTTTAAAACTTATTTTTACAATCTCATCGAATTCTGAATTCTGTAAGAAAACACTCGATATGCGATCGATGGGCAGTCGCATGGGGTTTCTTTATTGTGCAAGGAGCATTATCTGCCAAGGGATTTTATCTTACAAAACACCTCTATATTTAATTGAACTTTACGTCCTGGCCCTTAAAAGGGATCATGTCAACCAAGGGACCTTTTTGTGTCAAGAAACCTCATAACCATGAGCCTTCCAAGTAGTTGACGCCTCTTCCACCAAGGGACGTAGGCTTCCAAAAGTCTCCACAGGTGAAAAGGTTCAGTGATCTTATCCTTATCTTTAAACGACCTTATCGTCGATATGATCTCTTTGTCCAAGGTAGCTTGGCTACCAAAAGGACTCGGCGTCCAGGCCTCGTATGCCAAGAGGCCTCGTAGTATACACAGTAATGTAATTTCGGATTCTGCTTTTTATTTTGTTTTTCGGAAAGAAAAAGGTAACGCAACCGGTGGAAAAAATTCAACATACTTTTTTTTTGTTTATTAGAATCTTAAGAGCTTGAGACCTTAAGCAAAATTTGAATATTCCTTGTTTTGGTTTTGGAACAAAAAAACGAAAGAAATAATTTAAACTGGATTCGGTTGGATTCGCGCCCGTTCGTACGTGTTTTGAGACGGGCGTTTTTTTTTTTTTGCTAAAAATTATGTTAACAAAGTTTTTTTTCTTCCTTCTCTTTGTAAGATTTGGCATTCGCATCTGCACGCAGACTGTTCACTTTTCCGCGCACAACACGCGCCTGACGGGTTTATCAATTGGTTTAGCTAGGTTTGGTTTTTGTTCTTCTCTCGGCTGTCCTTGATTTAGTTGTATAGGCTTTTTATCGGTCGATATATATATCTGCTTCCTTCTTTCCCGTTTTTACCATTTTTGTTACTCGTTCGATCGAAATTTTTAACTAATCCTTTTATTTGCATTTCATGCCAGGGTTGTTTTTTTTTGTTTGTTTTCCTTTCTTTTTCTTTTTTACTATTGTGAACTTGAAAAGTTTTGGTTCATTAATTTGTTTTCAAAGTTTGTTTTTTGTTTTTTCATTTGTTTTCTTCTGTTTTCTTCTCTTTTTTCCAATTTCAGCAATCACACATCGCTTGCTTTGTGTTTCTAGCCGTGTTTTCGTTTTCTTTTTGTTGTTGTTGTTGTTGCGGCTGTTGTTTTCTCCTGCTTCCTTCCTTGCTTCTCATTTGCACTCCTTCCCTTCTTGACTATATATTCGGTGTTACGGTTTAAGTATATCCGTTTCCTTCTTCAGTTTTCTGTTTGTTTTTTTTTTCAATATATTTTACGTAGGTAAAAGGATGGATCGTAATTGCGAAGGTTTGATGATTGATGCACAAAGATAAACAATTTTATTGATTTCATCTCCATGCCGCTCACTAATTGATTGCCTCACTTTAAACATCGCGTTACGCCTCCCACTCGCTACTCGAAATATTTGTCCTTCCTTCCTTACTTCCGCTACTTAGTGTACAGACGCCGGTTTGTCGCCTTTGGCTTTGAAGGTCTCCGACGTTCCAAGAAAAAACTGGTCACAATTTGCAAAAAGGATGCAGCGGGCGGAAAATAGTTTCGTCTTCGTCTGTCTATTTGTTGTGTGTGTGTGGTGTGGTTTGTGTCCTGTGCGCGAGTATTTTTCAGCTTGATTTTTGGTTTGTTGCTTACGATTTTTTTTCCTGTTGGGTAGAGGGGGACACATTGTTCATTTGCATGTTTTGGTTTTTTTTGTTGCTTTGTAGCGCTGCTGCTGCGACAAGAGTTATCCCATAATGTTCGTTTAAATATTATCTTCATTTCTGCTTTCGGCTATTCTATAGTGCCACCTTTCTTAGAAACATGCTGAAATGCAAACATGGACTGAGCCAACGCTATGTGAGTATTTTAAAGAATAAAATAGCCAAGGCAATATTAACGATCAGCACTAGCATGACCAGTTGCTGGCGCGAGAACCAATCCTGAAACGAAAGAGCGAAAAAAAGAGACGAAGAGCGAACGGAAAGGAAAACATTAGTGGCCATGTCAATTTCATTGGCAAATCGATCTAAAAGGGGCATCCTTAAGGATCAGTTGTTCGACGTTTGGTGCATTTGCCATAAATCTTTTGGTGTGAAAATAGAACTTGGCATCAACAGGATTGTGCCGTGTGCTGTGGAGTGATTCTCCATTACGCTGTACACTCAAATGTCAGAACATTGATTTGCCAATGTACGATCAAACGGGAAGGAAAGCAGCGCGTACTTACCCTCACTTGTGGACTGACCAGATACAACAATGGATTAACTCGTAAGCGCTCCTGCTCATCCCTCAGTCGCCGGACCTCTTCGCGCCGAGCAGAGCCAAGGATCGACACCTCCTCTCGGCTCATGGCACCGGTCGAGAACGGTAGCTGTTGTACGTCTGGTAATGATTTCTTCCTCTGTAGAGTTGCATTTACTGGAATACTCTGTCAGGCAAAAACCACGCGAAACAAAACAAAACAAGGATTAGAAGAACGCTACCACATGACTTTTTCCGACGTCGGACTACTGTTGGACGTTCACAACGATCGTCTAGACAGGGGAGAAAACAAAACACTGGAAGCCGATAACAACCTCTACCGGAGGAAATTCAATCCAGCTCTCGGAGGCTCGCCGGGCCAGCAAGGCCGGCGAGTACATGAGATCCTCATCATCCACTTCCTGTTGCCACTGCATCCTTCCGGTCGCGTTTGTTTTTCTTTCGCACTGTTGATCTTCGCCTCTAACCCTCTCTCTTCTCTCTCACACACACACACCCTCTCTCGTTCTCCCTCACTCGTAGTGTAGCGCTCTCGCTCTAGTCACTGATAGGGGAAACTTCCGCATGAATCCCTTACGCAGGGTTTTGGCTACACACTCACACACGCTCTCGCGAACGGTGTGTCACACCAAACAACACCGCCTAGTACGCCCGCACCAGTCGACTACTAGCGGACAAATCCACCCAACGTAACGCACCGCGGTCGTGAAGCGCGTACGAGCGAGTATATGTGTGTGTGTTTCGGTCGACGATCCACGATCCGACAGCCACGAGTAGGTCCAGGGCCGCAAAACTATTTATAGCGTCGCAAGAACGGGTACCGTGCACACACGGGCACCAACACGGGGCACAGGTTCCAAAGGGGGTACGAAATCATATGCTACTAATGGATGGGACCCAGCGTGGCCACTAGCACACTAACACCACTGCACGGGCCAGGTTTGCCGGGAACTCCGGGGGCCCACGGTCACGCTTTCTGGGACCGATTCCACCGTCACACGTTCGCCGCGTTACGCGTTTGACCGTACCGAAATCGACAGTGAGCGGACAGTTGCCAGCCAGACCACTACCGCACAAACCGATGCACTGCCGCTCGTTGGACGCAGGATCGGCTCGACAATGAATGAACTACCCATACTGGCCCACGGCCGTCAGCACCGCTGGGGGTAGCACAAGTTAGGTGACATCTTACAGACACATCCGAGGCATCGCACAGAGCAGTGCTGCAAGCAGGCGGAACAGTGAGCGAACAGTGTGGCAATGTGTGGTCAACATTAGCCAAGAGAATTGGCGAAAACGAGCAAACGACGCACCACGTCTCACGGGACACGGGCAATAGGAGGGACTGTTGATGAGTGTTGGCACAACACCCTCAGCACGGCCAAGGGCGGATGGTGATGATCGTGCGAGTTTCAAACCCAATCGGTGAAACAATGTTGTCGCGAGAAGACACCGCCAAAAGATGTCACACATACACCAACTCCCACAAGAACAATCGAACACTGCCAAGGACACGGTACGGGGCGAAGGGTTCGATGCGTACAAGTCCCGCCGAACCAGAACCGCACCAGATCCTAGCGTCCGCCATTCTATCGCGGCAGGTACACGGGTACGTTCGAGCTATCTGTCCCGTCGGCACGATCGTGCACGAAATTGCCACCGAAATTTCTTGGGTTCTAAAAATGTACTAAGTCCAACCATGAAGCCCCTTTCGCAGCTGAGTAGAAATGCTATTTGTGGATCGTGGACATGCGAGAGCGAAAGAAAGAGAGAGAGAGAGAGAGTCACCGATATAGCAAAAATTGGTCCTATTCGAGGGACATAATTTTATAGGTTACCCTTTAGAACTACTCAAACGAGAAAAGACTTTTGGATCTAGAGATATTTAAGTAAAGTGCGATTCCCCAACATGATTTCAGGCACACTGTACTCAATATCAAGAAGCGATCTCAAGCAGCCATTTTGATCACAACGGTCACCATGACAATAACGATCGGCCATTATTACATTATGCTCATATCGTTTCAATCTCCCAACGTTCCTGCTCTTCTCATGACACAACGCAAGGATCGTGCTATTTCCTGGTATGTCGTTGGCTCGGGGGGAGGGTAGGTGACACAGAAAAAGATCAGCTATTCTTGAATTTAGAAAATGAAAGTCAGAATTTTGGCTGACTAATTAAACGTGCCACATCCACGAGCCAAGCAGGATTACTAATGCCGAAGGTATGGTTCTTGGGATGCTCCAAAAAAAAATCTACAACTCTGACCGGCAAGAGTGCATTGGAGCTCTCTTCAGGGGAATCCTACCATATGTAACACTTAAACCGTTTTTTTGCTTGTTTGCTTTTTCTGCTGATTGCATTTACGAAGATGACCGATTTATGGCGTCAACAGGTTTATCCACTGTGCGTTCCCCGGTACTCCTCAGCCGTTCCCTCGTTTCTATCTGTGTTACCAATACAACTATCCACGGGTGGAAAACAGACGTTGTAACGTATGGGGAAAACACACAATCCGAAACTGTTCGCACGTGCGCACAATGGATCATTCCTCAAATGTTGAAACAAACGCGCTTAATGTATGAGTGTACCGTGCTGCTGTTCGGAAACAATTCATACTCCCAAGGTACGCAAGGTGGCTTTCTGGTGGCAGATTCTCCCGAGAGCTGGTACATCACATTTCACGATCAACAGATCACATCTTGTAAGCGAATTCTTCGCGATTGCTCTACAAATCTGGGGAGAGAACCTGCTGCTGGGATTACAACCCCAACGCTAAAGATGTCTGAAGATCATGGGGAGATCTCGATCAAGTAGGCGGTTGGCAGAAGCAGCAAAGCATATGCAAGAGAAAGATCTACTACAGGATCTTGAGAGAACGATCGAGAGGAAATGCGTTAAGCATGGAGAGAGAGGGAGAGAGTTGAAGAGAAACATTGAGAGAGAAAGAGATACGGAGAGAAGGGATGAGAGCACGACAAGCAAAGATGGAAAATTGTGGGAAAAGAGGAAAATTTGAAGAAAAATAATAAGAATGGTAAGAGCATGCCTGCAGAGCGATATCGATTTTCCTCTCAAATGGTAGCCATATTTGTTTCCCCTTTTGCAACAACGCGCGATCACACACCCGCAACCCGACTGCGTAATTGTGTGTACGGCTATTAAAATGAAAATAGAAAACGGGGAACCTTTAAAGCTGAGCGCCTTGCAAAACGACTCCGACAGCGATAAGCGATAGCGGGGACTAGCGTTGGTTTTTGGGGGGCTATTGAAGTTAAAGCGAAAGAATCTTCCATGCCCCATTTTCTTTGCCATATAGGTTGGATCGTTACGAATTTTGGATTCAATCATTAAAGGTTCGGCTCAGGGAGAGGCTTAAGTCTCATCCAAAGAGACTTCCCCGATTTTGGCACACCTGTTTAAACCGTACAAAACAATCGAGCTTGTCGCTGGCTGGCAGATACAGTATCCGCCATTGTTTACAACGATGTTTACAGTGCAGATAACGGACGGGGTAAAAATAAAACCGTGAAGCAGCGAACAGACATTCTTCACCGGCCGAACACCTACCTTAGGCTCCCTGCTAAACGCTGCCATACCGTTGCCTCCTCCGCCTCCACCACCACCGCCTCCTCGCGATCTCATGCCACCGCCTCCGCCGCCGCCGCCCCCGCCAAAGCCACCACCGCCACCACCGCCACCACCACCCATCGGTACACTGTTGATGGCCGGTTTCGATAGGTATAGACTTTCGGTGCGTTTCGGCTGCGTCATCGAAGGAATAATGTCCTGTCCGAGAGTTCGTTGTCGCAGCAACACATCCTCGAACGGTTGCTGTGACTGTTGGCCCATGTCCGCGCCGTGCAGCTGATGCAGCGGTGTAGTTGCCCGCGATCCCGGCCGCACACTACCATTGCCCATTCCGGCGTTCGTGGGAATGGAACTGTTCGTGGTCGCACCCGACATTAGCTGCGATCCGCGCCTTAGCGTGCTGACGCGCTCGGCAACTTCGGCACCATCGACAGCGCCCGCATTGGCCATATAGCCTGGGCCCGTCTTCTCCACCGACGGTTGGCGTGAGCTCATGCCACCGCCCAGCTTGCTGGCGGCCCGAGTGTACCGATCGACCGAACCATCCCTGCTCGGGGGTCGCTTGTAGTGGTCGAAGTAGTCTATCGACGATTGACTGCCGATTGCTCCGAGCGATGGAGCTGGACGGGAGGAGTTCATCTGTTTGGCCGGTTCGCCGTACATCGACGACGGTGCCTGCTGCTGCATCATGGAGGTTCGTCTCGGGCTCGTAACGCCCGATCCCATCATCGGATCGTCCCGTGACTGTAAGCTCTGTTCGTAGGAAAATTTCGCGTTCGACAACATTCCACCGGCCGGGCCCTTGGTGGTGGACGCACTGGCTCCGTAATAGTTGGCGGAGCCACCGGCCCCGCCCCCCGCACCATACTGCTGGGCAGGTCCCGATGGTTTGTTGTACATCGACTGCAGCCCTTCGTCCATAAGCCGCGAGCCTACGTTCTGCCCGGAAAGGTCATGGCTTTGACCCATCGCGGAACCGTAGTGTCCCATCGACGATTGCTGCATACCGCCAGCTCCGATCGGCCCGTTCGGACCTCCCATGGAACTGTTCGTGTTTGGTCCTTTCTGGTCGTAGTAGTTCGACATGCGCTGGTTGGCAGCGCCTCCCATCCCGAACGGGCTGTTCAGCGCATTCTTCATGTTCGCCAGCTCCACCTCCTTTTTGTTGGCGTGGTTGTGTAGCTGGTGTGCACCGTACTCGTCCTGGCCGCCCGCCGTCCGACCCGGCAGCTCGTTCAGCTTCACACTGTCCGGCAGTGGGTAGACTCGGTTGCGCCGCAACCGATCGAATCGTTCCAGCAGGGACGGATTGAAGTCGGGCGCGAAGTCACGCGCGATCCGGATTGCTAGGTCCGATTCGGCCCGCGCTTCGTCCGCGGCTGCATCGGCCAGCTCGGCTTTACCGCGGGCCGTGGCCGTGCGCGATATCGCAATGTCCGCCTTCTGCAGGGCGTACTTGGAGGAGCGCTGGGCCGAGTCGACTGCCGCGTCTATCCGCTCGCGGAACTTGGCCGACCGGATCAAGAACAGGTGCTTCTTCTTCTGGCTCGTGATCAACACGTTGTTCTTGTATTTGCCCTCCTCCTTGGTACCATCCTTAAATGTAGTCACACCGTAACCGTACTTCTTATTCGCATACCACTCTCCTTCGTACCTGCGGGATGGGGATTTGTGCGTTTAGAGCTTGCATCAGTGGCGCCCGGCCGAGTACTCACTTTAATCCATCGCTGCGCTCCGAAATACCATATCCACATCGCTTATCATTCTTCCATTCGCCCATGTAAGTTTCCACCACGCTCGCATCCAACTGTTCGTCCTCTACTATAAAGCTTGCATTGGAATCCGTGTGCATTGTCCTGGAGATGGATGAAGATGGGAACAGATTAAACATTGTCACGGAATATGGAGCACATCCTTACTTACTTATTTGTCATTCCTGATTGTGATGATTCCGTACTCAACCAGGACGCGGTTGACGCCGTAGATCGAATGCTACCCGTGCCCGTGCCACGTTTCTCCAAATCGCCCGTACTTTTTTGTTTCCTAATTTTGAGTCCCTGTTTTTTTAAAGAAGAAAGCAAAGGATTATCCTCTCCATAAGCTACTCGTGTTGTAGCAAGCTTACCGATAAAAGTCCTTTCTTGGTTTTCTCTACCAAACTGTTCCGGCGGACCGGCGTCTCGTCGGATTTCGCTTTCAGCACGAAGCCACCGCGCGCATCATCGATCCGATGGTTGCGCTTTTCGCCCGGATCTGGCGTCGGTGCCTGATTGCCACCGTCGGTACTTCGCAGCGAGGTCATCGACACGCGCACCGATTTTGGCCGAAACCGGGCGGCCATACCGAATGGAGCCGATGTGCGGACACCGTATCCGTGCCGCATACCACGCTGCCATTGTCCCTGGTAGCTGCCTGGAAAGGGACAGGAAGCGTAACGGATGGACAGGGATTTAGTCTACCGGTCAACGATCTATCGCATAGGCGGCGATGCCCTACCTCCGTCGGCGTATGTTTCTGATCCGTAACCATCCTGCAGCCCGTTGGCCCATGTTCCCTCGTACCGGGCCGTCGATGATGCACTCTGTCGCACACCGTACCGGCCCTTGAAACCTTGCGTCCATTCGCCTCTGTACACCCATCTGCCTCTAACCTCAATACCCAGCCCATGTCTTTTTCCATTTTGCCAATGTCCCTCGTACGTGGATCCACTGTTAGAAAAAAATAGAGAGAAAAAGTATTAATCATCATGCGAGTTATGATACCTACGAAAAACGGTTTTCGTTCCTGGACTAGATTGCCTTACGGATCCCTAAATTGAGTGAAGGATGCATTTAACAATACCAAAAGTTATCTCAGTGATCATATCATGAGGTTTCTTCAAGACCAAAGAGCACAGCATACCCAAAAATCTTTATCGTATTACTGGCCGTGCCTAAAATATTTATAAGATTTTCACCCAGCATATATTAGATGTCGGTTGCTACAACTAGAATCAAAGATTCTAATGAGTTCATATTCACAAAGCCCATCTTCTCTCGACGGGATTCGTAACAAAATCTCTTGCTGATTCCAGACTTCCATAATGATGACACAGCTACGGGGAAATAAAAGTCGAGAAAAGCCAAAAATCATGATCAGACTAAGATTTCCTGGGGTTGCAGTGCGTCAAAAGATGAAATAGAATATCTTTAGAACAAGGGACAGACAAATTTGATCATTTGATTGCTGAATCACGTTCAAGGAAATGTCCTTAGAAGTCGGAGTTCTTTTCTTATTTTATAAATAGTTTATTGATAAAAGTGTTGGGTCTCTGAGACCTCATTCGCTTCGTTCGAAGCCTTCTCTCGTTCCTGAAACTGAGTTTCAAAGCTCAATTTAGTCATATTTAAAATTAGCAATTGAGCAATCGAAAGATACAGCCATCAATCTGTAAAGTAATCCAGTAAATATGAGCACTACTTCCACAATGGCTAGCAACAGAAATAAAGATAGAATCGAAGAAATACAATGATTTAAAGGAATCAAAATCGGTTCTCACTAATGTAGACTTCTATGGTGATTTCTATTTGTCCCTACGCTCACGCTCTCAGCATGCTAGACCAAACCTAGATTTTTGATAGTGCAGTAAAATTAATCCGGACTAATCATAAACCCGAGTTGTATCAGGTAAAATAGCATAGATTGGTAGCATCAAGAAAACATATCTGTCAATAATTCTACTAATGACCTAAGAGTAAAATAATTTTCACCAGCCTATAGAAAACACAACTATTCGCCAGGACTCTTTCCTGCGTGTCATCGTCGTATCAACGTGCTGTCTTCCACAACCGAACATTCTCAATGAGTAATATGTCGGCTTTTTTCGCTTCGCCTACATTATGAAGACACCCAAGATTAATGCACTTAGCGCGCACGCCAATTGGATCATCGGAAACGGATCAATAAGATAGGGCGGCGTACGAAGGACAGGTTGAATAATTCGACTCATTAGCGCCCGGCAGTGGTGGCCTTTGAAGAAAGCGACGAAACAATATTGCTATTGAAGTTCTAGCCGACTTTTGCCGTCTGTTTGCCTAGCTCACGGCTTGCCCTCGACCAGCTTGTCGTCAAGCTTATAAGTTTTTGGCGACCCAAAACATGACCGCCTGTTGCGTACCCGCGCGTGCCCGAATGCAAATGAGTAACGGCTGCCGTATTCGTATTCATTTTCCGAGGACCGAATTGCTGGGAGCAATAAACATTACCAAGCTCGCCCCATCGGTTGTTTTTTTGCTCCTGGCGCCAAACGCACAAAAAAACGGTGGCGTCATCGGCCGAGAAAGTGTTTAATTCTGGCTGAAAGACAACATTCCCATTGCTCCGCGTGTAGTTTGCGCTCGTGTCTTTAATTCACTCCACCATCGAACAGTGCTGCTGCTGCTGATGATGTTGCATCGAGAGGATGGTTTCGCATTGTCCGAAAAAGGGGTGAGGGTGTTTCGTGTTTCGGCCAATACCGGGCAGTAGTTCATAGTTGAAAAAAATCGATTCTCAGTCTGCTAACTCGCTGTGGGCCAAGGTTTCGATATAGGATCGCGCCTAGTAAAGGCGAAGGAATGTTGGGTAACATTGCTTGACTAGATCCATCAAATTTCAAGCATTCGACGTGTTTGTAACAGTATGGTGAACGATTCTTTTACGAATATTTGCTTACTTGTGAAGTAGAATAACTAGCAAAGACTAGAGAATAGCCCACAGGTACGGCGAGTTACTAGGCAATATGTGGAAGTTCTAATTGTTGCTCATTTGATACTTAATTTCCAGTCAAATGACGCTCAATCTCAGTCCAAATTCACGCTAATATAAGTGTGAAGGCCCTCTTGAGAGTTCCAGTAGAAGTGAGATTTGAACCATGCTATTCAAGGATATTCTGCAATCAGGTATAGTAGACCTAAACCAATATCGGATCCATTCTAGAATCATCAAGTATTAGTAATTTGATAGTGCATTTACATAATCGATGTAATCTGTTGAATAACTGGGACTGCACGGCTCATAAATAATTGTATATACATCCACAACTTTCACTTTAAAAGGAACCTGCAGGATGTCAAGTTGTACCACCATTGAATCTACACCCAATAAAGGGATTTTCTTCCAATAAGTTCCACTTTCACTTAGGGTCGACATAACACCAACGCACTACCCGTAAACCATGACACTGTAACAGGAATCTAAAGCAAACTTGCAAATAAAGGAATCGCTGGCAACGCCCGGCATACCGCGCCGCTTCATCCCTCTCACACTTACCTTGGCCAACAATAAATCCCCGACACCTCGAAACCGTAATGCCATGCTCCGGAATAAGCACCTTTGTTCTTTGGACCCGTACAAACTCCGTGGCCGTGGGCCTTGTTATCCTCCCAGCCACCACAGAATGTTCCACCGTCTTCGAAATCGTACCGACCGCCGCTAATGTGTGTACTATCGGCACGAGCGGCCGCCGCGACCGAACTGCCGCCCGCCTGCATTGCCGCCGTGTGCGCCATCTTTCATTTCTCTTCTCACTAAACCACCAGGCAGCTTGTGCTCCGTGGCCACTGCTGCTGCTGCTTCGGCTGCCAACGTTGTCGCAATCGCTGGCACTGACCGTCGTCACAATAATAAGCAATAACTGATATCTGCTGCGCTCCGCTATCGACCGCAGCCGGCTGATGCACTACGCACTTGCAACACGCTTCGTCCTCGTCGCCGTTGTCCTCATCTACGTCGAACTGATGCAGCAACACCGGAACTGGTCGACTCATCGCAGTAGTGGGACGATCTAGCGCGTACTGCAGCTGGCACGATACCGAACGCACTGGTGCATAGCGAGGACTCTGGAGACAATCGGACGCACACCAACTGCAGGACTTCCTGATGCACTGTTACACACACACACTCGCACGCACTCGCACACTATATTTTCGGGTTTTTTTTTTTGCACGGACGTATCCTGGCACGTACGAAAGGCGATGTAGGGCGATGTAGTGGGGTAGGGTGTGTTACCACTCTGGCTGCCGTAAAACCTAACCTAGATCACGAGGCCTCACGATGCTCAATGTGCGTATCTGCTCGAAAGCGCAAGCGATCGCGAGTACCGCAGTTCACCGAGTCCGAGCAGTCGGAGAGCGGCCAACCCCCAGCAACCACCCGTAGTAGTAGTAGTAGTACGAGAGAAAAAGAAAGAAAAGAAAGAGAGCAAAAAAACGGGAAGAGAAAGGCAAGAGAAAAACCCGATGAAAATGGTGAGTTGCGGGTGAGCAGTAACACGGCCTAACCGGCCTAGCAGGTTTGGGAAAATTTGGGAAATTTTAAAAAGCCAGGTCCCTAATGTAGGAAGGGAAAGCGAAAGGACGAGCGGATGGTACGTGTGTGTGTGTGTGTATTTGTGTGCGTGCGCGTATGTGTAAACCTGGCAAATCGAGTAGGGATCGCTGATGCGTAACGCTCTTAGATAGATCGGTAGCACTACGCAACGGAGCAGCGATCATTTTCGCCAGTTGATTATCGTGGTGGTAGTGTTGCGACACAATAGGCATTGGCATGATCGATTGGTATTAATAATGGTTCCTGACGATCGACGACATATCATATTGCAAATGGGATAGAGTTTTTCCTCATTGCTTCGTTTGTTGGCCACCCCACCCCGCCCCGCTTTCTTACGGTCCCCCAAGGCCCCAGGCTAACTGTCTGAGAAATGTATTTTATGGTGGGTTGTGGTTCTGTGACCCACACCCGTTTGCTACTCGAATTTCCTTGAGATCAGTTTACGCCTCCCATCCTAGCGTTTGGTGACCAGCTTGAGACCGCACATTGCCATGGCAGCACGAAATGGGATATAAATCCGATAAACGAAACAATCTGGTGCCCTGCTGCCCGGACCAATGCACACAACCAGCGCATTGTTTCCTCGCGATGCCGTGACTGTAGCAACTTTTTCCCCGCTTTTCCACTGTGACCTGGTGGGATTTTCCATTTATCGATCAGATTTTCCCGAATGAGGTATGGTCGCATGGTGGATCCGCTCAAACCAGGGCCCCGGCGATACATTGCGTTTTACGCTTATCGCATTAAAATTCTCTACCGCTTTCGATCACGAATTCACACAACGGAGATTTTTCCATGGTCAGCGCTTGTTTAGCGCTTTTCCAGATCCCGGACCGCCCGGACTCCACCTCTCCGCCCTCGGCCTCCAGAGGTCGAAGCAACAAGCGCCGGAAGTAGTCGCGGCGTGTATTGTATACGGCCGCCTCGCAGCAGGCGCTTTACAGTTCCATATGAGTTTTTTTCTGCACGGTAACCGTTGGTCCCGGCCTAGCCTGGCCGAAAGAGTCTGCCGAAAGGTTCACGTCCATTGACGCCTAGGTGATGTTGGGCAGGTGGGAGGAGGAGGGAGGGAGGAGGTGGCGGTCGGGCGAAGATTTGCACGCAGGGCAGGGCGCAACCACATGCACATATTATTTTTACGTGTGAAGTAAAGAGTAAAGACCACTGTAGAGGAGGACGGTCCGAGAGTATAAGCTTAGTCTTAAAAATAGCATCCCCGCTGAACCAAAAATTTGACTCACCAACTCACGCACACACATTCCTTTCACACACTCACTCACACGCACACTCGGGCATTCATACAGGCACACACACACAGAGCAGGCATGCATTTGCACACAGTCGAGCGCACACACGTGCACGCGCTACACGCCAACCCAACACACATGCACGGTTAACGCGGCGGATCCGATGACGACCACGATGACCACAGCTTAGTATCTCGGCGACGTTACCCCCAATCCTGCCGTGGCAGCTAAGGGAGGTTCGAGGGTGAATGGGGGGGGGTTCTTTTTCCTTTTTGTACAGCGGTTGGTAGGGTGGGTGACCGGCGGTGAGCACCAAGGGCCGCAAAGGGATTGCGGGAACTGTTGGACGAGCTACCGAAGCGTCCGCGAACACCGACAATGCTGACTGGCGAGTTGTAGCCTAGCCTATTCACGGACTACTAAACTGTGTATAATTTGTACCCAACTGACATTGACATAAGCTTCAACTGTTTGTAATGTTGCTGTCCTCTTCACACCGCTAGCTACTACTCGTCGCCGAGAGCTCCCCTTCGTTTGGTGTACTCATTGCCTGTTCCCTCGCTTTTCGGATATCGTTCACCAAAAAACCAGGACGATCGTAGTCTGTGCCGAGCTCAAAAGTTTCAGAAGTTGCAGGAATCCTCCCGATGTATCTCCGGAAAACTTTTGTACCTCTGGTGCGTCTGGATGTCCCATTGCCATCCTCAGGAATATGAGGAGATCAGGAATATTAACCTGAGAGTTGCCAGATTTCTTGAACGCGTAAAGCACACAGTAGGTTTGAGGCACTCGGTGCCTGCGGGTGAAAACATTTGAAGTTTGAAACAATACCGTGAACAATCGTGTTCGGGAGACCACCGTCGGGGGACGGAAAAACAATCCCCAAATTTCCCGACCACTTCGCACCAAGGGGGAGGCATCCACGGGGGGGCGGATGCGATATCCAAACGGGCAGAAGTACAGCGAGACGAAAAACTAAACGAATAGGTTCAGCTGCAGCGCGCTCGCTCCCGCCATCGCGAATGGACTTGGTTAGCGCAATATTTCGTTCGCTTCGGTTGTTGTTTCGTGCGCGATTCACTCGCCGCGAATTGTTCGCAACCGCAGGCGAACCAGAGGAGGACCGGAGTGAGCAGGGGCAAGTCGACGACGATGATGATGATGATGATGAGACCGACGAGCGAAAGAAGATCGGTCCGCGTACTTGAATGCACGGATGTGCGTTGTGTGTGGACCTGGTTGGTGGTGTGTGCGAGCCCATGCGCTCACAACACCCATCGCCGGTCCCGTCCCAGAGCGTGTCAGTATTTTGGGAAACAGCTAGTCCGCCACGAATTAGCTGCCACTGAACCGCCGGACCGCCGCGACTACCCACAGCGTACGGTGCGCTGCCCACCAACGAGCGCCGCGAGGATAAAGGGATCTTACTAATACCTCGCGCGCGCAAATGAAGGCGATACCAGTGCTCGGCACTACGTACGGGGCGGCATGTAGTGTGCTGCCTTTCGAGCTCTCGTGCTGTCACTTTCCCAGCAACAAATGCTGTCAATCTTGGTGTGCTTCGTTTTTCGCCCTGCAAAATTCTCTTTGGCCCGTAGGTCACTTAACTTTCGGGATAGGTCTCGTACTAGCGCGGTCACACTATCCCGCTTGGATTGCTCTCTTTGCACACATTAGATAAGCGGTACGATATCTGCCAGCATTCACGAACACTGAACTTTTGGAGTACGGGCAGATGAGCTACCGATCGCACTCGGACAAACTGCCACAACTTCTGCAACTCACACACTGCACAAGGGCCTGCCTTATCGTTCCCGGCCAGCACATATGGCCCCTTTTTTTTCTAAACCAAAACACGAACTTTCTTTTGATCCTTGCTGCTTCATTGGCATATCGTTTGCAGGTGAAATCATGCGACACTCACGGACCCACACACGCACAGGCTTTAATAATGCACCATGAAAAATACTCTTTGGGGACCCATTCAACCCGAACAGCCAGTTAGCTTCCATCTCCGCACATATGTCAACGAGGCTCCAGGGTGCAATGCAAATCCCCACCGTCACTGTCAGCCCTTCGGCCCTGCCAGAATGTCCAACAAAATCAAATACACACCGCGCCCGATCTCTTCGCAATTGTACACCCCCGGGGTTGAGATGCCGCACTAACATTGGGTTGGTTTCCCCCGCACTAGATTGACGCGCGAGAAGAACTGGGAAATTCATCGCTTTTCCGCAACTCCGAACAACATATCCCCCACACACACATGCATACGCGCGAATCGGTGTGTGTGCTTGTGTGTCTGAGCATCGTCACTTTCGTCGTTGCTGCTAATGCTTTTACGCGTGCGATTGTATGTGCTGCTGCTGCTGCTGCTGAATTGCTTGACAGGTTGTCGATGTTGTTGGCCGAAAATAAGGAAGCATCGAACGGCATTCGAGATGCAAGCACGTTTTTGCATTAGCTCAGCGATACAAAGTAAACGCCGCAAAGTGCAAGTTGGCAGAGGATCGAACTGATGCAGCACAGATCCTCGTGATTGAACATTGGCAGCTTGTAGCGGTATGATCGACACAGTGTCATCATTATCAGTCGATGGGAAATATCCACTGTTACGAAGGTATCTGTCACATGCACACACCTTTGTAACACCGTCTGGAGGGCCTCCACCACACCAAATGATAGTGGGCAAACGAGCAGTACTATCAACCCGCCTAACTGTGGACTCACAACAGGCTCTTTAAGTAGTCGTCTAGACAGTGAAAGCCTTCGGGCAAACTGCAAGGACATTTGACGCACTTGATTGTCGCAGCATTGCACTATGTCACCCATCCATATCCGTTTTGACGGTAGTGCGCGGCCGTGAGGGGGTGGGGGGGAAGGTGGGTTTATTGTACTAACTGAGCACAACGATGAGTTCGCAGAGAGATGACATCGAATATCTGATTGAACATTATGATTGGTGCTGTGGCATTGTTTCCTCTCCCTCAGAGCCATTAAATCTGAAAACTAGGACCCCATCTCCAGGACAAGACGTGACGCAGGCAACACAGAACAAAAAGGGCTCCAGTTCCAAAGCTTTGACCAATCGGCGATGGGGTGGTAGTTTGAACCCAAGAAAACAGGTGTTCTGCGTACGTCTTTATGCTTCAAAGCGGACAAATTTCCCATCGGAATCTAATGGTTGTGGCGCGGTTGGGAATGGGGGTTGGCCCACTTTCTCACAACAGGAACAAGCGACAAAACAACAACAACACCAACAGAAACAACGGCAGGTACACACTGTCAACGCTGTCAAACGCCACACGAGGAGCTTAGTGAAGGAGCTGCTGAAGGTTAGTGAAACATGGAGTAAGGACGCGAAGGGAGCGGGAGAGAGAGAGAGAACGAGAAGCAATGTGTGTATGTGTGCTTGTGTGTGAGAGAGAGAGTGATGGTGGTAATTGTTGTACCGTGGTGCGCGGCTGTGGTGTGGCGGAGCAATGAATGGATCCAAGTAATCAGGTGCGCTTGCCAGCGACACGCTCCTCACGTTCTTTGCGCTAATGCAGGCACTTGCGGTGATGTCAGGGTGACGGAAATTCAAGCACTCTACCATCTATCTAAACCGTTCTATCTATATCTACCGTTTCTATCTATCCACACATGCACGCAAAGGAGGTACGTGTGTACGTCGTTACTGGCTACTGGCTACCCGTCCGCCTGGTGGCCCCAAAACAGTCAGTCAACCCTGGCACTACTGGATCGATGTTGGGAAAATTTTAATTCACCACTTCACTTCACGCGGTATCACTGTGGATGCGTATTTTCTTCCGCTTCCGCACCGCGCTCACCACCTCGAACGGTCGCTGGCGTGCGTGCGTGTGTGTGAGGGAGGTCCAGGGTTCGGGGCCAGCAGAGGACTCTCCCTGGGTTTTCCGCAGGCTGGACACCGTTTCTTTCGATTGCTTGTTTTTCACCTCTCACTTTTTCACCTCGCACCGTTGTTGGTGCTTTTCCATCTTCTGTATGCCAACCGTGTCGTCGGTTTTTCGTTGCGGCACTAGAATGCTTTTTTTGGGGGGGTTGTTTGCACGCACTTGCTGCTTGTAGTCGAATGCTGGCTATTCGTTACACGTTTCGTTTCGTTACGAGTTTCATCGTCGTATTCGTATTCGCATCGGTGTGGCGCTTTTCACGGCACGGTCGTAAGTTTTGCCCCGTGACTGCACGGAACGGAACCGCTACTGCTCGACACTGAACTGTTCAACTCGGTCGCTCGCAAACATACGTAAAGTGAACAGCAGCACACATACCACTGACACACATACAGACACATACGTCGCACACACAGGTGCAGACCGAGATCTCACTTTGATCTTTTATGACACATATTCCTGTTTTCCACTGCTCGCTGGCCCGTCCACCACCGTTGGAGAGAGCGATTCTGGTCAGGATGGTTTGTTCTTCTGGTCGTGGACACGAACCTGGCACATACACACACACACACGCAAACACAAACACACTGTTGGAGCTTCACACACTGACTCGCTGCTTGGAACGTGATGGGGCGGAAAATTCCGGGCGGAGTGGGGGAAAACGATATTGTGAAATCAAAAATATATATATCAAACGACAACTATCGCCCTTGTGTGTTCCTACTGTCCTACGCCGCACACCAACGAAGAGACAATAGGTTTCTCGTGTACTTTCGGGGTCCCCCTGTCAAAAAAGAAAGAATCTCCGCTGAGAAAAGCGCCACCGCTGCTTGCTGCAACCAAATCGTTTTGCCTTGTGGAAAACTCGCGCGCTCCGTCGGAAAAGTGCGGAGCGAAGCGCACTGGGTGAAAACTGTCGCTCGCTCAGTAAAAGAGAGAGAGAGAGCTAGAGTGGGAGAGTTCTTTTGATGCTCTTGGCAATCAGAGTGAGAGAGAGAGAGAGTACGTCAGTGTGAGCGAGACAAGGGAGCATGTGGAAAAATGTATTCTGCAAAAAAAAAACCGTCGCTAGAGTGAAACGTTGCGGGAAAATGGGAAAATTCTTGAACGAAACGCGTACGAAGGATAAGGCAGGAAGATAAGTAAGAGAACAGAGTTCGATGTTACGCACCAAAAACTCACCAACTCGGCGAGCGTGTTGGAGAGACACTCGGTTTTCCCGCTGTCGCTCTGTTGTAGTTGGCAATGCTCTCCGGAGAGCTGTGCAAGATTTTCCCCGAGCACGAAACGTGACCGTCAACTATGGGAGCAAACGTCTAAGGTTCCATCGGAACGGAATTCCTTGAGAGCTATCTGCAGCAAGATCGACCGCGAATTCGAGACGTCTCTTTCGCACTGCTTGAGTCCGGGCGTCGATTCCCGCGATTCCTACTCGCGATGGAAGTTGGTAGTGACCATTGTGCCACATAAAGAACGCACGCTAGAGCAATCATATTTCACCATATGCCAGAGGACCCTTCGCAGTTCCTCGCGGTCCTGCACGGTACAGTTGCGGTGCTCACACAACTATGCGATGGGCTTCGGACTAGGGGCAGAAAGGAAGAGAAGTGGCGGCGGTGGCGGAGGGGTTGAGAAAGGCCACTCATGTGAAATGGATCCCCCCAAGGTACTATGATGACATGTGGTGAGCTAAATCAACCCCAAAACGGTGCGGTTGGTACATAGTACACACACACACACACACACACGCTGAAACCCACCAAGCCCCTTCGGTATTATAGATGCCGTAGCGAATGCAAATGCATATTTGATTATGTTTGTACGTGAAAATTCAAACGCTTTTCAAACCGATCATAGCAACCTGTTATTGGGGTTGGGCGCACGGAGCGAAACGGATCGATCGTTATAAACTCGTGGTCGATCGTCGTATGAATTTGCATCCAAAATGAGCTTCGGACGCGGTGTTTACGCATCCGAATGGGCCAGGCAATGGCGTTTACTTTAAATGGGATGTTTCACGTTTCCGGTTTCGGGGTACCGCCTCCGCAACATGGGTGTGTGTTTTTGTGCCGGTGGCGCATGGCATAAAAATACTGGCATTGGTCATCGGGCGCGCGTGAGTAATGGATGTGTTACAAGTAACGAGGTTGGAAACATATTTGCGCCAGTAGCTACGAAGCTGCCTCGATCGGCTCAGCTGTGCTAGAGCGTTCTCCAACCCACGAGGCAGGAAACACCACAACTCATGGCTTTTGTTCACGACTGTTCACTATCCGCCCATCATACTCTGATCTTTGCGCCTTCTATAAAGTGCAAAATTTGATCGTAATAATATGTCCGATCCGGTGGTGGAAATCGGATCACATCTCTCACGCTGCGCACTTTCGGCCACTAGTGGGTTGAGGTAAAATTAGACGGAATTCCTTGACGTCGAGTACTGTCCGCCTCGTCTCTGACTGTGTGTGTGTTTTTGGGGCCGGGATGAATGGCATTTCGAGTGTCGTGTTCCGTTGTTTCTCGGATGGGTAAAGAAATTGGTAGCAAACGGTTTGCGTGCACCAGACACAGACATGGCTTTTTGAGTATTGTTACGCCTTTAATTTGGCTACCAGCCTCCATCAGTCAAGGACGGTACACGGCGACCGTACGCTAGGACGCGACAGTCGAAAGCGACGCTACGCGTTCTCCGCACCGGACCAGCTGTTCCTCGCGCCTCGAAGAGTTCCAAAGTTCGGCGCACCTGGCACCGAACCGTCAGCATCACCCCCCCCCCCCCCTCCCTATCATCCTCCTTTCATCACCCTCTCCCACCCACCCCTGGCGTGTCGTTGGCGTGCGTGAGTTACACTTTGTTTACACACATCATATGACAAATGTCAAACAGAACGCGCTCAGTGCGGCCGCATCCGCGCAGGCGTCGCGCTACACGCTCCAGGCTCCACGCTCACACGCCCGACAGCCACTTAGCTGGGAACAACCACACCAGGCCAGGTTCTTCAGCGTGGTGAGAAAGCGGTGATGTGCGACTTGCATCTTCAATTCACTTTCCAACATCAAACACGCGCTGTGCGTGTATGGATCGTGAACGCTAACCTCTTCTTCCTCCCTGGTGGCCCTGATGTTGCGACACAGGTGGCAGAGCCGTGCTTTGACGAACGCGAGAACGCACTCTGACAGTTGCAACATGCGAGCGCTCGCGGTGGAATGTAAACACGCAGCAATCAATAAGGGGAATGCCCGGCCTACCCCGCCCGGCAGATGACATCATACAGTGCCGTGCGAATTAGTGGCCACAGGAAATGGATACTGGTCACCCCCATATCTCACTCCCATCATTCTCTTCCTGCCTGGTGAGGGAGGGAAAAATTACAATTCGTCACACTAATTAAGTGAGGCAGGACGGAGCACGATCACACTATTAGGGGCAATAAAATATTACACACGGTAGCACACATTTCGGTACGAGAAAACGAACTTTTTCGGTTCCGCTATTTTGAAGCTAATGGACCGGTATGGTGGCGAACAATGTGATAAATAGGAGAATTCGGTGGAAGTTTTGAAAGAAAAGCTACGGACAAAGGCGAAAAAGAAAGAAGTGAAGTAAAACAGACACAAAAAATCTGTGAAACATTTTATAGCTAACTGTAGAATAAAATAAAACAAATAATCGAGATAAATAGGATGAATGAAGAATAAAACCGCTCACCTGTAGAAATTAAAAATTTGGTTGAAAGCCCCGTCAGAAGTCTCTTCGTCTATGGAGCCTCGTGCTTCAAGGGTCTTCATGCCACCTGACCACCCCTAACAAAAAAAAAACATACATATTTTAATCATGTTTTTCCTATTTAAGTATGATCGGAACTTTCCACATCTAAAAGACGCTCAGCTTGTTACATTTTGCTGCCTAAAGTATCGTTTCATTATGCATATGGATTAACACACTCAAGGGCATCTTCATTACAGGCCGTCCCGGCTCGCATACGCTTTGCACGATAATTATCTTTCCACCGTGCGGCAATTAATTGAACCACAGCCAGCGGGGATCGAGCTCCCGCAGAAAAGGGATAGAATTGATGAATTGATTATCGACCAGTAGGAGAAATCGCTCGATCGAGTGCAGCGAAAAAGAAGAACCCTCTCCGATCGCTATCCATTGTCCATTGGCCCTGTAGCTCAAGGTTGCTGGAGCATTGGTGGCAGGGACAGGTTTTTATTTAGGCTACACTGACGTGATCCTCCTTCCCTGTACCTCCGGTGGCACCAAGGGACAACGTGTGTCTGTGTGTGCCACGTGGAGTGTTTTGCGTGAAATTATCTTAACCGTACTGTTAAGTAAATATTTAAAACACTCGCTCTACCATCCGTAACTGTCACGTCTGTCAAGCGAATCGTGGGACATTACGTTTCCTAATTATTATCACAACCACCAACGAAACGCTTGATGACAACCGGCAAACAAATAACGACAAAACAATGCAAATAAAGCTGTTAACAAGCGCGACCGCTTTACGACCTCCCATGGTCAACTAAATTCAAACCTTTCCAGCTACCAGTTTGCCTTCAACGGTTGTAATTTGGTTTAGAGATCAGCACGGTTCTCTTCCGCGGGCGCTCACCAGACACCAAAGGAACGACATCTGCTACATATGCGAAATGCAAAACGCGCCTCGCACTTCCAGCATTGCTGCCCACGTTTTCCGATTAACGTTCTCTTGCTTGCAAAATCCAACCGAAGAAAGAAAAAAGCGCACGTCAATTCTCTAACCGATCTCAAGTGCTGGATCGCGGGAATTAATGAGAAAAACATTATGATGACTTTCCACCATCCGGCATGCCCCTTGTCCGGGCTGTGTGTGTGATAATGTGCTCCATAAAGTACGAATCTCAACGATGTTGATACACAACGGTCGACGCGACGCATCACAGAGACCGGCCCCGAAGTCATTACTGGCCGAGTTAGGTGGTAATCCGTTCCTCCCCAGCTTTAACGCCTTGTCCGGGCATGGACGGGAAGAGCTGGACAGGTTTCCTTCCGCGTGTCTTCCCGCCCCCACACTTCTCCACCATATTGGACAGTTTTTTTCTAAACTTTATTAGTCAAACCTCCATTAGATGGTAATGGCCATCATGGAGGGCTGGAAGGTCGTAAGCGAACCAGCTGATTTTGCCATACGCCCGGCTGATGTGACAGTTTTATTTCACTTCGGTTCCGGAACGGTTTTAACGAACGGTGTCCAATCGACAGCAGGGCGAGAAAAGCCATTTCGATGAACTCCCCCGGTTCTTGACACCTATGGCACCCCGGGATGGTCCGAAATTCCGGACACACCCGCCTAATGCCTAATCACTACCCCACGTTTCGATGTCTCACCTTCGCAGTAGCACAGGTACGGTGTGGTCGTCCATTTCCTCCCAAAAAAAAAAACGACCCCACTGATGGTGGTAATCATAATCTGTTTCACAAACGCACAGCATCCCCGATCGTCACCTCTTCCGCGGATTGCTACACCCACACCGAGCTTCTCGGTCGGCCGTGCTCTGCTTGCTCTCTTGCTTCCACTTCCACAGACAACCGATCGACGGACTACCCACCTAAGGAGCCAGCGCCAGAAGATATACAAGCGCAGGCGAGCGCGATCGCGATCGCGCGTCTAGACGAAGGTACGCGCCGCGGCTTAGTCTGCTGCGAGATCCCGCAGCGTTTGGTCGATCTTTTTCCCGTTTTCTCGATCGTGCCATACTAGCCGTTGTGTGGTGCGTGTAGACCACTGCACTGGAGTGGCCCTAACAGTGATATCCTTCGAGCCAGCTGTGGTGTTAATCCTTGTCCGTCTGTGGTAGTTTGAAGTTATCGATTCTCAGCTAATGAGCAAGACTCCGTGAGAAACAAGAGTTTAAAGTGAGTAATGATCACACATGTGTGTTAACATGGTACCTGTAGTGCACAACAGCTTAGGACGAACCTCTATTATCCTAGTGCAGTAAAAGTAATACCGTACCACTACCCCGAAAGCTAACCTATCGATCCTTGCGAGTGAGGAGCACCAGCGTGCGACTACTGGTGCGTGCACTGGGGCGTCCACCCGAAAAAAAGGCATGCACCGATCGTCAGCTTGCCGTAACGGTTCGAGATCGGGTTTGCGCGCCGTCCGTTAATTTCAGGTCCACCGCAACCGGACCACATGTCCATTTTCGGACCACTCGGTTCCGAATTTGGCAAATCGTCGTTCGAAATCCCATATGTTCCCGCAAAAAGAAGCAACAAGCTCCAGCAGGGCAACGATTCGCGCAACCCGCGTGCACGCTCGCGCCTGTGTGTGTCATACCGCGCCAGGCCAGGAGACTCGTATGCAAGGCATCTCCGGCTTCTCGGCTGCAAGGCATGGGCAAGAGCGTCGGTCGGAAGAATCGAAACCATTTTCCACTCACCGAGGGCTGTTGCGCTCCACGGGCAGCCTCCACGCGGAGCTGCCCACACAGTTTTTGTTCCTTCGCATTGCCTTCCTTCGCTTTTGAAAAACGCCTACGCGCCACCATTCCGAAGCACCGGGCTCCCTGCCCAGCCTCCGTGCGCGTCCCGTCCTCCATGCCTACACCCGTTTTGTTGCGAGTTTTGATTGCCCGATCGGGTCTTCTGCGTGTGTTGTTGTTGTTTTTCTCCCCGTTTTTTTTCTCCCCTTCAATATGTATATATCTTTTATGCCTCTTGCGTTGTCGCGCGGCCGTTGTCTTGCGACGGGCCGCGAGATGCGTGTACGTTGTCGGCCGTTAGCGTTTTCGGATGGGAATTCCTGTTTTGCGCCTTCAGCTTTGAAGCGGTGCGGGGCGATGCATCGGGAGGGTCCGATGTCTGTCTACCTGTGCGGCAAAAGGCAAACGCCGAGGCCATCAATTGGACGTGGGGATGACGGGACGTGGGGATCGTAATGTTGATGTCGCTCAAGCGCAGAGTCACCTAGTTCGTCGCCCGTCGACCGAACGAGTGTGTGTGCTCGAGCACACGAGCCTTTTAAAAAAGGCGATCACTGCAGCGAGTCACTGCGGCGAACCAACAGCAACACCTCGCGCTCCAGAGCATCCCACGAAGATGGGCCAAGGAATCGAAAACAACGAAACGGAATGAACGGAAAAACGGAACAGACAACAGAATCAAAGCATCAAACAATTAATAAAAGTGTCCGAATGCAATGCAAATGATAGTGAGGGTTTGCGTAAAGGGAGTAACAGATCGTGCGAACATTCACACGCCCAAATGTTGGAGAACCAGAGCTAACAGGGAACAGACAGGCACGGAGGTAGTTTTTCAAGTGGTTGTTAAAAAATCGTACCAATAACTCCGGTTATCCTTTCCCAAAGGCCGACTCTGACTTGCAGTGCGTACTTTCGCCTTCAAGAAACCTTCGTGTGACAGACCCTGAATACGTCTCGTTAACAATTGACAAGTGCGATCGGGTGTGATGTGTGGAACAATAATTAACAATCTACTATACCAGCGCGTAATGGAATTTTAATCAACCAGCTAGTGCTCAAGTGATTTAAAGTGTTTTTTGTTTACTTTTGTTTACATCCCCCACACCACCCCCCGCCCCACTCCTTTTTTCAACACAGAAAAACGGAAACAAAATGAAATCAACCCTGCCGATGATGGCAGGGCTGTTGCTGCTGTTGTCAGTGTTCGTGTTCGTGCAGCAAGTGCAGCCGTTATCGATTGACCCCGGTAAGTATGCAATCTATTAGCCGTAAATAAGCAATTCCAGATGCAAATTTGAATCTTAACCGAAGGAAGCCCTTAATGTGTCCACCGAAACGTGGTGGGCACGCTGTTAATCTTTCGCCAAATAATGTTATGAAATACTAACTCTATCGCTGGCCCAAAATTAAGACCACTCTTGCTGCCCCCGTACGATCGGTTTGTCGATTCCAATTGCCAGATCAAGAACAGCTCTCCCCCTCCAATACGTTTGCCGTATGGAAGTAACGATGGAGTAACGTTTCATAAATCTTCCACGTATCCCAAAACCTACACAGGGCCTGAATGTTGGGCGCCCACATTTGGACCGGCGCGTACTGCCATTTGCGCCATTGCCCGCGCTGGTGGTATTGATTGATTTATTTAAATTAATTTCTTATTTGGGGCGCCCGGCAACTTGTTGCCTGTGTCGTTCGTTCGGTGCCGCTCGATGTCACTAATTACAGTGTGAAGACAGTACTTGTTTGCATCATAATACGGGTTACAAAAATGGTCACGATCTAGCACACTGAATCATATTCTTCTCTGTTTCACCACCAGTTGCGTCGACCGAGCTGGAGGAATACATTAAGGATGATTTTCTAATATCGCTTCGACATATTAGGTAAGCGTGCCACATTTAAATTTTCTGCCCATAAACATCATCGGTAAAAATGTTTGTTCTTCTTGCTCGTTTTCCCTCCACCCAGACCACGTCGAAAGTTTAGAATCACGATCGAGGCACTGTTTATGATCGATTTCCCCGAATCGAAAAACAAATTTTCCTTCTATCTCGATCGCAAAAACAAGCGCGGTAAGTCGAAATCGCTTCCCAATCGAACATCTGTAAATCAACCACTTAACCCTGATATCTAACGTAACGCCGGGAATAATGTACCGCTTACCTTCCCGCACACGCAGTGACCATCGATATCACCACCCACTCGAAGGTGTACTCGAAGAATCTAATCCTGAACGATCTGAACGAATCAACAACGATCAAATCGCTGGCATTCGCGTTCCACCAGAGCGCGATCACCGTTTACATGAACTGTAAACAGTCGTCCACCGAGGAGCTGGACGTCAATCTGTCCAAGCTTTTTGCCAGCAGCGATGAGCCGACCGTCAAGCTGGTAATTAATCGATCCACTAATTCATCCACCTACCGTACCTACTCGGGGATGAAGGGATCCTATTGACTTTGGATTGATTGGTACGAGACGATTGTTGTATTGTTTTGCCTATGTTTCCAATTTCTTGCCATTAGTTCCGCGAGCGAAAGTATCCCCTGTTTTTGGATTCCGAGCTAGAGAAGGCGTTGAGTCGGGCCAGCTGTCAGAAGATTTTGCGCCGCAACGGTAATCACATCCATTCGCGTCAAAAGCAGACGGTCGAAAAGATGCTGAAGAACAAAGCCCAGGGTAAGTAAGGTTAGGGTTGGTGGTATAGGTGCTATAAACAATTAAGCTATCAAGCTATCAAGCACTTGCTTTCATTCGTTGAATCTGCCAAATTCACAAATTCAAAGATGATTCCAATAGGCCAGCTTTCGACTCTGCATCAGACTTTAAAATAAATCGTATAACTTAACACCACCCTTGAGCTGACTACCTAGTAGTTTGTATGAGCTAGAATGCGTGGAAAAAATCCCCTCAGTAGCTCAAGAAGTCCACAGCTTAGAATTTAGCTCACTCACACAACCATTACAGGTGAGGTTATTCCCGAGCGCAACAAGAAGCGTGACATCCGCAACTGGCATCATACGGCCGAAAAGTACAAGGAAGCGTACCACACTGATTTCTCCGCTAACCGTGGTGACATTCCAATCATTCATGGTGACTGCGATGGTAAGTCTGTGATCGTGGCGGATGTCTTACTTCTTTCATTACCCTGTGTCGTGTAACCCTTCCACTATAGAGAACATACTGAAACTGTTGGGAGAACTGTTGAAGCTGGTGAAGGAACTAAAGGAGGAGGTTAAAGGTCAACGGCATGAGATAAACTATCTGCGAGGTTTGATCGAAAACTGTGCCGGCTGCCAGCAGGCCCAACCGTTGCGCGAAAACTGCCAGTACAGTAATCCATGCTTCCCAGGTAATTGACCATAGGAAGATGGAAGCGAATGTTTAGTACACTTCCGATTACTTTGATTTCGGTTTCCACACAGGCGTGCAGTGCTATGATTCATCTACCGGCATGCGTTGTGGACACTGTCCGCGAGGATACGTTGGTGATGGGCGCAACTGTCGCCCGGGTCAAACCTGTGCGGACCAGCCATGCTTCAAGTTAGTAGCTTCATCCTTAACGTGAACAGTAGCTGCTGGAGGTATCCTTTAATGTATCCTTTCTTCTCCCGCACAGTGGTGTCCAGTGTTATGACACGGTCGAGGGTGCCCAGTGTGGTCCCTGCCCGGCAGGATACGAGGGCGACGGTAAGCACTGCCGGTTTCGGGACGCCTGCGAAGACAAGCCGTGCGCGCCAGGTAGGAAGTAATAGTCAAAACCTCCCAAGTCAAATGCCTTGAATGAACTCCCCAAACCCCAACATAACCTACGCTACGACCTACGAGACTGTCGTCGTCGACGGAGGCCCCTTAGTACGCATGGGCTAAGGGGGCTTCTCGAAGCGAAATATTTCCACCCTTCATCAATCGACTATCCCTTACACGTGCGAAAATATGCAGTTGTGAATGTAAACGGTGTGAATTCCGCCCACGGTCGCGGTGGAACTTGTGTTGTCATAATATCATCCCTTCTTCTGAGTGCAGCCGACAGTACATGATGTTTTTCTTTTTACATATTTTACAAATAGTTCTTTCGCTACCATTTACCCTACCCATTTGCTCTTCCCGTCCGGTAAAGCGCTAAATGTACTTAACCTTAAGCTTCACTACCAACGATATTCTACAATATCCAATAATAGTAATAATAAACCGATCAACAACTGTTCGTTCGAAGTTTTGGTTAATGGATTGATCTGCTCGTTTTTGTTTACTTCGAGTTGGGAATGCAGCGGCGCGCGTTTAACCTCACTTTCCGAAACAACTATAACAAAGGATTAGGAAACGTTTCTGCATGCTTTTTTTATAGTTTCCTCGTTTCCTTATTAATATGTACCGCCCATTTCCACCATCTTTGCGTCCATCCGCCATCTTTGATTCCGTCCGGTGATTATCTCACGACATTCCAATGCTGTGAGCTGTGTGTTTGTGTGTGTAGTGCGTCGTACACAGTGTCGCAGAATCGGATCGAAGTTGCATCATCACAACGTTGCAAGTGCTTCCATCAGACCTAGGATTAAGATTTCGCCCGAGTACCACGCCCGAGTGTAGGCGAAGAGTGTGAATCATGAAACCATCAATCTCTCTAACCATATTGACAAATGTAATCGTGAACAAAGCATTGCACTTTAAACCCCCTTCCTTGAATGTTCCCCACATGAAGGTGTACATTGCAGTAGATTAGATCAGCATCCGTTCTACCGCTGCGGTGCCTGTCCGGCCGGTTTCACTGGCAACGGTACTGCCTGTCATGATTTTGATGAGGTATGTGTTCCTGGATAGATGGAGATGGTCAGTCTGGAGATAGCTCTCCGGTATCCTACTCGGGACCATGCGGGTGATCGTCCCGCAATCGAACCTAGTTATCCTGCCCAACGTGTCTACTGATCTGATTGTACCTTTCTCTTTCTGGCTTTCTGTTCCAATTGGAAAAGTGTGATCTTGTGGAACCTTGTGACGTGCGAGTGCGCTGCACCAACACCGTGCCCGGATTCCGTTGCGATCCTTGCCCAAGTGGCTATGTAGGTATTCACTATGAGGGTCTGACGGCAAGTTCCTTCGATGGGTCGATGCAGCGGCAACGGTGTACCGATCGGAACGAGTGTGCGGACGGTTCGGCACGGTGTGGAGCGAACATGGTGTGCCACAACACGGAAGGATCGTACGACTGCCAGTGTAAGCCAGGATTTATCCGTAACTCATCGCACGAGTGTTTACCATCGGATCGGATGTGTCTGGACGGGACAATCTGCGATACGAACGCTGTATGCAAGCACGCCGGCAACAACAAGTACAGGTAATGGGATTGAGGGAACTAAAACTGTGCCGGATGTAGGGAGCTAATTATGCCCCGACAATTACAGGTGTAAATGTAAGGTAGGATGGGCAGGTGATGGGTTCCTGTGCGGTTCCGACAAGGATCTCGACGGCTGGCCAGATACGAACCTGCTGTGCAGCGATGAGAAATGCCGTGCCGACAACTGTGTCAACATACCCAACTCTGGTCAGGAAGATGCCGATCGTGATGGCATTGGTGATGCGTGTGATCCCGATGCGGATAACGATGGAATCCTGAACAATCCGGTAAGATAGCGATATCACGATTGTTGTAGAGGCAATTAGTCTAATTTTTCCTTTGATTCCAGGATAACTGCCCATTGGTACACAATCCTGATCAATTGGACAGTGATGTAGATGGAGGAGACAAGCAGGGAGATGCTTGCGACAACTGTCCGACGGTATCGAACGTCGATCAGAACGATGTTGATAAGGATGGTTTGGGCGATGCCTGCGATCCCGACATCGATAACGACGGTATCCGTAACGAGGATGACAACTGTCCGAAGGTGTCCAACTTCAATCAGCTCGATACCGATGGTGATCGTGTCGGTGACGTTTGCGACAACTGTCCACTGATTCCTAACCCCAACCAGGTACGGCAAATGCGAGTACTGCTTAGGTTTTGTTGCTTAACTTTAACGCAATGCTCTTACAGCTCGATTCCGATAACGATCTTATTGGTGATGCCTGCGACAGCGATGTCGATCGCGATCGGGACGGTATTCAGGATAGCCGAGACAACTGTCCAAAGCTGGCCAACTCCGATCAGCTCGATTCGGACGGCGATGGTCGGGGAGATCTGTGCGATACGGATGCCGATAATGATGGCATTCTGAACCACGAAGATAACTGTCCGATTGTGTTCAATCCCGACCAGACCGATGCAAATAGTAAGTTTGTTCATAGTTCTTGGTGGGATTTGTTCTTCGACGAACCGCTTGTTGCATTCTTCCAGACGATGGCATCGGTGATATCTGTGAGGAAGATTTCGATTTGGATCTCATCCCGAACTATCTCGATAACTGTCCGAACAACTCGAAAATCTTCTCCACCGATTTCCGTACCTACCAAACGGTGGTGCTCGATCCGGAGGGTGATTCGCAGATCGATCCGAACTGGGTGATCTACAACAAGGGTGCCGAAATTGTGCAAACACAAAACAGTGACCCTGGCCTGGCGGTTGGGTAAGACGCGTGATTTGTTGGTCTCACTGAAATCAACTCACTCAATCACAACTATCCTTTCCTGCTTCAGCTACGACGCATTCGGTGGAGTCGATTTTGAAGGTACCTTCTTTGTCGATACGGAAATCGATGACGATTACGTCGGGTTCATCTTCAGCTACCAGGACAACCACAAGTTCTACGCAGTCATGTGGAAGAAAAACATTCAAACGTACTGGCAGGCGACACCGTTCCGGGCGTCCGCAGAGCCCGGCATTCAGCTGAAGCTTATCAACAGCAACACGGGCCCGGGTGAGATGTTGCGCAACAGTCTGTGGCATACGGGCGACACCAAGGATCAGGTGAAGCTGCTCTGGAAGGATCCACGCAACGTGGGATGGACGGAGCGTACCGCGTACCGTTGGTTGTTGCTGCACCGGCCGAAGATTGGATTGATCCGTTTGCGTATCTTCGACGGCGATCAGATGGTGGCCGATTCGGGCAACATTTTCGACACCACGCTCAAGGGTGGCCGTCTGGGTGTGTTCTGCTTCTCGCAGGAGATGATCATCTGGTCCGATTTGGTGTACCGATGCAATGGTGAGTGCGCTGGGTGAACGTTTCTTTGCGAGAGTTTGTAATTGGTTTCCTTCTCATTTCCACTCAGACAACGTTCCGGAAGCCATCTACCGTGAACTGCCTCCACGTTTGCAGCGCGAAGTTCAGGTGGATCATCGAGCATAACATGACGTTTCAGTTCGACCTCAGCAAAGCTAATCGTAGTAGTACAACTAAATGTAGCGCTTAAAATATATAATTTACAAATCTGCTTCGTATAATCAGGTTTTCTACTTATTATTCTACCCTTCCTTTGTTGCTACCTCAGTTCAATGTCAGCTCAGACACTCTTGCAGGACATAAGGCAATAATACGAGCGAAAATAAAGCGTCTGATTTTCTATCGCGCGCGATAGAAGAAGAAAAACTGATCGTGATTGTGGTCCACTCTTTTCCTGGATATATCATCCACTTGATACGTCATGGTTTTATTTCACACCGCTCCCCACAAAAGGTTCCGTACCCATTTCAGATGCTGTATCACTGTAAAGCTAACTTCTTAAAATGTACTTTCTGTCTTATTGCAATCGTCTTACCCCAACACGAAAAACAATCATAACCCCATACCGGCACACACTGAACACTTAGGTCACACTTTCATCGTAAGATGGCTGCCACAGCTTTTATCCTGCACCTTCAGATGATTTTTGGCGGTGTGTTTCTTCCGCACATTGTAAACACCGTACACCACCGGGTTCATGCAGCTGTTCGTGCTGGCGAACAGAAACAAACCCTTCTGTATCCGTTGGTCCACATTTTTGGCCGATTCCTTATCCAACCAGTACCTGTAATTTGAAGTTGAAGTGAAACAGTATTATTAGAGGTGGCCACCAGAATGGCTTAAGTCGAAGAGGTACGTACCACAGAGACATAACGTAGTAAGGCGTCCAGCAAACCACAAACACTATCACGATCGTTATGGTCATCCGTAAAGTCTTCCGCTTTGCTCGACCAAGCACGTCGATACTGGAGCGCCGGAAGCTCTCTGCAAGTGGAAGCTTTATTATTAAAAGCAAACTCTTTCCTTCGTCTCTAGTCAGTCCCTAAATTACCTAAATTCCGTGGGTTTGTGCGACTAAATATTTCGTAGTAGATGGATCCGTAGCAGTACAGGATCACTATCAGCGGGAAGGTGTACATCAAACACATCACCATAACGTTGTAAATGATTTGATAGATTTCCTCCTCGAAATAGTGATACGTGACGCACTGCTGATATCCCGTGATGTTTGGATGCACTTCCAAATGGAAGATGAACGACTGTAAAGGATTAGCGAACTCCTAAGTCATTTCTGATATACTAGGGAATACTGGGAGTTATGCTGTACCTGAGGTAGACTACATAGACCGGACATTATCCAAGCTCCGGCAATCATCAGTACGCCACGGTGTTCGTGTACCTTCAACGGTTTCAGCACAGCAAAGTATCTGCCAAATAGAATCGATCGATTAGCAGGTTCACCTCACCACAACAAGCACCCAAGCCGTTTCACACCTGTCCACCGATATGCAGATCAGTATGAAGCTGGAAAGATACAGGCCAAACGTGCGGAAGAAGGCCATCACCCGGCACATCACATCCCCGGCAGTCCATCTCACCGTGTAGGCCCAACCAATCTCTAATGGCATCATTAGAAAGGTGACCTGTGCCCGAAGCAAATAGATCGGATAAAAACTTAATGACCTCGTTCGTGCACAGGAGCTTCGAAATCTCAAAACCTACCAGCAGATCCGCTATAGCTAGATGAGCTAGCATTATGTTTATTCTGGACGATGCCCGTACCTTCCGTTGGGCCAGAATTCGAAGCACTGTAAGATTTCCGGTAGCTGAAAACACCATCAGCGTACTGGAAGCACAAAGTACGGGAATCTTCTCATTAATTCCGCAAAAGATCGGATCTTTCCATCACTACGGTTTGAAGGATCTTACCTGTACACCATGATGGACAGTATGTGGCCCGAGTTGAAGCGCATGTCGATCGGCATTTCGTAGTATTCCTCGCCGGATGACTCGTTCGCATAAAACGACCAGTCGGCCAAGTTCCGATGGTCCTCGATGCGTTGGTTCGACTTTAGGTGCGCCATTGCTTCGAGCATCATTGTTCCGCGAGCTAAAAACGTCTTTGGTGCAATGGTGTCACTGTCTACACCCCTTTACTATGCCTGGACAGTTACTATAATCCATTAAATTCGCTTTGCACCCGACATTTGGGCGTGTGTGCTGCTAGACACCGCGTACGCACTCCTGCAGGACATTTTTACACATCTACGCCGCACTGTACCATTTGCACCGATTTCCATCCGTGCCGATCTTTCAAGCTCTTTCGTAACAGTCACTTTAAGTACAAACTGATTGTACACAACGGATCGTACACTCGTAATGCCACGCCGTAGTTGTGGCTGTCCCTACATTCTTCAGAACAAATATTTCTGATCAGTATTGCTGATGGACGTGTTGCACTTAATTTCGGCGTGGGTCGTCTAGAGCCTCCGGGTTGTGCTGATAACTTCCCCCGCGAAACTCTCGGTATGCTCCGTGGGTGAGCGCCGCGATGCGAAATACCTTTGCAATCTCTCACCCTCAGCACCGTACACAAACAGCCACAAAACCGTCGATTCACCCTCCCCGCTCACAAGTACATGCGCGCCAAGTAACGATCGTCCCAAGACCCGGACATGGCTTTGATCTTCGCAAATGTTTCACCAGCTCCGGGCATTCGGTTGTTGTTGTGCGATGAGCATGAACACTCACTTACCGCGTGCCAAACAACTCATAGTCCAGTCGTCTGAGACAAGCGGCACAACACATGCTCCGCACACGGTGAAGGGTACGGGATGCGATGGATCCTTGGACTGATGATTAGCAGCAACTGATCGCGCAATCGCTCGCTTTCCACGCTTGGCCCGGCGATATGGTTGGCGAAACGTTGGAAAAGAACTTCACCCCCAATAGCAATAGTTCTCCGAGCCGGATGAATGCAAGCAGGCAGGACACATCAGTGGCCGCGCATTTCTTTCACTTGCTGCAGCACAATTCTCACAGCGCGGCACTCCAATCACTCGACGGCGGGGAACGCATATACGAACGACAAAAAAAAAAAAAAACAGTGGTGTAGTGGTAACAGTAGGGGTGTAGACCCTTGTTTCGTTAATTCTCTCGCGTGCGGCGAATGGCTAGATCGAGGCAGTCTATATTGTGCTTTTGCCTCCGTGACACGAACGGCCCGCCACGAACGATCGAGCCGTACTGCGGCGAGGTTGGCAATAGGAACGGGATAGAGCGATAGACTACCCGGTCTAAGGCTAGCTAGCCGACTGGCAGGGCAGGAGGCTTGCTTGTGTCACATTAGGTCGCCATCGTCGGTTATCAATGTTTCCACCACTCGCAGAGCTCGCACAGTGTTGAGAAACTAGCCGAACGCCACAATCGTATCAACTGGAACAAGCGCCGCGGAACAGATTCGGCCGAGCGATTGATGGCAGCACGTAGATGTGTGCTCCCGACGCGAGATTTGGTAAGGTGTGTGTTGTTGTTCTTTCACGATGGTGGTGTCCGCTTGATTGTTTGTGAAGGGAAAAACCATCAGTAATTTTGATCTCTCTATTCGTCGCCATTTGTTTGAGCGGTCTCCCGCAGAGTGCAATACAGCGCTGCGCCGCGGGTCTCAACAAATGGAAACAGAAAGTAACAGTCGTTTTATTTGCACTTTTCGTCCCAGAAAAACAGATATGAAAAAAAAACAAGTCTATAGAAGTTTCCTTTACGTCACAGGGAAATGTGTGAGTGTGGGGGGAAAATGGGAAGTCTTGGGGGAGGGTCCTGGGGGGGGGGGGGGGCTTGTATCCCTAAACACCTAAACTACCGCAAAGAGTATAACAATCACCTCCCGAATACACACCACCATGATGTATAATATATGTACAAACAAAAACCTACCTCACAGAATGAGTTTGACTTTGATATTTGACTACCTCTAAACGCCTAGCATCATTATGCTTACAATTGTAACAGTTTGTTCCTACTCCTGCCGTTTAGAAACGAAAAAAAAAACCGAAACGATAATTCAAACGCCTATCAACTATATACTAGTCACGGGGCGCAACGGGCACCGAAGGGTTGAAGGGTGCCGTGAGAGTAAAAAACCACCACCGACACATTCATCGCCGCCGCCGCCGCAGATCGTGAACCTTAATTTCACTTCACCTTTTTGTTTCCCACAACCGAAGAACTGTTAGCAAGAGAAGACATCCAACAAACAAACAAAAAAAAGGAGAAAAACAAATCCTAACGCGTAACAAAAGAAGAAACGTAATGGTAAAAACAAAGTAACGAAAACCAACTACAAATCGGGCACCAAACCTGCACCGTAAATATCAAGCTAGGTTCAATGCGCGTTCTCACTGCTCTTGCTCTGCTTTTCTCGCTGTACCTATCTAACATTGCACATCGATTCACTGCATGCATGCCGCGCACACGCACACTTATCGCTTTAAATGGTCTGAGGCTGTTGAGCTACTGCTAGGGCTAGCTGGCAGCCGGGCAAGAAGGGGTTTGGCTTTAGGCATTTTCCGGTTCACGCTTGGTTTCGATCTTCACCATCTCGCAGCCCTTGTGGCCGGAATGGGTCATCTCGCCCTGGCAGCAGCCCAGATTGTTATTGTTGTACATGGCAACGTCACTGTCGAGCTGCAGCGACGGTGGTCCAACGCTTGTTGGCGCGTGGAAGTAGATGTCCGCTACCGTCACCGACGAATCGGTCGAGTTGCCCGCCACATGACGTTGCTGCTGCTGCTGTGTTGGCTGCCCCTGGTGATGGGGCTGCATGTACCCAACGTCAGCCGGGACACCGCCATTTCTGGGTCCAGCACCGTGCTGCTGTCCGTTTAGCGGATCGGGCGTTGTTTGACCTGGTGCTTTGCGAGACGCACAGTAACCGTTTCCACCGGTTACCGTGTCCATGGGGGATATAAGCAAACTGTCGGAATCGCCACCGTATCCCGGTCCGTTCAGTGACGACATTTGTACTAGAGGGTCAGCCGTTTCGATGGTGGACGCGAGATGCGTCGTATCGCACGAATCGGATGGGCTGTTGTTGGTGTTCATCATGTTCATTGGTGAGGTGATGGTCGATGAGGTATCTATCGCATCTCCTGTGTGGTGAAATTTAAGCAATTCAAAAAAACATACAACGCATTAGTCAAATGCTCTAACGATCCAGCAGTCTTCATAGCGTACCTCCGAGCAACATTTCCTGCAGCAGGCTATCGATATGCGCCACACCGAACATTTTGGCAAGCTCTATCTGTTGAATCATCTGCCACGTGATCGACTGCAGCACTGGTAATAGTAGCAGGATCTCTCCAAATCTACCCCTGTTCCGATGATAAAAGAGAAATGTAAAAAAATACATTTTGATCGAGTTCTACGTTCAGGAAGCATTACTCAAGCAATATGGCCACTCCTTCCCCAGAGTAGCCTTACGGTTAATAGTCTTTGAACATTTTTTAGCGTTTTCGGCCTTTTCCGGGTCCTATAGCAATCAATTGTTAGTGCGTCTTGGCAAAAGAGTAATCGATTAAGGTCTTCTGATAGAGATTTGCCCAAGAGAGGCCACATTATGAACGATTGCTACATGGAAACGCTCGTCCTTAGCCACACACGCTCGCTTACCTCGAATCATACAGCTTGTCTGATATGTAATCTTCGAGATTATTTAGAACCTGATGCCTGAGCGATTTTATCTTGGCGGGTTCGTTCAGTCCTTTTGCACCTATGAGAGAGAAAGAAAAAGCAATACAAAAAAAAACTCATTCCTTACACAGCCCCAAACAAGCGGTTAGTGTGTTGCGCGCAAACACGTACTTGGATCGAAAAACACTAGCGCCTTTATGCACGCCAGCTCTGAGTCGTCGATTTGAATCTCTTTCATGGCACTCACTAGCTCGTCGATGATGCGTGCCCCAATGCGGGAAATGTCCAGGTTCGGGGACATGTTCGCGTCCGGGCACTGCTTCGTGATGATGCAATTGTTCCCGAGCAGCAGCATGTCCTGCAGATGCATCGAACGGCGCGATAGCCCGAGCAGCAGATGTTCACCGGCGTGTGCCCGCAGCAGTGCTACCTGATCGTCTAGCTGCAGCTCGGCAAAGGCCGGTATTGATTTGGCCCACTCGACCAGTATCAGCAGCTGCTGCTTCATCGAATCACACACATCGTTGATGCTGGCGAAACGCTTCGACGATAGGTCCGCTTCCTCCGCATCGTTCGTTTCGTCCAGGGCGGCCCCAAAGTGGCGGCTGAAGTTTTCTGCCCGCAGTAGAAACTTCACCGACAGCCCGTTGATGGTGTTCTTATCATCCGTGCTCGGTTTGCGGCAGCTTATACGGTCCCGCTCGTTTTGGACCGCTGGGCGGTTCGCATGGAAAGGGAGAGCGCGTTAAAGGAAAGCATTACTTATCACGATCGCGTGAGATCCGGGAGCATGGGCGCTCCTCTGTATTACCTTCTTTTTTCATTCCAGCCTTGAAGCATTTCTTCAACCTGCAGTACCGACACTGGTTGCGTTTGTCTTTGTCCACCACGCAGTTGCGTGAGAATCTGTGCGGCAGATAAGTGAAATTAGCGTATCGTTTAAGGGGGGGGATTTGTCTCCATTGCTCTCCCTAGTACCGTACCTGCAGGAGTAGGTATGGTTCTTCCTAACGCTTCGACGAAAGAATCCCTTACATCCATCGCAAGAAGCCGCTCCGTAGTGTTTGCCCGTGGCACGATCACAGCAGATTGCGCACACATTGATTGCATTGAAGCTGCTGCTATCGTTCGGTTGCAGCGGACTCAGGCATGATTCATACGCCGTATCAGACGTATGGCTCGGACTGTCGTGGCTTCCTGCAAGAAACAAAACACCCGGTTAGCCTACAGGATATTGGTTCAGCGGACAGGCAAACGGTTCCCTTTCATTGGCGGTCCCGAACCAAAGGAACAGGCGAGACGACCATCGGTCAACCGATGCCCAGAAGATATTCTTATCGCGCTACAGCGATACACCTGCACCAGGCATCACGCGGGCTGCCGAAATGTTCGTGCCCATAAGCTGCTTACCTTTCGTTCGGTCGTTCAGCTCGCTGTATTCTATTCCGGTGTTAGACATCTTGGTAGAAGCATATTGGCTTGCGAGCAGTGGTACACATTCTGTAAGAGGCAAAAACTGCATCATCATGCCGCACGGAACTACGGACAACGATTAAGAGCGCGAACGATCGTAGTCTGTGGCAATCGTAGACACTGCTGGGCGCAAACCGGGGCAGGCACATACGCGCACCGTAATGGTCGTCGTCGTCGTCGTCGCGTTCGTTATCTCGCTAGTGTTCGTACACGGGTACACGGTGTTGTTCACAGCCACTGATTATGTGCGCGACACATCAACGGGCGCGATTACCACTATTGGCACCCGACCAGAACTTCTTCCCTCCGCGACCAATCACCGCCCTCTTGCCCAGCCGTTCGTGGGCCCCCACTTAAAACGCACACACAACCACCCCAGAAGCCGAGAGGCGAGTCCTTCTCGCGCTGTGGATGGAAAATCTCGGGATCAATACTGTACGTACGCGCCCCAGAGACGACACAGCGTTAATCAGCAGCTCGCACGGAACCGTACTGAACGATTACGCGGCAATGGCGGGTGGTTTTTTGTTTTGTTCTGCTCTCACCATCGCCTTCTTCCATCATCACCTACAATCTCTTCAAACTCTTTCGCTTCATCTTCCATCCAATCCATCGGGACTGGTTTGACGGTGGCCAGCAGGCCGTTTTTGCTCCGTCTTATCTCTTATCTTTTTTTCCCTCCGATGCCCTGGTACAGAGATGGTACACGAATATGCTTTTTTAATTGGTCAATTTTTCACAACTGCCACAACACACCAGCCACCAGGGGACGGGTTTTGGTTGATACCGAAATAATCATTTATGTAACAAAACAAGTCGCTGCTGCTGGATAAAGGTGCGATTCTCTTCTCCAACTTCAACGCACCAACAAAGTCACTGGCGTCAGTCATGACACGAAGAAACCTCATAAACGAATGTCCGTGTGTACTTCACAATACGTTAAGTATTTGCCAGAGTTTTTCATTCTTTCTTTTGTTGTCCAAGAGATAATGTGCTTCTTGGCAGAAGCCCGCATGGAATCCTGGGGGCCCCGTGTGTGTGGTGCTGGCAGCAGATCTCGAGGAGTTCGAGGCGAGCAAAAACCCGAGTTCCTTCATCGTGCCATTTCCGTGCTGCGAATGCAGTGGAACGGTAGTCGTTAATTTTTTGTTTTGTTTATTTTTGCTCAATTGTAAAGACAATCAACGAACGTGATCTTGCTGCGGATTGCGCGCCGTCAACAGTGCGCCTCAGCACTGCCTTTGGCTAGGCATTTGCAGCGAGATCGGTGTCAGCGAGAGGTTGACTAGGCAAGAAGTATGGGCACATTTTATCCTCCCCCCCCGGCGTACGGCGCTGGGATTCATTTGTTTCATTGGAAAATTGAGCTTGATATCGTTTGCAAGCACGCTGATAAATATTATAAGCGGTTGCGTAGCGGTTTGTCCCTGCAAATTTCTTCCATCGCATACAGGCAGGCCTCCTCCGTACGGAGATCATGTATTGCATTAAATCGGCCGCATCGTAAAGCAAGTGTCCGGTGCTCGTTCGTGTGTGTGTTTTTTGTTCTTTTCTATTCTCACCCTCCTTCAAGAAGGCGGAATTAAGCACCTAATCCCCATCGCTTGGTAGCAATGACCGTGAGGGCCAGAGCGCTAAGGTACAGTCAGCTATCGATAATTATCGTCCATGCGATATCTCACCTTCAACGCTCGCGACGAACGCGAGGTTCAAGAGCCCCTGCTTCGCGTGTTACCAATATTATCTGAGTAGCTGAATTTTTGTTTCCAGTGGTTGGAAAAATGACACGATCCCCGATCTTCTTCGCCATCGCCATTTTCGAGGATCGTCTGCAATGAAGGCGACACAAGCCATCACAACAAAAAAAACAGCATAGTCTCACCCAGGCAAGTTCTATTCGATTGGGCTGGTCATTCCTTACTTTGCGCCGCTGCTGCTGAGTTGGCGTAATTGTGTGTTTGCTTGAAAAACAACGCGAGTCACGCAGGCCCGACCATACTACGCCAACAACTACGACTCCCGCGTACACGACTTCATCCCGACCGCAATTTACCGACCGTCGAATAATGGACGGTGGCGAGGCAGCAGCAGAAAAAAAGGTAATAATACACACTCTGTTCAAACAAGCCAGCGTCCAGAGAGCTTAACCGTTCAACCACTACATGATCATCATCCATCCATTTGCTTGCTATGTGTGTCTTTTCCTGCGTCTAGTAGGGCTGGCGTTTGCCATCCATCTGTCTTCCCGTGTTCATCGCCTTCATCGACTCGCCTGGTGACGAAGCCTACTCTGCTTGCGGGATAATTAAATCCATTTGTCCGTGCAACGCAAACTCGATCGAGAGCAAGATGTAAATCCGGCGTAGCGAACGGGCGTTTTCAATTTGCGATCGTGTGTTGATTTAAAGCTTATCAGTTACACCGTACTCCCACACAGGCCGTACGAAATGGCACAAACAGCTTATAGATCAGCCTTCGATTGAAAAGAAATGCATCATCCTCCGCTTATGGACAGGCCTCGAAAGGGCGATCATATCGCTAGGAAACGCTCAGCTCGAAGGTGATGCTGGCATCGTAATCGGGGATGAAATTTTGTTTTCATCTTCCATTCGTCCACCACCTGCGCACCCCAGCATACCCCAGGCCCGTCCCGTACAGAGAGCATGGACGTTGTTTACATGCAAACAGCAACAGACTCCGGAACTGACAGAGATGCAACAAAAACATTATCTCGGTCACTCTCAAACCAATCGCGAGATCGAGATCGGCGGTGGTGGGAACAGAGCATCTAGGAAGCCACCACCACGAACGCGGCTGTCGGTTGTAACTTTCTACACTACTTGTTTCTACTCTGCCTCGGTGGCCACTTGAACGACGATTACACTCTCGAACACAAACCTGTGGAATGCACACGGAATCGTCACATTAACACAAACGGCCCCTTTACTTTACCAGTCGGCAGGTAAATCTGCTTGTTCAGACTGCAGGTCCTTCAAACAGCGACATTCGGCAACCAGCCATTGGCCATCAGGAGGACGACACGCAAAAGGAATTCCCTCCCTCCGAGGGGCACTTGTTGCACGGTCGCGGGGTGGTTCAGTAGGGTTGGGGTGGGTGCACTGGTGCGCCTGCCTTATCAATGTCTTCCCGTTCCAGAAAGATACGACACGGCACAAACACAAAAACACTGTGCGTTCCGGGACAAGTGCGATTGAACGGCGATGAATAAACGGAGCACCATGACGCAACGGCACAACGATCACACAGACACCGAACAACAACGACGACGACGACGACCACGGTGACAACGAACGATATTCCTATGCGAGCTGCATGAGCTGTTGTTCCTGCTGCCTCTGCCCACAACGCACAGGCTACGATCGCGCAAACCGATCCTCGACTTCATTGTGCCGATGTGGAGCATACTTTTACCTTCCAGTTTAAAAACAATAACACCTCCCTACACTACGGAGCGAAGGGACTACAAATATTTACAACAAAAAATTACATAAAACAACCGACATCACTACAGTTGTATGCACTTAATTTCGACTGCAGCAGCTGACAAGCATTTTCACCATGCGTGCGTAGATTAATGGCAGGGTTGCTATATTGGCGGTGTGCTCGAGTGGTGAGTATAGGAGAGTGGTGAGTTCGCGCGCCAAGGTGCTTACAGTATAACGATAGAAACTTTTGAAAATATTAATTTTATTGTGTGAGTACATTTTTGCATCAATTGCAGCCTTTTTGCAATAATTTGCCCAAGAAAACAAATGTTGCTCATAAATATCTAACACAATGAATCATTTACCATATGATCGAGTGAGATCGAGAGCTGTTAAGGACAGAGAAGGATGAGAAGATAAAAAAAATGCATCGGATTGGCCTTTTTGCATGAAAAATAAAACAAAAATCAGTATTGTCTGTCTGCTTCAATCAATTAAATTTGAAACTTAAAAAACTTATTTTAAATAGAAAAGCAACGAATACTGATTCAGAACCTTTAAGCAGCGCTAAAACAGCGTACAAGCCTCTCTGATGTTACGGATGCCAAGGGTTTCAAATTTTTCTTCTTTTTTGGCACTACAACTTCGAAAGAGCTACCATTTTTGACTTCCTTGACTTCTCCTGGAGCTGTAAATCGTTCGAAATGTGTTGAACAGTCGATTCCTTTTAAAACTACAACAAATTTGCCCCTCTGACATGAGTTTCGAAAACACATGGCTAATGTTCTTCAAGTCGGATCTACTCTAACCTCTGCAATCATGTAACCTTCGATTCATTACCATTCAAACGCACGAAAGCACGAACTGTCGCACCGATCTGGAAGACAGTGACGGCCATAACTATAACATTACCAAATAAATGAACCATAAAACGCGACTTCCCATTGCTTTGCGCCCGCTCCGTGCGCTTTCCTGTTCATTAGCTTGCCGACGCCATTAACACTTCCCTGCCAGTCGCATTTGCATTCGATTGCCCTGTTTCGCCCTCGTATATTTCCACCCAGCCGTTCTCTGATGCGCATTGCCCAGATCCCGTCCCGAGCAACCAGTAAACGAACGGGACCTAGGCGCCGGTGGTGGTGGTCATCGGATGAATCGGATGGGTGGTTGGGTTTGTGGTTTTGCACCAATGATACAATCTTTTTCATTCCATGAAAGGAGTTTTGTAGGAGAGATAAACATTCGAAACGAAAGTGACTTAGTGAGTCAGAGCGTCAGGATGGTGGCATTTAACAGGTTTGGCTTGGGGCAGCATCACCACCCCACCCACAGTGAGGGTGAGTTCGTCGATGGAAGCGCCAGTTCGTGTTCGTGAAAGAAAACAACGGCCTTCAACACATCCACTCCAAACCGTGGCAGATGGTCGCACGGGTCGTTTCGCTTTCATCCGGCCCACTAAAGCTGGACCAGGCAAATGGCGTGAGAAAATCACCCCAAGCAACTCAAGGGGGTTGTTTTTTGACTGTGCCGTCGGAATGGTGCCGAAACTGTGGAGTGCCATGCTTAATTTAAAATTGAATATTCTTGTATTTCCTCTCCGGAGTAAATGGGCGACCTTCTGTTCCTTCACGCTCCTTTCCCCCCACCTGCACGCGATCGTCCGCCCTAACCCAAGATGTACGATCGATGTGATCGCGATGTGCTGGTTGTGTGCACCCACAACCACCGACAATGTGTGTACAACAAACGGTGCCCTTACACCCGCCAGAGAAATCTATCCAGCCCTCCCATTGTGGCAGTGTGTGCGTGTGCATTTCACGCCACCGTGAGCACACCGCAAATGTGGCGCCCGAGTCTTGAGGGAAGCGAACATTCGTTGTTCGTCCACCGACGGTTGCAGTCGCTGTGACCAACCGCGCCATTCGGTACGTAACTGCTTGCAGACTGTGACACGCCTTTTGTGAATGCTGCAGGCTCGCCGAACGGTACAGGAAACCGGAGTGAAGTCCCGCGAAAAGTGTGATCACAACAAGCTGCGATCGGCTGCAGCCACCACCAGAAGGTCGCAGCAGCAACGCACGATCGCAATTTTGTCTGTTGCGCTGTTTGCGAACCATTTGCGGATCACTTCATTTTTTCTACAGCCGGTCGCTAGGTTCGAAGGCGCTGCGAGGCACGATCGTGCAGTGTGTAAAGGTGTCGAAAATTGCCGGTTCTAGTGCGCGATGGTGACCGTAGCGTGATTAGTAATGGTAGCGAAGTGCGTAAATTATTTGCCTGCTGATTGCTAGGTGTCACACACTTTCGGTACGAGGTGTTGCTGTGTTCCGGCGTAAAAAAGGTCCACATAGGTGCACAGGGTAGAAGTGCGCGATGGTGTGAGGTGTGATGGTAGCGAGCATATACCCCCTTTCGCATACGGAGCTTCAATGATTAGGCTGTTGATTAAAATCGATCAACCGGAATGGTTCTAATTGCGCTGCAGTTTGCTGAGCGACCCTGAGCGACAATTTGCGAAAAAAAAACTCATCGTTGGTGGTAACGGATGCTGCGAATTTAGCTGCGACAGCATCAATTGATAATGTGATATCGATAAGCGATCCTTAGACGAGCGTCCACGAATTTGGAGCAAGCGTTAGCACAGCTCGGAAGGTGCCCACCGAGATCGATTAGGACAATCTGACGCATCTGTCAGATGCTGTGGAGCACAACATTTAGGCTCCAGAGCCACGTTTCGCGTTACTTCGCGTCACACACAACACACACACACACACATGCAGTTGTTCTCTTTCTCCCTCGCACTAGGCTGCCGCCTTATCGTAGCAGGGCTCGCTGTCAATTTCGATCGATTAGATGTCGAGATCGAGAGCAACATCGACGAACAGCACATCTCGGCCGTACTCGCCAGATGGTGCAGTGCATTGTGTGTGTCGCTGCAGTTCGACAGTGAGGTGCAGCGCAGCGGTACCACTGCTGCTACGCTGCTGACGCGCTCCACCACGGTCGGGCCATCGATCGGTTTTTGGTTTGCAAGATCGCAAGATCTGGACCAGACTAATTAGCACCTTTTGCAAGCAAGTAAGCAGGGCGCGTAACCGGCCACCGAGTGTCGTGTGATGTTTGGCGGGTGCCAAGATGTGTTTTTTCGCCGAAGAAGAACACCCGACAGAGAAGCTCGCGGCGAGGACAGCTGGCAAACAAACGAAAAGCTATGTGCAAGGGCGCGGATACGATACGCGCCGATTTTAAGCCTATGTGCGTGTGTGTGTGTGTGGCTCTGTGATTGTGTTGTTGGTGTGACGGTGTCAGGCGAGGTTTTCGTGACGGACGACCAGCGCAATCTGTTACAAAAACGCTCGTTTACGGGCGTTTGCAGCATTCGGAAGGCTCGCTTAACGGAACAGTTCGATCGGTCCGGCCGTAAACGAGTGATCCGGTACGGTTCGGGGTCACTTCCGGAAGGTACCATTCGGTGGTTTGGACGCATAAGCCTCGCGGCAGCCTTACGCCAACCGCGGGCTTGTGCAGTGTGACCTTTGGTTTCGTGAGGTTTCTGCCGCGAGGGGAAGCGAGTGCTGTTGTAACGGCCAATGGACGCAAGAAGGGCAACCGCGATCCGTTCGCTAAAGTGTGCGTGTGTGCGTGTGTATGCGGTTTACGCAAGGTTATTTTTCCATTCCAGCGACATTGTGCCGCCGATTCTGCGGGTATTGTGTTGCACGGTTTGACTGGAAACGCTCCACACACATACTGAGGAGCCTCACGCGCGCAAAAGGCTCGTACAGCGGGTTCGGGTACGGGGGTGTACACGGGCGGGTGACGAACGTGGATGATCGTAAATACGTAAAGAAAACACACCAAACCCTTTATGGGTCAGCTTATGCGATGTTCTCCAACTGTCCTAAGCTCAGCAACTCTGGTGATGGTCGAGGACACAGATGAACGCCAACTGTGATCGGATGTGTGTTTGTGTGATGTGGATTAGTTTTTGCAATATTCTTCACTGCCACCCCCAACCCAACACCCTTTATCTCCTCCTCACCACCCACACAACCACACATACACACACCCGTCAGTGTATTCGCAGCGCTTTCACTGTCGCTTGCCTTCGATTATTCCCTTTCCGGGGCATAAAAACACGTTCGGCGCTTAACGACCGCACACAACGCACAGACGGAATCTGGTCTTCAATGGTGGGTGAGTTGCATGAGGTTGCGCATTGCACATCCGACATCCGAGCGCGCATGCAGAGACTGCAGTGCCACCGCAAGTCACGAAACTGTGCAGTGGGTGGCGAAGAATTCCGCCGAGGAATGCGAATGAGCGCCCGACCCGGTCGCCCACGCCACACACATCAGCTGAGAAGAAAGATGGCGCGTGGAGCATAACGGTGGACGGCCCACCGGGACCGGGGCTAGCGCTAGTAGCTACCGGTACTGTCGCCCCACATCATGCGAAGGTCACTCGTACGGCGAGCGGTGAGTAATGGTGCGCGCACGCTCGGTTCGATCAGTTGGCGCAAGGGTTTGCGATCTTCCCCCTGCGAGTTGTACAGCTGTTCGGTCTGTGATGCGCTAATGAGATACAGTTCTACCGACAGTGATCTCCTTTGCGGTGTGGTGTGAATAATTAGTCTATTAACACCATCTGCACTTGAAGCATCTTACGTGCAGGTGACCTATATTTGTAGATGTAGCTCTAGCATTGATCGAGACTGACACACAAGAGCGCAAGAGCTGGTTTATAGGCAAAATAAAGCCCCACCTAAATGTTGATTCTCTCTACCACAACTGGCCAGTTTCCATGTACGTCCGTAAAACGACCATTAAATTCGCGATTATTTTACCTTGTCTCATCGCTCGCCGCACATGGACCGTCGGAGGGTGGCTGGGTGAGTGTTAACATATTTGGAATTCCATTGTTGCGCGGCGCGAAATGGGAAATTTTTTTTTAATGAAAGCCATTGCATTGCACAAAGCAACGATAACTTCTTTATATAGAAGTAGGCTCGCGAGTGCGTTACAGGGGAAGTATCGCGGGCGCTGCGTTTCGTGCAAGGGCCGTGTTGGATGGATTTATTTAAAATCATTTTCAGCGTTCGGTCTTGAAGAGTTCTTCTTGTTTGGAGTACTACAACTTGAGCAGGTCCGTTTAGCCTGCAATTCCTTGACATACAGGGTGTCGCATCCATATAATGGAACTTTTGAATCATTCAGGGGAATGTTTCAAGTCTGATATTCAAGTCATTATTGGACCTGATATTGGAAGTCTGATATTGGACCTTTGCAATCATACAGTGGAGTCCAGCAAACATTTAGGAGAAATTTGCATCGTTTGAAGGAAGTTGTTATTAAAACAGCATTCATGATGATCTTTCAATATTCCGCTATCAATTTTAAACATCTATCCTGTGCTCAGGGAGTCCCTCCGAGCTGGATTTGATACCGGTCCCTTCGTGTTAGCAACAAGAAGCCGCTTCAAGAACCTTGTCTTGCTATATTCCCTTAAACTACCAATCACAAGGCATTCTACAATACCAAATCTTACAATTCATCTCATGTTGAAGAAGACCAGCTCAACTTACCTTGCGCTTGGTTGACCCCAACATCTCTTCACGATATCAGCACGCCAGAGCATCAGCAATCTTTAAGATTTATCTCACAACGCACTGACATTGGCATGAGAGATTTTATTCCAAAAAAGAGAATGTCATTGTACATGCATGACACGCAGCATTTACATGACACTCGGATGTGTGTCTTCTGCCACCACCATCATCAGCAGCATTCCTTTAACCCTGGGACATGATCTCTTGCGGGTACGCTGGCAACGCGCCAGATCCATAAAGTACGACCTTCTTCCGTGATGAAGGCGTTTTTTGATTACGCTGGGTTCGGGGTAGGTTGAATGTCACCAAAGTGCTGGCAGGTTCAGGGACGCTGCTGCGGTACGGTACAATGTACCTAAACAAGGCAAAGCTACGCGATAAACGTATAATGCGATGCAAATAGCGCATAAGGTACCGATCGACTCGGCTTGGTGAATCATCAAAGCCCCGGACTACGGATAGATCAGTGGTGAATCAGCAGCAGCAGCAGCAGAAGACTTGATGTGTTTTCCAGACTTAATGTGCCTATCGAATATTTTACGTAGACTTTCTGTTAGCACAAAGCGACTAATGACGTCCGGCTACGACGGTGGTTCACATACATTTCATCCTGCAGACATTGTGAGAAATGGCTAGCCGAGCGGTGAATCAGCCGGCGCTTGCCAGCGCCAAAGGGACCAGCGAACAGAGCGGCGCCGCCGTCCCGCTCAAGTTTATCTACGTGCCCCAGAAGCTGGAAGTGTACGAGTACGAGACGGCCATATTTCAGTGCATCATTGAAGGGTATCCCACACCGGTAATGGCCTGGCAGCGGAACGGTATCCCACTCGCACCGTCACGCACCGTTACGATCCAGAGCAAGGGTTCGCTGTGCACGATGAAGATCCAGAACGTTCTGCCGAAGGATGCTGGCCAGTATCAGCTGGTAATCGAGAACGACAGCGGTCGGGTGGAGCGTACGATCGAGCTGCTGGTGCTGGAGAAGATTCGTACCATCAATCGGGTGAAGCGCAACAGTCAGCCAGCGGTCAGCAGCATACGCATCTACCGTCACATCAACGACTATTCGCCCCTGGTCGGTGAGTACATTATCCTGAACGCGGAGTACTACGCACCCTCGATACCGACCGTACGATGCTTTCACAATGGGCGCGAGCTCGAGGATGGTCGAATATTTCACAAAAGCGTTAGCCAGCGGAATCTGTCGCTCGTGCTGGAAAAGGCCAAGGCGAGCGATTCGGGCACGTACACCTGCGTGCTGGAAACGATCGACGGCTGCATGAAGGTGATGTCGGCGGAAATCGATGTGCAGGACCCGAAGTGGTCCGTACCGATCGACAAGCTGACGCGGATTGTGCGCGAACTGCCGAAGGTGATCACCATTACCGAGGGCACGGAAGTGGAACTGAGCCTGGAGCTACAGTGCTCCGAGCTGGTGAAATGTTCGTGGAAGAAAAATGGACGCCCGGTAAAGGATTCGACCGACTTTGCGTGAGTATCTGAGGCTTGTTGTGCTATGCGAAGACAAGCTGCTTAATCCGTATCTATCCGTCGGTTTAATAGCTACATTGACCACGGTAATGGGAAGTTTGGGTTACGCATCAAGGACCCATTCCTGGACGATGCGGGACTGTACGAGTGTGTGATCGAGATGGCAAAGCAGCACCTCACATCGAGCTGCTATCTGGACGTGCTCGAGCTAGACCAGCAACAGCCACCGAGGGACTGCGACCATCGATTACCGGTCCGCTTCGTGCGCTACCCGCTCGCACAGATCGCACTCGAGGGCGATAATGTGGAGTTTTATGCGTGCGTACATCCGCCGGACATACGGCTCCGGTGGTTTGTCCGGGGATTGGAAATCACCAGCGGTACCAAAGGATTTTCGGTACGTTTTACAACCCACCGGAAGGAAGTTTGCATTGTCCCCAAACCCCAAACCGTCTTTGTTCATCCGGTCTCTTTCACAGATGGAGTCACGCGACGATGGTGGAAACATTCTGCGAATATTCAACACTGCGTACCGGCAGAGTGGTGAGGTGAAGTGTTGCATCCCATCCACGGCCACCGATTCTCAGGGGCAGCTGTGCGCGTATGCTGATCTGTGCGTACTGCCCAAAGCCTACGTCGGAGCGTTGGAGCGAAAGGAAATCGAACGGTACAGTGTGGTGGGACAGAAGCTGCGGTTTCTTCACAGCCTGCAGGATGAGGTCGTACTGCAGGGTGACGATGTGATCATTGAAGCCTGCTACCAGGGTCAGCCACCGTCCGATTTGCGCTGGAAACGATCGGTAAGTTTGGGCAATAATATCCGTACGTAGTTGTACTTCGTGTCCAGATTCCCAGACTAACGAGCTTCGGGCTTAAATTAAGTCCCGGTAGTCAGAAATGACTGACCAAAGAAGGACCCGTTCGTGACCAAAACCGGCTCGCCCATATCACAAACGTATAATATCGGTGCAACGGATATGAACTTATTCGATTAATATTCTAATGCCATGTTTCTGGCCCGGGTAATCGCGTAATCTTAATCTCAGTCATACACGCACTCGAAGGGCGTAATGGTGCCGGGGTTTTTTTTCGCGTTGCGCAATGTAAACAAACCCACTGATGTGAGCCTGCTTTACACGGGTAGCCAACCTAATGTGTGGGCAAAGCAAAACACAGACTTACAGTTGCTTTCTTGTATGCTTTTTTTTTACTTGAGTATACTTGTTGGTTTTCGTATGGCACTTGTCAGTTGTGGGTTAATTTGCATATTTATAAAGCAGTCTATTTTCAATTTGACGTGTGCATAAAAAAATGTACCGGTTTTCGGAAGGCGAGAAAAGCCGACCTACTACCGATAGCTCAGTAGAACAAAGTCTTCTGCAGAAATTCTTTCATGTCTGGCGCGTTGCAGTTGGAATTTGAAGCCATACCCGATCGCCAGAACACCTGAACGATCTATTAGTACTTCGTTGATCCTATAAATAAATTGGAAGAAGATTATCAGGTTAAGGGTTTTTTAAAGCTGTATGAGTCGCTGACGAGGAACATTGAGAGAGCTGCCCGTCTTCAATAAAATGGTAGTAACGCCAATCGACTTATATTCTCCAGATATCTCTAGGCCCAATCATCTCAGCTCAGCATCAGCACAGTCCAGAAATCAGATTTATTGTAGATGTTACTTACTGTTCATACATTTCAGTAGGTTATTAGGCGCAGCTACTCCTCCATCGTTTGGATGGTAACTTTGACCCATTTGGATCGGTCTCGCCTTTCTCCAAAGGGAGGAGGATATTTTAACAACTAGATTCTTACTGCTATTTCCTAGGATCACTCACGATGTCTGGTTTCAAGGCTCAGAGTGTGTATTGCTGATACGATCAAACCAAACCTATCCTCATGGAACAAACCTAAGTTCCATGATAATTGTGATTGCTGCAACAGAATCAGACATCCCATCAGGTTAAGAAAACGGTAAATGTGTCAGACCAAGCCCTCTTGAGGTTGTAGTATCCCAGCAGAAGTTGAAGAATCAACTGAGCAAGCATTTAAATTTTAAGTTAATTAGCGTTATAACACTGCACAACACTACGGCGACAGCGGCGCCGGTCTTCACACGGCAGGGCCGGGCTTCAAATCCCATCCAGACCGTCTCCCCGTACGTAAGGCTGACTACTTTTCTACGGGTAAAATTAAGCCACAGAAGGCCAGAAATGGCAGGCCGAGACCTCTCGAGGTTGCCAAAGAAGAAGAAGAAGAAGAAATGATATAACCGGGCTTAAGAATCAGATGTAGAATTTTAGATCAATTTACTCCCGTAGATAACATATGTTTTCGTAATAGATAATTGATAATTAACATAGGTTTCGTAGTACGCTTCAGATCCAAAGGCTCATTGTGCTGTTTTCTCACACTACGCACTATAAGCTTATTAGTGTATTTATCTTATCAGCTGTCCAAAGTTGGCCGATAGTGATAGATATATGACAATGATAAATACCGTAGCATTAATAAGCATCGTTATCACTTTCATTGAAGGGCCGAACCATTACCGATAGCAATGCGAGCACGAGCAATCTACCGGGTCGCACCCGCCTTCTGCTAACCAACATCGAACCGGCCCAGGGTGGCAAGTATAGCATTCAGCTCGACAAAGCCTGCCCGGAAACGGAGCTGTCGATGTGTTTGCGTGTTGAGTCGCCTCCGGAACCGCCGGCCGGTAAGCCGACGGCGACCGTCGTCAGCCAAACCTCGCTGACCGTATCCTGGAATCCTGCTCCGTACGATGGAGGAAGTGCCATAACTGGATTTGTGTAAGTTTCCGGCGTGCTGAGGGTTGGGATGAGTGTTATAACTGTGTTCTGCTTCCTTTACATCGTAGGATCGAAATGCAACAGAATGGTGACGATCGTTGGGTTTGCGTCAAGCGTGTACCGAACTCGTTCTCCTGCCTGATCGACAGTTTGCAGCAGGACGGATGCTACCGGTTTCGGATGCGGGCGGAAAATGTGCATGGTACGAGCCACCCGACACCTGCCAGCGATCTGGTGACGCTGGCCGAAGACAAACGAACCAATGGGACGGCGGAGTTGCGAGCGAACCGTGCCGTGCCCGCCAGTCCCACCTCGAGCGGAGCCAGTTTCTGTAGCGATGTTGGCAACGGTGAGCCGGGTTACGGTGATCAGGCTGGGCAGGACGAACGCAATCACCAGGAGCAAACGGTATCGCCCACGGTAACGATTGCCTCGGGCGGTGACTTTAACGAGCAGTTTGAGGTGGTGAAGGAGGTGGGCAAGGGACGGTTCGGGGTGGTGTACAAGGTGATCGCTCGCCAGGGCGAAACGGGTACTGTGCTGGCGGCCAAAAAGGTCAAGTGCATTCGCATGAAGGACAAGGAGCGGGTCTGGCAGGAGACGGCCATCATGGAGAGCCTGGAGCATCCGAAGCTGTTGCGACTGTTCGCCACGTTCGAGCTGCCGAAGGAGATCATCATGGTGGTGGAGTACATCTCGGGCGGTGAGCTGTTCGAGCGTGTGGTGGCGGACGACTTCACGCTCACCGAGAAGGATTGTGTCATTTTCGTGCGCCAGATCTGCCAGGGCGTGGAGCACATGCACAGCCGCCAGATAGTGCATCTCGATCTGAAGCCGGAAAACATTATGTGCGCCACTAAGACAAGTCACGAGGTAGGGTTTACACAGCAGGGAAAAGCTTCAGTGGGTTTCCAACTATAGGCGTTCTGTTTTTCTTCACAGATAAAAATTATTGACTTCGGTTTGGCACAGCGACTGTGTGCCTCCAGCCCAACGAGGGTACTGTTCGGGACGCCCGAATTTATTGCACCGGAAATTATCAACTACGAACCGATCAGCGTGCAGTCGGACATGTGGAGCATCGGTGTGATCTGCTACGTGCTGCTGTCCGGCCTTTCACCCTTCATGGGTGACAATGATGTGGACACGTTTAGCAACATTACACGCGCCGAGTATGACTTTGACGATGAAGCGTTCGACTTGGTGTCGGACGGGGCGAAAGAGTTTATTGCGGGACTGCTTCGTGGCCGGCAGGAGGAACGGCTAAGCGCTCAGCAGTGTCTACAGTCGGAGTGGCTTTCGTTCAAGAGCGGCGAAAACGTCGGGGTGAATCAGATCCGAACGGATAAGTTGAAAAAATTCATTATCCGTAGAAAATGGCAGGTAGGTGATACATTTCCGGCTTAACACAGTTTTCCATCTCAATCCATCGCCATTATCGTTTCCATTTCCCACAGAAAACAGGCAATGCCATACGGGCCCTCGGAAGGATGGCAAACTTATCCGCTTCCCGGCGTGTTTCGGTGGTGCCACGTGAAACGAATGCCGAATGTAAGTGTGGGGATGGGCTTCGGGGTTGAATGTTAGCAGACGCCGTTTAACCCGCTCTTCTGCTTTTCTGCGCTCTGCGCTCTTCTGCTTCTGCTGCTTACAGAACGGCCATCTGGATGCGATCTTCAACGATGCACAGAGAACGGCGCACGTGACGTCGGTTAGACTTTGTTGATTGTTTCCAATACCAAATGAAAGAAGCATCTGATGTTGAAAGCAAATCTTTGTTAATTGTTTAAACTATGTTATGTCTACTACTACTACAAACTACTACAACAATAAAGTAATTAAAGCCATACCGTATCAGTTCGTGCACTGCTCCTTTACAATTAAATACAATGAGTGGAAACGTTTCAATTAAATACAACTAATTTTTCAGTATCTCTAGTAAATAAACCGTACATTTCCTGTACTGCAACCGTTATTTAGTTGATATAGATGCTACAAGTAGCGCGTGTACGCTGTAACGAATAAAATTCAAAATTAATTAGTGCATCTTTATTCCGCTAGAGACCGCTGTAGTCGGCAAAAATACATTTGTATAAACACACGATGAGATTACAAAAGCTATATTGTAAAGCTATATGTAACGTATATGGTGCAATTGATATTTTGCTATTACGAAAAACCATACATTTCAAAAATGTTTTCAATATTTGTATCTGTGGATCGTGCTGAATAGAACACCTTCTCCTATTTACCTTGTGCGCAAGGCGGCAAACAGTGGTAGAGTTTCAGGTACATCGAGTGAAATATTTCCATCTTTTTGTGGATTTTTTTCAATTAAAGTTATCTAATTAATTGATCGTTTGTAAAATCTATATGATGATTTAAACGATAATAACGACGATAATGCAATGAAATATTTCTGTTCATTTCCAATGCCCAGCATGTGTTGCGTTACAGGGGTTTTGTAACAAGAATGTAAATTTATATTTATTCTATTTATTTTTGTTTTCAAGTGATAGTTACCAATGGGCCAATAGGAGGTAAGCCATTTGTTAGGCCATAATTTAAGAAACCAAATTGGAGGATCACAACATTGCATGGGAAATCACGCTAAACGTCAAGCGAAAATAAATTTACAATAATCTACATTTTCGTTTGTCAACCTGACGATCCCTGCAAATTGGAGTTTCGTTTGACGTCTGGCGCTAAAGCTCTTCAGCCGTTTGCCCTGATGCTGTCACTGACCGAAAGGAATCGTAAATATTGGGTTAATTTTAACCATTTTAAGCATATTAATATACTTACTGATTAGACCCAAAAGGATACCAGATCGCAAGGATTGTGTAGTTTGCCATTGTGGGGCTTACAGTGCGTGTGTGTGTGTATTGTTGTGAGAGCTGTGCTGCGCTGCACGATGACGGACGCTCAACGAAGTTGATCGAAACATCAGCAATAAGAGCGCGCAGAGGATATTCTCTTGTCCCCGCCCCTTCTTCTCGTGTCGATGCTGAGACGTCACTGAGATCTGCCCGAGAAGGATTTGGAAAGGTTCACAAAAAAAGTGCTGCTGAATATTGGGACACCGTCGGACCACCGACCGAGCGCAAACTGTGCGTTATTAAAAGTGGCTGAGGTAAGCTAGAAACGGGCCACTTCCGGCTGCAAAGTGGACATTCCGAAGCTTTGTTTCCTGTGAGGGGTTTGGAGGCTGAAAGAACAAAAAAAAAACTGTGCAAGAAAGGATAGACGAGAGATGATCGATCGAGTGATGCTTGAGCGTGGTTCGATGCTGCCCTTGAGGAAGAGACACATCTTGGGCTGGAGGCAAGATGCTTTAGAGTGTCTGCTTCCATTCTCCGTATTACACCCACTGTTTACTCGTACACAATTGGAAGGATTTGCCTCCCTTATTTCTTCAGTCGGACGCTTGCATGTGTGCGAGTGTAGCATCCCCCACCACAGCCTTTCTGCCGTTGTTCTTTTACCACCAGTCCTGACCGTGACCAGTGTGTGCATGTGTTGGTGATGTTCGATCGCCTCGATAAATTAACCGATTATTCTTTTTCCGCAGATGCCACCAACGACCGAAGAGCTGGAAGACGATGGCAGCAAAAATATGGTTTCCAACTTGCCGCTCCTATTCGCGGACGGCTACCCAACGTCCCTGGACAAGATCACCGCAACGCAACTGGAAAGATTCATACCGTTCATGGTGCAGTGTTCACTGGGAAACGTCACTATCCATTCGATGACCGAATTTAACAAACCACCATGGTGGCCAAAAGATTTAGAATTTACAAAACCATTCAAGCGGCCAAAATCATTCACCGGGGTAGGTCAGACTCAGGCCCTCTCGGAGGGGGCACATTGATGGATGACTACTAATTGCTGTTTTTGCTCGCAGGATTGGTTACTCAAGATGCGGGAGCTCGTGGTAGCGTGTTACGACTCTCACGACAACATCTACCTTCTTCGGTACTGTGCGGATCTGGCCAAGTTTCAACCGACGGCATTGCGATTCATCAACAACTACAACTCCACGACCTCGTTGTTCGAGCGATCCACGAACAAGCTGTTGGTTACGTTTCGCAATGAAAATATGGTATGGGAAGGCGGAAAATAATGCATTACGATCGGTTGATCTTGATTTTACCTTCTTATTACGCAGCTGTACGACCAAGAGCAAAAGTTTAACAGTCGCAAGTGCCTTCTACCGAAGCAATCGAACTCCCAAAGTTGCTTGGCCGCTCAGGAGGAAATGGTCATATCAGCAGGCTTCGATATTTATCTCTGCGACTACTGTGATGCGGAACTATACTCCTACGGGGCGATGGTGGTAAGTACACTTCACTCGACCAATGTCTGATAGTATGTGACTTGGCTTTGGGGGTCTAATATAGCTATCATACGGGTGTAGTTGCTAACTATAAAAAAATCCTTTACCTTTTGGGTTTTTTGAAAGGATTTAAAAAAACAAGTGTCGCTAGTGTAAATCATTGCTGAACAAAAGATTTTGGTGCGATTGTTAACAGAGAGACCAAATCATTTTATGTGTAAACAGTCTACGAATGTGTAAACGGTCCACGAACAAAACTGAGTTTGACATCCCTGCTTGGGGATGGTGATAATCGTATAGATATGCTTTTGAGTTTGTTGGAAACCTCTGACTCAGAGCTGGAAAAGACTAGCGCGAACATGATCTAGGTAGGCTTGGGTAAAAACTATATAAAAAGAAGCAACATCGCTGTTCACAGGGTAGTTACCGAGGGGCCAAATCAGTGGCTTGTAGCATGATTCGTGTGATTATAACAAAGTTTATATCAATTACATTTGTTCACATATTCGTTGGCGTAGATCGCTGAAGTATGTGCGCTGTTTTTTTATCAATTGGCGCTGATCCTGTAATATAAAAAGGTATAAAAAATATTGTGAAATACAAAGCTAGCTATTGTGCAGTTTGAGTTGTGGGTTTTCCCGTAGACGATCATCTATGAAAACTGAAAAAAAGCATTAAATTTGGATTTATTTTTGTACTTATTGGGTGAGATATGCATTGCTGGTCTATATCAGCCAGCGAGTATAACTGCTCAGTGCGCTTAATGCTTAAGTTCAGTGCAAAAAGAATGTTTTGTGTATTCGCATTTAGAGCACCACCGCAAAAGCTGTCATTTGAGTCAGCTTGTGTGAGAACCCTGAAGGTTGAAATCGTTCTCTCAGCGCAGCCAGTTATGATCGAGTCAGTAGCAACTGTGCATTTTTCCCGCAACGTAAGGAATCACTACGAGTAAACGGATCTGTGCTCTAACGCGTCAGTGAATCGAATTGACGAAGAAAGGTTTAAAGCAAATGGTATATTACTTTTCCCCCAACCATTCATTTCACAATAGCGTACTGTAGTATAACGATAAAAGCGAAGCAATTGTATTGATTGTGTATGTGTCTTACAAAACATTTTAGGAGCACGAGAAAGCCTGCCACACGGAACAAAGCAATGCAGAGCTTGCCGATACCAGTGACGATGATGACGTTATCTTTTGTGGCACCGTGCTGGATGATCAGCTGCCCCTCGATGCGGCAGCCCGTGCGCAAGCAAAGCAACAAAAGATGGTATCTTTCCTATCGCAAAACTTTATGCTGCGCTGTAGAAATGCCATCGAATCGGCCCCGTCATCGACAATCCCCAAGTCGACCGGGAACAATGCCGAGGTGGAAAATAGTAGTGGTGGTACGATGGCAGAGAGTGCCACCAGCACAGGCGGCAAATATCGCCGATTACCGAGACGCTCGCGGCAAGTTGTTACACTCGCGAAATGTACACAAATTCCGCTCTCCTCGCCGCTGGGACTGTTTATGATAAAGGCTTCGAAAATCATTACCACGCCCGATTATTTACTGGAGCGGTACGAACGCATGGAACGATTTTGCATCGCGCCGGCTCTTCCACCCGGCGCAAACTATCCGTTAAGGCCAGGTGTAAAGAACGCTGGTAGTATACAGGACGCCGCAACAAACATCCACGATCGGCGGATCCCTAAATGGTTGTTTGGAAAGATAAAATCCGGACCGAACGGATGTCCGGTGACGTTCAAACGCATAGCAGACGATTCCTGCGAACCATCGAAGCATCAATATAAATTCCCTAGGCGCCAATTTTTCACCAAGCAACGAATAGAAAATTTCCTCTTCTATAACAAACCGCTGCTGCAACGTTGCCGGCCATTTGTGGTAAGCCTGCAAAGACTGACTGCGGACGAGGTGCAGAAACTTTCGCTCCAGCCCGGCATCGAACGAGAAAGGCAGGAGGCAGAGCTCGCGGCACAGCAGGAACGGCAACGACGGAAAGAGCTGGCTGAATTTGCCGAAAGTGCAATGGTTATCGATAGTATCGATCTATGCTCTTCGGATGAGGAGGTGCAGCATATGGAGGAGGAAAGACTGGTCAACGTAAGTGACGAGGAACCGACGAATGCATGCAGCCGGCAGGAAAACAATTCCACTCCCGACAACGATTATACGGTGCATGATGCTATCGAAACGATCGTGTTAGAAATGGACGACAGTATGGGCAGCGATACGAATGAATATACCAACACTAGCTTCTATCGTAGTTCTCCTCCACAAAAACTTCTTTCCAGCGGCCGATTCCCCAAAGAACTACCGATGCCGACATTCGCGAAGAAATCGTTCGTCAGCTCGATGCTCAGTGAAAGCGCGTACCGTTTGAACCAATCGCTTCCTTCGGCTAATGGGAAAATCGTGGACGGTGCAAGACAACCACTTACTGCCCCGCTGTATCTGTACGCGAACTGTAGCCAAACGGCTGTCAGCCTAGCGGAAGAGACACAGTTCGCCAGCGGCAATCGGATGATGGCCAGAAAGGGTGCCAGTTTGCCGTTGAAGGAAAACTTGGTAAACGTGTTTGGCGCCACCGGTAACGGTGCGAACGGAGACAGCATGCTGTTGGGGCCTGGCACTACCGTTCCGGTGCATCATCATCAGGCCGGGACGGCCCAAGCTCGCACCGCCATGCTGCTTACCGCACCGATGGCCAACGGGCACACAATAATCACAAACGGAACCATTCCAGTTGCGTTCGCCAGCTCGCGTACAAGCGCTTCCGTTGTACAGACGCTCTCAACAACAACCACCTTCGTTAATCAAGCGATACACGTATCGATGAATCACAACAACAGTACCGGTACAGCGGCTGTCTCCAGCGCAACCGCAGCCAATCTCCAGTAGAATATCTATCCTGTATATAAGCATCGATGTAGGTCTTTTTTATTTTAGTTTAAACCGTGCGATCGATCACGAAGGCCGATTGCCGTAAGCAACTGTTCAAATCGTTTCCACACATCCCGGTATCCCATTGGCGGGAATATTCTCTGTTGCCAATTTTTCTATGCGCAATGGGCTAGAAAAACTGTACAAAGATTCAAAATTGTACAATCAGTATAGTCAGAGGTGCAGCAGAGAGCTGCAACATGTAGGTAAAAATTGTACATAACTGTGCCCGTTGGCAGAGTCTTTTTTTTGTTCATTCTTTTTGTTTTCCAATGATAGGCAATCTGCTCATCTTTGAACGGGCTTTAGAATAAAAATTCAAGGATGTTTTATTAAAAGTGGCATGATGAATGCACCCCATTTGCATCTAAACTTATTTAAGTTATATTTTACAAAACTTTTTAATTCAAACTTTTCCTGAAAAATAGGTTAATATACCTAGCAAACAATCATGCAACCAAGGACTACTGTCATTGTTTCCAATTGGCCGTTCTGTGATGATACGAATTGTTGTGTTGTTTGTGTGCGTTTGGTATGCGTTTTATTGTTTAATTTATTCTTTTTTTTTACCGTACGTTATGTTATACTTCTCTCACAATCCTATTCATTTGCGCCATCCTATATATATAGAGGCGCCAAACCATTACTTCTTTTAACGGAATATTAAGCTGGCTCTCTCTCTCTCCTTCTCTTGGTACGCAACAAGATTGGCGTTGTACATATCTCTATGAATAAATCATAATGTATGCATCAAAATGAATACAAGCTGAAATTTCATGAATGTGGCTGCTTTGTTTTCTTTACTTTTATTGGCTGTTGATTTGATGACAATAGAGCGAGCGAAGTGAGGCTGGGATATCGGTACAAGAAACTTCGTTATCCCAGAGAACTTTAAGAAAGTTCTAACTATATCGTCATCTACCATGAGATCTGATAGTCGAACCGAGACCTTTGAGTGCGATAGGAACGGATAGGTGATCGCACCTTAGAAGTCTACCAAAAATTGCTACTCTACCTGGGTCCAAAGATCAGCAGATACAACAATGAATAAATTGAGATACGCGTAAGAGTACTGACAACAGTCTGAAAAAACTTCTCCGCTCAAAATAACTGTCCTGACGGACGAAGGTACGAAGAGCTCGTGTCGATGATCTTCGAGAGGAAGTTCCTTATGTGGAAAATGGAAGAACCGTTATAATGATGAGCTCTACTTGCTGTACGATGAACTCGCCATCTCACCAACGAATTAGAATCGCCATACTCTTGTGGTTAATCAAGCATGACTCCAGACTTTAACTAGGCCGATTTTATGGGAAATGTAGACATGGCAGACTCAAGCTGATATGCTCAACGATGCTCAACGCCTATTGACAGGCACTTGGGCTCACATGAGAAGCTTGAAAGGGTCGGACGAGCTGATGATGCCGTAGAAGGATTTACAATGGCGGATGGAGATATCCTGTCGGTCGAGCGAGAGTTAATCGACAGGAGGATGTACTTTTTTGCTCACTTAGAAACATTATTAAAATAATCCAATCAGTTAATAAAAACATAGAAAATGGAATTTAAAAAGAAAAGAAAGAAAAGAAAAGAAATAGAAAATGGAATAATTACATTAAAAGAACAGAACATTTCGAGTTACACAATAAAACCCATCAACACCACGAGCTTCGCATTTTTCGCAATTATTATTTGGATATTTTATTATAAAACGTTAACATGTATATATACAAACACACACACATGCAGACACAAACTTCCATTTTTCTTTTAGTACACACGTACGTGTATGTGTAACAGTTTTTCTTTTTTGAGTTCCGCCATTTCCAAGTATCGTCGGTTTTTACACACATCAAAACTATAAGATCCTTTCCGTGTCCTTACGGCGGCTCTGCAACGATACCAACGATACCGAAAGGATTTTCATACACACGCATCATACGCTTCGATATCGAACCGACCGCGCGCCCCTGGTCTTTCTTAATCCGTCCCCATTTTTTGATCTCTAACAGACGCTTTTTTTTTCGCTTCTCTCCGTGTGTAACACTGGTGTTACATCATGCGATCATCGGTGGAACATAAATTATTGATCCATCCCGTATGTACGTTCGAGTTGCTGTGTTCTTGCTGTGTTTCCGTCCCCAAAACGAAACGTTAAATGTGCTGCTGCTGGTTTTCGGGTTTTGTTTGCTTGCCTAGTTCCCCTTTTTCTCTATTAACAACTCCAGTGAATTCAGAAACAACAAACTATCGCGCACAGCATTATCCCGTCCGCTTCCCGAGCGTAGCAATTCCCGAGCCCGATTTGCTGATGAGAACGAACGAACAGTGTTTTTTGGGGGGGTTTTTTTGTGTGTGTATGTGTGGTTTTCTTTATCTGGTTTTGCTTAAGAATCTTGCCGGAGTTTTCCGCTTTTGGTTGGCATATCTCTTGGATTTGGATATGGGGTAGGGGTTGCCCGTTTTTTACCCACCATATTACTTCGCTTTCGTGCAATCGCTCCTGTTCAACTCTATTTTAACTGGTGTGGTTTGTTTAATTTTACGTTTTGAACCGTAACTATTTATTCTTCCTTTCGTTACGCGCAGGGTTTCTTAAAATTATTTCAGTTTTTTTTTTTTTATTTGGTTTAAATACTCGTCAATATGACGAAACACCGTCTGTTAATTTGACACGCCGATAACAGACTCGCGCCTCTGCACTGCGCCACTCGCGTTTTTCACTTCACCTTTGTTTAGCTGTTATTTCGTAAAAACTTGCGTTTGTTAAAAATATTCTTATTTACAACTTTTTTGTTTTTAGTAATTATTTTGAACTATTAAGGCCCTCAACTTTCAGGCTTATATTTAGTAAAAATTACTCTTTCTTGTTTTTTTTTTGGTTGCATTTTTCTTTTAACGCTTTCTTAATACCCTTTTCCCGTTCTCTCTCTCTCGCGCGCGCTCACTCTCTTCTTCCCTTCCTTGCTGCTTTTAGTTGATGTCATGCAATTTTCATTGAAAACATTTGGCATACATATAGATCTTGTGTGTTGTTTGTGTGTTTTGTTTTGCTTTGTTTTGTTTCTGAACGTTCCACAATTTGCTTGGAAAATAGTCGACGTCTGGATACAGTACGTGGTTTTTGCTGCAGTTCTTTTTCTCACTGGTCGAAATCGGGGGAAAACTTTAACAAATGGCATATCTGCAAGGATGCGGGGAGCAAACGAGGATAGATTTGGTTGGGGATTTGACGAGAGTTCCGGGGGGAAAGAACCATCAAGAGGAGAGTTCTGTACGATACCAAGGATTAGGGAACGTTAATGGGGCATTATGCAGCTCACATGGTCCAGCGTCTCCAGTTAAAACAAAACAAAACACGAAAAACGTTCCAGCACTCCAGAGGTTTGGCCAGGTGCTGTGGATTGGCAAGAATTTATGAAATTCATTTACTTTTTTTTTGTTTACGTGGCGCTCGATACAACCAAGGGACATAACCACCCATTTCACGGTGCAACTGCTGGTGGCCGAGCTCTGTACCGCTGACTCCATTGAACCAACTGCTTGCTTCGAAAGGTTTATACTTTCAAAAAAGGGAATTTCTTGAAGAGAGTAAATAGATTGTTCTGACGAGTACGCCAACGCGATGGGATGGTGTATTGTTGAGTGTCTGTTTGTTGCTATCCTTTCGCTAGTCTAATCGCTTCGGTTGATCACAAATTAACCACCGGGAAGGGAGTTCCGAAACACTGCCCACAGGTCTATTAAAATTCGTCGTCGTAAGTCATCGCGAAAGGATTGTGCTTTGGCAGGACGGACCTCCGCCGATGTCTAACAAATCCTGCCCAATTCCTGTCGGTGGTAATGCTCGTTTAGTTCCCGAGAAACAGTGTGCTTCAATAGTATTTCTCTCCTATTTGTGTGTCTGTGTTTGTGCGTGTGTGTGTGGTTCACCGCTTTTGACAGGCAACGTGCACCAGTTGCTACACCAGTCGCTCTAAGTCTAAGTGCGTCACCTCGTTCGCTCCTCGTAGTTATCCTAAAACGGATACGGACTCCTGAAAAGATGTAATCCAGAGCCTATGCCATCCAGAGCCGGATAGAGTAACACGAAGAACGCAACCGCGTTCGATGCTTGGTTAGCTTTTTGGCTTACATTAGTAAGATCTTCTCCCTCTCTCTCTCTCTCTCCCTCACTCTCACTCTATCTCTCTCTTTCTTCTGCTAGCTTTAAGATATTAAGTTTATACTTCAAGTACAGAGCCCTACTTAGAGTTCCTGTTTCAAAGTGTTTGGTTTCTACTATTCCTGGAAAGTACTCTCTCATCACGATTCGGATGTGCTGCTGTAGTGTGTACTGTTGTGTTAGCCAATTGTTTTGCGTACCATTCGAAAATGAATGTGTGTGGCACTGTCTGTCAGTTGGAGCCTCAATGGAGCCTGCTGTGACTCGATGTCTGCTTGTTCCTCTTGGCGAGTTGGGCAGTTGCACACGGGTGTTGGGTTGGTTGGTGGACCCACCTGGTTGATCTAACGCCACCACGATTGCACGGAATATCCATCAACGAAATTTTGTCTCTCGCTTCACTCTAATAAACTCTTCCCAACGGAAAGTACGCGTGTCGGAAAAGACGTGTAAAACGTTACATAAATATTTGCTTTCTATGTAAAGTTTGCATCTCTCATCGAAATGACCCTTCAATATTTTTCACATATCCTGTTGTGTGTGTGTGTGGGGGGGGAATTTCTTCCTTTCTGCTTTGTCTTTCGACAACCCGGGCACATCGGTACCGGAGATGTGAGGAAAATGTGAGACAAGTAGTAGTAGAAGTTTTTTTTGTTGGTAGTAATACACAATAGATTAGTAGACTTTCGTATAAATATATCTGCAATACAAACAGTAACAGTAGTAGTTTTACATCCCACATAAATTGTCCCAGTTTTTTTTTGTAAGTCCCCTCTAACAGGGCTAGTTTAAAAAATAAACGCCACAATAAAAAATTTAACTCCAAACTGCGGTAAAATTTCGTGCGGTGGACATTCGATGCCACATCGAACTCTCTTGGGTTACGTTTGCGTTTACACTTGACGAGTGTTTTTAAATATTTTGGTTTTTGGTTTCAAACGGGGGCATAGTATTGTTCTTTCACGATTGTTTAATGTGTATGCTGCTGCTGCTGCTGCTCGGTTACATTATTACTTCGCTCGATCGTATGGTTCTTCTGACGCGCGCTCTTCTGACAGTGTTTGCCGGGCCCTCTTAGAACAAGTGTTCTCATTGGCAAAACAGTATGCGATTCCGTGATACAACAACGATACGATGTAGATTGCTTGTGTACATTTGTGATAACAAAATCGCTTACTGTTTTACACACGAAGAAACTTGCTTCAGGACCGGAGAAATGCTGCCCACGGTTTTACGCTCTGCGCAACATGGCGTCCGCGCTGTTCACTACATTAGATGGCAACGCCATTTTCTTATTCGCGCTGGCGGTGTCTGTTTGCAATTATTGCAATATAAGTATGTGTGTACGTTCGACATCACTTCTGAAGTTTCAACGGGAAACATAGAAACAATGGTATCTCTTCCTCTTTGGGACTCTGATGTTTTGTCTAAAGAGCCTTCCATGCTTACTTCCATGCCTGGCTGCTGTGTGTGTAGAGAAGGTCCGGGCTAGTTGAGTTCTGTACCGATCGAAAATAGTAGCCCACAATCTACTGTAAACGTAACACGGCAAACTGATGTAATCAACGCACGATCGGTGCCGTGATTTTTGTTCCGTCTAACAACAGCTGTGTTTCTTCGTGGTGCAGTTGCAAGTGTGCAAGTTTATAACATTGGGTGCGTGTGCGCTTTAACCTTGGCGTTCATGCGGACTAACAGAGCTGCTCTGCACGCTGAACTTAACCTTAATCGCTTCAAACCCCTGTGAGTGTACTCGGTGCCTGATTGAGTAACTGCATATTGCATCCGATATAATATAGGCGGCACATTCCTTGGAAAACGGCGGTAGTTTGCTAAGTCAAAGATAAGGAAGACAATGAAATAAAAGACAACGTAAATTAAACCACCTTCATCAACTGTGCCCCGAATCAATGAGTTCGGTAGCAGCAGTGAAGAGATTTGGCTGTGTTTCGATTTGCGCTTGCCATTGAACACGTGTAACACTAAGTGTGTACGCACGAACCCGCCACTGTTTGCGCATCGCTTGGTTCAAAATCCTTGTGAACGGATGTTGTGTCTTTGCTAGCGATCTCAATTGTCAATTTGATACAAACTAAACCACCATCATCATCGCCCTCATCACCAGATCCACGCCCTCTGCACCATATTTCATAATCACGAGTAACGTAAATTAAATACATAATGACTATATATATGCACCTATATATGTAACTTTGGTTATATACATATATGTATATATATACCTCTATATATGTATAAATGCTTTTTCTTTGCCTGCATGTATAAGTATAGAACTGTACTATAATTCGCTTCGAAATGTTCGAAAGCCTGCACCAGGGGCCTCAGTTACGGCTTCGGGCCTTCCTGTGCTCCCCTATCGGCTGATTACAAATGCTGCCAGTAATATATAATATTCTGTATGGTGCATTTGTGCATTTGCTCGTCCCCGCTTCGTTTACTATTTTTGATTTGCATTACTTTGTTGAGAGAACCAATGCTTGCTGGCTAGTGCGCAGACAGAACACAAAACCTTCAAAAATATAAACCTCGAGAAGTCCTCACTTTCTGTCCTCTGTCGAACCTCGTCAAGGTAGTGTGCAGCGATAGCGATTACCACTGGCACACATACACTCACACACCTTCTGGCAAGATGTCAGATCGCACTAAAGAATAGTGAAAGATGCTCAGTGTACTCGACCGAATAGTATTGCAGTAGCTAAGCTGCATGTGACCGACTAAATGGCTACCGGTACGAAAACAGAAGGATAACACCTATCCTTTCTCGGTAGCTTTAGATTGATCAGCAAGAGCTTACGAGTGCAGGTATAAATCGGATAGCAAATGTCGGACAACGAACGTTGGGATATTCTGCAGGCGGGGCAAATATGCCTCACCCACGGGGTAAAGTGGTGCAAAAATTACCATTACGAAAAATAGTTTTTCTTTTTTTGTTGTTGCAAGGAACATATCAGTAAGAAATCGTACGCGCCATGTACGTCGATAACGATAACGAAGATCTGTCCTTCCTTTACCAAGCGTCTGTTGGCGTGTATCGGTGGCACGAGAATGTTCCTGCTCCTGCTGCTGCTGCTGCTGCTGCTGTAGCTGCTGAACAGACAGTAAGATAGTTTTGATTACGACGCTCACTTATACTGTTGTACCCTAGTGTGCCTGATGTATGCGGTTCGACAAGAATCTAACCGTTCGCCGTCCATCGCTATCGCAAATCATAGGCGCGTTCTACGGTCTGACTTTGAGGAGGTTTAAGAACAGAGCGTCAGTAGCGTGTGTTTGTTAACGCAGTAGCAGTAGTAGTAGTAGTAGTAGTAGTAGCAGTAATAGTAATAGTAGTAGTGTAGTGGCACTAAGAATAGTAGTTACTGTAGTTCGAATAGTTGTCAGCCAGTAGTTGCAGCTAGCGGTAGTAGCTCGCTAGTAGTATATTAGTAATTGCAGTTACTGCAGAAGCAGCGATGAAACTATTGCCAGCGGATGACGTACGTACGTAGGTACGTAGAAATAGATTCTCTAAGGTGGTACCAACAGCAAGAAAACATAAACGTTTCCAAAAACTGACGCGCACAACTAAGCAAACTGCGTTTTACGACATTATACTAAAAAAAATCTCTATCATCTCAACAGACAGACACATATACACACACACACACATCGAGGCTACCGTGCGCGCACTTTGTCTCCATAATTTGCTATGTTGTTTAACAATCGTAAGTGACACGATGCTATGTCTATATATATAATATATTAGTGACGATACCGCGTCAAACAATAAAGAACCCGAGCAGTCGGTGGCAACTCGCAGTAAATATAAACGTGTATAATAGAGCATAATCTGGCCTAGAGGAGAGTTACTCGGTGCATTTGTAGCGCCATTGCTTTGTTTGCGTGCGTTTACGTGCCGGTCGGTTTACTTCCATTTTGTAAGAAGTTTTCGAATCAGAAGCACACGTGTTTCGCTTTCGTTTCATTTGTTTCGCCATATTGCGTTTGGTGGAGCCTCGTGGTGGTCGCCACATCTTTCTAAACATTACGTCGTTAGCTGAAACCTATAGCTAAGCTGCACATGGATTTCTCGCTTCCGTCGGATTATCTTACTTGGCTCTACGGAATAACGTTCACGCGTAACATGCTCTAGTGAATGAGTGAGGAAGTGTGTGTGTGTGTGTGGGGGTTTTGTATGTGTGCCCGATACGTTTGCTATGCTAGTTCCAGCACACACACACACACACCCATACACACACAGCCAAATCCTTCGTACGAATCCTTGCCGTTTCTAACGTATGCTCTTTCGCTTTCTTCTTCTCTGCTTGTCTAGTTATGTATATATATATTTCTCCTATCTGTGTATCCCTTTCATATATTTCATATATCATAATTATTTGTTGCACCTATTCGATTTGCTTCTTCTAATAAGAGGGTCGTGATTTTCATAGAGTTTCGTTTTGCACCGTGTGTGTAAAGAGCAATTTATAAGTTATTCGAGCCTAATATACCATTTTCTCTCACCCTCACGCATATATTAAACATATACGTGTTCTTTTTTAATCTTTTAGCTACTTAAATTAATGCTTCTCTCCCACACGCACATAGGCGCACGCGCGAGCGCGCATTTTCACGCATACACGATGATGCGGTCAGCCCAGCTGCTTATCATGGTAAGTATTGATTTTGTTTCTTCTGTTTCTGGGTTTTTTGTTTGTTTGTTTAAAACACAATTAAAATAATTTACCATTACACACCATCTACATATAGATGAGTAGTAGTCTTCAATATAAAAGTACTTCAATCAAGTCGTTCGATTTATACCTGCAGTACACTTAGTATACCTATAGTTCCAAAAATACAACACTACAGTATCAAACGTTGCCATTCATTCAGTATCAAATCAAGATGCTTGATTAAATATACTTATTCTTCGACTCGTTTCCCCCTTTTGTTTTTGTTCTTCTCCCCGTTCTGCTCTTGAACATTCCGCGTTTCCCCCTCGTTTTCGTCTTTATCTCTTTGATTTTGTTTTTGGCTTCTGTCCACTTGCTGTAGCGGGCGTTTTTTTTCCCCCCAATGCTATTCTCCCGCCTAGTGTCTCCTATTGGTTTTTTGTCCCTGTTGTTCCGTTACGCGCACGTTTTTGGTGGTATATTGTTTTCACGTGTGTTCGTGCCATCTTCTTGATTGCAGTCGTTTTGCAGTTCGCACACACCGGCGACCACTATAATAGCCCTCGAAGATTTGTATGTGTATATAGGTGGTTTCATCAATGGGAACCATTTTGTTTGGTTGTTTCATTCACTCTATGCACGTGTCTTCGTTTGTGCTGCAATTGTATTACTATCCTGCCTGCCCGTTGGCGTTATGTGGCAGCAGCAATAGGTTGGTAGGGTACGCTTGTACCCTCCATCTTTTGTGGCATAAAACAACGCGTACACGGTTGTTGGTTGACACTTTTCGTTTTGGTTGCTTTTATCGTCATGTTTCACGTTACTCGTCCACTTTGCAATCTCTATCATATTGCGCATAGGTTTGTTTGACTGTGTGGTGCACACAAATAACGGATTTTTGTTTTGTCGTTAAACAAAAGTAACTTAAACGGTCGTACCATACTTCGAACCGAAACCAGTGATTCAATTCCTTCCTTTCGCTACAATTCCGGCTGCTCCCTTCTGGATGGATGTGTGTTGAAAATGAAAGCAATGGTAAACGCAATCGTGTCCACCGCGTGTCCTGGCTGTCGTCCATTTCACTCCCGTCGATCGTGCGCGCACACCCTTTCCAGCACGGGTGTGCATCGGCTCTCGATGGAGGAAGATGGAGGTGGCATCCGTGGCGAAAATGGCTGAATGGTGTATATTTCGTGCATGTGTACGAGAAATTCGGCAGTTCGGCGTCATTTGGTAGTAGTAGTAGTGTTTGGATTCGAGTTTTAAAATTTCGCTTCCACGCCTATCGGTTTGCTGTAGCTAGGAAATCACTCGGCTCTGCACTGTTGCAACTATTTTTCATACGGCGCGCTACTTAGCTATAAAATATATATATATGTATATATTTATATTTTATACGTCTGTACTGTGTGCGTATAATATGTACTGGTTGTTTGGTTTGGTTTTTGTTTTTTTGTTTGGTTGCCCGTTTCCGGCAATGCGTAATGTAACCACGAAACACCGAACAGTGGCAGCAGAGGTCCGGCGTTAGCCATCATTTCCGCGTGTTCTGTCTTTATTATTGCACTATTATATGAGGAGCCGATAGAAGCACAGTGACTGTCGCTATTACTGTGAATAATGTAAATACGAAAAGGCAAAATCTAGAAGAAATCCCGAACCAATAAAGGGAAAGAGATTCAACCGTGTTAGTAAAACAGATGTATAACCCTTCCGATTAAAGTAAATCTCTCACCTGTCAACAACCATCGCCGCGAACTTCCAGTCACTGATCAATTCTGCTTCCTCGTCTGCCTTCTTCATCCGGTTGGTGATGAACTGCAATTCCTTTAGGATGTGATGCAAATCCTTGTGCGTGCAGCCGGAGCTGGCATTCTGCTCTTCGACCGTTGTAAGACGCGTAAAGCTAATGGTGGCATCAAGATTTAAAAAAAAATAGACGCATTAAACTATGCGTTGTTGGTGCATAGGGGTTCGGCAACGGTCAGCCTCTACTTACACCGAGCCCCCTATTGCGGTAGTGGAGCCGGAAATGCCGGTGCAAGGATGCCGGAAATCGTCATCGATATCGAGCACGTTCGCGAGCAACGATTTCGACGAACGTTCCTTCAGTTCCAGCTCTTTCATACGATTGCTCAGGATAATCGTTTTGCGTGTGATCTTTCTACCCGGCCGTCCCATTCGCAGTATCCACGGTAGCCATTGCAGGAAAACGGATTTAATCTAGAAAGGAAGAGCGAAAACATGAGTTAAACTTTCTCCCGTTCAGCGTTTATACAGGCACGGGTATTTTTCACTAGGGTCGCAAAACCTAACTACTTTCTGCGAACAGAGGAGTTAGTAAGGGTTAAGCTCCAAAGTGTCTGTCTTCACACTTCGCCCTCCAAAGAGAGGGCAGAGCTTCAAAATGAATTTACAACTTAAGATTGAGGACAGACTTAAATGTTCAGAGAAGTGTTACTCCAATGTAAAACTAGTTAAGCTGTAAAACTAGTTAAGAGCTTCATATTACATGCACAACTTCAAACTGAGGACAGTGAGGACAGAAGGATTTTTTGGTTAGGCCTCAGTGTTGTTCTCGAGCGCACTTCCCACCACCTTATTGCAACTACTTACCCATGGAGGCATCTCGTGGATATCTGCCGTTCGGTGATGGTAGTTTAGTACGACAACCGTAAGCACCACCGATGACGCTACCATAAACATGATACAGTTGAAGTATGTTCCTGTGAAAATCACATTAATAGATTGGGAAAGTAGTACATCGTTAGTAAACCGTACAGGAAAATGTCACAAATATTTAGGGTAATAAAGTTTTAACAGACGAAAAAACAAAACTATACAACCATTCAACAAAAAAGCCCATCTAACACACCTTCACGACACCAAAAAATGCACTAAATGAAATCGAAGAAACTGAAACAAACGGATCGACAAACATGCTGGAAACATGCAAAACTAGCAATGGAACTATGCATAGTTCAGAAGTGTGTCGTTGATAGAGAGAGAGAGAGAGAGAGAAATAGCGAGAACATGCAGTAATTCTGTAATGATGCCGTTGAATGGTAGTAGTGTGACATATCTTCACCGCAACTTCAGAATTTTATCAAAATCGTATGTTTTACACTTCCAACAGCCGGATAAGCTAATCAAATCAAATATTGCAACCAAATTGAGGATTCACACACACTTATTACAGTGTTACGGAGGTGTCTGGAGGGGTTCTCCACACAGACACACTGCATTAGTTCGGTTCTCTCAACAGGCGACCATACGTTATGCTAGTAATCACAGTCTTGTGTTTTCATCATTAGCGGGACACGAACGAGGCTCATGGTTGATGAATATTGCGATTAGCGTTTTGTGCAACAATTTCTGAGCTATCGATGCAGAAATCCTTGTTCTTTGTAGGTAAACCAAAATTGAGGTTTCAATCCCAACCGTTCGCTTCATGCACTTTGTTTTGCTACAGGACCTACACGACAAAGGCCAATCATAAATAGAATCATAGTCGCAAAAAAGGGAAAACAAACTGAACAAACAGAAGTGAAGCATGTTCTCAAATCCTACTACACTTTACTCAAAAACCTAACAGCATTCAACCTAAACTGTTTCGAGTAATGGACAGAGGAGTAGTTTGTAGAAGCTAGTAAACATTTTCACCAGGACCGAACACAACACCGCGAAACGAAAGGAAACCAACCATGTTTTGCAAAGCTTAGCAGTGAGTAATGTGGGAATAAAGGGAAATCGATATTGAACAAGATCTTAACAATGCATGTTTAAACATATTCACAAAAGATGGTGCATGTGGTAACCGTTAACATAGAAAGAGAGAGACAGGAACATCATCGTCTTGTAAAACTTTCAACACGTTTCCAAAAAGGGAAAACAGACATATTGTTTGCCGGAAAACCGCCAACTTGCAAACAACACCAGGTGGCACACCAACACAAGTGCAAAAACGGCTGACAAAAACTTGCGAGCACAAAACGGAAACAGGTGCAACATCGTTCCAAAAAAACACGCATTCGCAACAACAAAGAAAAGACCCATAACTGCTGTTTCAATCGGTTCTCGTGTAACACGCGCGAAAACAGAAGTGATTTATGCTCGCGCTCATAATCGATCGAACTACACGGAACCATTGGGCCAATGGAGTTTTCGGGGGGGGGGGCCATTGGGATAAAACTGTGCGATTGCCGCCCCTCGGCTTACTCGGAAGATAAGAACGGAAAGCAGGACACAAAACCAAACAAAACCAAATACGCTAATATGAAGGCAAACTGCAACTGAACTGGAACTGGTGTGAAATATGCAAATATGGAAAAGCAGATAAACAAACCATGCAAGCAACTCGTGGTACACAGCTTATTCTTCTTCCACCCACCAGCAGGGGGTGTGGAAAACTCTTATGGGGACGAAAATGAAGGAACGTTATGCGGGGAGGATCGATAGGGAGTTGCAAGATAGGATAGCAGTGGTGGAGCGGTTCGGGTAGTTAGTAGTTCATAGTTTATAATCGGGTTTACAGTTTTCCTCGATTGCTACTTAACGCAACGCGTTCGCAATGCCAGTTTTTGAATTTTTCGTTTTGATTGTTAACTTAACCTCAACACTACAGAGTTTACGGATTAGAGTTATGCGTTTAAACGTTTGTTGATGTTGACGGATTTACGTAGTTTAAGTCGAACTGCATTTACTTGCATTTGCCGGTTAGCTGTGAATGAAACGAATCATTCGTTTTTAAAATACGCTTGTTCTGTTAAAATGCAATGTTATTGGATCACGGGTTTACATTTGAACACTTTTGATTTTGATTTGGGTTTTTGGCAAATAGTTTGGTAACTACTATCGTGTTAGGCTATACCTAGCAAAGGGACTGCTTCGCTCGTTTTCGTAATAACATGTCCCACTAATAATGAAAACACAGTTTGAGATACCAGTATAGTAAGTCCTGTAAAAAATAACAAGAAAAACATCATCAAAATTCATTAACACCGTCGTGCGTTACTTCGTGCAGCAAAGCTACCGAACTACACTTCCCGCGTATTGGTACAGTTTTGTGTGTGTGTGGTTTTTCGCGATATAATCACATCAAACTTGATGAGGGCACACGCACACCCGGGACGCACAGCACATCTCATACACGTTGCTTCAAGACGGTAAAAATATAATCTAAAGGCTCTGTATTTCTTTTACAGATTAGTCTGAGAAATTTCTTAGATGAGGTTCGATGCAGTAAGGATAACATAATATAAAGACGGCAACGGACAGGGGAGGATACCCGGCGGTAGAGGCGACAATGGCGTTGATCTTCATACGACAGGATTGGGGTTCAAATCCTATCCGGATCGTCTTCCCGTTGTGAGGACTGATGATTAATCCCACTACGTGGAATCAAGCCAGAAATGGCAGGCATGATCTAAGAGGTCTTCAGAAATAATCTTCTGTAAAAACCCACAACATTTTTCCTCTCCTCTCCTACGAAGCAGAAGCTTGCCAAAGGATCGAGCGAGCAGCACTCGGGTTAGAGATAAACGAGGCCAAAACCAAAATGATGGTGGCACCAACAGCGGCCCTGCCAACAAACACCACTTTACGGAGGAGTGATGTACACATAGGTGACCGCACTTCTGAAGTCGTCCAAAACTACACCTATCTGGGGTCATAGGTCAGACCCAACAACAATATTGATGTTGAGTTACGCGCAAAGGTGCTGTCTGCCAACCGGTCATACTACACCCTGAGGAAACTTCTCCGCTCTAAATACTTAATTGTATAGAATATTTATAGTCCCAGTATTCAAAACTGATCCAACCCTCCCAGCCACGTTCGAGAAGAAGATGCTCAGAAGGATTTTTGGCCCCGTATGTGTGTAAGGATAATGGAGGAGCCTCTAACGAGCTTTACGTACGATGATCTCACCATCGTGCACCGAATGAATCACAAGGCTCCGGTGGGCCGGTCATGTCATGAGAATGACACCCAGCCCGTAAAGTTCTTTTAGGCCGCCCAAACGGATAGAGGAGGCGTGGTAGGCCCAAACTGAGATGGAGTGATGGCGTCGATGCGTCCACCAGAACCGGGCCGGGATAATCGATTGGCAGACAAAGGCACTGTAACTGTGAGCGGTTTCAAAGCTAAAGTCAAGAACCATTTTTAAGCGAGCCGTAAACACAGCTGCACACGAATTCTCCATTGCAAAATGTCATTTGAAAAGGAAAGAAAAGTGATGAAAGCGATCTATCAGCGGTGTACTACATAATAAAGTACGAACGGAAAGAAGCAAATTTTGGTCCTACGTGTGGTTTTGTATGATTGTTTTAAATTATCTAGCGAATCCAGTTAAGAAACAAAAACCATTGAGTACATTCTATCGGTGCAAGCAGGCACCGTATTTAACAACATTCAATTCAGCAGGATGTTAACATGTTGTTTGTAGGTTTAAATCAATGTAAAAAAAACACATAAATGTTTTTTTTGTTCTAACTGAAACAAAACAGAAACATAAAAAAGGGGTTAACCTCATTACGACAAACTTAACAGACAAAGTCTTAATAGATGAGATCAAGATGCACATAGAATAAAATGATCTGCTCAGAGCAAAAGGACAACCAAGAGACTACAAGGGAGTTTCTAATTCATGCAGTTAATTACTCAATTTTGTTTTGCTAGCAATTCACAATTCGCGATATCAAACAGATAAACGTCCGATAAAACATAAATCAAATGCAAAATACGTAAAAACACGAATACAGCGCGATAGGGAGAAAGGGTAAAACGTAGAAAACCATTCTAACCCGCCCACTGCAAGAAGCCTGCAGGAAGAAGTATTGAAAATTGCAATAGAGACAGAAAACATGCTTCAGACCAAGCCAAAGAAGTTCAAATGACATTAAGGAAATGTTTGAGCTTGTTTGAGGAAATGTTTAAGTTGTCATCAGTTTTTTTAATTATACCAAACTAGAAGTGGAGATGAGAAAAGATATTTTCCTCTTCAATGCTTCATGCTTCATAGAAAATGATCCATTAAATGTAGGAAAGGATGGACTCTTCGGAATCCTATCGATTGTCCTTTTTTCTTCTCCCTCCGAACAGAAATCTGCGCTCAAAGGGAATTGCTTCAGCTTCGGCGGACAGCAAACACAATCAACTGGCGATCGAAAAACCGATATCAAACGAAACGACAAAGCCAAGCATTCACAATCACACGCACACACACAATTACACAGTTATCGGGACAACAGCTAAAATCATTCATCGAAAAAGTTTGGAGATTGAAAAAAGTAAAGACAAAAACTAAACCATCATAAAACTCCTAACATTTGGTTCATCTAACCTAGTAACGGAATTGCATCGGATACTTGAGGTAACGTCTCCGCAACTAAATTAAGGAATACAGTGAGCGATAGCAGTATAGTTACACCTGAAATGAAAGGTAAGCCGTTTAGTTTTACATGACCCGGCAACGTCCGTCGTCCAAAGCCGAAGGACGGGGTGGATGAGATATACTACAATAGTACAGCTATCGATGTCGCATACGACAGCGAAGCTTTCAACCCCACAATCGTCGCGCTTTAGTTCCAACATGTGATTAAAGGAGGCGATTTTGGGTTTAAATACGTGTGTACACAAAACTATGATTTTTGTTTGTTTGTTCAGTATGGTAAAATTACTTCAATCATACACTTGGATGACTCGAACGAACTCATTCTACGGAGTAAATGAATGAGGTTGCAACACACTAGCGCTGATCGTCGATAATGTTTCTCGTCGATGAAATACTGGCGTTTTTGTTGGCGCAGAAGAAGTTCGTTTTTTTTTTGTTTTGTAATTAAAAAGATGGTTCGTTTCCCCGGGGGGTGTACTTACCTAGGGTCAACTTTTCACCCGAATCCGGTGGAAGCGTAAATCCGAGCAGGGCCATCGAAGAAATTAAGACGCATGGAACTATCAAATTGAAGAAGTAGTAAAGTGTCCGCCGGCGTATCTGTATGGTGAACGTTATGTCCACGTACGGCTCCGGGCAACACTGATATGTTATTGTATTTTTCTTTCCGGGCATTCCTGACAGAATGGAAGAGAAATGCAACGTGTTGATTGTTTGAGAATGGAGGGTAAAGTACACGCTAAATGCAAAACATCGCGATCTAGCTATTTCCATACCTATGAGATACCATTCGCCGTTCGTGATGAAATCAGAAAGGTCTCCTCCATCGTCCGAGTTGAGTACGAGATCCAACTGTGAGGAAGAATATTTTGTTATAGTTATCGATCTTTTTTAATCGTCCAAATTGGCTAAAAACTTTAGATAGTGCAGTTGGATGATTATCGATGCTATTATAAATGTACTAATGCCTAAAGAAAGCCCTCCATTCTAAACACCTATCACGACGGAGAAAGCTACCAACTTCTGCAGTAAGGTTGAAAGTCCTGTAGCTATTGGGCAGCCGATCAGACTTGCGAGGCTCTTGGGCGCTGACCATGTCATGAGAATGGCCCCAGACGACCCAACGCTTAAACAGTATTCTTGTGAAGTATTCTTAAGTATTTTTAGTAATAAGTATTCTTAAGCTGTCCTTATGGCTACAGCAGGAGTGATTTGTCCAAATTTTGGGCGGCCCTGCTGTCTTCACACTGCAGGACAGGGGCTCAAATCCCATCTCGGCCGTTCCACCATAGTGAGGACTGACTATCCAACTACGCAGCATCAATAAGTCTAGTTATCCAGATTTTTCTTACATTTATTTATAGAGGCTTTGGGTCTTTGAGACCTCATTCGCCTCTTGCAAGCTAGAAATGGCAGGCATGACCTTCAAAGGCCGTTGGGCCGATAAAAAAGCAGATAGTATCGCCAGCCAGGATATTGGTATTGGCCAAAGATACTCAGAAAGCTCCACCCTAATTAAATCTATGCTACAATTTCATCAATTTCATAATGAAGAAAGTATAAATTGTGTTAAAACAGCTTTGGTCTGTTTATCAACTCCAACCTTCAATCAATCCCAATCGATAACTGTAACTTGAGCACTGTCTATTTCGTGTGCAACTTCCTTATCTATAACTGTTTTCTATGTATTTTAAAGATGATTTCATTGTAAAAATTAATTACCTGATTTCCATCGTAAGTCCAGCTGCCGAACTTCATCTCACAGTGCTGATCATCAAACGGAAACCACGTGATGTCGATTTTGCACGTGCTCTTAAAAATACCGGGAGGAACATATAAACAGCTTCCATTGTTTTTCACAACTATGTTTGTATGATATGTTCCGTCGAATCCTTCATCAGCACTGTAATTGGTGGACGAAGCAACAAAAAAAGGAAATTGCAATTAATTCGCGTCTCTTCAAAACCCTGCACATGTTCCCTGCACTTGAGCGCTAGGCTTACCTGTTGTACATCAGCACGTCCGGTTTCCAGAGCTTGTTCGGGGTAATTCTCAAATCCCTCACACCACCGTATTCGGAATCGTTCCAGCGCAAGTTGTAATCGTTCCATTCCTATAAATGTAGTGCCAAAATTGAATCAGTACGTTTTTTGGCGCTGCACACCAATCTTGCACAGGGGCACGTGCCATCGACCGGCGGTGAGAGAGTCATCCCGTATGAGATTGTTTGTGTAGCTATATTGATGTTCTACGTATGATATGAAGCCATTGCGATAACCATATTTATGAACATTTACGAGTAGCAGCAGCAGCAGCAGCATAGTAGCAGCATTTCATGGTAGGGATTGTTGCATGCTTGTTGCGCCCAAAATGGCGACGACGACCACAATCAATAACGTTTAGCGTGCGGGAATTTGGCAATAGAGGGAACAGCCATTCGTTCAACACAAGCAGTGTAGCCTGAGGGCTAATAAAATGCACAATCAATTTGATCTAATGGCTATCGGGTTCTACAATGCATTCGAGTAAAATATTTGAAACGAGAAGCGGAATAAATCTAACTACTGGAATGGACAACAAAAAAAAGCCCGGCAAAACCAAAACATTCACATTAGAGCTGGAAAAATAAGTCATGCAAAAAAAGTTCAACCGTTCAAGTTTGTTTCAGTTGAATATTACGCAGGCAGTTTTATTACGATTGTAGCAACACTTTAGTTTAGGCAAATTTGTTTGCTTTAGTTGACATTTCTCAGCTACGTCATGGTTGTTATTATTGGGCGAATGTTTAGAATTTGAATTAATGGTTGTTATTTAATCGTTATTTATTGCCTCAATTCTAAAAGATTTAATATTTATTTTTCATCCACAATGTCAATTGATAACATTTTCTAAATTTCTTATGAACCTGAAGCTTTACAGACCTAGGAGTGTTCAGCCACCTACACGGTGGCAAAGTTTCTCTTCCGAGATTAAGCTTTTCGTGATGCAAAATCTAAATGAACTGGGAACATAGTATTCCCGGGAGCTGAATACTGATGTAGAAAAGATTAGGAAATTCCTGCGCTAAGTAAGTAAATTGACGGCATCGGTTAACTTAGCAGAATAACGCTTCTCGTCTGGAAGCTTTCAATAAAACTACATAAAGCTAAGGGTTGCCATATTTTTTTCTGTATTCTATACCAGATTTGCATAAGATAACTTTAGGTTTTAATGAATTAAAGACGATTGATGTAACAGATAGATCAACAGATAAACAGGTAAGCTAAAAATATGTCAGACCCAAATATTCCATATCAGACATGGCAACCCTACCCAGAACCATTAGGGACAAAAAAATGTTCGTACTTGAACCATCGAAACATTGATACATAAACAGTTAGATAGTAAATTTTTCATCCGTAATAATAGTTCCGAATTTCTGTTAGAAGTTCAACGCTAGTAGGATGTGTGAGAATTGTCTGTCTGTACATGTTTTTCAACCAGTTACAGCTAACCCGGCTAGCTATAGTAGATAGTTAGTAATCAATCGTATCCAGGCTCTAGAAAGGGAAGATAGAAGGTTGCAGCTATGCAGTACCTAAGAAGCGGTTTTTGTTGTGTTTTGAAGTTCATACAACTTATGGAGCCAACAAGGTATGTACGCGCTCAATAATCGGTAGGTAAATAAGTTGTTCCAAAGAAAAAAGAAAAGAAAACTCAATGCATCCAACAGCATCCTAAGCATCAAGAGGTCTATATGTAATGTGGGTGTGGGTTAGAGTTAGAGTAGGGGGGGCTTTGGTGAGCAGTTTATGTTATTCGTTTGGTTCGTTTAGTGGCATGCAAACTTTACCGTGAAGACGTGTAACTTACCAACGACAGCCATATGTTCGTTATTAAAAGTTGATTCTTCTCGTCCTACAATCATCAATTTGCAGAAATGAAAGGATTAAATCAAAAGAAATAAATCTATTGCGTAAGAAAACTGATAAACCGCCAGGTGCCAAGTCAATCACGGGGAAGGAAAACTGAAAACCAAATCAAAACGAGTGATCATAAAACCGGGAAGGAAAGAAAATATTTGGAAAAAAGAGGAAGAAAAAACAGCGCCGCAAAGCGAGAACGTGCGCTGTTAGGCATTCGCGAATGGTTAGCACATTTGATTTTCTTATGCTGATGTGACGTGTGGTAGATATAAGGAAATAAAGTAAAAAAGGGGGAAACCCCCGGAAGTAATGGGAGCACACACGCAGAAAATAAAAGGAAAAATTCCTAATAATTATTAGCTAACGGACGGCTAAACAACCAGACGAGAAATGAGTGGTAAATAAATATTTGCCTGACCAAAGAAAAATTAAAACTCCACACAGACATTTGAATTCGATGGAATATTTTAGTAAACATGCATATCAATACTATTTAGTTTTGTAATGTAAATCGAACCAATGAAGAAAAAAACAGCGGAAAAAACATCTTTTTGCTTTTGCTTTTGTTTTTGTTAAAGGGAAACTCAATTACGAAAAATGTATGTATGTTACAAACGATAATGCTATAAGTTATGACATGTACCCATTTAAAAGCGACATAAACAGATGCCATAATCTAGGCGTATCGGTTTGAATTACTTTGAGACGATGTTAGTTAGCTTAGCGTTAGATTCAGTTCAGTTTGGTTGCATTTTGTTTAGGGACGAGCTTTAATTTTGGATGTTTATTTAATTTGCAGCCTTCTATTTGCTACGCATACGTTGTTTAGTTTTTAGCTTTAGCGCACATTCGGCACATTTTGTTTAAGGTTTTCGACCGTATTTTATCACTTAGCGCGGACCATTCTCCTGGTGGAGTTTAGGCGCATCTACATTTTGCTTGTGTTTAAGTTGTTTTTATGAATGTTTTAGTTTAAATATATAAATATATAGATCCACATAATCACAATTAGTACACAGCGAGTGAAAGGTCCAGAAAGACACGACAATGATTTCATAGCAAAATGCATTTGGGGGGGGTAGCATGACTTCTTGTTTTTGCTCGCATTTCGTAGCGGGTTAAGGATAAAACCACCACACACCCCCTTTGTGGTGTTGGTTTGGATCGAGTTTGAAAAGATGACTTCATCCGTAGGGATGAATGTGTTGTTTGGTTGTTTGTTTTGCTGGTGACAATATTTACTGGTACTTGTTCTGTTTCGCAGTAGAAGTGATTCATAGCACGTGTTCAAGAGGATAGATCGATAGATGGGCACGCTGAGGAGCATGTCAGTTTTTTGAAGAAGAAATTGAGTAGATAGAACCAGAGACAGTACGAGAGAGAGAGAGAGAGAGAGAGAGAAAGAGCTAAGTAGGAAAGCTGTTGACTTCCGTACCACAAGAAGTCATCTTTTCAAACGGCCGCGATCGGTCTCTAGTGAGGTAGCGTAACTGTTCATAAATATATAGGCTTCATCATCCCGGTACAAAAAGTGTGTTCCTTATCCGTTAAAACATCCTGAGCACAGAAGACTTTGTTTTGAGCTGAGTAAGAGGAGAACGTGTCGCTGCGCGTCGGGTACATGCCACTTACCAGATTCAACCAAGCGTTGGTAGTAAGTATCTGATTTTTTTCGTCCTAGAATAGTTTCAATAGGGTAACACTTGATTATAAGGCACACATTCTACATTCGCACTCAGTGGCACTCAGCGCCCTTGGTGAATGGAAGTATGATCCATTCGAAACCAAAACCAAAACCAAAAAGAAACTCAGGCGCATCTCCGGCACACTCGGGAGAGCGGACGGCAGAAGTAAAAAAACCCGGTGTACGGAGAAAATCGAACCCAAAAAACAAACGCAAAATCGAAAACTAAATTGAAACTAGAAAACAAAACAAAAATCGGAAAATCCGAAAGGTTGCAATCAACCAACACCATCGGAACCTGTTAATACTCACAACATCGATTATTTGCTGCAGCGTCAGCCCGAACTTTACTTCCAGCGGGTCGGACTCGTTGGCGACCGGGCGTTCAAGCGTGTTGTACGTTGCCAACAGATTGTTCAACAGTCGTTTTTCGTGCGGTCCTTGAAGACTATCTGTTTATGCGGGATTGGGGAATGGTAAGGAAAGCCGAAATGGTAATCCAACAACACAGGACACAATCGCTCCATATCCCGATGCCTTACCCTTAATGTAGATGACCAGCAGACACAAAACGATGAGATACAAATCCATAACAAAATACATCGTTGAACGCAACGCCACTCGAAACTGTTCGCCACACTAAGCGATTACACATTTCACGCGCTTTTAATCAACTTCATCGGAAGCGGAACAACAGGAAGGTAGGACGACCGGCCGGTGCTCGAAGAGGGTTGGTTCGATCGTTCGTATCCTGATGAGGTGATTTATTGCGCCGAGATGCATCCACCATTCACGGTTCTGGCTCAATTCCTTGCGTGTCCGTGTAGTATCAAAAGCGCATCAAGCTTCAAGCCGGGTTTCGGGGCATCACCATTTGACGGGGGGAGCGTTCTTCTGGCGGCTCAGGCGCGGAAGGATAATTGGAAGAGCGCTTTCAATTCCACCGCTGGTACGATAAATGCAATTTGCCAATTCCAATGTTGCACGTGCATGGCAGTACTATGTGAGTGGGCGTCGCTGGACCGTTTTTCTTGCTGGCTGGTTCGTGATGTAAAAATGGGTTCACCAGTGTGTTCGTACCCTGACCCGAAACAGTGCAGACATGGGCGCGAGCAGTAAGCGCATTAATACGAATTGCTTTGACAGTTGGCTTAGCCTAATTTCCATCTGCGCTGCAGGTGACTAGATTTGTTGCGTTACTGTAGCTACACAACACATTCTCGGTCCGTCTTTCGGCCGTTGGTTCTATTGCTTCTGCTGCAACGAAAGGGAAGCACATATAATTAATTAAAGTCCCTTGGTTGTTTCATTATTTACTTCATCTAAAACTACTTTCTACAAAACAATTCTTGAGAACGGAAAGAGGGTTAAGAGAAAACTCATCATCAAAGTCCCAACACTCACGACGGCCTATAAGCAAGCAGACACGTGCGGTACAATACATCACAGCTTTTGAAACTAATCTAACTCGCAACTTTATGAAATATGAATGCAAAAGATGATATCCCTTTTTCAAACTTCGATTTAATGGGCACTAAATTGCTGCCCTCCCGCTTCTCGTTTACGGTGGTTATGCATATTTTATCAACGCTCAAAATGTATGCCATTCGAGATGACTTCTTGCACCACTTTGCGCTGCTGTAACACAGCATCGCTGGCCGTATTCTTTATGCATGTCGTCACACCGTGTTACACACACCGTACATTGTGTGTTCCTATTTCTCACGCTAGGAACAACCAAACCGCACTCGCGCGCGCATCCAAGAAGATCCTTCCTTCCTTGAACACACACACACACACGCCTGGCTTTCGAACGGTGTCCCAGTTTTGAAAATTTCATTCATTCATTCATTCACTCGCCCTAACCTTATCCACCCAACAAATGCCAACAGCACCGACCGTCTTCCGACATCTACTAGTTAGCTAGGAGCAATTTTTCCCGAGAGCATGTGATTTACAAGGCTCCTATTGCACATTCCGTTTACTGGAAGAGCGGAGAAAATGGGATATTTTATATCCTTCTGCAACACAACACACACACACACACGCGCGCCCGACCACACACTATGGACAGTATTCGCACACGGCACTGAAGTTGTACGACGAAAAACTTTGTCTTTAGAGGCCCCTTTTTGGGGGCTGCTGTTGCTGCTGGTGGTCTAACCACACCACCGCGAACCAGAAGAAGATCCCGCAGTGTGTGTGTGTGTGTGTGTGTGTGTGTGTTTGCTATTCCTAATCGATCGGAGCAGCAAGCAAGTTCGCTCTGTTCGATTTTGCCTGATGGAGGTCCTCCGTGTTGCTATTGCTACACAGCACACCACGGGCCTGCTTCGATCTCCGCACGCGTGGTCCCATCGTCCTCCACGTGCGCTCCACTTCGCATGGCCAACTTTCACTGATTCACTGCGAGAGAACAAAGAGTTGACTGAGAGAGAGAGAGAGATGGGATCGGTATCGGAGAAGAACCACCATTCACGGCGGGATAAAGAGAGCTTTTGAAGTTTTGCCATTTTGGTGAACACGGCTTCACAAGGATTTCACGTTTATGGACATGGTGGTGGGTACATCCTTCAGGCAGGCACACCACCGACCGACCCGTCCTTGCACTCGCGTCTTGCCCCACGCACAATCTCACAAACGCGCGCGCACGCACACACACACACACAGTTTGGACACCTGGCGCACAAATCATTGTCCTTGAGCTTTGTAACTGGGTTAACCTGGACCGACGATGTACTTCCAAACTGGACACTACTGTGCGCGGGGGGGGGGGGGGGGTGATTATTTGATGAAGCCTTGATGGGAAACTAAGTAGTAAGCCTACTCTGAGTAGGAGTAATTCATCCCAATCAACACGCTTGAAATGACCAATGACCACCACTACCACCAAGTGCACACTTCTACAATGAACTTGAAAAACCATTGAAAAGGTCAAAAACCACACAAAAATGGGAAATGTGGTATTGGTGAAAATGGTGCGAGAATTCTTGGACTCCACACGAAATCGATATGTAGCCTTGCTTGTAGTGGCGGCGGTACACTACAAAACCACTTTCGACGTTCCATTTGGCAGGTGGCCAAAGAAAGCTAGCCAGCAGGACTCCACGCCAGAGTCAGACAGACACGAGTCCTCCACAAGTAAAGGGTGCAACGTACGCGGCGCAGCTGTCGATTTGCGCTACTGGAAGCTGGTGCTATCCATATCACCACCTGCCTCGAAAGGGTCATGTCCTACTAATACTAATACTACCGCTGCTGATCCGTCTTCCACTACTAATGGCACTATCTGCTCGCCATTGGCACGCACGGACGACGACCGACCGACCGATACTTTGAAACACTGTTTCGAATGGCCAAAGCTTTCCTCAAACTGATGATTGCCCTGTTACCGTTCGTCAGCGCGCGCGCACGACATACATCTAGATGTGTATCAACAGTGTAGCTAGCTTTTTGCAATAACAAAAAAAAGGCAAAAAAGTAGTATGAACAAAGTACATAGATTTTTAACCAAAACTGTTACACTAATCTACGTGCACGGTCTTTTTTTTTCTGTGAGAAAATTTTCCTCATCAATTTTTCCCCCGTGCAAAAGTGAAGAGCGAAAAATGAAAGCTTGCTAACACAACACACACGTACACGCTTTTGCTGGATACGCTTCCTTGTTGCTGCTGCTGCTCCGGGATGTCCTTGTGCAGAAAACAAAAATTGGCAGCAAACGAGCAGCACCAACAATTTTTACTTGCAGATGCACCGAAGCGGCGAGGATGTGGGTAAAGCTTTCTCGTTGTCCGGTCGCTGGAACGTGCCACGATCGCACGACCGTGTTGCTAATTTTCTTTGGCACTCCGATGGAAAACAATTTTCACACACAACCTTCATCTGGTTCCACAGCTGAACCTTCCAGCGCTTGTTGCATCCGACGCACGAGTTTGCTTCCGTGGTAGGGTTGATGAAAATGCTGGATTCACCCTTCACGGGGCGCGATGGAACCGAACTTTTGCTGCGAAGTACAGTCGGCCATGCACTGCACACACACACACATTCACACACGCACGCACGCACGTATGAAGGTCGGGAAGGAAAAAAAACGCACCACCGTCGCCACACCAGTCCCCAACAACGCGCACAGGAATCTCAAATGCTGGAGGGCTTCTTTTATCAGGTGAAAAGCAAAATCCCGACAGGAAGCGACAGCGGAACAGCGGGCGCTGCACAATTATTCCTCGTTTATTTTGCTGGTTGTGGGGTGCTGCTGATACTACTCGATGCGTACACGGACACACAGCAGTCTCATATTTTCTGCCCTGTTTCCTTTTTTTTTTTGTTCCTGCCCAAGTGGGGTGCCCGACGGTGCACAACGGCCTAACGGTTTGACTGCCTTTTCTGCACTTGTCAGTTGGCCGAACGATTCCTTCCATTGAAGGCAAACGCTTTGCGCTTTCCGAGGTGTGCGGCGTACGGCCCATGCGCATCCGCAGCGTTCACCGGGGACAGCTTTCGCCATTGAACCATCGTGAACTTTCGAGGGGCGAAAAACTTACATTGTCGGCGCTAAGGTCAACGGTTGCAAGCGAAAGCTTTCATCCACGTGTCTCGCGCGATTTCGTTTTAAAATTTACGTTTGAGTTGGCGATTATGCATCTACTAACGTGCATGTTAAATACTTATAATATAAATATTTCGTTAATCTCCATCTACTTCCACCAGATTCAGACTACAGTATTATAACCTTAACTACTTAATGTAGCCCCAACAGGATAGTTCTTTCAAGCTTCTTAACTACAATTTAGTAACACATGCTCACAGCAAGTTTGGTGGAAATACATGCTTTTCTCCAGCCGGAAACGAACTTTCCGACCGGGGAAAAGCTAAATGCACGTTTAATTCCCAAAAATATTACAAATACGTTACGATGGAGTGATTGATGGAAAACTAATACTAGTAAAATTGGTTGAGACGATTCCTTTCTCGCGGTTCGGATTTGCAACGACCGGTACGGTGAAACACACACACACACACACGCGCACAAAAGCTGAGGAGGATGCAGGCGTGTTGTGTGTTGGCCACAGATCTATTTTGCACTTCACACTTGCTGGCAGCGCAAGTCAGTCGGATTGAGATGAGGCGAGCCTACCACGCCACTTAGACGACAAACTCGGGCAAGTTGTCATACTTCTCCTTCGTCTTTTCGTGCTCCGTATTAACCAGCAGCATCGAGTGGGAGTAACCTAGCGCCACTAGTGGAATTTTCATGCCCTCCATGCGCGTCACTTCCTTTGGAGTGGACGATGATTTCTGCAAATCACCCAATCCCTGGAAAAATGGCAAGTGTGAGCATCGCTCGAAGAATGCGTTTCAAACGGTTTGATCTTACCAGCTCGCCGTAGGTCGGTGAAGCGCCCCAGGCAATCAACGAATCGTCGGCAGAGATTACAATCGACGTGTAGCCCGTACCGATGCTGGTAATGTTCCAGCCCGCCAGATCCTGCACCGGTTTCGGGTACATGTTGGCCTCACCCGTTTTCTTGTTCTGCCCGAACAGATACAGTGAGCCGATGTCGGATATTGCCAAACTGTACGATGAACCACAAAATACGCGCATCACTTTGCGGTTCTGTGTGTCGAAGAATTTGATCAGTCTGTGGGTGGGAAGAAATAATGATATTGCATTTTCCCCCAAAACGGTGCTTCCATCCCCCGTCCCTTACCTCGGTACCATCTCGTCTTTCTGCTCCGCGTGCCCCAAACGGCCGATACCTCCGAAACCCCAGCTATACGCTCGGTTCTTCGAATCGATTGCCACCTGAAAAAGGAAATCGGAATGTAAATGGGTGCTAACGGTTGAAATTGTTTCGCAAATACTTACAGTATGATTGTTGCCACAGGCAAAGTCAATAATGTTGACATTTTCAATCGGCAACACGTGGCCCTCCTTGTTCTTCTCCATGTACACAAGCACCTTGCGCGGTTGCATTTCGAAGTGGAACGACATCTTGGTCGAGGTCACGAAATACCGACCGTCCGTATTGTGACCCAGCTGCCCATACTCCGGCAAACCGAACGTATGCAAATTGCCCTTAATGTCGAGAATGACGGAAAATTCGGCACCACATCCAACCTTAATGATCGGTGGCCCGTTGTAGCTGATCCGCGTCGGGGACGTAATCGTGGGCAGCTTATTGCCCACCCCGCACTGACCGCTCTTGTTGTCGCCGCAAGCGTACACGGTCCCGGTGTCGGTTAGGAAGAGCGTATGGTTACGGCCGCACGCAGCCTGTATGACGTTGAAGTCGGCCAAATCGGCCACCTGCGTCGGTTTTTCGTACGTCGCCGTATCACCAAGCCCCAGCTGGCTCAGCTGATTGCGCCCTGTGCATGAGACAGAGGATGCGTAGAATGGGTCACTTTTGCAAAAAAAAAAAGGAGTCATAACAATAACTTACCAAAAGTAAAAGCTTTCCAGTTTTCATCAATCAACACAGAGTGAGCGGCAGAACAGAAGCTTGCCATTGAACGGTACTACGAATAGGGGTGGAGAAGAAAAGAAGCACAAAAAATGGTAACAAAAGACGAAGAGACTCAAGGCACACAAACACACGCGCACAGCGTCATACACGCATTTTTTCATTCAAGAAAAAAAGGTTCCGTATCTTCGCGTTTGATTCTTGGTGATTCTTGATGCGTGCGGAATTTCAACTGTTTGCGATGGACAAACACACAAACACACGCAATACTCACCGTTTCACTGGTGAATCTGTGAAAGGTGAACAGATTCGGCCGGATCTTCGTGACCCCTTTCGAGTCACGTTTGCCGGTCATTTCCCAGGACACCATGCCCGCAATGAGCAGTTTGCCGGGACCTTTGTCGTACACGGCCAGCAGTTCCTCCGGCAGCTTTTCCATTGGCCGCAGCTCCTCGACCACCACCTCCCGGGCGGACGTTTCACCCACAGCCCGCGGATAGTCATCACTCAGGTCGGAATCATAGTTGGATTCGGAGTTTTTACGCTTTTTCACCGCCTTCTTCGTACCGTCCGGCTTTCGCTTTGAGGACATTTTTTTTCACACGCACAGGCACGCAAGCTAAAACTTCGAGACAAACGGAACGAAACTTTATCACAACAACAATGAGGAAGACCGGGTTGGGAACAGTGCGCGAGTACAAAATAGATTGTTTGGAAATGGGACGATAATGCCGGAGCGCTAAACAAACGGGGGAACAAACAAGCCACACAGCTTCAGACGACGCTGTTTTTCTTTGCCTTTTTCCAAACCGCCATAGAAGCGGTTGCCAGACGGTGGGGAACGCAACAATGAGCAGCAGCGTTGCCAGCTGCGTCTGTTTGACAGCTGACCGCGTCAGAGCGAGGGAACGACCCAGCGAACAAAACAAATCCTTCCCCGTCCCGTTTCTGCAATGCATTTGCATTATTTTGATGCATTTTTGGTTTTTGACAAGGTGTTTTTTGTTTTCCTGTACACAAATTCAGTTATCGTACAATCCAAGCTATAACACAACAACCCAAAGCATGCTCTTTGTAAGTATGAACGAGAGAAGGTGAAAGTTCCGCTACAGTCCAATAGGTGGCGCTCAGAGCGTCTTTTAAGCCAATTCTTTTGACGGTCATCGGACGACAGCTTCATTTCAAATGTTCCGTTTATGATATTTCGGCACTCGTGTGATGTCTTCAAGGGGGAAAATTCTGAATGCATATTTTAAAGAAGCTTTTACGATATTGTACAACAAGTAGGTAGCAGTTTTGATGGAAACGTTCCAGAACTCGGAACAGCAGTAGCTCGCTTACAGAAGCCCCTACCTCCGAATAGCTTGTGATTTGTTTATTTCTACTGAACAGATTGAAACGGCCTCTCGTGCCGTACCTTTCATACAAACGGGCAAAGCAAAAACGCATGCTTTCGTTCGCAAGAATCCAACGCGCGTGATGCAACACACGTTCTACTGCCTACCTGCGGTTAATAATTAAACAGCAATCCGCCATTGAAGAAGTCTTTTAATGAAAGGGCTCCATCGGGATTGGAGGGAAACCCATCAGCTCTTGGTAGAAAGGACGAAAATTGCGAAGTGCATATGGTACTCGTTTTTTGTCTCCACTCGGTGCTGCTGCTGTTGCTGCTACTGCTCCTTCTGGTAGTATTGTTATTACATCCTATTTGTCAAACACGGCACCTTCGGCTGTGTCATGCGCATTGGCGAAAGATTTGCTGAATAATGGAAAATGACTCCCTCTGAACGATTCGCTCTGGAACTTCGCAACATCGATCCGCTGGGGGTAGTGTTTGAGAAAAAGTGTTATGCATTCTACGGCCTGCCGCTGCTGGTCCTAGGAGCGCGAGTGCTGTTCTTGAGTTTTTCCTCCTTTTTCGGTTTACGGCCGTACCAACGGCACCGTCAATCAGGCTGGCCCCCGTGCTACCGAGCAATACATACAAGAACGAACGAATTTCAATCCAATCGAGACCGACGTCTGTGAGTGCCTGCACAGGATTGCGGAAAATAGGAAAAAGCTCCCCGACGAAGAAGTTTAACGAAAAACCCCAAAGCGACGAAAAACGGCAAAAAAAAACATTCCGTTTCAAGATCTGTCACAGCCACTGGGAACGTTTAGAAATTCCGTGTGATTACGTGATACCTACCATCCCGTACAGTTTTCGCCCGAGTGATACGTATCGAGCGCGCGTTGAATTCCGTCGCCCTTTTCGAATACGGCCTACACAGTGGCACGGCCTTTGCTCCTGTACGGATCTACTTCCCCGTAACCCCAGTCCAGGAGCGCCAAGGATCCGTGCGAAGCACTGAAACTTTCGAAACGGAAATACGCGACGGACGGCGGCCTCGAACCCTTCCGGTGCCCTCCATGTGATACGAATGCAACAAAACGGTCAAATTATAGTGAAACGATAATAGTGAATACACGCTACCCAAAAACCAACCAACCACTCCCTCCTCACCTCACAAAAACAGACACGCACACACGCCTCGGTGTCCTTCGAAAAACGCGTCTGGTACCGCGTCTGGGTTGTCGGAAAACCACTTCAGCTGTAGGTACTCTAGGAGTAGTTCAGCACCAGTAGCATAGAGCATATAGAGCGCCTTTAACCATTAGCACATAAGCAAATTTGCCTCTGCAAATTTCGACACGAATCACACGTGTCCTCGAGCTGACTCGGGGAGTAGGACCCTAACCCACCAGCCAGGCAAACAGCTGTAACCGTTTTCAGCATAGCTGAGTAACAATCTCAGTAACAAGTGTAGAATATAGCGCACGTAGCAGCAACCGTAGCAAACGCAGTTTCGCGACCACCATACGTTTGTGAAATTGTGGTCCAAAGTGAATGAAACTAAAACATCAGTGTATAGTGTGTTCCTCCGCCAAACAGACCGACCAGTGGTGGCCACACTGTATAACTCATTCGTGTAAAGACTGTGCTCCGTGCCGTACGGCCGAAAGGACTCTTACACAATCACCACACACCACCAAATACGCATTCGCGCGATCTGGTTCGTCAAAAAAAAAAAACCCCTTGTGCAGTCCTGCCGCATCCGACGCCATTTCACCATCCGTAGTTGCGCTTGGGTAGGAGTTTGCATAATCTTAACAGTGGGTAAAATTTTTAACACCCTCCTGAACCCCTTCATCACACGTGAAGCTCTCATCCCTCTAACGTGTGTATGTGTGTATGGGGGACGTGCTTCTCCAAGGATCCGGGAGTGTGCAGGGACGAGATAGGGCTGATACCTCCGCTCCCTGTCCCTTAGCATCGATCGATCTAAGAGGACCGTTTAACAAAACCCAACGCGAAACAGGAAGGAAAGTACTAAAAGTGTACACCGCAGCGCGAGAGTGAGAGCGAGAGGTGGTCAAAGCCATAGCAAAAAAAAGGGCAAAGTATCGGAAATCTTACACAAGATACATATCTGTCAATAGAGTTACGTAACCGACGAACCCCGTCGTCATCGCCGTCGTCGTCGTTTGTCGGAGTCGCTGCTGCCGCCGCCGACGTCGTCGTCCTTTCGCTCCGGACGTGCTCGGGACGTGGCCAGCCAACGTGGCCCCTTTGTGTCTACCCACCACGAGCAAGCTGGGCGGGATTACCCCAACAAACTTTTGCTGAGCTAGGATCAAATACCAACGAAAACGGCCAAACAGTTGCGAATCGCAGTAGGCGCAGCTGAGCGTGTGTATGTGTTTTGTTGGCAGCCTTTTTGGAAACTCCTGCTACCAGAGCACGCACCAACGTGGTTTGTTGCTGGTGGGGTGACCTGGGTGATAGAAACAATGCAAAACAATGATGCATCAGGGCAGACGTGGATGGTGATGTCGATGGGAAGCTGTTAAGCTGACGGTATTAGTGCAGTGTGTGTGTGTGTGCGTGTCGCCGGTGCACAGGAACGAGAAGCAATAGTAAGCGATAGGGTTGAAGTTGTTTGCGCTCGGGACAGTGTTGTGACGTGCCTGGCGTGGTGCTATTAAAGGATACTACTGACTGTGGTTTAATGCTGTATCCGTGTCTGCTTGCAGTAGCGACATTTTACGGCTCACCTCCTTTGCAGGAATCGCCGAGCAACAAACAGAATCGCGCCTCGGAAAGCGATACAAGGAAAATCGATACGAAGCGAACGAAACAAGTGCAAACACATGCGGTTTAACAGTGAATAACTAATAATCGTTTACTACCTGGCAAATGATAACACCAAACTTCTGGTCACTTCCAGTAATCTTAACTTCACGCGTGTAGATACTACTAGCGGACGAGCAAAAGCTCCGCAGAGCCGAGGACTACGTTTACTTGCGAGGACACACCAAACCAACAACAATTAGCGTTAGTAAACTCATTGTGATAGTGAAATGCCTCCTCTCAGTGATGTCGTTTGATTGATTGTTTATTTCATCCTGTGCGTCTGTGCGTGCGTGCGTGTGTGTGTATTTTATTGTCGCTTGTCGCCTTGTGACCGTATCTGTCGCCTTTTTAACTTCGTGCGTATGAAAGGTGCAAAACAGGAGCAATAAACGGTGCGAAACCTCCCGCCAAGTGTGCAGTGTGCTGTGACAAACCGCCGAACGAAGCAATCCAAGGAGACGACACGACTGCCCTTACTGTCTAGCCAAAAAACCCTAAGATAACAGCAACAACAAGCTAAACCACAACCAGCGACCAGCACGACCGTTAATATTTGATTGTGCAGTATTACTCGTTTCCCACCACACCTAAGTAAGTAGTATTAGTAGGTTCCCATCTATCACGGAAGATCTATTACCACTGTGCTACTGTGTTATCCAATACTACTTTTACCACGTGTGTGTGTTTGTGTGTGGTTTGCCGCTACCATAACACCACATCCCACCCAGCAGAACGGAATCGATTCCCAAACTCTCGAGAGATATACCCAGTAGTGTTCCAGTGTGTTTGTGTGTGAGTGTGCTATTGTTTTATCCCGCCTTTTGCCGTGTTTTCTTGAGCAACTACTCCTCCGTCTATTCTCCCGTCTATCCCACTGATTCTTCGTCACGCTAAATTTTCGCCATTGGTTCGTCTCTTGTCCGTGAGGATATTTCGCGTGCGATAAACGATCCCAACGGTTCCCCCCACGGTGCACATGCATAGGACGAAACAATCGATATCATCTCCGTGGCTCTCAAACAGGCAGGCAGGCATCGCTATCCTTGCTCCAACCATCATCACACAGCAGGAGCACTAGCAGTAGTAGCCTGTGAATCGTTAAGGAAACCATTTTGAGAAGTGTGCGTGTGTGCGTTGTTAAAGCTTGTGCCTGCTTTTCGCATTGTTCAATAAGGAGCGAGGAGTGATTGATCATGATCTTGACGATGATGATGACGATGATACTGTACAAAACGGGGTAAAGAGCAGTGTACGTATACGCCGCTCACAACTGGTGTCGGGCGGGACCTTCCAACCAAGATTCTATTGTGTCCCACGGCGCACTTGTACCCGCAATAGAAGGGATAGTGTCGATGGTCGTCAGTCCCGAACACTTCCGAGCGTGGCAACGCTGCTAAGGTGGAGGCATAGCCCATACGTGTGCAGGAAAAACTAGAAAAAAACCGTCAAAAATCAAGATATAAGAAGGTGTGTGCGAGCGAAAAAGAGAGAGAGAGAGAGAGCTTGAGCGGGAAGAAAAAATCAGATCAAAAGCTCATCGAGATGGAAAGATGTACTTGTGAGGATACGGCACGAGTACGGATTTATTAAGGGTAAGTGTGTTGTTTTCTCAAGCATCTCTCTTCCCCCCCCCCATCTCACCGCACCACTAATCCCCGTGCCCAAAAACCGCCACGCCACCATACCAGAGTGCGGTTCCCATTGGGAATGCTTTCCCGCGGCTTGCATAGGCAGTGGGGGAGCATTTTTCTTTGCTGCTGCTTTCTATTTTATTATCGCTCCCCCACACTTTAATGGTGAACTTCCGAGAAGCGTTTCGCGCGTTTCGTCACGGCCGATGAATGTTCCTTCGGGTCCTTCGGGGGCTAGGGCTTCAGATTGCAAGTGTGCGCCCAGTACTTATTAGTGTGTCCTTTGGGCGATCTGGATGATGGGCGAGACACACACACACACACGTACATAAAGCTAGGCAGAAGCAAGGGTACAGGCGGGAATGGGGATGGATGGCAGGCGCTTTGGCCAAAGTAGATACACATCAAAACATACACAGTCCGCGCGCAATTACCGACGTACCGAGGTTGCACGTGGATAGGACATAAGCTACGCCGCCGCAAGGCTCCCCAACTCAAACACACACAGACTCTTACACCCACAAACTCCTGTTTTAGCTTGGGCAGGGTCGCGTTAACTTGAATCGCTTCGCAATGAAGATGAGTTAGCAGATTCGCGGGTTCGCCACGATGGGGAAAGGTCGATATCGGACGATGGTTAGGCGGAGGAGTCGTGCCAAGGGCACGAGCGAGGGGGCTTTAAGGGGTTGGTTATAATATTGAAATATACAAGCGCAAGGTAAAAACCAACCGCCCGCAACCGCAAGATGTTTGTAAAAACGCTTTTCGGGTCGATATTCCCATGTGTGGGGCGCCGTGGGCAAGGAACAGGCGCCGTGACTCCTCGTGACTACTTCAAACTGACAACCGCCTGCCCGTAAGAGTACATCGTTATGTCAGTGTGCTGGAGCGGACGTAAACACGCAAGCTTCGAAAGTTGAACCGTTCATTCGGGTTCGGCCCGTCGGGTACGTCCGCCCCGTTTTGTTACACAATGCATCCCACAATGCTCACATGGGCGCTGAGGTGTAAATTTTCGCGGAAATTATTGTTCCGTTCCTGAGGAAAACCCATTTTTCCATTTCCCACATGGTTGCCACCTTCTGCCGTGGCACCCAACCCCCGTTCTGCTTATAGTTGTGCTGCATCCTAGCATCATATGGTTGAACTTGCTCGCTCTCTCTCTGTGTTGTAGCATTTTCTTCACTGGTAAGAACGAAAGGGTATTACATTGCTCGCTTCCGTGTTAGATGCCATCGGATGGGACATTAGAGGAAACGGTGGAAAATTCTTCCCCAGGGCGTTGTAATTAAACGTACACCTCTCCGCACGCCCAACAGTCTCTCGAATCGATGAGATGAATAATGATGACAAGGTCGGTAATTAAGACACACGAACGGGCGAACCCGGTGTCGGTTCTTGATCATGAACTTTTAAAACTAAATAATTCAAGTAAGAAAAAAGCAATTCTAAGCGGTGTAGAAAATATACCTAGATAACGGTGGAGGGTTGTGTCATTCGCGTTAATTATCGTTGTCCTTTGTTCCTTTCGTTTGCGGGAGGATTCTCTTAAACACACATACCCGATCTGCCATTGTATCGTACGAATTCTAAGCATCGTTATGATGGCCGTTTATTATGCATTAACAGTTTTTCATTAGAATGCAAATGTGAAAAGTTCGATAGTTGTTGTGGAAACAATGGAACAATTCCTGGTCACTAGAGAGCCCAAGATAGAGAGGCTGGGGATACACAGAACGGAGTGGATTTGTTGGATGAGTATTATGCTGCTACGGTTTCGTAACAATCATTATAATATTCACCGTTTTGCAGGCCCCTCTCTGCTGGCAAGGCTGGAGAGTGTTATCTGTTTGTGTGGTCCTTGTCAATTATGCTTTCAATTTCGAGAAAAAGGGTCACTTTGAATCGGGTCAAGGGCGGTCTCCTTCGGAGTTCTCTTACGGTTCTCTTACGTGACCGGTGATGGTAGCCTCACGTCTAGCGCAAGCTCGTTAACGAAATAGTTGGCATTTCAATCTGTTTCGAGAAGATGATTTGAAACACTCTTACGCCCCTCTGGACTCACTGGATACTCACTGGACACCTAGATATGCTTCTACCCATAATTGAACAGGTAAAAAACACCCGAAAGCCCAACGGTGGAAGAAAATGGCGCCGCTAGAAAGCGTGCCAACCAAGCCGACCCAGCCTTTTGCGAGTATAAATAGCAAATGTAGCGAGCACAATACTGGGCAAATGAAATTGTTGTCGCTGCGTTTTGAGGTAATCGTGTGTCCAATGCGGCTAGCAATTACTCAATTGGACAATTCCCGCCGAGTGTCTGCGGGATGGTTTCGGTGTATAATGGCGTACGATACATCCCAGCAGAAATAGCAGCAGTTCAGTTGCACAAATCAATGCACATTTTATGTGAAGATATTAGATTGTGTCTCGGCTCGGGGTGATAAATTTGTCAAGCCCCAAATCTAATTTGTGGCATTACGATTTGTCAACTTTATTATGTTTGTGCTCATTCATTAGCAAAGAATGTTTGGTATAAGCTCTTCTAAATTAGTTTCCTATGGCGTACAACCTTTCTTTAGAAGCTCTGTTCAGATTCTTCATCTTTTTGGAAGCAACACATGCTAACACTAGGCACATGGTCGCTGTACTAAGAATTCATGCTCCTTGAACCTTGAAAGCTGAAGTAAGCACAAGACCAATATTTCGGGGCTCAAAAACTGCTTTCACCATCATAGTTTCGTGAAAATCGTCGACATGTCCTTGTTTATGTAACCGCTTCAAACTCCCAAAAGCAAACTCCATTTGCAAACCAAGTCCGTAAAACTTTCCCCGAACCCGAACTTCAACAGCCATCAATCAATCAAACGAATCGAACGATTCATTATCCTCACTCCCCGTCGAATGTTGCCTGCCGTTATCCTGGACCTCACCAATCGCCGGTTGGGCTCAATCGGTTGTTTGTACAAATTTTTTGACAAAACACACCATCGAGATCCTGCTGTGTGTGTGTGTGTGTGTTGTGCGCTGAGCAAAAACGGCACACAGAGCCATGTAATTTAGCGTTCTACATTATTACTTTCATTATGCTACTCGACACTTTGAGGAAGCACACATCAGCATGCAAACAAGCAGCACCGGTGTGAGCTGACAGGACAGTGGCTTCGTCGAGTGTTTGTGCAGTTGTGTAGCGACAGATGTCGTTTCATGCTGCCCGGGCACTGACGCCTACGCTACACCGAAGGGTACGGTAGCCTCCCACCAAAGGATAAACAACTCCGCGCCTAAACAAATGAGCTTCCATCTCCAATGTATGGGACGTTCTGGGGCTGTAAGAACGTCTGTTGAAGCAAAAAAACAGGCAAACAATCGTACTCTGCCTTGTCCGCGCGCCGCAAAACGCGAATAAGCAAAAAAACAACCTGGGTAAGCAATTTTGGGGCCACCACCGGTGCGACGCTCGGTTCCGGTCGTCATTGCGCGACCATTCCGAAATGTGGCAACCACCATTCCACCATTCCCACCGGCTTCCGGCTGCGGTCGCATTTGATTCTGTCGATTGCTTCCGGTTGCGAAGGGACGGGAACGAAGCTGTTCTGCGTCATTCATGACATATTTGGCTATTTCTGACCTTTAACCTGACTTCTGGCCCGGCGCGACTGGCGACGACCGACCGACCGACCGGGCGTGTAACGATCGCACCAACGATTGCCGGGTGGCCGCTGGCGCTCTTCACTAACATATGTTTCATGAATGTAATTATGTTTTGACACGCACCTAAGCCCTCCTTAGGGCCAGGCAGATTGGCCCCATTCTTAAAGCGGTGCGCTCTAGTGTGAAGGACATGCTTGCCCTTCGGTTCTGTGCCGAAGCATGGGTAAATTTTTACAAACCGCGCAAAACGACCGACTCGCTGGAGGTCCTGACCCCATGACAGCAGCTAACGGTGTGTTTGTGTGCGTGAGTGTGGGTGTGCAATGTGCCTGTCCTAGGCAAAACGTTTCTGCTATTAACGATAAATTGATTACGCTGGTGTGCGATAATGTGACGTTCAAGATTTTAATGACAGTACACTGGTACGTTTTATGCGTCGCTTTGGTGAATAGATGAACCTAATGAGTTTGTAGGATGATTCTCTCTCTCTCTCTCTCTCTCTCTGGTGCTCTCCGTTAAAATCCGTCGTAATTGGTCACTGTAGAAGATGTTTTGCCAGGGTTTCCCGTTTCCTGACAGCAGTCGGATATCCTTGATTGCGTTAATAGTTATGCTCTTGAGTGGTTCACTTATTCTCTTTGAGTTCTTCCTACCCGTAATGAATGCCTTTTAAAGGGCGAACAAGATTTATATTACTCCTGACGCTTGTTTTTCTTTTTTTCGTTTTGCTTCTCTTTCTTCCAGACGGACACTTGCAGCCAAACTGACTTCCGGCGCTGTGGATGTGTTGAAAGATGCCTTTAGAAAATTGTAAGCGTAAGGTACACTGTACTGGCGACTACTGCAGCAATCACATTTTAAGCAGGTAATTCAACCAATTGGGCTCAGTTCATTTACTCCGGGCACTACCGCTTCATTCGATGCCAGATATGCCATTCCTGACTAGACTCCCAGATATGGCTCTGGTAATTGTTATTGGCCTCTGCCCAAAAGCTACTGCCAGCGCCAATCCTTTGACCTATGGAGCAACGCAAACCCTTTTGGAGTGTATGAATATTCAGGTATCATTATTTCATTATCACAACGGCAGCCGTTAGCTGCTGGTGTCTAGTGCACAGCGTTCGTCCCTATAGCTGGTCGTTGAGCCATTTTCCAAAGGCAGTGGGAATTTCCCCATTTTTACTATCGGATCGAAAATTACACAGCAACACAAATGGAGCTGTGTTCTTGTGGCAGACGTCCGCATTCATTACTGACGAGCGACCGTTAGCGAATATTCAAATGAATCCTTTCAAACCAACACTTCGCACACAATCCCCTAGTGTGGGGGTGGAGGTCGGTGATCGATGCTAATTTGGGTTTATGAGATACCACAGGTAAGCCACAGAACTTGCCCTATCTTCTGCTGAGTATCTTTTTTTATCAAATGACAATAAGAAGTGATGATGCTTTCGATGAACCATTCCAGCAAAAGGGATTTCCTTTGTTTCGGATTTTTTTTTCTGTGGAAAATGTACTGGTAGGCTTTTCCTGATAGGGGTTTATGGTTTTTTTACTCAGGAAAATTGGACAGGTTCACATAAAAAGATTACGAGCATGTGCAGCAAACATGTTGAAGGTTATTATTTTATGATTGTGTTCATTTCATTCCATCATATCATTACATGTCGACTTTTTTTTCTTCTATTCAACAGGATTACACGTATTCTATCCCCGTCATCCGTTCATCTAGTGTAGATGTGTGAAAATGCCTTTTAAAAACTTTCAACGACGGGTTAGTGGTCCTGGTGCATACTGCAACAATTACATACAGAGCAGGTGAGTAACTTAAAGACTCTTTACAACAAAACAACCATGCACAATTCAGCACACATGGCGCTTTTCGGCGATGTTCATCAATTTCTTGTACATCGATTTAGCATCGACACAAACCTTTCGCTTCCGTGTCGAGTAAATGGTTCGAGCAGACCGATCGGTGAACTGCGGGCAATTGGCAGATTCATCCCTGCCAACTGGTATTTGTAAACGCAAACAAGTGCGCTCCAGTTCAGTCAAGTTCATGCGTCCGTGAAAGCAGGGCCGCTTGACGACTTACCGAAAAAATCAATCAACTCGCACTGCTTAGCAGGCAGCCTTGTCCATAGCGCCGGGGGTGCACCTTAAGACCGGACCGAGCGCTCTGCAAGTAACCGGAGCGCGTGCAATTACTTAGTTGGTCGGTAAATATGGTCAACAATTGGTTGCGGCCAGCAGCAGCAGTAGCAGATTGAAATAGATCTACACAGTCGCTAACGAACACTGGGCCTGGGCCAGTGAATACGCTACTGCGAACATGTGTGGATGAATCGCTGGACAACTACGCGCTGCACTCACCACCATGCGGGAATCGGACGAGAAAATTGGGATCGCGGTACGCGCTAAGCGTACTAAACGGGAAAAGATTATTTATTTATTTTTGGAAAATTTGTAAATCCATGTATTTCGCTAAAAACAACAGCTAGAGCACGAGCCGATCGTTTAGGCCGACCGTGATCGATACACCATAAAAATGTAATAAATCGGGGAGGGGTTGCTGTTCTTGAAGCGAGAGCACGTCTTGAGTAACCTTGACGGTTTATGATCTCTTTTGGGGAGATTCGCTGATTTAGATTACGTACTGGGGAAAATCATTTTAAATTTTGTAATGATCGACATGTTACTAAGGGAAAAGAATGATTTAGCTAATAATTAGTATACTTCGGTGCATAGTAGAAAATGTGGACGCCTGGTACCTGGTACATTCGATGGATGCGCCTGGTACTTGGTACACAAGCATGGGAATATTCACAGAGATTTGAGCAATTTATTTATTTTTAAAATTTATTACAAACTTTTAGTAAATATCACTAGTTATTCTTTATTTAATTCTATTTTGAAATTGAATATCTCTACTCCTTACAAGAGTGTGTATGTGTTGGCCTATCTGTTTGATCAATCTACCTCACCGATCAAATCATCAACTCATCTAGCAAAACATTTTCAATCGATGAAATGCGTTGAGCGATCGATTGCTTCCCACCCGCGATCACCTAGAGATCGTTTTTTTTCTAGGTTTATCCTATTGGAGGATGCTAACCAAAAGGAGATGAACTCTTCACAAGCAGAAAGGAAAAACAAAATGTGAAAAATAGATCCGTAACCTTCCTACCTTTACGGAGCACGAGCGGAGTCAAGTTTTGACCGTGGTTCGCTAGCCAACCGACCAACCATCCGTCACTCACAACTAGTTTCCGTTTGACCGTTTACCGTAAATTAGATATACAAAGATGTAAACTGCCATTCAGCTATTTCCTAGTGCGGGCATCTGCTGCGATGGCTGGAAGATGCTGATGCTGCTGGCTGGCCGGCCGGCCGTGGTAGGCATGGGGAAAAGGGACCGAACGTACCGTAAGTGGGGAGTTCGAACAGACGAAAGAGAGTGAGCGAAAACTGGTAGAAGAACCCGCGGACCGACCCGGACTATCTGGAGAAAGTAGACGCACGGTTGGCCGGACGGTTAGCGGTTTCGGGCGGTGATGCGCAAAGGAATATAAACATCTTATTTTCGTTCCATTTTCAATCCATTTAATACATATTAGAATGCACGCATGTGTGTGGGGGGGCGGCAGACGTTTGGGGGGAGGCGAACAGTGTAGCGCCCCCATCGACGGACTTTGTGGCGCATATGAATATGTGTGTGTGTGTGTGTATATATTTAAACGTGTGTGTATTTGTACGATTATTGCTTATACGTATACGAATGTATCTTACTCTCGCAGGCAAGAAAACACGGAGTTTCTGCAACTTAGTCAAACCCAGCTGCATCAGTCATCGGTGAACATCGGGTTCAGTAACATTGTTTACAATAGTGCGAATAGTGAACCACTCAACAGTTCCCGAAGCGGCTCCACATCGTTAGCAGTGATTGGTAAGTATGATTGCTTTATTGTATGCCCTTTGTTGTCATGATCATCGCTTAGATTTCGTCAAATTCCTAAGAGAGTGAGAGAGAGTGAACGTGAGCCGAAAGAATGTTGCAAGAGTTGGAATTGGTGATATTTTAATACTCTAATGAAAGTAAACCAAAATAAAAAAAACCAACCATCCACTAATATCGCAAAAGAGCATTAACATCAATCATGGTAATCAGTATGCAGCAATAAAAATCTCGACTCATCCTAAGAACAGCAGATGCCTTCTCGCGAGATTGTAGATAATGTGGTAACAAGGCCACAAGATTCCGTCAGTGAAGTGAACAAATTGGGCAAAAATTGGCTGCATTTGAATATAACGTTAAGAAGTGTCGGAAAAAGAATAAGCTCGGTGTACTGATAGTACGGTGATGCGATTAACTGTTGAGCAGTATGTACGTGCGTTGGTGCTGGTGCAGGGAATGACTTTCAGTGAATGTTTTTGTAGCGTCTATGATTGTATGGTTAACGTAGCGAGATTCCTACACACTGGACATTTGAGAGTTCTAAGCGTTCGTGTTATTTTTTTTCTCTCTCGTAAAATTGCAGACAAATCAACCACCCCGAAAGCAGAATCCAGTGACCAAAAGTCCGGCCCGAAGTACAACGATCTCAACAAAACCTCGCTCTCGGTGGAGGAAAGCAATCTGAACTTTAACTTCGTCAAGAGCAATGGCAAGTCGGTGTCTGCCAACAACTGCAGCGGTTCGTACAAGGGTTTAGCGACCGGCGGCGCTAACAACGGTGCCGGCCCAAGCTCGCAGCAGCCGGGACAGGGCAAAGGGGCCACTGCCGGGGGCAACTATCCGTGCAAAAAATGTGCCGTCAGTAACAATCTTAGCAACCCGCCAACATTGCACCTCGGCGCTGGGGGCACCGCCGGAGACGCGCCACACTTCCACCACGTGTGTCACGACCCGTCGCACGACAACTCGAACAACAGCCTTAAAAATTCGCCGGCGCATGGCGGATCGGGCTCGTCGGGCCGGGCAGCCAACATCATAGCGTCATCGGCCCCGACCAAATCGTCCGGCAGCAGTGGCAGCGGCGGTGGTGGTGGCAAGGGCAGCACGCTCATCAGCTCCTGCCAGGGTTCGTTCCATTCGCTGCAGGGCGGTGGCTCGATCAGTGTGGACGGTAACGGGTCGAACCTGCCACCGTACGGCCACCACAGCGTGTCGTCGAGCGGTGCCCAAACAGCGTCCGGTGGGTCGATGCAACATGCCTGCAGCAACCTGCTGTCCCATCATCAGGTTCAGCCGCGCCTGAGCTACTCCACCAGCCACACGGACTCGCCGAACGGGAGCGGCACCGTCCTGTACAACCGGTCGCGCATCAACAGCCACAGCAACAGTGCGACGCCCGGTGAGCTCGAGCGGGGTGGAAGTGTTGCGGGTGGTAGCAGCAACGGCAAGCATCAGCAGCAGCAGCAACAGCAGCAACAGCAGCAGCAGCAGCAGCACGGCACCAACTACAACGTGTTTAGTGTGAACTACGAACGGAAAAGTGCCAGTATCGGGGGTGTCGCCAGTGGTAGCGGTGGTGGTGGTGGTGGTGGTGGATTCGGTGGTAACGGTGGTGGTGGTAGCTGTAACGGTAACGGTAGTAAAACGATAAACAATAGTAGCAACAAAAGCAATAATAGCAACGGTGCCATCAACGCGTCCAACAACAGTGGGAACAGCTACAGCTATCACGCGAGTGATATTAGCCAGCTGCGCAACATCATCGAGCTGAACAAGCAAGTGAACGATCTGAACTCGAAGAATGTCGAGTACAACCGGCAGCTGAGCGCACCGGCCGAGAACAATATCAACAAGAGCAGTAGCAACTGCTACAGCAACAGTGTCTACAACCTGTTTTCCAATCACATTTTGCCTCAGTATCACAGCAATTCGCCCAACACTAATAGCTTAAATCGTGCTAAGAAGAAGCGTAGCTACAAGCTCAATGGCAGGTAAATATGTTTGATTAAGTTTCATTCACATCTTTAGGATGAAGTTCACAGCAGGCGGGCATCGAAAGACACTAGAGACGACACTGTCAAGATGGTATCTCCTTCTTCTTTGACTCTTCTACCTCAAGAGGTCTTAGTCTGCTATTATTGACTTCCTTGGGTCTAGTCCTTTGGATGCGGAGTCGGTCCGGACGGGATTTGATAACGTCACCGTCTCGGTCATCGAATCACCTCCTAAAATGATATCATAATCACAATTTTCCACTATCCCGCACTAAACCTCCAAAACCCATACTACCGCGAATGATCAACTGCCATTCGGTAGAATCTGCGCCGAGAATAGCTGATGCCCTCATCTGTGAGCAGATCCACGATTTGCCCATGTCAAGGATCACACGCGTACACCTTCACCGATCAACCATTCCGTTCCCAATGAATTATGGTGATCTGTTTTTAGGTTTTGGACACAGATTTTGTTGATTCGGCCGGGTGTGCCGAGGGGGGAGTAGGAGGCACCAATGTTTACAATATCGATCGTGTGTACCAATTTGGAAGCGCCATAAACTAGCGTACTATTATCGGAGTGTGCCTCTCCTCGGCCCTCCTTGCTCAAGATGCGCACACACTTGCCCGAAGAAGATATTAAAGCACGAAAGATCCTCTCGGTGAGGAGGGCAATTTAATCAATCGGACTGTTGTTGGAGAGATCGATGTGAAAAAATACATTCTTGCGATCCTAACCTCTGCTGCCGCCTCCACAGCGAAGCTATTTTTGTACAGGGTATGAGGTTTTTTTTCCTGTCTGGTAATTTTGCATGACTCCACCAACGTGTTGTAGTAAGTACAGAAGCCAGTAGTACTCTCCATCGATCTTGCGTACCTTATCGGGGTTGAATGATATTTCCGGCACGAAGATTCCCGTTGCAGCGAATGAGCGTTTGTGTATTGAAAAATACATGTATTACAACCGTACCAGCATGAGTAGAGGTGTGAAAAATAAACCGTTTGATCGGTGGTATACAACTCATGCCCGTGCCATTTGCAACTGATGTACGTCGTGTTTATTCCCCGTTGCACCCGACGGACGGACCCGTACATGTGGAAGATCGATCGTTAGCGTGGATCAAAGCTTACCAAGTTTTCGGATGGATCAATTGATACTACTTGAAGTCGATGAGACTCATAAGTTTAGTAAGGGGTGGGAAAAAATGCTCTCCTTTTCTCCCATTTATAATTAGACTTGAAAGGATTCTTTGAACTTTCTTCGCCCAAATTCTACCGGAGGAACCGTACGACGGGTCGTGCTCTGGGACTGGGCTGGACTCAAAAAGTGTCCATTAAAACAGATTCATGCTAGTCATGCTTTTAACGAAATTAATGATCCCGTTCTGCCACACCTGCAACAGACTGTGGAGAGCAGCAAAAAGCAAATGGAGGAAACAGAAATCCTGCCAGGAACAGATATCATTGTGGACCTCGTGCACGTGCACTAATGGTGGTTCGTTTTGAAGTGTCATTCCTGCATGCAACACCATCACCGGTAGCGTGATTCCGTCCTGTCGCCCGTTTTCTCCACGCTTGGTGGCAAAAGCAACCTCCGCCCAAAAATGGTGTTCACACTAATCCTACCCATTGCAAACAACATACATTCACTATTTGCACAGGAAGTAAACAGGTAGCTGCTGCTGCTGCTGTGAACAAAAATCGTTTGCCAACTTTTTACCTAATTCGCTTTTCGCTCGCACACGCCTGCAAACAAATGTTTGGCCAGCTGGCTAAGGACACCGGATAAAATGGTGGCTGGCATGCTTTCCGCTGTTTAGGTGACAGCCTTGTGTTGTGTTGCGTGCGTGAGTGCTGTATATCGTGACAGGCTGATTCTCGCCATTGTTGCATGCTATTTGCTGTGGACGTGTGTGTTTGCTAAGCATCTCAACAAGTTGATCTAATAGTGCCGCACACACACACACTGGGACCGAACTGGGTGTGCAGACTGTACCTGCGTTTGGTTGATTAGAGTGTTGGATAGCTTGGCCAGGATCGTATGGACACGTTAACGTTTTTAGTGTTGCAGTGAGCAGTAGCAGCAGGATGCATTCAGTGCACACAGGCTTCAGTGTGAGATGGCCTTGATTTCAATGTCAAATAGCTGCGGCGATTGGTCTTAAAGTTCTCGCTGCGCTTTCCCTTTGCATACCGAGAGTCATTCGCAACCAGCGCAGCTATTCGCAAAAAAAAAACTGCCACTTAACGTCTGGGCCAGTGCACGAGGTCTTTTTAATTGATGACATAACCAACAAAATGATTCCACTGTTTCGGCCCGTTCCACAGCCCACGAACGATCTGCGTGGCGACACTAATGACTTAAGTGATTCGTACCGAGTGCAGATTCCATCTGGTTGTGTGCGGTACCGGGCCTAACCTGACCCGGTGCTAATGGTTCAGAATTGCCTGTCAGCCGACGGCGATACGCGGTCGATAGACGGCGATACGCGGTCGATAGACGGCGATACGGCGATAAATCTAAGGCTGTTTAGTGGCAAAATGGAAATTAAGGAATAGTATCTTCGCGGGGGTACGCTAATTACTGCCGGAATGGGCCGTGCGTTTCAAGTGAGTGAGTTATAGATCCGATGCATCTTGCGCGTGCGGAACGGCGATCTTATCGGTGACGTGCCTTACCAATTGGTCGGTGCACCGGGCGGGCAGACGTACAGTGTCGTACAGCGGTACTGATTGCTTCAAGCGGCGACAACCAGTACTCAGCGTGGAATTGCTGCACAACAGTTAGTTGTGCGTCGGAACCGGGAGCTCCACGGCGATCGTCGGAACTGTTAGTTCCATCAAGTTCAATTAGTTGAACCGGCAGAAGAAGGAGCTGTGGATATTGTGTCCGTCTGGTGCCTGCCTGCCTGGGGGGAAGAGTTGCTGGACAACATCGAACATATTAAGCCGTCGTGTGTGTTAGAATAGGAGCTCGTCGTCAGTTTGACATATGTGTGATCGATTCGCATGTCAATTAGTGTTCGTCGTCTGATTCTTTCCCCAAACCGGGCACAGCAACCACCGACAGTGAATCGTTTCCATTAAATTGTATTTTATATTCCCATTCCGGGGCGTCTCCTTGTCCTTGGTCTGTTTGCTTTCGTCTACGCGATGGAACGACGGTGCGTTGTGTCCGTGCGGCGTTATCCTTCTCCCGCTGCCACCATCACGGTACCGTCAACACCGTCCGGCACCAGCAGATTGTTCAGTGCGGCCAGCTCCGACTCCATAAGGTTCCACTCGAATCTTTCGAACCAAAACGATACCGATCTGCGGGTGTCGATCGACAACACCTGCACGGACTCGCTGGTGACTGCACTGGACGATGAGGCGCTGCTAATCACGGACTACATGAACGACATGGCTAAATCGAAGGTAAGGTTTGCGGGCGCACCCGATCGCCAGTTTGCCAGGGCTTAATCGGACTCGGTATCCACTTCGTAGGTACATTTTGATGACGTGTCCCTCTATGGCACACCGAAGGAGGAACCGCTTCCCAATATTCCTCCTTCCATAGAGAAACCGTCATCGAATTTCTTAAAGAATCAGCTGCAAGCATGGTTCCAACCGACCGACAATCGGCTTGCCATGAAACTGTTTGGCAGCAAAAAGGCGCTGGTGAAGGAACGCATTCGTCAGAAAACGGCCGGCCACTGGGTCATACATCCGTGCAGTTCATTCAGGTAGGTGTGCAGATCTCTTTCGGTCGTGTGATGGTACTGATGACTCTCGCCCTGTCTTCCACAGATTTTACTGGGATTTGTGCATGTTGCTTTTGCTAGTAGCGAACTTGATCATCTTACCCGTAGCGATTTCATTTTTCAACGACGACCTGAGCACCAGATGGATCGCATTCAATTGCCTGAGTGATACAATCTTCCTTGTCGATATAGTGGTCAATTTTAGAACAGGTAAGGATGGCACATCTCCGGCACTGATCGATTGCGAATTAAACTTGGGCGAAATGTCTCTTCCTTCTCTCGCTCTCTCTCTCTCACCAAAACAGGTATTATGCAGCAAGATAATGCGGAGCAGGTGATACTCGACCCGAAGCTTATTGCAAAGCACTATCTAAAGACGTGGTTTTTCCTGGACCTGATATCGTCCATACCGCTCGATTATATTTTTTTAATTTTTAATCAGGTAAGCAGGTTGCGATGGTGCCGAACACGGATCTGAACCGAGCTAGTGGTTTTTCTAGTGTAGCGTTTTGGTAGTGTCTTTATGTGCTAACTAGTATCAACTACTTTAAGCAGGACGTCTGTACGTCTGTGCTACGGTTTCTGTTCTTTTACCTCTTGTTTTTTAAATCTAGTATTTACCTCTTCTTCTAAATCTTCATTTTTGAGCCTCCGTTGTTTTTTTGTTTGTGTTCACTAGAATAATCTTTCCATTTCTAACTGTTGTGCCGCTTCCGTACCAGTATACAAAACAATGCCGCTAAGCGTTTCCATGCATGCCCTTCCCTGTACCGCGCCAAATTGTCCAAATTAATTTTTCCTATTTTGTTTTTTCCGTTTCTTTTTTTCCAGATGCAAAAGTACAGTCAGGTAAGGAAGGCATGGATAACCATTTTTGTTCCGCCCGCCAGCTGAAATTGCATTATTTCTCTAGCTCTCTAGCTCAGTATCTCTTGTTTGAAGAGTGGACGTGTATTGCTATTAGTACCGACGCCACCCGTCAGCGGCTTCCCTTGTTGCTCTAGCTGGTTTTGTCACGTGTTTAAGTCACCTAGGCGTGTACGTGTGTGTGTGTGCGTGTGTCTGTGTGATGTAGAGTTGCTCCAGTATTAGTGTGGTTCGCGAGTATGTCCGTTGAATGTGTTGTTCTTGTTCTGTTTTTGGGTTCATATTTCAACAATAGCTAGAGAGGCTGTCCTGTAGTAGCGGGCATTTGCCGAGCCCGATCCCTCGTCCGATTAATGCAGAAGCATTAATGGTTTTTTTGGTTTTTGGTTTTGTGATTATTTTTTTGTTGTTGGAATTTTTCTTTGGCTAAACTTTCTAAATCCACACTCCACGCTGTGCCGATTGCAATGTAACTCAAACCAAAATTTTCCAACACCCCCCCGCGCCGAACACCGATGTGGGGTTTCGTTTTTCACCATTCGCAGGATTTTTCCGATTCGTTTCAACTGCTCCACGCTGGCCGAGCCTTGCGCATACTTAGATTGGCCAAACTGCTGTCGCTGGTCCGGCTGCTCCGGCTTTCTCGGCTCGTGCGCTACGTCTCCCAGTGGGAGGAAGTCTATGTAAGTACCGGTCGGGGGGTTTGTTTTTTTTTTTCGGGCGGTTCACTCGCAACTACTACCACAACTACTACTACTATTACTACTCAGCGTTACTTCCCTTTTTACATATTTTTGTTTCTCTTTACCTTACGTTCTACGTATCCACCTGTATTGTTTTGCGTGCCTTTGTCGTGTTCAAATGATACTATGAAACATCCACACACACATCCACACAAAACAATACTCAGCTTTACACAGTATCGCCATGTTTTATTACACATATTTTTATTTTAAACCCCGTACATTGCCAAGCCAACAATACATACAAATACTGTTCAACATATTTATTCCTGTGCTATTTCTAAGGGGGACATTACTTATGTGTTGTTTAGTTTTTTTGCTTTTGGTTTTTCAATCCATTATGGATCGAATTTTCCGTTTCGCCCCCTCCCCCCCATTCTCGTTTTTCTGTTCTGTCTCCGTCATTCAATGTTCGGCGCCAATCGTTTTCTGTTTTCCTCTTTGTATTATTTGTCTGCTTCTGGCTTCAGTGCGACATCAGTGTTCATCCAAATGCGATCACGTGCGATGTAACGAAAGTGTTTGCGATGTAAACGTTTATGTAACTTGTTTCATATACATACCATATACCATATATAATAATATATACATTTTTTTGTGTCTGCCATGCGCCGTTATTCGCCGCTTTAAACTGAATGTATTTTTTCTAACAGTACACAGTTTTCGTTCGGGCTCAGCTGTGCAGCAAAAATAAAATCACAACTCACGCTAACACACTGCATCACACATGATTGAAACTGTTTAAACATGTAACTTTTTTTTTCTTAAAAGGACATTATTCAATCAATTACTTACTCAATAATTTATAAAAAAAATTCAAACTTATTTTTCTCCTTTCCACATTCATACCAAAGTTCTCTTGTATGCTTTGCAGACATCAAAGCTTTCACTTTAAACTTTAACGATTCCAAAAGCTTTCTTGTTTATGTTTCTATTATTATCACATACTACAATATACTTAGCAATTTTTTAACACCGCACAAACTACTTTTCTAACGCTTACACAGTAAATTATTAAAAAAAGACTCATACATACACAAGCATACACATGAAAAAATGCCAAATTTCCGCACCAATACTGATGCAGTTGCAAATATTGTACGGTCAGCTCTTCAGCACAGGGTAGAGTTAGTAGGTCGAAAAAAATTGTTTAAATAATAGCACTTGAAACAAAGAAATTTTCCTTCTACAGAATGAGTTCATCAGAAAGAGTACCAGTTCATTTTTTAAAATTCGAATCCTAACGGTCAAAGGCTTTGTGTTTTAAGTCGATGTTGAGTAGATGATTGGGCTAAGAGTGATCGAAGGTACTCACTACACCCTCCCCGTGTGTTGGATCGTGGCAAGCCTCAGCCCAAGCTTTTGTTGTTAGGCATAAAAGAGCATACGTCACGATGTCATTTAGACGGGGTTGCAGGACCCTTCCGTTGGTTTTCGTTTCGTCATTTGTTTAAGGTTGAACTTTAAATACGGGAGTACCAAGTACAGTAATTGGTCGTTAGCATTTGTTTCGCTGCTCGAATTGCTGCTCTACTGGCTGGAATAGTGAATCGTGTTTTCCCCTTGTTTTTTCTTCTTGTTTTCCACTTCTTTCCGTTCCTTTGCGTTCCGTATCGTGAATCTTTAGAGCTAAAACCATTGTGTCTGTATGTGTTGTCGTGGTTTGTGTGTTGTTTAGCAAATGCAGTTTTTTAGAACGGTACAGGGCATCCGGATTTTGATGGCAAGATCGATAGGTTATTTCGTTGTATTTTCTAACGGCCACAAATCTATCAAATTGCTACCCACACCGACATTTACTGTCTCGTTTGCATCGATTTTTACATCAAAACCGGTGTCCGTCCACAGTCGAACAAAAAAAAAACCTCAAACAATTAGCGATTATTCTGTTATGTATTTGTATGTGTGTTGTTAGCTGTATTGTTTAAAATAATCAGGGTAACCAGATAAATTCCACAAGTGCTTAACAAAAACCAAAGTTAAACAATAAACCAACAACATTCATGTACATTCCCTTACGCACCCTTTACAATCGTATCGTTAACGAGTGTGACACATACACTACTGTATTACCGATTAGGTTTCCCCTTTCCGGTGCCAATCAATCATTTATGTTTCAAAAGTATGCTTTTAAAAATTGATACATTTTTGTTATAGAATACTAAATTTAGCCACCTTGCGCTTCCGGGATCTTCTTCATAGTGGGAGTCGCCCTGTGCGTGTCGATTCTAAACGTCTCGTTTGCGTTGCTGCTGCACCGTTGTGAAACACACACATAAGTGCGCGTTATTTGCACGCTCTGCAGATTGAGTGTTTTTTCGCCTCTTGTGTTCCTTTCTCTACCAATTACTTTCCTTGTATCGAAGAACTTCACTGTGAGTCTAACAGTTTAAGGGAAAAGAAGGTTAAAATTTTCTATTGGAAAAATGCATTGGAAAGTGTGTGTGTGTGGCGTCCGTCTATTGGTGTTTATGTTCATAGTCGTACGATACAAAGATAAGTAAGTGAAGTGAATTAAACCGTCGTAAACCACTTTACAAAACAAACCTCACTACAGCATCGTTCATCGTGTTGACCACCGTTACTAACGCTTCTTAGGAACGCCTTCTAGTGTGTTGTTGACTGTGTCTGTGTATTTCGTTAAAGTTCATCCGTTCATAACAAAACAAAAGCTCGTGCGTTCGTTTGTGTGGGTTGTAATGATGTTTTTTGTTGCAAAACTGGAATAACATGTTTGTTTACAATTTAAAAAAACAACCCCATCATACCTGCCACAACTGCACAAAACATGGTTGAGTTTCTGGTGTGCGTGAATGTGCTTTTATCTCGTTACAACCAATCACTCACACACTCTACTCCGTTACGTTATAGTCCCCGTTCCGTTCCGTTCGTGTCGCCGATGTTTTTGGTGGAACATCTTAACTAACTATTGTTTATGTTTTGGTTTTTATTTTAACAAACACATATTTTGTTAGACAACCCCCTCCTATCGTGCATTACTACCTCTCACCTTCCCTGTTGCGATTCATTAAAAGTGAACTGTTTGCTATCGGTTTCCTTATTTTTTCCTTTTTGTCTGTTTTACTTAAGTTCCATTACCGTTGTACCATCCCCACTATTAGATGTCGTCCCATAACTTTCCACTGCACACCATTTTGAATGTATGCTAAACCCACATCACACAAAGTGCTATCCGAAACCCTTTCCGGCCCACACCTCACGCTTCCCCTCCACATCACTACCCATTCACAACCCCCAAAACAAAAACCCAAGTACCAAGTGATAATCATCTACCTGACCAGACCTACACCACCAACCAGCATTCCCGATTAACCATGTACCTTGTACGCATTAATCAAATAAAAACCGTCATTTTTTTAATCGATTATTTTATATACAACTTTAGATACTTCAAAACCTACAAAAAAAGCATTCTAATCGAAGAGGGAGATCCTTTCAAAAAGAACAGACTAAAGGTTTTTCTAAGAGCAGCCTTATTTTGAAGGTAATTAAGAGAAAGAGAAAGCGCTTTTACTTCCTTATTTTTAACCGTTTGTTATTTACATTATCAACAAAAAAAAAAAAACAACTTAGAAACCATTCGGTAAATAAACGTTTATCGGCAGAATCTGTTCAATTTCTCGCTTATTTCGCTTTTATATATGCTTAGTACAACAGCAACAAACAAAAAATCAGTTTTTACTTTTACCCGTTTTTTGGCTAGTACAGCAATTTACATTAACCGCAATATTTTGAACAAATCAAAATGCAGTGTTTAATATACCAAAAAACTACAAAAAACATATTACATATATGCATCTTGCATCGCATTGCGGCTTGTTTATATAGAGCTAACGTAGAGCAAATGAAATAGCAAAACTAAAACAACAACTAAAATCTTACCTGCAAGCACCTTAGCACTGGCAATTCGTGTTCCTTTTTTTGTGTGAATAATTGTTTCAGAATTTACGCTTTCCCAACAGCAGCAGCCGGTACGTCTCGTTCTTTCAATCTTGTGGGGTTTCACTGCTGGACCCATTAGGCGATAATTATAACGTTGTTAAACGTTTTGCAGCAAAACGATAGCTAAACGTTTCATTAAGATCCTACTAAAATTATTAGAATACTTGCTCATGAGATTTTTTTCAATGATCGCGTATGAACGTTACTACCTACTACCTACTAGCGATAATAATCGGCCTCACATACTATTATAATTCCCCAACGGTTACGTTCTCGATGCCAGATGATGTAGATGTTAATTTTACAGACTTATCTTTCTAGCATGCAATTTTAACTATTAGCAGTAGCGTTATGGAATGTTTTTTTATAGTTTTCTTCTTTATCAAACGTTACCTTCATGTTCTTCTTCAACTGTTTTACTTACCTTCTTACGTTATGATATCAACAACTAATACCGTGCAAAACAAACGCGTCCACAACTATATAGCGTGGGCTTATCTACTACTGAATCGCTGAACTGTGCGATGTGCGTGGGTTGCTAAGCTTTATAAACCACGTATTAGCTCCTTGCTACTCGCAATCACTCACCCCTGTTATATCCATCGCCGTGTAAAAGACAGTGGTTTTTCTTACAACCAGTCATAACTAGTGTTTAAAATTTGTTTGTCATTAATTGCATTTTGAAAATCGAAAACCGGCTAAAAGCTTGTTGCGCGTCCCAGAAAACACAAAGCTAATTAGTAAAGCGAAATGTGAATTTCATTTGGGGCGAACTTTATAAACATCATTGATTACATGAAATCACTTTATCTGGGCTAATATATAACAGAGTATTGTACAGTGCAGGACAAAAGAGTAAAACTCTTTTTGTTTATTTATTTTCGATTATGACGGCTTGATGCCGTATGGTCAGTAAAACTTATTTTATAATTTGATATTTTGATAAAGTGTAATCATACCAAAGTTTTAAAAATAGCATCAGCAACATGTTTGTTCATAGATTACCAAATAATCAAATTGAAATCAAAAACTCAAGAAAATTAAAAATATATTAGTAATTGAACATTTTTAAAACACTTATAATATCCGAGCTTGTTTCCGAATTATCCGATTTATTTTCAATTTTTTAGATTACAAGAGCTCGTTTTCGAGCAATACGACTTAGTTTATAGTCAATGTTTGAAATAGAGTTTAGAATGTTAAAAACATAATCATAGGTATATGGAATGAGCTTAGAATTCGAAAATTAGTTCTCCTCCTTAAAGTGGACCCAATTTTTAAACGATCCTAACTCCGGGTCTCCAAAACTTAAGCCACACATATCTCGCAACAAGTTGAAAGAAATTGTTACTACGTATAGCAATTTGTGATAGGATGAAATAAATATAAGGTGTTTTTTTAGCAAGATTGTGCTATCATGCTCGTCCTCATTTCTCTCTCTTTTCTGTGTGTGGCTGGTTCTTAATTGTTTCTGCAGCTTTTTGGGAGTTATGAAGCTAATCCAAATAATTAAATGAATGTTTCTTAATTAAAATTACAAACGACGTAATTAATAGTGTGGTGTATCTAACAAAACTTTATAAACTTTCTCATCTTAACAACACTGCATTGTTCTTAGAACAGTTTATTTAAGATGGCTCATTCTCTCTAAATGAGTTTGCCTAACATTGCCCTTTATCCCTAACCCTTTTCTCTCTCCCTCTCTTTCTCTCTCTCTGGCAAAATGGTAAACAAATGAGCTACCCCGTTCGCTCGTTGCGCTTCTATGCCCAAAGTCGATTGAACTAATTAATCAGAAAAATCGAAACAATAGCCCACACCACCACAATAAAGCCCCATTTCTCTCACCCTAACGCCGCCCTATCTTTTTGCTCCCTTAATTGAAAATGTCCCTTCTGCAAAGAAGCTCATCTTCATCAACGACAACAACCAAAGACCTCCCCAGCTACAACAAAAAAACTTTCGCCAATGTTTCTTCCCAAAACCCTCCAACCACCATGCATTTCTTACCTCTTAAAACAAAGCAAAACCAAACAATAGCAACAAAACAGCACAAAGCACCTAAAATTCCCCCCGTGTACTTTCGCCCAACCCGACTGGCAAATCGTTGATCGCACTAGGAAGGTTGGTCGGTGCAAGATTTGCTCTCGCGCTCCAACAACCACCAGGCGCCTCCACCAACTACCAGGCGCCTCCATCAACCTTGCCCCGCTCGCCACCATCTCACCTTCATGATTCAACACATTTAAGTGGCTTCATTAATCATCATCTCCATCGCGTAATCAACTTACGGCGATATATTGTAATAATCGATACTACTGCCGCTTCTGCTTCAGCTACACTTTCGCAAAAACCCTCCAATACTATGTACCTTGCGCGTGTATTTCCGGTGTTGCTCTTCCCTTTCCAAGCAAAGCTCGTGTACTCTCGCTCCTTTACTTTCTTCCCAAATCAGCAAAAAAATAAACCCCCCCTCTTTTATATATACATTGCCACCTTTCCGTATATCGCATATATCTTTCGCCGCGTAGCGTTTGTTGGCAAGCTGTACTTTATGCGCTCCGCATAAGAAAATATGCTACCTACAGATAGAAACAATACGGTGCAATGCTTAGCAGCAGCAGCGAAAGCAAGCAGTAAGCAAAAACAAAAGCTAACTCTTTCTCTTTACATACTTTCACGTAAGAAGAAAGTTCATCTTCCCAGTATCGAATCGAATCGTATCGAAGGCGCAACCGACAACTATCCTCGTACCCCGTAGAGATGTTGTGTGCGTGTGATGTTTGTTTGTATGTATGTGTGTGAGTGTTTGTACAGTCCATCTACTAACACCATCCATAATCCACTGCTGTTGATTGTTTTCCACCATCGGTGTTGTTTTCCATCGTTCAGAGGTTCCGGGGGTTTTTTTCTCTCAGTTGAGAAGGCAAAATATTATCTATTAACGCCATCCCGTCGTCATGCAATAATTACTGTAAAGACATATCTTAATGACCCATCCGCTACTAATGGTCGACCGAAAAAAAAGTGACATTTAGGGAATCGTACTGGGGCTTTCTCTCGTGGTTTACTGTAGATAGTCTTTTTTTCGTGAGGAGGTTTTCCATCCGTTTTCTTCGATTGATGCTTTCGATGTTTTCCTTTCGTGTGTGATTCGTTCGACTGTCCCATCTCCTGTTGTACTACCTTTCATATGAGACTGCCGAATATGCTATGAAATTAGTAGCTACCCCACGTAACAGCCGTTCTGCTGGCTGCGTACGTTTGCGTAGCATTATACCGGGCAAGCTGAATAATACAAAAGCGGGCATGAGGGCTTTAGCTGATGTACAAAATGTAAAATATTATTCATATCGGATGTGTCCATATGAAACCGGAAATACAATCCGCACTGATTGTTTAGCAGCGCAACAAGAATTTAGTAATTTAATAATATGCATGTACAGGACGCAGCCGTTTAGCTTCGACAATAAATATCATAGATGGCGCTGATCAATGGCAGGAACGGTTAGTACTTTCAAATTGGCAGTTTAACCGAGGATCAGTGCGTAAGATTATTCGCTCATCATATTTAGGGCATATATTGAGCGATTTTAAATTTTAACTATTTTATTTGCTTTTTAATTAAAGCTAGTAAAATTATGTAAAATTACTTTTTTCTCTTGTGAGATCAAATAACTGATCATCGGTTTCATATAGACACATCCGGATACAGAGGAGATGTACAGTGTAAACTTCTTCCTGCTTCGATTAGCATTTCTATTGCTTTATTCTCTGTGTACATAATTACGTATTTGGCAGTGTTTTGGTTCCGATTACGAAAAGATACAAACAAAGAAAGACCGGAATGAACTCTATGCGTCTTCCTTATGATATAGCTTTTTCCCCGATTTTGTTGGCGCTGTCGAATGAATAGCTGGTAGCTGTGTATAACGCTATTACCGTACATTCCATCTCGAATGTTAACGAGACTGCTAGAGCTGTACATTGATAATGATGATGATGATGATGATGGAATCCGTTCCAGTGCAGTGTGTGTTTGTGTGATGTGTTCCGTTTGATTTAGTTTCGATTCCGTTTCCGTGCATGTGGGTTTTGTTCCGTTTTTGATTTTCTGTTTGTTCCTTTCTCTTAGTTTGTTTCACTCCTTTCTTACCATACGTTACGGTGCGTTTGGCAACGCTTGTTGCAGCGATGCGCGTGAATGTGTAAAGCAAGTGTCGCTTTGCGTAGTTGCATCTCACCAACCGATATGTTGTTATGTTCAGCTGATGCGATTGACCGGCGTTGTTGACATCGGAACAATTCCTACGACACTGCGTAAACAGATGTGTACGTTTGTGTATGTGCTGCTGCTGACCGCTTCAGAAGAAATCGTTTCAAGCGCGTTTTGGATGCGGCTTTAGACCGCCATTTGCAGGAGCAACCAACGATGACAACAATACATTCCATCGCCCGAAAAATATGGTTTTCCTTCTGAAACGGGCATTTACGTGTGAACATTTACGTTATTGCAGTAGTTTTTTAGTTGGCACATTTGAAACGTGTGTTAGGTTTTGTTCACAATTTGAAACTTGTGAACTTGAAAATTTATTCTATGCTTTTCTTAATTTTCCAATCGTTTTATTTAATGATGAGCGTAACTATTAGCTCCTTTCAAACATAAGTTTTGTTGAAAAATGAACAAGCCTTCTGCTTGAGTCTAGTTTTACATCCTTAATTTGCGATCAGTTGCAGCGTTACTCCAGTAACGAATTTCATTTGTTTGTTTCAACACTTAAGCTTTATTCAGGGAAAAGCCCATTTTTCACCGCTCAGAATGCCCCACCGTGACAGGGCATTGCTGCAAGACGAAGCAATGTACAACCAAGTGGGGCACGTAACGCTCATCAACATCCATGCCAAAAACAAAAGCTCAGCCAACAAACAACCAACCAACCAACAACATCATTGATCAACTGCATCAACTAGTTTTTCTTGTTAGGCGCGTGTTTAAGTCTGCTGTACTTACCATGCTCGTTTTCTTTTGTCCTACGGTAAACCGATCGATCTTTACCTTTTTTACCGTTCTCTTCTTCTTCCTCTTCTACTCCTGCCCCGTACCACCAACCTTCCAACCGCAGTTTCTCAACATGGCGTCAGTGTTTATGCGAATTTTCAATCTAATTTGTATGATGTTACTGATCGGTCACTGGAGCGGTTGCCTACAGTTTCTCGTGCCGATGCTGCAAGGCTTTCCATCCAACTCTTGGGTGGCAATCAATGAACTACAGGTAACGGGTACTGGATTGACGTAGGGTTTTAGTGTATTAAAATTGTACTGATGGGTTGTGTTTCTTCGTTTTCCTCTTATAGGAATCTTACTGGTTAGAGCAATACTCATGGGCACTGTTCAAAGCGATGTCGCACATGCTTTGCATAGGATACGGAAGGTAAGAGCATAAAGTTCTTGCAACTGTTCGAAGTCAGAGGTGTCAAATGTAAGCATCCTTCTACGAGATTCTGGATAACACCAGGAAACAAGTCTAATTGATTTAAGATCTATTTTATCTAGCCTCAGTTTCTCAAGTCGATATTACGATGTTATTTTGCTTAAATCTGAAATAATGGCATCAGTTTGATTGTAGACTAATTTCAGAATTCGGTAGATATCGCCCAGAGTTTTGTTTGTCTCTGGGCTAATAATCTAATCTTTCGTCTAATAAAATTCAGATAGTAAATTAAATTGAATTTTACAAACTTTGATGCACTATCAGGATTTAGCGTAGCAGGACAAACTATCCAGATTTACCACATCAGGTTTCGTTTCGTTTCGTTGGATCGTTTCTGATATTATATTCTTCTTGGAGACATGGTGAGATAAATGTAATGTTAAACATTTTCCTTCCAAGAGAATCCCTACTTGGACTCTTGGACTGGAACTGTAGTTTGTACAAGAATTGGAATAGACTTCTGTTTGACACCTCTGCTTCAAACAATGGGTCTCTTAAGACAATTAAATTGACTAATTACTAATCGTATTCCAACTCTCTCTCCCCCCTTTCCAATCGCAGATTTCCCCCTCAATCACTGACAGATATGTGGCTTACGATGCTTTCGATGATATCTGGTGCCACCTGCTACGCCTTATTCCTTGGACATGCTACCAATCTCATCCAGAGCCTGGACTCTAGTAGACGTCAATATCGCGAAAAGGTACGTACACCACGGACGGAAACGAAACGTCACGTTCCCTCCTCCCCGCCCCTCCTTACCAGCCCATACACTTACTAACAATCATTCACCGTCCTGTCCGATCTCCACACCACCACGGGAACCTGGACCGGAAACCAACGCTCCCGATTGCCCTAGGTAAAACAAGTGGAAGAGTACATGGCGTACCGGAAGTTACCGCGCGATATGCGACAAAGAATCACTGAATATTTCGAGCATCGGTACCAAGGTAAATTTTTCGACGAAGAATGCATTCTCGGCGAGCTGAGCGAAAAACTGCGGGAAGATGTGATAAACTACAACTGTAGGTAAGTGGCAGCGGCCCGTGGAAAACCGACGTCCCGGGACACGGTCCGTGCTCAGTGCGGACCGGGAACGATTTCATACCGAAACTCTAATACGCATCCTTTTTCTTTTCTTTGTGTGTTTGCTCGTACGTGTGTGTGTGTGTGCGTCACGTGTGATTCTGTGTGACATGATCATACGACACATTTCCCCCCCCTACAGGTCCTTAGTTGCTTCAGTGCCTTTTTTCGCGAACGCTGATTCTAATTTTGTATCAGATGTAGTGACTAAACTTAGATACGAAGTTTTTCAACCTGGTAAGCGATACCGAACGAACGTTTGCTCTAAGTGGCTGAGATGCTTCAATACACTCATCGCTTTTTGTTGCTCCCTTTTTTGTTTTTCTTGCAGGTGATATTATAATTAAGGAGGGAACTATAGGATCAAAAATGTATTTTATTCAAGAAGGCATTGTAGATATCGTCATGGCTAATGGAGAGGTACGTTAGAATCAGTAGAAAGAGCAGGACGCATCGTTCAACGCATTCACATTCCATCGGTTGTCTTCTTCCGCATCGCAGGTCGCTACATCACTGTCGGATGGATCATACTTCGGAGAAATCTGTCTGCTAACAAATGCCAGAAGAGTCGCCAGCGTTCGTGCCGAAACCTATTGCAATTTATTTTCTCTCAGCGTTGATCACTTCAATGCGGTACTGGACCAATACCCACTGATGCGCAAAACGATGGAAACGGTGGCCGCGGAACGGTACGGGACGGCAACTTTCAACGTCCGATTGCTCACAACCATCTGCTAATACTACGCACATTCGTTCGTTGCAGGTTAAACAAGATCGGTAAAAATCCCAACATTATGGCACAGAAGGAGGAATCGGAATCGGGCAATACGGAAACCAATCAAATTAGTGCTGTAGTGAACGCTTTAGCTGCTGAAGCTGATAATGTAGATAATTTAAGGTGAGTTAGTTTAAGGGTTTTGTATAGTTTTTTACGGGGAAAATATGCGTGCTACTCTTGTCTGAGAACTTAAGAGGCCACGATTGACCGATGATCCAGCTAGTGGATACAGTTAATTCAGGAACACAAGGTACTATCTTACTTACTGGCCGCAAAAATTGTTCGCGGCTTGAACCTACCGCAGAACTTCTCGATACCATTCATGCTCTAGCACCGTTGTCTGATGATCCAATATTCTACATCATCTCCATCATTCCATCTCAATGAGGGCCTCTTCATCTCCTCTGACTACTTCGATGGCCCAAAAAAGACCCTACGTATAAGGGTTCTCCAACATCCTTCTGAATCCTTCTTCTTTCTCTCAGGCGCGGCTCAGAAAATTTCGTAAGTTTTTGGCAGAGTCCATGACTCAGAGGTGTTTGTTGTATCATATATGATCTATGTTGTTCCAGCTCCGTTCTATGAGGCAGGCTTTAACTTTTTTCTCAGGCTATTGCGTAGCCTGAAGAATAGCCATCTGCACAATTCTCAGCATCTATGTTACTTTCGACGCTGACTTTTAACCCAAGATAGGTAGTCGCCCAAAAGCCATAAATACATGTTGTACCGTAGCATTATTTCTAGTGAGGCATCGGAGGGTGCCAACCGTCGCTACGGAGAGGGCTCTCTCGTTGCTGATTAAGTTCTGCTGTGCCTCGTGCTTCTCTTGCGTTCTCTTCATCAATTCGAATTCAGAAGCTAGTTTCCACTAGATCTATCTTCATTACCTCACTTATCTTATCACTAACCGTAACCTATTCTCACCTCAAATCTATTTCTAGTGACGGTAACGGTAGCATGAAGAAAGGCACTTCGCAATCCAGCTTGAACGAGCTCAACCAAAGCTTGAAGATGAGCTTACCCCGGCCGAAGAGCGGCGAGTTCAGGGCTCTTTTTGAGGGCTGCAGTCCGTAAAGTGCCGGCGTGCCGGCCATTACACGGTTAGCAGGGCCCGGTATCACCGTCAAGCGTACAGACCGCTGGGATACCGGGATACGGGCTTGCGTGTAGGGGCGTCCGCTGACGGGTGCAACCGCTCATGATCGCACTGATGATGGCGGTGATCATCACGAGTATCATGAGGGACGACGACGGCGGAAGTGACAACTGACAACAACAAGCAAAAACACAATGATCAAATGAAGCAATGAAATAATGGCATCTACTCTTTTAGCGCATAAGTTTAGTGACAAGCCGACGGACGCAAACACGTACAGACTCTTGTTAGACTCTTGTCTAACACCGAACTCACACACAACAAAGAAACACACCCAAGCACACTGGACATTGCGTTTCGTTATATGGTGCAATACTCGTAGTGGTTTTGTTGTCAATCTTAGTTTTACTTCTTCGGGGCAAAACAAGGGGATACGGGCATTGCTTCCGGGAGGGAGCTTGTGTAGTAGAAATCTGAAATCTGACAAAGTATATACATATATACATATAGGCATATAAGAATATACACAAAACGCGCGCGCATAAACCAATTATACTTGAAGGGAATCGTAGTAGATCAGCGTAGTGCCATTCACCACTTCTTCTTTCTTTAGTTCTTGGTGGTGCGAGACATAGTGATACAGTAGTGGGTATAGCCGTGCACCACATGAAATGGAACCAGGCAGGGTTCGCCAGCGGGCGGAAGGAACACAAGGGTACGGATGTTGTTAGTAAAAGGAGATAGCAAGAGAGATCGAGAGAGAGAGAGAGAACGCAATACGACACAGGGAGAAGCGTTGGGCGGTAAAGGAAAACTGAGCTACATCATTATAAAGCACACATTGCCTGCAAGCAGCAATGCAACAACGAGCAAACAAAAAACAATAGCAACAACAACAAAAACACAATTCCTTTCGTTTCCTGTACTCACCAGTAGTAGTAAACTCAGGACAGCGCGCAATACACGCACCGATGCGAAGATGGCTGCTAAATGTGACAGGACGCTTTGCCGCGCACTTCGATGTTGAGCGAGCTTTTTTCTGCAGAACAGCTGAACGGCGAAAGAAAGAAAGCAACAACAACAAAAAAACGCACACATACAAAGCGAAAGTAATAATAAAGCACAATGACGCAATGGCGCCATCGTAAGGATAAAACAGGCGATAACAGTGGGCGAGCTGGGAACGTAAGAACAATACCACAAAGCGAGAGAGAGAAAGAGAGAAAATCTTTATTTACCTTGGTGTGTTGGGGAGAGGAAAATGGTAGATGAGAAGGGAGGGTAAGAACAATTAACAAAATGGGGAATTAGAAGATGGGGCCTTAGGCGCAGGAATGAATGAACAAAACAAAGGAAAACAAAAACTCGTAACTAAGTAGAGATTTACAAACACTAAACAAATACAACAATTTAAGAACACACACACACACACACAGAAACAATAAAACAATTATATATACATAAAAGAGGATTTGGCGTGTATTTTGCGCTGTACCAACACCACGGAAAACGTAGTGCACACGGACGCATGAGTTGTGGAAGATGGCACCATCGTTTTTCGTGGTGTTATTAGAGCGACAAATGCACCCCTGGGGAGGGGAGAAGGAAAGGGTACACGGGTAGGCATAAAAATACAGGCACGCGTGTGTGTGTGTGTGAAAAGGATAACAAAAACGAATTATAAAGCAAATCAAAACTACCAACTCTTAAAAGAAAATGGAAGGAAATACAAAAGAAGAGGAAACCAAACAAAAGCAGAATGCGTACAACTACAAACAAAAAGCGCATCAACACGCATCATTAAAACAAATCAAAAAGTCAGTAGAAAGGAGATAAAGTAAACGTCGACACACACATGCACAAAAGAAATCGTAGTAAGCTGCTCAACGACGACGGCGAGGGAGCAAAACCTTTAAAAGCGGAACACTACAACAGTCGCCGGTAAGCGAGAAGTACGTACAGTAGTGTTAGTATTAGTAGGCAATGAAAAGGAGCAATAGGATAATGGGAGAGCGTAAAGCGAGAGAAAGCGCGCGTGTGCGTGTGTGTGTGTGTTGACGGCGAGCGTGTGGGTTTAGTTGTTGCGTTCTTCATTTATGTGTCGCGTCTAATTCGAATTTTTCCTAATTAAGTCCGTAGTAGTGTGGTAATGATTGACAGTGGCTTTCTTTCTTGGTAGAACTTTTGCGAACGAGCAACACGTGAAGCGCAGTTATGTTTGCAGTGATACAAACAGCTCTTTAGGAACAAAACAAAACACACACACGCACACACCAACACAAACTAACTGAACAATTAAAAAGCCAGCTAAAACACATCGACCGGCGTCGATTGGGTGGGTGGGTGATATGTTATCGGAATGGGATCGATCGTACCCTCCATCATCTTCAAGGAAGGGAAGGAAGCCAAGGAGTAGTGGAGGAGCGTGGTTTAAATCGTTCATCCACCGTCCGCGGCCCTCTCGCGGAGGTGAGATGGATGGTGAAGCAAAAAGTAATCTATTTAGTGCAATTGGAGGGAGGGGGGCTACCCGCGCCGGAAAAGCTGAACGAATGGGCCGCCGGGCAAAGCTGGAAAACAACAAAAATGCCCGGAAGCAAATCAAAACAAATCCAACCAACAACTCACAAAAGAGCGTTGTAGATATAGTTGATCGTCGTTTCATGATAGTTTATTCAGCATTACTGATAGATTAGCTGGCTTACACTACTAAAAACAGTGATTGTGAATAAAAACCCTAGAATGAACAAAAGCACCAGCCACCGTGTGTTGTCAGTGTTTTCATTTCTACTGTAGTTCAGTTACGGCACTATGATGACACCAGTAAAGCGGATAGGATCGGATAGGACATTCTACAACAAGTGCGAAAGACAAAGTTGCTTGACGAAAAACATTCTGAGCACGCTTTATGGTTAGAAGGATGGTCCTGGGGACTCTACGCAATATGATGAACAGCCTATAATAGATTTTTTTAGTCCTGAGAGGCGGCCTGTCCTTCTTGCTGTCTTTCGTAAATTCAAACTTGTTCAATTCTGAGACTTTAAGGGTATCGCAGCAGTTGAAAGCATTTCCGTGAAGAGACCTATTTCCGTGATGAACTGGATATGGATGAAAAAATGTAGAATTCGGAAAAAAGGTCAATGTAGAAAAGGTCTATAAAATTGCTATGCATCCCCCAGGGAGTCTATTGGCTTTCACTGGACGACACGAGGTTCTAGCAAGATCCTGTGACACACAGTGCACAAGACGATCGATATTTATCACGAATGATGATCCTTGCTTCACTTTCTCTTATTCTTACTTACTTACTTATCAGGCGCTACAACCGCTTTGAGGTCTTGGCCTGCTGCAACAATCCTCGAACACCGCTCACGGTTTAGCGCCGTCGTCTGCCAACCCGTTATCCCGGCCGTTCTGGCGGACGCATTAGCGCCATAAATCCATCTCAATTTGGGCCTACCACGCCTTCTCTGTCTGTGTGGACGGCCTAAAAGGACTTTACGGACTGGGCCGTCCGGTGTCATTCTCATGACGTGACCAGCCCACCGGAGCCTGGCGAGTCTAATTCGCTGCACGATGGTAAGATCATCGTACAGCTCGTAGAGCTCGTCATTGTATCGGCTTCACCTTTGTCTTTCACACATAAGGGGCCAAAAATCCATCAGAGCATCTTCCTCGCAGCAACGCGGCTAAGAGGGCTTCGTCAGTTTTGGACAGAGTAATGTCTCTTTCTCTTATTCACTCATTATTATTTAACATATGTCAATTATCCGAAAGTAACCGGTGAAAGTAACTGGGCCAGTCCGGTGGCCGAGGCGATAATGGCGCCGGTCTTCACACGGCCGAGGCCTCTCGAGGTTGTTAGTGCCAAAGAAGAAAAATAAGAACTGATGCCCTTGTAATGTGCCAGAGTAAGCTCGATTTATGCGTCGGAGAACTTTTTTTATGCATTCCGGCCAGAGAATCAAGATGAGTTTGACACCACTGCAATTAGAGGAACATGACATATCCTGTGACAGATTTATAGATCTAGACACCGTGCGCGGAGTAACCATGACAACGGATTGTAGCATACTTAGCTTTTGCTTACCGTCGTCTCCAGACACGCACACATCGAAATCCATTTGCTGAGTACGGTTTTTTTCTATCCTTTTATTTTGCCTTTTTAATTGCGCAATCGATTAAACAGATACAAATTGTGTTATAAATATATAAAATATTATTATGAAATAGTGTGTGTATGTGTGTGTGTAATTTGCCACACACCATACAAGGGCAACAGTAACAATCGAACCACGAGTCGGTCGAAATGTGTATAGCTCTGTGTCCCTGTTATGATGTGTGCGCTGCTTGCTTGCTTGAGGGTGTTGTTTGTGGAGATTTGTTCTCACTTGTTTCAGCATGTTTGCATTTGTTCCGTATTGCTGCGGCTTGTTTGAAATAGTTAAACATCACACAACAACACATCATTCGTACCGACACGTTCTTATGTCGTTTTCCGTTCCATGTGCCTGTATTATGATGCGTATGCGTGTTTTCTTCTTTATGATTTTATGTATGATATTTTTGTTGTTTTTCTTTTCGTTTCGTTTTTCTCCCACACGACGTGTATAATAGAGTATGGATGTAAATGTGTGTTTTTCCCCCTTTCTTTTGATTATCTCACCCCACTCCGCGAACGATGGTGGTTTACGCGCGTTGTTAAGTTATATTCCTATTACGTTACGTTTCACCGTTACAAGTAGTTGGAGTAGTAGTTGTAGTAGTACACCATTTAGATGCGCCTGTGCCTTGGTGTATATGCTATTTCATATATGAATTTCTCCATTTGCTTTCGCCCTTTTCCCACTGTAAAACCGCATTTCATGTTCGCCTTCCCATTCCGTTGCATTTAAGCTCCAATTGAACACAGTAGTATGTTTCACGTTTTTCTTTACGGACCCCTTAGCCGCGCTGCTACTGCTACCGAAGAAGTTTTTGGAACGTAAAAGAAAAAATGATGAACTATGTTGGATTGGTATGTGTATGTGCGTCGGGGGGTTGTTTTTTCTCTATTTAAGACGCTGCAGGCCCCAATGTAGTAAACGGCATACTATTCATTTAACTTCACTACATCCATAACGGCTATGGGATTTACTGGGTTAAAATATTCGATTATTTCACGGCCTAGCCAAAGATTTCTTTACCGGCTCTTCTGGTCTCCTGTTTCCCGGTTGCCACCGAGCCTAGCCAATTCCATCCTATCAACATGATTCAAAATTTTCTACCAATTATTTAAACGATACCATTCCGGCTTAAAGCGGTTAATCGAAAGGCAAACTAGAGCGAGAGAGCGACACGCAACAGATGCAGAATAACAAAGAGCCAGCGGCATTCCAAAACCCGCGGCATGACATGAGAAAAAAAAGCGCAGCGTTAAATTGTACGTATTTAATAAAACTGTCGAAATACATGTCGCATTGAAAAGCTGCGCCAAACAATAAAAATTTGACAAAGTACACAAAAAAAAGCGCAAAACATTAACAAGGCAAATGTGTGACTGAAAACGCCTGCTACTACGCGACATACACACACACTACAAGCACATAAGCAGGAAGCGATTACTAGTTGCCAACGATCATCATCATCTCATCATCGCGATGCACCACCACCACCTACCCCGGGTTGCATCGTCATCAGTCTACTGCGATCGCTTTAAACATTTATGTATGCAGCAAGTGTTGTTCCAGGCTGTGTTCCCTGTGTGTGTGCGCCGACCACATACTATTACGAACTGTTAATTTATACGCAAGCGGCGTTGCCACAACTAAATATTTGTCGATGCTGCTCGAGACTTTTTCACTCTTGCGGTCTCTCTTCTCTTACTGTGGTGTACACTCACAAACACTCACACACTCACACACATTCCGGAAAAGCCGTTTCCGTGTGACGGGGCCCGTGTGCGCAACGGCGGCGTACAAGAATTTGGAAACGTATAATATATAATATGTGTAATATGTACGTATAAACCTACTAATCATCATGCTTGGCATAAAACAAAAGATACACACACCTATTCGCTAATCCAGTAGTAGTGTGGTGGCTAAATAATTAAATCGAAAGGAAGTTCGGAGATGTGTGTGTGTGTGTGTGTTGTATCCGTGTTCTGCTTCTTGCTTTTTTTGTTCGTTTTAAATCTTATCTTTCCTTGCGCTCTTGCATCGTTTCTTATTGTGGCGATTTTTGATGCTGTTGTTTCGTTTTCCTTCTTTCGTCACTGGCCTACACTATGTTTCTACCACACCAGCTGCTGCTTTCCAAAACCAGTCACAATGCCAATAATTACTAGAGTGGTTGTGGATTCGAAAGTGCTAGGCATAATGGTCAAATTGGTTAGATAGGATGATATTGATTACGCTTGCATTTGTTGATGAACTTGCATCTGAATGATTATTCAAAAACTGAAAACTGACCACACGCTTCACTGTGAGCCTGTTCGTCGCTCTGATGAGGCTCAGCGCAGGGGTTTTGTTTTGTTTCTTATGCTCGAAATTTGCGAAAGAATTGCATTTTGTTCTTAACTGTTTTCCTTTTTTTTTGGTGACGGTAGTATGAAACATACCAGCGAGAGAGATTGATTTCTATTCGTTTTTGCAATTTGCGGTTTAAAACGTGTCCATCGCTAAAAACTGTAACACGATTAAACACCAATAGGAATATGCTGTGTTATGGTTTGTTTAGGACCATCGTAGAGTAACACACTGTTCGGTCTCAACCCGGAAAAAGCGAGCCCCGATTCTGCGCTTTAGTGACATCACATTGCTTGCGGCACGAGCAATTGGTCAGCGGGCTGCTGTTCCGGTGGCGAGGAAGCGGCTAGTACCACGTCCACCGTATCATTGTTGACCGTACCGTTCGTTTCGGCGATCGCCGTCGTTGTTGTCGTCGTTTCGGCGGGGGCCACCGCCTTTGCCGGCTGTGACTTCGTGGCTGTCGTTGCCGGTTTCTTTATACCCACTGGCGAAACGGCCGGTTTCTTTGCCGCTGTTGCTGCCACTCCGTTCGGTTGCAATTTCCGAACGGACGGTGAGGTCGCAGTGGTTTTGGGAGCCAGTGAGGTGCGCGTAGCTGTCGTTTTACCGGTGGCCGTTAGCGATGCCTTCTGCGCGGTAGTTTTAACGTCCAGCGGTTTCTTGGCAGCTGCCGCTGTGCTGGCGGAAGTCGTTTTTGCGGTCGTTGTTCTGGTAGCTCCTGCCGTGCGTGGAACTGTGCTGCTGGTGGTGGTGGTCGTCCTGGTGGACTTGGTAGCGGACGCTCCATCAGTCGTGGTTCCGTTGGTTAGTGAACTCTGTAAGGTATGAGCCGGGGAAAAAAAGTTTCGAATGAGAACAAACAGAAGCGAGTGAGGTGAAGCTAACTTACCTTTGCGGCGACGGTTCTCTTTGCAGCGGTCGTTGTGGTAGTGGATGTTTTCGAAGGAACTGAGGCACTCGATACGGCGCTCGAGGGTCGCGAGGTGACTGTGCGCGTCGTTGTAGTGGTGGTCGATAGCCGGGACGAGCTTGTTTTGCCTGCTGCAGCGGCACTGGAGGTGGTGCTTGAAGTAACTGACTTGGAGACGGCAGTTCTGCAACAATATCAAACAGCATTATAATATAGTACATACACAAACACAGAGATTAGGATTATAAACTAATGGTAATAATTTTCTGTTTATTTACCTGTTAGCTGAACTTGCACTGGCCGATTTCGTTGTGCTAGATGCAGAGGTAGAAGCCACCTTTGTTCGGGCAGCCGCTACTGATGAAGGCGCGGAAGTAGTCTTAGATGTGGCAGTCTTTGCTGCATCTGTGGTCGGTTTCTTTGCTGCCAACGATGGTTTCGTGGATGTAGCACTGGCAGGCCGTTCCTTCACGCCATTCATAGCTGCACTCGTTTTTGCGGCAATCGGTGCTTTCTTAGCGTCAGCAGCTACTGGTGGTTTGCGTGCCGCACCAGTTGTACTGCTGCTACCGACACGAGGAGCAGCGCTCTTGGTAGTGTCTTTGGACGCGGCAGAGGAAGGTTTTGCCGATACACTGGATGCGGGTTTCTTTGCCGTAGGAGCCGTTGTCGATGCCTTTGGCTTACTGGGCTTGCTGGCTGCAGTAACTGCTGCTGTAGTTGCTGCTGCTGCTGCTGCTACTGCCACCGTGGCAGCGGCTGCTACGGCAGTGGCATCATTCGATGCTGTTTCTACTTCCGCTACCTTAGATTCCTCGACCGGCTTCTCATCACTTTGCTGTTTTTCGGCAATTTCGGCAAGTGGTTTTTCCTGAGATAATGGTTCCTGTGGTTCGCTAACCGGCACCGACGCACCCATCAGATCAGCAAAACCTTGCGATGCCTGAAGCATTTGTTCGTTGCTTGTCAGCTGCTGGACGGGTGGATCCTGGGTAGAAATGAGCTCCGGTTCCGGATCGTAAACGGATGCTTCCATTGCAGATGATTCTTTCTGTAAGTTGGTTGCCTCCACCTGCTGGCCGTCGAAACTAACTTCGTCAGTTTTGCCCGAAGTAAACTGCTCAATCGACGATTGCAACATCTTAAATTCTGGGCTCTGCGATATGTCCGAAACCATGCTTTTCGGAATTTGATCCGATGGAAGCTGGTTTGAGTATCCTTCCAGATGCATTTCTTCGCCAGACATAAGATCCATCGTATCCGCAATAAGCTCCGAGGTTGTGGGAGAAACATCCACCGTTTCCTTTTGCTCCACGTACAGTTCCTCCTTGGCGCTACCAGCTGTGTCAATTACAGGATCGAACTCAGCAAAGTTATTGGTTGGTTCGGCGTGAGAAGCCGCCTCGATTGTTGCCTCTTCGTCGGTCGGTAGTTCCTGCACCTTATTAAGCAATTCCATTTCATCCGTTCCGTACAGTCCGCCGTTTGTGTTGGCGGTCTGTAACAAATCGCCCGCACTGTCTGAAGACACGTAGTCACCGTTGGTCATGTCGGCGGTAACATTCGAATCTTGCAGCTGTTGCTCCACTACAGTTTGCTCGCTGAATTGGCTCAGATCGAACGGATGTACTGCCATGGGGGATCGCAAGCGATGGTCACCGGCACTGTCATCGCCCACAACGTTTTCACCTCCATTATCTCCCTCGTATGCCTCAAACTCGTGCGGTCTCTTATCCATTTCCGTCTGGAACACGGTTTCGGCCGGAACGTCGAGATCCTCCATCGACGACATTGTACCCTTGCGAGGGCTTTGTGCCACGATTGCATCATCGCGGAGCTTGATGTTTTCGTGCAGTTTTGCATTCATCTCACCACCAGCCGCCGCCGATCCAGTTACCGGCACAAATTCCTTCGCGTCCGGATTCAGCTGCCAACCGCAGTCGCCGGCAGCTCCAGCGCTGCTTTCCTCCTGGTGATGTTGGAAATTCATCGACTTTTCCTCGGTTTCGTACAGATGCTTTTCGTCCAATTCTTCTCCCTCGCCAGTCGGACTCATAGTGTCGTCCATGCTCGCACCGAACATATCCTTTTCGTCGGAATATTGCTGCAGAGGCTGTTGCTGCTGTTGCAACGGGAAGTTATCCACCGGCGATACAGGCGTCTCCGGCGAGAGAGGTTGCTCGGGAATTGATCCACCGTACATGCTAGCCTCCATGTTTACACTATCACTGGGCACGAAGGGTGTCGATTCGGTGTTCTCTTCGTTTATGCAATTGGTTTCAAACAATGCGTCCGTCGTAGTTGGCGGTGGAACGTCCTAGAATAAACAAAAACGACAATCCGTTAATTATATTCGGCACACCAAAAGCAAAACACAACTCTGGATTGGTCCCACACGCAAATTGCACCAAACTGGCACGAAAAATTCACGTCTATAGCAGCGGCGGTGCAGCGCACTATTTTCTCACTTTCACACTCCCAACACCCGGCGGAAAAGAAGAAATAGAAGCCCTACCTCTCTGAATTCGTCGTTCAGCAAATTGACAACTTCCTTGGTTTCAGCACCACTGATGACATCATCAACTTCTTTCGTACACTCCGACACGGTCGATTCCGTGTTGTCGCCAAGAATATCCGCCGCCACCACCAATTCACTGGTATTCGGCACAGCCGCCTTCGTTTCGTCGTGATGTTCCACCAGCTCCTGTTCTTCCTGCTCGTCTTCTTCACGATCTTCCTGGTCGTCGCGTGACGGGAGCGCTTGTTCCACCAACACTTCCTGCTCGTACTGCTCCTCCCGTTGGTCGAACTGTTGTTCTAGTTCTGGCACCCGCTGCTGTGCGTCGCCGCTCTCCTGCGCTGGCTGGTCGTCGGGTGCGAAACTGTTGCTGCTGTGCTCAACCGTATGCGTAATGTCTTCCGAGGGTGTGCTATCCGGCTGCTTTTCAGGCGCTGGCTGCGATTCTTGCTGTTCCTCCTGCTGCTGTTGGTTGTTCACCTTCACGTAGTCCCATTCGTCTTCTTCTGAATCTTCGCAGCAACCGGCATCATCATCCTGTTTGACGTCTGCACTATGATGATCTTGACACGATGCGAGAAAGAGACGGAAAACAGTACACGGGTGAAGTTTGGACGATCGCTCACGGAATTGAACAAAATGACGGCGCGATACAACAATGTCGCCCCGCTTGCACTGCCGGTTGCGTTTACCGTTTCGCTACAGCGTTTACGAACTGCTATCGCAAAATGTACGTTATTACTGCGCGTTTCTAACCAAACAAATTATTACCACGATATGGTAGATGGACAAACAAACGGGTAAACGTTTAGATATTCACAGCACGGGCTAATAAAACCGACACACACAGAGTCTGCTATGATTCATCAGCAGCAACCACACACATAAAACTGACTGAACGAGCGCCGAGCATTAGCTCTGAACGCGCGAGATGCGTGAAAGAGAAAGCAAGAGAGCGGGAGAGAGTGTGTGCGTGAGAGCGCGTTCGAAATGAGAGCGAGATTCGAGGCGTTGCAGTTTGTTCGCCCGATGCAAATAAATATCGCCCCGGTCCTAGAACTATGCTCGCCCGAAGAACGCAAACGTCAAAACTCTGCTCACCAGCAGTTGATACATAAGGACAAGCTGTGCGTTCTGGGCGTCTTTATATGTTCTAAAAAAGCTATTTAAATAAAAACTATATTTTGTTCGACCGGTAACACCATATTGAGCTTGTAAATTAACATTGGCTGAATATTTAAACAATTATTAATTTAGTTTTCTTTAAACAATGCTGATTCTTGTTCTGCATGTATGAAACCTGCTTTGGCAAACACCAAAAATAACTCATCTTTCAAAGAGTTATAGTGAATAAGAGAACCCGAGGTCTTGGAGGTCAGGTTAAAAAAATGTACAATAAATCTAACATAAATTGCTTATTTCTTGGAAAATGGTACAAATAACGTACGAAGTACGGAATCTCATAGAAGACGTTTTTTCAAAGAGAATAGAAGAGTGTTCACGATCCTCCTCCTTTCGACTACTTACCAGTAGCATAATCACTGTCGAAAACTTTTTCATGATGCAAATCCTCCTTCTCAGCGCCATCATCCGTACCATCGAACTCAGAATGCTTCTCCTCCGCTATGAGCTGACCATCGTCGTCATCTTCGTCCTGTTCGTGCAGCATTGCTGCCCCGCTAACCTGCTGCTCGATCAGCTGTCGTCGAATCGCCTCCGGAATTCCGAACGAATCGAGCTGGTCGATCAGTTTGTTATCGACAATTGAATCACCGCCCAGCAGATCATTAACGATCGGTTCGTCAATCGATTTAAGAGGAACTATTTCATCTGCATTCAGTTCTGCCTTCAAGGTGGGTACGATTTCTGCACCCTCGTTATCCATTATTGCACCCTGCAGCTCCTCGTCTTCGGTTTCATTCGGCTCATCGTAATGATGCTCACCGTTACCGTTCACGTGCGGAACTGCATCGACCAGTTGCTGCTCGTCGGACAGTAGATCAACCGGATCGGCCGCACTAACGCTCGATGGTGATGTGGGATCTTCCTCCTCAAACTCGTTAGTGCCCGGTACGGCGGCCACATTATTGCTGGGTAGATCGAGCGGTGCATTTAACGATTGCGCGAACGGATTGTGGTGGTCCATCGTATGCTGTTCTACACTTTCTACGATCTCATGTTCGATGTCACCATTATTGAGCTCCGAATGCTTGACTGGCTCCTCTAACAGTGGACTAGGTGATTGCTGTTTGCTGTCGTGCACTCCGTCAACGTCCGTCTCCGGTCCGAGGCCACCATCCGACAGAAAGCCCATATCATCCATCGGACCGACGCATAGCGTGGCGGCAGACTTTGGTTCCAGCATAGCACTTTCCGCCATGAAGTTCTGTATGTCGAACGTTTTATGATCTTCCATGGCCATTGAGTTGTTCTTTAAAATGGCAAAAAAGGAAAGCAAGATTTTTCAACATCGAGATCGAGTCATTCAAAAAATATTCCTTATATATCCGTTCGATTGCGAGATACATACCTCTCCCAGATAGCCATTACTGGCGGCTCCGTTGATCTCCATGTTTTGGGCGGATCGTAGTCTTGCCCGAGCCTCTATTTCTTCGATAAAAGGAGTTTCCTTGATGATGGTATGTGGATCCTTCAGGAACACTATTATTACCGTGATATTGTCTCGCGTTTTCTCCTTAGCAAATGTTATTAAATAATCCGTTACCTTCTGTGGATCATCTGTGAAAGGTAGGAGGGAGAATGTAAATATTAGCATTAGCATAAGCGAAGTTATAAGCGCCTTCCGAACTACAGCATATAATTTAAAGCAATAAAAAGGAAAGGATGTTCATTCGAAAAACAGCGTCCAACAGGAAGCTGGCGAGGTCTGTCAATATTCACAACCTGACAACTATACTAACAAGGCTAAGCAAACAACCGATCAGCACCGTTAAGCACAGTACACCACCCAAGGGAATGCGACCGAAGTAAACTGGCTCGCCTAGAGTCATAGTGACGAATATTCGCAAATTTGCATTGCATGACATCACGCATTCGTTGGACCGTTCGGGCGTGCTTTGAGTAGCGCCAAAAGTGTCCTAGTAGATTGCAACTGGGTGTACCTTTCCTTTATTCGTGAGCAATAAAGCACCTCCGTAACGACACTAATGGCATCACACCTCAATGACCTGTCTAAGAGCTGTCAATCACTAAGAGCTCCATTACCATTTGGAAGTTCTCAATTGACCCCAAAACAAAATTACACACGCATTTTGGTAACGTTTCCCACACACACACACTGAGAATCAATTTCTTTACGATACATCAGTTGTGTTAGAAAGATGGCTCCACACTATACACAGATTTGCAAAAATTCGAAATTGTGGTATAGCAACGTGATCGCACACTTGTTTGCTTTCCACGTGGCCAGCTTTCAGGTTAGTTTGGCGAACATAAGTTCAACATTTGCTATCGCATTCTCACGCAAGCAACCGCACCACCGAAGCGTGCCACAAAGCGAAGCGCACCTGCCACAATTTTTCGCAATTTTTCGCGGACTACTTTCCATTCTTTCTCCGAAATAATGTACGTTTCAGCTAGCGCCTTTGTCTATTAAAAGTTCGATAATTATCTCAATGAGTTTGCAAAACCAAGGCACGAAAACAAGTAAGCCACGGACAATAAGCAACCGGGTGGGGAGTGTAGCGCTTACGTTTGATGCGGAAAAACCGTAACGGTGTATATCCGCTTCTCCGAAAACTACAGGTCCCGATGGCAGATTGTGAACGTTTCTTTTTATCCGCTGGTACGTCATAACTTATTCAACGTCTAACTTATGGTATGAATGATGAGATGAGAGAAGAGGTTTTGTATTTTCCTTTTGGCAATTTTGGTCAGGAATCGGTTCAAAAATTGTTAAAGTAGATGTGATCGTAGGAATTTTGGTGATGGGATCGACGAAGTTGAGTAGAATTATTCATCACCAATAATTTTCATGCTTATTGGACTTGTTTTGTGACTTCCCACGCGTTAAAATTTTGACCAAATAACCAGTCGTTTCACATGGAAGGTCGAGTCGGATCAAAGGCTCTAGAGCTTAGTTTCTAGAAAATATATCTTTTACCACCACAACAATCAGCATTGATTGCAACAATATCTGCATAAAAGCTACCCACCGTAGAACGTATAGCCAAAATACCGACGACATGATAGAAGTGGTTTTGGTTGGTTTGCGTCAAACGATTGGAAAATAGTAGCAATAAATAGCAATCAACAATCATTCATTATTGCTAATGTACAAATTTAGCTTCTCTTCCGCTTGGGAACATGGTATCAGATTCGTAAGCAAAGCAAAAAGAGAAGTAGCATTCAATTTCATTTTTAAACACATCGATCCATAATGCAGCCCCATCACAGATTGCAAAACATTTATGGCCCCATGCTGATGGGCGTTTTTCACGGAAGTTTACCTTTACCACTGACCGACCGAAAGTCTGCAGGGGTCTTGAGTGTGCATGACGCAGACACGTGGCTTGTTTACGCGCTTATGCTTATTATAGGAAGCAGTTTCTGTTTCAAATATGGCTTTCATCAATATTTCGCTTAAAGTTTAAGTTGGTGTGACACAGCAACCGATTTAACTCTTCCCTATCAAGCGTACAGCGTCAAGGGACTAAACTGTTCTTTTCCCGGAAAATGCTCCCCTAGTTGGTTGCTTTTCCTAGCGCGCACACACACATACAAACACACCATCGTACACACTAGGTATAGAAGCTAAACTGCTTTGGAAAGTGCTGCTGAGGCAAGGAAAGTACCAACTGAATGCCAACGCAATGCTATTTTTGGAGGAATTAACCCCGAATACTTGTGCACTGACGCCGATTCACTACGGGTGGTGCATCTCACCAGCTACCAACACACACACGCGCGCGCACAAACTGTGGCCGATTTTCGTAATGACAGTGATCTTCACGAACCTCCTTGCGGTTGAGAGCCCTTGACCGCGACGACCCCGTACGAGAAATGAAAAGAAAATTCAACCAGTACAGTCCCTCTCTATCGTGAACCGGAAACGTGGCGAAAATGTGCAGTATAGGAACTCCGATTCCAACCGCCACCGTAGCGTCAAGAGATGAAATTGGAAAAAGAGTTTGAACACTAATGAGCGAGATCCGTAGAGTTCAAGGCACCTTTCTAGACCGGCCGAGAATGGGGAATAAAATTGACAAATAGAAAATCTGGTCAAAAACCACAAGGAATGTAGAAAAAACAGCGAAACCTCGCAATTTCGGTGAAGGGAAATCAGTTTTGAATCGGCCACCCATTTCACCCAGTGGAAATGAACGACAGCACTGGCGGTAGAGGAAGAAAAAAAAAGCCTCGATCTCGGGTGGGCACGGAAAACGCACAAACATTTCATCGTCCACAGCTCACTGGAGAAAGTTTCACCGAAAAATTTCCCGAAGCCTTTCCTTTTATCTTTTCCACCCGTGGGCAACAAAGTAGTGACCAACCAACACTACCAAACAAAAACCGCTACTTTCCGTGGCCTCAATCAGTGGCGCGACTCGGCGAGGCCCCATTTTTTCCACGTTTTCTAGCCATTTTTCCTTCACTCGTACAGGGGAGGGTTGGGACCAAAACTTTCATCAATCTTTTCCAAACGGCCCTCCTCTTGCACCTCTTCAGCAGTCGTGGTTTGGGATACACGTGGGTTGCTTCTTCTGGCCAAGGCCATCTTTACGTCCCCGAAACTTCCCAACACCATAAAGAGAGAGAAAGAGAGATAGAGAGACGTCGATCGCCAGCAGCTTCCATCCAAACTGTGTTCCGTCTTATGCGTTTCGGAGCATTGCACGCAACGCAAACACGCGCGCAGATACACATAGCACTGTACCGTAAAACGATGCATTCGATAAAAACCGTTTTGAATCATAATTGGAACCTGACCGGCCGGCCAAAACGAACGGAACGAAATCAAATGAACGAACGGAACGATTGGCAGCAGTCAGGCAGTGGTGGCGTGGATTTCTCTATTTGCGGTTGTTGCCGGGGGAGGATTGATGCATAAATGGTTGATGTATCAACCGAGGCTACTACCGGCGAGCTGCAACAGGGCAACCAAACGATCGTACGGGGTGGAAAAGTCGATCAAGCGCGAGAAAGAGAGAGCGAGAAAGAGGGTGATAATTTGATTCTCTCCATTTTCTTCCATCACGCGCTTTATCTCGGACACGTTTTTCCTTCCATTTTAAATGTAGATCCATTTTCTCCCATTATCTTTGCGACTCACAGAAAACTGTCTCAAGCTCGCCATGTTTGTTACCCTCCCGGGAAGATGTACGATTGTTTACCTTTTCATTCTCTTTTGCTTCGTTAAATTGGCCAGAGCTCTGCTCTACTATGCTTAAGTAGCAATAATTTTATTCTTTTACTCAACGCATAATGACATCTATTTCTTTTCTAACCCTATTACCTGTTCTTTAGCTCAGTTGTTTGCTTTCATTTCTTCATTACATTCCAGGTGTGGTGTGTCTATCATCTCGTACCTTGCGCGCCACTACTGTGCAGTCATTTCCCATTACCACTTTATACACACCACAGAGCTTGTGCTTTTCTTGACGCTTATTTGGAGCTGCCGTTCCGTTTTTCTCCGGAACACGTCCGGTTTTGCAATTTCCCAGCGCCCTCTTTGGGTTAGAATAATAAAAAAAGAATAACTATATCTTCGCTTCTCCCCGAGACTCGCGCTCCGTTATTCGTGCATTTTTGCGGAATCATATCCGCAAGACAACTAAAACAAAAAAATCCGTCCACCACCTCCCACAACACAGCCAAGGCGTGTCTCGCTCCCGGTGTAGCAGAATCTAACCATGGTCTAAACAGAAATGGTAGAAATGATCTCATTGCTGCACTCGGTCGCGCTCGCTGTTTGTTGGACGATCGACACACAGCCAGCCCCACACAGCCACATCAACGGCAATGGTTTATTACTATTGCGGCCATTACTGTTATTACACTGTCCCTCCACTGCCGGTCTTGCTATTGCGTTGCGCTAAAATGGCACCAAATTTGGCATCACACATAACAGTAGCATGGGCGTGATGATGATGACGATGGTGGCATTGTTTTAAACTTCCATTTTACACCATTACTGGGCAACGAACAAAAGGTAACGCTTGAACCAGCGTTAATGCAAGTATAGAACTACTAATTTTTTGCTATTTAACTATACGGGAGGAAAGCAATTATTGTAGGAAAGTAGACAATCCTTTGCTTAGCTACGATCCCGATAGGAAGTTGTAAATTACTAAATGTCTATTTCCAAGCAAAATTTCGAATGCTTTCCCCTTTTTAAATATTGTTTGCATTCAAATGATTCACCACACCGAAACGAGGTTCAACATTTAAAAATTGCGTTAGCTTCCATGAATAATATTTCTTCGCGAATGAGCATTCGCCTTCATTCCGCGATGATCGTCGCGCTTCGCAATAAAGTTGTGTCATAAAAGCGAGACAAAAATGGGGTTCTTCTTCGCATTTCTCCTGCTGATTTTCGCATTTGCAAAGTCAACGTGACCAAACGGGCCGACAAAAACCCCGCAAGCGCGCACAGCAAAGTGTACTTAAAAGAGTCACACATTGAAATAAACTAAGAAAAACAACACGCCATAACGTCTGACTGATTGCTTTCGCATCTAGCAAAAGGAAAACGCAACGGCCCGGTTTTGCTCTTTTCCATTCACAATTTCGTACACACATTTCGAATTTTTGGCTCTTCCGAAACGTGGCGCTGAATATGCACGATGATCTCATCTGCATTCCGCTCGCGTTATGCATGCGGAGCTAACATTCATAGAGAGAAAGGGAGAGAGAAAGAGAGATAGAAACACGGCGACCGATGATGGCATCGAACATCGGAAGCCAGGGATAGAGTATGTACACGCCTGCTCTAATCCCCATGTCCTATCCCCATGCTCCCCCCCAAGTCCAAAATCTCTCATAAAGACACGCAACACACACACACCCTTTAAGGACGCATGTGCGCATAATCGCGCAATGGCAGACACAGCTGTGCGTTGGGGTGTGATAAGAGGGAAGATGGTGATAAAAAAGAGGTCGTCTATAACTCGTACTCGCCCATCTGATACCCTGACCTACGGCAACTGAGGTTCATGCAAACGGCGATTGCGTACGAATGTGTACCAGTGGTAGTATTTTACATGGAAGAACTTTTTTTGTTTTGTAGCATCTGCCATCAACAGTGCTGTAAGTAATTCTAATAAATTCTAATTCTGCCAATGGGTGGGAAGTTGACAAAGCTAGTTTTGGTAAAGAAAATCAGTCTTGAAGAAGTTATGGTTGTACCCATGGTTACGTTACCCGTTACCGGCCAGTCAGAAGCGTTACTTACGTTACCACTATCATGACTTCTGACAGGCCACCAGGAAAAAAGATACTCCCATTATAAACTATTCATTCCATTTTGATAGTCCGCAGCATTTCTTAGCCCTGTTGAATCCCTCTCCTTAAACCGTTGTTCCTCTAATAACCTAGCCTCTTCACACGATCTACTCTTGATCACTCTCCTGCAAGCAATTGCAATGCAGACAATGAAAAATGGATTCGTTCTTTGGACACCCCTTTTTTTCCATGGGCACCATAAGCGTCGTCGCACAGCGGACGAGAGAGAACTGCTCTCACATCACACTTCAACTCCAATGCCACATCGCTTTTCTCTACTGCTTCCCGTAGCCCCGAATGCATCCGCTAAGCGCTCTGGGTAAATGCATCCTCCCCGGGGTGTTGCATGTCTTTAGCACCCCACATTTTCATTACCACTCCTCATTGATGACACTCCCGCTTGACGCCTACATAGCCATCTGCAATTCTCATTCTCCGGTATTCCTTCTGTGGTTGTGGACGATCGTCCGTCAAACACTGTTGTCCCCTACTCGAAACAACTTAGGCCACCCCTTCTCACCCTGCCACCAACTGTAGTGAGAATTTGGCTTGCGTTAGTTGCGAGCAGATGGCGATCTAAGGCTTTGTTAGGTTTTGCTTTCAGCAAACACAGACCCACAGCAAAACCGTTGCAGCAAAGCAAATGCACTTTACACAACAAATCTACAAGATTTCCAAACAACACCAGCCAGCTGCTGCTGTATGAGCTGGCTGTGGCATTGATGCAAGAAAGCAATAGAAATTTTCAACACAAACAGATGTGGCGTGATGTAGGTGCGTTTTGTAACACAAGCCAGTGATTCGTTCTTGTGTTCGTCCTCGGCACAATAACAACAACGATTATATTGTTCGCTCGTGCGCGCTGCGCTTCTGTGCTCATTGTGCACATAGAAATTGCACCCATCTCCAAACACCATCGGTTGCATTCGGGACCACCCGGCCGAAGTCTACCTGTTGGAGAATTTCTTTTTCCAATACTCCTAGACCGTCTACTACTACCCCCCCCCAACCAACACCAGTCTCCACGCTCACAGGACATCCGTCGCACGCGTTGCAGGAAGTTAGAAGAAAAAGAGCAAGCACACATACACACGCCCAGACATTGTTGCACCAGCGCGGTTGGCGCCTGCCTATAGCTTGGCTACAGAAACATCGGAGAGCACACTACTACCAACCATTATTATTAGCTAGGGTTGGGAAAACGCAAAAGCGGGCCCGAAGAAAAGCGTGGCCATGCGGAAAACGGATGATGATGTTCGTACGTGCGGACTCCGCCTCCGCCACGGAAGAGGTCATTGACGCGCGCTCGGAAAACGAGGCCGCCGGAGACGTGTATACGCCAAAAAAAAAAAAAACAAAGGAATGAAAATTCGAGCAAAAGCACCAGCAACAAAACCGGGTATGCAAAACCAGTGTAACTCTCTGTGGTCAAGGGCTGGACACCAAGGGATGGGGAACAAAATAGTAATAGCTGCCCATCACGCACAATCGGCTTTCTTTGAAATATGTATCCGCGCGTTGGCAAACGAGACCCGATTTGTGTGTTTGAATATTGGCACACGAAACTACGTGCCGACATTGCACGTTACCAATCAAAAAGAGAAATTGCCGATGCAAATACAACCAAAAAAAAAAAAACGCGGGTGACCATACACCACTCATCATAAAATCGTTACACCCACCAACGGGCCACCTTTCCCGTCTGTCATGATGGGGGGGATTGCAATAATGCAGGTGTGCAATGCAAATAATCATCACACACCATAGACAAAAAAAAAACAAAAGGAAAATGCAAAACAGAGCAAGAAACAAAAGCAACTAGACAACAACAAAAAAAGGATCATGCACACACCACATCAGGCACACAATGGCAGCGATAGAAACAATTAAAGATCGATCCGATCAAATGCGCGTATTTCGGGCCCATTTGGGATCTGTTAGTGTGTGTGTGTGTGTGTGTTTTTCCTTCTTTTTTTGTCTGTACCAAGCTTCCATACATAGTTGCTTCTCTTTCCTTAATCGTTTCTCTTCGCTTGTTGCGTTTTTCATCTCATCATTTTTCTCCACATCCACCCCGAACGCGTGGGGCTTGGAGGAGGTGTGAGATTTGTGTGCGGTGAGAGGTTTTTCGTAATTATATTTTCTTTTTGCTATTCGCTGCTTTTACGATTCCATTTCACGCACGCATCGCTCTGGGGGCTGAATTTTCCATTTCCAGTTGAATCTTCTTTTTGTCGCCGTTTTGTTTTTGAGTTTAATAATTCTTTCCCTCGCTCTCTCTCTCTCTCTCAATGTACTTCGTTTTCGTGCAAAATAATTGAGAATTATTACTACTAGTTTCTAGCATTAGTTCTAGTTTCTATTATAAGTCAAATCCATTCTAATCAATTTTAGCAATGAATGGCAAACTTTCTCTTCCAAAGCATGCTGCTAATAAAACTCACAGTTCAGTCAGTACATTAATTAGAAAATAATTTGTTGCATCATTTCTACTCATTTTACACCACCACATCACACATAGAAGCCACAAAGATATAGCACACCGAAAATGTTTTCAAACAAAAAAAAGGTCCAAACGATCTCGCTTCATGCAGAACACCAGAACAGGTTCTCAAACCACACAGACGGGCTCTGTCATCGACCACTGCACACTTCACAAAGGAAAAGCACCAATATCTGATCCACTGTCACATTATAGTTTCACCCCTTATTGCTCACTGACGGATGATGCCCGAGGGGGTGCTGTACTTCAACGACATCCTGCAAATTGCCCTACCGACACGATTGGAATTAGAACAACAAACGGAACTGGAGACACAGACACACACACACAGACACACAGAAGGGAAAAACGAAATTTAATATTCTATACCAGAAACACAAGCACACATTAACACACACACGCACGCGCCCACAAACAATAAAGAGAGCAAAAAAAAACAGGCACCACCAGTAATAAGAGAAGGGGTCGGTCGACAAAATGATATCGCGTGATCGAGTTTACGAATATAATTATTCGCTCGTATTCGAATGGAATACATATTTTTCCTTAACAGTATTTTTCCCCCGTTTCTATCCCTATACATAAACGAACACCTACATAAAACTATGCGCAGAGAACTTGGCCACAAAACTTGCACTAGCGGGAAGGATGTCGTCGAGGTTCTCCAAAGCCAGTGTAGTAATCCGTACTGTGCACCGCACTCCCCACAGCAGACTGTTTTACTTTCTTCACTTGTGGTTTTTTCGTTGGGTTGTTAAAACAAGATCACGCCGCACCAAATTTTTCGAGTAGGATTTTTTCTCTTTTTTTTTGGTTACTTAGCAAATCGTTACTATATAAACAAATAAATATTTCTTAGCAGGAAACGCTCCCGATGAGCTTTGAAATTGCACACACAGAGAATATCAAACACGCACACACCCACCGGGCGCCCGGGGTTTGTTTGAACGCGCGGTCAAAAGCTAGGCGAACAGCACAGCACAGCACTCGATGACTAACTGAGCTGCCGTAGCGTTCCGTTTCGGTGTGGAACCCGTGGCGGCGTCGACCAGCGAAACACCGTGGCGGAAAACAACAGTGGGGTGGTGGTGCTGTGCACGCCATGTAGTTGTTTTCGGGATATGCGTGCGAAAGCGAGACGGTGCTAGACCGTCCGAAATGGGGAGCAACCCCCGGAGACTGTGTGGCCGGTGTTAGAGCGAGAGACACCGAGGAGGACCGAGTGAATGGAAAAGCGATGGTGGTGGTTTCTGCACAAAATCCGCACACACAGATGTGGAAAATGCGATAGAGCGAATTCCCTGCGGATCTTCCATCTCCGGGCGACAAAACTGCCCTTCCCACGCCATCCCTCGCTGTTGGCCGATTGCAGCCTCCTACCGGGTGGTATGATTTTCCAACGGGTGGGTGGGTGGGTGGTGGTGTGTGAAAGCCGGTTTTTTTTCGGAATCGTAGCTGCCGGCACCGGCGGGCACAATAAAAAGCCGGTACAAGAAGATGCATCGCTCGTTGATATAACCTTGATGCTACAAGGATCGTAAGAAACAAATGCAATTCCGCCCTGTTGGTGGTGGAGGTAGATAGCGACACAGTCAAATTGAATTGTGCCGAATCGAATTGATTCTGCCTTGGGAAAATAGCTCATTCCTTTTGCCTAGTGGTTATGCAGGAACCCTTTTTTTGTACGTGTCATAGCTTTAACATCTTCATATACTTATGGTCTCTCTCTCTCTCTCTCTCTCTCTCTCTCTCTCTCGATCTTGCTGCTGCAGTATCACTATATACATAGCTCTGTTCTTGAGTCTGCATTTCCGAGAGTCGAAGGACAGTTCCTTTGTCTCTACGAAAGTAGGGAATGAAAGCGAGAGGATTCTTGCCCGTAGCACGACCACAGATGCAGCAGCAGCAGCAGCAGCAAAAAAACCCGAGTCAACCTGAACGACGAAGCACAACAAATGCATCATCATTATCGGCATCAAATGAGGCACAAGGGTTGCATCCGAGCTGCAGCAGCAAGGGACATGCGAGAGTCATGTGCATCTCGCAAACGCACACAGCGAAAGCATGGAGAGCATCATGCACACACGCGTGTGCACTTGTGCAATACATTCGCAATATTGCAGCGTACAGTGGAAAGAAAGGTGCATGCAATCAAATAATAACAGGATACATCAACTGGGAGCATAACTAATTGATTTAAAATAGCATCAGGACGCGCAGTGGGCGGGATCACGTCGGGAGAGAGAAAGAGAAAGGGATTCGATTAAAAGTATTGTATTTGAACATAGTATAATATGAGTTCATTTTCTATAATAGTGCACGAAGGTAGGTGTTCTTAATTGAATGTAAGATTTTGATTTGCGATAACGACCCCAACATGTGAGGAAAACTAGGGAAGAAAATGCCAAAAGAATGCCCCAATTTTGTTGGCAAAGCCTCCGCAGGCGTTGGCGCATATTTTAACCACAGTTGGGTGAATCTCTACAAAACCCACCCCGAAAGGCTTATAAACGCAATCGTCGTATTAGTGTGGCGCACGATCACACAATTCAATGAATGTTAACCCCTTTGGATGGTGAGCTAGCAGGGCTCCAAGGTGATTAAGGGTGGCCAGTCACTCTCTCTCTCTCTCTGTCTCTCTCTCCCTCTCTTTACCTGGTACCTGCACACGAAACCCGGCTAAAGAGATTCTCGACAGTGGTAAAGCGAAACTTAATAACAACAAAATCAAATCGAAAACTGCTAAGCCACAAAACCGTAAGCCAGTAAAAATGGAATACAGTCATGAACGAGTTAAGCCGATCGAATGTAGAAAACGAAGAGGCACGCGTTTCTGCGGAGACCGAAACGAACGGTGCGAGGGACAGGGACGCAGAGTTATGGATGGGCAGAAATGAGCTCATGGTCGTGGCGGATTCGCAACCCGCCAAGGAACAAACGGGAAAGAACATTCGCGAGCGTATTGCGATTTTATTCTGCTTTAGGAAATGCTTTTCTCGCTCCATCAGTGTTGCCTACCCAACTTTTGTTGGTGGAATTGGTGGGATTTGTAGCGCGGATCTTCTGCCAACGATCGTTGCTCGGAGAGGCGTACTTCGAAGTCTCTCGGGAACGGCATTTCGAGGTTTCGTAGTTTTTAATGCTGCCAATTGACACGCTCTTTGCGCCGTCTGACAGCTGGAATAGGGATGGGAATGGCTTTCTTCGTCTTTTGCTTGCTCGATCCACAGCATCATTCCGTCATCACAGTGATCATAACGTCAGGAAGACCCCCAACCGTAAGCCGGTAAATTTTCTTCACTCTTGCATAGTAAAACCTACCCAACACTAGGCGGTGCTCACTTGGAGCTCTGTTTGCCATTTGTTACGCCCGTTGTCGGCCCTACTCGGTCGGACAAAAATACACAGATTAGTAAGTGTACACGGAGGTGTGCACAACGAATGCAGTAAAATAATAATCACCTGGTGAACAGAGCAGATGGAAAACGATTTTTCCCCCAAAGAAGAAAGTAGGCAACAAAGGAAAAGAGTGACATATATGTAGGGGGTGACTAACTCGCGAATTTAATCGCAATTTTGCGATAAGATTATCGATTGAAAGCTTGTGGCAGAATGCAATTTTCGCATTTAGCTAATCTCGTGCAAAAGTATCTCATATTCCCACCGATAAAGATAATCCCGGTGCAACAAGTAAGTAAACAACGACTTTACCACTTCCCCATACGCCATACCACGTCTGCACATTTTGCGGTCCGCTCAACACAGGTTTAACGCAATAAAAGCAGTGTAATGAAACAGTAATATGTGTCACAAACATTTTCCCCTATTTTCCACCGAGGGTATTTTCCTTTCCGGGTTTGCCTCCGTCGGCACAAGTGTCTGTTAGGCCAATCTACAAACAAACATTTTTGTCAAAAGCGCCCTGCTTTCTTTTATCGTGGCCAATTTTATCCCTTTTCCAATTTTTTTTTATTTGCTCACTGTGCTTCGCCTACGTTTGGCGTGGTTTAGTTGGTGTGTGTCGCGTTTAATGCCGCTCCGTCGAACATGCCTTATGCATTACGCACCCACCCTATATACCGATCAAACAAGTTCCAGCTTTCATGCTCCTAGCGTCCGATGTCCTTTGGCCAAAAACCTGTCTTGCATTGCCTGAACCTATCAAGTAACGCATTTTACGGCGTAACGAGACGTGTTCAATTTCGTGTCCCTACAAGAACGGCTGGAAGATGCAATAAAAAAAACGGAACATAGTAAAATTGCTTCTAACCCCCTTCGGTACCACATACCGCATGCGTACAGCCGACCAAAAATGCTGTCCTGGGAAATTATGATAGGGTAACTAGAAGTCTAAGGCAATAGAGATGTTTTAGAACGGGAAGGTTGGTTTTACAATTAAACGATTCATCTGATAAAATTGCTTTGCTGTAGGTGCCTTAAAACAAAAGAATTCAAGAGATGTGAACTAGTGGACATGACAAATATATTTTATACGTTAGCAATCGAACTAAACGAAAAGGGGTGGTGTAGGAGAAAGAGTACCGTGGTTCGGAATAGGGCCGGCTTGCGGTAATTCGTAACCCAATTCAACCTAACTAACCGGCCGGCCGACGACGATGACACAACGCATCGAACACCCTCGTCGTTCCAGCCCAAAACCAGACAGACGCGTACCGAGCGAGTCCCATTTCATCCTCACCCCAACTGCATTTATGTGTGCGTCGTCCATGTTGCCAGTGTCTTTGGCAGCACAAGAGAGAGAGAGAGAGAGAGGTAGAGTGTCAGAGACTCCGTTAGCCGTGCGCACTCGCCATCGGCCGACCCTTCATCCTGCCCCTGGCCCAATGGAATCATCGGGAATGAGTCATCGGTAAATTTCTTTTACGGTCGTAGCATGGTGAAGTCAGGCAACACTTTGCCACATGTACGCGTAACCCCGTCAGGCCTTGCTGGTGATGTATGGATATGTCCCAGCAGCAGTAGGGGAACACGTAGCAAAGAACGCGCCACGAACGCGTGCCACACTACGGTTTTATGAATCATCTACTTGCCCGATCCATCGTCTGCGATCCGTAGACGGTGATCTTGAGTTTCAAGAGAAAGAGAGATAGCAAGCTACACATCGGGACGACACACAGGGAAAGTAATCTGCAGGGCTGGGATGTCGTTCACAGGGCATAAGAAGCATCGCAGTGACTGAACAGCTACACGACCATCCGCTACACGGCAATTGGCGTTTGTTTCGGTGGAATTGTTTCTGCGTTTCTGTGCCAATCATTGCTGATGACGGAATGCATGTCTTATCACCTTGACATTAAAAATAGCATCGTAAGAATGCGATTGTAGCTGCTACAACGATGTTGATGTCAAAGTAATCTGCCAGATAGCCAGAAAGTCCTTATCATATTGATTTCGATTGATATTTACATATTCTTATGGGTATATTTTTTCATGAACATTTTCAAATAGGTACTGAAGTCAAAATGGCGTCAACATTGAAATATGTTTTATTAATAGTGCCAATACTGAATAAATACGCACAAGCAAAAATCGTGGAACCAAGAGATGCTAATTTACCGAATTCTTTACTTGAAACTAAAATGCTTTCAAATGGACATACATTGGGTTTTTCTTAGTTAACTAGTCTTCTACAGTTGGACTGATCAAAACGTGCTGTTGGTGAAGTACTACTCATCAACACAACCCATTCTTAGTTCAAATCTCGATCAGTTATGGCCTATGCGCAGTTCTTCCTGCTTGTATCAGGTTAGACGGGCCATGTGTCCTCCGAGGATCTATGGCTTCGAATCGTAAAACATCATTAACAGTTTTTGTTGAAAGTAATGCGATAAAACATTGTTATGATATTATAATTATACTATATTCTATTCAAAGTAAAATACTGCATCCCCTTTTTTTAAAAACACTCCAACTCCAACACTCCTAATTTTACAAATATATCACGCTGCGAAAGCACCTTCTGTGGTAAGAAACTGAAGATTAATTAAATTTCCCTACCAGCTGTAAACACAATATGCAAACATTGCACTCTTCGCACTGCTCAAAAAGCCATAAAATTACAATCATTTACCTTCAAGATTAACATGCAATTAAGGCTCATGGTTGCTCTTCTGCAGCCGTGCTTCAATGCCACGAATATGTTGCTTTCATTCGTCTTCACTTGTCCGCCTTCTGCTATCTGCAGACTTTCAGTTATGAACGTTGGGGCTGACATACGCGACGAGCCCTCCGTTCCCCGTACATTGTACCGATTGCAGAGTCGGGGGGTTGTGTATACTTTTCCTGCACTTGAACAGTGCAGCGAACTCTCTTTTATTCGTTCCTCGTGAGAACGCGACAACCGTTCCAAGGTCCATCCGTAAGATCTGGTTCGCATCCCACCCAATAACTGCACTGCTCGAGCAAACCCCCGATGTCCGCCCACTTCCGAGGCGCGCGCGTCTGAAGGTCCTCCGGCCAGAAAGCTACGGATTCGCCGGTATAGAACCTGGCTCCAGCCAGACGTCTGCCTCCCGCCCAAATAGCCTACACATGTTGCTGAGTAGCCCAGTTCCCACATCCGATAGCTACCACCTTCGCAATGCTGGTCGTTGCGTGGACCGTGTGGGGGTAAATCGGTTCTAGCATTTCTCGAGCGCACCCGTTGGGGGGATCGCCCACGTAATACGCCCGCTTTAAAAACGCCTTCTAAACTCCGAGGGCAATGTGACAGCAGCACGAGCGAAAAATGGCAGCATAAAATCTTTTTAGCAGATGTGTCCCGGCGCGTCAGGATCTATTACGAAGCAGTTGAAGTCGAGCAAGAAGTCGCAACGTTGGTGGAAGCATTTAAAAAAAAAAAGGTTTGAACTAAAATTAATTGAATCAAAGTATAAAACGCAAAACTACAAATCATACTGAGCTGTGCAAAAAAACTCTGGCAAGCTTCTTAAGCCCAACCCATGTTTGCATGTAAACTTTTACTCGCGTTTTCGCTTCACTCGTTCGTGAGTTAATAATATTCGCAAAGCTTTTACCACTTCCCATTCCCGCCCAGCACCGATCATCAATCCCCCCCTTATCATATCCACACACACCCTTGCCTTTCGCTGCCATCATCGCTGGGCGTACTTTGCCAGGAAAGGGCTTACCTTTTTCGGTCGGTATAGTAATTTGAGTCGACGTGTACGTGATAGTCCTTTCCAGAAGACGCCATCAGCATGACGTAAGCCGTGTTGCTTTTGCAGCAGCACATGGACACGACAGTTATGGTCGTAACAAGTGATGTTACAATAATCGCGCCGTGTGTTGTGACGGGAACATTGCTATAGCCTTTTTCTCTTTACTATTTATCAAATATTTATCAAACTAATGGAGCTGTCGCAAGCGATGATGAACTTGCAGTAGTCACACACAGTCTGAGCTGAGAATGAAGTTACTGGTAAAAAAATATATCTATGCGGGATTAAGCTCGGCTCTAATAAGCATAACGATGTGGATGGTCACGTTGGCATAAAAAAAAAACATTGGCTCAGCAGGGCCCATCCCTTAGAGAACATCCACACTGCTTATCATGATGGCCTTCAGCAACCTTCACGACACGCGGGATGCAGTGGCATGCAATCAACAAGTCGCGAGGACTACACCACCACACGCATTGCTCAGACAGACCTCGCGCGTTGGGGTGGTACAACAAAAAAATTGAAGGTAAAAGTGTGAAATTATACCCACACACGAGGGTGGTTTAATTATTTGCAATGTTTGATTAATCACTTTAATGAACCCACCGCACCTAGCGAACTACTACGCCGCACCGCGTGTGGTACCGCTGCGAAAATACATGCAATCGGACGAAATTGCCAAAATTCGGTACATTTTTCGGGGCCACTGCGTACGTTGCTGCACTGGCTACCGACCACCGACGGGGGACGGAGAGATTCCTTACATTTCTCTTCGTTTCGTCCTCCCCTTCTCGCCTCCCCCCTTCCCTAACTCCTCACCCAACCCTCTACAATACAAATCTCTAAATCTTTCTAATCAAGCATAAAGGAAAAATTAATTTTACGCGCATTGAGCAATTCATCTGACCCGATTTCGTGACGTACGCCGCTGCGGTGATGTAGGAAATTAACAGCATAACAACGATAGAAATGCAACCGAACGAAGGAGTTCCATTTTTGGCCACCGGTGGGAGTTTTTTCTCGTTCGTCAAGCTCAAGCTTTCTATTGCTTCTACAATAAATCTTGTTATTTTCTTTACTTCCTGCTTGTGGTTTGTGGTGCACTCTCTGCCACTGGTGTTTGGTGGGCTAGCAGGAGGAGGAGGTGGATGAGGAGGGACCCCAATTATTTGGGTCGAAAATGTCGACGACCGGACGCGATCGATTTTTTTATGATCAATTTTTAATGCTCGAATCGCTGAATCTTTTCCCAACCCCACGCCGCAACACACACTGACAGCTGGTTGCCATTATTTGTGTTTGTAAATTTTAATCATCGTCCCATTTTCACACAACGTCCTCCGATATTTGAAAGCTGTTTAAGACAGGGAGCTAAACAAAAAATCAAATTAGCTCGTCCCATCAATTGCATCGTCCGGAGGGGCAAACCTTTAATTAATATATTTCATTAAACGCCAGGCGTGTACATACCCGAGAGCTCGCAATGATCGGGTATAAGGGTTGCAATTTTGTTGCAAAAAAGCTACAATTTGCACACGAAAGAAAGGTAACATGATCCATCGGCAGCCACCACTGCTATCCACCCCGACGGGGGGTGGAGTTTTCGGCGAAATAATTATTAATTAGCAAATGAGAAACATTGCCTTTTACCGGTGTCAATACACAAAACCGGCTGTGCAGTCGATCTGAACCATAACATTAACTGCCCACCACTACACTTTTCTCTTCTGCCTTTCATCTAATCTGCTACACAACATCAAACTACATTCCTTCGATGAATCGGACGAAAAAAAAGGAGCATCCACCTTACGCCCAATACGCCGGTTCGCCATTTCCTTTCGGAAGTGAACCGTCGGAAAATGGAAGGCTGGTCCGGTCGAGTCGAGATGGCATGCATATTTTCACCGTGCGGGTTTTTTTTGTTGCTTCTTTCAACACAACGAACGAAAGGCCCCCGACCCTTCTCTCCAGCGGACTGACTGTGATCGAAAAATGGATATTTATGAGTGCACATAATAAATGCATCCATTGCTGCTGCCGACTAATAAGCCGCACGACTGGCTGACAGGTTCCCGCTTCCTATTGCTCCGGTTTCGTCCGTCTCCGTTTGCCGGCGAGCGCTCCCGGCAGCTTTCCCGCCACAACACAATCGTTCACGGTGCGGAAACAACGATCACTTTTCGGCCATCGGTGGCTTCTTTTCACCCTCCCGTCGGCTGGGCACCGTGTGCAAGTATTTTCGCTACGCTTCATGACGTTCGATCACGTTCACGAGATTGCATTAATCTCTCGCGCGACGAACGCTACCAGAGGAAGGCCCGGTGGTGACGGTCGCGTCTTATCGAGGGAAGGACGGCCGATCGGAAAGAATGAGGAAGAGAGATCACGCGACAATCTGCTGCAGCAGAGGCAGCAGTTGGGTGACGGTTTAAACTGGAGCAGGTTTCCCTCCGCTGGTTTTTGGCGAAGGAAAGACAGACAGGAAGAAAAACCGAAGCGGAAGGCTACAGCACCGTTTTCACCATTCCATTCATTAGCCACCAATCTGAAACGCAAGCGACATTCCGTTTTTCATCTCGAGCGAACTAACAAAAAAACATCGATCGGAATAGCTTTTCGTTTGACAACATTTTTCGGTTGGAATGAAAAATAACTGTGCGTCTGAGTGACTCGCCACTAAAATATGACTATCTTTCTCGCTGACATCTCCTAAACATGACTTTTCGGAAACGGGAGCCTCGTAAAAGGAAAGTCCAATTTTCCGTCCCATCTCTACCGCACGGCATCTTTTTCCCCTCCCCCGTTATGGTATGTTTATCCGCCGATGACGATTTCTCGTATTCCACACCACTCAATTTGTGCATTACCGGCTTTGGGGTTGCGCCAACCAATCTCCCTTTGCAATCTCGCTAAACTTGGGGTCTTTGGTTGTACTTTTACGCTAACGTTCCAAAAATCAAACCTTCTCCTTTCATATATTAACGCTAGAGAAAGGAGGGAGAACTTTTAGGTGTGGTCGGAAGCAATCAAAATACACACTAAAAATTAGTTGAAATATGGTGTGACGGTGCAAGCGAGCGCCATTACGATCGAGATAAAGTTGATCGCTTGTAACGGAGCAACACGAAAAGCCATCTTTTTAAGCAAGATCATATCTTAATTATTCGGGGTCGTTTTTCTTTCCTTCTTTCAGGTAAGTGACATTAGTAAAAGATAATGCATTCATAATAGAAATACAGTAAGTGTACGGGTTTGCTTCCGATGCTCACAAATGGATGTCCCTGGAAGTAAGTTAAGCATTTCAATGCAATGATGACAGATAAAGTTTTTAGTAGAAATAAACTCGAGGCCTTGAGAGAATCTAGCTATCGGAAATGAGTTTAACCCAGGGGTGCAGCGAGATCAGATCGAAGCAACAGGTCAAACTCACCTTTGCTAATCGACCTGAACTAGTTAAACTGGGAGATCCCCAAACCGACCTCGAACTTCGAACTTCGAACCGATCTTGTTCGTTTATGGATGACGCCGAATCGATAGGATCGATCGATCTATCATTTGAACCCTATAAAGTTTTACAGTAATTTGAACACAATATTGCTTCAACTTCGGATAGCTACGAGTCTGATCTAGAAATAGAAACTTTTGATTAAAGGACAGTGCTGATAAAAAGGTGATACACATTTTTCTGTTTTATTTAGTGAAGAGAAATGAGTTACCACATGAATTAATGAGTTTATCACAACCATAAAAGTTGTGAAAAAATGCTACAGTGGACAGTAAACCAAAAGAAAAACCAAAATCCTACGTAGTAGTTAGCAATGTTCAACATTATTTTTCTTTAGCTCTACATCCTCAAGAGATCTTGGGTCAACAATTTCTACCTTGCCAGGGACGTTCCTGAAATATTCCTGAAGATCTGGCATTTAAAAGAACCATTTGGATATCATACTGCCTCAAAGTTTAGTATTGCGACCAACGATTTCCGCCAATACTGGCTTCCTTGATCTAGCTGAATGATCAGTCCAGCGTATGAGGTGACGATCCAGACAGAATTCGATAGAATTATTTGAAAAAACAGTGTTATATCAACAACAAACCACAAAACAGTAAAATTAAGCTTTAAAATGTTGTCTAATTAACTGCTCAACCTACATTTTCAAGTTAAAATATTACTGCCATGTCTCGCCCAACGGTTCACCAGCAAAATATGTAGTTTACATTCATATTTTTCCTACGTCCAGCAACACTCGAACAGCAACTATCCAAAACTGCACTTTAAAACTGCAACTCATTAAACCATCATCGGGACTGAAGAAAATAAATCAGCGATAAACCCTCAGCATGCAGCACGATGAATTTGCACTCAACACAAATCGATCGAAATGTGTCTGCATCCTACACGGTCGAGAAGGCAAGCGCAACATACTTTCTCGCTGATGGGGGCGTGCGTTCTCAAAATTAAGTGTGCGGCGTTACGAACCCTTAACCCGATGCATTCCATCGGGTGCAATAAATTTCCAGGCACCCACCACCCGAGAGTTCATGCAATCTGGTTCCCATCAGCTCGACCAAAACGGCTCCTGCCGATCGCGCGGCTCACCCGTACGTAACACGTGAGACGATCTCGGCGGGTCTGATCGTGGCGGATCGAATCGTACTCGAACACTGGTAGCGGATACGGCCATGAAGCAAAGGGTTAGCTCTTCATGGGCAGGTTTGTACCGGCTTCGCCCGATCGGCTCACCAACTAGCATAAACATTGAACCCATCGAGAAACGGCAGTACAGTTACATCTTGGAAGTGTGCTTTGGCCTACAACAGTGACAGCATTGCTCCCTACACATTCACGGGTAGCCAGCAAACGTTACCCCATCAAGTCCACACCCTTCTTGTGCTGCTGTTCCTCGCCTGTTACCCTTCAGGAACAAGTGACTAATTTCGGCATCAACTTCCTCCTTCGTGCACGTTGTGGCGTTTCGAAGGGAACGGAGAGAATGTCAGACCGGACCGAAGAAGGGAACCGAACACAGGAAGAAGCAAATGCCTGGTGGAAGACGCGTAATCCATTTTTGGTACGACGACACAACGCGGCGACGCCGATGGTAAATCGAGTGAAGGTTTTAAAGCCGTTTTTGGAATGGTTTTTTTACGCTGCCAAAAATAGCTGCCTGCCTGACGCTACGTCGAATCGCCGACGTACGCGCAGACCCTCTGGGCGGCAAGACCAGGACGTGGAGACGCGAAACCGTGGTCCAAACCAATGAAAACGGCACATGATGATGCTCTTTTACCCATTTTCTGCTTTTCCTGTACAAAGAAAGTTGAGCCCGTTTGCTGCTTCGTTCAATCTCGTTTATCCGCCCAAAACAATTATTTGTATTATCAAATTAAATAATTATGAATTGTTTCAGCTGTACTTAAATTTAAATACAAACCAGATAATTGTTGAATAAGCTAGTCAGAAATAGAAAATCTGTCAAGGAAGACCCATACAGAGAAATATTCTTGTCTATTATGAACGGTTTACATTCAAAACTGCATGGCACATGTTGAGCCATTTCCCCAAGACGATCAAATATCTGCCACAAAAACCCTATTTTTTTTTAGTTTTCCTCATTTTTCCCCCGGAAAAAACATGACCTTGGCGAAAAACATCAGGATGGCCGGGAAAACGGGCGCAACGATGCGATGATTCCTAATCATTGCCACCACAAACTAAACGCAGAACACACGATCGACAATGGTTGATTGTTCAGCGTTTAAAAGATCGGATCTTTCCACGCGGTTTCAATTGCCCAAAACCTTACCCCCCCAAAAATAAGCCGACACCCAGCGGAGCTTAAACAACGGGCACAGCTACGGGCATAGATAAAAACAGATAGTGATCGTGCCGTGGCACTGATGATGATGATCGTGAATGTGCGATCGTTCAAAGGACCGTGAAATAACAGGGTAACGGTGTACGATAGAGCACATCCGGAGGAAAAGGAATATCACCACCATCGGTTTGGTTTACTGTATCCACAAGTTTGTGTGTGTGTGCTTGTTGTTTCTTTTTACTTTCAATATCGTAATTCAATTGCACCGATTGCAACTCCAATTGTGAGTTACAGTCTATTCTGAACTGTTCGTCCAAGACGATGATCGATGGAAAAACGGACGATCGGTGGACAACATGGAAATTGGAGTAAGAAAGTGGCAGCAACCGCAAGCACCCCTTTTTTTGTTTTCTGCAGAGAAAGGAAAAGAGAAAGGACGAAAAGCGGGAAAATGGAAAAATCAAACCATTGCCGCTCTGACACACACACACCTTTTTTTCCTTTATCCACACTACAGTTTGATGTTTGTTTCAATTTTCCTCTACACTTTTTTTATCGATGCTTGTGTGTGTTTTCTTCCCGTTTTTAATTTCCTTACAATCACTCGCTTTTTTTTTCTTGCTTTCGGGCCTCTCTTTCCTTTTCTGTCCAATATCCGCACGACTGCCACGGAGACTCGAGTGCGCACTGTCTTTGGCCGGTGGTGTTTGCGTCTGCCCGGGTCTTCCGCTATTTCTATTCGAGCGCAATCGACACGCTAAGTGACGCTGATGATCCACCAAAAACCAACCAACCGGCCCCAACCAACACCGACGGAGAGAGAGAGGGATGTCCAGTCATGCAAAGCGAGAAGTAAATGCAAACCTGCTGCTGCTGCTGCTACGCCACAGGAACCCAATCCCCGAAACAAGGCCCCCGCCGGGAACCTTCCACCGATTTGGGCCATCATTTCAATTTGAGTAGATTTTAAATCTGTCACTTAAACTGACAAAAAAAAACGTTATGTTTTTAAATAAGGCTAATAATCAAAACACAGGCCAAGAAATGGCTTGCTGGTTGCTAGTGATCCTTCTCAAGCATCTAGTCGTAATTGTTCGTCCATTTGCTAAAGAGCGTTAAGCAACCCAATCCTTCCAGAGAGAAAAAAAAAACAGAGAAAAGATGGAGCATAGCATCAAATTATTAGTTTAGCCACGGTGCACGATCCGGTCTCCGGGTAGGGGGGGTGGTTCATCCCTGTCAGTCTCTTCCCCTATTCACTACAGGCAGCTTACAGCAAGCGGAGAGTAAATCATGCAAGCGCAATCATTCCAGATGGTTGCACACCCACCCCCTCCTCTTACGGTCTGCGGTATGATGAAAATAAAAGGTAGACGCCGAAAAAAAACACACACACACACGCTAGAACTCGCATTCATCAATTAAATCTCGGCCTGGGATGATGGGGTGCTTATAAGTGTTTGCGGATCACGTGCGCGGATCCGGGCAGTGCCGCAAGTGCCGGAAGCTAACAAATTTATAAATTCCATCAAAACAAGAGAGAGAGAGAGAGAGAGAGAGAGAGAAGGAGAGGGCTCCAGAACTGGAGCAACACACATATAACATCATCGCGCTTGGAAGCGTTCCGAACGAATGGATGAATCAAATCGGATTCGAACCAAGATCGCCACAACGAAACATTCGAACACCGATTACCCCCACGAAGGGTGTTACATCTGTGCGGTTACAAAGTGTCGAATTGTAATTGGAAAATTTATCAAAATGGTTTTCAAATACTTAAATGCGCTTCACGGGAACATACTTATTATAGTGGGGTTCTCGTTGAGTATAAGCAAAACAGTTAACGTGGTGGTGTGGATGGGTTGTTTATACAGATGCCGAGGAAAAAAAAGGCTAACCGCCGAACAAGACAATCTCTCGAATCTGGGTGTTATTAGATGAACGGGATGAAAAGTGCTCGAGCTTTTAACTCCATTCACACTACAGTCATTCTGAATGCGGATTATCAATTAGAGTAACACATGTCATGGCGAACAAGCATTCAGTTATTTGATCGAATGGTTATTTTAACGTATGAATAAAGAAAAAAACTCTTGTTACAAAATTTGCATACGATGGTCCTGTGTACAGTGGCGAATCAAGCACCTTGGAGGCGGAAAGGAAGTTGGGATCCCAACCAGCTAGAAATTTGAAGGAGCGATCTGCTGAGGTTCTACGGGGCCCCTTATTCGATGTTCGTTTTATGAGGTCCCACCGCTACTTGTGTAGTAAGACTACCGACGAGACCCCACTCAACCGTACTCCGCATACCATTAGATCCACGTAGGTAGGTCCTATCGATCGTCTCAATTATTCGTTGCATTTTTAATCACACATTTTATGTACTGTTAAGATGAGAGCGTTATTAGATGATTTTTAGCAACTTTGACTAAAAAAGTCGCAAAATCGCCATTTAAATCCAATCGCGGGCAAAACCGCCATTACCGTCCACAATTAGTTCTCTTTTTTCCAATCGTAATCGTTCGTTATAACATAAATCGAATCGTTATCGAACATAAATTATTCACCCTCAAAAACAGTAGATAATTGATAAATACGGAAACACTAATTGACGACAAGAGGTTGAATTAGGCTTAAAATTATTCATGAACGGTTCCCAAATACCTACAAGCCTTATTTCGATTAGAAAGACAAGCAGCGTGATCGTTTAGGACTGATTCGCACCAGAAACGAAAGCATTGTGCAGCACCTCTAGGTGAAACTATTTCACCATGATTTGGAGAAAATGTAATCTAACGGAGCGTAGGAGGAGGCACACCAAAATGATACGAATGGTGTGCGACGAAATCGTCCGCAGCAAAGCTAAAACCCAATTAAGCCTTAAACCATGCTTTCTCTACCGTCACCCGTTAACCATCTCCTATATGCATCTTAATAGAGACAGATTTTTATAGCCAACCCGGTAGGAAGCACAAATATACGGTTTACCGCTCTATTTTGTTCACCCATCCTCGTCCGCGTTCTCTCCGTCGAGCATTGCTCGAGCGCAAGAGGAGGAGTGCAGTGCACTATGACTCGCGGCACCTGTGTTGCAAAAGGTGAAACTTTTTCCGAAATAAAAACGAGATCAAAACACTTATGCCACACAATGGCTGCGACCCAGCCATGGCCTGAGAGGTGTGCCAAACCAACAGTAACGTGCGCGAGGTGGCTGGCAAATCCATCAGGTGTGAAAAATGCGCTTCCCTCTGTGGCTTGCAATGGCGAGCGAGGGCAAAACTCACGCGAAACGGAAGATTGCGTCGATCAACGGCGAATCGGTCGGTCCGGGGGCAGTGGCATCGAAACGTAGTGCAAAAGAAAAATCAAATCAAACCTAACGGTTACACCCCTCCACCCTCACTCGCACCTCAACGGGGAAAGGAACGCGCTGCACTGAAGATGATCTTGGACTTGGACCAGATCGCGAAAGCCTTTCACTGGAGCCTGCTGGTACACGACGGTGGTGGATGTGCCGGAAAGTCTATGGGGTTCGTGTGTTAGACACAATGACAGATGGTGCGGAACGTACGATTTATGTTTCAACACCTTTCAACACCCAGTTGGTGCCCGGTGGCAACAAAGATGTTTACTTTTGTACACTTTTGTGGGAGCTGACACGTAACAACGCAGTTCTTAATTTTGCATTTTTTTTTTTTTGGTACACAGCATGTACCTGTATAAGGTGAGGAGTTCATTAACAAAAACGTATCTATCATGTTTTCCATTGAACAGGAAGATGCTTCAAACAACTATTGTTATCCCGCACAGCGGCATGATCATTCCTTCCATTAGAGCATGTGTTTACATTCCCTCTACCGACCATTAAATTCATACCGATGATCGTACCGGTGCGCTCATCTAATTGTTGTGTTTTACGAGTTACGAACGTGTCTACCACGGCGCCAACGTTAAATAACATCAACAAACCAACGCGGGACCGTGCTTGGCCACGGCTTGTTTTCGCGCTTATCAGCAATGTTTGGGTGGCTAAACCTGACACTAATGAATGCAGCAACCTGGGTGATCACGCGGCAATTCGTGGTGACAACGACGTTTTCCACTCATGATGTGTATAATCAGAAGTGTTTACCGAAATATAAAGCATCTAATTTGTTGTGTGTTAATTAGTTTAATTGATCGTTACTTGCACAATGCAATATGCTCCTATGCTCAGCAATCATTCGAAAAAAGGGGTTTTTTTTTATTCATAAAGAACGGCCTGGCCGTATTGCTTAAAGCTAAATTACAAAAATAAGTACAATTCACGATGGTTTGGAAACATTTCCTTCTCCAAACCGTGGAAGGGCACCTTATCCCGGGTGAGCTCGGTTGCGAAAAAAGGGTTTCTTATTTTAAAAAAATAATCCTAGCAGATCGGTAGTTTAGTTAAAAAACCTGTTGTGTCCAATCAACCACGAACCCTTGATTCTTCCTCAATCTAGTAAGGTATTGAAGCGTTGCAGTATAACTAAAATACAAATAAACTTTTTCTATAGCTCAAAGAATCTTTTTCCAAGACATTTTTTCATTTGCCTCATGTGCCCCAGTTTCATTGGAGGTTAACTGGTACGAAACATTTGATTATCGAAAAGTTTTTATCATCTATAACATACAATAACCATCCTAACGAACATGATCGAAAAAGATCACATATATTCATATATTTAAAAAACACTTGTCGCAAACAATTGTTTGAAAATAGCTCATCAAAGCATAAAATCCGCTTTTGTTTCTGCTGGATGGCCATTTTTACATTATCAAGACGATTCTAACAATAAGTTCGCTTATGCTTCATTTAAATCAGAAAATAAATTTCACCCTAAGCAAATTTCCCCGTCGTCATCATCGCGCCAAGAAGAAGAATAACAAGATGTAAGTAGAAAAAAATCTTTGAAGCATTCAAATTTCACATTACTTCCCGGGGTGAACAAAAGGAAGGTTGAAATCATCAACAAGCCGCTGCTCCGGACGTGAGCTGATGCTTTAATTACAGTCTTCTTTCAGCACCTTCCATGCGGTGTGTTTTGATGCAGAGAACACACAGAGAAGAAACGGATACACGTGAAGCGGGGATACATTTGATGATAAAAGCGATCGGAAATATCTTTCTACTATTTCATCCAGGTCAGCATAAATCACTGTTGTTCTGGTGGAGGAACTTTTCTGAGCAATCAATTGGATGAACACGTTCAATTGGGCGTGCGGAGTGGAATTCAATACGCTCTTTGAAACACGAACATCTCTTTTTCGATAAGAAAGGTGGGACAGTACTTGATCTAATTGTTTTAAATGCAGAATTAAAGCCTTTTACAACATGATACATGCTTTACCTGAATCTACCTCCAAACAAAAACCAACAATATCGTCAACGTTCCTTTCCATATTCTTCTTAGCCTATTTATAGTAGTTTAATGAGGTAAAAGGATTTTGCTTAATGTTTGGTTAGAGAACATCATCTCAGAGAAGGAAAAGGAAATGAATAGCAACAAATTCGCATTTCATTTTACTTTTTCCATTCGTCTTTTTAAATCGATCGAGTCATTTGGCGCAAGCTGGCATAGAACCGCTACCGGTATGGCACAGATACATGCACTTTTCATAAAAAACAGCAAAAGCACCATTTGAAAATATCCCAAGACTGACTGAGACTGACTGACTGACTTTTTTCTTCTAATCTCATTAACAGATGGAAAACAATAATATATCCATTGATCAAAGTCTCGTACTTATTTTACGGTTGACCAGTATTCCTACTATCTATTATGTCACGTATCAAATTATGTGAACAATGAATTATCTGACTTACCTGGAAACTTTCGAATAGCGTACAGTACAAACATGGACGTGTAGTATTCGTTATATCCTTCCCATAAACCATCGCTAGCTAGTATGAGTAGAAGATCGTCGTCCGTACATTGGTTCAACGAAACAGCTGGATTTGCCGTAACGAATGGTTTGTAGAATCGGTTTCCTAAAACAATAAGAAAAGGAAAAAAGTTATTGTCATGATATCTAACATATTGTGCGCACATATGTACTTACCAATCGCTCGAGTAATTGCCAGCTGGCCACCGACTCGAAACTGACCGTTCCAAGGTATAACGAATCCGCCTTCTGCATGAATTCGATTGCGTTCGTCCTGTAAAACACCAGCATATTGATTTAGCATAGAAGAAATATTGGTCTGCGCAGGAAATGATCGAAAATACGTACCGGATCGGATGCAACGTGGGTAGGATGAACCAAACATTTGAAAAGTCCTTCCCCAAAATTACGTTTCACCAGTATCGCTTGAGAATCACCAGCCCAGGCTAAATCAACGCGCCGCGAACGTATGTGATGCACACAGGCAACGGCCGTAGAACCACTGTTGAGATGCTGCAAGGATACAAGAAACAATGTCAGTAAGCATCTACGCCAGTTTTGAGCTCCCTTCACACACTTACGTGGTTCTCACACTTCTCCAGAAACAATTGATCAGTCTTTTGAAACGCGTCCCGGAACGCTTGCTCCATATCGTGCGGGTAGTGTTCGCTCTGCGCCACGTAATAGTGAAGATGGGACGCAGCAAAGCTGGCCGCTTCCTGTCCACCGTGCCCATCGTACACACCGTAAAAAGCGGTCGGCTCAGTGTCCTTCGTGCAAAACAGTTTGTTGAAGTCGGGCAAGCAAACGTGGCGATCCTCCATCGAGCGTCGCTTATGCTTCAGCCCGCGCGAAAAATGAAGCTTTCGTCCAACAGTACTGATCCCGGGAGCCGCCGAATCGGGCTGATCCTCCGCCCCCACGCTATTGCGATCTTCGGCCAGCTGAGCGAGCAAATTGTTAAGCTTCTCATTGTCGAACAGTTCGGTGCAGACTTGGTTTACGCGTGCAATCACTTCTTGGGTCAGCTGAAGCGTTTTATACTCTGCAAAAAAATAAGTTGTAAAAAAATAACATGTGTTAATAAAATCCGAAAGCTTTGCTCCATTTCGTACCGTTACTTTATGACGAACGCAATATATATATATATATATTCGCGGCAAGCGTCTATACCGTTAATGCTCTTACTTACCCTGACCAGTGAAGCCGCAAGATTTGGGATTTTCTTTGCAAGTGCTCAACACTTCTTCCACAACTTTGCGTATGATTGGCGTCAAGATGCACTGGGGGCATCCGCTGTTGAGTAAACATGGGTGCAAAAAAAAGGGAAAAGAAAATATTAATTAGTATGCACACGACCATCGCAAGATTCTTTTGGGAGATGAAATTATCGATACAAAAAATCGAACCACGATGACATCAATGTTTATTTTTCTCGCTCACTAATAAAGCAACCAGTCATGCACATACTCTAAATGCCACCACTGTAAATCACATGTTAGCGATTCCCCGCCTTCTGCGTACGTGTGGTAGTGTCACGCACACACACGCCGTCGTACACTGGCACGCTAAATGATTCTTTCCTTGTATAATAACAAAAATGACTCATGTCAGCGAAGGTACAGCATTCGCGGAATGGTTTTTTTTTTAAATTAGATAGATAACAATTTAAACGGTGCCGTACACAGGGCAGTGCCAAACCGGTGCCAGGGAGGAGCTGGAAAATCAATACTTACAACTGGTCCAAATACGTCCGGATCCAATCGATGATGGCGGGCTCAATTTCGTCGTATTTCAGGTTGTAAATCGGCACCCAGACGGGAAGTGGGTCGGCTGGATTCACGTTTGTTTTGAAGCGATCCAGGAAAACCCGCGACTGCTCTAACGGATCCATGACCGAGGCACAAGCAGTAGTGGCAGGGCGTCAAGACGGCCGTCGTTTCGTTCGTTCTACACGCTCTCGCTAGGCCGTTTGATTAGTTCACAACCGATCGATCACACTTGGGGAAGCGATTCCGTACGAAATAATAATATGCGACAGCAAACACGGGAAATCTTTTGCTACAACGTTCTTAACACTAAACACTATCGATAAACTTATGTACTTGCACAACAAAAATAATACTGTCGCTGATTGATCGTTGTTGATATCGTTGAAACAATAATTAACACAGATGCTGGGTGTGCTGCTGCTGCTGCGGTGCACCAGCCGTAAGGTGGGGCACACAAACTGAACGGAACTGACTTTCCTTCCGCTGCTCGATGATAATCACCGTTGTTGTGTGTGGGGTTCAGTTAGCTGTTGCTCCGATTATCACCGTTACGCTACCATACACACTGGAGGCACCGTAGTAAACACGTACACACGCATGCACACACTCCCCACAATGATACCGAGCAAAACACACTCGGAATCGTTTTTTTTCACGATAAGGACGGTACACTGGAATGGAGACGAGAACGAGATTTGATCCACCGTAACCGTCGGAAGAACGGCTTCTCGAAGATCGTCGGTTTCGCAACGCAAAGTCAGCAAAAGCTCGCCAATAAACAATTGCTCCGCGCACTCTAACCGCTACTATTCAATTTTGATGTTTTAGATACTACACCACCGTTCCCTATTTGCACAATCCACGTATTCCGCTGCCTCGTTCGCGATGCCTATCCTTTGGATGCCCGTTTTGCTTGTGATAAACGCACCATTCCCCGAAATCTGTGTAGGGGGCGTCGAAATGCGTCAAAATAATACAGACAAATGTATGCAAACAATGGCTGGAGCGGGCGATCCGACAGTCGCATGGAAGACAATCCATGACAGTGCTGCAACGAATGTTTTTGTTTACTTTTTTCACATTAAAAAAAAATGGAGTACGAAGTGGAAATTTTAGAATGTTTTTCCAGTTTAAGTAGATTTCTACATTCGTTGGATCTTTCCAAGCTTTTTCAATATTTTTTATTACCTGATTAAGGCCGACATGTTATGAATTTTCCAAATAGAATTTCGAGGCTTTTATTATAATTTCATGAAAATAGTGCTCTTTACAAAATCTACTTAAAATACTCAGTTGTCTCGTGTTGCGCTGTAAATTTACTAATTTCAAAATTGCGCTGTTTGCTATTTAACTGTCAGCGATCTTGCCCACGTTTTCCACGAACCGGGAACACGATGTTGTCGAAGTTCGATTTTCCAATTACACTTGTCTGAGCTTTTCCGTGGTTGGAAAAATACCTGTACCTTTGAAGAAACTGCATTATCGGAATTCTCCCCTAAATAGTGCCAACGTAGTGCCCGGACCATTTTTATACCCGCTATCGTTAGAACGAAACAGAAATCTTTATTATGCTAGCATTTTACGAGTAACAAGAGTTATTGGTTCCTAACACAGAACGAAAGAAAACAAGCGCAGCCAAAGTGAATTGTGAAGAAAATCCTTTTGCATGGATGTGGAAATGATTGGATCGCTGGAACCGCTGGAATTGCATCGAACCAAGCAAAGGCCAAATTTTTCAGGAAGATAAACATCGATGGATTTGTTTTAGTGTCATTTGTTTAGGAAGAGCAGCAACATATACGCACTTACACCACGCTGTCCATCGAAGTGATTTTCCCTCGTGGGTGGTAAATGTTTCACGCCTCCGCGTATGAGGGGAGAGAGGAGAAAAAAACGCGGGATTAAGTTGTTCGAAAAGATGTGCTGCATGTACGACTCGTCGCTTGTCATTGTTTCTTGCCCTTTCAGAAAAGCATGTGTTTGTTCCTTTACTTCCTTTTGCCTTGCCCAATCCATCATCTCCTTTATTTCTATGTTAAGCTTTCCATGAGCGGGATACTATTTTATTGGTTTGATTCCTTGATTTCCTTAATTTAAGTTACAAAATTAGCGCAATAAAACTAGCGAACCGATATGTCCGTTTTGCATGTGTATTTAGTTATTGAAAGATGTTTGTACACTTTTCCTGTTACTCGCGGTTTAAGTTTATGTGCTAGGAGTTCTGGTTTGCTGATTTGCAGTCGAAGCTTCCCAAACGTACCAACTCAGATCGTACTTTACCTTCCAGCTACGAACCATGAGCAACGGCCATTCAGCATGAAATGGAGTACAGACATCGGAACAGTGGGATAGGATTGTTCCAGTACCGCATTCAGTATTACAGAGATTACGACGAGGGTACGCTGCAGCCGGCAGACGATAGTTGCATCTATTTGAAGGAACTAGACCACTACCGAACCAAAGCCAAAATACCATCGGACCACGACGCACCGTGCAACCGGAAGCTGCCGTTATGTTATCCGGTCACCAAAGCCACCCCGCAGCTCGATACGGTGCCAATCGATGCCAGGAAAGGTTCTACCCCCGAAAGGTAATCTTTACCAACCAAATGCACCTTACATCCAGAGGTACAGTAATTTAAGTCCGCAAGTCCCAACACTTTTGACCATCCCTTGAGCCGCGTTAGAACTCAACTGAATCTATTTCGACTGCGCTGCACACTTTACAGTACCAGTTGACCATCAGTTCGTAAAGATCCGTACGTTTGTCGGCGATTGTCGTTACTTGCTAATGCAATTAGAGCAATCCTTCGCACCAGAACTGTGGTACGTGGATCTTTTGCGGGGTTTCACCACAGCTATGCTAGTAGTTCTTTTTTTTACCCGTACCGATTCGAATGGGGTTGTAAAATACTACGTGCACGGTCCTGTCCCGGACAACGGAATAGCACGTTTTTCTAGCACGGGCTTGGTCTAGGTCTGGATACGGTGCAAACTCGCTGGGTGGCCTCAGTCGGTGTCTATCTGCGGTACGATCCACTAAAACTAACGCAGTGTTTCTTGTCTGGTTCCTGGCTATCTTCCTACAGGGCAGAGATGACTGTTAGCGCACTTCCCGGATCAGTCAAATTGGAAGGTAAATCATAGCAAAATTGTAGTGCAAATGTGTCTGTGGAAATAGTGGAGGAAGTTTCAATAACATCTTCGGTATTCGGTGATAATTTTGAAGTGAAAGTGTTTGTACATTCGTTGGCTTCAAAGCTCGGGGGGCGGTCCGGTGACCGAGGCAACAGCGGCGCCGGTCTTCACACGGGGCAGGGCCGGGGTTCAAATCCCATCCAGACCGCCGCCCAGCGTACATAAGGCTGACCACTTTTCTACCGGTAAAATTAAGTCACAGCAAGCCAGAAATGGCAGACCGATACCTCTAGAAGTTGTATAGTGCCTGCCAAGGAAGAAGAAGGCTTCAAAACTCTTTCTTTGCCATGTAATTAACCTGTTCGGTTTACCAAAGAATCACTACAATATTCAGTTAAAACTAAATTTAACCCATACGTATCGGGATCCAAGTTAGAACAGGTTTGTTCCTTACATTTTGCAGCCATTTTTAATTGAACCAGGTCAAAAGATACCTTTAAACCGAATTTAAAATAAAATAAGTCTAAACAAACCAACATAAAATCAATAAAACAATGCGAGATTCAGAATAGTTGGCGCCAAACTGCCCCTTTGTATTTGGGGCTGTCCCTGTATGCTCGATTTTTTTACAGCTCATGTCCTTCAAAGGTTTCCTACGATCACGGTTATAAAACGGAATCGGTAAACACAGCAGCAAGCAAGAATCTGTATACGTTCCGAAGGGATTAGGCAATCACGTGAGCTTTGCTGCTCGGTACCTATGCTTGCGTCCTTCCATCGATCGGCTGTTTTATTCTCACGTGGCCAATAAAGATGCCCGGCTGGTCGGGTGTGATTCGGTCACGCCACCAAACATACTCGATTTCTATCCATTTGTAAAATTAAAACAACCACCCTCTACCGATGCAAGCGAGCAGTTGGTGGCAGCAGCTGATTCCAAATTAATTTTACATGATGTTGTTGAATGCCCCGGTACATGTGTCACACTCTTGTTGCAGGATGGGGCCCAGAGAAAAAGGTCGTCATCGAAAAAACGGAAAAATCGTCCTTCGGATTTAGTATCGTTGGAGGAAAGGTAAAACGATTGGCGAACCATTTCGGTTGAGTTGTCCAAGGATTTTATTGACCCCTTGTTTAACGTACGGACAGGTCAATGTTGGTGGCGATGTTACGTCGGGACTGTTCATCAAAAGCATCATCCCTGAAAGTCCTGCAGACAAGTGCAGAGAACTGAAGGTTAGTTTAGGATGCGTGCCAACGTGTTACTGTACGGTGTTGAGAGCAATAGTACCCTTTCTTCCAGATCGGAGATCGAATACTAGCTGTGAACGAGAACAGTTTGGAAAATGCTTCCCATGAGAAAGCCGTCAATTACATTAAAACTGCCAACGATCGCATCGTCCTAGTCGTTCAGAGTCTGGAACGTAACGTAAGAGAAGTATGTACGGAGAACTCCGGTCAAGCAAGGAATGCGAAATTGATCGTCTTGTTTCGTCCCTTTCATTACAGACCAACCCAATGGTACTTCAGAAGAAAGTTCCACCCCCAGTAACTCCGTCGAAAACGCCCGAAGTGGAGTATATACAAGATGGCAAACCAAAGGTATGAGCTGGTGGGACATACATCGCCCTAACTGCCGTCAGAGTAACAAGTGGGTTGGCTTTCTTCTAATTTACAGAAAGAAACCGTCGCAACACCAGAGGATAATAAGACCCTCACAGTTCCGAAAGCTCGCCAAGAATCCACCGGTAAAGATGCAGCACCCGACCACATTGGACCGTACAGCAATACTGATTACATTTTTTGTTGATACAACCATTCACACAGATTCCGAAAATTCATCCGACGAAGAGGAAGATAGCCGTGAGCTGGAGGGCAAAACATTTACAAAAGCCGGTGTTGAGGTAATGTTGCATTGAGGGATTGAAAAAAAAAATGGGATAATTGCAATTGTTTTATCAATGTAAAACATATTCAGATCGATCGTGCCTCCGCTGGTAACACAAAGCTCGGTGAAGAAGACGCTGAGGAGGAGGATGACTATGGCTATACGATGAGTGGGTAGTAGTTCTTCTCGAGGTCGCGCGATAGGTGTACCATCTCTGAGCAAACTTCCCCTTAATTTATAACTTTCAGAAAAGATAAAGAAGCGTTACTCCGCGTTGGGCGAAGTGGACTGCTGTACGATCTTGCGAGACAGCAACGAAACATGCGGTCTGTCTCTGTGCGGTCACCGGGACCGTACCCGCATGGCTTGTCTCATTGCTGGCATCAACCCCAAGGGAGCAGCGGCCGGAACATCTCTCGTCGTCGGTGATGAAGTGCTGGAGGTAAAGCCTAACATCCTACCCGGATGTGCTTTCTGAACAGAACTCACAGCACAATTTTTCCTTGCTAGGTCAATGGAACTGTTCTCCACGGACGGTGTCATTTGAACTGTTCGGTGATCATAAAAAATCTTGCCAGCCCAACCCTTAAGTTTATCGTGCTAAGGTACTATTAAGCTCTACAGGGACAAGCAAATTTCATGATGATTTACTATATTGTTTTTATAAATTTCCAGAAAAAAGACAGCCCCGGAAGAACTGGCAGTGAAACCAGTGAAGCATTTCCCCACTGATTTTGACTATACCGTACGTACCCGGATGCAGCAGCGCACACGTGTTTCGGTTTTCGTGATCACGCTCTAACGGTCTCTTTTTTTTTTGCTTGACACGCTTCCGCAATGGATGCCGATCGGTAGGATAATATCATGGAGAAGTTTAAGGACGTCAAAACGATCACAGTGAAAAAGGTTTGTATTAATCAAATGGTTGTGACTTGGATAGGCGACGCCTGCAAGTTTACAAATTTAAAAAAATTAACGATGGAGTTTTGGGAAATTATTTTAACTATTTTTGGGGTCCGTTGACTCGGAAGCAAACCATGCCCTGCTAAAGTTATCTTCCCTTATACCTAACAGGGCACTTCCAGCTTGGGTATTATGATCATCGAAGGTAAACACTCGATCGCCGGTCAAGGAATCTTCATATCCGACATCCAGGAAGGATCTACAGCGGAGAAGGTTTGTTCAGCATCGAAGTGTGGCAGCGAGAGCGTTCACTTATACTCCAATATCCCAACAGAGTGGTCTCAAGATCGGTGATATGCTGCTTGCCGTTAACCGAGACTCGCTGCTCGGCTGCAATTACGAAACGGCGGCCGGCCTGCTGAAGAAAGCCGAAGGTGTCATCACGCTAAAGATATGCAATCCAAACAAGGAGAAGGAAACCGATAAAAAGGCAAACGGGGAGGCTGGTGCTGGTCCGGGCACGACACCCAACAAGAAGAAACCGGAAGACATGGCAACGTTGGCCCCTAGCCGGGCGGGCACACCGCACGGCTCGAAACCGGAAGCGTCCCCAACGAAAGAGGTGGTTGATCCGCTGAAGGCACCGATCAATGAGAACGAATTCACGGTGATCGATATCCTGACCGAGGGTAAACCGTTGGGCATCATTGTAGCCGGTGGCTGTGATTCTTTGGTGAAGGTAGGGCACAACTGCGCGCAAGTTGCGTGTTCATTCGTGTCAATTCACACCCCCTGTTTTACTTCCAGTCCGGAGCTGCGGTAATGGACATTTTACCGCAGAGTGTAGCGGAGAAGGATAATCGATTGCAGATATTTGACCAGTTGGTGGAAATCAATGGGCTAAAGGTCAACAATACTTGCACCAGCGAGACCATCAAGCGTGCCGTGAAACAATTACATCCAAAGGTAAACACAAATCCTTTTGAAAATGAAAACAGAATTGCGAATTTCTGCATTGAACATTGTACCTTTGCAGGTTCGCTTGGTAGTTTATCGTGCCAGCCCGCCACCAACGGAAACAGTCGAGGTAGATCTGATGAAAAAACCGGGCAAAAATCTTGGACTCACGTTCCGTGCCGGAAATCCGAAAGGAATCGTTATCACTGGCTTGGTTAGTGTGTTGGACTCTAGTGTGCTGGCATGTGGTTGGCTAACATGCATGTGTCTTGCTCGTTTCTTTTGCCACAGGTACCTGGCGGATCGGCTGAATTCGATGGACGCATACAGGTAGGGGATGTGGTGTCCCATATCAACGGCGACAGTCTAGAAGCGGGCGGTATCGAACAGTGCGCCTCGCTAGTGAAAACGGCCCAGGGCAAGGTGGGTTTGCGTATTTTGCGACCGAAGCTAAAGGAACGATCGGTTTAAGTCTTCTTCAAAACCGGTAACGCCAGCACGGCCACTCGTAGCGGAGACGCAGTGCTTTAGTGTGCAATTGATAAAGGAAACCTAGAGATTTGTACATAGAATTGAATGCTTGCAACATATGCTCACGTCACTCACACGTACACTATTGATATTTTTAGCCGAATAAATATTCTGTTATAGAAATAGACACTCGGTATTTCTTACTTATACAGTATGCAGTACTCTTCTTAACAAAGGAAACTTACACATTTTTTATACGCCATTCTGGTGGTTGGTTCTATTATTTCTTGATCAGTGTTCAGTATGTGTCTATTCAGCCACAAGGATTCAGGTAGAATGCATAGCATGCTAATGATCTAGTCCCAAGCCCACAGCTTAAACGTACGATCATATGATGCAGTCACTATGTACTGGGAATCGTGCGAAATATCCACACCGACGAGACGACCATCATGCCCGGACAGAGTTTTTAACGGTTGCCATGTTTTGTCTGACCAGATCTGTAAGTAAAGAATAAGTTTCAATTGTGCTAGATGCTGCGCCGAAATCATGCAGAAGTGTATTACCTTAGCAGTTTTATCGTAGCTGCTTGTCACCAGAAAATTGCCACCATTTTTCTGATACTTTACGTCCGATATCAGATTCGTATGGGCGGGAATTGTGTACACCATTTGCCGTCTTCGTAAATCCCAAATCTGCAAAGAAGATTCAGAAGAAATGATATGAAAATTAACTCAGTACTGATGTAGTAAATAGTGGCATTAGTTATCTACCTTGCACGAGTTATCCTGGCTACCGGATGCAATATGATAGCCATTGGGAGAAAAATCCACGCCGTAAATAGCGCTCAGATGGCCCTCTAGAAACATGATACATCTGCCCGTCCGAAGATCCCAAACTCGACCAAAACCGTCCAGTCCACTTGTGGGAAGAATAATTCAATGATCAATTTCAATGTTAATTCCCATTCCTAAACAACCGACCGATTCTGTGAATTAAAAAATGTAAGTCATCGCTATCATACATACCCAGTGACGCATACACTACCGTCCACCTGAAAAGCGATGCAATGTACAGCTTTCGTGTGACCCTCCTGATGTAGCACTTCCTGCTTCTGCTCCAGGTCCCACAACCGCCAGGATGCGTCGTAACAGGCCGTCCCCAGGAATCGCCCAGAGGGATGGAATGCCAGTTTCGCCACCCGGTGCGGCACATGTCCGTTGATGTCGGCTATCGACTCTTCGCTGTCGTACGACCATAGTTTAACTGAACCGTCGAAGCTACAAGAAGCCATCGCTACTTCGGATTTACTATCGTTGGCAACACCCGGCCGGAAGGCCACATCACTTACGTTGAACTTGTGCCCACGGAGCGTCTGCTTCAGGGTGCAATCAGGAACGGACCAAACCTTACAGAGGGAGCTCCTGCAAGAAGGAGGGAAAGGCATTAGGAACCCGTTTTTCATACGCCCAGTGCGGGATTAAAACATACAAACTGCAAGTTAGCAGTAGCGAAGAGTCCTCGTTTATGCTGCACCCGGTGATCGGACGTGTGTCGCCAACCTGGCTGCATTGCGGGGCGAGCTGTTGGATGCGTTTCTGCAGTTCCACCATACGGCCCGCTTTGGTGGCCGAATGTTGACGCATCTTTTCGCTCGCCTCTTCCAACCGTTTCTTGGCACGGGCTAACGAGTAGTTTGCTATCCAAAACCTTGCCACACGCAAACTTTCCGGCCCTTCGTGATACCAGGTCGATTCATTCGTTTCCTTCTGTTGGCTTTTAGGTTTCTCCTCTTCCTTAGCCGGTTTTGCTGCCGGTAAACCTTTTTCGCCCAGTCTAAAAGAAACAAACGCATAACGGAAAACAAGGGTTAGTTGTGGAAAGCAAAACCGGTTTGCAGCTTCTGGTTCCTGTACGTACGCCGATAGTAGTTCTTTCAATCGCAGCCGCCTATCGGCAGGACCTTCGCCAAAGTAACAGATTGGTTCGTTTAGCTTCCGTAGCGCACTCTTCACCTCCCCATCGTCCGTGCTGACGTGAATCAGGCGTGCCTTTTTCCGTCGTTCGAATTCCTCCAGCAGTGCTGCTTTCTCTTTGGCGCTGGAAAAGGAAGATACAGAGCAAAGTATATGTTAGTATAGGAAACGCTGCTTTCCCGTTTGCAAATGGTCCTGGTCGCGATTCTTTACACATCTTCATCTAGAGCCATGTAGTCGGCTGTGGTAAGCTGACTGTAGTCGGTTTTTCCCGAACCATCCGTTTCGTTATCCTTGCGGTCCACATGCCAACGATCCGACTCCTCCAGCGAACCATAGTGGATCGTCTTGGTGCGCTTGGCGTACACGCTCTGCTCACTGTCGGACATTGTGTTTATATGTTGCCCGCACAAACTGTTCGCTTGTAAACTTTATTTAACACAATAATAAACCACAGAAACGAAATATACACGCTGAACTGCTAGTTGTTTTCTCAGAACATCAACAAATGTAGGCCGGCGTCATGGGAAAAGCGCGAACTGTCAAACCAACCATTTGACATTTGATGATTCACCGAATTCGGAGCAATTTAGCGTTCACGATATTTGGTGCGAAACATATTTAGCGTCTGCTACTATACGCTAACATCAATTATTTTCTGATTTTATTTTAAAACAGCTCGATGATTGGGAGCGTATGTGATTAATATGCCTTTATATGTTAGAACAATATTATAATATCATTTATCTATTGATCATTTAACATATCTTTTTTTTGTAAAACTCATTAGTTTCGCATATCTGCTAAACCAGTGCATGGTAACGGTCGCTAGGATGCATTTTGTTTAGTTGAATGTCGATGAAAAGCAACACTGCGGAGGACATACACACCGGTTTTATCTTTCTCTACTTGACGAATTGTGCTAGGAATCTATTTTGTGTAAGGTGGTAAAGAATGGATATCGAAGAATCTATACCGGATAAAAAAAGTCCCGAACCAGGGCAATCCGGCGCTGCGAAGGACGGAGTCAGCCCACTGTTTCTAAGCCTGGTTGAGTCGGCATTACTAGAGGGACGTTCCCACAGCATTGTGGAAAGCTTCGTGCGTGATAACCGTTTTCGTAAAAAGAAGTATGTCTTGCTGTATACTTGGTTGCGGGATGGACGCTATTTACTTCAAATGTACCCTTTTCTTATATACCAGCATCCCTTTAAACTATGCGGAAGATAAGGAGCGGATACGCGTTTGCTTGAACAACGCCGACAAACGGATTGCCGAGCTGATGCGCGATGGTCTGGAACTGATTGAGGATGTGCGAGTGGCGAGCGATAGGCACGAGGTGGAACGTCGTATGGCTGAAGCCGACATTAAAGAAAGTGAGTATGGCAACAACACGGAACGCCGCGATCTGTCCATTATTTACACTTTCCAGATCTGCTCAGTAAGATTCATACAGAATCAGTGGATTCAGTCGCTAAATTTCAAACCACGTACGAAAAGTGGACCGAAATTAAGGAACTGAAAGATCCCATGCTTATGAACGACGAGCTGCAGCTGCAAAAGAATCGCGTTGAGGAGTTGTTGAAGCAGAAGGACATCATCATAGCCGAATGCCGCAAGGAACTGCAAGCTGCCGATGATCGTTACGCGCGAGATATACGCAAGCAGATCGTCGACATTCAGAGCCTTGTGCATCGTGCCGATACGGAGGTGGAGGCCATGAAAAGCATCCTGAAGGAAAACTTGGACTTGATTCAAGGGACAGGTAGGAGTTTTCTTAACGATTCCTTGCTCAGATAATGCATCGAAGGTAAAATTGCAGTCGAGGAAGAACGGGTCATCCTACAGAATGCTGCAAATTTCAATTGGAATGATGTATACGCCAAGCGGGCTACCAACGAGCGCATTAAAGTGAAGCAGAAGAAGGAACGGGTAAGTTGGCAGTACTAGTGTTCATCTGATCAAAATTAATGGTCCGATGGTTTACAGCTGCTGGCAAATCTCACTGAAATCGAACAAATAGAGTTGGACTATGTGGAGACAACGCGTGCCACAAGAATAAAGCTCGACAAAGATACGCAAGCACTGGCGATTGAGTTGCAAAAGATTAAAACCAACACAACGCTCAACTCGGAAAAGCTGGACTACAGTTTCCAGGTGTTGAAAAAGCGTGAGGACGAAAACTTGATGGTAAAGAACGCGCAGAAGCGTCGTCTAGCCAAGCTGCACGAAACCATCTTCACGCTGCGCAATAAGCTGAAGAACACGAAAACGACCTATTACATCGAGACGGAAAAGATGGCAAAAATGATTGAAAAATTGCACCACAGCGTGGACCACATCAGAAGCAAGCTAGAATGTTCGAAGAAAGCGTACGATAAAAGGGTAGAGAGTGCTTGTTTAACTTTCTTTTGAGATTATTGGGTAGTTTTTGAGCACTTTTTTCCTGCTTTCCTTTGTTAAGGTTCGCGCGATTTGGAACTTGAACCGGGATGAATGCTTTGAAATTATCCAAAGTATATCGGCAATCGATAAAATACTCGTCGAGCAACATCTGAACCGGAAGTGGACCAACAATCTGGGCGCCATATCGGATCTGCTGTTCAACTATGATCCTTTGTGCACGCCCAAGCTACCCAGCACAGCCAAAAGTAGGCACTAGCAAAGAAATTGGAATGCTTGTATCTAATCAAAACTATTTTTCCTCTTCAGCCAAGCGAAGCTTAACCAACTCGAAAGAGGACCAGCAGCACGATTTCTGTCGGTTGAAGAATTTGCTAGAGCAGTCTCGGTTTTTAAGTGACAAAAAGTTGGAAGTTGCTTTGAAGGATCGGCAGATTGATGGTTGCGGAATGACACTGATTTGCATGGACAACGTGCTGAATGCACTCGGCATCGATAGCATGGATGGTGTGCGCAATCTGCAGTCCACCCATTCGGAGGTGCAACACTTCAACAATATCGACGAAGCCTGCAGTGCATCCGAGGTGAGGTGTAACGAAAAAGAACGTTCGTCTGTAGAGACTTTCTAAATGATTTGCTTCGCCTTCAGATATCTTCGATCGATAATAAGGAGATCGATGTGAACCACAAAGCGTTGACTACATCGCGGGATCTTTTGGCTCTCAAAATGTTCTGTGAAGATGATGATGAAGCGTGAGTATGACTTTATTTCGTTTGTCGAAGAATCAAGTTTTGATTTCGAAAATTCCAAACTTATCCGCCGGATTAGGTTACATTCTCAGACGGAAGTTAAACCCGAACCGAAGCTGACCCTCTCGGACACACGCAAATTTTGGGCCTCTTTTAAGAACATCTTCTTACCAAATCAGATGAAAGTTTGGGACACCATGGAGGAAAGTTTGAGCAAGTATTTGCAGGTAGGAGAGCAAAGAACTGTATGGTTTTATATTTATAAGTATATTTCTATTTCTATCTACTACCTTTATTCTCAAGGTTCTGCGTGAAAGACAATCCTTGGACGAGGAGTGCAGTTTTTTGCGCAAGCAAAACCAAGAGCTGCAGCATATAATGCAGAAAATGCTCATCAAACCGTTAAACGATGATTTTTAGCAACCGGCTATCGGATGTTTCATGGCGTGTGGTTTCGCGGATCATCTTGATACGGCTCATTTGATTTGGAATTCTAAATTAATTTAACGTGTGCAAGTCCAAAATACTCCCCTTATCCTTATCTTGCGTGGAAAATCTAATCAAAAAAATAAAACCAAAAAAAAGCGACTCAATTTTGCGTATCATTTTAATCCAATTCCGATCCGAACCACCACGCGCCAACATGTGCCATACTGTGTGCATATGTGTGCGTGCGTTGTTTACATGGAACGAAGAGAAATGTCATCCCGTCGTTGACGTTTGCCAATGGAGAAAAAATAATACACAAGAAAAGTGGTGCTGCACTTGGTTGGTTGCTGCAGTCTGTTTGCATATTTAACCCGCTGAAAATTTTCCCGTAAAAGCATCCCTGTGGAAAATAACGCCCCGTGCACGATCGGCCCAAACTATTATCGACATTCCGCAGCTGTTCCATGGATGCCATAAACAAGATTTATTCGTCCGTCTCACAAACGGTCTCCACCCTATCGGCAGTATTCCTGGGAAATCCGCTCACGAAAGATTATGATATCGCTGAACATATTGGTTCTGCTGGCACAGGTAAGCGGAAGTGATGTGGTTTTAGTGGATCGTATAACATTCGTTCAATCCAGAGCCGGCAGGAAGGCTTTTCCCAAACATAATGACTCATCGAGTACCGTGCACCGTGTACTCCGGGGGGTTTTCCTCCTTCTTTTCCTTCCTGCTAGAATTCGTCTGGAAGATTTACACCGGCAGCAAACGCTCAACGAAGGAACCAGCCTCGATATTCGTGTTCGACAAGAAACAGCTAGAACCCTTCACCAAAGATGAGCGGGAGGAGATCTGTGAAAACATACGGCGCGGTGTGGTACAGCTGACGAAGATACGTCATCCGCAGGTGCTGACGGTGCAGCACGCAATGGAAGAAAGCCGCGATACGATCGCTTTCGCCACCGAGCCCGTAGTGGCCAGCTTGGCGAATCTGCTCGGCAACACAACGAACGTTTCGAACATGGGATTACTTTCTGAGTACAAACTGTCCGAGTTTGATACCAAGTTTGGCATCTTCGAGCTGATAAAGGGCATTCAGTTTCTGCACGATGAAGCGCAGCTGGTACATCGGCACCTCTGCACGGAGAACATCATCGTAAACAGGCAGGGAGTTTGGAAACTGTTTGGGTTTGGGTTTTGCTGGAGCAAACGTGCACCGGGAACGCCGGTAGCAAATCACTACTTCAAAAGCCGCCTGCTGGGGAATCCGGGTTCGAAGTGGACTGCTCCCGAGCTGATACTGGAAAACAGCTGCAATGATTCAACTGATATTTATTCTTTAGGTATTGTCTGCTTACTTGATGAACTATTTTTAGCATTAAGATTAATACGGTTATTCTTTGTTTTAGGTATACTAATTTATACTATATATTCACGAGACAACATTCCATCGCCCGATGCTTCGTGCGATCTGTACGGATACAAACAATCCGTCACCAAGCTTAGCAATCAGGGTCCACCGAAGCTAACCGCCATTCCGGAAACGTTGCGTGCGGAGGTGAAGAAAATGCTAAGCGTTAATCCCCAGGCTCGACCGACGCTGCAGTCGTTAATTCAGGTGATTAAGAGCCTGAACACCCATTTTCACTTCGGGACGACATCCTAATGTAATGATTCCATTTTTCCATTTCAGATTTCATACTTTTGTGACAACTATGTGCAATGTTTAGACAATTTAGAAACGCTATTCCCTAAGGACAACTTGGAAAAGTCGGAATTCTACAAACGGCTCGCCCAAATCATTGGCGATTTTCCGCACCGCGTAAGACTGTACCGCATTCTGCCGCTGCTAGTGAAGGAGTTCGTTAACTGCTCAATGATACCGTTCGTGCTGACGAACATTCTAACCATCACGGCCAGCTGTACGCGGGCGGAGTACATGCAGCACATCAGCTCCCACCTGCGGCCGGTAATGCTGCTCGACGAGCCGGTACAGATAATGCTTATATTCTTTCAAAATCTTGAAGTACTGCTAAAAGTGTGCCCATCGGAAGAGATACGGGCCAGCGTGCTGCCGCTCGTCTATAAGGCGCTCGAATCGAAATCGCAACAAATTCAGGAGCTTTGTCTCTCGATCATTCCGTCGGTGGTGGTACATTTGGATAAGAGCACGATCAAGAGTGGGCTGGTGCCGCGCATCAAAACGTTGTGCTCGGGAACAAACTTGGTGTCGGTACGGGTGAAATGTTTGCTGTGTTTGGGTCAACTGGCTTCCAAAATCGACAAGTGGGTGATGATAGACGATATCGTCTCGTATCTGCCGTCCGTCAATTGCCGCGAACCGGCGGTCATTATGGCCATTGTTGGTAGGTACACCAGTGCGATAAATGTGTTTGAGCGAAGACTTAAGTATATGCGCTTGCTTTACAGGTGTCTACAAAGTATCGTTCACAACCGATGGTCTCGGCATTCCTAAGGACGTGCTGGCCTGCAAGGTGCTTCCCCATCTCTTCCCGATGACGATCGTGAACGGGCTTTCGTTGCAGCAGTTTAACGCGATCATTGCACTGATAAAAGAGTTTACTCGAAAAATAGAGGAAGAACAGGGTGATAAACTGGGCAGCAAAACGTCCATTTCCGCGAGTGCCAGTAGCTCAAGCCTGCAGGACAAACAATCCACACCGCAGCAATCCGAGTCGTTCGGAGGCAGCAGTAGCCTAGGGTTTGGGGGTTCCGATTTTTACAGTGATTTTATGCAATCATCAACGACCGCTACGAGTAAAGCAGCGCCACAACCGGTACAACAACGGCCAATATCCTCTCCTTTGCAGCTCAAACCACTTCAGGCACAAACGTGAGTACAGACGGGTATGGAGAAACAGCACACGGGTTATTAAAAACTATTGGATCTCTTTCAGCACCTTGAACTGGAACGTTCCTCCAGTGGCAACGACGGCAAAGGAAAACAGCATCAAGTACAATCTTTTCACACAGCAGCAAAACTCCAACACGATGCAGAATCGTACTAAAGACACGCCGCTAGCGCTACCACCAGCACCACAACCGGCCATTGCGATGCCGATGATGTCGTCCGCACCGATGCCATCAAACATGTGGATGAACAGCAATGGCTCATCGTTGACGACGAAGAAGCTCGAACTAACGTCCCCGGCCAACAACAACCCGTACGGACAGTTACAGCCGCTTATTCCTACTCCATCACAGACGAGTCAAACGTCCGCCAAATCAAGCGCGTCGAGCCCGATGCTATCGAAGGAGGACATTATGGAGTTTTTACAAAAGTAAAACATACACACACACCTCTTACCAACCGAAACGGCTACTTCTAGTATGCGCTCCACGCTTTGTTCTTCGTGCTGCACCACGTGTTGTTGTTTGGTCTCGGCATCAGACACTTCATCCTTAATGTTATCTCTCTCCCCGGCGCGTTTGCGGCCAAACGAAAGCTAATAAACTGTAAACCATGCTGCAATTCTATGCTCTGTTTTCTTTCCTTTCGATGGAAGAATAAAAGAAAACCCCCAACACACTTTCCCAGCTCGTCTTACATCATCTTCTCTCCATCGTTTGCCAAATGGATTGATTAGAAAGATTTATTTGTTCGTTTAGAAAACCCAGTCTAGCAGATGCAGACAAAGAAAGAAAAATTATATTAAGGAGCGATAAACCTAAAAGCTACAACAAAATGTATTTCCAACAGCCTTTCCGTTTCATGGTGTGTGTCAGGATTTGGGATGTGTATCCTATCGGTCTGCTGTTGCGGGGGCTCCTCTTTGATTGGGTGTGGTAGTTGCTGATGCTGGCGTTCGCTAGCTTAATTTGTCTAAGAAGTTCACTTGCACACTACCGTCTCTATTGTATTTGCGTTTCCCTTCCGCAGTCCCCCCCCCTTATTTTGCACAATTTCAGCATTTCAAATGCATGCTGTGGGGCCCACGAGGTTACAGAGCCACGGTCGCTAAAACTACGGTTATGTCGTCCGGCTTTCCACCTGTGATTAAACGATCGAGACAGAGAGGCATTAGACTACATTCCCGGTTGTACAATATTTGCACCTTTTTGCAATAATACGTACCCATTGCATTGATATTGTTTCTCCTAGCATTAAGGGAAAAGGGTGATAGAAACTTGCTGTCGAAAGATAGCGATCTCGCCATAAGGGCGATAGAATTTGCACACATTTGTAATTTAACTTGGTCGTTTTCTCCTTCCACCTGAAAGTATTAAAATGCAGCTTTAGTTTGTGGTTTGTTTTGTACGTTTGTTGAGCTTAATTTTATTTAATGTAGCGTTACACTAAACATAAATGTAAGCCAAAAAACTCACAAAAGCAAAAGAAAACAGGAATGTGCAATAAATTTTATCACAAGTTTAGGCTATTACAGATAAGAATCATGTAAGAAAAGCGAAAGTTTCTATGCTTTCTACACAAACAGATATAAAAACGATACAGAGAGACTTGAAATGGCAAGTAAATGCCAAGATGATTGAATCTTAGTGAATGAGCATTCAAAACTATATGAATAAATATTCAAAATTGTGCAACATTAATACAAAAAAAATATAATCGTCTTTTACGATCCATACAATGTAGGTCAGCTAAAAGAAAAACCACCGATCGCGGGGGATCCACTTGATCGCGCGCAAATTTCTTGCGCTGTACGTCATGGCTATGGTATCACGTGCCAATGCATTTTTTGCGTGTGTGTTGTGCATTGGCTTGTCTCGCCCAGCCTACTTACCCGCTGTAGAGTGTCGACTAGCAGCTTGATCGGAACATTATCAAACACACCGTCCGTCGCAACGAGGATGACGTCCCCGTTGCACACTGGGAAGGTGGTAGTGTTGGCCGACTCGGGCCTATCGCTTAGCACATCGGTGTGCCCGGGCGGGGGTAATGAGAGCTGGAAGGGGGTGTTGAAGTAGTGCTGCTGTTCCTCGCTGCGATGCACTATTTCGCCCTTTCGTACTATGATGAAGCCACTGTCGCCGATGTTGGCGGTGTAAATGCTGCTGTCTTCACGATTAAACACCACTATGCAGGCAGTGCTGCTCCCTGTACACGATGGCCACGATGAATGGACGGAGCAAGTGAGGCGCATGGGCGGGATAGAAATGATCGGTAACAAATTAATCTTTTGCCATTGAGCAGATGCGTAATCACACCGTAGCAAGTCTACACTCTACAGGCGACAGTGTTGTGCAAAATGGTCACGGTCACACACTGCCGTGCACACAGTCGGTGTGCGAGAGCGAGACAGAACGGTGGTGCAGACCTGCACAAGTCTGCCAGAATGAGATGGCTATTTGTTTGTTCGGTGGTGCTGACACCACGGGTTCACGCACTTACCTAGGATGCATTTTCTGTTGTCCTGCAATTCTCGAAACCCGGATGCAATCAGATTCACTGGTTTGATCGGATCGAAGCGGGAAAATTTCACCAATCGCTCACAATTCCTCATCAGCACCATGGCAAACTCGCCCGGATCAATTCCATAACTGCGCCATCCGCCGACCCCATCAGCGACACCTGTCAGATGGCAAGCGAAGGAAGTGAAAATCTCGTTCCGAGCCCGATGCAATTACGCACGGGACCACGGTACAACATACCCAGGACATCGGCTGTTTTGGTGTTTGCGATAAACCACGCATCATCGCCCATCTTACCAGGCTTGTACTTGGACTGGGCCAGATTCTTTGGGAAGCCACTGACGACGGAGATAAAGCGTGAGTAGGTACGGGGTTTGTTTTCCGCAGTTGCGCTTGCAGCTTGCCAGTTTTGGTGTAATGCCCGTGAAAGCCATCGTGTCGTCCAGGAGCGCATTATCGGGGGGTTGGTTGGGGAGTACGAGAGTATATCACTGAATCATGGACAGCCCACCCAGCGGATGAACGCACGGTCGAAACTAGCGAATATTGCACCAACGATCGTAAACAAAACTTTGATCCACTCTTGCTAATTCTTTATTCCAAAGTGGCTGGGAGCGAGAGGTCGGCAAATGGTACATTTGTTGACAGTTTTGACAGCTGCTGGCACAAAGGAAGTCGCACGAAAAGGCCTTTTTCGATTCCAACGCAGTGAGAGAGCAATAGGCAACTTATTAACCAGAAAAATGCAAATGAAATTTTCATCATGTGGTAAACCTGTAAGCAAATATTATTCGGAAAAACTATCGCTAAAGATGTGTGTGAAAATGTTCGCTCATTAAGGCAGGTCCAACAAGTGTGTGCAGGCCCTGACACAATTCAGCTGTCATTTGGCAAAACAACGGGCCTTGGCAATGTTTACCAACTTTGGACTTGCAAGAGCATTCACGCACGGAATCAAGCCAGAATGCCCGAAATTCAGGGTGAAATTAAACGCAACGGCGTATCAAACACCGTTAAAGAGGACGTGGCCGGTAACACTATGAGTGAGTTGATAAAGAGCATAAAAGCGGTAAAGGAAACGATGAACGACTTGCTCAGTGCCATCGTAGTAGAAGATGCGGGCTCGAGCGTGACCAGAAAGGCGCAAAGCGATGATGGTAATGGTGCCGTGCACGGTACAGGAGTGGATTTGCTTCGCTTTCAAATGTTTAGTAAGCTTTCCTTATTTTAGCCCCGGATGCGGAAGAAGACAGTAGCGATGATCCAGATCAAAGCGCTCCGGAAACGAAAAAACAGCGCCAACAGGTTGAATAGTACGCTGTTCGGTCCACAACGCAAGGGCTCCAAAATCGTGTTGGTGCTTGGTGTTAATGTTAATTACTGCAGTTAATCTTTGGAAACCTATCACAGATTGAAACCTCATCCATTGGTCAGTTTACGTGAACTAGAGACCTTTATCAATTAATAACAAACGACGTTACCTTGGGTGTTCAAACCAATTGCATTTTTGTGCGCATGACGAAAGTAAAGATTTTTGCCGTTGCTAGGATAGCCGCATTTTGAAAAGAAACAATTGCAATACGTAGCACGTATCAATATTTGTCTGTACATAAAAATAATAAACCTGTGAAAGTTGCACATCACCAAATACCATGTGTGATCTATCGAAACCTAACTATCGTTCAACTGAATCGTCAGAAAGCGAAGATGTTAGTGACACTACGACTAGAGGTAAGCGTGTAAATCTTTCGCCGCATTCGGGCTAAGCTAATGCCACCTTACAGCGTCGACGGCCGAATCCAACAGCCAGCTAGGCCCGAAAGCTATGTTCAATGAGATGGAGAGTGGAATGATTAACATCATCATCGAGGAAGCGACCTACAAGCTGATCGTGATAAATCGGGACGGCGACAAAACGAGTGCCCCGATCGTACGGAAGCCACCCATGCACGTGCGGTTCGATCCAGCGTACAAAAATCAACTTCTGAGCGAGAACATGGTCGTTGATTTGGCGATGGGGAAAATGATTTTGGTAAAGCTACAGAACGACATGTGCGTACTCAAACTACAACTAAGTGGTTAAAACCAGGAAAACTTCAACGGTTTTTGGTTTTGCTAATTCTAGTTCAAACCTACGCAAACTGCTTTCGGATACGCACACGGAGATGGCTGAATTCGGGACGTTTGAAACGCTGCAAACGTTCATGGACAACGATATACAGAGCGAGCAGGAGGAGCTGATTCTGATCCGTGACAGCATCCTGAACGATAAGAAACTGAAAATCTTACAAACCCAGCTGGAGGGCGTTAACAGGGAGTGTAAGAAGGTGCTGAAACAGTTGGATGATGAAATTTTCGACCTGGAAACGAGACTGAAAGATGCACGCATTGAGAACGACATAAAAACCAAGCTTGTCCAGCAGTGGGAGCGTACCCGGCACGAGCAGGCACGCATCATCATTCAGGGCAAGGAGAATGATCTCGTCCGAACAGCGACCCAGACCAAAGCGAACATCGAGCGTGAGCTGCGACTGAAAAGTGAGATTGATGGTAAGGGTACGCGCGAATCATACTGTAATCATATCGTTTGCGCAATAATGCCGTTCGTTCTCATTTTTTCCCCTCCACCAGTGTACATCAACTACTGCATCGATCAGATCAGCGAAAAGATCGCTTTCTGGACCGACAAGTATCAGCGCGAAATTAAGGCGCTGGATGCACAGATTGCCGAGCACAAGGACAAGATAGTGAACCTGAAGGTGCAGTTCGAGGAGATGACCATACTGTTTAAGCACCGGGAGAAAGATTTAAAAATTTGCGCCGAATTTATGAAGGAGCGCGAACAGCAGCTGGCATTCGCCAACAAGCAGATGCGGTCGGCGATCAAGATTCAGGCCTGGTGGAGAGGTACGATGGTGCGGAAGGGTTTGGGGCAGTTCAAGCGCAAGAAAAAGCAAAAGCCCCAGAAAGCACCGAAGAAAGGGAAGAAGGGAAAGTAATAGGTGGCAGACGGGAGATCCCTTGACTTGGAGACTTTTGATAAAGACTGAAGACATTTTAAAATTATTAAGTAGACTGACTGTAGGTTATTGAGCACATGTTCATGGTTGTATTCCAATATCTTTGAGGCAGATTTAATTTTGAACTCCCAACTACATATCCCTACTGGTAAAGCTTACTTTTCAGATGCTCAGACGAAATGTAAAAGTAACTCAATCTTTTATTTGCTGCTGCATTTATCGTTATACATCTTAGATCCTGAGATGAAGCCATTCGTTGAAATGAGAGATTTCTAACCTCAGACTCAACCTTGATATTTTTTTGAGCAAATCTCTATAGGATGAACTTACAGAATCCAATCACCTAACAACTCCAGGTCTAAACTTAGTGTCTAAGTGACTCACTGAAGTTCATTGTAATATTATGAAAGTAGTGCATTGCAACTACATCTCCATTATGGCGTGTGCAATTATGGGAGGTTTGTGCTAGAAACTTTCACTGCGAATGAGGAAGTTGGAATGGCATTGCATATTGTGATAACTTTTTACAAGTTTTGCGGATTTTTGGAAACCTATGAGCAAAGGTTTGCTGAGGAGGATTCAACGCTCTATGATCAGGTTCCAGTAGCCTAGTGATGTCATTAGAATGGCATGGAATTACTAAGCTTCAGTCGATGACATTGATACGCCTGATCTTTGGACTGTAACCGCACCGAAAGACTTCTGCAGCTAGTTTGTTTCACTGCCTGATGTATTATCGTTTTCTTCTTCTTCTTTTGGCTAAACGACCTCTTAGATTATGTCTGCCATTTCTGGCTTACTAGACTTACTGATACCACGTAGTTGGATAGTTAGATAGTTCTCACTACGGGGTAACGGTCCAGATGGGATTTGAATGTCGTATGAAGATCGGCAGTGCGGTGGCCGAGGCGACAGCGGCGCCGGTCTTCACACGGCAGGGCCCCATCCAGAAGACCGTCTCTCCGTCCGTAGGGCTGACTTGACTACTTACTTTACTACGGGTAAAATTAAGTAACAGAAAGTCAGAAATGGCAGGCCGAGACCTCTCGAGGTTGTTAGTGCCAAGGAAGAAGAAGAAAATGAAGATCGGCGCCATTGTCGCTTCTACCACCGGGTCAGGTTTAAGCGCTTTATAATCACACAAATGTAATTCAAAAGATAAAGTTTGAATTTTTTAATTAAAAAAGCGTCAAATTTACTATTACCAATTTAAATATCTCTGAAAAACTTGTTCCTTACTAAACTCTACTTGGATACAATATTTACACAAGCAATAAATCGTCAGTAGTTACATGTTTACTTACTATTACTTGATTACATGTTGCTTTAGAACTAGTTCTGATACGAAATGACAACAACCACATCAATCTGGAACGTGATCTGTAATTGATTTGGGGATTTTTTTTTTATTCATAAAGAACGGCCTGGCCGTATTGCTGATTTGGGGATTTCTCAGAAACAAAAGTTCGATTGGATCGAGTGGAATTTGCTAGATAGATAGAGATGCAATACTGATACGAGAATTGAGATTGCCGTAGCGTTCCTGGCTGCAGTTGGTTCATTCCATTACCTCAGGAGCTCAGCAAGTTTTTTGCTTGGGATTTTCAGCGTAGGTTCATCTGTAGTTTCTGTGTCCTGTAGCTGGTGGGTTTATCTCGTGGAAGTTCCCAAAAAAAAACACGTGTAGTTCAATTATTAGAATCTATGGTTCATTTGACCCATTACCTATCAAATCATTAGACTGATCTTTAATTTGCTGTAATTAGATACGTTCGCCAACACGAAAGACAATCCATTGGCAAATCTGAATGGCCGACAAACAGCTTAATATCTGAACGTTTGAAAAATCCCTCCCTCAGTGAAAGTAGTATCCACTCTTTGTCTAATTATATCAAAAGATCTACCGTCGATTGATCTTCAACCACACTCTACCGTACGGAGGGCAACGTCCTGCACGCTTCCCAAGGCGGACAACGTTTATTGAAAGATGGGGCCAACTTAATTATTTGCCAATATCGCCGATCGTCCGATAGGTGTTGCGTGCGCAAGGTACACATTGCGTGCGTATTTAACATACCGATTGCGTTGGAGTTGGGCGATGGTGGTGCTCGAATTGGATTCGACAATAAAATACGCACATCGTTGTGGCACGTTCCGCGCACGCTGTAATAGTGCCGTTATTGGTGGGGAATGTACCTCATAAACCGTGCTAAAACATCGGCGGAGGCATCGTGTCAAGTACGCCGCACACGTTTACAGCCGCAGGATGGTGGCGCACGGTTGAGCGTAATTAACACCTGATGCCGCAAAGCACGGAAGTGTTCTCACGGGTTTACCATCGTCGGGGCATCCAGCGCGGGTCAGGTTAGTTCAGTAGCAGTAGTAGGCAGCATGTGCTAGTTGAATAAATTACGCCTAATGACGGTGCGTCTTATCAATCGGTGGATGAATGTAGATCTGTTCAATCGTTTTTTTTTTGCTGCTGCTTCTCCACCAATGGTTCGGAATGGAATGCAGGTGTGATATAATCAAACGGTGTACTGTAACAGCTATTGTAACCGGGCCAGAACTAGAACTAGAAGCACAGCGGTGCGAGGGAAATTTTTATTTCGATGCCTATCGCCCGTTTTTTCAGCTGGCCGCACAGCGACGCTCCAATCGGATCAAGTGTTTTTTGTTCAGCTTCATTACCAGCGACAGTGAAAGCTTGATTTCGTTCAGCTTAATGTCGGTGGCAATGCGATACTGACGCACCACATGGCACAGTAATATCTTCATCGAGATCCACCCATACTTCATGCCGATACAGTTCCGCGGTCCCTGGCTGAACGGTATGAACGCGTACGGATGTCGCTGGGCGCACCGTTCCGGCAGAAAGTTGTCCGGATTAAACTGTTCCGCATCCGGTCCCCAGAGCGCTTTGTCACGATGCATTTTAAGGAACGGAATCAGCACGATGGCGCCGGGCGGAATCGTAACGTCTTGCGCTTGGACCTCCTTGGTGGGGACACGCGCTATAAGCCCCGTGATGGGTAGGAGCCGTATCGTTTCCTTCAGGAACATTTCCATGTTGGTAAGCTTGGTGAGATCCTCGTACGAGATGGGTCCGCTCGGTGCGACTTCCATGATTTCCTGGTAAACTTTCTCCTGCCAGTCGGGATACATACCCAGCGTTAGCAGCGTGTTCGAGAGGGCCTGGGCGGAGGTATCGTTGCCACCGAACATCATCGTATCGATGTGCTGCTGAAACCCGTCCTCATCGATACTGTTGCTCGGGTCGGTCGCGATTTCCTCCAGCCGTTCGATGAAATTTTTCGCCTTCGGGAACTCCTGCCTGTCCTCGGGGTCCGAGTCTTGGAGGTCGTCTTTGGGTTTACCTGACGGCTGCAGAGCTTGCCTTATGTTTATAATCTTTAGAAATGAAAGGAAGTGAAGTTAGTGCTATGAGTTGTTGGTAGGCCAACCGTGCTGCAAACCTTGCGTGACATCTGCTTGAATAGCTTCATCCGGGCCTGTTCCTCCTTGAACGCGGAAGTCATTTGGTACAGAAACTCGGGATGCAACCAAGCTTTGTAGATACGCTCGAAGCTGGCAGTAAACATTCTAAAACGAGAATCAAGTTAATGACGCCCACACACACACACACACTCACTGTAGGGCCCAAAGCTATGCAAACTCACTGGATGGCGTTACTGCTATATTCTTCCAACACTTCCCGCCTCTCGACGCTTAGATCTGCGCCGAGCGTCGTGGACGAGATGGTTACCAAGGTGTAGCGGGCCAGCAGCGTATGCACGTCAAAGCATTCGCTCGATACTTTGTCGTCCAGCTCGCGGGTAAACTGTTCCGCCTTTGCGTTTAGCTTCGGTACGAAACTTTTCAGCACGGCCGGGGAAAAGGACGTGTTGAGAAGTTTGCGATGCCGGCGCCACATAGCAGCCGGTGCACCGAACAGTCCCTTGTTGAGGCGAAAAAAGTCGTACATGAACGGTTTCTGGAGGCAGTCGGGCGAGTTCAGAATGTCCTGCACCATTTCGGGCCGATCGATAACGACCAGCAGAAATGGACCGAGCCAGGCACGCATTGGCGACGGTAGCTGATGCATCAGCTCCATCAGATGGGCTACCAACTCTAGCGGATCCTTGCCGAGCGTCAGTAGTATGCTGCCAATTAAAGGATAATCGAACGGACCCGGTATTCGTTCCGCTAGCTCGTACAACCGTTTGCGGGATCTTCGAAAGTTTATGTAATACACGATGGCAAACACGCCTATAAACACGAGCACTATCATGGTGGGGTTTTGATTTCGAAACTCTTAAATCACAAAACAGGATAAAATTCTGGACACTTTTGTTGATCAGCAACACACGTTGAGGCACGTGTCACGCACGATTGCACAGCACAGCGGATGGTTGTAGCGTCACCTGTGAACTGGAAATTGCACCTACGGAGGCGATCGTTTTTATACCGGTCTAGAATTACCGCGGGTGCCTGTAGGTGCTGCTGGGAGAACTTCGGGTCGGTAATACTATTCGATGGCGGTGGAGATGGAGGAAGACTATTGTAACACAAAGGTACGGTACAACGAGCCCGAGCCCTGCCCGAGGAAGGTGATGCGGAGATGCGGTGAGCGTGATGTCTCCCATGTGCTTTGGGTTAAAGTTATCAGATATGCTTGATAGCACCAATTAGAGATGCGCAATAGCTACATGATCGTACAATTACAGCGTGTAATTGGGAAGTCGAATCAAAGTTGTAATGTCAAGAAACGATATCGGGAAATAGTACCTAAGATATATTAGATAACTCGTGTTTATTTTTTATTAATGTCTTTCTGAATCTAAATTGATCAAATTGATCGTTGAGTCATTTTAATGTTTATTCACGTGTTCCCCTTTTGGGATCAATTGCTCTTGTTTATTTAAATTCAAAATGACCGTTACAATTATAGTGGATGTGAGTATAAATTCGTAGTTTTTATTATAGCTTATGTTGCTCAGAATAACAGGTTGCTAACTTGGTGCTGGCTGATGCTAATTCAAACACTCGGGCGCTGGACACTGAAGGACCTCACATTCGAGCTCTAGGAATGAGGTTTTTAAGGGTTTGTACTTCACAGAACTCGACATTATCACAGCTGACCCTATAAAGTTTGTCAGCTGGTTAAATACTTTCACCCCTTGCTGCATTACAATTTGCACACATAATTACATCACATCCATGTAACCCATTTGGCTCGCGTGTCGCATAACTGCCGTAATGCGGCGGTTAACCTCATTCCCGCCAACCGTAAGCGTGCACCGTCGGAATCCTTCACAGTGCACATCCTGCTCAAAGTAGCTGTTAAGCTCGGCACATTCCTCCTCGCTGCTCATCATTGCGGGAATAAAGTTAAGCGCTACCATAGCACCGTACAGGGCAAACCGCGAAAAGTGCTTCCTAAAGTTTGGCTCACTGTACGCTTCCAGCCGAGGATCCGTTTCCGTACAGCGCAGTATCTCGCACAGCGTCCGGATCAGCTGCCTGTGATAACGGTGCAACAGTTCGTCCCAAAACCGTTCCCTCAGTTCGGGCGTCATGTTCATGTACATGAAGAACGACAAATCCAGCGCTGGCGAGCCGTACCGATTCTCCTGGAAATCGATCATTAGTATCTCGACCGGAACGTCATCGGAGTAGCGAAACAGCACATTATTCCGATTGTAGTCACCGTGCAGTATTACCGAGTAGATCGGATCACGTTCGAGCATCTGCTGCATGAGCAGCGATTGGTTTGGCCCGTACTTGGTACGCAGGATGGCGACATGCTGCTTAAACCGCTCACTATCAAGCTCTGCCGGGAACTCATCAACGTACAGAAACAAACGCTCCGCTGCCAGCCGAAAGATCATGTCGTAACTTTCGAAAAAGATTTTCCCATCCTGCAGAAAATTCAGTGGAATGATCTTCTGGACAAGCGCGTCCAGTTTGTCGGGATTTTGTATGCGCAACGCGTACGAACAGGCGTGATACCGGGCAATGATCTCCGCCATCAGGGTAAGATGTGTCTCGTCCAGATCTAGTCTTGGACCATTCCGGAAGCCTTTGGGTGCTACATTTTCCATTACGAGAAACGTTTCGAATATGTCACTGTACTCGGGAAACTGTCCCATCGAGCTTAGGTAGGCCCGGGGACACCAATCCGTCGCCTTGAGCGGTGAGCCCGATGCAGCAAGTAAAGAATCGAAGTATGGTAGCACATTAGCGTAGATGTTGATCTCGTTCGGGAAGAGTACATGGCCGAGGTTTTGCGTCCGGAACCGTTCGCTTCCCTTCATCACCTTCACCAACAATGGTACGGTTGAATCTTCCCTGATAACGTTTAATAGTACGAGAGAGAGAGAGGGACAAGATAAGCCAAACATAGTGGAACACTGGCACGATGTGTAACTCACCCATTCGCTTTGTTGCGCAAAATCAACGTCAATTGGTGAATGGTGGACATAAAACCGTCTAGGTGTTTGGGCGTTTGGAGCGTACATCCAAACACTTCCATCCCCCGGAAGCATTCGTGATTGTTCAGCACTTGCGTAACGAGACGCGTTTTAATGTAGTTCTCTTTCGCTTCCATTGCACGGTGTTCGGATACTGCGTTTGCCCGAATCGTCGACCGCTCTGCACGACGTCCAATGTCCCACTGAGCTTATCGGTGCACTTGGGGCAGAAACTAGGGATAATAAACAAACACTGGCGTGTGTAGGAGGCAAACCAAAACCTAAACAACAACTGGCTATGTTTACTGACGACTTCAGCAGTGTCATACGGTTGTTACGTTGCAGAGCGCTGTTCACAATGTGCAATCGCGTCCTATACAGTAAATCTAACAAATTACACTAAAAAACGTTTTCCTCGGCTTCCATTGCTACTGTATCGTAGTTAAGCCTCGCGTTTAGCCACGAATCACTAGACCCACGGTCAATGTAAATCGAACCGAGCCCTAATAATAGACTATTAAGGCGGGGATAGAAAAAATATCTCTGATTTGGTTTACACTTGATCAAAACTGTTTGCACTCAGCAGAGCGATAAACTGTTTGCGCACGAAACATGCTACAGCGGTATCAATCAAAGTCGCAGCGGCAACGCTAACGCGAAGCTGACAATGGTTCGGCTCAGTGTGGACAGCGCAAGTAGCTGCGCGAAGGTTGTATTCTACTGCTGCAATTGGGTGGCGAGTGGTTATGATTTATTTAAATTGACGGTTTGTTCGTTTAATTGTAATTATACTAACATACATTTTAAAATTTAGTTGCGTACTACTTTTAAAATTTCCTGTTCGCTTCTAGCTATGTTTGGAATAGAGAGTATTTACAGCAGCAATTTACATTTCCAGCAGCCCATAATGGTGAGCAATTTATTGTTACAAGTATATGGAACATAGTAGAATGAATAATAATAGGAAACCCCTACACAGAATACATAAGTATTTGTTACACTATGCTAGCAACTAAACTTTATGTCATAACAAAGTCCAACATTTCCTAACAATTTGTCAAGAACAAATCACTATTCATTATGCTACATCTCCATGGCTAAACCGCACACATACACACACCAGCGAGAGTTATTTATATTTAAAGCTGATTGAACAACACACAGTCGCTTGTTATCTCTTTGATTAGGTAAAATCTTGCTTAGCATTCTTCTCGAGAGCGCTGCTCTCATCAAGCTCGGGTGCGCTGGTTGAACCAATCCTGCCATACCGATGAAAGTACGGAGAAAGATAAATAAAAATACTGGCATCTGTGAAAGCAGAACAAAAATGGCTACAGACGGAGTGGGGGAGCGTGGGAGACCATGGGAAGTGGTTACCGGTGCTGGTAATGCTGCTAAAAGCTCGAGCATACGGCAATTGAGATCAGACTGCTCGAGTGCTATCAGTGAACAGATCATAACCACACCAAAGAGCAAAGGAGGAAGTTTTGCTGTGAGAAAAGAAGTGATTAATCTACGAGCTAGAACAATGACCGAGGAGCTCCCAGCGTCGTGCGGTGGAGCACACGGTGGAGGCGCCCGGCTCCGTGTGGCAAAAGTGGCTTACGGTCGTAGCCAAGGTGCCGGGCGTCTCAACTCCGGCCCAATGAACAGATGTGACTTTATGTGCATGTGCACTACGGGGTGTGTGTGTGTCGAAGGGGCGAATGCATATTTCAAGTGCTAACAAATTGAAGCTAAATTGTTTTTCATTCGCACAGCAAGCTGCTGGACCAGGCTGGCAGCGGTACACACCCGCACACCCGGGCGCTACTGCTGATTGGGGCCACCCCATTCTCACAGCATCGGAAACTTTTCTTATTCGAAAGCCCGGCCGAAGCATCAGTATCAAGCATCAAGCTGTACTCAAGATATAAGACAAACATTAGAGTGCTTTCCGACACGTTTGGCGTAGTGCACTTGTCGATTGGGAATTAGATAAATAGACTGATTGCTTTTGAGGCTACTCCGGCTGAAGGGGTGGTGGCAGAGTGCATGCAAAATTAACACTAACTGCCGAGTACTCAGTCACCAGTCACAAACGATCTCGGCGAAGATTAATTGGAGCAATGCGTCTAATTCTAATCTTATTACGCTAGCGAAGTAAGGTGGTGCCGATGGGTTGCGTTCGATGCGAACCGATTCAATGATGCTTGATTAAACTGTTTAAACTTAATTTTGCGTTGGGATGCATTTAAATAAATTATTTCAATGAATTTTGTTTTCCTCTTACGATAGGCACTGTGTGATTGAATTTAATTCATCGAGTAATGATGTATGTTGAACGTTAATTGCCATATAAATGCCTTTTGTGTCTTGCGGTCTTATTCAGCTGGAAGGTGTTTTGTGCTCGGAACGACTGGAAGTTCAGAGCCAGCAACGACGAGGAAGTCTTTTGCGAGAATAGATAAGAACAATATATATTTTTTGTTTCTATTAGAAATGTAGTATTTCTGCAAGTTTACAAATGTGTAAGAAGCTTCTTCGACAATTTAAACGAAATGACCGTTGGAATGTTTCGTTGATTGCCTATCTTTAGGCGTGCAAGTAGCGCTGTGCTTGAATATTTAAACGCTGTAACGCTCTGTGCTTCAGCAATATTTAAAACTCTTGTCTGTATCATCTTTACGGAAACTTTCTTAGCTATGTGGCCACAAGGCTTAATTTCCCAGGGTTTTTGAAATTCCTTTGTTTCTCCCCCCCCCCGGGTTGGGGTTTGGGTGTGAACAGCTTTCGAGATGAAATAATAGACGGTTCACAAGCGCCGAATGTGGCGGGACCAGCATACAAGGGGTGATAAGCAGCATTAAAGCAGCACCGGGATAATGAAGCATCCTTATTAAGCATCCATGGGTCACAGGTTTTACACCTGCCCAAGTCCTTTTTCGGTAGCTGTCTCGAAATCTCCGTTCGACGTTCTCGGTGTTGAAGGAGAGAGAGAGATGAACACAAGGGGATGAAAATATTTTAGCAAGCGTTCGGAAGCGTCCCAGTTTTAGGGCGGGGAGATGGGCAAAAGTTTCTGCCCCTGCAATCCCCACATTGTGTCCAGTACCTTCCGCGAAGCGTATTCGTGTGTATCCTCTGTGCGGTGTCTTGAAAACGGTCCTTGCGTCAAAGTACAATGGCGTTCATTACGCTACGGCAGGTTTGTTTCTGTGGTGTGGGAAACAAGCAGACACAAGCTTATAAAAATGGATCCGTGAAGGATGATGATGAAGACGATGATGCTGGTAATGTTGGTAAAATAGTATGGGCAAGGTATATTTCAAGTATCCACCGGTCACAGACGATGGTACTTGGCAAAGACCATTTTTTTTCAACGCGGACGTAGCGCAGGGAAGCAAGCTGCAAATTAGTTGGAAAGTTAGCGTCGAAAATGGCAAGTACGTGTAAGAAATTTTCGGTTCCCGACACTTAATAGCCGTTTATTAAGGGATGGTCGGAGATCCGAATATTGGGGTGCGGAATTTTTCGGCCAATAAGGCCAAGGTATGTGGTAAATATGCGAAAACTCAATTGCACGAGACGGGAACGATCGAAACTAATAGGTCGCAATTTGTGTTTATTTCGGTGTAGTGTGAAAAAAGTGCGCTGTCATTATATTAATTATGTTATTTCATAGTCATTATTTAAGCTTCTATAGCGTCGTCTAAGGATCGTTTTTTTTGTGTAGAGCTTTAACCTTAAATTTGCAAGCGATTAATAATGGAGTGCTTGTTGAGTGGACTAAATGTAGCATTTGCCTTCTGAGAAGAACTATTATCGTTTAGTGGAGTTTAGTTGAAAATAAGAAAAAAGGGTGAGTTTAACCTTTAAATTTCATCACATCTTCCTTTAAAGTCCTTCGGGAATAATACTTAATGTACGAAGATTCAGTGGTTATGTGTTGCTCCCTCACACAGCAGGATAATGTGTTGTTAAAACATGTGATTGCATACATGCAGGCGATTTAAAATTTCGTAAGCAACCCAACTATCATTTTTAATGCGGACAGGTGAAGCAGATTGTTGAAAAGAGAAATTAAAGACTCGTTTCAGCTTTCCGATGCACTGCTATAAGGACTTTCTCAATCAATTAGGTTTAAATTTAAGCTTTCGACCACAAAATCACACTCCACATTTTCGATCTCTTTCTCTCGCCTTGCGTTCCACGTCAAAACCAACCCAACGCACGGGCACAGATCGGGTTCACAGCCGCTCGCCATAAAGCAAATGTATGGTAGCGGTTTTATGGTGGCCGCTTGACAAATGTAAATCATTTCATATATTCCCGTAATTGGTGGCATTCTTGTTTGGCAAATTCGCTGTGTCGCAGGTTGCGTTCCACGCGTCGAAATGTTCCACGCACCAGAAACGACCCCTTGGTCTGTGTGCACTTCACACCGGCCGGTGCTTTTGCGACGCCAAGAGCCACACTTCACGGGTCGCGCGGATGAGCTTCAAGTGCGTTACCGGCTATGGAAAGGTTCCAGTTCCATACTTACAACCGGTGTATCGGACCGTCGGTTGCATGTGTGCTGCACCGTATTAATCCCTGTGGCAGGCAAACGTGTCCAGGTGGTGCCGTGAAGACAAAAGTGCCATAATTTAATTCATGCCCCATTAAAGAAATAAATTAATTTATGTTGCACAATCTCGATGACGATTGCAGTTCCGGACGCAACCGGAACACCTGCAAAGCCTCCCGTCCACGCAAAGGGGAACGGTTCATGAATGGGGTGGGATGGGCGAAGACAAACCAAACCCGGTGGCAAATTGCAATCGGTCGCACGTTGATCCTGGCGTGTCATCAATTCCTACCAAGCGGTTTTAGCGAAAACAGATCCCACCGATCCCGGCAATTGCACGCGCGTTTTGACTCCGTGTGGCGGCGCACCAGACGCTGTGTAGTGTATGCACCGGCTATGATAAGAAGTGCACGAGTCTGCGGTCGGTTGGCGACCGTCCGTATTAGGCTGTGAAGATTTAGCAAATGCGTTTGGTGGCGATTTCTGCCTTTGTGGTGATTTACCTGTAGTGCACAGTCGTCGCCGTCTGAAGGTGTGTTACCGTTTCGTTTCGGCGTTAGGAAGTGAAAACCGACCTCTGGTGGCTTGATGCCCGGAGCCTGATCATCCTTTCGACAACAGACAACAACGGGGATTAATTGAAAGACATTCGGACGGCAGATTAGCACCGAGCGATCGATGTCCTTGAGGGGCGCGAGAAATGTGAACCGATGAGCCTAATTGCAGCTGCATTGCGTTTAGGTTTGATGTTTCGTTTCCGGTTTGTTTGGTGGGTGAGACTGTGCCTATTACCGGTGGTGTAGTTGGTGGTGGCACGTGTCTATCAAAGTTCCTCCTGATAGCGACTCATTTGGTTAATAGCTGGTGATTTAAATGATTCGGTAGCCTTGCAGTTTATCATGTTTGTATCTGTTTTGTGCTGATGATGATGTCAATGGTTTTCAATCGTCTTCAATCGTATATAATCGTGTTATAGAGTAAAAGTAAAATTAGCAATAATATAAACAATTAGGATTTGTGCGTGTGATGATTAGGAAGTCTTGAACAACTTACGACTCTTGGTTCCACAAACTTTTTTCGTTTGTCGTTCGTTTCCGCGAGGTTAGAAGAAGCAGAAGATTAGGTTTCCGAGTTCCTTTTTGATTGGTGAGAAAATCTGGACTTTTTCCGATATTCTGTTCAAGTTAATATCTTGGTAACCGATATTTCATCCAATTTTTCTATGAGCTTAGATGTAGAAAGAGAATTAACTATGAAATAAATCTAAACAGTCTTTTTGTAGATCTCCGGACATACATTTAGGATACTGAGCACCAAAAATGACAGCTATTGCTAATAGTTCATCAAAAAGTCCTTCTTTATTCAAAAGCATTGGATTTACTACAGAATACACACACACGCACCCATACTTTTGTTAAATCACAGCACGATGTGAATTAAACTGTTGGAACCCCTTTTTGAAATTGAACGTTTCGGTTAACGATTCTGATCCGTTCAGCCTGCCGCAACCGCGATCACACCGGATCAAGCCCATACTTTTGATGAAGCTGATACATTTCGTATACCATGGCCGCCAGCTCCCGGTTAAGTGGTTCTCCGCCCCGTACCCACGCGTCCGCCACCGACTCTTCCTCGGTGAAGATGTTCTCGGTGAACGATATCTCCATCGGTTCGTGCAGTATCATCAGGAACGAGGACGCAATGTTAAAGCCGTACGAATAGAATTCGGCCAGCTCGCGATGAAATGAGTCGTAGCTACGGCCAAAAAAAGAAAGCAAATAGGAAAATTGATAAGCATTTGAAATAGCAAATAAAAAAAGCTATTGGGAAATCCGATGCTTGATGCCGGATGACGATGGAAAGCACCTGAAGTACGGTGGCAGTTCGGTCGGATCCGATACGCCGACGATTCTGGCTACCGTTTGTACCAGCTCACGGTGATAGGTACGGAAAATGGTTTCGAAATGGTGCTCCCGTTCGGCGTACCCGGTTGAGTTGGCAAGGAAGACGGTATAATCGATCATCGGTGATGCGTAGCGTAGGGTTTGAAAGTCAAACATCATCACTTGCGTGGGCCGGTCGGGATCCTGGGGAGGCAGGGAGTCGAAAATGGGCGGCCGGTTAAATGGAGGCATTGCGCACTTGTTAGTTTCGGCGGGAGGGATTCGGTTCCGTCTCGATTGAGCTGTTGCGGGACCTAGACTTGTTGTTTACCTTCGCATCTTCATACCGGAACGCCATGTTGTTGCGCAGGTAATCACCATGGCAAATGACGGCCAGCGGTTCCCGTGGCACCACCTTCCGTTTCGCGTGCTCCCACGGATCCGCGTACAGGCGGGCGAGCTTTTCCAGATAGGCGGCCGGTACCAACCCCTGGAACCGGCTCTCCTGGAGGGATTTGATCGCACGCTTCGGTGCAACGGTCATGACCGCCTTCCACGTAAGGTCCGATATGTCGGCGGCATAGCGAGATTCCTTAAACTTCGCAATGATGCTGTCAAACTGGGACCGGCGAGCCTCCTTCATGCCGTAACATTCACCATGGAACCGGCCCAGCTCCGTCACTGTGGTGAATGTGGTGGTGAAGTGAGTTGGAAAATAAAGAGACAAAATTGAAATATTACGAGTCAACAAACCAACGCGCACACGCTACAAACCTGCGAGCATAATGTAATCGAGCGGTAGGTTGACAACCATCGGTGCCATTTTCCAACCGGAAAAGGAAAAATCACTCATTACCATTACTGCTTCCATCGGTTTCCGTTCGCAGTGATAGTACCTGTGTGGGGGAAAACACGGGCAAATCGTAATGCTGCAGGTGTTTGCGTAGCAGATAATAGAATTACGCCGGCTTTGTTTACCTTGGATACCGTTCTGCCTCCCCGAGACTGGGTATGATTTCCGTGTATGCGACCATTTCATTCTCGAAAAGCGTCTCAAATTGACAGCTCTCGTACGTCTCCTCGTTGCATTCGGGCGTTATCTAGTGGCGAACAATTGGATCGGGTAAAGGTGAGCATGGTTGATATACAGTATCGGCACATTATCTCTCCAGTAATATATCAATTGTAAAAGTTGTAATCGGTATGCGCAAGGTTGTTAAGGGATTAGTTGCACAACTAAATGTTGATATAGAATATGTAAAATTCACTGCATTCCTGGGAACCTAGGTTGCAATTAACACGGGGTAATGAGATCGATTTTCCTGGTCGTATGTGTAACGAATTTCTAGGGAATTTGTGACGAATGTTGTTTGTGATTTTGAACTGTAATCTATTAAGTTGTTTATTGATGAACGGTTTAGTTTTAAAGGTGAATAAGATTAAACTTGGGGCGTTCCGGTGGCCGAGGCGACAGCGGTGCCGGTCTTCACACGGCAGGGCCGGGGTTCAAATCCCATCCAGACCGCCTCCACGTATGTAAGGCTGGCTACTTTACTACGGGTAAAATGAAGTCAGAGGAAGCCAAAAAAGGCAGGCCTAGATCTCTCGAGGTTGTAGTGCCAAGGAAGAAGAAGAAGAAAGAAGATTAAACTTGATACTGCTAGGCATTATCCATTGAGACAGTCCAGAAGTCGAAGTGATAGAGGCACAGGGTCTTTATAGGACACGACCGAATTTCATCTGGACCCAGCTAAGAATAGAATTATGTCTTGGAAGCCAATAATGATTAGCTAATGCCTTTTTTGATTAAAGAGCTCGCGAACAGAAAGAAGAAGGAGTAGTAGATCTGGACTTGACGTAATAGTAAATCTAATAGTAGATCAGATGTCGCCATAATAAAAGTAAAGTTTCTAGAGCTCTTTCGAAGAGTGTTCTAAGAGTGCAATATTTATCGTCAACCTGCGTCGACCTGCGACTTCATGTAGGCATCATATATTCATCAGGAAAGAAACAGAATGAATCATGGGATGAACTTCAACGAGCCGTTTTTAAGCCATTTTTGTTTGTCTCTTTCTTTTCTCAACATAAATTCTCTGCGATACACGTATGCTGTAACCCTCGCAGCAACATACACATTAACACCCAATACTGGTTGTCTGTGTTTATGGCAGGCTGCACCTATACCAGGTTAAAACGATCGGTTGTTTACCAAAGCTGCCTATTATGTACATATTCAATAAAAAAATTAGCTTAAATTCCTGGAAGGATACTATTGAAGCTCGTGCTACCTTTAATTATATCTAGGCAACGAGCCTATTGAATCCACAGTATTCGAACTCTTGCACGATTTGTGCGTTAAAGTTGGCAGTTGAAGCAACGCGGGAAGAAAAAAAAATTGAAGAATAGAATTAGGGTATGATTACCCGTGTTTTATGAAGTACGATCAATCATCAACGATCAATCATCGAGCTGAGCGTCACATGTGGTTCGATAAATGGATTGATGGAAGAAGCGTCTGAACATTGTTTTATGATGTAGATAAAATATATAAACTGTAATGTTTTGATAGGACAAATAAGATCTGTACCCTCTCTCACGCTTGTCGTTTGTAGTGCCGCGAAATGACCCTCAAACAGTCCAGTGTTTTTAACTTTCCACTTTAATTGCTTGATTAGGCTACAACAAAAAATGGAACCCATTGAGATGGAGTCTACAGTGTGTCCATGTGACGGAAATGCTCCCAGTTCGCACAGCAACATTTTGCCCAGTCACTGTTTGCTAGACACTGCCGTAATTTGCAGATTACTCGCACATGTGTGTTTGCCAATGTGCGCAAACTTAGCATCTTAGAGTGGCAGTTTGCTCAGCCCCGTACCTTCACTATCAGATGAAGCATTTCCGGTTCGGTATCTTCTCCGGGCGGTGGATTCTGTTCCAGCACCACGGTCACCACGAACGGTATCGTCAGCATGAATCCGTTCGTGACAAGCGGCTTAACTTCGACAGATTTCAGCTGCACCGTAGCGCCCTCGGGAAGATCGTCGGTGAATGAAAGTTCCCCGCGTGCCACCATGCCCGGTATCAGCACGTCCCGGACGTACGCCTCCTTGCGGCTTGTATCATTCATATCTGCGTTTGGCCACACTGATACGATACACAGCCAGCTGATAAAACAATGCGTGATGCTATCTTGTCGCAAATATACCACGGCACAGCCCAACTATCTCCGCTTCACAAACACACACACACACACTTTGATACTCCGTCTAACTTGATTGCAGAATTGCGGCACAATCGCGAAAATAAGGCGTTACGCGAGGGTTTTTATCAGCACCCGGTTCGGTAGCGTAAACGGTGAAGTTTTGAAATCAAAACCGGCGGTCGCGTGACATCTGCGCTGCCGATTTTGGACGTACACGCGCCGGTGTGTACTGTAATATGTAGGGGAACAAATGGGACAGAAGTAATGGGTAAACTCGCTGGTTTCGCGCACGCGTCCACACTTCGCACTGGGTTGAGGTGATAGCTAAGGGCGCGTGCGTTCCCCGACCGGTTCGACGACAGACTAAGCTGTCGTGGTGATTGTTACTGCTCGGCGAGTGCTCTCTTGGAAGATGCGCACGCTGCCGAAGCGTATGGACATATGGGCTTGTGCTTTAAAATATTTTACACAAATTTGAACCAGTAAGCTGGAATGGAAAAAAATAGTAACGATGATTTTTGGTTGATTTTATAATGTTTTTTTTTAGTATTTTTCTAGTTTATATAACCTACGGCATTTAAATTTACAAAGGCAGAAACGATACACATACACTTGTATCAATGGTTGTAAATTTTCCATTTTTTCAACTAGTTCTAAATAGCTTATTTAAAAAAAAACTACCATTTTATTTATATTTTTAAATGACCATAGTTTCTATGGTTACCACTTTTCTGGATGCTGAATCGTTCACCCCATCGTGAACCCACAGCTATTAGCACGCGAGCGATTTGCGTGATCGGTACGGAATTTCTCGACTACACACATGCACGAACGTACGGATGGACAATGATGATGGGTTTCACCGAACGATCACTACATCCCAATTGACTTTGACATTGAACCATCGCTATACACACCCCTCTACAGCTCGCACTACACACCAAACAAACAAACAACACCACAGGCGAGTGAGTGTGAATGCGTACAATTGTGGTGGTGGTGGTGGCGCCCATAGGTCGTAAATATGGAGGGAGGCCTGGTCAATGGATGACAAAACGTGTTTGTTTCCGTACACACGCGGGTCACCATTTCACGCCTAACAGTATACTATGCTGCTGTCAATGATGCTACCGTGCGTAAGCCTACACGCAACACAAAACAGCGCCAAAAAACGTGCTCCATTCAAACTGGTTGCGAGCGGGTAAACAGTATTTTAATGAACTTAACGTAATTGAATTCATTATGAGTGAAACATAAAAAAACAACGATGTTCAATTGATTAGAATCGGAATGAGTGAATTGAAATTAAATAAATAACATTAATGTGCGTTTTTTTATAACAATGAATTTAATCATCAAACTCAATTTAAAATGGGAATGCTGGGGGGTAGGTGTTCATCGGCGTGACAGAACTAGTATTAAATCCTACTCTAATCGTAGATCGGTTTAGTGTTGTATGGTATATCGAAACACATCCAGACCAGACAGTCTCCCTGCAAGAGGAACTGATTGTCCAGTTCCTGGTATAATCAAGTCAAAGAAGCTAGTAAATGACAGTCTAACCTATCTATACGCTATAGAACCTAAGCCGATGAAGTAGAGCTGTTGCTCTAAAGCGACGTATGTTTTGCCTTCGATTTCTTGACTATTCAATATGAGTTTCGTAAACAGCGCTGAGGCCAGTATGTCACTGAGCCTCCCTGAAAACATAGTTGCTGCTCAGCAGTCTGAAGCTCAACCCAAAGTACTATCTGATACACACAGTTTAAATAAATTAAGGAATACCTACGAAATTGGTGGACCGGAAGTGTGGTCCTTCTTCGTGGTGGCTTCTACAACACACACCAAAACAAACAGTTGACACGGACACCTCGTTTGATGTGCTCCTATACTTTATTGTGCGTGCAACTTTCCTTTCCCGACGTTTGATGGCCTGACTGTTGCATCTCACCGTAAGTACTGTAGCTTATCGAGCCATCCATCCATTGAACGTCTTTGCCCGGTGGTGGCAAATAATTTTGCTAAATTAAATGGCCGTATTTCAGCTGACACGCACGCAACACCTTCACTGTGGCCACTCGTCGAAACAGCAATCGAATCATGCCTGCAAATGCACGATTCCGTGCACGTTCGTTTGCAGCATCTTCGGCCGAAAGCAGTATGGCTCGTGGCCCGTGTGTGAGAGGCACACCGTTCCTACGAAATGCCTGTCCAGCAACTTGTGGTACCCAGCGTACCACGTTGATTAAATGTGTCATACAAAATGGGCGCAGACATCTTGTCGGCCGAAAGGATGGCACTCGTCGGCAGTTTCGGAAGTGCGAAAGTTAGATCGAACAAGGCAGTTGGAAGTGAATTTGATTACCCCGGACACTTCCGTACGGTCCATTACCGGGGTGAGCGCGCACTACTGTTTCCGGTGTGCATTTGGTGTGTGTGTGTGTGTGTTACGGGCAGAAGTTTCATGGGCCGGGTTAAGTCCGACCCATGCGGACACACCTTGCGCCCAAACACCGGGCCCATTTAAAACGCTCTCCGATGATTTTGTAATTTCGCTCGTAGCCAACTTTATGACACGTTATTAATTATATTTCCTGGAGTGTCGCTTTCTTGGCTGCATCAAGCCCAGGGGGAAGGGGCCGAACATGGATTCAGTGTGCACCTTCACTTAAAAGGGGCTAAGCAGCCGTCGAAACCCGCACCACTCACTGTCCGTGGTTGTGGCGTCCATTCTTGTGCGGGGACATTTCGCGTGAAATGGCCTGCTGGTTTGGAGTGTAAAAGTTAGCGCAGCCATTGTAGCGCCTTTGAATGGATGCGGTGGGCGAAGGCTCCCAGGCACCCTTGCTGTTTTACGCGTTCGAGCACTTTGGCCACACAGAGGTCAACACACACGAGGGCTGGTTGACGGGGGTGTATCGGTTGTGTAGTGCACGGTGGTACATTTTTCTTGCGACTAACGGAAGGGACAGAGAAAAAAAAAAACAATCCTTCTAAGTGGAAGTGTAATGGTGTCCGAAGCTGGCAGGCATGAAGTACATATAAAATGAGCGTTTGCCACACTGCAGTCGAGCAGTCCGGGCCCGGCTCGAGTGCATTAAGATGCGGAGCGGGTTTTTGCCGAGGCTTCGTTCGTTAGTTTTTTCTACCCCTTTCTTGTGTTTTTTGTTCAGCTTCTTAGTCTTTCTGTGTGTGTGTGGCGCTATTTGCCACACCCAATTCCTGTACCCGTGGCTGCGGGAGACACTGATTTCTTCCAAGGATTGCACTTTCACAGGAAGGAATGTGGAGACTTTCCCCGTGGTTTATCTGTACGTCGGCACGCGGTTTAAAATTTCCCCACGGTAAGTTTCATTTTGCCACCCATTAAAGAGAGAAAGCGTCTTTCCAGTTCGTAGCAAAACTTTTACATCCGTTTCTCTTCCCCGACCGAAAAAGCTTCAGCGCGTTTAAGTGTTTCAACGGTCTAATGCAAAGCTGTTGCAATCTTCCGTGGGACCGACTGGCAGTAAGGACTTCGGAATGCCAAGGCAAGGTATCCGGGTGGCAAGTGCGGTAGGAGGTATCACACAAATGAAAGCACTGCACCAGGGTGAAGTTAATACTGCGGCTTACGGGCTTGGTGATGGAGCAGGATGATTAAGCCGCGTGAAAATGGTTGCCCGCCGATGTCGCTGCCACCGATACCGCTCTGGAAGGACCGACACTACACGGTGCGGTAGCAGCATTTGTTTGCGTTTTGTTGCAGGCAACACTTTCCAGTGCTTGTAGTTTATCGATCTTACGATACCCTTGCGGGATGTGGGTTTGCGAAAAAAGGGGTACAAGTGAGCGAATGGGGAACGATTGTGCAGTGAATATGGCCGCTAGCTGTGTAGTGGGGAATCGGGCACTGCTCGTTAGTAAATGACACCCGGGGTAATATTTTGGGCCATGCCGAAAGGCGAAAGACGTACAGAAGCTCGCCCTTGAGAACTGTACGGTAGGTGGTTGTCTTTGTCGAGCGATTGTGCTTAATATTTACGGTAGGGAAGGTAGTATTAAAAGGAGGATCACTGGAAGCTGTGGTGGATTCTGTTAATATTAGTGTACGGAAAAGGATCTTTAATACGCGCATGGGATATTAAACGCGTAATTTATTTCTTTAGACCTGCAAATAGTAAATCAAGATTTATTAGAGTACGATGTGAAATGTTTGTTATAAGCTTTTCTTTAAACTATTAGATTAAGCTTGAATACTTGGCAATTGACAGGAATCAATCATCAGGTTACAGTGAAGGTCAATAGAATAAGACCAAATATTTTTGTAATATCGTAAAGTGTAGGAGTTGATGCTGATTTTAAATGAACGAATAAACAAATAATACAAAATTTATTTGAAAATTTTGGTAAAACGATTCTATCATTGGAAGAATAAAAAAATCGATTCTTAGTATCTGTTTGTCCTCTTCATGAAAATGTGACCTAATATTCTGAATATGAGCATATTTAGGGTAAAATAAGGCTTTTAATTAAATGGTCTTATTATTTATTTTGTCGTGGTCCGGTGACCGTGGCAATAGCGGCGCCGTCCTTCACACGACAGGACTTCAGTTCAATTCCCAGTCCAGTCGGCCTCCTTGTATGCAGGGCCGACTATCCAACTACGGCTACAATTTCAAGGTTGTAGTAGATAGTAGCCTAGGAAGAAGGAAAAGAATATTGTTATAGAATATAGTTTTTGGGTTCTCATCTTTCTATTTCTGAATTTTAAAGTATTCCAAACTTTTTTATGAGCTAGACCTTGTATATATCAACTTTAAAGATTGATTTTTTACCATTTTTTTTGATAATTTCAAAAAGAATACAACATTGATATAGAAAGATAAAATATTGATGATGCTTCTGAAATTTAGGTATGATTACGTCTAGTAAACATTTCGAAAAAAGTAGTTTGAAAATCTTATTTAGAAGTGGTTCTATTATATTATCCATCACTGTATTTAAATTGAAGTTTAAAACAACACGTAACAAGTGATAAAAAATATGGTAGAAAAAGACTTAGTAAACATAAAGCTAGAGTAGACCTCACCCATGATTATTTGCATGAAGAAGCTAAACTAAGCACGGCATGAAACCGTAATAATGAAAACCTAATAAAAATAAATAATTCCGCTAATATATTAATAACCGTATAATATTAATCCAAAATCAAAAAAAGAAATTTAGTATGATTATAGTATAACAGTTTATCACATCTTTTGTAGCTGTTGCTGTTGGTGTGCCAGATGATGACTTACTTCCCACTCTCGCTAGAGATCTGAGAGCGCTTTTTGATGTGCGCTACCACATTTTGTTCCGTACAGAAATGGTAGAAAATTTCCTCCGGGACTACTTTATCATTATATACATCGGTTGATTACTGTTGAGGTTGTTGTTCCCGTTGTGGGGTTACATTATGTCGAATGGTAGTGGATCGGTTCCGGCATCCCACCGGCTGTTTGTCACTTTGTTGGCTTATTTCAAGTGAGGATCAACGCTGCTGCAACCTGCAAGATGTCTGGTGTGGCAGTCGTGTGTGGGCTTCATCAAAAGCTTCATCATTAATCTGTCTGCAGTGAAAAAGAAGGATACGACGAAGATTGCACGATGTCGTTGCACGTCGTATGTCGCTCCGCTGAGCCCGCACTTCAAATAGTGGCTAGGTTTTGGGCGTGTTCCCAGGGAATGTTTTCCCGTGTTTGACGAATTCTTTTCCCGTGCTGTACTGTAAAGCAATCCAATCTGGTGCAATTAATGTGGGAGTAATGCAGCAAATGTGATGAGTAAACAGAAACAACAGATGCAAAATAAATTATTGCACAGATTGTACAGTTACAAATAATCAAGAGTAGATAATGAAGGAATTTCACAAAAAGGGGACAGCCGGTGTTTTTTTTCGTGTTGTTCAAAGGTAACGTTTTAAAAAAACATCAAACAAGGTGACAACCCGCTTGCCAAAAGTAAAATAGCAGGAGGATACTTTCCCAGCACATGCTTACCTTTCTAATGAGAACATTAAACGAAAGCACCTTAACGTGGGGCTGGTTGAATTTCTCAAGAGCAAGTGATTGGGGAAATGCCATATGTTGTCAAGCGGTACCGTCCGAAGGTCCTTTATCGTACTCGCTTTATCTCTCTCTCTCTTTCTCTCTCTCTCTCTCTCTCTCTCTCTCTCTCGCTCTATCCTAGAACTCTCATTTCCTGTTACGCCCCTGTAATGTCAATGAGCTTCGTTGGCATTCACCGGTCGATGCACACGTGAGTGTAAAGTGTATTGCTTTCATCATACATGTAAATTAGAAAGAATCTCGCCAGAGACTAAAATTTTCTTGCACCACACATGGTGGTTGTTTTGCTAGCAAGTGGAAGGATTTGGTCGGCCTCCATCGACCAACCCGGCTGGTACGGAACACGGCGAAACCCTTTAATGAATCGACAAAGTTTCGGAAGGAAAAAGGAGTGGATGGAACGTTGGGCTGTGGGAAAACGAAAACTAACATCAGATTGGTCGTGTAGTGGGTTGGACTATGGATGGAAGGTTCATTAGCGTTTGGAAGACTAGGTTGAAGGGACGGGCAAGTATAGTCGAGATGTTTTCAGCTAATTGCAAACTGTAGCAACAAAAAAAAAAGTCCCTTCAGTAAAGTGAGTACTCACCGAACTGATCAATTGAGTATAATAAAATGCAAGTAGGATAATTGCGTTACACAATATCACGATGGCAGAGCTTGTTTTAGCAATGTGTGTCTTCGGGCGCATCGGGAATACCAGTGCTAATAAATGCTCTAAATTTAGATCCAGACATCGAACGGTGGAGTGATCCAATATTTTAGCCTGCAGATACTGCAGGCAGTAGAACGGTTTAATACTCGAATGATAGGACATCCAATCAAGCCAACTGATAGCGAGCAATGGAAAAGCGCATCGTAGTGGCTGGCGGCGGAACAATTGATAAGCCGTGTTGATCATAAACGCATATCATCATGCCAGATAGGGGTTTGATCGTTACCGCCAAAGATAGGCCAGACAGATTTAAAGATAAGACGAAACGCTTTGGAGCGTGTTTTATATGAGTTCGCCAATTGGTCATCAGATTTCGGTACGGATTGAAAACTGGTCAGCAGTGGTTCACGAATGTAGTATAAAAGGCAACGGGACCATCAAACCAACTCAACAGTACAGTTGAATTCAAGAACAGTGCAAGCAAACGAGATGCGCTTCCTAATCGTGCTGGCCATGCTGGCCACTGTGGCCATTGCCAATCCGCTGATCAACATTCGAGTGAACGTTGATAGCCAGAACGAGGCGGGACCACTACCACCAGGTCCGCCACCACCAGGTCCGCCACCACCACCGGGACCGGGACCGGATCCGGAACTGCCGCCACCGCAGCCCTACACCAAGCAGCAACTGAAACGTGACCTGCCTGGTGACGTCCCAGACGTGGTCTTCCCCGTGAACGAAGAGACTCCGGCCGGAACGCTGGTCAACATTGAGGTATTCGTTGACAACCAGCGCCAGGGCAGTTTGCCAATTGTTCCGGAGTATCCACCAGCAGTGCCCTACTAAAACCGTAAAATCCTGAACGCGTGGGCCGAACAAATGAAGTGAACGGAAATATATATCAACAAACGAGTGAAATCGAAGCGGGTTTTTTTTTCTTTCTCTGAAACAGATTTTCTGAGCTTTTGCTAAGAGGTACACACGAGTGACTTGGGCAGCAAATTAGCTGCCACCAGTATGTACCCAATGCCCGTTTTCCAGCAGCTCCAGGGACGTTTCGGTGACGGACGAGTACTTCTGGGAAATGGCACGTACATTCATTAGCTTCCGGTCGTTAGGGTGGATGGATTCGTCGTCGTTGTTGGTCGATTTTGTGTAAGCGAATGTCTCAGGCTGGTGGCTTTCATTTTCAAGCGAATTTCATACCGATGTTGGACGATATAGAGATAGCCGAGCCGTGTAGCATTTATTTACTTCTGCCCATGCACCGATGGCATACAGTAACGGGGAAGACTAGTTGTCCGCAAGGATGAACAGTACCTTCGTCGTAGGACACAGTTCGTGTGTGAATAGTAAGGCGTATCGTTACTCACTTAGAGACAGCCACGTAGTGTTGTTTTTGTCGTGTCCTGATCATTGGAAAGCATCGGTAATTAATGCCAATTAATGTTGTCATTCGTGTTTCCGCGAAGTTTATCCACCAACGTGTTCGCAGTTAATGTGTTTATTTAATCTGCACGTTCTATTTCCGTCGATCGCTTCGTACGATTGATAACGCCAGGGAGATCGTTAGGTGTTGCAGCTGGAGGTAATTATCGCACCGTACCGAAACGGCACTGAGTGATAAACAACTTGCTGTAGCGAGATGACGAGCAGTTGTACACGTCCACAAGGGGACACGCATTTGTGCTAGCGTTTTGTTAGTTGTTACGCTTCGTGAATGCGTGTGCCATTGCACTAATTCTTTCTGCGAATATACAAGTTATTTTGGATTAGAAGCAAATGTCAACTGGCCAGGTTAACGATGGATGCAATTTTTCGAAATGCAGTCAAAGTTTCCTCGCATTATACGATGGGGATGCGTCGGTAGCATGCATATCGTTTTCATGCATAGTATCATGTGTAATAGAGCTGTTAAGGAGCGATTATCGTTACTGTTCATAGGTGGAAATTAGTTCAACCAATTTCACAGTATTTTAAAGTCACAGCTCTATTTAGGTATGGCAATTTATGGTTGACGTTTGAAGTTTCTGGTATATCGTTTAAATGCATCTAAAGAAAATTGAAGAAGCTTTAGTCAGACAGCAGTTCTGAGGAATTGCAAATAGAAAATACTCAAATGCTTTTGGTGATCATCTTTGGCCAGAGATGAATTGAAATTAAAGATAACTTCTTCCTTTCTTGGTTTAACGACCTGAGTGGTCATGCCAACTGTATAATAGCATACAAGACTTAACGGTATCATGTAGTTCGATAGTCAGTCCGCACTATGGGCAAACGGTTCGAATGGGATCTTATTCCCGGTTCTGCAGTGTGAAGACCGGCGCCACTATCTACTCAGCCAACGGTCCACCCCGAAAATGAAAACTACAGATTGATAATAATGCTATTGTAAGTTCTATGAGGATGTTTTCTTTATCCTAGCATAATCATAATTTACCTACTGTACAATAGACATCGTACATCTTTTAGCTAATCTTCGAGCTTTTGTTACACTCCCGGGCGGGTTATAAGAAGGCACAACATTATGATGAAATGTGTATATAAGTAACTGTGGTCCATTTGGTCTGCATCTAAATTACCCCATCACGGTGCTGCTGCTGCTTTCCCTTGCGCTCGATCCACTCTAGAGCCGATTCACCAGATTACCCCGATACATTGGGTATTCTGTGGAAATATTCGTGAGTTGTTTTTCCGGCTGAATGCACGGATGAAACAGTACGGCCGGGGACGAGCTACAGAATCGGTAGCAGCAGCAGCAGCCGTTCGTATCCTCAGCGCTGGTCGTGGCGTGCATGCCGGGGCGTGAACACACAACGAGGAGGAAGATGTCGATTCGAAACGATGATGGCACCCGGGCAGGCAGACGAGTTGCAGTGATTGCACTTTTCAGTGTCCATCCGGAATTCTGACCATCTCAGCCATTTTCGACCCACGGCCACGAGCAAACGGGGTCCGTAATCGGACCATCTGGAGCATGTTTCCTGCCTTGGCATGGAACCGCCTGACAGGTCGGTTTTGCACATCCGACTTCCGACGCCCCCGTGCAGCCACCCGGAACCCTAACCTCGTTGGGAAGCTGCTCGGTCATGCAGGTGGCGTAATGCCGCTGTCGAGGGTCATCCTAAATACTCCCATCTGCATGCAGAGCGAAACGTCTTGTGGCCGGTGTTTCGTTCGTTCAGAGAACCCCAACCCAGGCTCCGTCCCAGCTGGTGCGTGGTATTGGCTGTAAGTGGTTTAGAAGATTACTGCAGCTTGGTAGAGTGGTTGTTCGCTTCCGTGTTTCTTTTTTTGGTTTGCTTCTTTTTTTTTGTTTCATTGGTACCCAAAACCCTTCCGAAGTTAGCTGTAGGTTGCTGTGGCGCGTACACTGGACGGGCAAAGGCTTAGAACGTTTACTTAGAATGTGTGTGTGTTGAGATGGTGTCCGGTTCGGTGCAATGTAAATTATACGACCCACTGCACGTTTTGCCTGTCCCGTTTTCTAGGTGTGATGGTAGTAGCCTTTTTTGCCTCTTGTTGGTGTATGGAGCACCCAAGGCTCGGGTGGCGCGCACGGAAACATTTGAGCTTAGATTGATTTTTTTTGTTCCAGTAAAAGGTGTGAGCTTTCACAGCGATGGGAACCCTTTTTGAGCGAAACCATAAATCTAGGATCGTTGAAATACCATCGAAAAGCGGCGTCTAAGTACAATTAATCTTTCGTTATATCTGATTGGATGTTGAAAGCTTTTAATACAGTGCAAGTGCCGGAACCTTTGGAAAGACTTGCTGAAAGCTTATGAAATTAACGCCGATATATTTTTTTACAATGATTTCTTTAAACTCAAGCTCATTGTCTAGTTTTCGACCACCTCCCTCTGCAAAACAATAACAATCGTTAAGTTAATTTATTCATATCGATAATAAATTCAAAGCAAAAACCATCATCAACGTGTAAGTTGACGTTCCGTACGATCGTCTTCGTCCCGTTCCATCAAATGCTTTGTTCTGGGTGCTTGCGTCTAAGAAACGGCATCACATAATGGTAACCACCGCTTGCCGTCGGTAGCAAATAAAAAATGCTTTTGGACGATATTAGCTTTTTCATTGTTATTATTGGTGGCCCGGTCGTGGCACATCCATATGTCCAGTAGCTAACAGCTTTATAAAGCAGGCGAAGCTGGTTGCTGGTGGCTCGGCAATGCTTGTGAAGCGATGGAGATCTTGCTTCCCGCCCGGCAGCACCATCACACCCGGAACAAAATGCTGGCACCCCGGCATGGACTGGACGAGAAAGATCCATTTTCTTTTGTTTTACTAACGGTTTTGGGGTGTAATAGTGTGCAGCGAGGGAAAGATTTACTATTGCAATTTAAATTAATTGAAGGTTGGTCTTTTTTCCGAGAACGTCTTACTGGTACAATTTTGGAGACAAGAAAGTGGGCGAGAAATCTTAAGAGAAATGGTGAAAGGCGACTATTTCTTCTAGGAGCACGCGATGTTACAATAGTCTTCACTCGTTGTGTCTTTAAATCAGATTTTTTATTGTGTCGGGAAAGAAGAAAAGTGTTTAACGGACACTTGAGAATGATTTAGTTCGGGTCGATGGGATGGGCTACAAGAAAAATAAGGAATTGATTCTTCAATCAATTAACAAGTTGTAAAAAAACAGAGATGATTCATCGCATACCGAGCTTAATTGATTTGTATTAGATTATCAGAGCATGAAAAGAACGAAATTAGATTTATATGTAATAAACCACATCATGCAGATGATTTTCCGTTAAACACACACACACACACACACACACACACACACACAAACACACCACCTATTCTAGCTCGTGAACAAAAGCAAACCTGTTACACGAACGGTTTTGATCCGGGGTTAATGGTGCGTGTTCGCTTTATGATCGTAGCCTTCAGCCGCTCCATCCAGCAGCGACATCCTTTTTAAGCATATTTCATTCATCTCTAACCTTCCGTGAGTGTATAATTTTGATTTATACGGTTCGCCCTTCGATTGTACCCGGCCCGTACGCCACGCTATCTACCAGGTTGGTGATGGTTGTTTGGGCAAATTACATTACTGTTGCAATTCATCAAACACCCAGCCCCAGCACCCGACAATGGAACTGTCAGCGTATGAGATCCACAGCCCGGTAAAGCCCGTGGAAAATGTGGAAATCCCCTTCTGATTCCCAGAGCCGGGAGGCCTACCATCCAGAAGCACCGGCGGCAGCAGCAATCCAAAAAGTTCGCAAAAGCAACCGGTAGCGGGAAAGATAAAGTGCCCGTGCATGCAATTTCTCTCGGTCGGACCCGGGCATGTTTTGCGGATGTGTTTTGTGTCAGCGAAAATTAGTTAAATTTTCCGTAACGTGATCGATGACGGGGACGCCATGCTGACAATATGGAGTGCAGTGCATCCTTCCGACCGGTCGGGAGCGGAAAAGGATCCAGGCTTTTGGGTTGGATGAACGGGTTGCCTGCCTATCTGTAACCGACAAAAATGCAGTTCGTTTCTTGTACACTTTTCACCGGTGAGACACAAGCACACGAAGAGACAGCCAGAAGGGCGCGAGCGGATGGATGCACCAACCGTTTGAAGTGCGATTTATCATAAAAATGTGCTTCAGACAATAATTGCATTAATGGTGCCGGTGCTGATGACGATGATGATGGTGGCTACGGTGCGAGGAGAGCATTTGTCGACGAATGTAGGCAAGCGAACATGGGGAACGGCGTTTTAAAACAGAATAAATCCATCAAGGTGTGAAAAGTATCGCTTCTTGCGCGCGTTTGACGAGCGTATAATGGAGATATTTCAATGGAAGCACTCGTTAGTATAAATCACATTATTATAAATCGCTTATTGAATGTATTTTCCGTCCATTTATCATTAACCGGTGCCCGTGCTTCGGTTTTCCGCGTTGCCTCTGAGTGTTATTGGGAGTTTTTTTAGTTTGTTTTTCAGCGCAGTTTTCTGTGCAATTAACGTTTTTACGCATTTTTAAGTGTTTTTTTTTTTAGTTTTGAATTTCTCTCTTTGACTATTGACCCATTCAACACTTGATAGTGCTTGTTTTGTTTCACAACATTATATTGCGACTGAAGATGAGAATTGAGGCTTTTAAAACCGACTATTTGAAGGAAAACATGGTGCATTTTCGATATGTTATCTTATTCTGTTATTAGCTATTATAACAAAAACAAATTTTGGTGCTTACGGCCACCATGTAAGATAAATAATTAGTCTCACAAGGATACTCACAGTAATATACTAATGAAAATTGATCGATTGTCTCTGTTTGCGCCTTAAAGTTAGGCTATCCGCACGCGTTTCCGAAAGCGGAGATCGGATGAATTCGATTAAATGAATTTTTGTCTGTGCTGTATAATTCACTCGTATTAGAATCGAACTGACTATATACTGCATTTTTCTATATGTTTCTAGAGATATTAGATGTCACAAACTATATTCAAATCATTCATGTCATATAAGAATTATGTTTATTCAACGTTGTGTTTCTATACAAGGTTTTTGATTAGTTTGGAAATTATTGAATAAAAACTGGTTTAGTTGGTGTGTTTGAATGTGTGTTTTGATTCACAAGTTTTAATTTAAGAAACGTTAATAGACATATTAAATTATATTCTAAGCCACTGTGAGAAGTTATCGCAAGACAAAGATATTCCAACCACTATTTTCACCGGCGCTGTTCGAAAGATCACTAGTGGTTAGATTGTTTTTTGAGTATTATTGAATTGAACTGGAAGTTTATAAAAAGTACCATTAAACTCCCGTTAAGGTTGAATTAAAGTCACACCAGCTCCACATTGACCTAAGGTAGGCATTATCACCCCGATGGTGTCATGATTTGAAACGTAAAGTCACAGTTCGATTACTAATCGGTAAGTCGTATCCCAAACGCAACATAAATTATATCGATTGCAATGAACCTGAATAATAAAGAGGCCGTTCGAGAGCGGAGGTAAACAGAAGCAACGAAAGAAAGTGGCCGAACGGTAGCGGGGTACACGTCGTAAGTGTGCCAGCATAATGAGAGACAAATTGTCGTCGTACTGTTAGGGGGTGGGTGGGGGGGGGGGGTAGCATTGGGAACCATTCTGTAGGAATCCTGCACACCTGCCCTTGCGTTTGCCACCTACCGTGTACGTTCCATCATGGCGGTAACCAATATGTCAGCGCAGAGCAGCGTATACAGGAATTCGGACTCCGGACCGGACGAATCACGAATTAATTTCTCCGTTCTTGATTTATTGCCTTTTGCGGTCCGATAAGAAGCCATCGGGTGGGATTATCGGACGGTTCTCTCGCCCGGAAGTTCGCTCGGCAGTTGGTCAGCGTGTATTGGACTGCACTTTCCCTCCTGGTCGACTTGCCTACTGGTGTGGATGTGCAAGTGAGCTGGCTGGGTACGGGGCTGGCGCGTCTCGGGTCCATGAAACGAGCCGGGAAATTATAATGTTTCCATTTCATAGATAAATGATTCATCGACGAGTGGCTGACCGGTCGCTTCACCATTCTGGACGACGGTGCAGAAAGGTGCAGATGTGGGAGTCGAACGCCGTGCCCTAGCGTTCACTTCGAGCGAGCCTGAAGGACATGATGATTGCTCGATTTCCGGTCCGTTGGGTTTGAGCAATTTCCGGGAAGGACGAGTTGGTCAAGAAAGACGCAAGACATTGGCGTTCTTCGACCAGCCGAACCGGTGAATCGAATGGTCAGCAGTGAATTGAGTTCCGGCTGCAAGGAAATTACGAATAACTACCCAGTAGTCTTGCGCTTCTATTAAAAGGAAACAAAATAAATGGACAAAAGCGTGGTTTAAGCTGACTTCATTTTATCTGGGCATGGAAAAAATCTTTTACGTCGTTTCGAGAGAACCAATCCTCGTTCTATGCGTGTTTGCGGCAGGCTTTACGGTGACCTTGAACAACTAGCAAAAACCGGGGGCGTCATGAGCGCTCATTACGCCGTTCGTTTGCGTCGTTTGGGACACGGAATCCATCTCGCTTCATACGCTGGCGTGCATTGAAAGACGGATAAATGTGTTTTTCCAGCCTCTCCAGCTTCACCCTCGCAAGCATCACCGAATGTGTCGACATCCTGCAAATCCGGGCCAGGACGATTTGGCTGGGTTCTCGTCCCTGGCACGAGAGGATCGTTTCGTATTTCGGTTCATTTAACTTAACCATGAATAAAGGTCTCATTTCAACGCGCCTTTAGTCTGAATTCGGCATAATGGAGGTATCGCAGGCTCCCGTGCTTTAGCCGACGGAACCACACAGAGTGCGAGGGGCGGGAATGGAAAAGGGGCAAAATGGCCGCCTTCCTTACACCCTCGCTTAAAGATCCACAGTAACGGACAGCGGCGAGGGGCAAGTGTTGCGGGTGAGCTTTACGTTTAATCATTAAATTTAAAACGTTTTCCATGGTGGCTTTCCCGACCACGGTGCTGCTCCGTCCGTAAGCCGAGACGCTTATGGGGTTTTACGAGTGTAGCGGAGGTGTTTGACCGTAACCGGGGTGTAGTTTGTGTTCGTGAATAGTATCACCGTTCCGGTGTTTACTTTCTAAGCACTTGTTATTTGAGCAGAGATTTTCACCGAGCTTAAATCACAGCACAGCATGCGATCAAGGGCCGCCAGCATAGATAGATGGCGGGCGTTTCGATGACTGTTCGATGATTGGTTTGAGGCGGTGTTTTGTTTGCTTACGTCATTACTAAAATGATGTACAAGCACTGTGTGTTTGTACTGCATTTTCCATGAAGTAAACGCTGGTTTAAAAATTTTACTTGGTGCTGTAGACCTCGCAGAGTATATAACATTCTCAATAATGTTATGGGGCCGAGACGATAGTGGCGTCGGGCTTCATATTGCAGGACTGGAATTCAAATCCCATCCAGACAGCTTCCTCGTATGCAGGACTGACTATTTAGCTACGGGTAAAATCAAGTCACAGATGGCCAAACATGGCAGGCCAAGATCTCTTGAGGTTCTAGAGCTAAGTTAGAAGAAGAATATAGCCAAAAGAGGACATACGATAGCCTGAAACTCTTTGCTAGTTTATAATGGGTTTTTGAAGCAATAGTCGGTGTTTTCGTAGATAACCAAAAATACCATTTTTTGTGTGTCATTTAATATCATTTTAAGTACATGATGACCCCTGGGTTCGCTAGGGGTTTTTTTTCGCTATTTGCAAAGTGTTGTCGATTCTGACATTTGACCCAACATGGCCTTAGACGACACCTTTGAAGTCGATCATTTTTTCATCGCCTCATGGTACGTAGGCTTCAAATTGATGAATGTGTCATTAAAACTCATGCAAAAGTTTTAAATTTTTATTCGATCCTTATGTAAGCTCCTGTAACATAGGAGAGCTTAAAAAACTATAATCTTATCTAACGAATATGCTAGGATCTAAATTAATTTGCTGAAGATGTTATGAAAGCTATAGCCATTCTAATAAACCTTCTAAGTTTTGCTACGATTCCCAAAACTATGATTCCATAGCATCAGCTTAATCTTGTCTATTCTTTAACATATTTTCCAGGATTTGCCACCTTACTAACCACAGATTAGTGACTGATTCTCCATTTTGAAAACGCCTCTAACTGATTCCAACTAAGAGTAGTGTACCTCACAAAAATTAGTTACTGAGGCAATTAAAATACTGTAATAACAACAACGCAATATTTAGGATTTTTTTTATTTCAAAGTTTATACAATTCTAGTCGACCAATTCGCACCCCTCTTGTTTTTATTCATGAAGGACGGCTTGGCCGTATTGCTATTCTCACCACTCTTAACATTAACAAAACATGTGTTTCAACCTTCGTTTCCAATTTGAAACGCCCTATGTCCGTAGACTATCAATGTGTGATTTCATATTCGATTAGCTCATTGTTTTACCTATTTAAGTACATTTTTCCGATTACAATTAGTTTCCATTAGCAGATATTTAATAATGTCCAAGTTGTTTTCTTCTATAAATCTGATGAATTTGATTCAATTAAATAAAATATTTATTTAATTACAAATATATGCAATAAGTGCTATTAGTACATTTCCCTAGAAGAGTAGAACAATGCTTGAAAGAACGTTGATAGTGATGGTAATACAGGTAACGAAACGAAAACTCCACTAAGCTACCAAGCTTACCTGACCGATTCAAGTTGCCTTAAGGAAAAGCTTTTGCAAAGCTACGCTTACACTACCAAGCCTACCGTAAGGAAAACCATGTGCAAACTACAACCGGCTTCAAATGGCCATAATATAATAAATAATATTTGTAGGCCTTATTAACGGCCCAGCCTCCCTTTCGGCATGGGCAGCGATTGTGGTTTGCAAGGAATGAATAATTTAACAGATAAAATAGCGTTTCGCTTTCGTGCTGTTGGTTGTTTTCGGTGCTGGTCTTATGTTTGTTATGGTTTTTGCTGTTTTTTTTTTTATTTCCCCAGCTTCTTACAGTTCATTATTTGATCCCCCTTGGGCTGCAGTTTAACCAGCGTATGATAGGAATTTAGCTCGGGTGCCTTTTATGGCCACTCGACCATCCTTATGAGCGCTTATGAGCGCCAGTGTTAAGCCCCTAAAACCTGGAAAAGACCCGGTCCGTTCTTGGCAAAGCGATCCAACCGGGGCTGGGGCGTATAGTGTATGGGAAGGTTTTCCCCGTTGGATCGTGTTCGGAGGGGCAGCAACGTGTGCAACGTCGTGAAATGGTGGGTACTGCTTAAGCACCGTAATTAACCGCAGCATGGAGACCGGCTTCGAAATAACGGACTTTTGAATATTGCACAAAAATGGGATCAGCAGGAGGCTTTCAACGGATCAGCGGAATGCGCGAATATTGTGAGCTGAACATAAATGCAGCAAAGTTAGTCAAATGGAATTGCACTAAACAATTTTAAAGTGTGAGTGTCTCGGTCGGGTTTTTTTTTGATAGAATGGCATGATGTGTGTCATTAAAACTGTTTGCGAATGTGGTGATGAAGTTTCAGCAGGAGCTTTAATAATCCCGAACGCCATTTTGTAACTTATTGTACTTCAACCTTCCTCATCTTGTTGACTAGAGCATTTATATTTACCTTACAATAGCTTTAATGCAGATAAAAACACATTTTAAGCGAGTCTAACAAAAAATAAGCAAATAAAATGTACATCATAGTCATAAACATAACAATCACTTAACCTCACTCAACCCTCTGCTGATGGAGCAGCAGCAAGTCATTCATCCACTATCCAATAGTTTAAATTGGAACAGATTTTAAACGCTTGTTTCTGCTTGTTTCATTTGGTCAAGCTTTTGCATCATCATCATCTGATTGAGCTTTGTTTCCACCTCAACGAACACGAACTGGTTGATTTACTGTACGCTTCTGCTTCTTTCTTACCTTCCCATGTTGTTGTTGCCCTGAAACGTCGCATTAATTGCACTCCCGCGTGCGCGTCATTTGGAGACGATGGGTTTTTTTTTGCTTCTTCTGTTTTCCACCAATAAAAGTCTTAACAATCGTAGAGCAAACGTTTCAGCGTAACAGTGGGGGGGAAACTGCACCAGCACGACCCAGCGTACTAACTTTTCATCAATTACGGTCCGTCCGTCTTGTCTGCTCGGGCTCGTTATCGATGATGTTCACCGGGGCAAGGATAACAGATCAAACGGAGCGCGAGATAAACCCACCATTGAAAGGAAACAGCGAAAGCGACGACTCCAAAAAGCGGACGGTGCGAAAGGATTTTCCCCAGCCAAAAATAAAGAGGAATTTAGAGAGAGAGAGAGAGAGACTGGTTGAAAAGGCAAGTGTGCGCTTTCGCGCACTAGTGAAGATCTGCTGCCGGATGGCCAGTAAAAGTGCTTGCACGTTGAAAATATATAATCATTGGCAAAAGTTTTTCCAATAAAATAAAACGAGCACGTTTAACTCTTTTGAACTGTCCATTATCTCCCGCTGCAGATCTAATCCACTGTATGTTAGCGATTCTTTCTCTCTGTGTGCGTGTGTGCTGTCCTCATCAGTGCCACCGTATCCGTGGTGGTGGTGTGTGTGTGTGTGTGTTTTTTGCGGTAGCGAAACCACTTCCCCCATAAACTCAAACGCGGGCAAGAAACACTAAAAACCTTTAGAAATATTTTTCTTTTGTCCCCGTGTGACCTACCGTGCGTTTTAAAAGTTCGCCAGTGAACGTGTTAGAGCACAAAACTGTGTGAGTGTGTGGGGATATTTGGTTTGGGAGAAGTTCATCATAACTGAAGGGGGTTGGTTGGTGGTGGTATAAAGTTTTAGCACACCAGCAGGTGCCGAACGCTAATGTCCTTTAGTCCGTGGTGAGTTGATAGTAGTAGTGGATGAAGAGCCGGTGACACACTTGAGAATGGAGGTACACTTGAGAATGGTGGTGGAAGGCTCGGCTGTTGTGTGGTTGCGGGTTCACTTTTCCGATTCTGGCCACGAGTCGTCAACGTACGCGATAGACACATATCTTCCCATGGTAGATTAAGTTTCAAATGATCCGTTTTATTACTTTCATCTTCAGTCTTTTCGGGTTTGGTGTTGGTGCTTGGGCCAAATGGGGGACGATGTAGGGCAGTTATTGACGCCTTATAGCGTATAGCGTATAAGCCTGGTACTATATTCTGCATGCATGTTGTAGGTTCATTCAAAGGTGTGATATCACCCGAAACTGTTTAAAGATATAGGGAAGTGCAACATACAGCAAAACCATGACCTTTAAGACAGAGTGAATTAAAATTGAGAAAGTTGAATGTTTATCCGCCCGAGGACACGAAGTATAAACATACTTCAAGGATGGGAAAGAAATGCAAATCATTGTGTGGTTAATTACTTAATACAAGTTACTTAAATTCTTGGTTCTTGTTTCAATTGTTGCGTCTTAAAAAGTTTTCAAAATCAAACATCCAAAGAAATAACAAGCTACCAGATGAATGTGTTCTGTTCAGTATCAATTCACCCAAAATATTCTTCTCACTAACTGATACACATTTCGCTCAGACAGACTGAATGCTTCAGGATAGGAAGTATCAAACGGCGCGAAACAATTCTCTCACACATTGATATTAATGAAGTCAGAAGCGAATCTCTAACAATGCTGTACGAATTTCCAGAAGCGAAAAAATGACATAGCAATGCTCCCCTCATCCCCCCCCCATTTATTTATGGTCCAATCTGTCCATCCATCTTTTCTTGGACTTGGGTACGGACCACCACCATCAGCTATTACCTTTCCCGCTGTATGTGATCGTTATTCTATCGTTTTTCATTTTTCCTGCAACTTTGAGAGCGCTTCCGACAGGTGTCTCGAACATGCATTCAGGCTTTAAAATGTGAGCTGATTTTTAATTAATTCTTGTGCAGCTTCGTCATTGTTGTTCCATTTTGCTTTGTTTTTTTTCTGAGTATCGAACCATTGCTTTCCCGGGAAAATGTGAAACATTTCGTTATTTGATTAGAGTTAGCATGGTGACAGTGTGGTAATGCACGGAGGTACAACGTACGGTTCGGCGGCGGCAACGGTCAACGATGGAGGCGCCTGGTGGTCCTCAGTGTATTTACCTGGTCCATTTTCCATTTTGTTTGTTTGGAGCGAGTGAATGATTTTTCTTGATGGAATTGTTGAAATTAGCATACGGAGAATAATAAACTTGATGTTATGGATATTTTAACTAGGTAAATTACATGTTGCATGAAATGGAATTAAAAATTTAATTTTCTTTTAATACAATGCTAACTTTGACGTCTAATTGGAAACTGAAGATGTGTTACAGCAGAAAAAAAAAGATGAATATAACGGCCCATTAAAGCTACATACAGGTGAATAAAATGTAATGGATCTGCTATTCTATTTTATACGGACGTTAGCCTTTTTAAGAAGGTTGACAGCACGAAAATAAAAAAATTCAAACACGTTAAATGATCCGTGAGTATTGTCCGGTGACGTGACGTTCGAACCAAATATAGCACAAGTCCTAAGATTAATTTTGGGTTCCACCTTCTCCCGGGCTACCGAGTGCACCGTGGGATTCATTTCTTGAGGCCACATTTTTATCTATAAAAACTGTTCTGCTCTACGCTTTTTTATGCGAGCGAAAAATATGTTTGTGCAGAATCGATCGTAGCTTTTCCGATTCCAAGAATATTTTTCTCTTTCCTTAAGGCGTTAGATAATGTTTGTTTCGAGGATTTCTATCAATGTCACATTATTTTTAAATACGCATCAGTTTGATTTGAATATTATTATTCAAACAAAATAATTATATAAAACTCGTTGTTTTATTTAACTAAAGATTCATTTCAAATTAACCAAAGAGAAGAGAATCTGACGTTCTCTGACGATCTGAAAATCAAATATCATAGGACTAGAGCTTCCAATTCATAATGAAAGGTTATTGACTGTAGGAAACGTTCCGAGAATGTTTTACAAATTCACCAAATATCCTTGCCAATTGTCAGTTTAAATAATCGCCACCAGAAACGCATACAACGCTCACCGCACGGTCGAATTAAAACATTAACATACATGAAGATTTATCGTTTCGCTTATTTATCTGGAACTTCGCTTGCTGTGCCTGTGACCTATACTGCAGAGCGCAACCATAATTCTTGCCCTTCTTTTTGGCATTAGACCCGGCGGAGACGCACCAGGTGACACGGCCCCGATGGCTTACGATTACTGCCGCCATATCTTTTTGGTGGGGACGGTAGATTTTTTGTCGCTACACGTCTGTGTGTGTGTTTGTGTTCAAGTGATTAATGAGGGTGCCTGTTTGCCTACGGGATGATAAACTTTTCATGCACAATTTTTACCTTCGCGCCCGGGATACATCTTAGCTGGGGAGGTTTCGTATTTATTTTTTTTTCGGTCACAGAGAATGGTCCTAGGTTTAAATTGACCCAGATGATGGCACCGGGCTGGTGGGCAGCTGATGAAGAAGTTAAGCGTGTGAATGAAGGTGTAGTTTAAGCGTCTTAGCGTCGGAGGTGATAAGCCGAACCTCAAAATGAGAACAAATTAGCGTGCATTCAAAGGTGCTTAGTTGAACGTTTATGTTAAAGTCTCTGCTCCTCAGAACTTCTCGAAAGGAATATGCTTCTTCGAGTGCCTGTGTATAGGCGTGGGAAAACAGCTGCGGTATATAAAGTTTGTTGTACTCTGCTGTTATGGTAGGTACAGTCCTAGAAGGTTAATGCATTTGTAACGCTTGGTAAACAAATTAAAATGCTCAAAAAGAAAAAGTTCGACCTTTAATCGTCCCCGGCCGTCTAGTTTGATTATTTATATAGTTGGTCAAGTTTAATAACGTTTTCCCGTCCAGCCAAATAAAACCAGTTCCAGGCAATTTTTGGGTACGCAGCACAATCTACTTGCAGACAGTTTGTTTCCCAGCAACAGTTTCGTTTGGCGAACGGTTCAATTCCAGGAAATCCGGTTCACGTGCTGGATGATTGGTAAACTTCCCGGAAAGGAACATCTCGGAAATGGTGGTGGTTTATATTAAACGAAAATCTTTCGGTTTCTTTTCTGCTTTTAAACGCCACTTCACCCGAATAATCTATCCACTCGAAAATGGTCAGAAATTACCACGTAAAATATGGTGACAGCGGTGCAAAACAAACCAGCGAGACCGAGCTCGTCCCGTACCGTACGGAAAGTAAGTACGGGTTTGCGAAAGCCTCACAACTACTAGCACCCTGGGTTCATAAATAATCATTTTTTGCCCACCACATTCATCTTGCAGCGGGGCGAAGAAAAACCAAAAAATCAGAATAGAAATGGTTTTTGAAAAAGTTTTTCAATTTCCCCAATTTTCTTTCGCGCCAAAATCGACCGTACCGGGGGTGATTGTACCTCTGGTGAGGGGGTAAAAAAACCGTACCACCCGTATACCGATCGATGGAAGCAATCGTTTTACCTTCTTCTTTTCCGACTTCCTCCCGAGCTGGACCGATACCGTTGGGTGGCCGGAACGCCCGGGAAAATGTACGTCAGTGGCTTCCAAGCGGAAAATATTGTGGTCGTCGACTGAACGCAACTGCTAGCGTGACGATTGTTTGTACATATTTGCTTCCCTCGCATTGGTCCTTCTCCCCGGACGGGCGCCATCCTTCAGCAGCCACCATCATCAGACTCCATTTGCAAGACGTTTCGTACCGCTACTCGGTCCGAAATCGAAGGCAGGAAATCTTTTCGCCGAAGCAAAGTTTACCGTACTGCTGGAAAGCGGAACGTGGTACTCCTTCCTGCGCACTGATTTGGCTCAATCCAATGAACTCGTACCGCAATGCACGGTCGCAACCATATCACTGGCAAGGAACTGTGATTTGCGGAGCAGGTGTCGGGATGCGGGGGCGGGGGTGTATGTAGGGAGGCGTGAAGATAAATAATGTGATTAGATCGAAATCTGTGCAGCAAACAGGAATCGCGGTGCTGCTGCTGGTGCTGCTCACCATGTGTGTCGAGCTTTGGCGTAGGCGAGAAGAGTGAATGTGTGAAAATAATTACTTCACGATTCTTGCCGGGGCAAGGCAAAGCTGTTAGGTGGAATTCAGTTTGTTCAGTTGCACAACAGCTCACAGGTGCAGGTAGAGTCGTTAGCAATTCAATTGTTTTTAAGGAAGTTGTTTTTTGTTTTTTGCAAAACGGTTGGTTAAAAACGTATTTAAATGAGGGAAGTTGAAGGGGTTGGCACTATGGATGGAGTGCAGAGATTGTTTGGGTTGTTGTTTGACGATTGCAGTAAATTTGATTTCTTGTTTTTGACGAATAAAAAGGAGAATTATTTGGAAGGAGAATGTAAGTGGAAAATGAAAACAGGGCGTGCTGATTAAAAGAAGATATTACTTATGTAATAGTACAATTCGTAGAGAATCCTGATGCTGGCCCTGATTCTGTGGAATAGTAAAAGGTAAGTACAACATACCATACCAAAGTTTGTTCCTCCCAGTTCGCAACCTTGATCATAAATCTTGTAAGTGTTTGGTTCCGTAGGAGCAACTGATGTTGTTGAACTTGCCGACCTGACCTACGTTATTCCATGGAATTATGACTATGTTAAACATACGGGCAGTCGACGCTGCGTCGTGTTAATTGTTGCTGCTACAGGCAAGCAGCAGTTCCTCGAAATTCTAGCTTTTCTGTTAAGAGGAACAGTCCCAGCCGATGCGTCTCGGTAGTAGTAGTACTAATGATGCTGATGCAGACATGTAATCACCGCTGCTTCTCGTTACATGTGAATCCTTCGCTAGAACAACCTCCGATTCCATGGGCAGCTATGTCCTGATCTGATTAAGCGTAGGAAAGATATGTTCTGTGTACGATCGAGTAAGTGATCGTAAATGGCACATGGGTACTAACGGAAAAAATCTTGGCCTTCGATTCTTGACGACATCAGTACAGGCCTCTATGACTTAACTGCTGGACTTCATGCCGTTACTATGAACAAAAACATTAAAGCAAGCCTTCGTTTGAAATTTCATCTAACGGCAAAATTCGAATTGCTTATTCACTTAACTCAAATATGACTGTTTATTTAATATTTACTCCTAACAAATTCAATCTTCCTCAGCACGAACCACAGCTAGTATGCACGTATCATTAGCGCAAAAGTGTGATCCGATTGTACAAGCAGAGCAGAGCACACACGTACATTCTCTGTGCACTTTTCACAAAATTGTTTGTTTCAAAATCTATTCCACAGCTTTGGTGGCGTGCCAACCGGAACTGTCGCGCAAAAAGATACACATCACGCCAACCGCCACCACCATCGACCATTACCACAAAAACCAACACCATTTTCGGTGGGTCTGAATCTTCATCCATCTGACAGAGCGCATTTCATTTCACCGGTTGCCAAGGAAACCAACACTGCACCGATTGCACACGTTCGAAATGCGATATCACCACCGAAAGTGTTTTCATTGCAAGAAACTCAACTTCAACTCCACCGCCGGCTTCCATCGAACCCTTTTTTGGGTGAGGTTGATTTTTCCGGGACGCTGCCTGTGTGTGTGGGGTGTGAAGCAATAGTTACCCCGAATCCACACCCTTAACCACCCATTCCTTTGCTCAACTCTATCGAGCGCAAGGACACCGCGATTGGGATATCCGCACCCCCTGCTGGGCTAAACTCTTTGGTAGCGCGTTTGTGTGCCGGTGTTGACCATGTCGACGCGCTCGGAACGCAAGATTGGCTCGTGCTGGTTGCGGTTTTGCGGTTGTAGCGCGCGATTCGCGCACGGGAGCGACAAACAATCGACCGCGGGCTGGATGCTAGTTGCGCTGGATGGTGTCGCGCAAACGTCAGACCGAGGTTTATTTATGCGAACGTGACAGTGAAATTCTTGTGTCAAAGCGAGAAAGCACACCAACGTTCAACTGTGATGACATTTTGACGAATGTATATTATTTATCTTACTTACAGTCGGAATGTCTGCTGCCATTTCAACCCGTTTGATATTGGTATTTCACTGTACTCCACGAAGACGTCCTCTTTGTCGCCTCGCTTTGCATCTCGCTGGTTGTGAGATATTGTTTCCTTGGAGGTGAAGGTCCTCTGCGGCCCTTTGCTTGTTCCCTTTCCCGACCAACAACACCGCTCCATTTACGAATGGGCGTGATGCATGCGAATGGTTCCGCAGTCGAGCGAACGGATAGCAGCGGTACGCAGTGCACCACAGCACCCGAAAACAGTCAAGGATGTTGGAAGTCGTGATGGGCTTCCTGAAGGCGTTGGTGCGGTTTTGTCTGTGGCTGCTGCAGGAAGGCTCAAGACAGCCGTATGATTTATGGTGATGGGTTAGAATATTTTGCCAAACAATTGGTATCGTACGGTAGATGAGACGCCGGTTTGGCATGGCGGTAATGTCACAGAATCTTGGTACGTACCGCCAAGGCGAGGGTTATTTGTAAGTTGACAAAGTCACCTGAAGGTAGTTTTGGGTCGTGAAAAGATAAGTGGAAAAAGAATGATTTCTGCAGAACCAACCGTACGAGCACGCTGGTTTGCCGAAATGATTGGCAAAGATACGTTTTTTGTTGTTGTTAGCTCATAGTGCAGCAGATGTAAGCTATATTAATGACGCTTTTCATCTGTTTTGCTCATGAAATAGAGTAAAACTTGATTTTAATTATTGATAGTTTGTCATCAGTTTCATGACCAAAACAACACAAAAAAAAAACCATCCTCCACTTCATTCCTGGCAAACAAAGTTAGTTTGTTACTCGTTTCCCCGAAACCTGTGCCATTCCCGGAACGCCATAAGAACTTCAGGAAAGTTGTGCAATGAAGTGAGCGTACAGTACTTAGCCAGACAACAAGTGACGACTCCGTTCCGAGCGATTTTCTTTTCTTATGCCCCGGTTGTTTTTGCTCGGCCCATTTCCCCAACTATTGGAGTAATTTAAGCCTTCCAGCCGGTCCAGCATCTGCACCATCCTAGCTGCAGCATTCGTCAGCAGCTTTTCACCAGGAAGGCGAACGACCAGCAAGCAGTAGAAAGGGAAGAAAACAAGCAACTTAAAACTCAACTCTACACAATGCGCTCGAGTGCGCCGTTTCTCGCATCCTTGGTCCTGCTTCAGGTTCCACCAGGGGTTTCCTCTGGTCCCTACCCCCCCTCCCGCAAATGGCCCAATGGTTACTAGGCTCATCATGTTCTCATTAGGCTTGACAGCAGTCTGAAGTGATGCTGCAAGTGCCGGCATTAAACCATTACATCGGTCGCTCTCGCTTCTACGCTGCTACCGTAACCTCATTAAAACTTCCATCCATGTCCATTTGCCAAGCGGGAACCGTTTTTTTTCTCGCATTGTTGATGTTTTTCCCGACCATCCGTCCGTTCGTGCGGGGACGTAAATTGGTGAGTTGTTTTTCATTTGCAAACGAGGCAGGCAACCGAACCGACACGCTGTAAAGGAGTGTAAGTGGGATCGCTTCCCAACCCACCGTGCTCGGCCGGATGGCGACCGGTGACGGCAATTGTTAGTTGGGCGAAAGTTTGAGTAAAATCTAAGGTAATTTGCATTCGTACTGCGGACCCCCCCCCTTCCCCTTCGCCTCCGAAATGCAAAGGCAAACTTTGGACCCCAAACCGACCGGCAGCTGAGTGGCGAATGAATTCAATTAAAATCGATTGTTTGTTCTGTGTGGGGAAGGGGGTAGGGAGGGCGGGACGGGGCTGGTGAGGAGACGGAGAGTTTCCTTCGCTCATAATTGGCCATTTCGGGGTGGAGAACTGAGGGAGTTAGTAGTTCTTACCTTTTCATTGTAACCGTTTGGCGTACGATTAAGGGTGGCGTGTGCAATGGAAAAATGTAACTCATATGAAATGTCAATTTTGCTTTGAATAATATCAAAAACATTTGTAACTATACAAAACTTACGAATAAATAAAGCTTTAAAATGTTTTGTAATTGAAACTGTTACCATATCTATAGCCAGCTTCTTCTCGAGTGATCGCCCGGTTGGGAAGTGAAGCAGAGGAACGAAGTTTTTTACGTAAATCGAAATTTAATATCTTATTGAAAGTATTTTATGGGGTTTTCCCTTCGTTCGAACGGAAAGTTTTTCCAGGCGCCCGGGAACCGAACGGTGCAGCAAGCACAATATGGTTCATTCTGTGGTCATCCGAAAACTATTTTTCGTAGGGATTGAAATTTGACCATTCCGAATGGGTTGTTGGTCGGCACCGGCCGAGCAGGTCGTTTCCTTAAGGATGGAAAAAGTTGTTCGTTCAATTTTTCGTCCTAAACGTCACCCCCAGTAGCTCGGCGAGAGTTTTTGGGAAGGGATGAGGTTTGAGAGGCAACGGTACCTTCGCGGCAATGGCATAACGTTTTTTTTTCTATCCCGAAAATCAGGCGAATCCTTTCGGGCGAAGATGCAGTTAGGTTTTCGGTGTGATTGATTCTAAAATGCATCCATTTCAGTAAAACGTGCCCAGATGCAGAAAAACTAACTCGGTTCGTGCGCAAACACACACACACACCTCACTCGCCGGAGTGGTGTGATTCCCGCAGCAGAGCATCGTCATTGTGGTGGACCGTTGTTACCTGACCTAATGTCGTGCTTGAAGGTGTTAGTTGTGTGTGTGTGTGGGGGGGAGAACTGTTTTTTGTACCCGTTCACTAACTGACTTTGGGGGGTTATACTCCCTGCTGCAAGAAGCAACCGGGCCAACCGTAGTATTTCCCAACGAGCTGGAAACCAACCGTATGCATGCACGGTAGGGCTTTCGCACCGCTGTGCAGGTCTGGAGCGATCCGTTTCAAGGAAGGCGAACAAAAATAAAACAAGTTGTTAGATGTCGTGAATGCAAGATGCACAATTATTTTCCCAATGTGCATCGGCCGGGAAAGGGAGGTTTCCAGGATGGTATAGGGCTGGGAGTAGAAGCATGGGTCAAATTCCAATTTCCCACATCCATCACCTGAGGGGACGCCGTGTGCACCGTGCGAACGGCACCGTCAGGCTACGGCAGCAAGTTTGCTGCCATCGAGTGGACGTATCCTGTCGTCGGAGCAAGTCCTGCGGTTCAAGTGGCGGAATTCGACCCGACACCGAGAAACTTTGCCCCATTCATCTCGGCCCGGCCGGGCAGGCGATGAAATCTGAGGCTCCGAAGTCGTCGTCGTCAGACGATGCCCGGGCCAAACCGGCCCGAGCCAAACGACGACGCTCGACAATATCTTCATCTATCTTGGGCAAACGGGCTTCGGACTGGTTTGGCAGGCGTGTGTCCGGGACGGAACGGCAAGCACGGCAAGCGGCGCGGTAAGTGCATGATGCCGTTGCATGAACAAAGTTCGTCAGGATCGTAGCTCATTTAGAATGCAGGGCGTAGAAACCCTAGCACGAAGTTCCACTCAAGTATCACGTAAATGGAAAATATTTAAAACTTTTATTTCCAAAGCTAAAGCGGCCAGGGTTTTCCATCCGCTCCTCCCCCCCTCGTATGCACCTGTTTTCTGTGTACTGTTCTGCGTGCCATTGCGATTGCACCGACAACAAAAGGCTCCAGCACACACTCCGGTTTCGGTACGGAATGTTACGCTTCACGCAGCAAAAACATCACATCGCCACGTACGGAGAAAAATAATAATAGTAAAATATCATCATCTAACTCCAACGCATCGATGCATCTTTTCGCCGGGGGGTTTTGTTTTTTTGTCAGAGGATGTTTTTCGTACAGCTCTGTCCATCGTCAGCAGTAGCTTCAACTTGCACGATGCATTCCATTTGCGCCATGCACGGTATTCCGGAACGGAAGAAGTATTGCCAGTAGGTGTCCTCAGATTCTGGAAAGGCAAATCAGTGTGACTGCGGTAGAACACCACAGTCAAGCTGGCGGCTGCATTATTGGGGGGAACATCTTCATTTGGTACCGGTGGTCTCGCTGCAAGACACTTTGAGATATTGTTTTGACTGCGTCGGAAAAAGCACGGTTCGGGTTCAGAAAGGAAAGCTGCCATATGTTGGCAATGTCAAGACGCCAGCAAACCGTACCGTTGACAAGACGAATAAGTTACGCGATGAGATTTAGAACCGAAGTCAAATAGTTCTCATGTTTGATGGTACAGATTGTGGGTTTTATTGCGATGCAACCGGTGAACTGGCCGAAGAGCTTTGGGCGGGATACGGCTGATGGTTTATGTATCTGAAAAATATTGCCTCAGTTAAGGCGATTAAATGAGAATATGGGGGATTCATTTATGTGTCACGATGTAAGAATAGCTGAAGATATTGCAAAACAAAAACTCGAGAGTAGTTTTTGATTGCGGTGGCTTTCACTGAAATCTGACAAACTTCTATCTAGTAAATCATTCGGTTGGCATTACCTTACTGGAAGAAGAAGACAATAAAATTCAAAGTGCGTTAAGGCTATAGGTTATGGCTATTCACGCATCTTCTAATTAGCATTAGAATTCAACACAGGTTGGAGCCTTCACAATTGGGGTCTTCATGGCTCATGGGAAATAACATGATGCGAAACTCAAACGAACTGAATGTACCCTTTTTGTTTTGAAGTTTCTTGAAATTATTTTTTTAAAGAATTCGGAACCTTTCTCCTTGATTTTGTGCTAATATCTGTTAGGGTAGTTCTTGCGATTCCAGATCTCGGATCCCGAATACCAAGATTTTGAATACCAAGATCCCAAGATCTTTGGGGTCCTGGATCTTAAGGTTCGAGAGCTTAGGATATCGGGATCTAGGGATCTTTGGATTTTTGGATCTTGGGTTCGGACCTTGAGATCAGTTTTCAGGGATATGGGATCTTGGGATCTTGGGATCTTGGGATTTTCGATTAGTTTCCCGGGATGTGGGATCTTGGGATCTTGGATTTGGAAATTCTGGGAACTTGATCTTGGGATCTGGGATGTGAGATTTTGGGACAGCGGGAGCCTGGTTTTTTATTTTTAAATATATGCTCTTTTTTAACGTTTAACAACTCATAGTTATTTTTTCCCGATTAAAGGGCTGCGCAACATAACTCTATGGCGTACGCAAACTCTACGTTATGTTCAGAAGAGTTCATATTTTAGCTTTATTTATTCATAAAGAACGGCCTGGCCGTATTGCTCATATTTTAGCTTCCTAGAAATAAATCGGAAGTCTAGTAAACGTCATATGCAATGTATCATATTCATGACGTGTTACAAAAAGTTGTTTAGAACGCACACAAGTTCAACAATGAATCGTTTATTATTTGCTATAGTTTTCTCCACATTTTGCGTAATGAATTTACCATGGGATTCGCTACAAAAAAAAGAAGAAAAGCTCTAGCGATTAATTAAATAAAGTTTTGTGAGCAAATAAACTTCCATCCTTCAATTGCGCTTTTCTCACGTTCCGCTCGTAGCCACGAATGATATCATTTGATTTGAAGCGGCACCGGTCCAACAACCGGAATTGAATGGCACGTTTGGGAAAGCACTAAAAGATTTCCACGCTGCCCTCATGGTGGGAGGGGATGAGAGAGGGAGAGAGGAGGAGAAAGAGCACATTAGATGTTCCCACCAGGTCGTTCACGCTTCCTATCCATCCAGAAAGCGCCGGGCCCGTGCTTCTTAAATAAAGCGAAAAATATTGCAATGATCTTGTGTGCCAGGGCACACATGGCAGCACACATCTCACGTGCTTCATGATTTATGATGAAGCATAAAACACTAATATCCGCCTTACCTTTCAATACCTGCCAGAATCACTATATTGTACGACGGTACGGTGCCCGTGCTGCCCGAGTGCACGTTTTTCACCTGATGCGAGCGAAGAATTCACTCGCCGGATCGAGTCTGACACCCTGCACCAACACTCCACACGCTCATTTCCCCCCCTCCCTTTCGCTCCTTCCTCCCCCTTCCCTAAGGGTGTGCATATTTCAGCAAAACAGAATGCATCTATGTGCCCCGGTACGGCATATGTGCACGGGGGGTTATGATTTGTTCGGCAGCCATGCAGCAAAGCATCGTATCGGGCCAGGATCTTGCCTGAGACACCTGCTTGCTGGTAGAAATGCGCGCGCGCGCGCGAAAGGCCGTTTCTTGCCCTTGCTCCCATGCCAGCATTACACGCAAAGCTAGCGAAAGAATATCGGGCAGGCGATCTTTACGGCATTGGCGGCCGGGGCCGGGAATGACAAACCGGGGAAAGCATCACCTTAATCTTCTGTTTTGTTGAGCGGGAATTGCTGCACGAGCTTTCCGGGGCAGCAAAGACCGGCACGTTGATGGGAGGGAAATGGTTTGAATGCATGAATGAGTTTCAGCGAGGAAATTTGATTAGTTTATGCAACCGTTATTCGGTTGCATTGCACCACATATCGACGTGAGATTGGTATGCTTAAGACATCTCTCGATGGTTGATGTGCTGAGGCTGTGGAATTCGTGGATTGTGGGTTATTTTCACATTTCATTCAAAATTCTTCTCTATTTGATAGAACTGATTGGGTAACAATAGTGCACTCCTCATGCAGCTTAGCATAAATAGTTTACGAAAAACAAAACGATTTAATTAAGAAAATGTTTGTTTCCATCGTTGTGTGGAAGGGGCACACAAAATCCACACATATGCATTTATTTTGATTGCCTGCAAGCCTTTATAAGCGCGTATTGCCAGCGCACGCACGGAAATTTTTCTTTGGAAAAACGTTCCCATTTTCCACCCTCTTTGCGTCGTACCGCAGTCGGGAGAGTAGGTACGTGAAGATTTGCGTTTTTGGGCGGCAAAGTTTTGTGAAATGGCAAAAGTTTTGTTACCGCGACGAATTGTGGTGTGCAGCATTTGCATTTGCCGTGCCGTTCGAGCGAAAATTGAGCCTTCGGGCACGTACCAATTTGTGGGGAGTGAATATGCACCCGGGATTACAGTGCCACACCACTGCCAAACCACAATGCTCGATGGTTGTTTGATGTGCGGTTGCATCGGGCGAATAATCGAATCGAAGCACCGCGGAAAAAGTTTGGGCGCCATGGGGCGAAAAGCAGTGACGGTGTGGTTGAAGATTTGACGAAACTCGTTCAATAAATTAATAAAGTGAGAGCGAGAATGGTAAAGTTGGAGCTGTTTTGAAATTTTGTACGCGCTTTCTTTGTGGTTGAGATATATATATTAATGGATATCAATGGTGATCTGCTGCATGTCGTGGGAGCATATTATTATTATAGCCACCGCTTCTGTAAAAAGCCGTGATTACCATTAACGATATCCCAGCTGAACCCCCAGACTCATCCATACCTTTTTCGTTGCGAATACGTCGCTGATGCAGATGGGTATGGATCATTCGAATTGTCTGGTCCACCAGATGTTTTGGATGGATCACAATGGGGGAATGCCTTTCCCCATGGTCATCTCTTTTCCGACCTGGGTATCTATACGACGTCTCATGACTCTAAAGTGAGGGCACTCAAACATCACGTGATTAGGTGTCTCTCTAAGCTCCGGACATTCCAGGACATTGTGCCTCCTGATTAAGCTTCATCCGCTCAAGGTAATTCTGAAGGAAGCAATGTCCTGTTATCAACTGTAAAGTGAAGAATTGAACTTCACCAAAAAGATGGAACGCACAGGAAGTCACTTGATGATCTGACGTGTCCATGCGTCAGGATCATACTCTTGCCATTTTCGCTTAAGCTGTTGCAGTGAGATCACCCTTGCGACTAAGCTAGTTGTTTGATGTTTGCAGTCAGTGTCGAGATTGATCGTGTTAGGCGTTCTGCATATGCTCGATGTCCTGTAGGTGTTCTTTTATAAAATTTTCAAGTGTTTTAAGAAAAGTTAGAAGCAACAAAAGTTTTAATATTATTTTTTTATAGATTATAATGCCAAGATTATCACCCCCCGATATATACCCCAAGATTGGGGCGGCCCGGTGGTAGATGCGACATCGGCGCCGGTCTTCACACGGCTTAAGACCAGAAGACTTTAAGACCCAAAGGATCTTAAATATTTCGTTCTAGAAAATCCTAATGTGTTGCCTTAATGGATGGAAGCTAATTATAGCTTTTTCGTTTATTAAATGTTATACCAATTTAACGCAAAACAATACCTAATCTGTAATCTGTGCTGTGCTTGTTCCGAACGAGACAATCAAACGAGCTAACAGCGTTTAATGCGTTTCTATTGAGTGAGTCAATGATAAAATACACAGAAACACACACAAATACACTACCCATCGTGCCCGCTGAATACATTAGCGAACTAATTAAGATGTTGTCAGGCGTTTGCAGTGCTTTTTTTCCTCTCACTTTCCACCGTTCAATACATATTTGCAAAATGCACTGCCACGCTTTGCATTAGCATCAGTGTTGATTTTGCTGTACTGTTGCCCGAACAGTTGTTAGGCGTCGGTAGGATGTCGTTAGCTCTCAAAACAGGATAGTTGAGTTACTGAAATGGAGCATAAATGAGCAAACTTTCGCACCGCCCGGCCACATAATTATATAGCTCCAGCAGCTTTGAGGTTGACCCGCGTCATGCACTGCGAATGAATGAATGAATGACACTAACATCCTGTCCGGACAAAGCGAAGGGTTTTGTTGGGATTTCCTTCCAGTGTGGCCGCCACTGCCCGACTGCACCGCTGTGGATGCTGTGGCGGAGATGTAGGTGCAATGATTTTGTGTAATTACAATGATTATCCAAGGTTCATTATTTGTAAATAGTGTCACGATAGCGGCGAGTGTTTTAATGATGCTGTTGCTGCGCGTTGTAATGACTGATGCCAGCGGTGTACAGTGCGGGACAAATAAGCTCAAGTGCTGTAAAGATTATGCTGCCGAATCATAATTCAATTGCTGTGGATGTGCTAAAAGAGCAGCTGTGCAAAAAGTTTGAGTTTGATGATAAAAGAGTAAAGTTACGGTAGTTAGAGATTTCTTTTTCGCAGCAAGTTAGCTAAGAATGTGGGAAATCATGACGAAATAATCGCTTCTTCACGCATGTGCGACCGTAAAGTATGTCAAACGTAAAGCAAATTTTAATTAAAACCAAAAGTCTCAAGCAGTGTACACTGCTTCGCTGGTGTCGACTAGACATGTATCTGAATGCTTCATTACAGTCAGTTGCAGGAACTTCCCAAGACGGGTCGCTAATGAGTGTCACGATGTAATTATAGAATGCATCTGGAGGGTTCTGCATCGTTACGGTTCTTTGCACGAGAAACAGTCGCCGAGCCCGAATGAAACGACGATCGTCGTCCGCTATCCGGTAGTATTTATCTCCTGCCAATGATGACGACGACGAATCGGATGGGCGCCATTTTCTTCCCCAGCTCCCCATGGTACGGCCAACTGTCAACGTTGCTCATACAAACTGTGTACACTGTGTACTAGTTTGCCGGTGCTGGGTGATTGTCGCATTGAACACGCCGTACATTGGGCTAAAGTTTTGGTACGGCCAATTCCTTGGGCACTTTTGGGACAGCACTAGAATATTCCGGGCCGAGGAGTACGGTTCCGGGTACTTGACGCCAGTTCATTACTGGCGGCTAGACGAAACGGCATACTCGCCTGAAGTTTCCGTCGGCAGGCAGGAAATCCTAAACACCCCATCGCATGTCCCAGTGGGTGCGGGAGAGAGCCCATTAATTGCCAAAAGTTAGTTCAAATCACCTCACCATTGCCATCAGTCTAGAAATGGTATTGCGCTCCGAACATTTTCCACGATTCCATCTTGGACTTCGTCACGTTCGATTGGTACTTCTTCGAGCTCCGTTGTTTTTACGTGTTTTCAACGTGTTCTGCGTGCCTTGCCGTGTGAAATTTGCTGTCTATAGTTGCACTGGTGTCTTGTCCTCAATTCGTGTCAGATTCCGGCCTGATTTGTTGCATCACCGCGCTGTTATCGACTATTATTCGAGCTAGCGTCCTCGACGTTTCACGCACTCGTTCTTGTTTTGTGTTAGTGCGTTTCGTTCCTGTGTCAGTGCAGCTCAGTGTTTACGATGGCTACGTCCTGTCCTTCGTGCTCCCTGCCTGTAAACAACGAAGAACTGTACAAGTGTGCGGGCTCCTGCGATACATCTTACCATCTTCGTTGTATTGGAGTCCCCGAAGCTGCTCTTCCGGAATTCACACGGCCCGATGCTCAAGCCCTCTGGATTTGCGCAAGTTGCAACGCATCGCGGCTTAGCGGTAGAGCTATATTCAATGAGCTCAATACCGCTCTCGATGTTCTGAAGGACGAGTTGCTTCGTGAATTTGACGGTCGTCTTACTGCCGTCTTGGATGCTGTGCGTGCTGATGTACTGTCGGCTGTTGACAGGAGCAATTCCAACACGCACACGTTGATGCCACTCGCACCACTAACATCATCAACCGCCGCAGCAACGCCATTAAGCTCCCGCCCCGGTGAACTGGACCGAGCGTCCCAAAACGCTCCTAACCGCAATGCGCCTAAACGTAGGCTTGTCGATTTCACGCCTCCTGATGCCGTTTCTGCGCCACCTCTCAACGTTGGCACTGCACCGATTTCACCATCGTCTCGTACCGTGCTGACCGTCCCGTTGAATGTGTCCAACGGGCCGAAATTCTGGTTATACCTTACCAGAATTGCTCCATCGGTGTCGGACTCCGATTTCAAGCTGATGGTGGCTTCTCAGCTAGGTACTGATGACGTCATCACTATTAGACTGGTGCCACGTGACAAGGATCCAGGCACTCTCAGCTTTATCTCCTTTAAAGTTGGGATGTCGCCTGACTTAAAAGAAAAGGCGCTTTCACCATCCACTTGGCACAACGGTATAGTGTTCCGTGAATTCACCGACCACCGCACTTCACAAACAGCACAGAATTTTTGGCACACAGGACCCCGGGAACCACTTCCGACCACCAGTACACGAGTCAACTTGCCGCCCAACCACCTGAATCCGCCGCTCTCCGATCCGCACCACGCCACTATGCCCGAGCCACCACTGCCTTAACTACACGTGTTCTCCGTGATACTCCGCCGACACATGCACAGGCTCCTAACTTAGAGCTTCTCCTATACTACCAGAACGTCAGAGGACTGCGCACCAAGCTGAACAACACCCGACTCGCATTATCTGAGGCTGATCTCGATGTATTGGTACTTACCGAAACCTGGCTCGACGAATCGATACCCAGCGCACTACTAGCTGACACGCAATTCATCGTATACCGTTGTGACCGAAGTACTGATAACAGCATACACTCTCGTGGTGGAGGTGTGCTCATCGCTTGTGCCGCTTCGTTAAACAGCTTCATGTTACGTCACGCTTTCTCATCGCTTGAGCTCCTGTGGGTGTGCGTAAAACTTCATCGCTGCAGCCTGTTCATCGGTGTGATCTACATCGCTCCTGAACGCAGTTCCTCTGTGGATGTGTTCGACAATCTGCATGAGAGTGTATGTGACATTTCCGAACGTATGTCGCAAAACGACCTACTGTTGCTGTTTGGTGACTTCAACATGCCAGCTATTACCTGGCATGCCGCTACCGACCCACCACGCCACTTCATGCCCAACTATTCATCATCCGGTTGCTCTCTCATCGATGGCATGACCTACAATGGATTGCTGCAATTGTCAGGGGTGAAAAATCATCGCGATCGCCAGCTGGATTTACTTTTCGCTAACCCTGCCGCCGCTGAAAGCTGTTCGTTTGTTCATTCCGCATCATGCCCCCTTGTGCCTATCGACCTGCATCACCCCGCACTGGAGACCACTATTTCGGTTCCGTCACCCCCAGCCGCTCATCTACCTCGCAGTGACCGTGGTCTCCGTGGATTCAACTTCCGGAAAATGAACCATTCGAGACTTATTGCCGTCCTGTCGGCTGTCGACTGGTCTTTCATCGAGGAATCCTGCAACATCGATGCTGCTGTCTCCAAGTTCAATGAGAAGATCACCGCTGCCTTTCCTTCCTGTTGTCCCTTCCTCTATCCCCCTCCTCACCCCCCATGGTCGAACAGATCGTTGCGCACTCTGAAATCCGACAGGAATCGAGCTTTTCGTAATTATCGTCGCAACCGTAACCCGACTACGCTTCGTATTTTTAAATATGCATCCAGCGCTTATCGCTCTTATAACCGTTGGCGCTACGCGTCCTTTGTAGTACGGCTACAAGACCGCTTCACAACCGACCCCAGATCTTTCTGGCGGTTCAGTAATGCGTGTCGTAATCCTAACGGCATCCCTTCTATCCTATCCCTTAATGATGAAACCGCCTCCAATCCTCTCGATCAATGCCGCCTCTTTGCCAAACACTTCTCTAGTGTTTTCGTTGATCCTTGCAGTAGTGCGGTGCCTTTAGTCGACGGTCTATCGTACACCCCTTGTGACGTCTTCTCCCTAAACGATGTTCACGTTGATGTTCCCTCTGTATTGTCTGCCCTGTCAAAGATCAAGTTGTCCTACTCGCCTGGTCCTGATGGTATCCCTTCCTCTGTCCTTAAGAAATGTGCTTCCTTTTTTGCTCCCCTTTTGACTCGCGTCTTTGTGAGATCCATCAATGAGGGTTCCTTTCCTACCATTTGGAAGTCTGCTTGGCTGGTCCCCCTTTTCAAAAAAGGTGACCGCTCTGTATGCTCCAATTACCGTGGTATTTCACTACTCCCCCCCATTTCCAAAATCCTTGAATCAATTATTCTCTCCTCCATCCTTCCTATCATTGTTGGTCACCTATCCCCGCGCCAACATGGATTCATTCCCAAACGCACAACTTCCTCCAACCTTATGTGTCTTGTATCCTCTGCTCTATCGAACATGTCATCCGGTGGTCAAACTGACGTCGTATACACCGACTTCAGTACTGCCTTTGACAGTGTTCCTCTCGATCTGCTGATTGCCAAACTCGAAAGACTTGGTATCGGGGGTCGTTTACTGTCCTGGCTGAAGACTTACCTGGTTGCGAGATCGTATAGAGTTAGAGTTACGTCTTGTCTGTCCGATTCCTTCGTAGGTTCCTCGGGTGTTCCTCAAGGTAGTGTCCTTAGTCCTATTTTATTTCTGTTATTTGTTAATGACTGTGTTTCCATCCTCCCCGCCGAAGGTTTTCTGTTTTACGCAGACGATCTTAAGATCTTCCTTCCTGTGTCCTCGTCTGCTGACTGTTGTCTTCTCCAAACTGTACTTGATTCCTTCTCTGTTTGGTGTCGTAAGAATGGCCTACTCCTGTCCCCCGATAAGTGTTGTGTGATCTCGTTTTCTCGTTCTCGTTCTCGTTTCCCGTTTAGCTACACCCTCTGTGATACAGTAATACGTCGTGTATCCTCTGTAAAGGATCTAGGTGTGTGGCTCGACGAAACGCTGTCCTTCAGTTCCCACGTTGATTATGTAATTAGCAAGGCTAATAAATCACTGGGTCTGATCATTAGGCTATCGTCCGAAATCCGCGATCCCCTCTGCTTGAAGTCCCTGTACTGCTGTTGGGTGCGATCCTCCTTGGAATACGCGGCTGTAGTCTGGTCTCCCCCAGGCTCCACTGCGATGGCAAGACTGGAGAGTGTTCAGCGCAAATTCACTCGTGTGGCTGTTCGTCGCTTCCTTAACGGCTATCATCTTGCTCTCCCTCCCTATCCAGTCCGTTGCCGTCTTCTTGGGCTAGAAACCATTGAGGATAGGCATTTCCATATCCGTGCTAGCTTCATTGCAGGTCTCCTGTTAAATGAACTTGATGTCCCTTCTCTTCTGTTTGCCATCCCCCTTTATGCTCCTTCCCGTCGCCTCCGCGATAGACCTCCCCTTTATATCCCATCCCGCCACACCCGTTACGGTTCGAACGATCCTCTGCTACGAGCTTTGTCGGCTTTCAACAAGTGCTATCACCTGTTCGACTATAATGTCTCCTTGTCTCGTTTTCGTGTCCGTCTTCGAGAAGTCTCTTTCCTTGCCACCTAATCCTGACTGTCATCCTCGCTTTCCCTTTAAGTGTTAATGAACATTGTTGAACCATCATTGGCGGACAATATGAACTAAATAAATAAATAAATAAATAAATAAATAAATTATTGAACGAAAATTGCACCGGAACTATAAGATGGAAGCTGTAAACTGTCCAGTTTGAAGCTTTTCGAAAAACTTCAGAACCACCACCACCAGGTTGCACTATTTTGACATGCAAGATCTCGTTTCTCGCAAGTCTACATAAGGGCACCGACTAAATAGAGTCATGAGAGGCAATAAAATCATTTCTCAAACACAACGGTTCCGGTGTCGAAGTGTCGAACGCCCATACCGTAGGTAGTAGGAGCGTGGCAGAAAACGGGAGCGTAAGTTTTTTGGGTTGGAAAAATTATTTGAGTAATTGAATTGATAAGTGGTATAAGCTTTTCCGAGAGCCGGCATGCATGCAAAAGTTCCCGATGAGTGTGTGTTGCAAAAGTTTGTTACGGAAAGATAATTGTTTTTCTTTTGGCTGGAAAGTCTCGTCTCCAACATGTACAAACTGTGTTTGAGTGTGTGTGTGTGTGCTCGCATAACAAATTTGCCAACAAAGTTTCAACATCCACTTGACAGAAATTTCATGTTTGGTTTCGAATTTGGTGAGCTTTCGATATGAAGTAATTGGTATGTGTACCGCTACGGCTTTTGATTCTCCGTAGGATAGTTTATTTGTTGTTGAAGATAATTGGGTTGTTAGCTGTGCTCTAGCAAAATGAATGTAAAGCTAATCTTAAATATGAAATTTTGCATATTTGCTACATAGTCCCAACTTATCTTTACCATTTAACCATTCAGTATAATAAAATTTCAAATACATGTTTGTTTTCTTCTTCAGTCAGTAGAACTTCGATGGGAACTTGGCTTGCTCAAGAGGACTTTCTTGACTTGATTTTCGTAAAATCTGGGAAGGAAGCCCTGTATTCGTGTAGACGTTCCTGGGGGGATTTGATATCCGAATCTGTGAAGTTAATGATTTTATTCGACAGGAACGGCCTTATTGCAGGCCTTAAATATTGATACAAATACAATCTCCAGACAAAAAAACATTGTTCATAAACATTCTATACCATACAGAGTCTTCTTTGTATCAGAGTATTTTCCGCCCAGAGTTCTTAGCGCAGTATTTTAATAATTTACTCCAAGGGTGTTGACTGATTGGGCAACAGCTTTTTGGTACCGTGCACCAAAGAAGTGTCACTACCTTTTTTCGCTTTGTCCGAGGGTGCAAAAGTTCGTTACGAGCCAGTCCAATTTTCCTGCGCCAAGTAATAGCAAAGTTGATTTTTTTTACGATCATTTTATCGCATCCTTCTTTCCCATCCAGCGGAGTGATCTCTAGAGCCTAGAGTCCAGTGTTTCCGGCCATTCCGATCCCTCCCCAGACCGAATCGCAACAGCAGCGGCTGGTACGGCTGCTGGTTCATATCATTTTCATATCTCATCCCGCTAGTGTCGCTAACCTACTGCACCCGGGGAAGTGGCTGTGAGCGAACGGAAAAGACAATCACTTTATTGCAGGAAAATTTCATCTTCCTCGGCCGTTTTACCGTGCCGCGTCCGTGACACACACCAAAAAAAAAGCTTATCATTTTCGCGCGTCTGCCTGTCATAAATTTTATTCCCATCCTCTCGGCTCCCGTTCCGGGACAATAATCGACCGGAAGTCGCCTGACGATTGTCTTTCCCTCTCTCTGTCTTTCCCAGTTCGGTCTACGGTTGACGAAAACTCCTCTTCCTGAACTTCAGGAACTTTGATCCACGCTTGACCTGTTTCGGGGCGTTTTCTATGATTCTTCTCGTGGTTGTGCGCGCACCAACGGACGGTGTAGGTAGGTGGCACGTGTGAGCACAGTACAGGATGTACAGTCTGCAAAGTAGCGCAAGATTCCTATTGAATTATGCTGCGATGCTGGTAGGATGGACGAGACCCTATCGCACATACGTGCGGCTTCTTCCGGCACAACTACACTGTGCACTGTACGAAATATTGGATATTTGATTGGATCGGTCAGCGGCTGGCATTTTTATAGAAGAATGTACCCAACGCATACCATCGTTCCCGTGTTCCCAATTCTACCGAATTCACCAGTTTGAAGCATTGCATGAGACTAGATAACATGGGAGGGCGAGAGAGAAAAAAAAAACATGCGAATTGATTGCAGCGCGTGTTTGGCCGTTTGATGCGCTCGTAAACCTATTCGCCGCCATTTCGGGGTGGGTTTTACGATACGGCAAGAGTTGAGCTATTTGTCAGGTTGCCCCTGGTAAGACATGGCGCTGCGTTTTCATTTTCGTCTTTGATTGCGCTGCCGGGTTGCTGGGGTGGGATTCGTCAGATTGTTGATTTGATAACGGCCAGTTCCATCAGATTGATTGATCCTTAACCCAGTAAATGGCAATCGGATCGTTTCGGTGTTTATGATTTTTGTGTGCGTTTTTATGCAAAATAGGTGATGACATGCTGACCATTGGACGCTTTATTGTGTCCGCCGACGGATGGTGGGCGATAGCAAATTTTTAGCTTGCAGGAAAACACATTACTTTGATTGCGTAGAAATCATTATTGGGATTTAATGTTCGCTGGCACGGGTAACGTAATAAATAGAATTGAGTGAATGCTTACCAGTTTTAATTCTTGATGATATAATATTAGTGGATATATTTTACGATGCAAACGAACAACAACCCAGAAGCATTATGATGCGTTGATAATATCAGCAATTTGAAAGCATTTTGCTTCAGCTGTAATAAGTCGATTTAAATTGGTGCCATTGTGTGCGCCGGAACAGAGCAGCTAGAAAAATATCCTCTCCCATGTTAGGGACTTGCCTTATAATCTCATAAATGGAAACCGTTGTAATCCAATGTAAGGAGTGATGTAGAGCATCCGAGCGGGAAAGCATCCGGCAAAAAAGGCAACAGAAACAGAGAAAATAATCCAACCTTTCCCTTTGCAAAACGGATCGTCAGACAGCCTCCGCACAATAGATTCAAATTAAGTAGAAATATCAAACGTTGAAGAAGGAAATAAAATAAAGTGCCGGGCAGGCAACGGCAGCGTCAACATATGAAGCATATCCTTCGCCGGCACGGGACCAGGGACCACATAATGGGCCAGCCCTGATGCCCGATCATCACGGCACATAATGATGTGCTGCTGGCCGCGACACAGGCGCGCTCGGCGAAATAAGAAGCAAAAACACACCCGCTCGACACATCCTTATCCTGTTTGTCTAACACAACTTAACGATTTCCCGCCGATTCCACCACGCAAACCAGCTAGCCAATGAAGGAAAATGGCTCACACATTTCCTCGCAGCACGCGTCGCTTAAGCTTTTTCCTTTCTATCGCATTCGCCCGGTGTCCTTCCGTTGGTCGATGCCACCGATAACGCCCGATCCAGCTTTACAACCAGCTCGTGCCGGCTAACTCGCAACGGGAAGAAGAGAAACACATCGGAAACGAAAGCAACACTGACCGATCCCCTTAAGAAAAATAACAACCCACTGCAAAATGGCCAATGGAGGCATTACCGCTTCGTGGTAGCAGCTCCGTAATGATGGTGAAGAAAACGAACCAACGAGGGGCAACAAAAACAAAAAAAAAAAACAATTTTGTTGAAATTAAATTATAGAGGATTTTATTAATAAAAACGAGATTACGCTGCTCAGTTATAAAATTGAATTTACAACCATGTCCTGCTGCGGTTGCTGCGGTCAGTACGATCAGTTCGGTAGTGAGGTTTCGGTGTGCCGGGTTCGGTTGTAGTTGTTGGTTTTTCTCCGGTTCGGTCCTCAACTTTGGTGTGCAATGGGCGCAGGGCCTGGGCATTCCCTGGTTATCAGTAACGAGCCAGTGTTAGAGGTGGTTTGCGTGTGTGCCTTCGTTTTCCGTGTTAAAGGATCATATTAGGTTGGCCCAATTTTGCAACATTATTTTGCTCTTTAATGGGGTAAAAAGGTGGAAGCACTGCCAGTGAGAAACAAGCTTTGGGATGCTGCTTTAAACAAAACCCTCCTTTTTTCTATTTACATCGAGTTATTCAATAAACCTCTGATCACGATTTAACTGATGCAAAACTGCACACAAGTGCATTGGAAACATCCGATTGACAGTGTGCAATGAATGGTTCCACTTTGGCCAAGGGTCGGAAATAGAGTTAAAAGTGGATTAAATCAATGCACCAAATCCTAACGACCGGTTTGTAAATGTCCTTCAATAGCGCCGAATCGCGTCGAATTGATTGAATGTAATGAAAATTGCTGTCGAGCAGTTGAACTGGTCGCTTTTCGGTTCATGTTCGTGTTTGAGAATGCGGGTCATGCGTTCAGCTCGACTGCTGTCGGTGTAGAACAATCAGTCCGTGCTGGAAGTGGGACTCCTCGCGAAGGGAAATATTTTGAAATTCAATTAGCCTGCTACTACATGCTTCAAATTGTTCGACGAGCTTAGAAGTTTAGGCCCCTTTCGCAGTGGCTGAAGCACATTCCGACAATCGACAAAAATCTAAAAATTCATCAATTGAGCTGACGGGACTTTTCGGATGAAAACTCGGGTGACAATTGATAGACATGTGATAAATGTTGCAAGAATTGTGTGAACTATATGCCCTACCTCGTGCTTGTAGAATTTTTCCCAAATTGAATCGCTGTAGGGCGCCATTTGCTTTGCGGGTTCGGAGCAGTAAAAGTATTTTCCTTACCCAGTTGGTAGCTCGCTGAAAAATGCCGGTAAGGATGGTCAGCACAACCAGCACACAAAAAACGGCATGTATAAATATGGACCATCCTGTTCGGTCGCAACCCACCCGGAAGCACAAATGAGCTTTCAATTATAGTCAAAGCACAGAAATGACCGTCTATGGACCGCTCCTTAGCTCGTTGTTGTCATCGTTACGGAAGGCCGATTTGAGACCAACCCCGATGACACCGGTGTCGGGGACTGTCGTGCTGGAACGTCACCACACCACAACAACCATTACACTCTTTAGCGCTGGATGCCACTGGCTGGGGGGTTCGAGTCAATCTTCGACCGCTACGTACTACGCAAAGCCGGTAAACTACGGCAACGGAAACCGAGGCTCAGGGAGAGGTTACAGTTGAAGCAGGGTGGGCGTGTGTGAAGAGGGGGGCAAAATAAAAACGGATGAAGTACGTACTGTTGGCAGGCAGGCAAAAGGCTACACCATCCAGGCACCAGCAAGGCAAATGGTGTCTCATAAACGAGCGAATTAATTTTATTTTTATTTCATTTTTATGTTATCATCCGCATTTCCATTTCTGCATCCGACTGTCGTTCCGGGCAGGACTCCGGTCCGATGACGGTGGACAGTGTGCCATGTGCTGTATGTGTGTGTATGTGTGTCCTGTTTCGGTTGTGCCAACCAGCTGAAGAGGGACGCACTTGGCACATCGTGACAAACGGGATGGGTTGTGGCATTAATCGGGCGCTTCAGCTTCCGGCCAGGTAAGGTCGAGCCGAAGGTAATATTAAAACTTATCATTATGGCGCGTGAATATGATTAAATGATGCGCGAATGGGCGCGAGCTTCGTGCCTTTGGAGCCCTCTGAGCGGTTGTACGTGTGCTGGAAGATGCTTCAGCTTTCATAGCAGCTTTTACGTTTGAGCGGCGGGATGATGCATATAAATGTACGCTTGAATTCGTTATTTGCCATTTATCACCCCGTTTCTAATGGAATTAAAGGGCACGGAGTGAATAAGAGATTCCAGGATTTTGTGTGTATGGGTTTTCATGTTATTTTAACAGTTTAAAAAATTATTAGCTAGGCAATACGGTCAGGCACACATGACACGGTAGTGACACATGAATAAAAAAAGGTAGTTTTCTGCTTGAAGTTTTAACAAACGATAATGATAATCCGTATTACTTAAGATGAGTTAAGATGGATTCTGGGAGATGGAATCTTATAATAGACATATAGATCTTTAATCATCTTAGATCATCAGACTTCACCTTAGCAACGACGTAAGCACTGAGTAAAGCAGCTAAGCATGCCAAGATTAAACGCCTATTCGGGGTGATACGGTGGCAGAGGCGAAAGCGGTGACGATCTTCACATGTCCTGACTATCCAACTACGGGTAAAAATCATGTCGCAGGAAGCAAGACAGCTAGGAACCTTTCCAAGTTTTAGTGCCAAAGGGGAAGAAGAAGTAACGCCTATTCATCAGGGAGTCGATGCTGGATTCGAATGTGATCTGATGATTGCTTGCTCAGATCTCTAACTACTGAGGTTCCAATAGGAGGAACCTGATTGATAGAAGATTCAATTGTGGTAAAGATACAAGTTGAAGGGATGCAGTTAAAGTTGCTATAATATGCTATAATATGCTATTATGCTCATACATTTTGAAGATCAGTACAATTATTGGGACCAAATGCTGAGTTAATACTCTTTAGGGTTGTCAGTTTCAGATTTGCTTAACGACCTGATAGGTCATGCGTTTGTCATTTTTATTTGATAACTTGATAATGAGTTCTTGCTGTGGTAAACGGTCCAGACGAAATTCAAAACCCGTTGCTGCCTTGCGAAAGAGCTCACTGCCCCATGAAGCCTTTTCATCGTAGGTTAAGATTACTTAACTGGGGGCAGCAATAGCAAGAGCAGCTCTGGACTATACACGGTAAGACCGGGGTTCAAATCCCACCCAGATCGCCTCACTGTACGCAGGACTGACTATAATTACTTCCATCCTTCCTTGGCCCTAGAGCATCGAAAGGTCTCCGCCTGTCATTTCTGTCATTTTGTGAATTGATTTTACCCGCAGTAAGATAATCAACCCTATGTATAATAAATAAAAGTTTCTTTTACTTTATGAAAAATCTATCGACGGAAGGAAGGATATTCTTGTGCGTGGAGTTTTTTAATAGTTTTATTTCCATTTTGAAAACATTGGTACCATACCATTTTCTTTTTATATCGTGATAAGACTACAGTCAGCCTTCTGAGAACGAGCTTAATGTAGTCGACTCGTTAAAGTATCAAATTTAATTAAAAAAAACGCTTCATACGATATAACATTTCAAATTTCAAAGAAACAACTTACCATTGATTTGCATAAATACAATGTAAAGCTACAACATTACTCTCTTTATGCACTGCATTCCATACATTCATGCTGGCAGACTTTTCCGGCTGTACTCATTAAACTTTAATGCAAAGTTTGTTTTACAACACACACTCTTACGCCGGATATACTCGGAAAGAAAGATTTGCAAATGTGTTTTTGTCATATAGATGAAACTTTTGTGCACTAAATGAAGGTGGCGCGCATGATTGCTTACCCGTCGTTTTGCTGTGAATGAATGGAATTGAAAACGCCACTCGCGTATTTCATTTAACAGAGGCCATTCTATCTTCCAACCACCTATTGAAATATAGCTTTAGGTTACCGAACGCACACCAACCAAACCCCTTTCGCAAAGGGGCTAGAAAATATATTAATTTAAATTATGAATGGTGGTGAGCGTGGGAAGGTGAAAATAATGTTCATCTCTGTTGCACTGCCTTTTTTTTGTTAGGTTGCTGCTCCTTCCGAACCGATATTTAATTAAAATGTTCACTTAAACTTCCTTTTCGAAAAACTCGCCCCACCGAACCAGCAGCGCAGATCGATGGAAAGTTTTTAATGGAAACAGAAATGAAATATTTTACCATCTGTACCGATTGCGAGGCTAGTTCTGAGGCGAGGGTTGAGCGTTTTTGGCAGCTACCGGGCAGAGGAGCTGAGAGAATGTGTAGGGAAATATACTTACTAGTTGCCGCCTTTCGCAATGTCCAACGAACCAGCCGCGGTTTATGGGCACGCGAAAGGGATAAACGATCACGCGCCGTTGAGCGATGAATGATGATGACTGGAGAACAGAAAACAGTGCTTAAAGTGCTTTTGCTGGTGGGTTTTTGCCAAACTCCGTCGCTCGATCGCTAAGCGAATCCGTGGGTTGTACCGGGACTGGCGTGTGGTGGTGGTTCGTGCTTGCTTCCAGGGAAAAGGCAGAACATTTCGAGTGGTGGAAATTGTAAGGCTGAACTGTGCTCGACCCACCCGGTGGAACTGAGAAGGCGGTACCGGTGGCTTTTTCAAGAGGGAAACGACAAACAAAAAAATGTAAACAAAACTTTTGAAAAACCAAAATACAAAACCCACTCTGTGTCGAACAACCTGGAGAGAGAGGGAGAGAGAGAGAGCGAGAGAGCGCAACAATTGGAGAGCTAGAGAGTGAACGAGCGCTATTGCCTGAAACCTTGATCTTTGACCGAAAAGGTTCGATTTGAAGTGAATTGCTTATGGCCGTGCTAACGTGGACCTTTTTCGAGCCCGAAGCTGAAAAAGCTGGCTGTGCTTCGAAGGTGAAAAATGAGCACTAGAGATTCCCCGGAAAGGGAAATAATATTAATATAAAAACCATACACACACACACAACAACAACGGGAAGGAATGATTTCTTGGGGATTCGAAAGGAAACTTCACCAGCGGTGGTGTTGAATGAATTTTCGTCTACCACACCGGCAGTAAACTGAAGATGTCGTTAAGAAAGTTTTAATTACTAAAGTTAAAGTGAATGATTATTTCACTGTCTTATTTATCGTTTTTGATCTTTAGTCGAACTTACTGCGGGGATGCGCTCCCGGCGGCACGATGCCGAAATTATGCACGGGTTCGGCAAACCCCGGTAACCGGGGTGGCTTATTAAATCAGATTGTTTTGGGGTGCTTTCGGTTCCTTTCCGCAATTTCTAAAGGAATGACGTAAATTTTTCACCGGGCCCGGTTTAGCGTTCGCTACCGAGGGCTCCACGGCACCGATTAGAGTTTAATGAATGGGAACAGGGAATGAAATGGAAATTGGCAAATAAATAGAAACGCAACGTGTGCCCAGTGAAAGTTTTATTTTGCGTTTGAGGTACGATTTATATTTGGATGCTTTGAGATGAATATTATTGGGACATTAAGGTCTTGCTGAGTTCTAGTGACAGATGCGGGAGGAAGAGTTGGAAAAGAGTTAGGAAGCACGTCAAGCGAGGCGTATTAAATTAAAAGACATTTTTGTTAAGAGTTCATGGGGCGATGTCGAGAATAGCTCAGTTGGATTTGCACACTCTAGCACTTGGAAGCTGTTTTGCTTCCGTCTTTTCTAGGATGTCCCTTGGTGGTAGATACTGGTTGACGAAGAATTTCACATGTTAAGCTTAGACATCTGCCAACATTACTAAGTTTGTTATAAAATGTTGAAGATGTCTGTAAGCTATGCAAAGCTGTGTATGGGACAGACAGGGCAAATATATTTCGAGGTTGTACAGCCAGAGAAGAAACAGAAACGGTTCTGTTGGGAATTGAACCTCTGTCCTGTCATGAGAAATGTGAATGCCGGTGCCGCTGTCCCCTCGACCTCCGGGCTGCCACAGTTTTTGTATTAAATTTACTGACTTTTCATGTACAGTGGATTACACGGCCAATTGTGGAGCCTAATCGTAACAGATGTCTCTAGGTGACAGATACTAATCGATGAAGAAAGTCATATCATAAGCCAGGACACTTGCCAACATACTTCAAATTAATGAGGATATCTGTAAGCTTTCCATAGCTTTGTAAGGGACAGGCAGGAAAGAACATCTTCCGAGGCAATAAATAAAAATGAGAGCTTCAAATATCAAGTTATAATTCGAGATCATGTAATGATAGCCATCTATAGTTTAAAAAAAGTAAAACAATTTAAAAAAATATCCCAAGCGTTGGTAAGTTTTGCTAAGCTTTCTTGGTATAAGTAAAACATAAATATATGTAATAAAAAAAATACAACCTCATCGTTGAGGGAAGAAAAGTATAACACTACCTTCTTTTGGGAGTTGTCTACAGGGAGCGCAAGGGAAGATGCACCACAACGAAAGACAAAAGCATAACGCTCAATTATCGACAAAGCATAAACAAACATAAAGCAATCCAATTATATTTGACTACAATGTTATCTTTCGTCGATGTTTGTGTCCCGATCCAATCAGACGAAGAGCAAAACAAAACCATTTATCGATCTTTATTGGAGTCTACATGGCGTGCTGTAAGCCACGCACATAGCCATACCGAGGCACACGTACGAAAAGGACACACAGCACACAAACGTGTGCGTACGTACGTACACACAGGCTACGCTCTATTTGTTTATGTGTTTTGAGAGACTGCTCCGGTCGGTCGGTCGGTGCGATGCGCTTACCGTGTTGGCCTTTGGTCTTCTGCACCAGGCTATAGCATTGCCGGCCTGTGTATGTGTGTGGGACGGTACCGGTTCCGTTGTTCCGTTGATGTGTAATTGTTCGTAAGCCGTTTCCATTGATGCTCCCAGGCTACGATGGATGCGAGGGATACGATGGGTTTGGAAAATATTTCCAACAGCCGGGCTGGCGTATCAGCAGTCCAGCAGTCGCATCCTGTTTTCTTATCTGCTTTATTGGGTAAGGTTGGCTAAGTCGAGAAAATATGAACACAACATGGACACTGCAGTAAAAGTGGAATCCCGATCGGTTGTTTTGGGTAGTGGGTGGCCAACGAATGTGCGATGTGTGTTGTTTGTGTGAGTGTGTGTGTGTGCCCACGTGTCGTATTCTCTTATGCGCTTTCCCATTGTGTACCACAGACACAAATGCAATAACGGTAAGTAGCTCAGCAAGGAGCTGGAAGGACTTGGATGACTTTTTTGGTTGTGGTTCAGGCAAGGTTGTGCCATGCGGGAGGAAACGCAGAGTTAGTAACGTACGGAATTTGTCCGGTTTTCCCGGTATTCGGGAGCCATGCGATGCGTCTTACAGTAAAGACGATCAGACAACGGTGCCGATGATGAGGGAGACAATGATGACCGATAATCTGCCCTTTTTGCAGAAAGGAGGGAGAGAAACCGAAACGAGGGCTACTGTTGGAAAATGTAATGCGCTTAACGGACCGATGCGGACAACAAGTGGGGATGGGTGGGGAAGGAGGAGGGTGGGAGGGTTCGTATAGGGACCTGTGCATTGTGTGGCAGCAGTGTGAAGCCGTTTCCCAACAATTGGCTTGAGATCGTAATGCTGTAATAAGTTGACAAGGTCCAGGAAGGAACGCTGAGCTCACGATGATGATGATGAGCGTTGCCTGTCAGGATGGTGGGTTGAAGGTTGAGCCGCGAGGGTCGATCGATAAAGGTCGATAGCTTTTAGAAAGAGAAGGAATGAGTTTGAGAAAGAACTTCTTTTTGAAATGGGACAGGTATGGCGATGGGGGATGCCTTAAACGGGTCGAATCCTAGGGCGGGGTTGGCGGTGTCGGTGTTTGTCATGTTCGTATCCTTGCAGCTCATGTGTGAAGATGATCGAAGTTGGTAAACAAGCCCTCACGAGACCGTGTTGCTATGGTAGGCTTAATCTGTTGAAGTTCCGGCGTAGCAGTGATACACGCGCTGCACCAATTCTTATGGTCTGAAGCGACTGATGGCTAGTAGAATACACTAGAACAGTCATAAACCTTTAAAGCTTGGAGTTCCAACGAACTTTGCAGTGGTTTTTGCTCTAAACGACTCTTGAACGTGTTGTTGGAAACACAACGCCAACAGAACGGATAATCTATATTGGTAGGTGCAAGAAATGAGTATCTGCATATTAAACGAATGGGATAATGAATGTGGCGGGTTTGACTTAACAATAAACTATTATGCTATCATCCTGCTCCAGGGTCTTTATTCCGGATGCCTTTAATTCGATTTCTTCACAATCTGTGCCTATGGATTTACGGGACTTGAATCCTGGTTTTTGGTTCTGGGATCTAGTTTCCCGATGTCAGATTCTGATTGTAAGACAATGTTTTACGACAAAATATTGCTCTAACTATGTATGCAATAAATGGAACTCACTGCGAGAACTCTTCAGTTTCGTGTACGACTTTGCTTACCTGCTGAACGTTGTATGGCGCAGCCCTGTAAATGGGTCACACCAACGAGTTTAATTAAACAGAATTACATTACACTCGATTGCACTAACCCGCAATTGAATCAATATCACCTTTGTCATGTTTTATCGGGCAATCGGAGAGCATTTAATTTTTATTTCGTACGCATGCATGCCGTACATCGGAGCTTGCCGTTTCATTTGGATCTTTTTCCTATTGGTCGGTTTCCAGGTCGCCGCGTCGTTTCTCGAACTCGAAGACAATTTCATATCAATGTGTCCCCACACATACACGCAAGGGTGCACTTTTGAGGTGCGTTTGGGTGCACAGGTTGAAGCAGCAACACCATCTTTCATGAGCATTCCTCATCGATGGCATCTGTCATCTGCCAACACACAGTGCCTCTGATTGCATTGGCATCGGAATCCTTTCGGTGCTTCCATCGCTTTTTCACCGTTTCTCCCAATTCTCCACCACACTCCAACCGATTGCCGCCGGGCTGGGTGTCACTTCCTTTTCATCAACGAAACGGAAACCAACATTGACGATGTAAGGGATTTTGCGGAAATTAAACTTTTAATTGCTCCTGGCTCTTGGGTTGCATTCGCCACTGTCTTTAAGCGCACGGCCCGGTACGGTACGGTAGAAAGTATCTCAAGCAGTTTTACCACCGGAACTGCAAGGCACAAGGAGTCCTTTTTTGTTGTTGCATTCCCCTTCTTGCACATCGCAGGGCCCGATGCGTTTCGGAAGGCTCAATTCAAACACGAGTTTTGAGCACGAGTGTATCTACCAACGTGCTGCCCTCTGCTATTGATTAATGGTTGAATATTCCTTGACCGTTGTGGCACTGCTTCACGTGTGCAATCCATTTGAAGTAGTGGAACTTATTCCTTCAAAACCGCCACTCCATTTTCCTCCGTGCCCCCCATGCCGGTGGATCCATCTTGTCTGTGACTGGCTGTATCCATTACGAAACTTTCCAACCACACCTGCTCTGCCGGTGCTGCCTTTGTTGCCGCCCGAATCGGCGGACAGCTGCGAAAGGTGGTGGAATGCCACCACCCGTACCGTGTCGGATTCTCTTCCGGGAAGAACAGCCAACCGATGGGTTGTTAGACAGCTTTTCCGAGGCTTCCTTGAGCAGCAGTTTGCTTTCTGACAAGTCACTTTGCTAATGCGAACGAGCATGGTACGCTTTTATTCCGGACCGGTACGCTTCCTGTGACGGTGCAACGTGCTCTATCACTTTTCAGATTGCTTCATCTATTTTCCGCTCCGGGACCATACCCGATGCCCGCTCCCCCCTCATCCCTCCACCCGATGTTCTAAGGTGCCTCGCCAGCTGTCTGTGGCGGAGCAGCTGATGGAGTTGGCGGCGGTCGAGTCGATCGAGTTCGGTTAAGGGGACGATTAGAAGTAGTTTTTCAATTCAGCAACCAAATGCCAGAGTGCATCGTAACGCGTTTCGGTACCCGGTGTGCCGTGTGTTGTCTTTGCTTTTTGTCCTAGCATCAGCGAATAGCGCCACTTGTAATTCTGCTAACTCGACCGGTTCGGTCGGTTCGGAGAACGTTGTACGTAGATTTAACACGGTGGCAGATGCCGGTGTGGAGTTTTGGGATGTGCACGGTGAGTGTGTGTGTCTGTGTTGAATGAAAGGAAACAGCACCGATCGGTAACGATTTGCATGTCAACTTTGCTGCACAATAACTCAAGCGTTGCTGCTGCTGCTGCTCGATGTCATGTATCCATAAAGGCTGTGTTCAATCATCATTCAGAGCACTTTTCTGGCGCACGAATCATGACGTTGATGTTCGCGGGATCGGAAAGTAGAAGGGAGATGGAGAAAATCTGCTTCGGATTTGGAGTGCATTACGCAGAGAGGTTTATTGTTTTTTTCAAGTATACCATTCAAAAGTTTATGCTCGTTGGACACTACCCGCTTGAAACGTGAGAGCTAAATTTGTTTTCAAAATGTTAGGAATCCAATAGGTTTAGCTGGTTAGAGTTTTATTTCGCTATACATTTAGTTTTGACCTAATAACGCAAGCGTTTGTCAATAATAAGTGTAGAATAGGAAAAAAATCAAAACCATTACGCATAGTTGGTGTAACCTCTTAACTTTGGTTGACTTCAAAACGCTTTTGATGTAATGAAATGCTACAGTAAGCTAAGGTTGACAGAACCGCACCGACCGGCACACTTCTTGGTTGGCATTTTCCGTAAGACGGTGAATTGAATATCCTGAACACTACCAGCGCCAGAGCCTGAACGGTTGGCAAACCTCAGACTCTCACCACAACCAATTCCACGAACCGATGGTGAAACGTTCTGTCAGATGTTTTGTCAGAAATCATTGACCGACTCGGGTTGTTTCATTTAGATTTGAGTAGATTGAGGTTAATTAAATAATTTGCACTAGCGATCTTGCTGGGTGATGGTTTTGCAGAAGGTGCAAGCGATAAGGATTTAATTAAATTAGATTTATTGTGACAGGCACTGTAAAGCAAATGAAACATGTCTGCCTTCCGACAGGGCAAGAGGGCAAGCAGTTGGGAGCAAAGTCATTACAGTGAAAATCAGTGTGTGTGTGTGTGTGGCGTGATGGAATGAATGCTGCTACTTTTGGTGAGTAATATAATGGTATTTAGTTTGATAAGTTTTTGTTGGAAAATACGTGAGTTTTGTGTTGAATTCCAATTTCAATAAAAATGTTGCAGTTTTAGGCCCACGTTTTGTTTGGCTAATGGGTTGGTTAGCTTGAGAACATTGGGAATTTTCAAACAAAAATTTATACAAAAAAAAACTGTTTAACATAACAATAAAATCAAAAATATTCATTGCTCTTGCTTTTATATTACTCTCTCACAGGACACTTACTTACACACACACTTGTTAGGACAGAGCTTTCTAGTGAGCCTCACGTTATAGGCAGAGCTTTTTTGTCGGAGAAGAGTTTGTTATTGATGAAAGACTCAATGTTCGAGGACAGAGCTGCGCTAGGAGGGAAGAGCTACCTATTTATGGCAGAACTCCTTTATTAGGGCAAAGCTACCAAGTGAGGTACCTAGAAATGCCCTTAAGATGTATAGCTGTATAATAAAGATAAAGCTAACTTACAGTAAGAGGACAGAGCTACCTGTAGCGAGAGCAGAGCTTCACAGTAGGAAAAGAGTTTTAAAGTAAGGGAGAAGATTCATAGTGAACTGTGGCGGATTGAGCCCTTTGGAGGGGCTAAGCAGCATGAATGTTGGAGGTCCTCACACAACGAATCTGCTGACTGAGCCAGAGTTAAAGGCCAAGCAAACACAAGGCCTCTTTTGGAGCAGTCGGCTATTTGCATAATCGAGTCTCCCGGGGATCTTATGTGAAGATACACCTATGTGAAAATGATCGAGGCCCATGAAAGCTCGGAGCTATGATCCTGACAGTGAGTCTCATGCTACTTTTTTACACAACAGAGCACAATGGAAGCAATCAATTTACTAAGGTGAGGTATCAGTGTAGTGATCGAGCTCAGTACCCAACACGAGGTATAATGATGCAAACCACTGGAATATTTTATGCTCATAAGTTTTGCTTCAATCAAATTTATACATGATTACATTAAATATTAAGTATTTTATGAAAACGGATGTTTTTTGTTAAATAAATTTATATTTTTTTCTATTCAACTATATATATATAGTCGTGACGTTATTGTTGATATCGTGACGTTTTTGTTTTATGAAATCCCGATCGAAAAACTAACTCCAAGCACATTAACAACACAACACAATGTTAAGTACAGCCACAGCTAACATATGTACTTGGTTGAGAGTTTTGAATTCGAATTGTAAACTGCGAGCACACTTTCGGGCTACATTAATTTGTAAAATCGTTTGATGTAGACTTCGCTCAACTGTACGATTTATGTTGCAGCCTGTTTTTCTTTTCTAGAAATGTGCTTCAATTGTTAATTCACTCCCAGTAAGTGTGTGTAACATTTCGGAAAATGGGAAACTTATGCTTATGTGTTCCACAAGCCACCATGTTCTCGTGTGTGTGTGATAAAAGGAAACTGTAGCAGGTAAGTTTACTGTGTGCGCTTGCCGGTGCGAAGGAAAGGTATGCAAATCACGCCTTGTGCAGTCTGGCGTATGCAAATATTTCATAACCAGCAGCAAACGGACCTGTTCGTGTCTGTGATTCAAGGAATCGTCGTTATGGTTTTCATGCCGGTTTAGTTTACTTGTAGCTTGCGATGTTATGCAATCGTTTTTTCTCTCTAATTGAGTAAATAACCAGGCCAACTTTAAGCATACGAATAGTAATGTGTTTAATGGAAAAAGACGGTTGTGAAAACTTTTTCTTCGCTGTGAATTGGTTGAGTATCTCACGTTTGAATTCATTTCTATGGTACTTCTTAGCATGTACATTCCATTTTTGCATGGTAAATCAATTGTAAGTACAAAGTTGATGGTTAAATATTGCAACCTTTTAAGCATTTGTGCACAAATCCATGCCAGTGGGCGTCCAAAGGAAACGTTCGACAACATTCTGGGGCTTAAGGGCAACGCCAATAAGCTCCTTTCTGGACACACTCACACACATACATCAACACCTTAGCTAGGTTGCCTTCCTTCCTGGGGACGAAAATGACAATCCTACGAGCGATTCGAACAACGTGGCGACATTTATAAGTATTAAATTCATAATGTCAAGAGTGTATGAGGCAATTAAAACGTAGAAAAGCCATAAAAACGCAGCCACTGTACGTTACTGTGGGGACTCGAACTGGAGCTGGTTTTGCCGTGGCGTGGAAGGTTTTGCTGCCGATCGTCGTTATGAGCGATTCCGTCGCTGTTTCGCTGTTCGTCTTTAATTAGTGATATTTATGGACTCGACATCGCACAGCTAAGGGGGTTGTGTCCCGTGTCAGCGCTGTGCCTGCTGTAAGCTTATGGCATCCTAGACGCCATAGTGGGCAGGGTTTTTTTTTATTCGTCACAACGACGTGCATCGGGGCGCTGGTGCAGCAGCTGGCTTACCCGTGCTGGATGGTGTAACACTTGGAAGCAGCCTAATAACTACATCGATAATATTACGATTTGCTGCCCCTTTTCGTAACCTTTTGGAGGCGCAAAGGGTCGATACCCTTGTTAACCGCACCGTGCACGTAATACGCTGTGGCGTCGGTGAGCGTGTTGGACCGTGTGTGTTTGTGTTGGGGTTAGAATCTGCTCGAATGCACATGTCGGTTGAGTGTGTGGTTTTATGCTGGGCGCGTGCACGTCAGCACTGGGTAAGGGCTCCACACACGGTCGCGCTATTGAAGTATTGAATGTGAGTAAATTAATATGTCGGGGTCGTAAGCATCTGGGTCGACGGTGGGTTATGTGGCTTCTGGAAATATTATCGCTCCTTAATTCAAGCGCTCCTGTGTGTGTGTATGTGTACTGGGTTTACCTACATAGTGGTTACTGCTCAAGCACAATTGGGGAGAACAACCCCATTAGAAGGAAATTATAATACGTGTTCCAGTTCAGCTACTTGGAAAGCAGCGGGTGGTTTGTAAAATCCGTGCATGTCGTGTAGCTTGCACAAGGCGGTCCGTTTACACACAAAAGCGAATAGGGTTTAATCAATAGCGCACATTTGTGTTTAACATTAAGAAGGTAAAGGTCTTGGTGCTATTTATGTTCGTTTATAATTATACATTCTGAATACAGTGAGACGCTCGGTACATCGATACAGAATAGTTTGATAAAGCACGTTTTTCTCTCAAGGTGCTTAGCGATCAACTTCTCAAAGATTCGCAAGCGTTCATATTCTGATCTTCTTGCTTGTGTGAGTTAAACACATTGAGGTACAGTTTAATCAAGATGGTCCGCTTTATTTCGACGACTTGTTCCAGTGAGGGTCTATGGCCGACAGAATTATTTTCATTAGTCACGGGTCAAACAACGTCAGTTTTCTTGTTGGTCAAAGTGCGGGACTGTAATTTACTTGTCGGACGATTATTCTGTTGGCGAACAGTGCTGAAGAACGACAGAATACGGAGAAGTCTGTTGCTTATTGGTATGTATATTCTTCCATGTACACGATCAATACCTGTACCGGATGAAAATGGTGACGTCTGTCATTGAGCTCTGGAAACCTGACAATCTCGAAAAATCATCAGTTGTAGCATTGGATGTCTAACTTTGGTCTTATAACATCATAACGCTCGGTTTACAGTTTTTTCAATGCTCATATCAGTGAATTTATAGCTCAATATGTTGAGTGCGCATTCAGAATCGCAACCATCGTTGCATTGGTTTTCCTTTGATTTTTGGTAATTAGACGTTGGTCTGTATTCAGCCTCCTTTCCAAAGATCGATGTAAGATCGGCGATTCTGCCATTGGGCAACTAGATCGATACAAATAACTATCACTTTGTGATAATTCTTTTGTAAATATGTATCATAAGAACTTCACCATTCGCCTGCAGAGGACTCACATTTGCACGTCGTTTGTCTACTGATCCTAAATGTCAACAGTTGACGTGAAGGACGGGGCTTAAAGAAGGTTTCCTGTAGATACCGGAGCTATGAGGGTTGTTCCCTCAGGGTTCTTTCACCAACTGTTAAGGTCTGACCAAGACCAAGCGCAGATTAGGACCAAATATATATTTTACATCTAATTGAATTGATGCCCTGATGCTCAAGGTGGGCCGTCGTCCAGTGATATTCTCTTACCACGTAGCGATGCGTTGTCATCATAACAGGCCGCTGTTCCCACGATCGTTTAAGTTTTAATGTTATTAGATTAAATTTCAAGTTTTTGTTGATTATGATATAAAAAGTTAAAAACCTTATTGCAATATCATGTCTTTCCTGATTTGCTATGGCAGAAGTGAATCAATTACTTTCTTAAATACAGATAAACCCAGGTTCTCAGTAGAACCATGAAATTGCAAGAGGTCTTTATTCAATCTTTTGTTTTTAGAATTTTGTGTGGTCCATTTGAGAGAGACCTCACAGGTTAGCTGAATGAGCTTGAACAGAATCGGATTTGAAGAGTATTTGAAGAATAATTGCACCTATTAGACCTATTGTTGTTTTTACTTGATGTATCTTCAAGATATGCAGAAACAATTTTATATTTTACATCTTGTTGAACCTTACGTTTGAAAAAATGATTTTATAGTAGATAATAGGTTGATACAGAAAATACAAAAAATGTACAGAACAGCATAGAATCATTTTTTTTTAAAACTTTAAAAACAACAGTTTAAAAAACGATTCTTTTTTAACTCTACCAATATCATATAACGATAATTTTAATATTGTTACATTGTAAGATTGTTCCAATGATTGGACGCAGGAAAATCTTTTACAAAGAAAATATTAAAAATAATTCTTTGCCAAAAAACCATTGCATACTTGTAGGCGATGTAAAACCAGGCCACCCCGTTCCCAGTACTGCTTGAACACGGTTAAATCAGCTGTGAAACTGAACTTAAATAAATTACCTTTACCATTGAAATGCCCACTGGGGTGCTACACATCGACACGGGGTTCGAAGAACTCTGTCAATGAACCACGCATTGTTTCGGATAGAACTCTCCAACTTGATCATGTTCTCTGTTGTAAGGTTTTATTTCATATATATTTTTCCATTATTTTGTACATTCATTTATCATATATTGTTTTTTTTCTCTCTCTTTCTCTTTCGCTTTCCATTTTGCTTTTCACTTTCTCTCACTTTGAACGGCCAGCCAACACCGCCACTATTTGCAACCTGCACTCGGTTCGGTGAAACGGTTACAAGTGCAGTTATATATTCATCTGTTCATCGTGTTGCGCTTCAGTGTTCAGGTTGATCCTGATTAAATTCATCGACTGGCCAGTGATCATTGGACAGTGCAATGAAAACATGATTTTTCTCAGGAGCTTTTTTAATATGTTTCACACAAAACCCCCTCCCCATCAACTTTGACTGCATCCACGTGTTGTGTGTGTGTGGATGGGAGTGATTTTTTTTTAATTTCTCCAGTCATTTGAACGCTCATATGTTGGCCGATAATGAGTGCTCGAAACGAGGACTTACACAGGTTCTCGATGCTATTCCCTACCCACACACACACACACACACACACCAACACGCGGTACAGACAGTTTCATTGTGTTTGGGTTTCGTGTTTCGTTCTGTTCGATGCAAAGCGTTATTACCATCTACAGCGCACACCCGTGAGATGCATGAAGGAAAACAAGGGCTGCTTTCCTCGTTACTTATGTCATTATTTAAATCTTTTTCATTTACTATTTTCTGCTGGAAATACGGTTATGGTTCAGTGTGAATGTGGGTGTATCTCTGCGTGTGTGATACAGTTTGATGATGGATTCTGTTGCTGTTCGGATGATTTTTTTATGCCCGTTGTTGTGTGTCTGTTTTTTTTTGTGAGACAGGTGTGAGATTGAGATAGATTTTTTAAATCCACATTTAACCGCCGACGAGCGCTGCCTCTCCAACGCTAGCCAGTTGCCGTGTACAGGGGGATGTTCGAAATATGAAAAATATCACTCAATTATTCCAATAATATTTCGTGTACTCGCTCCTTTTTTTCCGGATGTTTTTCCGCATTTTACCTTTTTTGTTGTTGTTGGTTTCCTCTTGTTATATTTTATCATAGTTTAACGAGTGTTTAAAATTAACTTAATAACGTTTCTATCTCTCTGTTTCCAGCGTTTTTGTTTTCTTTTCTTATGACCTTACTACCCATTTGTCTAGAGTGCCTGTTGATGTTCAACACTTAACAAAAGCAATTAATGACCCTTTCCTTTTTTTTGTATTAACTTTTTGCTCCTTCGCGCTCCTTCATTTGACTAACCTTTGGTTTGACCATGCGTTAGCTACTGACGTACGCATCTCCGACTTTTCCGAGAGACAACGTTTGTTTTATAGCGTGTTTTTGCTTGTTTGGAGGACATGTTCTTGTTTGCAGTTTGATTTACATACTTCCAGGGGGATGTTGGCTGTTGTGAATAGCGGGATGGTTTTTTTGTTTGTAATTTTATTTTATCTAAAGTCTGTCCCACCCGGATGTTTGCTACCATTTTTTTTCTAGCATTTCTTACCCCCATTCCCGCCCCATTTTCAGCTACACTTTCAAACCGGCACCGGATCATCGTCCATGGCATGTCTTAAAATGTACTTAGAACGTTTGCCGCCTCGCAGTATCTGCGGCCGGTAACGTTTGCATTATCCTAGTGACGGCAAACACGCGGTTACCGAATGTGTTTCCTTTTCTGCCTTTGCTTACTTTAATACTATATAAGAGATACCTAAAGATAAATCAGTTTAACAGACTTTTGCTTAACTTACACGTTAGATGTAATGTTGTCCCACTACCCACTGAACTCTCTTCTTCTCCAGCCTGTCTGTCCTTCTGGCCGTTCGGTCACTTTACGTTCATAAGCACTCTCGAACGATCGTTATTAGGTCACGCAGTTACTTTCGGCATTGTGTGTGTGAGAGAGTTTGTTTTGTTTTTAATATTTATTCTTTCACTCCTGTCTGTAATCTCACAATTAGCAGTATGATTAAATGGGGGATTCTCATTCCGACGTCTACCGTAGATGGTTGGATGTGCAAGTATTACGCTCGGAGTTGCTTGCTAGAGTAAATTTACAGCCTACACCAGCAGACGCCCCACAAACGGTGAGTTTGTGGTGATGGTAGTGGGTTTGTTTTTTTTTTTTACTATTTCCAAGTGATGTGGCGCTGATACTGCACTGCCGGACATAGCTTAACTGCTTTTGTAACGCGATTTTGTTCACGATCGGTTTTACATCTCTTTGTGTCTGCTTGTTTGATAGCGTAACCGCGTTTACAATCTACATGATCGTGAAGGAAGTGATCGGCTCAACTTCGGACAGCTCGAGAAAAGGGGTGGCTGGCTGGAAGGACTTTAAGCCTTCATGGAAAGATAACAAAGAGTGCCATTAGTGGTTGTGAGAGTGGCGTGTGGGTGTGTGTGTGTGTGTTTGTAAGAGTACAGAAAAGAACACGCTCTCATCGAACGGTGCAGGGATGGCCGCCGGCGATCCTTAACCGCCGTCGGGCAATTGTTGAAGTTGAGTTTTGACTGCAGCTCACACACGCTCGATAGTCTAGGGCGTCTAGTGCCGGCGGTTCCGCGGTCCGCCATCGGTGATTGTGATGGTACCAGAGGGGTGCGTGTGCGGTTGACTTTCCCCACCGGTCTCGTATGTGCGATGGGGCGGAAAAGCCGTCGCCGAGCGAGGTCGACCACAACGTCAACGGTAAGGGAGGGCACGTTCGGTGCGGCGCGGTGTGAAGTAAGGGGTGGCGCAGTTGCGCGGGAAGCCTCAGGCGCGCCAGGAAGGTGGACCGCGTCCCGCAGCACAGTCGGGTGCGTGCAATGGTGGCGACGCATATTAGTACGCTTCGGTGCAAGCAGACTACGACGAGACGAAAGACATTCTTGGCGGCCGCTGCGAGTGGGCGCGAGTGTTCGGGCCCGAACGCCCACCGGATGGGCTCGGTAGCCGCAGCATACCGATGGAGCAGAGCAAGGACGAGACAAGCGCCGAAGCCAGCACCAAAAGCGGATGGTTGAGTGGCGTGCGATGATGCGGTTGTCCCGCGCGCTGCATTGCTGCTGGGTACTCCCCTGGAAACGGAATGGGAAACACCTGTCAAATTTTTCCCTCAAACTGTTCTTAACCAGTTGGACAGAATATAGTTTTATATTTATATATAGTGGCAGATAGGATAGCGTACGGATCGGCGGGTATGAGCGTGGGGTGGCATGTAAATGAAGCAATATTATGAGTTGTTGTAATATAGTGTCCGTCGGCTAGTAAGTTAGATGTCATTAGGAAAGGATTATTTTATAGCACTCTTATTCCACTGATACGGTAGTTAGAAATCTGATAGATAGATAGTTAATATGAAAAAAGATGAGTAAGTAATATTGAATGATGATTACAAAATACCATTGATTTTCCAAATTATAGGAAGCCTACACTATAAAAAAACATATTACAATAAGAAATAAAAAAAAGTGTGCAACATAGGACTGTAAGTTGCAAAAAACTTGTATTTAAATTATTTTTTTGATCATTTTTAATGATTTTTATCCTGTTACTAAAAAAATAATCTTAAGCTTTCAAATGGTTTGAATCTTTCTCTCTCTCTCTCTCCTTCTTCTCAGAGCTTAGATTAGACTTAGACAAAAGCTTAGATTGTCTAAGCTATCCACTTAAGAAAACATTTTGTCTAGTGTCATGACTTGGCATATAATTACTGTTCGTTACATTAGTTTTATACCTGAGCGAGAATTTTTAAACAGTGAAAGCCTTGTGGCTTCCTGATGACGGATTACAATAGATTCGAGTTGCAACGTAGCTGACGTAGTAGCAACTTATCTCCAAGGCTCATATGAAACATGGAAAAAGCGAACTATTATTTTAAAGATAGCCATGGCTAAGTGAGTGTATAATTGCTGAGTAGCAACATTTTAAAAGAATGGTGCTTGGATGTATAAATCTACGTAAGTGTAATCTAACGAGTCATCCGAATCCACAAAAGTGATGAACAAATCATGACACAATTATAGGATAATAAATTTCCATTTCCACTACAAAAGCAGACAAAAATGCTGAAAAAAGCAATTAAGAAACTATTACACTTGTAGATGGAATGTCTCGCAATTCAATTTGTTTTCGCTTCTTTTGCCCCACCAGTATAATCGCTCGCACCCCATCAAAGCGAATAAAAAGGAATTTGAAGCAAAAAAAGAGAAAAAAAATGTCCCAAAATGTAATACCGTGCAAGACGGTTTGGCAAGTTCGCAGGACATTCCGGGTGCCGTGTGCAACGGCTGTAACCAATATTTCCATCCCGTCGTTAAACAAAGCAGATTATTGGCAAAGTTGGAACGAATCAGAAATTAACTTTCCATAATCATTTCCCCTATACCACGGGCCGGTTCATTTGATCGGTAAACTTTTTGCAAATCATCCCTACGGACGATGATAGCAGGACTTTGGATCGCTTTTGGTGTGAGATGCTTATGGTGCCAGAGATTGGCTGTTCTGGGCAACGAAAAAAAAAAGGATCGCTTAAACATAAATCAACCATCAACTGTCCGTTGCATGGGCACGAGTTTTTTTTTTGTTGTTGGCTAGTGTGTGCTTTTGGGAACGAAAATAGGATGAAATAAGATATTAACAAATTTAATATTGACCCTAGGTTAGTTAGTCCCGGGGAATAACATGGCGGACGCAAATGAAACCCCTCAGCTCAGTGTGAGTACGATTAGTTTGTCGTGTGGATCTGTCTGCCCGGGTGAAGATTGCGTGCTGAGATTGACATTGATAATATTGCAGTAAGTTTCTCGTTCCGGTTTAGCACCAATGAAATCGTTGTTAAATTCGTCTCCCACTCTCGTACCCTGGTGCGGCTGAGTGGAAGCATTTTAGTCGATTTAACAGCTTACGACCAGTGCCACAGCTCCGGTGTACCGTTGGGGATTGAAGAGGACGCCAGTGGGGGGTTTGAAAGTGGGCGCGCTGAAACACTAGCACAATACTGTCCAATGTGTCCTATTGCAGCGCGCAGACGATTCAAGAAAGGGACTGTCCGAGCAGGGGATGGAGATTTATTGACATTCCCCGGCAAAGGAAGGCACAATGGGTCGATAGCAATCCTTTCAGTCGAGCTCGTAGGTTGCTCGTTTCTCGGGGTTGTCTTGCAAACGGAGTGAAATATCGCGTCGAAACTTCTGCAAGAAAACCGATCGACAGTGAAGAGTTTTCCAAACAAACGCTCTCGCCATTCGTATGCAACTTCGGTGTAACGGAACCGTGTGCGTCCAGCGAGGAGCTTCGGCCCCGGGAGTCGGAAACGGAAGAGAAAGGATTCTCCGTCTGGGGAAACATTCATCAGCCGGTATTGTGGCACAGAGCACAGTGCCCTCGCCCTTTCTCGCTCTCGTTAGTTAGCTTGCTTGAATTCGCAATCTAATAAAAGTCCATTATTGGAACGATCAATCAAGATTCAAAATATACAGCAATATAAACGAGACCTTTGAGACGCCACAGCGGACATCGTTCGGGCGACGGACAGTTGGAATTTCTCAAGAAGCATAGGTGCATGGATGGACCACGGGAATTGCGGGCGGCAGCGAAAAGCTGGGGAAAATGGTAAGATGGGCAATGAAATAAAATGAGCTTGTCAGTGCGCTACGACGGTGGGTCCTCGACGGGTCCCGACGGGCGTTTGGGTGCCAAGGTTTTTGTAGTTGTTGTTTTTGTCGTGCTTCGTGGTTTTTGGTCGGGGATTTATGGCACGGGACATAAATTGGTAGACCTACCGTTTAGGACGTGCACGGTGACACTTTTGCTTTTGGCGTTGGACGGATTGCACGTGTACTGTCCGGAATCCGATGGCCGTGCGTTCTGGATGAGCAGGAACGAGGTTGTCGTGTCACCTTTTTCGGTAATGACCGAGACGCCACCGCGCGGTGAATCGTAGCTGATAATCTGTAAAAAAATAAATAACCAAATATGTAATTAAATGTTTGAATTGAAAGGTTTTGTACCAGCAGGACATGGGGAAAGTCCATCAAGTATAATTATGATTTTCAGTACGTTTAATTGAGGAACGCTAACTTTCGAGGACTTGGTAGCTGGCAAACATATAATTTTTAAAACACTTCGGGTGACTTGATTGAATAAGATGGTCAATACAATGTGTTTGATAAAGAGGGCCATTTCGATGACAGATGTGGTAGCGATTCCAGTTTTCACACGGCAGGGCCGGGAATTAAATTCCGTCCAGACTGTCTCCCAGTATGCAGAGCTTTCCAGTAATGGCTTAAAACTGAGTTAAAAATGCCATAAACTGGCAAGCTGGAACCTTTGGAGGTTATAGTGTAAGAGGCGAAGAAGTAAATGAGAAGGTGATAATTATAGATGCTGCCGAATTGAGGACCTTACCTTAGTATCTAACTGCCGTTCACAACTAATTTCCCTCACCTTGTAAAGTATTACCAATGGTCATATCGAACCGTGTATCGTTCGTAATTGAGTTTTTGTTTTCATGTCCGCCGTCGAAAAGTTGGGCAGGAAACAGCAGGCGTGTCAACAAAATGGTATCGAGAACGTCCCCGTTCCGAAATGTGTGGTCGTCGGTTTAGTGCAACTTGTTGATTGGGCTGTCAAGTACAGAGGGCAACGGCAACCGCTAATGATGACGGTGGCAACCGATGGGCTGTTGACCGTGGCAACAGTTTCTTTTTGTTTCCCTGTCCCCGTGGTCCGTGGGATGTGACGAACGAGCATTCATTTGCTGTGACGGTGTGTCAACAAATATGGTGGCCTTCGGTGGCTGCTTGTTTCTTCCCGTGCCACACATCCGCTTCTAGTCAATATCCGGCCAGCGGTTATCATAATCATCATTATCAGTGAACGAGATCGTCAATGGGTAGCGTCCGTCCGGGTCGTTCATCCCGTAACGGATTGTCTCGGATTGCTTCATTTTTGTGAGCTTTTCGCGTAAAATGTGGGTCGAATGTTTTCATCCGGCGTTTCCTGTGCGGTGGCGTTTGTTCGCCGGTTTTTTTTTCTTCCTGTCGGACTTTTACTGGTTGTGAAGCGTCTGCCGGTGGTTGGAGAGCAAACGCATGAGCACAATAGCTCACATCAGCAAATAAATAGAGCAACCATAACCGGCCGGGCCAGGCCAGCCAGGACCTTGAGCACTCCCGCTGGTCAACGATCGGGCGACGTAATTTTGTTTCATGAATTATTGATGAGTAAATATTTGCGAGTTGCGCAGCTGTTTATACTTTATCACAGCTAACCACCACCCACCGGCACGGGTTACGACTGTGTGAGTTTCGCATAAAACCGAAAGGTAAAAAAAAAGCAGGAGGAACATTTCACTGTGCAAAAGTTTTCCATTTTTCCATGGTTGTACATTCGCCGTTCCCAGTTCCTGTGTGCACGGAGATCGTTGCCGTTGTTTTGCACTCGAAACGATGCCAATCCATTTATCCGTTTCGCAGTAGTACATCAGCATCCCTTAGGTTCCAGGCGCTGGAAGTTTGTCAGCCCCGCCGGCCCGGGCTGGTCGGGCCCGGGTTTACCTTACCGTGAACGTTCCCGATAAACAGTGGAACCATTCCCGGTGGGAGAGTTATTTGTTTTTGCCTTTATTTTTCCTTGCAGGTGAACGTTGGCATGTGCCATTTTTTTATCGCTCGTTCCACCACTGGAAGCAGCGGACTTCTTCAACAGGTTAGTAGCACGGTGCTGGAGGTATCGACGGAAAGGCTAGCATCCGGCATCCGGCTTCCGGTTTCCGGTGTTTATCAGCAACATCAATATCAGATTTAATAATAAAAAAGGCGGCATACACACATTTACTTTTACGCACGCGTCCGATGGGTATGTATCGAGTGGTAAATCGAGTTTATGTAACGAAGTGAGCATGTGAAAAGAATGTGTTGCTTTTGCCAGTTTTGGTGAAGACTGGAGAATTTCAAACGAGCTTGATTTTAGGATACTTCATTTTTTTGAATCGACAAAATTCTGTTCCCGAATGATAAAGTCAAGCTTTGGGTTTCAGAAATTATTGTTGGTTCACTTGAGAACTCAAAATTGAAAAACCTTAAATAAATAAGAAAAGAATGAAACAAAATAAGTAAATGTATCGCAATTGAGTGACAATATTGAATGAAAACTTTCGAATCGCATATTTGTTATAAAACTTCAAATGAACTCCTTTAGCTGGTTCGAATCCCGTCCGTAAAGTCTTCTCGACCACATAGCTAGCTTTCTAGCTATGTGTACGTTGAAGACACTGAAGCCCGTAACGGCAGGACACTAACTGCTGAAGTGTTTGTGTCAATTGGGAAAGAAAAAAAATGAATGAAATGTATTTTTTGAGTCCATTTCCTGAATATATTAAAATTAATTTAAGCCAAATAAATGAATTTAAAAAGTTAATAAACGAAACTTTAAATCTAGGCTTTCGACAGAATGAAAACATCTTTGAGATTTGAAGGAACCTTAGCCTTTCACCCTTTACCTTTGATAGCTAAGTATAACCTTAGTAAAAGAAGAACTATAACGAAATCTTCTGAAGCAAGAGATTTTATCATTTAAAATTTGATACAAAATTAGCAATAATTAATTCAATTTCTAATTAATAATACACCATAAAAGAATTATTGAAGGAGGGAGTATCTTAGACATCTTTAGACACAAGAAATGTGAGGTTTTTTAGTGGTTCAGAAAAAAATGTGGAAGAAAGTTAATTTTTTATAGCTGTTTTAAAAATGCCTCGTTTTTAGATATCTGTTTGATGATCATTACTTTCAGAATATCAGCGTGAAGTTAATGACAGTGAAAGCTAGCTCAGTAAAGGTATGAAATGCTCTCCGACGTTCTACATCTACAACAGTTTGCATCCATTTTTCCCCCTATTCAATCACACCCGTGCCCCAATCACCATTATCATCACCATTTCGGTGACGCGAGTGAAGTTGTCAGCTGCATTTCCGGTGCCAAAATACTGTCAACGAGTCGGCGAAAAGCGTTCATTTCAATTTTCCACCTGACGAACCGGACCGGCAGACGGTGCCCGATTCCCAAATACTCTCCCAATGTTCAATATCCTATTAATTCATTTAGTTTTAGCTCATCTTTCCGACGCTACGGCAAAGAAGTGCGCTCAGCCAGAACGTGTACATCGCCGATGCTACACACACACACAGCCATGCCACACATTCGTTCGATTTGGCAGATTGGAATGCCCATTCGCGCAACGGTACCGGAGCGCAAGCAATCGGAATGGATAACGTGCAGTCGGCGCAGCACGGAGCGTAGCGAGGCGCACTGATGCGCCAATGTCATGCTTAATCTACCTGTCCATGCTAACGGCCAGTTCGACTGGTTCGGTCGGTAAATGGTTCCAGCCGTAGAACCCATTTGCACTGTCATTTATGTTGCACCAAGGGTTCGTACGGCCGAACCCTTCACTCAAATGCCCGGCGCTGTTAGTGCGCCGTGAATCGATGCCTTCGTTTGACACCGCGTGCCAAACCACCCGAAATCGCAAGCCAGGAAAGCATCGGGTGCATCGTGACCGTGCGCACTGCAGCTTAGCGCACCGTTGCATCCATGAATATGGTAATGGATTTTACGGGAGACTGAAGTTCCCGGGTGGAATATAAATTAGCAAACCAAGGTGAAACCAGATCCGCTCGGTTCGTCGCACACTTTGCCAGCGAAAGTGCAACCCTCGGCGTTGGACTGGGTGGTTTTTTTCTATCTGTTTTTTTTTTTCTGTTTGAGGTTACTCATCGTCCTCCGGACGTGATGCTGCTAAAACAGCTCATTCTAGGGGGGCGTGCGATACCGCAGCAACGTTCCCGGTTTTCCATGCTCCGGAAAGGATTTTTTGGCCTTTCGAGGCGGCAAATAATGGAAGAGAAAAAGAGAAATAAAGAGAGAGAGAGAGAGAGAGAGAGAGAGGAGGAAAAAAATGCAAAAAATGGAAATTTTGTATGCCTTACACCGCTCAAGGTAATTCCATAATGCTTATTACGGAAATGGTGAGGATTTTATCCAGCCCATCCAGCCCTCAAGGGTACCAAGATTTAAGTGGTGCAAGTAACACGGATGGTATATAAAAACGGAATGTAAAATCGAATCCCGTGCCAACATGGCCGATCGCGTGCACTTGGTTGGCGGGTGAGCCTTTGGAATCGATGGCAGCAGTTAGTACGAGAGCAATCAATTACTCCCATTATGTGCGACAGGAAAAATCAATTGGCGCTCTTACCCAGTTCATCAGCGGATGAGAGCGTTCGAAGTGTTTTAAAATTGGTTTTAGCTGGTGTTGAATAGCAAAGAGCGAGGAATTTGAAGAATAAGCTAGTTTAGCCAGAGCAGTGTGATCCGGTGACCTTCATTGGACATTTTCAGTTATAGCATTGTAAAGTCAGATTTGTTGTTTATTTAATATTTATTCACTGATGTGACAAGGAACCAAGTGCACCACTCTTCCCTAAAAAAGGGATAAGAAATTCTATTTCCAAGATAGTTTGCCATTCTTCAATTTTCCTGAGGATCACATCGGAATGGTGCACGTGGAAGTCAATATGTCGAGAGATGTTTGTCGTTTTTCCTTTTTGACAGTCGCTTGTCACGTACGCTTTGTACTCACCGCATTGTTATGGTTCCAGAAAATGTAAGCTGGCGGCTCGGGAGAATCCTTGACGACGCAGGTTAAATTTATCGTCGATCCACTCTCAATGTACAGATCCGGGGCGCCTATTATCTCGGTCGAGGGTTCTGTGAAAGATATGCACACGAGCGGTTAGTGCTTCCTGCTAAACCCGGCGCTATTGTGTATGTTTGGAGGCAAACTTTGGTGATAGCTTTAGAATTGTAATGAAAATAGATTGTGGTGTTCTTGGAAACTAAAGCAAGCAATGGAAATGTGTACATTAAACGATGGTGCCTTGTGTTTGATTCCAGCAGCATGTTATATGGCTGTATGAAAAGTGTGCGAAGTAAGTGTTGAGAAGTAAGCATTGGAATGGATGATAGCCATGGGTGTTTGGCTTAATTTTTTTAAGTCATTATTCATTGAATTGCAATAGAAATTTTTGACTGATGTGGCAAGGGTATATTTAGAATATTCTGAATGCTTCAATTTATAGTAAGAACTGGGCAGACATAATTCCAATCTGTCGTTTGCTGTCGGTACCAGCTTCTGTCAATCCATTATTCCGGCCGGCATTATCTACCACACTATCTATCCTGGGGGCTGGGTCGTCTGGTGTCATTCTCATGACATGACGAGCCCACCGGAGCCTGGCGAATCTAGTTCACTGCACGTTGGTAGGATCATCGTATAGCTCGTTTAGTTCGTGATAACAGCGACTCTTTCATTCCACAGATATGGGTGTAAAATTCCTTCTGAGTATTTTCCTCCCGAACGAGGCTAGGAGGGTTTCCTCTGTTTCGGACAGAGTCCATGTCTCAGAGGCGTATGTTAGTACTGGAACCATGCATGTCATATACAATCTTTATGTATACTTGCACATTATTAAATCTTTATTGAAAAGATGTCTAGAAAGTGGTGCAGAGTTAAAAAATATCTTCAACATCACCAGTTAACTTTAGAAACCTTGTGTTTTCCTCCATGATACTCTTTTTAAAGGAACAACCTACACATATTTCTATGAATAATTTTTCAGAGCAACAAATATTTGCCAATATGTCGCAGCTATAGCTCGAAGGTACGTTGTAATCTAAGAACGAAAAACCCATATTCAACTGATACAGAAAGAAACAGTCAAGAGACAAGGGATACCTGCCAAGTCCTAGAAATGGAGCCAAAGAAACCGAGCACTGTAAGCCGACGATGGTGTCACAGTTTTAAGGTTACTTTTTGCCAAACCCCTTTTTTTGTACCCACAATTCCGGTACGTTCAATCGACGGACTGCACACAAATACACACACTCCTTTCCGTGGGCAGCTTCGTAAGTGAATGGATCTTCTTTCTATTTACGTGCTATTATTTTGTGCTATTTCATTTCGAAAAGATTTATGCGCCCTGTGCCATCCTAGCGGGAAGGGTTGTGAAATTGGTTGTGAAGTAAGAAGGAAAAGGTTATTTTCCTTTGCTATTTGCCGCTAGTTTTGAAGAAGAAGAAGGAGCAAAAAACCTGCCATCCTGTGAATAATACCGAAGACGATACCTTATGTGGCAAGAAAACTGAGCGAAGGAAAATAAATAAACAACAAGCAGAAAACACATAACACAAAGGTGAAAACGGTTGTGTTGTGCCTTGTTTTTAGTGGTGGAATGGTTTCTGTGTTTTCTTTCGTTTTTTGAGAAAATGACCCCATGCTTGGGTTTTCATTTCGTGGACAGTATCAAGTTTCCAGCGAGGACTTTAGACTGGTAGGTAGGACAATTTTTCATGAGAAACAAAACAAACAAGCAAAGGGGCAAAAAATCGCCTCCGAAGGTCTGGTACGCCTCAACGGATGGTTGCAAAGGAATGTTCGTTGAGAAATGGGATAGCTTGTGTTTGGGTGCGTTTTGAAGGGATGGAATTAAACCAAAAAAGGAACGAGAATTTCCACAAACGGTAAGCTGAGCACAATCGTCGAACACGTTTCGACGTGGCCAGATATGTACCGGGTCGCCCCTTTTGTTTGACAAAACTCAATAGGCATTTATTTGCGTTCGCTTTCGAAGGTCCGTTCGATGGTTGAAGGTCCTCGCAGCTCGTATATGCCTTGCCATGCCGGCTTATTACTAACACGGCGAGTAATAAATCAAATATTTTCACTTGATTTTATTTCCTCCCAGCACCCGGTACAGCTACACGCCCGGTACAGCCATCCTTTCGCAACTGCTGCTTTAAATCTTCGGTGACGGAAATGATTGAAAACGGGATGGCTTTGATTGGGGCACGGTTTTTCGGTGGAATGGAGAGGAAAACTGCCACAGGTAGGTAGGACCCGGTTGCACATCCGGTTTGCCAAAGAATGTTCTTGTTTAGTGGATCGATAAGAAGCGTGGTAAAGATATTGGGCGTTAATTCCAAGCCTTACGGAACTTCTTCGTCCGTTCGATCGGCATTGCTTCATCATTCTGTCTGCCCTGTTGAGCCCTTTCTTGGCTGTTTATTGGTGTGCCAGAGGAGAGTGGGGAAAAGGGAGAATAGGGGAGACAGGGGAGGAGCTCAGTGTGGGAATCATCCTGTCACAGGAAGAAAATGGATGTCATTTTAATCCCGCGTATATTAAGCCAGATGTTTCGCATACGATCGGAATTGATGTGAGCGCGTGTGTGTGTGTGTGTATGGAATTTAGCCATTAACGGAATTTATGATAATTCATCAATTTGTGCGTTTTTTTTCTCTTCCTTGACGTCAGTGAGGAATGTCCTGCCCGGTGTTATGTCTTGAAATTCGGCAGAGGAAAATGTTTTATTTTTTGTTTGTTTGGTACGCAATTAGATTGAAAATTCCAAAGTAATTCTTGCTGATATTTATATTAAATCGTGAATCCTGTAACTATTTAACACGGTACAGCTTTACCGTTTTACCTTTACCAAGGTACACTATTACTTCACAAAACGGATGCTACGTACTCCTAGCTCCGTACAGAGTCCGAAACATTTGTCTGGCAGTGGTCTGCCCGATTTGAAGATAAGCTAACCTGTGCCCGGCAACGCGTTTGCCAATGTTGTAATCAAGTTTATTTCGGGCCTGGCGGAAGTTTCCCAGCGTACCGGTACCGTACTGCTGGCGTACGGAAATCCTTGAAACTTTCTGGAACGGTGCTCGGATCGACTCTGCCTTTATCAGCAAACGGCAGCAGCAGCAACGATGTGTGCTATTTTTGGGCCGGCATGTAACAAACAGCACCGTTGCACCGTCAGAGAATCGGGCACCGGACAAAAAGCGATTTCGCACTCGCAAATGTAACTTCCGGCCGAACGAAACTTTCGACCTTTTCTCAACAGGAAGTCCTCCCCGTCCGAGGGGTTTCACTTGAACGGCTGGCCCGTTGGCCGGAGGGGCGGTTAGTTCGGAGAAACTAAGCGAACTAGCCCGCTCTAATATTTATCGATGGTTTTAATTGCTCCACACTGAGTTTTATGAGTTTGTCGATTAAGTCGTGGTTTGGTTTATTCCTTTCGAATGCAAATGAGATGAGCACGGTTTATCGAAGCCATGAAGACGAAGAAACAGAAGAAGGTTATCGCTAGGGATGTACACTGGGTCGGGCCGGAGTGGTGTTGGGCGCAGAAAAACTACCACCCTTAATGGTGTGTGCAGTGTCACAACACTAGTCGACGAGCTTCATCATTCGACCCTCTTGGATGGTGTTGGTGGGTGATCCCTGTACGGCTGTAGTGGGATTTGATACGGAAAATTGCATTCGAGGTTTTGCAGTGATTTATTGTGACCGACCAACCAGGCGTCATCAACGGCGCTGCCTCGAATGGGCAGCAGCAAATTTGCGGTACATTCTGTTCTTCTGCGCCGTCACTCGCTTAAGGTTGCAGATTATGGGTGCAAGATTTAGTAGAACGTCTGACATGGATGCTTTTGTGTGTGTGTGTGTGTGTGTGTGTGTGTGTGTGTGTGTGTGAGTGGGCAGTATAAAGCATCACTATTAACTTCGTGGTTTGGAACTGTAATTAGTTTCATTTTATGTGCCGTTTGCTTCTTTATGCGTAGTCAATGGTGTAAGAGTAGGTCGTTCAAAACGTCCAACGCAATTAATAGCCGCCATTGCGAAGCAGTTAACAGGTTTTAACAGTCGTTTGAATGGTAATTTTTTGCTTAATTCATGGAGTGTTCATTTCTGTTAATAAACTGTATTTCAATTAATATCAAAACATTCAACTCCTTCGAACGAAAATCAGTGTGGTCAACTGTTTTGTAAAACCTTGTTTAAAAATAAATATTTTAAAGCATTAGATTAAAATTGAATCTAACATTGCACATTTTTCCCTCGAATCTTTTCTTGTTACTTTCGTGTTACAACGCAAATTGCTTTTACGTTTCTACCTGATATTGTAGTAAATTGGGGCCATGCAATACCGGCGCCGTTCTTCAAATCACTGAACCGGGGTTCAAATCCCATCCATACCGCCTCCCCTTTCGCAGGACTGATTTTCCAGATACGAACTAAATCAAGGTTATAGTACCAACAAAGAAGAAGTTGTAGTTGATAGAATAGCAGATAACAATGCTCGCGTGGAAGATGCTCCCATCTGTGTGACATCTTACACTATCGAAGATAGTTGAGACAATCTATCTTAGAGGATCGTCTTTTTGTCTATACTTGGTTCTTTGGAACTATAACTCCTAGCCCAGTCGAGCGAAGTCGGCCTACAGAGTTCAATCGTATGTTTGCGGTCAACGATGATATGGAATTAACAGGGATTGTCTGTTGATAATGTTAAAGCTTAGATTCAGAAGAAAAAGTAAGTTCGTAGCGAAATGCGAGAAGAGTAACCTTTTATTCCAGGAAGAACCAGATCATCTATGTCGTAATTTTCAAGGTAGCAGCCACATGATTTGGAGCCAAACTCTCCTGTACACTGAAGATGCCGTCATTTGGCCCTAAACGGTTAGATATAATCTTTGACATCATTGCAAAGAATGCACAATCTATAATAAAATGCTAATATTTGCTTGTTGATTTTGGAATTGTATTATTTTATTTAAAAATCCAAGTGATACCTCATCATGCGAATTGTTCTTAAGATTACAGAAACAGATACATATTATGAGAAATCATCATAAAAAATTATTTCGATTGCTGGTCTACTTAAAATTAACTGCGTAGAACAAATGTTATTTAGGTGTCATTTGCTGCTATTGGCCCTCAGTTAGATGGCTTCATGGCGTTTAAGTTATACAAATCCACCGCCATTGGCAACTGTATCGATGCATACGTTCCGCAGAAAGTCAATCGACTCAATGCAATCGCATTACATGGGCACCAACGCGTTTTCACTTCCCGTAGCTTAGCCCGAGATAATCTCTTAAGCGGTGGCCAGAGAAATTGCATATTCCACACACACTCAAGTGTGACAAAGCCGTTGATGGGTGAGTGCAAAAATCAAGCGCAAAAAAGGAAAGAAAAATACAGTTCAAAGAGCAGACTATCACCAAAGTAGTACAAGCTTTTAACGAACTTTCTACATGTTTCATACTATGGACACAGAGCCTTTTTTTGCCATCGATTTGAGTAATGAAATACCTTTGAAAACAATTCGAACTGCAGCAAAGCCATGCCCTGCACTGCCGTAACGCGATGCAGCTTTACTTTACAACTTGCAGATAGTGCAACGCAGATGCAATTGTTTGTGATATTCTTGACAATCGGTTTGTTTGCCAAACGATCTCATTGCGTGGTACGAAGCTTGCGCCGTAAAAGATGGTTCGAAGGGTCGCCACTGTTTATTTCGGTTCGCTGCCAAAGTAGTGCTGGCGATAAAGGATCGTTCGACATGGTTCGAATGAAATCGTTACGGAGCGGACGTTTGAACTTGTGCTGCATTGCGCAAGAGTGTCTAAATACGAGGTACGAGTGTCGAACTCTTCGAACCAGCGACCAATTCTTCGTTCCTTACCCAACATTGGCGTTGCGTTCGGCAAGTGTTCCTGGAAAAAGGCGATGGACTATTCCCCAAAATGGTTTCTGCCACCGACAAAACGCAATGATTATTTAATGGCACTGTTTACAGTCGGTAAAGATAGATTTTACGAACCTTGAATGAGAGTGTACGAAGTGTTGCTGGCAGAAATATGTGGAAGCACACGATTCTGCCAAGCAACGCACAAAGGATTGGGTAGCCAATGCACCACTCCTTGCTGTAAAGACAACGGGCTGCGGTTGGAAGAACGTTTAATTACTGCATCGTATTTGTTAGCTTAATCCGTTTTGTTGCGTTTTCAGAAGTTAACACATTTGTACGATTGAAGAAACTTGATTTGCTAAGCAGTTCTTAATCGTAGCGTGCAGCAAAATGTGCCAGCACATAAACTAGAATCGTTGGGGAAATATTTCCGGTGGCAAATAAAATTCAGTTTGCAAATGAGGCACGATTAGCAGATTTGTTTCTATTTCTATTTGAGAATCATTCTAAACTTCGTTTCGTGACATAAAAATGATATCGCCACGACAAATAATTGCAACTTTTAATTTAATCTAAAGCCGTAATGCATTGCATGAGATATTACAAATGTTGCAGTTGGACACATTTTCAGGTCAACCATTGTTGCTGCTAGTTTCTCTGGACCGTAGCTACAAATCTCGCTACACACATTGAAACGATCCGCAGCCCGAGCTGTCCGATTGAATTCCCCGAGTGCCATGTGGTGCTATATTTGCAAAACCCCGGCCCGGTACGGTGTACCGCTTTACATCTTTACAGTAACGTGTCGGTAGTGCATTTTGTTCGCCGGCGGGCAGCACCAGCACCCGGTGCTCGTCGGTATGACTTTACGATGCGGTCAAAGCGTTTGGGAATTAAAATTAATTTAGAAATTGCACTGCAAAACCACCGTGCTCGGTCGTCCGGATCTAAAGTTCGTCCAAGGATGAGGTTGAGTTATGCAAGGGATGCAGCTGCGCTTCCAGTGCAGTTTCGTGTGAGGATGGTCGGCGTTCACGGACGGGATGAACGGTCACGGACGATGGACGTCACGATTTGAGTGGAATTTAGGTGTGTTGAAGGCATCCTGGCATGCAAACCTACCCAACCCCCCCCTCGTTTTGCGCACGTACCTGAACGTGAGCAATGTGTGTAATGTATGGGTATGTGTGTGGGTGGGTGGAAAGTTTTCAAACACCTGCTGGTAGTGAAAGATACTTACCGATTACATTGAGATGCACGAAGTGGCTCATGTGGGGTGTCGTCGAAATCTGACACTCGTAGATGCCGGAATCGCGATGCTGCGGGTACTTGATCTGTAGGCTCCAGTCTTCCGTGTGGGGATGATGTATCGCCCGGAACCGCTGATCGGAAGTGTACGTGTAGCGGCCAACTGTCAGCAGATGAATGTCCCGGTGACGTACCCAGGACACCTGCAGCAACATCTGTTAATGGATACGGTATTCAGGGGTAGATTGGTTAGAAATTGTTGCCGCATGAATCACGAAGGCGTAACAATGAAAATTTAATTCGGAAGATGAGTTAAAAATATGTTTAATGTCTCCTTGAAAAGAAATCTGTACTATAGTATCTTCTCCCGAAAGAACAGGAAGGCAATCGCCACATTCTTTGTACACGATTCATTAAATTCTGACACACATTTTCACTTAATATCCATTCCGACACGAAACGATACCATTTGCGTTGAGTCATCGGACAAGACATTTTATGGAGCACTTCTGGAAGCGGCTTCTTGCAGCATCGAGCTATAAACCCGAAACCAAAACCTTTGACAGGTCTGGTTGTTGCTAAGCAACAGGCGGTAACATTGTTGAAGTTTATCATTTTAATAGTCATCTGGGTCAGTGAGCGGGCCTTTGGATAAAGCATTTTGCAGCACGTTAAACCGATCACCGGCTCACGGGTTGAAACCATCTTGCCATCTTTCCCCTTTCCGATTGTCTTGTCAGTGTGGTTTTGTGGTTGCTGTCCGGGGAAGGAATGTCCAACACAATGCAACTGCAGCTGACTTCAGACTGGAAAATCGCATTAATAGTTGTGCATTAGCCATATGGCAAATTGAAAATCTTTTTCAAACGCTTCAGCGTTAGTGCAATCCAGCTTGTTGCAAAACAAGACGTTTCAGAGGCAGAGCACATAATTGTGTACGAAAGAACAGTTAGGTAAGTTACGTTCAAAAGCCTTGTTAAATTGGGTAGGAAAATTTGATAATGTTTTAAACAATTCAATTTTTTAACCGACAAAAACTCAATGGTAATGTTCCTCGTAAAATATTCCCCTATCTATACAATTTTACGCTTAAAGCCACAGTACATTAACAGCATTTTGTTGTTGCTTGCCGAACGAACAGTAAGGGGAACATTTCCCAGATGCTGCCATAAGCAGAGGTTTTTGAAACAGAAAAGTGCAACGGACAGTATGACAATGTGCAATCCCATGAATAATGAAATCAATTAGTTGGTATCCCCTGGTAGGGACGCAACGGAGATCAGAAGCATCTGGCGAATGTCATTTCGGTTTGCCGGATCAGGGAATTTATGGCATGAAATCTTGCTTCTGCTGGCTGTGGCTCCCAGGGGACTATTTGAAGCGGTGCATGCATGATTGGAGTTTTCTCGAATCCAATTGGACTTTACTTTTATTAAGGTCATGTACGATATCTGCTAATAATTATTGGGAGAGCATTCAAGAGAACTATGTTCAAGTATTTTTGTTGGAACAGAGAAATAATTTGCATTGAATAGCTTTTTCAATCGTATATAGGTGAAGTGAATAAATATCTACTAACTTCCAAGTGCAATGCTAAACAATTCCTAATATTTTTAAATTTTAAAGTCCATTTATTTAATTCAAAACGAATTATCATTTGTTCCTTTCCATTTGTTTGGAATGCGCAAAACCAAACCAATAAACCACCACGTTAAAAAAGGGCGAATAAAATCAACTTGTGAAGCATCTGTATTTGATGTGTCGTGCTCTGAAGCAACTGTCGTACGGATGGAGGCGCCCGGTTGTTCAGATGGAGGCGCTTGGCCGGGCTGATGGAGGCCCCTGGTAGTAAAACCTTCCCGTTGGTTAAACAATCAATTTATCTTTTCCCACCATTTGAACGAGCCAATTTCGTAGCATGTCGGGTGTGAAAATTTATGAGCTCTCTATACTGAGAGCTGATATTATGGTATTATTTGGGCGTACCGTGTCCAGCACACGCTAGCTCGATGCACTCGAGGCAAAACGACCGAACATACTTTAGCACTTAAGCACGAAGATTAGACCATCACAAATCATGGACACGCAGAGTTAAAGCACGGAAGGAAAACAATAGAAAAAACACAAACAAACAACCACCTATCGTGGTTCGCCGGGTTAGGAGTGTACTTCTGGCGAGATTTGCGTATGACAGGCAAAATGACATACAAAAATGGTTTGAAGTAGTAAGAGAATGTAAAAATAAAAGGTTTTATGGATGTAGTTGAAGATTCCTTACTGGACACATGTCAACATGGTCACGCAATTGATTCATTCATGTTTGATCCACGGAAGTCTCACAGAATACAGTACAACGTTCTTTGTACAGATGGTAAATGGACTACGCTATCTGTTCGTTTGAGGATATAGCGTCGTTTTTTGCAAAAACCTTATTTAGATTTTGAATAACATAGACTTCTAAAGCTGAAATTGTTGACTTGACTGGAAACATTGTATGCTTTGTATTCTGTAAGAACACGTCATCAACGAGAGTCTTTTTAATCTCCATCTGTTCACGTTTCGGTGTCATAGATCCGATGCTGATACGATGTTATTATTTTGTCACGGTCCGTTCTTCAATACTGCATGCCATCAAGCGTTTGCTGTCGTTGAAGCAGATCGCCTCATATGTGGCGATGCGTGTGAATTCAAGTGGTCGTAAAATGTTCCTTCCCCGAAAACATAGGACTCATCCGAAGCAACCATTCGGTTGAGGCTTTCATTTCCGGTCACACACAACAGACCACGCTTTTCGCTGTGTGTGTGTTTTTTGTGCTGCTTTTCTGCTTCTTACTGTACACAAATGGCTGACGTAACTGAACCAATTTGCGATGGAGACAATCTAGCCGTGTCCTTGTACCGTGAAAATGGTTATGCGGCGGCGAACGATGTAGCGATTTTCCGGGTGAATTGGACATGCATGGACAAGGACGCACTGCATACGAGCGGCACGAACAAAATCTTGTCGAGCAAAAACGGACCAGACAATGAAAAGTATAAAACAAAACGCATACATTCATACCAAAAAAAAGCTTTCCATTCCTTTACTACCACCACCATCGCGAACCGTCACCCGGAGCAGAGTCAAGCGGTGGTAAAATAAATAAAATAAAATATATTTATTGCTTGTATGCTGCAGGAATAAATTATCCATGAATGTTTTGGTTCGCGGTGATGGAGGGTGTTGTTGTTGTTATGCAAAACGATGAAACAAAAAACCAAAAAAAAAGAAGCGGAACCTCATCGAAAGCAGAATTGTCTCACGTTAGCCCTATCGGATGTGGAACGAAGCGTGGTTTCAGCTAAATTTTTTTTTCACTGTGATCGTGAATTTACTTTTACAGCCAGCAATACTGGAGGTTGATAGTTTGGTGGGTCTGTTTTGTATTTTTTTTTTTTTGCTTAACCCTTTTGTGTTTCACTTCACACGGTGGACTTTTGAAGATGGGTCCGGTTTTTTTTCGGATTACAAAATGGGATCGGATAGTTGGTGCGCACGTGGACCTATTAATATCCGGCAGCGGAAAAGTGAATATCGGATCTCGTTTACGTTCGGTTTGGGGCCGAACGGAAAACTAAAAACGCGAAGGGAAACAAATACGGAACGCCTGTGGTTTTATTGTTTTATCCAGCAACGATCAACCCTATGTTTGAGGCTTTAATTATTTTGCTGATAGCGGGGAATGGATTCTTCGGATTCCGCTTGAAGCAGTGAATTACGAACAACACAGCTAATTTGCTGGTGATTTAATTAATGATGGTTTGTTTCATACGGGGTGCATAAAGATTGGAAAAGAAACTTCTTTTTGGAATTCATCCAAAGTAATAGTCTTACAGCTGATAGAACAAGTGCATTTGTAGAATACAATGTAAACATGTGAGAACATTTCCTACCAATATCCAAATTTTTTAAAGACTAAATGGTCATCTGCAGACCATGAATAAAGAAAAAAAGTCTTGTGTGTATAAGTGTTTGTTAGCAATACGGTCAAGCCGTCCTTCATGAATAAAAGCTGTGGTTAGTTGTTGGACAGTTTTATTAATCTTTTATTTATCATTTTTCCAAGAATCTTGAGAAATCAGTTATAAATTGATTTAAGAGAACATTCAAAGAGATGCGTATCCATACGATGATAAATCTTATGTTTATGGATTGGAAAGCTGTTCGAGTACATACAGTAACATATGGTTTTGTGGTTACCTTGATGAACAAGTTCCCTCGATTTTCAGTTATTTACGTAAACAGATTTCGTGGCGATATTTCTCCCACAGAACGTCAAAGAGTCTTGCTTACATTATTCGCCAAAAAACCGATAGGAAATTATTCATGAGCACCTCTTACAACTATTCCACCAGTCTCCTCAATACCATTTCCTTCAATATCCACGGAACTGCTCTGTCCAGCTGAGAAATATCATTTCTCATGTGATGTGATGTGTGGTAGATTTGGAAATGTTTTTAATTGTGAAATCAGCAATGGAAAATTTATTCCAAAGTTTGTCCTATGGTGTCCTGGTTAGCTTTATAAGCCAAATATTATCTTCTTCAAAATGAATTGATTGATTATCGCTTAATCCTCTGCAAGAACTGACTGAGAACTCTTCTCGGTAGATCACAGCATGATTACTCCACCCATACCCAGTCGTACCCGATGAAATTAGTTTACCAATTGAATCGGTATCGGTGGTCCCTCACAAAACAAAACAATTATGCACACTACCCATAAACGTCGTAAAGAGCCAAGCCAGCAACTGGATTTATGTCTTACGAAATCGAGTGATTATCATTAACTTTTCTCGCAGTTTGCATCATCATAAATAAACGGTATATATAATCCTGCAAAGCGTGCGGGAAACGTTCCACCCTACCGTGGTACGATATGCATGCAGTTCCAGCCCGGTCGGTTGACTCGTTCGGACGTTCCTCTTTGGCTGCTCGTCGTGTTTGAATAATGCATGAGACAACATAATCGAATATATTGATTGACTTTTCCAACAAAACCACTACCGTGCGGCTGCACAACACATCGTGAAGGTTGTCTCCCGGGTTGCCACCCTCCCCCGAAAGTTTGCTCGGTGCGAAGAGACAAGACAAAGTGTAACGAGCACCCAGTGTGGTGGTTCAAGTTGCCAGCTCGGTTCGTTTTCTCCGGGTGGAGTGGGCGAACACATGTTTTCTTTTTTGGGGTTTTAATTTTGTTGTCAAACATCGGGTAGGTGGGCATCGACGGTTTCTCGCTCTGGTTCTGGCGCTCTCGCCCCTCTAATAATGTCCCATTATGGAGTTCGAACAGTGTGTCAGCTACTATCCGTATCCGAAGTTGAAGCGGATGAATAGCGCACTTAACGAGACGTACTCAACGATGATCGTTCGGACGATGCTGGTGGATGCTGGTCGATGAGAGTGTAAAACATGCACCGCTAGCCCGGGGGGAGGTGGGTATATATCCATCAGCGTCACAACGGGACGAGTACTCCTCTAACTCCGATAAAAATCAATGAAGTAATAGTCTGTCTCGTTTAATATTAATGGGAATCAGTTTGAGTTTTTCTATCAAAAAAGTTGCTCGTTCTCGGGCTGTCGCGGTGTGGTACGTAGCGGGCGAATGAGTATACGAGCCGACCGTCTGCACTGTCGGCGGCGTCATCTCGTGGAGTGTAATTAAATTTCTGCTCCCACCAAAGCACCAAGAACGCAACACAGTACATTTACACCGTACACTCGGCACACAGGGAGAAAGCATATCGACGAGTGATGTTGCGAATTTTTCCTTCAATTTTATGACAATGCGCAGTGATGACGCTCGGCCACTTGATGGCAGAATGATGACACTGCCATCGGTCATTCACAGGACGGATGCAATGTTTCTTTATGCTCGTGCCAAACCTGTGTGCCTGAAACAACGTTGTCTTAATTGATTGAAACGATGTGCAGTAACGTTTGCGGTGAAAAGTTTTATGAAATAATTATTTGTGCCATTCTGACAAAAACATCTTTGTCACGAGACGAGACAGACTTTAATGAAAACTGTGTTTTATTACGTTTTGCGCAGATATTAAATTCTACGCTAGTCATAAAATTATTAACATGTTTATAACGTTTTATTTCTGCTCCTGCAAGCAGTCTGATGGTCTAGCAGACTAGCAGAAGCACCAACTTTTAAATTATCTTAGAGTACCTTTCTAAATCTAATTTTAATAAAGTAAAGTCTATAGATTTCTTTGTTTCCAAGGGTATAGAACTCGAGAAAAAAAACTGAGGGAAAACAGTCGCACCACTTCCATTCACTTGATTAGTTTGATTGAACGGCAATGAATTGAGAAAAAAATACCTAATCAAGAAAATTGTTTACTCGCGTGCCTTAGCACTGAGGAATTTATTGTGTTATCAGGGGAGGAACAACGAACGAAGGAGCACTTTCTGGTGGATGTTCTCTTCAATGTGGATCAAATTTGTTCTGGTGGTTGAGAGAAAATGAAGGTTACGAATGCTATCGATGGTGCGAGACAGAAAAGGGACATTTGAACTGCATTATCAAGAGTTTAGAAAGCTGGTAGTAAACAAGTACATAATAGTCCTCAAAATTTACACTAATGGCTCAGCGGAAAACCACTATGCCAGCAGAGAAATAGTAGCAATAAATGCAGAAAGCGATAGTAGAAAGCTTCCTGATAATGTTTCTATATTTTCAGCAAAAGCTTTTGCCATCTTAATAGCATCAGAAGAAACCAAAGATGTGAGCAGTTTTTCGTGAAATCATAGTTTGGCTCTTGGGTGTGGTTCGTCTAGACCAGCTTTAATATATCATTGCACAGTGCAATGGCCTGGTTGACAGAGAAGCTACGAAAAAGTAGGCAAAATGTTTGGAATAATGCATATTAGTGAAGCTCCATCTTTTAAAAATCAAGCAGACAGTGGATTACTGGGCCGATCCTTTGAACCAATGCGACTACGGAATGAAAACGAGATTGAGAATTGAGCATACTCGTTTGACTAACACACATCAATTAAAGAACTGTGGCCTTGAACTCACAGTGCATTGCATATTGTAGGATGGATCAAAGTGGAGCGAATAGGCTTTTTTTCATAAATATTTACTACAACAACGTCAACTTGAACTACTCATAAATATTCACTGAAATAAATAAGACAATTAAATAAACTGAACTGTTCACTGGAAGAGGAATCTACCAAAGATTATATGAATTTGACATATTGGGATCAAACCTTGATGGTAAATAAAAAAAAAATTAATAAATTCATTCAAATTTATCTACAACTCCCCTCATCGTATCACGAAATCTGTTAATTTGTTCACCATTCTCAAAGGGCTTGTAATTTCCATTTATGAGGTGCTACGCTGACTGCGGGTGGGCAAAGTTATGCCCTCTTAACAAGCCCCAACAATCAATCCACTACGACAGCTCGATGGTGCTTTCTTGGTCGTTGCATATGAAAGCACACCATTCGCCCAAAACGTTGGCCAGTTTAGCGTCATCCTCAGCACGAATGCATGGAAAGTTTGCATAAATATTTTCATACACTTCCTCTTCATCGGAGAGGTTTTGGAAATATTCTTCCGGCGCACGGTCTTCCGGTGCTCCGTTTCCACACCCAAAATCCCTCGTTCAAGATGAGTGTGTGTGTGGCAATGGGAAGGCAAAGAGAAGAAAACGGTGTCGAGTGTCCCGCGTCCCGTTTGCTTTCCGCTGCGTTCAGTTTCTCATCACTTTTATTGGCTCGTGCCTCATGCTAAGCGGATCTAGCCGAAGGGTTTTTTTTGTTTTTTTTTTCGGCTGATGCAAACACCGGAGCCGAATCCCGTTTTGCTGCAACCTGCCACTAAGGTTCTCCGCTCCGGTAGTCATGTCATGTTTTATTCATAGCCACCCAAAACACTGGATGCAATGAAAGGAATAATAATAATAATCATGTACGAAGGAAGTGGATCTTTCCTTTTTTCTCTCTCTCTCTCCCTCTCTCTCTCTCTCTCTCGCCGAGTAAACATATAAGCAAACACACGCCACACAAAGCGGTGTGCAGGCTTCTGGTGCAGACTTCACAAGTCATCCTGTTTGTTTTACGCTTTCACCCGCTGGAAAAACACCGTCCCCCAACGTTTCCGATCGCATCCAACGTTGCTCGCCCATTTGGCCAAAACGGTGACGATGGTGATGGAAAAACCAAAGAAAATGGTTACGAACGCGAGGCGGGTGAAAGATGAACAACGATGAGCGCGGTTGTGCAAGTACAATTGCTTTCGGTTTTTGGGTTTTTTGTTATTGTTGTTGGCTCCACCCGACGAGGTTCTGGCAGCCAAAAGGTTTTGCCCGTTTGTGATGACCAAACCAACCCGTTAGCCTGACGGTTCGGTGTCCCTCTTTTTTTCTGTGGATTGCATGCTGTGTGCAAAAAAGTGTCTAGTACCAGCCCCCGCTTCGTTTTCGAAGTAACTCACTTAGATTTATGCTTTTATCGAGTTCCTCCCGGAACGTACATCCTCGAAACGATAGGGTACATTCGTCAAATGTGAAGGAATAGGTCGGTCAAAGCCGATCGTCGAAACTGTCGTTTCGGGCCAGGTTGACGTCCATGCTATGGCAATGGTTCAGGCTCCAAACCCACCGATGAATGGCGTGGAAATTGGGGGAAGAAAGAGGGTAGAAAAGTGAAAAAAAGAAACTAAAATGAACAGCAAACAAAGATGTCATTTGTGCCAGAACGATAAATGGACTTGCTGTCTAATGCAGTAACGAATTTTGGTCCCTTCATCTCTTTTGACAGACGACCTTTTGCAGGGCAGGGACACTGACTTCCCTATCTTCCCAGGGACAATCTCTCGGTACGGATGTGTGAGTGTGCGTGTGTATGTTTGATTTGATGTCCCTTTTGGCTATCGTAGCGATGAGTTTTATGTGGTGAATTTTGCTGAAAGGATTGCACAATATTTAAGTCCACCGTTTCGCACCGCACGGTACGTAGTCCGAAGAAAAGGTTGAAGGTTAAAAAATTAAACCCCAAATTGTGTGTGTGTGTGTTGCCACTTCCCTTTCTGTCCTTTCAGTTTTGCTCAGTTTTGAGACACCGAAGCAGGTGTTGGTGAACGCTTTTCACTTACAACGCCTCACAGATGCTTGTGAGCACGAGGTTTCGGTACCAGGGGCTCTTCTATCGGGCTCGGCCCATCTTTACCCATCCCATCCGCTGTCCACATTAAGACTAATGAGCGAATGGCATTCCATTTTGTCGGTCTAATAGCCTCAACTAGGCCGGTAACGATAGGTGAATGTTGGAAGCCATTCTATGCCTAGTTAGATCGAACTTCTTTAAGCTCAGCAACGCGAACGGTGGAAAAATTAATGAAACTTTCATGAACTTACTCCCCTGACCGGTTGGGCCGGGCACTTGTGCGGACGCCGAAAAGCCACTGTAGTTGGCAGCAAAGCTCCGGGAAAATAAAACTATTCACATTCGGTGCGAACGCGCATTTCGGACGCGGTCGAAATCAACGACCAATTTAGGAGGTTGCTCCATCGCTTGAAGATCTTCTTAATTATGCTGCACTATGGTGGTGCAGTTTTCGGAGGCAAAACAAGTTATATTAAAGACAGTGAAAAAAAAGAGGTTCTCACCTAAAGTTTTATGGTGAGACGTGAGCTTACAGAGCAGAACTCTGCAATTCCCGGTTCGTATGGCTTCTATCGACTTTCCCCGTTGGGGGAGAAGCAACATGAGACACTCTTGCCAGAAACCTTTCAGCAAAAAACCTTCACCAAAAAAAAGGCTCCGGCTTGAGCCGAGTGCGCCTTATGGATAAGAAAATGAAAAAGGATTCAATCTCGCCCGGGCGGCTTTTCGGGACGCTTTCGGCGCAGAGAGTTCATGTCCTTTCGCTGGCACGGTTTGCCTTGAAAAGACAAAGTTCTAACAATGATGATGGTGTCCAATTCATAGTTCACTTCCCTTTTTTTTGCCTTCCACGGTGCAGGACGGGAAGTATGCTGGAAGTGCATGAGTCGCGAGATAGGAAGTATTTTTTTGTCTATATGTGTGTGTGTGCAAGGCTGTTGAAAAGTTGCTCCTGCAGTTTGCTTAACAGCTGAACATTGAACATCCGCCTAGGGGGATTTTGGAGTGGATCAGGGTTCGGGCAGGGATGGGATCGACCAAGGCGACAGCGGCCACAGCGGATCGGTATTATACAAAAGCGGATATGCCGACACCGTACCACTACTGGCCACTTCCACTTCCCGAGCATTTGATACCCCCCGGTCGATTGGGTCGAGATGGCAGCAGCTGAGCAAACATAATGAGAACGCTCTTGCACGGACGGGGTGTCGTTAATTACCGGAAAACTCAGCAGGCGGGGAAGGGGTGCTAGGCGAAGGATATTGGATAACAATAGGCGGCGGCTGGAACTCGGTCCGAAGAGCGCAGGACACTGGCGGGCGCTTGCATGTAGACGTTGTTGTGCAGAAGTTTTGAAAACACATTTGGCTCCCGGGATCCATTTAAGTTGGCCCGGAACGGCAGAGTTGAACCTGGGATAGTTTGATGGTTGCGCGGTGAAAGATGATCGACTGACTTGTGCAGTTCACATTCGATCGATTTGGCAAAACTTTCTTCGCTGGCTGTTTTTCGGGGGGGACGAGAGTGAAATCAGATCGCATGGGAGCAAAAGCAAGGAAAGTCCTGTTTTCCTCGTGTGCTTAGAAAAGCTTGCGGTTTTGCGGAAGTAAAACTACGAGTGTTGTGGTGCTGGATGCACAGAAAGATCTATATTTTGAAGAAAAGTTTAGCTATGCGTTGACAAGGAACATTGTTTTCGTGCTTTAGTCTTAACCATGGTGTTGTTATTAGTTCCTGGAATAAAATCCTATGAAAACCAGTGAAAATTGACCCAAAAAGATTGGACGATGAGAAGGAACTTGGAGAATTTCTGATTTCCAGTTCTGCTCTGGTTTAACCGTGAACTGGAACGCGCATTGATGCTCAAACGTAACATTATTTATTGATTATTTTGAGAATTTATGAGCTAGCCCACATAGATCGGGGCTTTCAGAGCTGTCAACGGTTAACGCCGGAATGATACAATGCTGGGACATGCACTGGCGGATCAAGCACCTTGGAGGGCTTAGGCGGATTAAAAAGTGGAGCTCCTATCAGCTAGTTGTATGATCTAGAGATCTTCTGGCTGGATAGGGGGAAAACTTGTTAACTGTTACAAGAGCAACGTAGCAGGCAATTGTGTTATTGGGGAAGGGTGTGCAATTGAGTAACGATTGGTCAATGAGGTCCTGGGTTCGTGTGACTAGAGGAGTAATTCTCAGCGAGGCACTTTTTGTGAGACCTCACCGTCACTTGTGGAGTAAGACTAATGGTTCTTCGATCAATTCCGTCCATAAGTTAATCCGCCACTGGAGACATGAACTCTGTTCAATACTGACGAAAACCCACATATTCGCTAAGGATTTTCGGCCTCATATATGAAGATCAACAAAGAAGGAACCGCTGCAATAAAGAGCCCTACTGGTAGTAATGTGATCTCGCCATTGAGCATCCAATTATACATATCATCCCTGGCCAGACAGCCAGGGTCATGTCATGAAAACAGTACCAGACAATCCAGCTCTTAAAGTATTTTTAGGCTGGATGTAGATAGAGACGGAGTGGTAGGTACAAATTGAGATGGAGTGATGGTGTTGGAGTGATGGTGTCCTTGAGAAAGGCATTCCATTCCTACGAAGCGGTTGAAGCGCCGAATAAGTCAGTTAGTATTTAAATTGTCCAGTCCTTCCTAGTTCTCGTCTGGATATATCTCAAACAATAGTTCTTGTTGAAAACTTTTGCTGCATGACTTAATGTAATACAATAGTTCACATATTTTTGTTTCAATCGTTTCAATTATAGTAAGACGTTTATTGGCCTAAGTTGACATGTATTGCAGGCGGGAATTATCCAATATCAAATAGTATCATACATTTAACCGAGGTGTGAACTGTCGAACGTAGTTGTAATTTCCTGTGAAAAATAATTTGCTCCAGTGGTTGTGAAGATGAACTGCAGCCACGAAATTGGATCGAAATCAATCTAACACAAACCATTCCGTCCGTTCGTACGTGTACAGAACACCGGGAAGCCGTGGCAGAACCAGCTACCCAACTCCATCGATCACATAAAAACGATCAGCACAAAACATGACGATGCTCGTCAAACGGTTGGCTAGTGTTTCGATGTTGGCATTGTGTTTTTTTTCTTTGCCCGCCATTTGCTCCATATTCCGGAACACAACCACGTACGAGCTCTGGTGGTACAAGTGGGCTTCCATCCTTGGTGCATCGAAACGATTGTCACCTTTTTTGTTGTTAGCAGGCCGCAACACGGGATGTTGCATCTCGAATACGTCGATGAACGCAATGAATTGTTGCTTGAAACCGCACGGCGAATCCAGCAAAGAACAATTCTGGCAACAGTGGGATCATATGGTTGTGGGCTGCTGCTACTTTAAGCAACCTGACTGCAGCTTTTCGCTTGTTCGTACCCTGGGCAATTGTACTTGTGAGCTTCAAACATAATTTTTTCTCTTACCCCTATTTCATACTAGATACGTTGCGTATGTGCTAGGCATTCTAGGCACCGTTCCGCTTTTTTCGCCATCCACCGTTCGATGGTGATGCGCTGCAATTGGCATGAACATTGGCACCACGGAAACATCGTACCGGACCAGCTGCAGAATCATCATCGTGCAATCGAACAGAACAACGCGCATTCTCATCGAGTTCAATGGACATCGTGTATGGCCTGGTATTTTTTTGTCACGGTTCTCCCTCTCTCTCTCTCTCTCTCTCTCTCTCTCTCGGTTGAGTAAGTAATGGTCTAAACCGTCAGATGTAGCAACGGTTCGGTCAGGAATGAATTGTTCAAATGCAAATCGATCCGGTTGCCGACCGTTGTCTTCACGCGATCAGGCGCACGGGAACCGACTGCTGGCGTTACTGGGCGCTCGTCCTGGACACCGAAACCTGCCAAATACATTCGCGAGATGATGTACCGAGGTTGGCGATGGTTTTTTGTGTGTGTGTGTGTGTGCTTTCCTTTTTGAGTTTCATCCTCGCGCTCTGCGAAATATGGCGGAATTCTCCGATTGGCTTCATCGCTGTGGTTATCTGGGGAGGGTTTTTCTGAATCTGAGCTTCCCGGGAAGTGTGAGCGAAGCAGCATGGATTTTGTGAGGGGGTTTGGACGCATTAGAGGGAGCCGTAAAGAACATGAATTTAACATTGCAACTGCAAACTGGTACGAGTTGAACATTTCAATGGCTTGAAAGAAACGGTTAGTCGAGTGTGGGTGGACTGGTAACATCAACCGGCGTTGGCGCTGCGTTAAGAGCTGCATTCGTCCCGATTGGCAACGGCGTGTCGGGCATGATCCGGTGGCCTTTTTTGTGAGATTTGCTTTTGGTTATAGATCCCGTCCGAAATTGAACAGCGCTATTGATTTACGTAAAGAATCGTTTCAATTAGATACGGGGTTGAAACATGTTAAAAAATCATTTCGCTTGAAAAATTTCCGTTTCCAATGTCTGTGAGGTAGAAATGATGTATGCTGTCTGCAACTAGTGCAAGTGCCTTTTTTAATAGGACCTAATATCCAGTTCCAATAAGTGTACAAATGCTTAGCGGGTTTTTGGAAAAGGGTTTAATCGTTGCATTTGCAGGTACATCCTAATGCTCTTTCTTTGCATAATGACCAATGGAGGATCAGTGATCAAAGATGGCCTGACAGAGGCTCACTGAATGCTTTCCACTTCTAACCATCGATGGGTTTTGTTTGACTCAAAAAATGGTGAAACGTTCAAGCAAACAGACATACCTGAGGGGGTGAGATTTGAGGGCTTCCCTGTAGGGGTTTTTTTTTACCGATTCCAAAGAATTGGGAACAATGTACCGACTGTTCGTAGTTGCATAAAGAAACGGCAAGCTGCTTCCGTTACTTTGAAGCCCATCTGCACGAGAAGACCTTTTTTGTGCAATGTTTTGCAAGCAAAAATCTTCTACCATCAGCAAACCTGGATGGGAGGAAGGATCTTAACCAAAAATTTCCCAGTAAGCCTCACCAAATGTTGCACAGGGCCAGTCAAAATCCCTTGCAGCTGCAACGTACAGTCGGTACAGTTTTGTGCCGGTGTGAATTTAATTAAATCAAAGTGAACACGAAAGACAACTTGATGCGCCTCGGATGGTTCGTACTTACCGTCTTGTTGCCGAGATTTTTAACCCGACAGTTGAGATACGCAGTTTTGCCGAGCAACGCTGTAACGTTCTTGGAGGCGGCCACGTCAAAGTACGGCCCAACGCGGGACTGTTCCGTCGGCAGGGCCGTCGTTTCTGCGTGGGTTGGCCTGCTGCTGCTACTACCACCGACGGATGCGCTACCGGCAGCACTGTTGCTGCTGCTGCTGCTGCTGCTGGTGGTGCTTATGCTGCTACTGCTGCTACTGCCAGCACTGGTGCTTGTGCTGCTGCTTACACTAGAACTACTGCTTACGCTACTACTACTACTGCTACTACTGCTGCCGCTACTACTGCTGCTGCTGCCGGCTAGCAAATTCGGCTGTCCTTGGTTGCTGTTGTCTTTCGTTGATGTGGTATGCTGCTGCTTCGGTATCGTTTCTCGTTGTGCTGCATTGACTGTGGAGGAGAGAAAGGCAAAACAAGGAAGGCAAGGTTAATTATGTAAACTTTTTGGTGAATACATAGTTGAAATCTCTTCCAATGAAAGAATATGTGGTGTTATGCGCCACCTGCCAAACAGCCTTAGGCTTAGCCTAAATTAGTCGCTCAACCCGTGAGCATAAACCGGGGCCGATTAGCTTCGAAGCAACGAAGGATATGTAGGATGAGGATTTAGGAACATAAATTGTACGGCCGCGCTCTTAAGCGAAAACCTTCGGCAAATCATCACCTAAGAAGCAAATTAACAAAAATTTTATTTTGTTTCGTAGCTTCAAAAATTACATAGATTTCTGAAATAGTTTTTAGAAGTGAATGAATCGAAAGAACAAAAGAGCCGCCATTAATGTTACCAATATTTTAAACAAATAGCTTTGTGGAATAGTGTCAAAAACTTCAGTAAAAAAGAAGAATTGCTCATGCAAAACCTGTTTCCACCGCATTTTCTGAAACAGCTTTCGCAGATAAATCGAATTTGCTTCCGTGTAAAAAGCTTTACATGCCTCGGGTCGGCGAACAACCGTAACCCAAACACTGCCAAACGCGTAATTTGCTGATTTATGGTGCCGGAGAGCGAATTTTGTCAGGCAGCAGAACATCCAGCGGGCAAGTTGTTTTGGTCGGCTGCCAAATGCACTTTGCCTGGTGTCTGGGCTGATCGAAGGCGGCAGGGGAGTGAGGGACCGGTGGGTTTGGGATGTAAAATGCAATCACTTAACCTCGGTTCCGCTATCACTGTCCCCCTCCCCGAACTCCGATCGAATATTTCCGGCTTACCGAGGACTTCCACCCGGTGAGCTTTAAATGAGTGAGCTGAGCCCACATCCGGCACAAATCCATTACACCATTGCTCACTCTTGCTCTCTGTGTCTGGCACTCGCCAAAGGGGGTGGGATGAAAATTTTGGGCAAAATTAATTTAGCCAAATGAACGCACTCGCAGGCAGCAAAACATTTGATCGATAGCGTCGTTGACTCGGGCGCTGTAAGCGATGTAATTCAATTTCGCGATGCAGCGATGCAGCCGGGAGAAATATTTTGCAGCGATCGAGCAGTGAATGCGCGCCAGGGAATGGTACGCTATGTTTTTTTTGTTTTAATTTCTTCACACGTGTTTTTGTCTGTTTTTGAATTCTCGGCATTCGAGGTGGGTGTTCGAGTTGCCAGGCATTGGATGTGGAATCATTTTCAATTTATTTCGATTTCAATTGGTTGAGCTGGTTCGCGCTGTTGATTAAAATGCACTTTACAACTGAACGAATTTTGAACGCAACCGAATCAATCCCTCTGCCCCCACCCTTCTGCTGGTGGCGGGAAGGGGGCAAGGGTGACTGGAGGAGGGGGCTGGTTTTATGGTGGGAGCAGCTTAATCATACACATTCGCCAGCAGGTGTTTACGGCTGGTATTGGTAAGCTTAATGCGTTTCTGCATCAAAAAGGGATTGATTTCATCCATTTTAAATAATTCCTGCTTAAAACGATGATAATGATGATGGAAAATGTAAATACGGCACCGAGAGCGGGCGAATAATCGTTACCATATTGCGCTTATTCTGTTTCGGTGGAAATGATCATCGTTTCGCAGGGAATCGATCTTCATTACGCAGCCATAAGTGAATTTGGGCCGGCATTCGGACGTTGCGTCGCTGGCTGACAGTGACAATGCGTGTAACGCGTGTAATTGATGCAATGCTGAGCGTGAGTTATTTTTGTTTTGTTTTTACGGGTAATGTGTAAGGTAATGTAACGCTTGTTTCACTGTTAGCGAAGCAATTGATTCATCAGGGTGATTGTGAGCTTATTATTTTTTAAGGTCTTATAAGGACTTGAAAACTAGTATTCTTAGTATATAATACAGAAATTTTGGAGTGCGTCATTATTAATTTTTCTTCATCATAACGTAGAATATTTTTCTTCGCTTGCGTAATTATTTTCACCCCGATTTCAATCTAACATTAATCACATTTCCAGGCGCAATTATTGAACTAAAATTATCTTCGCTTCTCAAAAAATTTATCGGCAAATCCCTCCGGCTCGAGAATAAGCATTTTCCACCTCCGAATGAAATTTAGGTCGCATGCATACATTTAAATACCCAAGTTAGAAAATAATGCCGGATGCGTGCTGCCCGGCGCAAGCCAAAATCAATCACCGGCCTGCGAAAAATTATTATGAAAATGAACCACAGCTCACGAAACCACCGGGCGGGGTGGGAATCCCCATTTACGGGCACAAAATGTCACATTATAGAATGATTTCCCGACGATTGCTTTTTCTTTGACGCGCTCCCCAAAATCGGGTTTGGCTTTTTGCGAAAGCCCATGATTAGAATAATCATTCATGGTGGGGCCGTGCGTGCATATCAATTTAAGCTAATTAGTGTCCCATAGTTGCGCGCCGTCGTGATCAAAACTTTCCGGTTGTTGCTCATCCGTTTGATCGATTTGCAGCACAATCGGTCCACACGGTTGGCAGGTGCGGTTGGCGCTAGGCTAAGCGCGACGGTGTGGTGCGGCTCATTAGCGAATTCAAAGCATTTTTCTCACCTTCCCTAAGCTAAAACTGTGCGCTGGGGTGGTCGGTGTTGTTGGTGTGGTTGTACATTGCCGATTGCCACTTAAAATCTGCACAACCACCCTTCCCCATCCGTGACAGAGCGTGACGGGCGCGTGACATGCTGGCGGTGGGCAGAAATCTCGTGATTGAAATCACTTGATCGAAAATAATCTCTCCGTCGGCGTCACGGGTGCCGTTTGTTCCCGGCTTTTGTACACCACAATGAATGGAGGCATCATTAATCTAATTAAAAATCAATCACCCTAGCGTGGTAGTAGCGGAAGAGTAGGGATGGGTTGATGGGGCACGGGGACAGTTGGGAAAATTCCCAAGGCCCACAATGTGTTTGTACAGGTGAGCCAGTCAGCGCGTACAAGCGCACTGCTTATTTTAATCTGAATGTTGATGCTTGTTGTTTTTTGGTGGTGAGCCACCATAGTCATTGCACAGGAAATCGATCGATAGTACAATATTTGTCGGCAAAAACTCATTTGCAGAAACGGCATCCGGTCGTCAAAGAGTTAAAAGTAGTCCCTGGGTGAAGGAGCAAAAACCGGAGGGGTCGTTTTGGGGTAAAGAAAATTGAATGTGCTGAGGTTTCATCTAACCCTCCAACAGCTCTATACGATGACCTAGAAAAGCCGAAGGAAGGTGGCTGTAAGATTAATCGCGCCGAAATCCGGTGGGAAACCAGCCGGTATAAACTGGGCCTTGGGAGGGTTCGAGTTTGAGAAAGGATAATGTAGCATTAGCTATCGGAACCGGCATCACGGAAGCCAAACAGAAGAGATGAAGAAGGGATGGTTGCGTGGAAGCAATGGTCGCTTTATTGGTTAACAAATTTACCAGCCACCGCAGAATGGTGCAAAAGCTCGGAAGAATGACGACGCTGAAAGTTCACGAACGTTTTTCATCCCCGACTGCGGCATAAACCCACCAAGAAGGTTTGATGAAAACGACGGAGAAAAGACAAAATGAAAACTATTCATCCAAAGAGACTTCTAGAGTTCTAGAGACTAGAGTTCGATTCATGACAACATCAACTCAAAGTGTCACCCATTAGATAGAATCGCGAGACCTTCCCGAACTGGGGTTTGAGCAGGGTGTTTAAAATAAAACAAACTAATTTCCCTTAATCTGGTGGCATTCATTTTCGAGATGAATGAAGATTAAATAATTTATAGTCAACTTTTCGCATTCCGTGTTCCTCCCCACCACACCCGAAACGTTTCAGCCTGATCGGACGAACTCGGGCGTAATTCGATTCGATTTCATCCCTGTTTCTGTTCATGATTCACCCGCCAGTTTTGGGGTAGACGCCCTGTCTTTATGGTTGCTAAATGGAGAGAAAATTTTTCAGCAATCATGCTCATTTTTCGCAGCCATCCCACTGACATACCACCCTTCACAACCTCTGTTTACTCGGACTCGGTTGAATTTGCCCCCGAAAAAACATTGTTTGTTTCTTATTTCGCGATAGAACAGAACCGATGGTGCACTTATTTACGCGCGTTGATTAATGAAGTTTATCTTCGTCTGGAATCCGTACGGTTTGTTCGGTTGGTTCGGTGACGGGACGATAAGGAAGTGTATGTATGTGTGTGTGTGTGTGTGTGTGTGTGTGTGTGTGTGTGTGTGTGTGTGTGTGTGTGTGTGTGTGTGTGTGTGTGTGTGTGTGTGTGTGTGTGTGTGTGTGTGTGTGTGTGTGTGTGTGTGTGTGTGTGTGTGTGGCTGTTTGATGTGTAGATAAAAGCCAACGGAAGGACAAACAGTGCCCGGATGGGCCGATAGTATGGTGGATTGTGTCAGATCGACAAGCTCATTTGTTTTTGCTTCCTGCCCCGTGATTTAGGCAATGCGAATCACACTATACTGGGTTGATGATTTTTGTGACATCATTCTTCTTGCTCCGGATCCTTTTAGTTGATCGTTTGAATTATTTCAAGCAAAAGTTTTTTTTATTGTGGATAGGGTTAAACTTAAAATAAATATAAGTTTTTTGAATTTCTGATAGCATTAAAAAAATAGTTTAATTTTTATTTAAAGTGTTTGACTGTTGAGTAAGCGTATCCATCAATATCAATTATTCTTAAACTTCCTTTAAGCATATGCTTTTTTTTGCTTATCTATGTCAAATCTTAACAATATTATTCATTACTGGAAACTTATCCTAACTCCAAAGGATTTGACTATGGGCCGAAGAATTTCTAGGGACTGCAAGCCAAACAACCAACACAACAAATATTTTGAACATTGAACTAGCAAACAGAACACAGTCTAGAGACATAAAGGCAACCAGAGAAATCACAAGTAAATCGTTTCAACACTCCATGCGTTTTGGCCATCGATGGTATAGGTGAGACCTGCGACCAGTCAAAGGCCTAGGTCCCTGAAGACAAAGACACGATTGACGCGAGACCTGATTGATATGGTGGATGGACAATGTATTGATGAAATATTTATACAAACATCAAAACGGAAAATTGAAATTGGTAATTAGGCCGAACAACGTTTCAACTAGTTAAGTTTCTTAGGTATTTAAAAATGAGTCGATCAATTAAAGGAGATACTTTTGCATTTGAAGGATGAATGTCAATCTCCGTACGTTATCCCGCTTCTCGGTTACACCATCTGGTTTCACAATTTTTAAGCTTCTAGGAATGTTTGAAATTTAAACCCCAAACGCTAACAGAATATGGAAAAGCATGTTATGCCATCCTCACCACGGCCCTATTGGGAACGATCACACAAACTCAAATCGTATTGTACAAAACTCGACTGACTGTTATCCAGTTATACGCTGCGTTAATCAATTTATCGTGGAAGAATAAATTATGGAAATGTAAACATTGTAAGAGGCATAATTTATTCAGCCGTGGCTGTGCTGTAGCTGTCTCCTCATTTTTTGTCGTGGAAACCATTTCGAAAACACGAGCCACTCACACACAATCCGACGCCCCCCTGGTCGTTGGTTCTCCCGTTCGGTTCGCACGTCCCCGTCCTTATTTTAATTATAATTTCACAAATGTTGCTAAACTGTCGTCTTTGAAAACTTTGGCACAACAACACCATCCACCAGCACCAAGTACCAGCTCATTTGCGACGGTTGGTAATGGTTGGGCTTGCAGTTGTAACATAACGCTTAATGTCCGACATAATGCATTTATTGTGCGCCGAAATTGTTGGCGCTGTGGTGCTGCTGCTTATGAACGACAATTACCGGCGGTGAACGGTGTGCGAATGCTGCCCATGCCCGTGGCGCATCTTGTCTGCGCGTTCGTATTCCCTTTTCGGCAGCGCTTTGAATATTTATAAGCATCCAAGGACCAGGTCGCCTGTGGTCGGCTTATCTGTATGGTCGTGTGTCCTCGCTTTCGTTCGTCTGTGTGTTGGTGGGGCTTTTTTCCTGCTATTGCTGCTGTTGTTGTTGTGTGGTTATTCCGGCGTCCATAAGATAGCTTCTTATTATTACTGTGCGGTGCCGCTTCTTGGCAGCCTCACTGCCCTTGAGCGTGTGGTTGAAAGGGACCGCTGTTTGCGCTGATAAGAATTGACAGATCCAATTAATTTAAACATCCTCTCTGTTTAATATTTGATTGAATTAATTTCTCCTCGGTTCGGGCTACTTTGCCCAGCTTATTACACACAGCGCTGCGGCGTGCTCTCAGCGCACGGCAATGGGAGAGTGAAAGCTCCCTGGCAGTAGATTTCAGTGGGTAACGACACAGACGACCGAAAACGGCGGGGAAAAACTCGCTCCAACGGTAGATGCCTAACACGGAGCTTACATGTTGGGCAAAAATGAACGATCCCAAAACAATTCTCCAAGGAAATCTGTGGCCGAAGTTTTCGCCTGACCAGCTTGTATTATTTGTTCACCGTATGTGTATGTGTGTGTCCGCGAGAATGTCGACTGAAATTGTTGTTCGTTTGCTCTTACGTTGGGAGCAAAAAAAAGCGGTTCACGGTCTGCTGCTTAGATTGTGATGTTCGAGCAAGGGACGATTAATTCCCGCGCTGGGACAGTGACGTTTGGATGAAAAACCGAAACAAAACCTAACGCAACAGAACAACTGCAAAACATGACGTCTTTACATGAGCTGAAGCAATCCGAAAAGAACGAAGGAGATATCGGGCGCTACACGGTCTGGTAAAAGAAAATACATTATGGAGGCACGCTAGAAACGATTTGAGCTGCAATGCTCAGTCAGACGTTTCGAGGCAACATTGTGGACGTTCTCGGAGTGTAACAGAAATAAAAGAACTGTAGTTTTTCTTTCAGGCAACCGGCTAGACAATTACTTAAAGTTAAAAAATTAGATATATTTGCAGCAATTTACTGTGGCGGTGAGTTTTCGCAGAAAACCAAAGCAAATGAAGACAGCAGCCTTTCGAAAATGTTCACTCCCTTCCGCCATCGTACCACCGAACCTTGAAATGAGATGTAAAACGAACAAAAGTAGCATCGGCACAAGACAAATAGAGATGAAAAGCTATCGATTATTTAATCAGTGCTCGTTTATCGGTTTTACGCTTCCCTCTAGGGTATCAAACCTACCCTCTGGACGGAGAAATGCCGGCCGGGACGAGTTAAAACCGATGAAGATCTTTACGTCACAATTTCTCCCGAGAGCACCGGAGAAGAAGAAACCCCTGCCCCCCAGATTCCTCTCCCGTATCGCTTGCCCGGTGAAGACAGTTTGGCGGGGGGACAGGATGGAACTCCATTTGCTAGGCGCCTTTCTTGATGCCTGATAGTAATTTTTCTTGTGCCTTGAAGTTGGCGTTGCTGTTGTTCCGTCCCTTGCATGATACTATTTATCTTGATGGTTTCAACGATTGCGCCGCGCGCAGCGTGTTGAGAGTTGATGATGTTTGCCGATGATGGTTGGAAAAGACAAAACCTAGCCGTAGTCGACATCTTCCACGGTGCTTTGTGCTTTGTCGACAAAAGATTCGAATGCTGCACGAGTCAACTACTCCACCGTACATGTCAGATAGGTCGGTTTTGGTGGGGCAGAAAAGTAGGTCAATCGTGTTGGAAAGGCGAGGCACAACCGTGGCAGCATCTTTGATAGTGAGCGAGTGTGGAGGAATAGAAGCGAATTAAATGCAGCGCTGATTTGGTTTGACTGTATTAATCCGATTGGAAGTCGATGGAGCTGTAGGATATGTGTAGAGTGTAGAAAATATTTGTTCACTAATAGCGGTACAGTAGAGTAGGCTCGTCAGCAAGAAGATGAGATTTTTTTTCTACGTAATCAAATAGATTCTTCAGGATATTCACATTTTTAAAGCATTGAAGAACATTTTTTTGTGTTGAGTTGCGTTTAGGCAAAGCTGAAAACCCAAATCAACAATGAAAAAAGCAAAACAACGCACACACAGAATCGGGGGCAATGGAGATGCACGAGGCAGTGAATTGTTCATGGAACGTTAGGACACCAGTTCTGCAAAACCCGTGTTTATTCATCGTGTGTAGGATGTGAAGTTTTCCAGCTCGCATTTCATGCCAGTGCATTTAGATGTGGCTCATACGCATTCAAATATGGTAAGCAAACATGAGAATCATAAAAGAAAACGATACGATCTGCTCACACCGATACACACGCACGCGCACAGATCTTCCCGTTCGCTTCATCCATTCGCCCCCAATCTGACCAGTACCCGTAGCTCGATTCTCGAAATGTTGAACCCTTTTTAAGGTATGGAATTAATGTTACTCACACAGAAAACCCCGTTCATGGCCCCGGGGGCCATCGGTGGAATGGGCACAGAGAGTGCTGCTGCGCAACCGGGTTCGGTAGGTTCCATGTAGCCGAAGAAAAATGAGCTAAAGCTGAAAGCAAAACTTGAAAGGCTTTCCATTGCATCCTTTTCCACCGAAATGTCTTCCAGCGTGCTCACATTTGCCGTAAAATGTGATTCAGCAGCAGCAGCAGCAGCAGCAGGCCAAAGCGAAACAGGCCAAAGGGAAAAACCGTTTCAAGACTCACCAGCGCTGAAAGTGACATAAAAAGCTTGCCCGAAAAGCTTACCCTTCATGGCCACACACACACACACACCCATATGGGCACAGCTAGCAAAAGTTGAACAAATTTGAATATGTTTTCCTTTCACTTTGAATGCGTTCCAGTCGGTCGGAGCTCACATGTGTTCGTGCGCGTTTTGTGTGGGTATGTGCGTGTTCCAGTGCTGTCAGTGCAAGGAAGGAAGAGAACTTTTCCTTAAGAACCGACCGCACCGACCGCCGTTTGGCATGCTCCCTTAATTTAGCTCCGATTCCAAAGTGGCATAAAATCTCTTTCCTTCGACCTTTGAAAGTCGAAAGGCAAGAAATCAAACGTCGTGCACGTATGTGTGTGTGTGTGTGTGCGTGGGTATGAATGTGTCAGCGTTAGTACGAATGTAGGTGTAGCTGTCCTCCCGTAGGCAAAGTTGCAGAACTATTTCAAAATGGAGACGAGTTGAGTGCTTGGTTTGTTCGTTCTGTTGGGTTGGCGATATCGGAGCTACATATACAGACACACGTTCATGCGCGTATCTGAGGTAGGCAACTACCGGAAACAGATCCTTCAGGATATGGAAATAAACAGAGCGAACGGTGGTTAGCCGGCCGAAGGAATGAGATGCTTGTTCCTGCTCCGGCTCCAGCAAACTGGAACGAACCGGTAGCACAGGTAGGGTTCCCTGGCTTTCCCTGGCCAAGAGCGTAAAGCTGCAGAAGGACGGAAGTTTATATTTGCTTCATTATATTCAATAAATAAATCCTTCGTTTTTGTGTCCGCTCGCATCCGCATCCGGTAAAAAGGGAGAACGGTTAGAGAAAATTGCTCGGTAAAATCTTTTCCACCGAACCGGATGGCCTTGGTTTGGGAGGGGGTTGAGTTCTTGAGAGCGTAAGGTTATCACACTATTCAACCGTTCCGGCATGTAGAGTACGGTGAGGTGTGCCGTGAAGATAAATGGGCCAACCCCGGTCAGAGTTTGTCGTAAAACAGTGTGGTTCACACAATTTTCCGTTCCCCTCAGTGACTTGGAATCTTACGCGAATTTGGATTCCAGCGTTTAACGCATACGGTAGCGTACCGTTCAGGCAGAACTTGTGAGATATTGGTGAGTAACAGGGAAGCACAACTCTAAACAGCTTTCGGTTCTACTGGTTCTCGGCGCTTGAGACGTGTCACAGCTTGTGTGTGTGTGTGTGGTGTGTGGCTCGTTTAAACCAACACCTGGGCACAGTAGCTTTGCTGGAGGGATTCACCACCACGACTCTAAGCCGGATTCTATCCATCCCACCGAACGATGTGTCCTGCTCTTTGGTGATCTCGTTCTGACCTCTGTCTACGGGGTTTTTGGTCACCCTGGACGCATGGTGTTGTATGGACAACGGGCAACAATCATAAATACCCTGGACAGATAGTGCCTCCCCGTTACACTGCTGCTGTTCAACATTCAAACAAGCCTTATCGGGGATGAGTTCCCGAGACTGGTTGGGGCAGGGAGCACATGATTGCCCTGAATAGTGCTTGTAGAGTTGCACTTTTCGAGTGGTCAGAATTTCACTTAAGCCTGAAACCAAAACATCCGCACGGCAAGGATTTCATCCGGCCCAACTACTATCAGGAAACAAAAAAAGTACACACACAGAGAGAAGCATGATGGATGGAAAGCACCACTAGACCACTTGGGCGAAGAAGTTGTTCTGTATGTGTGTGGGTGTGTGTGTGTGTATGCGAATTCTTCGTAGTAGGTCCAGTTCGGTGAGCCAGGATGGGATGCAGATTTTTACGGCACTTTACTGCCACTTCCAGCACCTAGGCCATTGGGCTCTGGGTTGTGTATGTGTGCGGGAGCAAAAAAATGTGTAAGTGCAAAAAGGGATGTAATTTATTTTGCTCTCTCATTTAAAATTAAATCCCATTTGTTTTCATTACCGGCTGTGGTTTGGAAGTGCCCCCAATCTGGCGCGAGGGGGTGCCCTCACTGCTCCACCCATCCGTCTGTCCCATCTATCAGGCTCGATGAGAACGTGCCTGTGCCAGTTGATTCCAGTGGCGATGGATAGTCCAGAGAAATTATATACTGTCCCGATTTCGGTAGCTTATTTCAGCAGCAATGATTTAAATGCAATGGTTGTGATTTGCATCGAGAGTAGTGAATTACAGGAGCAGTAGAAAAAACGTGCTGCGAAATTGACTATGTTGAAGAGCATTATTTTGGACAGCGATAATGAAGTTATGGAACTCATGCTGAACCCAGCGAAAAACAAAGCAGCAATTTAATATCCGTAGTTTTGATGTACGGAAAACTGTAAAATTTGTATTGCAGTCCCTTTGAAGATATGATCAATGCTTGTGGAGCCCATATTTCAACAAAGCAAAGTGCAGTGCACACAGAAAAGAACAAACCCCCTATTCAGGATTAAAAACACTCCTCGAGACTGTGCTTCCCTATCGATGGCGCTTTCCACTTTCGCAACAAACGAAACGGAACCGTTTTTCCCGAAACGACCAAAAATCAACAGTCCAGCTCAACGGGGTTTTTCCCAGGCCCACTACGGTCCCGCTTTTGCATGGCTACGGCACTGGGGCGAAACGCTCGTCAAGTGGTTCTTTCTTTTTCGACGGTTGGCTCGTTTGCCCGAGCGTTTGCTTTTGTTTATTCCGTAAGCCGTACCAAGGCCGTACGAAGCTGGGCACCGACCGATGCACAGTCCACCTGGTGCACCAGGAAAAGTTGGGCGTGAAGGTTGAGAATCGCGTGAGCAAGGCAACGACCAAATGCGCTAAGCTACGCTTAAGTAGCACTAACAGGAAAGCTTTCTCAGGCCGTTCTCATCGCCCGTGGGCACTGGTTCGGGTTCGTTCGCCAACGCCGGAGATGTTGCTCTGCGCGAACGATAACGTTTATCGTTCTACCCCAAAGGTAGACTAAACAAGACAGCGAAGGAAGCACGAGCGATACTCCCCAAATATCGTCCTTGTGTGCCGGGAGAGTTGCAGAAGAAAAATGGAGCAGCAACGAAAAGCAAAAAAAAATCTCCCGGCCCTGCCACAAAAGCGGTGAAGGGATTCACAGAAGCAAATCAGCAGATTCCACCGCGGACAGCAAGGAGCGACTGTGAAGAAGTGTGCATGTGTGGAAATTTGTGGCAGGGAAAGCTGTATGTGTGTGTTGGTAGCTAGAAATTGCCGCTTAAAATAGGCCAAGCAAACAGTGAAGGCATTTAAATTGGTACAGCATCTTGGTGCGCTGTCAGGGGGTTTTTCTGCGCCCGTTCCTGGGCACGATGCACGTAGACGAGCACCAAGGCAATGTCGAGAAACTGGTTAAGCTTAGTGCATCCAATAGTAATAGTAAAGAGTTGGAACAAATGGCCGGAAGCTAGCCAAGGCACGGTATGGCAGATACGAGCCTTTCTAGTGTCAGGTTTTTTTAGCGTTCTAATTTTCCCCGGAGTTTACATTCTATTTGCCATGTTCCAATTTTAGACGGTTAATGTAAATATTATACCTCGGTTGAGATGCGGTACGATATTAATGGCGAAACGCTTGCATTTACTTGGAGCGATTAGCTTGCATCAACACCGGTGTGAAAGGTTACCAACAGCTCTCGGAAAGATTTAGAAGTGGCTTATTAGTATGAAGTTGAAATGAAAATATAATCTAGATTTGAGCTTATATTTTGCTTAGAGGCATCAGTTAATGAGCAAACTGACTGAGGTCTTCTAGTAATGGGACAATGACAGGAGTATATGACAGGAGTTCAATATCTATTCTATCTAACCGTATCGTTATGCGGGACTGACTGCTGAATTACAGACTAAATGAAGTCAAGGAACTTATATACTTGCAGTTGCGGAGTAAAAACAGAAGAAAATCAATAATTTTAAAAATAAAAAATCGCGTGGATCGTGTAGATTAAATAGTTTAGATATCATTTGATCGGAATAACAACTTCTTTTACTAAAATAAAGACCCAGTTTAATTCATTTGTTTATTATTGGATGCCTTGGTTTATCTGGGACAATTGGCATGAAAAAGGAGTAAAAAGGTATAAAACATAAATAGAACGTAGGGATTGGCAGGATAATGGCCTCCAATTATTTTTATCCTAGTTTACTGTAATATTCAGATCAACTCAATTACTTAAGATATTGCATGTCTCCTTCAATTTGATAGTAAGGTCACTCGCACTTTGTGGTTGTGGATAAATGTGGCATCAATAATTACGGACATAGCTCTATGAAGTATAATTCACTATGCCTTCTTTCTGCTATTTACAAACGAGTCTAGTTGTTAAAAAGAAACATCAGTTTTAGCTTATTTAATCACACAATAGCACACTATTCTTCTGTGACCAGTGTATCATGGTCGTATAGGTGTATGTCTTCTATTCAATTTTTCTGCTAACGTAACGATTTCATTAGCTTCTTAATTGCATGTGTAACTATGTATAGATATAAACGCTCTTCAACTATCCCAGACAAAATAGTTGATTTTAGGCTCCATGTTTAAACTATAATACTCCTGTTTGTTCATCCGCAATGAACCACGATGAATGCAATCGTTACAGAAACGTCAGTGAATTCATAACGACGCATACCTCATTGTCAGCAGTGGCGATAATCTACGGTCCCGACTGCTAAATAGCAAAATACTGCTGCAAGGGCATATTTTACAGAATTATAATCCAAACGTGGGCACAAAAACCCTCGCTCCGATGCGGATCAAATGACGGGTACTGGGGTGAAAAGGAGAGAGAGAAAAAAACGGAACGCAAACCGCAGAACCACACCGAGCACTGTAGAAATGATTCCTGCGGTTGGTTTTTGGAAGAGATTGACATTCCACATTTTGCACCCCAGCCATTTAGCAATAGAGATAGAGAGAGAGAGAGTGGGAAGGAGAAAGAACAAGAGAGAGAAAGGGAGCACCTTTTGGCACTTGCAATGGCTTTTACATCAGCGCATAACAATTAAATGCACAGAAACGCTTTTTTCGCATTGCAACTCGTAAGAGAGAAAAAAAAGGAAGAAATGATCAAACGCTGCTCAAGCTCACTTTCCACACCGTTGCACCGTTGTGTACGCTTGGCTCATTTTAAATGTCCAGGTGAACGGGCTTTCTGGGTGCTGAGGAGGAACCTTTTGCCAGTGCTAAATGCTGACATTGCGGCGTTGCCAGGGATTCCGACTACCGAGAGCGCTTTTTGCACAATTTTTTTTCTGCCAAATCCACAATGGCTTTCTGTTTTACCCTGTACCCTGTTGGGTGCGCTTTTATTAAAGTGCCAAGCGAAAGACAAATAAAGTAAAACTGAAGTTGCACTTAGCATTGCAACTCGGTGCTTGGTACCCCGCTTTTCGGTGTTTTGTTCCACAGATCGCCTAGAGACACGTTCTTTGTCCAACTGTGGCCGATGATTGCACCGAAACTAATGGACAGTAGCTGGAATAGAAATACTTTCGCTGGAAGTGTGATTTTATCAAAACCCAAAGGCGCTCCGTTTGCTTCGTTGGTAATACAGAATAGTAGTAACAAGTTTTGTGGATGGATAAAGCCAAGATGCGAATCTTATTACTCTGTTACTGCAAAAAGCACTCTAAAGTAATTGCAGATTCTTCTTTTTTTTGAGGAAAACAGGAGGTTTATTGAAGTCTTATTGTGGGGAAAATCGATTATTATGCCATTTTGTTTACTATTTGACTTTCTTACTAGAGTATGTTAATGCGAATAGTAGTAATACTGTTGCCAGAACGAGGCTGCAAACATTTAGGATCACCTCTACTCACTCGGGGCGCCTTCAAGAAGGTTAGATTACCATACGAAGGTTAGATGCCATTTTTTTTCCATACGACCGAACGGAATGAGTGGCCATTTGTCGTCAGCTGATAAGCGGCAAACGGTTAGCAGAACAATTTCATGGCCCATTTTGAAGCCCTTATAGCTCATTTCGCTCGTCGCTATTATTTTTTTTCGCCAAAACGCCCTCCCCCAGTGCTGAGCGCTTTCACTTTCGCTACATTTTCCATACTTTTAAGCAAAGTATTTTGAGGCCACTTTGCGCAAAGCTTACCAACTGTCTCCGCTTCCTGTAGTAGGCCGTGTCGGAAGGAAGAACATTTTCACCTTGCAACCATTTTCTTTTCAAGCCCGCACTCAGCAACGCAAAGCTCGTCTTGTACCGTGCGGGCGCTGCGTTCGGCAAGACCGTTCGTTTGGGGCGCATCGTTCATCAGGACACGGGTCTTCAAGTTTTGTTTCCATTCGGGTAACCGGGCTTTCCGGCACGCCCGACTGACTGTAAGATGATAAGTGAAGACGCAAATGTAGTGTAAAGATGAATTTTCGCATTCATGCAGAAAATTTGCGGCCACTCAAGGAAGGGCAAAGGCACCGTAAATCGTTTTCTTCTTCTCTTCTGCCGCCATTTTTTCCTTGTGCTGCTTGGTGAACTGCTGCTGTTGATTTGTGATTGCGGTTGAAATGGTTTTTGTTCTTGCAGGTGCTGGGGGACAAGCAGTGTGGTGTGGAAATGATCTGCTGAGCATTTGCCTTCAAAAGATGTCCCTTTTTTGGGTGTCACAGCTACTGTGTTTTGGGGCTGCGAAAATTTCCCAGACATTGTTTGCAGAGGTCTGTTGGGTGATGTGTATTGGGCAGAATGGTAATGATTAACTGGCTGTTTGGTTTGTTGACATTTGGACGAACCTTGTTTGTTTATTGATTTTTTTGTACGGAAAATGGCATTGGAAAGGATATCGCATGGGTAGAATTTAAATATAAAATGCCTTCACAAATAACCTACAATTGAAGACTCTCACTTGATGGTGGAAGCATGTGCATATTACGTATTATATTATTCCAATGTGATTACACTGTGAAGTTGATAAATCACATCCTATTCCGACCAAAGCTGGTCGTAATTATGCTCATAGATTTAGCGCTGATTGTGCCGAATTCAATCGAACCTGATTGATCTTTTCCGGCTGCAGCGGACCCGTACGTAAGCAATGGCGGATCCCAGCGTAATGATCTTTCCAGCATTAGCTTCCGTCGAGTATCCGAGCAACACCCGTTATCCGTCGTTTTTTATGCTTTCAACCCGGAGCGGGTTAGAATGAAAATTGAATTATATTTATCGACGGTGTAATCCTATTCCGGGACAAAACCCTTCCCAGGAGAGTGATTTACATTTGATGAAAGTTTGATAAGATTTGATTAGATGACATTTAGTTGGTTCGTTCGGCAGAACCGATGATGGTATTCGACCTGTGTGTGTGTGCATTTGGGGAACACCATTTTGAGGATCATGACCTTTCGAGAGTCAAACACACATACATACACCTGTGCTTCCGACACGCACATCTTGGCGATTCACCTTCGATGAATATTTGATGTTCTAATCAGTACCCTTGGCACGTTTTTCACGCTCGCCCATGTAAAGGGCATGCCACGGGATGGATGTTTGTATTTTTTGTTATTGTTGTTTAACAATTTAGTAACGGAGCAAAGAAAAAGAATTATTCAAAAAGGGAAGCGATGAGCCATACCGGAAAATGGTAAAATAAATAGATCATGCTCAATTCTGTAGGAGAGCGAAACAAACCATAAACATAGGTAAAACATAATTCAACAAACAGGAAGGACAAGATTAATGCTTTTTAATGTTGTGAATACAAGTGACCAGTTTAATTTAAAGGCAACTTACTGTTTATTTGCTTTGGGTTCTTGTCTATATCTGGAATAATTGATGCCGCATACTTGGATAGTCAGTCCTCAGTATGAGGAAACAATCGGGACGGGATTTGAACCCCAGTCCTGTTGTGTGAAGACCGGCGCCGCTATCGCGTCTACCACCCAACTACCCTCATACTTTTACAATTACTGCTATATTTACTTGCCTTGTAGCATGCAACCAAATAGTATGCATTTAGGCGTAAACGGTGAAACAAGGGGAAAAATTCGAGTTTACTTGAACAAAATAATAATGGAAAGAGTTTTCAATATTCAGAGAGTTGGCATTCTTCTACACATTCAACCGAAATCAACTCCGGTGGGTGTTGATGAGACATTTATTCCGTTCCATTGGATGGAAAATTGGCACACAGCATTTAATTGAGCAAAAATGAGAAATGAGCTGCATGTGTGCGTGTGCCCGTTAAATGTATATGTGGTTCACTTATTGTCAATTAAGATAAACCGATGCTCTTTGCTGACCGGTCGCACAGCGATTGCAACGTGTTCGTTGTTCGAAGCCGGGCGGATCGGTGAAAAATAAGCCGGTGAGGGAAAATAGACCGTGAGCGCATGTTTACGGTTTGTAATTTATGCCAGTTTGTGCGTACGGGGTCCACTTTGCTGTACAACAATCCGATACAGTGAGTTCGATCAAAAGTTCGTTTGATTCGGTTTCTTGCTGGAATCGATTCGTGTCACGGGCGGGTTCTAGCGTGAACGATAAACAATGGCCGCGAACACGCAGCGTCACACACGCACAAACGAAACAGTGTTATTGTGAAGCAAATCAGCATTATAATTAATATTCAATTATTATGGTTTTATTATACTCACACCCTGCTTCTTCTTTTGTAACCCCGTTCGTTTCGTTTCGTACTACCATCTCTGCTTTTTGGCCGATCGATCGAATGGGCAGCAAATTGTGTTGTAAATGGAGCCGTTTTGTAGGATTGAATCGAATACTATACAGAGCTGGGGTTGTTTTCTCCGCGTTTTTCATATACACTACTTCATTTAAAGTTGAAGCTCCCCTTTTGCTGATTGAGTCATTTATGCTTCATTATATGCTTTATGGTATAAAGCCAGGAGTGTAAAAAAAACACTCAATTTATCGCTACCAGATATATTTACATTGAGTAAGATCAATTGATGGTAAATCGTATGTTTTAATGGTCATTAAATATAATTCCAGCAGCCACATCTTGTCTGTGAATGTAATGGTTTTCACCGTACACACCCTACACACATGTGCACATATTTTATTTAAAACTGTTTAATGAGATTTCAAGCGATTACCGAGGTGGTGCGACATCATTCATACGTGGTATTGCGCCCTGCAGCATAAAACATGCTAAAGGGTAAAAATGTAATTAACACTTTGCTTGAACTACAAACGTGATGCGCTCGTATTACGCTGCTCAATAGATACAGCGACTCGGTATGGCCATGAGCAACTAGCACGTCCTGACGTGTCACCCAACTATGGCAGGAATGTCGTCGTCGCGCTAGTTAAAAAGGTGGATCGAAATTCGTGGAAGAATTCATAATTACATGTAGCGTGGCCTTGCGTAGGTGGGAAGTTTTTTTCCTCCATACTTATCCTCGCATTATCATCACCTGCGTGTGCGTGTGTGTGTCTGTGGGCCTTTCATGTCATTCATCTCCGTTCGCGATGCTGGCAGCGGTGACGAGCGCGAATAGCACAGCACACTTAAGAATCGAGTGTCATGTTCCGCCAGTTATGCTCATCCTATCCGGACCAGCTGTGGTATTTCAATTATGTCGCATCAACTTCACCGATAGTGCGCTAGGTGTGTGCGTGTCGGCTACCGACCGAGTTTATGGCTCTATCGGCGAACGGAAAGCACATCCACTGGGAAAGTGGTGGCCGAAGTCGTAAAAATGAATGTAATGATTATGGGACACCCTCAGGAACGTCAATCGGTTCGATCGGTTCCTGCGATCGGTGTGGCAGCCCCCGTTCTTCTTACGGCAAGAATTTTCTCCCATTGCTCGAGACTCCGAGGTGCTCCGATCTGAGTGAGTGGACCAGTTGAGAAACGCACTTCTGCCCTTTTATGGGTGAGCGTACCAGCCCGGGCCAGCGACATCATGAATATGTGTGCCGTGGTAGGCTACGGGAAAATTTGAACTGACCCGAAAAAGGTGGTGTCAACGGTGAGATTATTGGGTACTTAAAGGGACAACTAATGTCGTCAATATCGAAATGGTTCGGCGAAGTTGTTTAGCGGTCGCCACCGGCACGCAAGCGAAACTCATTAGCCAGTTCGCCGGTCATTAGCAGCCGGTTGAGGTTGGGTTCCCAATTTCGCTCGATGCCATTGCCGCCTATTCAATTAGTGGGGCTATTGGGAATGATTTTTAATATAGTTATTTTGTTGGCCTACCGGCATAGACTGGCGTGGTTTTTGCGGCGTGTTCCGCTGTACAGGTGCTTATCTAACCGATATTTTTTCCTAAATGACCGTCAAATGCGATTACAAGCAAAATAAATGTGTAACATGCTGGCACGCTTTTACAATTCAGTGCGCGTGTGTGTGTGTGTGTGTTGAAGGCTGTACGCGAAACGCCATTTCGCCTAAACGCGCAACGAAAAAACATGTGTGCGGATGAATATTCCTCTAAGCGGAACGGTTACATGTCGAAGCCAGTAAATTCATATTTATTGCCATTTATTGCTATTGATTCATGGTTTCCGTTTTCCGCGTAACAGTAGCGGGCAATAATAACTTGTCACCGAACCGTGTCAGATTGCAAAACGGGCAGTCTATCAATCGGCCAACCACAAATCGTCGACTCGCCCAGCTGTGAACAAAACTGCAACCGGTGCTGCTGGAGCTGGGCGGTGAGGGTTTTATTTATTTCGATTCAAATATTCACAAAATGGCCACATCCTGTCGCCCCTGGGCGCTCCCTCGTACCGTCCATCCGTGTGTTTTTGTTTTGCAAAGCGCGAAACATACTCTTTGCGTGGGACCCCGTGCTTTGCAAGCATAAATCACATTCAACCCTAAAGCTGGCCTGGCTGGCGAAAAAAAACTGGCATTACACATTTCTAATGCCCACCCAGGGAAGATTTATGTACGGTGCTTGGCAGTGTAAACTTATGCGCTTTTCGTCTTCGTTGAACAGCACCACTGAATGTGTAAATTCTTCGCACAAAACTCCTCCATTTTGTTGCGACCGAAAATACCGTTCAAAAATGTTGAAACGAAGTGCGAAAAATAAACTGTTTTCTTGAGCGAAAAAGGATTAAACCGTATGGCGAGCACCTTGTGTGCCCATTCTCACCCAAGGTATATTGGGATTAGAGTGATAGAGTTTCGTGACCATTTGCGTGTGTGTCTAGGGATGGTAGATACGTCCGTTTTCTTTATTGCACTAGTTGCTCCCAGCTGGTCGCACAGGACCGAGGGTCAGGAAGATGAGTGGACAAGCCCGGCTCACAAGTACCACCCGACCAACAAAAAAACAGAAAAACAGTTCCCCAAAACGCTTGATCAGCGTATTATTTTGTTTGGTCTGCCGCAAGGCACACCGGGATTCAGGTTTGTGCCCCCGGTTTTGGGTTGGCTTCCGGGTTTTGCGGTTCCCTTCCGGCAGAGCATAAATCACTACGGTCCCCCCGGAAAAGCCGGATGTTGAAGCTTTTCCTAGGGGGTTTTAACGAACTAATGTGCTTGCCGCACATGGCCGTGTAGTACGGTCGGGCGACACTGTCAAGCTACTCTCGAACAATGGCGATCACGCAGAAATTTCTTTACGCGGAAATGCTCCAAAAACCGAGACAGCAGACATTTACTACGAGCAAGAGCGCTATATATCTTGTTGTTTATTTCTTTCATGTTGTTTGTGTGTGTGTGTGTGTGTGTGTGAGTGAAAGCTTTGTTTTTCTACCTTAATCCGATTAAAGTGCGTGTCGGGAAAGGAAGTATTTTTATGGCCATTTTATAAAACAAGAAATTGAAAAGATGAGATCTTGGTGATCGTAAAGTGAATTGGAATGATCGCATAAATTAGAGCATGAACATCAATGACTATTAACGCACATAAGTGGGGTTGAATGGTCTAAACAAATTGATTGATTTAGTAAAATAGGTTCGTTTAACTTTCGGTTGAATCGATGTGGAAATTTTTCCTTCTAATATTCAAAAATGTACAGGCGGCACATCACAGAATATTTGTCAGCAAATGTTGTTCATGTACTTCCTGTAATTTTCGCAAACAATACGCTTATAACTGTTGCGGGGACCTCGAAACTACCCATTTTGAATTGGTAAACTACATGTTGTGAATTCTAAAAAGTTACTTGAAATGCTCAATGCAATAGTTTGCCTGCTTACAGTGAAACAAAATTTGCCGAATGATTTTCCACGAATATCCTACACTGGCTTCGCCCATTCGTTTCCGGGCGTTTCTGTGTCAATGCGTTGAATTTTATGAATCACACTCGGCACGCTAGCACGGAAGTTTGATGGTTTTCCTGTACGTTGCACTTACAATGCGAACGCTTAACAGCTTTCTATTTCACAGAAATCTACGTGCACACGGTAGCATTTGCTCATAACCAAATAAAAAAGGAAGAAGCAAAGGACTCCACATCAAAGTTTTCTCATTTCACTGGAGCAGTGTAACGGAATTCGTGCAGCATTCTCTTTCATCTGGCTGAAAGTAATGCGATCTCTGCACCAAGGCCACCGACACCGAACAAGATCCACGTAGCTTAGCAATGTCTGGCATTCATCCGTAAGCTAATCAAACAATTGCAATTGTACCTGACGTTACGGCGTTGAGGGCAGGATGTTGCACGCCAAGTGAAGGAAACGTATTTGGCAAGAGAGCATAAAACAGGCTGCATAAAGAAAGAAATGGAGAAAATTTTTGATGTGATCTGGTGAAAGCGGGAGAAAAAAATAAACACACCGAAGAACATCGCTTTGTGTTGGATTCGTTGTGTGTACAATAAATGTTACGCAGTTTGATTTACTGTTCGGACGTCATTGCTGAAGTTCGTGAGAAAAGATGCAGTTGGGTTCTTTCTTAGATATCGTTTTACATATTAGTTAAATCTGAAACACAGCTTCTTTAAACGTTTCCTTTTTTACTGGTATGACATTTCTTTAAAGAAAACTTTAAATTATTCATTTATACTTCAGCTTAAGTTATTAAAAAAGCTGCTTCTGAAAATCTACCTTCTAGAAAGACTCTGAACTTAACAAAGGGTCTAGCTTTAATGAGAAAGCCAGTGAGAGCAAGTAAGATCTCTTGATGTTGTAGAACTTAGGAAGATTCATTCGCTCCAGACTGAAAAAATAGTTTGAGAAAAATTTAAAGAGTATTAAGCACTTGGAAAGATTTCACTAAACGTATGCAAATGCTAGCCCTATAGGCTCTCACATATCACCAGCTTGATCCATATACCTCCTAACAGACGGAAGAGTGGCGTGCTAATGTCCAATTGGTACACTTTTTGTGACCTCAAAAAACACCTTTTTACTTTTTTCCGACAGGAAACTCCAAAATAGCAACGTGCCATGTGACCTATTCAAGCACTCTCCTGCTCGCTCTATCTCTGAAAAAAAAAAACACTATGAAAATGCCGAAAAGGAAGGCAGGGTAGCGATTTATCTTTGCCCGTGTCGACTAAAGATACGCCATTTGGATTGATAAACAGCGCTAGTTTTGGAACGTGGCCAAGGTTTACCGCGGTCCCGAAAAGAGGGAATCCTGTTGTAGTTCAGGATTCAGGGATTAGGTATCGAAATGGACGGCCATATTTCACTTGACCTGTTTTGTGTGCTTGCCTTTTCGCGGCATGTGTCGTCCACTGCTTGTTGTAGGGCAGGATTTGTTCGTGAAAAAAAAAACGGAAAAAGATCGAAACGTTGGAAAAGTTTGTCATTACTTGAACAGATCGAGATCAGCAACATTCATTTGAAGCGTCCTGTAAGTTCGGATGCTTATTATCATAAATTTGCGTATGTAGCGTCAGATTTTAGAGAACATTTCGCATCTCAACTTTTGTTTAACATTAATACACACACTTGCCGGCTAACAATCCGGTACACAAAGACACATACGGATCTGCCGTTGTCAATTGAAAATCAAAACCATCAATTTGTGCGATTATGAGAGCATCATCAAGAAGCATCATCGGTTGTTACCGCGCTGGAAGTTGAAGTGAATACTGATTATGCATGAACGATAATTTCAGTAGCAGTTGTGTGCAAGCAGAACGATACGCAAACACACAGCTGGTTGACGCACAGTGGTTTGCAGAACAGGTCATGCCAATGCTACCTGACATTCCAATGCTACCAACACTACAATGATTGTGTCTGGAGGGAGATGGAATTGTTTCCCAAACATCTCCTCTGTGCGGTATCTGCTCGGGTGCCATGTTTTACCCAAGATCATCACCCAGCACCGTAAGTGCCCACATCTGGGGACATATTTCTTAAGAAAAATCGAAATGCGTTATCATTGAGAAGCAGCTCGCGTGCCTCGCCGGGTTTCAACTTATGTCTTGCCAAAATGATAATGCCTACATTCCCTTTCGCCCAGGTCCCCATCGCACCGCGACCCATAAGTCGCGCTCGAAAGAAGTCGCGGTAAACCTGATTTTCTTTAACGGTTTTCGATGGCGGCACTGGTGATGGCAGCATCAGCAGCAGTTACCTAACTTATTACCATAATTTAATTTAATTTATTTTCCGTTCCTCCGATTCCCCTGCTGCGGTTTGCGCTAAGAACACCACGATGGGCACGAGAGAAAACATCGACAAAATGACTGTACAAGTAATCTTACACGGTATCTCGTAAGACAGGTTTCGTCGAGCCGTCAGCTGGTCCGTGGTTTTTGGGAGATCTTGTGTCTAGTGAGGCGTGGCTGTGGTTCATCAAGCGAAACGCAACGCAAAAGGGGTAGTTGACAGGGATAAGTTATCATTTCGTGTATGGATCAATCAATGGAAGGATGTCGGTGATTGTCGGTGGTGTTTGTGCTCGTAAGTCAAACAAGGTGGTGGATAAAAATACTTTGTTTGGCTTCTAAGATTGAAAGTATGAGAAAGATTTGTGATGCTATAATACGTCTCTTTACCCAACATTATTAAATATTGTTTCTTACGTGTTTATCATTTTACTGAGCAAAGATGAAACGTAAAATGCCGGAGAGAAATGTAAAGATACCTCTACCACATATAAGCTGCAAAAAGGTGAACAAGAGACGATGTTCCACGAGTCAAAACTTTAACCAATGTTTGTGTCCCGTGGAAGAACCATAGCTCCATGGAAATAAACACAATTGAGCAGCGTACTTAGGCAGCTTGCGCCAGAAAGCACTTGAGAGATCCTTTACAAGGTCCCTTTTCAGGTTGTTTTATCTCCGGTGGGGCTGTCAGACGATACCAAGCTCGAATGACACTTGACACTGTTGGTTATGAAGCTTTAAATTCACGTTATAGTTTAGTGTAGTTGGCTCCCCACCTACACACACACACACAACCCACACGTGCCGAAGCTCGTTGGGGTACCTTGCTCGAGTGCTGCTGTCTTATCATGAAAACCTCATCCTTCGTTTTGGTTAGTTTGAACAATTTCCACTTGTCACCGCAATTGATACTGCTGGCGGTGCAGAGAGCACATGGAAATACAAACTCATTCCTCCTAAAATTTAAGGAGTGCCGTAACGTCGTCGTCCCTTCCGTCGGTGCTGGTTGTTCCCACGGTAAAATATTCGCTCGGCAAAGCAGCCACCATACGGTGGCACGCTTTGGTTTTCCCCGGGTAAGGGAAAAGCAGCAAGTTCTAACGTCGAGAGCACTCGCATAAATTGTGATTCCATTTCCCTGCCAGTGGCATGCTCGTAAAATATGAGACATTGAAATTCGAACCGAAACGCCACCGATGCCTTAACCTCTGCTATCACCTCCCCATTGCCCAAATAAAGCATTGCGCCAAGGAAAAAGCTTTGGCTGTCGTTCTGTGTGTGAGTGTTTTTTTTCTGCAACGATTTTATTTTTCCTTGTTACTTGCCCGCTTGCGTGCTTGCGTTTCGTTCATGGTGTTTCCTTGTGTAAAAGCCGCCGGCTGTATCATCTGCGTCCCCGGTGCAGTAGATTCTAGTGAGGAAGGGAAACAGTAGGAAGAAGAGGGAACACTTTCATCCCTGGACGAATGGAAAACGCGTCCCAAACATGATGCTCTCAAGGCACAGATCTGTTCGGAGGGAAGGAGACTCCGTTTCCTTCAGTCAATGCTCTGTGTGTGTGTGTTTTTTTTTGCTACTCTTCTGCATGCCATTCGTTTGAGGTTTAGCTGCCCGAGGGAAAACGCTACGTAAAGCGCACGGTATCCCGGATTCCTCCGCAAGAAGAAGCAAAAGACTGCGCACTAAATGGAACATTTTTGTCCCATAAATACCCACCGGCACGGGCAAGGAACCGGTCAGCAAGGAAGAGCGTTCGCAACTGTCTCCAGTTGGTTGAGGCGAGTTTTGTGTCACAAATCTGCATGCGCTAAATGTTGCCCTATCTTGACCTCTGCTCCTGTTTCCGTTCCAGGGCTAATCCAAAGCAGTTCGGTTAGCAAACGGTTTAGAAAAGTTCGGGGCAGATTGGTTGCCAGAAGAATGGCGGTCTAAAAACCACTTGGCAGCAGTTTAGCTTTTGCAGTGGTTTGTGATTATTTGTGTTGTTGCTTAGCCGCCAGTTTGTCACTTGAAGCTACTGAAGCGGTTGCTGGCGTGTGTTGCATTATGGCACCCGAAAATGCAAAACAGTTCGGCGATAGTTTATGTACTCGCGTACTGTTATTTCGGTTGTCAGTAGCCGTTGGAACACAAGTATAATGCGGTACACAAGTGAGCTTTGGTGCATTGTAGTCCCCGTGGGAAATGGTGTAATTTATGGCTTTCAGATAAGTGCGGTACAGTGAAGGTGGTAATGCAATAAAAATGTCTGCATGATTAGGGAAAAGTGCATTCGGTAAAGCGGTATTAATCATGGGAGTTACTAAGCCGGATGATAAACGCATTTTAACTAGGACAATCAAGTTGGTCCTCAGTAATTTATTCCCGTGTTAGCCTCTTTTTTCTTTCCATCAGAGAAGTGATGGGATCTACCACTCAGTAACGTGAATTAAATCAGAATGAATGAGTTAAATCATATTACGACTATTTTAGAGTTTAATCGAGACGAATGATTTAAGTCCCATGAAATGAAATCAACAACTCATTGGTGATTTAACTCTCCGTGCCAATTTAATTCTCCCTCACTAAGTTATAACTGACTCACTTCTTTTTAACTCACTCTTCCACTTTGACTCACTCATTCGTTATAATTCTTTCACCGGGTTTTGAATCACTCAGTACGTTTTCAATCGTGAGTTTTAAATTGTATTACACCATTTCTGTCGCAAACGCAAATTTTATTTACTCATCTTGTCATCGTGATTTAATTTTTCAATACAATCTTTAACTCCCGAGTGAGTGAGTAAGCCGGAAAAGAGAGTTAAATCATAAGTGAGGTTAAATAACTCTTCCTGATGTTTTAAAACACGCTGTTCTTTGCTTAGATCTAGCTCTATGACTTATTTTGACCTAGTTTGCACATCACTACATTACAGATTACACTATTTGGATGAATATCAAGTTACAAATAAATAATTGTAAATCAAGGAAGACAAAAGACCTGTCAACGATGAATGTTCCCTCTGCTTTGTCTAGATAAACTGTTGTTAACGTAACGCAACATGATGTAATCTCAGCCAAAAGATGAAAATCTGCATTATTTTTCACCCATATAAAAGTTCAGATTCGAAGTCGTCCGAGGGATTGTCAAACATCTAATCAATGTTGAAACACTTCCCTAACGTATGGCTTCCAATTAGGTACATTTTTGCTTTAATTCATTCGAGAGTGAAAAACAAAACCAAATAACCCATCACGGGCCACAGCTCCACTCTGTAGGGTCTGAGAAGCGAACGATGGGTGGAATTATTATGAGTTCATTATGCCAGACCAGCCCGTGTGCCCCCGGAGGGATGACGCACAGCACATAGGCACCAACGTTTCCAATTGGCCGTCACCGGGCGGACCGAGCGGACGGCAATAGTCAACGTCCACAAAACGTAATAATAGATTGAGCACGGTAATTTGCTTTCCGCAGCTTTGCGCTTGCTGCCTGCTGACGACGCAAGACACATCCCGAGTCGCCCGGGCCCTGTGTGCTGGCCGAAAGCATAGCTCAAGCAGCGCTACGGAGCTGCCGATGTCCAAGCCATTTTAGCAGCTGGCCCTCGACGACTGTGGTGGGCCATCCTTCCCTGGAGAGAGTGATGGCCGGTGGGGTTTCTGTTGGAAAAATGTTTCGCTTTCATTAAATTCTAATTTATTATTCATTCAATGTTTCAATCAATACCATGCGCCGGATTCGGCCCGACCAAGGATACCTGGTAGCGGCAGCCGAGGCAGTTGCTGTGTGTGTATATTGGCGACAGATGAGTGGGAGAGCTAGCAAAAGGGCAGCCTCCCTGCTACGGACCGGGCATCACGACAAAACGCACTTTTTATTTATGATTGCTTCCCAGCCGTCGGACGTCAAAATCATTCGCACGGAAAACGGACCGATGGAAATGAAACGAATGATAACGCAATCAAGCAGAGCGAGTGGCTGTCGCACTTTCCTTCGCCGGGCGAAGGATGATGGACGCGTCCAAGAAGCTGGCGCTGGTCGGGTGCACCATTCCAAAAGGTGATCGTTTTTCGGTGGTCTGGTTTTGATTCGAGCTTTCCTTCATCTGCCAGCGTACCTTTGGCAGCGTTGGTGGTCCCATTTCGCCGAAGTGGCTGTTGTGTTTTCTGCGTTATTTAGTGTGTGTGTGTTTTCTTTAACGTGCTCTATTTTTTCACGTTGAAGAAATTGAGACGATTTTTTACTTTTTATACTTCATCGTGCTACTTCACAGCCAATTTTATGCTGACCAATTTCGTGGAAACCCGCCGAAGAAGATCAAGCTTGCGGCGGTACGTAGACGGGGAGTGGTGCTTGGTGCGGTATGGCAAATGGTGTAAATGGGACCAATCTCCCGTTTTACCCAATCTCTCCCCCCATCCCCCCCTCCCCTCCGGATTGTCAGTTGTCCTTGCACCCCTAGCAGCAGTCAATTCAATTTTTAATTCACCCACGTTGCTAGCAAACATTAGCAGGGTGAGAAGATGCCTTGGCAACGTGGCCTGGCCCGTGCAACCAATCAATCGTGCTTTTGCGTGGTAATTGTTTTCCCAGGAAAAAGAAACCTTTCCGAGTGGAACGTTTTCACGATGGTTTGTTGTTTTTAGCAAATTTGACCCACATAATTGCAGATATGCCTTTCTGGAGATTAAATATTGAAAAAGGTATGGCGAGAAGATCCGTTCGCCATTGGTTTGCTTTCTAACTAATTAGCAATCCTGCAAACTGGTTGATGGATTGACAGCAGCACTTGTTTTGCTGGAACAGGGCGTTTTCTTTGTACGGTGTTGTGTATTTTTGTGAAGTTCCTTATAATTTATAGCTTTTCTAGAATGGTTGGCAGCTATGTTTTATAGAAAAAAGTTTGATCATTTTAATATCTTGAATTTTAGATAGAGTAACTCAATTTACGCAAACAGATGGTACATTTGTTCCGATGTTCCGATTTGGAAAGAAATTAAGAAAAAGCAGGATCATGTTGCTCGTGCTTGAAATGAAAATGACTTGATAAAAGTGTCCATACATCAAAGAGATAAGCTGCAATGAGTTCCTGATGAGATGAGCTCAGAGAAGAGAAGGACCACAGATGAAGACCATACAGATGAGCAACTAGTGAATTGTCCTTGCGTTATGATCTTGACTAGACAAAAAATAGTTTTCAGCAGAATTTGAACCCGAATCTTAACTCTTCTTTTGCACATGAAAATCACTTAAATAAACTGTACACAATCATGCGAGCAAATCGTGATCAGAAGTTTATCTGCCCTGCACGTCCACACGTGTTCCAGCTTTTGCAGCTTTGCACACTGTACACAAACTACTTAAGATCAATCTATCATGTTGCGCAACCTAGGAAAGGGTATCGCTAGAAAGATCCGTATCGTCTAAATATGCACGAGATGATGGAAAAGCCTTGGAAGTGAAAGGAAATTCAGTTTGAAGTCAAATTTACAGCCTAATCACGTTAAGTACTTGCGTAGCACCGGCGATAAAGTGGTGAAATTTGTTTCCCTCTTATGCGCCGCGCGCGCGTGTAACTTAGTTAAGTGAAATCTCATTAGCACGGCGCTTATGGCTTTACGCTAGAAGATGTTTCCAATCTACTGTAACCCCATGACGACGACAACGACGGTGACGACACCCGGGTGGCAACTACCAGTTGCAAATACGGAACGTAGTGCGCCCAGGAGAGCGTACACCGAAAACGTCAGACACACAAAAGTAGTTTGCTGCGAAAGTTTGCCCCGTTCCGTGAGTTGGGTGCATCGTGTCGCACCGTCTGCATCCCCAAGTTACCGTGCTGGATGAACGTGGAATGAACAGTGAAACAAGGTAAGTGATTTGCAGCAAGTAATTTATTTACCGGCTGTAGCAAATAGTCTTTTTCTCTGCTTTGCACTAGCGATTAAAGTTTACTCATAAGCAATGAGATGGCTTTGGAGGTATTCGTGTAGTGTGAAGCAATGCATGCCTTACTCTTAAGTAGCGCGGGAAGTTTGAGATCGAAAACATTATTGGAGCTACGGGAGAGATTAAATAGCTCAGGGGGATATTAATGGTAAAAAGCAAAGCATCATCAGAGCAGTGTCAGTCACTGTTGAAGACATGACCCGGGAGTATCAATCTTGTATCGATAGAGCAGAGCAGCTCTGTAAGATAATGGGTCACAAGTGTCAAGGACATTCTATTCTTTTCGGCATTGCATCCTTGAGAGCTCTCGATCTGTTATTTACCTGCAGCTGGATAGCCAGTCTTGAGCATCGGAAAATGGTCTGAAAGGGACTTGATACACAGTTCTGTCGTGTGAAATCTTGGCACCTCTACCGGCTTTACTATAGAGCCATACGGTATTACCCCGATAAAATGGAAAAGAAGTCTCTCCAGCTGCGTCCATGCTTTCGACTGTTCAATAAATAATTTCATAAATAAGTTCATAAAGCAAAGGCTAAGGACGTCCCGATTGATCTTATTTAGCAAAGTGCAATAGTTTTCAATTAGCTTTGTTTGGTGAAATAAATTATCCAATTTGTTTTATTGATAGCATTGTTCCATCGAGCGTTCGGTTTTTCTTTTGCCCTTTCACCACGAATTATCTATTCTCGTACGAAAGCCATTGAAGAAAAAAAAATGGAAGCTTTTCTGTGCCACTGTTGGATTGCCAATTTCAAAACAGGAAGTGACCAATATCATGCCAGCGATGAAAAATGGCATGATGCTACGCTACGCAAAAGCTACATTTCGGTGTACTACGCAGGTCAGCTAATGAATTGTGTTCGATTTCGGGAACCCGTTTTGCAGAAATTGCCCGTACTGATGGAAATTGGTTGGGAAATAGAAATTGAACAACATTTCTCAACGTATCGATTGCACATTAGTTTGGTGGCCGTACAATTCTTTCACAAGTTGATCGTTTTGGTGGAAGGAATGATGGTTTGCACAACGTAATTGCAACTCGCTACGTACATTGCACGAGGCACACGATTTACTCACTGTTGTTGGGCCATTTTTTAACCAATACTCTAGACTTATTTTCGGTGACGAACAATCGCATCCAGAAAAATATTGTTTTTTTTTTTTAGTGATGTTGAGTGCAGACGCACAGCCGTTCCGTTTGAACCTTTATTACGGTTAGTTGTTTGATTAATGAGATACATATAATTTACTCGGAAAGAACAGTAAAATATGCACTGTTCAGTGTTTGCTACATCGAATTAAACGTATAAGCAGCCTAAAATAATGATCGAATGCGGAAACGTACTGATATATGCATCTGTCAAATCGTATGAAGAATGGGTGAAACGTTTCTGGTTTTTTGCTTCCCTGCCTGAGTTTATAACATGCTACGGATGTTGCTTGAGGGTGCAGGGAGAAATATGACAAGCAAAAGTGTAGAAATAATGCTGAAAGTAAAGCCAATTACAATGTTGTTCATGGTGCGATGCAAACGACTTGAGTGCCCGGGTACTCCAATCGAACAGTGGAATAGAAATTGGCGTTCTCTTTCGGCAGCAGCCTCATCGATGATTCCCGGCCCAGTAGGGTATGTGTTAAATACCGTTTCGATGCATGGCACGATGTGCAAACGGTCCCTTCGGAAGGTAATTTCATTTGCACCACCATGCAGTAGGTGGGTTAGTTTTCCTTCGATTGACCGACAGGTACCAAATGCCAGCCTACCTAATATCCAGCTCGCACAACGGATGGCTTTCATGTAAAGCAGCGGCAGAGCTTGTTTGAACATTTGCTTAATGTTAGAGGTTCGATACAACACACACACACATTACGAGGTCATAATTCAAAGCACGAAGCAAGCTAGTGGAGGTTGGTCGGTGTACTACCACCCTGTGCGGTCTGGCGACTGGGGACAGGAATGACAGTCGAACGTAATTATTGGACGATAAATTATTCAACCACACATTCCCGACCCTGGGAAAGATCACCCGATCCGGCGAGGAAGTTCCCATTCGCTACCGAAGCCCTTCGAAAAGGCCTGACGGATAATAGCGATAATAATTCGCCTAAGCACAACTTCCAAGCAATGGTCGTAGTGTACTTGTCCCCGTGTAGTGTCCCCGTGAACAGGAAGGGATTGGTTTTGCTCAGCAATTGAGACGCTAGATCGTGTGTTGAAGGTAGGGCTGAGGCTGGAATTCACCATGCATATGCTCTGTACTCTCAGCGGACAGTGTGCATGGAATATAGAACGCTTACAAAGTCTAGCTGACCTACATCCCTTTCGAAATGTGCGCTCTGTTGGTTGAAAGCTCCGATTGCTCGTACCGTTGGCATAGTATTACATTACGAGCTGTAGACGCTAGTCATTTGCTTGATATATATACTATTGCTTGTGCTAAATTGTTCTATACTTATTTCGTGAAAGAGTGAAGTCAATACGAAAAGATCTTTCAGAGATATTATAAAACTGGTTCCAACCTTACTCATCACGTCCAACATCCCTTAACAAAGGAATATATTTTTCATACACAGTACTCAAGTCATCACGCCTCTAGATAGTTTTTAGCTGGTCGTAAACGTGTGTTATTCTTCTGCTTATAGATAAAAAGCTTAAGAGACTTTTACCATTCTGTCTAAGGGATCTTGGGTAGCCCTAGTAGCTCTCAGCGATATAATCCGACATCTTGATGCAAGTTGTGCCAAGTTTTACGCATACAAACTACGCACGCCGATACTCGCTCTCGATAGCATCTAATCTACGCTCAGCGTAGACCCTTTCGTTGCGTTCCAACCGTAAGAACTCGGAAAGGGTATTGAGAAATGCAAGCAAGAAGCAGCAGAACAGAGTATAAATAAAGCAAAATGACTCCTTTGGAATTGTTCATTGCGAGACATTCCGCTAGCAGCCGCACCGTTTGTGCTGTGCGATAAAACGATTTACACTTTTATAAATTGCGTCCATTAATCTGTGGAATACCGGAACCAGCGCGAGCAAAGTGGAATGCTCTTTATGCCATTGCGTTGCCCTTTTTTGTGTGTGTGTGCGGTCCTCCAATAAGTTCCAACTGGAAGGATCGTAAAACGGACGCTGAATCGCAGCACCAGCACAAAGAGGCACCACCACACCGCACCGACAACGATCAGCATCGCTCAGCGCAATCCGCTCACTTTTCTTTCGGGGTTGGAGCTTCGAGGAAAGTGTGCGAAAGCATTCGCAACCGCAGCAATTCGCTATGCAAAACACCGTACACCGAAACATAATCTTTTCCCTCAGTTTTTTTGCTCTCTCTTTCTCTCTTCCGTTTTTGACAAAACTGACAAAAAGAAGCAACGGCAGAGATTGCAAAAGGATGAAAGGTATTCCGAGCGCTGGTGGGACTACTGGGTGGGAATGCTGCTAGAGGGCGCATTTGTCATTGGAGGACACCTTTTTCGACACCTTCAGTCACCCGAACAGACAGATCTGATGGGTCAGGGTGATGACAGGTTTGCGCTGGCCATGGATGGTTTTTGGAATAAAATAACTTGCTTCTGTTTTCGTGAAGCAACTTCGGTTGAACAATGTGCATGTGCGGTAGAAGAACCTTTTTCATACGGATCCGGTACATTCCCGGGCTGTTTTATCTAGCATCAAACAGTCGGGATGTAAAAAGGATGTGCACCCATTTGCGGGAGAGTGTTAAAATGTGGGATTAAGAAGAATTTCTTTACGCTCCTGCGCCATTTGGCAACGAATGTGTTGGCCGTATCTATTTTGGGCCCATTATAACCCTCCGTATTTAGGGTCGGGAAGAGATCGTTTTGGAGTGAACAATCCTTCGAGATATGATTGAGGTATGCTTAAGACAAATAAGATACCATCTTAAAGAAATTTGTGTAATTTGTGAGGTTATTTTTGTGTTAAACAAGTGAAATACCGAGTAACCAATCAAAAGGCATAAGAAATACTAGTAATTTAAATCATTTCCTAAGCATAACTGAAAATTTACAGACCTTTGTGTCTGAAAGTTTCCTTTTACTTTGATTTTTTGATTTTGATATTGTTAAATTGTTAATATTGAATTGATGCGAGATTGAAAGATTTACATGATGCGCTCTGATTTATTGGAATTAAACATATTTAAGCTGTATTTCATTTATATTTTAATTATTACCGTAGGAGCCGTATTGTCACATACTTAAACTTTAAATACTGGTTACTATAAAAGGGACTTTAGATGGAATTTTTTAATTTATTTTCATCAGGTTTAAGAAGCTGAAGCAGTTTCGCGTGTAGTTACTGAAGTTACCGATCGAACCGACACCGTTTAGATTGATAGAGTGCCACCTGCCCTGGTGTCATTGAAATTAATGACGCTGGCTACTAAACATTTCTGCCTTATCTTTTCCCCATTTTTATCACCTAACAGTATCAAAATGTCATTCTGCCTCTAGCTTCCGTGGCGATAAGACGTGTTTCGCTGTGGAGCGTCAAACGGATCATTTGCGTACGGCAGATAGTGGTCATTGTCCTCGTGTGCGATTGCGTAATCAACGTGATTACCCGTATCGCACTAATCGGTGTCTCCGCCTTTCTCCGGCTTTCGCTCGGAGTTTGTGTTTATCGATCGAGTGGCGCCTAGCCCCGATCAACGTGTGTTCTTAGTGTTGTGAGTGTGTGTATCTGTCGATCGTTGCGATAAGCAAGCGTATCGCTGCATCGTCGCATCGATCGTGAACTGTCTTGTGTGCGTGTGTGTGTGTTTGCTCGTGCGCGCGTGGTTGCTTATCGTGTTTATCGGTAAGTTTGTCTACCCCTACTTCCCCCGTTGTCTCCGGTCCTAACATGGGGACCGACTTATCGGATTCGGAGAGAGAGATAGAGCCGAATGTGAAGCGTAAGCCTGGTCGCCCTAAGGCCGCTCCTGCCACCAAAAAGGTGGCATTGGAAGAGAAGCCTTCTTCCTCGAAGGCATCGAGTGCCCCGCCGACAAACAGTTTTTGTGCCCCGCTGGCGAAAAATAATGATCAGCAATCTGAGCATCGAGCTCGTGCTTACCCGGTGTCGTGGGAGGGTAAGCCATTGGTGTATTTTATGCCACGCACCAAGCAGCTCGACGTGAGGACGATCGCGGCATCGTTATTTAAGAAGTACCCGGGCGTTGCCGATGTGTTTCGGATGCGCCCTAATAAGATCAGGGTCACCGCAAAGGACCGGGCTCAAGCCAATGTCATTGCGGCTGATCCAGATTTTACGGAGCACTACCGGGTTTATATTCCCGGTAGTCTGGTTGAAGTTACCGGCGTGATCGAAGACTTCGATTATCCGGAGGAGGAGGTGGTTAAATTCGGTGTAGGTGCATTTCATGCACCAGACACGCCGAAAGTAAAAGTCCTTGAGGCAAAAAAGCTTTTTAAGCTAGATGCCTCATCGAAAGACGAAAAGAAATATATCCCGACCACATCCCTCCGGATCACGTTTGAGGGAACGGTACTTCCGCAGGCCCTCATTTTAGAAGGCCTCCGGATACCCATCGACCGGCCATACGTGCCAAGGGTGGCCACCTGTTCGAAGTGCAGCCGGATTGGACATGCCGATCCGTTCTGCACTCGCAAGATCTGCTGCGGAAAATGCAGAGGGGCTCACGCTACCGAGGAGTGCAAAGCCCCATCCCAGAAATGCTCGCATTGTCGGGAGGAGTGGCATGAGGTTGCATTGTGTCCTGTGTATCGGAAGCTGCAAAGGGAGCAGACCAAAACGATAGCCGAGCGGGCACGCGGCTCGTACAGCGATGCTCTAAAGGGAGCAAACGCATCGAACCCCTTTGCAGTGCTGGATAACACAGCTGCAAATGGCGAGGCCAATCCGACTGCACTCGAACAGGTGCCATTGAGATCGGTAAAAGTACTGAGAGTGCCTTATAAAAAGGTACAAAGGAAGGTACTTAAGTTAAAAAACAAACCTTTGGCACCACAGCGCCACGCTAAAGTTTCTTCCCCCGGTCCAAAACGTGACGCTGATCCCAAAACTCCCGCCCCCCAAATTGCCAGGAAGCAGCCCAAGAAGAAGCGATCACCTCGGGCCGAAGCTCCTTTGGAAAACCTAGCTTTTCCGACTGAGCCCAAGGGCTTCCCGAGGATCCCTACTCCGTCCCTTTCCGAGATCCTAGAATCCCTCCTCTTGACCCTTAACCTCCCGCAGCATCTGCACATGATCGCAACTTGGGCCCTTCCTTTCCTGAAGGGGATGATCAAACAGTGGCTGGCTCAATGGCCATGCTTAAGTATGATGGTCCGTTTGGATGATTAATGGCTCCTACGGCTACTATCATGCAGTGGAACTGTAGGAGTTTGCTTGGCAAGCTAAACTCTTTTAAAGCATTAGTGGGCGAACACAACTGCGATGTGTTTGCCCTCTGTGAAACATGGCTATCGGATGAAATTAAATTAACCTTCCCGGGATATAACATAATCCGTGAAGATCGCGTTACTAGGGGTGGGGGGGTACTGATTGGTGTTCGAAAGAGTCACACTTTCACCAGAATACCCACCCCTAGACAAGAAATGATAGAAACTGTCGCAGTTAAGGCAAAACTGGGCGTTCTTCACGTGACAATTGCATCCATCTATATCCCCCCGATAGCCAATAATGAAAAGGAAAAAATTGAAAAGTTCAAAGAGGATCTTGGAAATTTAGCAGTGGTCTTGCCTGGACCGCTTTTGATCCTGGGAGACTTTAACTCCCATGGAATCGACTGGGGGTGCGAAAAGGATGACATTCGCACTCCTATCATCCGAGATTTCTGCGACAGATTTGGGTTTTCGATTCTCAACTCAGGAGAGGCAACTAGGATGCAGACACCTCTAAGTAGGGCGAGTGCACTGGACCTGTCTCTATGTCCATCAGCAATGGCCCTGGATTTTAGTTGGAAGGTGATCCAGGACCCTATCGGCAGTGACCACTTGCCGATAGAAATTTCCTTTATCAAGGGAGGATGTCCAGTAGAAGGAACCCCCGTTAAATGTGACTTAACGAGGAACATCGACTGGACGAGATACGGCGAATTAATAGCCGCTTCGCTTTCTCTTGACTTGGAAGATTTGTCTCCTGTCAAGGAGTACGAAAAACTTGTTTCAATTATAAACAAGTGCGCCCTTGAGGCCCAAACAAGGCGCTCCCACCAAGCAAGGACATTTAAAAAACCTCCCACTCCTTGGTGGGACAAGGATTGCCAAGCGGCTTTCACCAAGAAGCGTGAGGCATTTAAAGCCTTCCGGGACACGGGCTCGAGGTCCTTATATGAAAAATATAAAGGACTGGAGAGAACGTGCAAAAACCTGTTGAAGGCGAAGAAAAAGGGTTATTGGCGTAGATACGTCAATAATCTAGACCCTGCCACTTCACTTAATTCGCTTTGGAGAATGGCTAGAAGGATGCGAAACAGCAACAACATCAATGAGAGCGAAAGCTTTTCTGGCGAGTGGCTGTATGAATTTGCCCACAAGCTTTGTCCCGATTTCGTTCCTGCGCAAAGCTTTACACAACATGCGCCTGGTAGTGACCCTAGGATGGATTCACCGTTCTCAATGGTAGAGCTATCACTTGCTCTCCTATCAAGCAAAAACTCCTCCCCAGGTCTGGATCAGATTGGTAGCAAATTGCTTCAAAATCTTCCTGACATAGGGAGGAAACGTCTGTTAAGTATTTTCAACAATATGTTGGAGGTCAACAGCGTTCCGCAAGAGTGGAGAGAAGTGAAAGTTGTCACTATCTTGAAGCCTGGCAAACCGCCATCAAGACACGATTCGTATCGGCCAATATCGTTACTGTCGTGTCTGAGGAAACTCCTTGAAAGGATGATTCTTTTCCGGTTAGAAGAATGGTTGGAATCGAACAACCTTCTCTCAAATACCCAGTTTGGTTTTCGTAAAGCCAGGGGTACTAATGACTGCTTAGCCCTTCTGGTTACAGAAATAGAGCTTGCTCGTGCACGCAAGCAGAACATGGGATCTATTTTCCTGGATATACAGGGGGCATTTGACTCAGTATCACCATACAAGCTGAGTCAAAAATTAGAAAATGTGGGGCTGGGTCCAAAGTTGAACAACTTTCTGTTCAACCTTTTGTCGGAAAAAGCTATGAATTTCAACAATGGTCATGTTCAGCTAAAGCGGACCAGTTTCCATGGACTAGCACAAGGGTCCTGCTTGAGCCCCCTGCTATATAACTTCTATGTCAGTGAAATAGATTCTTGTCTAGCACCGAACTGCAGCATTAGACAATTGGCTGACGACGGCGTCATATCTTTTGCAAGCAAGGACGCTGCCGAAATACAACTGGCTTTACAAACCACTTTGGACAATCTTTCCGAGTGGTCTGAAAATCTTGGTATCAAGTTCTCTGCAAAGAAAACTGAGATGGTAGTCTTTTCTCCTTTCAGCGACACGACGAAAAACAGGGAGAAAAGACTATTTGACCCGAAAATTGATGTCTTTTTATACGGTGAAAAGATATCAACTACCGACAATTTTCGATACCTTGGTGTTTGGTTCAACTCAAGGCTAAACTGGAGTACACACATCACCCATCTGGTGCAAAAATGCAGTAAAAGAATCAACTTTCTAAGGACAGTCACAGGATTCTGGTGGGGCGCACATCCATCAGACGTCCTGCGACTGTATAAGACAACGGTACTATCCGTGTTGGAATATGGAAGCATATGCTTTCATTGGGCATCCAACACGCATATCCTCAAGCTAGAGAGGCTACAGTATCGTTGTCTTAGACTCGCACTAGGGAGCATGAAATCAACACACAACATGTCCCTAGAAGTGATGACCGGAGTGATGCCGCTAAAACTTCGTTTTGAAATGCTGTCGCTTCGCCTTCTAGTCCGTTCTTCAGTATCAAATCCCTTGATCGAAGAAAATTTTAAAGCGCTTCTAGAGACAGGTTCTAAGAGCAAGATCTTGAAAATCTATGAAGATTTTGTTGCCCTACAAGTGCATCCTAGCGCCCCACAGGCATTAAACCGTGCTGCCCTTCCTGAGACCTACAGTTCCCTTTTAACAACAGATTCCTCGTTGAACGAGGAAATTAAGACCATACCGAATGATCTTCGCCCGATGGTAGTTCCGGGCATTTTCAGGGATAAGTATGGCCATTTAGACCAAAGAAGCCAGTATTATACTGATGGATCATCTTCTAAGGAAGGCACCGGCTTCGGCGTTTTTAGTGAGTCCGCCGAAGCATTTTTCAAATTGCGGGAGCCGTGTAGTGTCTACACCGCAGAACTAGCCGCAATCTTGTACGCACTATTGATTATAGCAGCGAGACCTTCGGATCAGTACTTCATTTTTACAGATAGCCTTAGCGCTATCGAAGCACTAAGATCCCCGAAGGCTGTTAAGAGTCAGGATTTCCTTGTCATTAAAATCATAGAATTGCTTGGCTCCATGTTCGACAAGGCGTTCAGGATTTCGCTAATTTGGGTACCTTCTCATTGTGGAATTCCCGGCAACGAGAAGGCAGACTCACTGGCCAAAACAGGCGTCCAACAAGGCGCATTTTACGACCGTCCGATCTCGGCCCGAGAGTTTCTTCGCCTACCACAGCAACTTTTCCTGTCTCGCTGGCAGAGCATGTGGGAGGCGGACGATCTCGGGCGATTCCTTTTCTCGATCTCTCCGCAAGTGTCCCTGCGGCCTTGGTTCGGTGGGCTCTCTGTAGACCGGGCGTTCATACGCATGATGTCTCGACTTATGTCGAATCATTTCGCGTTGAACGCTCATCTGCAGCGTATAACTCTGGCTCAGACGAAGGTGTGTGGCTGCGGTGACGGATTTCACGATGTGGATCACCTTCTGTGGTCCTGCGTGGAGTTTGAAACCGCAAGACCCTCCTTGTTAAGCGCAGTCGAGGGCATCGGCAGACGACCGGGCACAGAAATTAGAGAAGTGTTGGCGACCAGAGACCTCGCATACATGAGGCTCATCTTTCGATTCGCCAGAGACAACGGTCTTATCCTTTGATTCCACATCCCCATTATCCTACCAAACCATATCCGCCATTCCTTTTTTGTTATTCGTTGTGTTGTCTTTGTCTTAAGTGTTAAGTTTTTTTTGTAGTGCCACGGGTGATCCGTTGACGAAGCAACAGCATCCGGGGTCAAAGTCGGCACTGTCGTAAGAAGGGAGGCAGAATTTTCTGGAACAGTGTTCTTCATCTCTGTCTAGCCTTGATGGGGCGAGCTCGGCCTTGCTGGCGTTGGGTTCGGAGGTGGTCGGCGGGTTCAACCCCGTAATTAGCAGAGACCCTGCTGTTACGGGATGGAACTCGCCGATAGCTTCTGAGTTCGGTGCTGGCTTGATCGAGCTTGGGCTATCACTGCTGGGCAGTTTGAGGAACACTGTGCGCAGGTAAATGTTTGTACTGTACATATTACTGTTTTCTTTTTGTATTGTTACAGTCCAGATCCGCTACACGGAAGGATGTTCCGTTCCACACACCACACTACCACCAACATAGCAACAGAAAGCAATAGACCCGGACCAAACCATCAACACAACCTCCACAATAGACATGATACCACACTGCAAACTCCACACACCGACAACCGAGCATGCCCGGGATAAGGCAGAATAACAGGGAGGAAATGCCTTGTTAATTTATTTGTACTTGTATTCGTCAACACACGCGGTGTTGTCAATACGGCGCCAAGCCGTCTAACTATAAATATAAATAAATAAATAAATAAGTATCAAAATGTTCCTTGCACGGGAGTAAGCTTCGGACCCAGAAGCTGTTCACCTGTCCACGTTAATGCTCATAATAATCAACATTGCCATAATTTATTCTGCTTCGGCTTTACTCACACCCCAAACGCGCATTTACCGTCATCAGCAGTCTACTGCTTACTCGCCGTAGAAGAAAATGTATTGAATACGAGCAAGAAACGGCGGCACAAGAAAAAAAAAACACTTTCTTTCATCCACATCTTCATACACCGTCCAGGAAGGTTTGGTTGGACGAAAAGCGAACCCGAAAACCGTTTACAATTTGGCTTCGAATTGTTCCGTAGCTATGCAACAGTTAGCAGAAACAAGGTTCAACATGACGCAAGGCTTGTCTTATTTCTGCTTAGTTGTCATAATCCTGACAACGAAAGCGAAATAAATGGCTCCCACAAAAACGGACCGAAAAAGTTGGGGAGTGTATTGCGGGAACGATTGTTTAGTTTTTTTTTTTTTTTTTTTTTGGTGGAAAAGTCTAGCGGTCGAACACAATGGAGGACTGTCTTACTTACGGGCGGGTGTTTTACCAGCTTCCGGTTGCTGAGTTTTGTGTTGGATCAGCGTGCAATAAAAGGTCAGTTCGAAAGGAATCTTAAAGCTGAAGAAGGCAAACGTATCTGGAACTGTAATATCTTTATAAAACTTAAATCAGGTTGCTTCTAAAAGTTCATAAAACTTAAATTTATATAAGTAATTTGTTTTCCTTCTCCATCTAAGAAAGCCGAAAGTAAAAAATTCTAAATACAAAATTCCACTATAATTTAAATGGTCAAACATTCTCCGAGGTTTTTCATCGCGGAAAAAGGGACACATTTTATTTAGGGTCACAGCGGAGAACTTGTGCTGGTGGGTTGGGAGGTCTTTTGCGGTGCGGTACGAAGAAAACATTCTTAGGGATTAGCAAACATTTTCCGAGAGTCGACGGTCGGTCGGTCGGTCGGTCGGTCGGTTGGTTGCGGATTAGCTTCCCAGTCCCGGGACGGGGCCAACATTTTCGCATCGCATGCCACCTCCGGCTGGTCGGGACATGTCTTGGAGCCTCCGGTCTTCGTGTGCCCCGTGTACCAAACCCGTGACTCGGCGATGGTGCTATTTTGTCATCATTACAGGGCTGCCGAGGCTTGTTGTGCCGAGGCTGGTGGTTGCCGGTGTCAGTCATGTATCTTCATAATGGTGACCGAAAAAGCTAATACCGAGCTCCACAAACAAATGCCGACCACTAACATGGTGACAATCTACCAGTCCGCCTCCGACGAACGCCGTGATGCTACCACCAGTCAAGAGATTAACCATTTTTATTTGCATACATTAACTGCTAGACTTCGCTTACACGGCCCGTAAATTCAAATTAGCTGCACGTCGCAATTAGCCAGCGTGCTTGTGGTTTCGGAAGCGAAAAGCTGCCCGTTCCCCATAGCTTTGAGCGATAACTGGGCGTGTTAATAAATTGGCTGATAGATGGGACGGTTCACGGGTGTGACCACCCCCGTGCTTTACTATCCTTGAGCAGTCCCTGCGAGACCAGAACTCACACGCGAAGTTCTTGGCCTGTCGCGGGAAAGTAGTTCGGTAAATATATCTTGATTATTGACAGGCAAAGCAGCACAAAGAAGGCGTAAGGCGGCTTCTCGGGAGTGGGTTTAATGTTGCATTCTTCACAAAGCTGTTGCCGACCAAGGGTACGAAAAATGTCTCTTGGTAACATTGATACATGAGTATTGATAAAAATCGGCCACTTCTATGGTACCAATAAATTATTGTAACGATAGGATGTGTTTTGGTGAGTCGGAGTGTGTGGTGTGTCTAGTTTCCATTAGTCGCCACCGCACGGGTGATGATAAAATATTGTTATTGATGTGATGTGAATTGCTGGATGCTTGAGTTAGGTTCATGCTACTGCAGTTGACAACGAAACCCACAAGTGTGTGCATGAATCGTCCCTAATTTAATCTCAATTGTTGATGGAAGGTTTATTAATAGGCGCATTTGATTGGTTGTTATCAAAAACATGTTATTTGATACTATTGGGTAGCAAGAATCATTAAAGATGTAATTATTAAAACGTTAGGTACCGGAGCATTTAGTTTTAATTAAAAACCAAATAATTAATGTCAAACTCTTCAGCGAATTGAAAACCAGCTACAACTGTATCGGATGAAATATTTTTCTTTCTCAGGAAAAACCGATAACCACCAGCTCATCATATTGCATTAATATGGATTAAATAATAAATTCAATCACCACAACTCGGCAAACTGTAGAATTAATTGACTCGCTGTTTGAATTGAAAAATTGAACTTAGGTGGAAAAAAGAAACATGCTTTACAATATTTCTTCGAAAACCGCAAACACTCGACAATGCTCACCAGGTCTCGCTTTTCACGAAACCCAGCTCACTAGCATCACTCCGTACTTCGCTACTCTACCGAGCAGATCGGCTCCACTGCACTGAAAAAAAAAACGAAGAACGGCGAACGGAACGCAAGGGATAGCAGCAATGTGGCAACGAGATCCGGTGCACGGATTTTTCCACGTGCAAGGGTTCCAACCGTATGATGGAGTTTGATTTATTCTGCATAATCAGCATGGTCGTAAATATTTCTACTTTGAAGGCAAGCAACAGCGCGCTGGCCATCCGAATGTCCGTCCGTAGTCGACGCCGAGACTGGACCCGGTTTCAGCTTAGTCAGGATTTTATTTGACGTGAGTGTTGTGTTCTTGCGTGCCCGTGCCATTCGTTTCCTTCACCCCTTGTGCACGGTGTCCCTAGCGCAGAGGATTAGTTGTGGCGGTCCGGGCAGCAGGGTCCGGAAATGAACCAGGGTCAGATGATTGGACAGTGGGGCGTCCGAAGCGGAAGCAATCACTGAAAAAAGGTTTCCAGAATTGTAGGCGAGCGTTGCATGTGCTATTTTGGCTGGGTGTGTGCGTTTTTTTAAGTTGTTGCCGATTTATTCCTTTGCCCTGGCCATATTGTTTTCCCATAATGTTTTCGATCATGTTTACGGTATCGATATGGTCGGGCAATGAATGTGAACAATTTTGATTGGTTTAGCGGAACAGATTGATGATGAAAATGGAGGGATTTAGAGTTTCGGGGAAAATCCGTACTCGAGCGCAAGGATGCAGTGATTGACAAAATTTTAACGATAACCATACCATCGTGCTGGTAGAATTTTAAGCCGGATGTGTAACACATTGCACGCAGAGATTAATTCCACTCCCGGAGGAAGGTACAGTAGTGGAACGGGAGATTGTTTTCGTAATCACATTAAAGCGATTGGATCGTTAGCTTTGTGCGTCGTGTAACGTGGAGTACAAATGTGACATGGAATTCCTTTTTTTGTTCTGAATTCGAGAAAATGCAGTCGGAAATCAACAACCGAATGGGTTTTCAAATAATTATACTGTTGCCAGTGTTCACTGCCTCGCACAGTCATTAGCGTCGAATGCGAGTGTTCATTTTCGAAACAGCATACTTAACGAATTAATTTTAACATCATTTGCGTATTTGTTAGTGGAATCTCGTGCCGATCATGCCCAAACCTGCCTTGCGCGTGGGAAAATAAACTGTTTACTTTATCCCTGGAACATTGTTGTTCTGGCGCATCGACATTTTCTGGCATCAACGCACACACACGCGCGTTGTTTATCTTGTTGGGATGTAAAATTCATTAAATTTCAGCATGCCCGCAGAACGATGATGTGAAATTAAATGTCATTGTTTTTGGTTCAGAGTCCCTTTTTTTAAGCTGTTTTGTTTTGTGAGTTATCCACATGAAGATAATATTTATGGAACACCATGAATATCGCAGTGTGTGTGTGTGTTTTTGTGATAAAAATCCAGTTTTACGCATGCATACCGCTAGCGATCGCCGGTTTCGTAAATGCAATTCGATGAAATTGCGTTTCGCGATACGCCCTTTAGCTTTAATGTTGGTTTTTCTCCCGCCAAAGCCGAAGCGGAATCGATCCATAAAATGGGCAAAACCATCGTGGCGCAAAAGCACGAAAAGAAAGTATTGGTGAGCAACAGTACACCGCTCACGGCAACTTAGCGAAGCGTTCGAGTGGTTTTAATGTGTAAATGTGGTTTCACACTTTGCCCACAACGACCGACCGACCGATTGAATCGATTGCTGTTGCTGCCAAACGAGGGTTCAGGTTTTCGTGCCCGAGCACCTTACACGAAAGGACCATCTTCCAGCAGCGAAAACCTTGAAAGAAAGTGGAGCGACTCTCCTACCGGTGAACTTTCCATTGTGTGTACAGTTGCGTTGAACAATCGATTCGTACTATTCTTTCTGCGCTGTCTTCCATTCTCAACCCAGCTAAACGGTTCGGCACTAACGCATTGAGCACATCGAATTCATTACTATTATCGCATAACTTTGGCGCAAGATAACGATGCGGGGGAACGGGGTCGAGTGATGAAGCATAAACGAACTGTCCGTCCCATAACGGGCGGCTGTAAGCGGGCGCGAAACCAATGCATCCGATGGGAACTGGAAGGAGCGAATGGTGGTGGGCGACAAGGGTCAGGGTATTGCGGTTGATTTGATCAATGATACGTTTCAGCGATTTTTCCAACCACCACCAGCGAATGGAAAAGCATAATTAACGATTATTGCTTCCAATCCGGCGTGCTTTGGTGATTTCTGCGTGTTACGTTTCGAAGATTGGATTTTTTTTCCAGTGTTCTGCACGATCTCGCTCCATCTCTCTTTTGCTCGCTGTGTGTATGTGTGTGTGAGGGGCAGAACAGGGGTTTAACGTAGTGAGGCAAAAATGGGAAGTCCGATCTGCTTACACACAGCTAACGAAGCAGAACTCGGTCAAGCTTTAATTGTGCTTCACCAAGGGTGAATCAAAATTTAGGTGAATCACATCGATAAAAATAAAGTATAAAACTGGCAAACGCAATGAACGTTAGCGTTGAATGTTGGTAGATGGGTGAAATATGTTGAAGAGCTTTGTTGAAATATTGTTAATGAAAGATTTACTTAATAGAAAAAAGATCAATGTTTAAACAGACAGTATATAATAATAATAATAGTATATTAGTAGGTTACCGGTAATAACTTGATTAAGTGTAGTATATTCGAATCTTTATATATTTTGCTATGAAGCTTAAGCTAATTGATTGGATTGTCATAATCGAGCATCAGCTATCGATTGATCCCAACGAATAAAACCAAACTGATGTTTGATTACATGACTCAAATAATATTAAGGGAATCAAATGGAATATTTTTAGTTGGCAATTTAGTTAATTATGCTAACTCAACTCTTTTCAATGTAAAGTGTAGATAGACTAAGTAAAGATAGAGTTGGATCTACCTTGCATGTTACAAGTGATGTTTGAAGTTTGGAAGTTATATTTTACCTTCGTATTTAGTGATCTGGTTTGCTTACTTATCTACTTATCAGGCGCCGCAACTATTTCTCGGGTTTTTCTTGAAGACCTCGACACCATTCAATGTCGAGCGCAGAGGACGCCAATCTATTCCATTCTAAGCCCGATGATTCTGACGGATACTTCAATGCAAATAAACATCAACTTTTTATTTCCTAAATATAATGTCCTTGCAGACATTTACAAATCATCTAATGAGAGTAACATGGCCAAGGCCACATTTACATAGACGAAGGAAAATTGTTTATATTCAATACAATCATCAAGAAACGTCTGTATTCAAAACGCTGTCAAACTAGCAGGAATATGCTTACACTTATGATCTTATTCACCTGACTTAGTCTTAGTTTCAGTGGACGAAGCAAAGGATTTGCTGACCTTTATTTGTCCTGTATTCATTGAAAAAATAATCAATCCAACTCACACTATGCGTAAACATGATAGATTAAAATGTTTAATGTCGTTAATAAACAAAATTTCAATGAATATTAAATATGTTTGCTAAGTGAAAGCAGCGTTAAAATTTAATCGTAATATTCATGAATCTAATCCACTGATGATTGTAATAAAATAAGCACATGATAAAACTGTTGGTTTTAGTTCAGCTTTTTGAATGCATTATGGATGCCGTGGATTAAGTTTGTGGTTTCGTTTATCGTTTTATTTCAAGCTCACTTCTTTAGTGTTCAGTAAAAGACCTTCGTTTTATAGGTAGGATTCCGTTCCTGCATTCAAATCAGCAGTACAAGAATAAAATCATTGTCTTCCAACCCGGGGGGTGATTATGAATTTAATGCCAGTGTATTATTTACCGTCTGTTTAACATAAGCCAATCGCTTGATTACGGACATAAATCAAACATCAGAAATAGAAATTGCGATTAATCATACGAAGCTAGCCCAGAGCCTAGGAAACTTCCATTCCCACCTGAGTCTATGTGCCCCACGAATGCTCTCAAGCGGCAAATAATTCTTCCCGAACTTTTATCACTGTAAATAAACGTAAAAATTTATATTTGTTTCCAAACCGTGAAGGACAGTTGCAGGAAGCACATACACACGCACACACCAAGCTCAGGCAAATGTTTCGCTTCGTTATAAAACACCAGGCGTCTCCATTGAGTCATAAAAGCTCGCTTTAAAACATTTGCCCGCAGGCTCACGCTCACGCTTCACTGCACACTTACTTGTGCAGGGTTGTGCACTTAAAGTGCGCTCCCATTTATGGAAGTCACTCGATCCACTCGGTGCTGCCTCTCGAAAACTCGGTGTTAAACAACAAACACACACACTCGCACATCATAGGAGGTGCAAAGTTTGTCGGATTGTGATTATTTGACAAGCAGGAGGCAGGCACAAGTAATCAGCCTAGACCGATAAAGTCGAAAAGTTTATTTCACCCTCGTACCACAATTCTTTCCCCGTCCCCCACTCCCAATACAAACCCGCTCCACTTGGTTGGGGTGGTATGTACGTGCGGCACACCGAGTAAACCGATGGTAGTACAACAATTCCAGTTTTATGTCAATCATCAAACGATTCTTTGACGACGAAATCCAGACAACAAGCGATGGGATGCAATCAGCGGAAGGAGTGCTTTTCCGCGCGTTAAGTACTTGCGGAGTGTGGTGCTATCGGTGCTGGGGGATGGAAAAGGGGGTCGGTGGTGGGGGACGGTGCGAGGTAAAAATAAAACCGGATATTTGCATTTGATTTTTGTTTCTTCTTTCAACCGTCGCAATTTTGCCTCATTTCAGCGGGAAATGGGAAATTTACCGTGGAGATGGGGATGGCTATGTCCCACACCCCGCAGCTCAGGGAATCCCGCAGGGATGTGAGCCAAGATTTTGATGGCTTATTCAATTTCTTTTCGGAATGTATGGAAATACCATCGGGCGCCCGGTATTCGATTTTCCGTTTATCCGCATTCCGGGCCAACCAAACAACCCAAGTCCCACCGAAGAAGGCATTTCGAGTTCGCTTTGGCGTTGATCATTTGCATGCGGAATTACGATGAGACTGTTGGCTGTGTGTGTGTGTGTGTGTGAGTGACAACAGGTGCAGGTAGAGACGAGGGAGGTGGTAGCGGATACGGATCCGTTTGGTATTTTAATATTGATACGCAACGCAAACATCAGCACCGTTCACTTGGTGGATCATATATCATCAGGCCAAAGTTTGGGCAGGCTGATCGAAACATTTGGCTGCCGCCCGGCTACCCGACCGAACTGCTCGGTTGTGCTGCTGTTTATTTAGGCAGCACGAGTTTGTTGAGCGATCCGAGTGTGGCAAAGCAGCCAAGCAAATACACATTAATGGAAGCGACCGGCGGATGGGTTGCGTAGGCGAAGAGGAAGTGTGGCAAGCGAGAAGGCTCTCATCGCACTCATCGCACAGTGTCTTTCGAGTGTCGAAGTAGGGGGTGGAGGACTTTTAGCAAAGGATGCGGTTTCCATAATTCAGTGCTTCTAATGCAAATCTTTTATTTGCTTTGGCGTACACTTATCCCAGTCCTTTTCTTTGCTCGAACAATTAGGAAAGATATTTGGGATTGTTTTGATGAAAAGTTGTTCGAGCGAAATGAGTGAATTTATTAAGGGTATCAATCCGGCGCGGCACGATGTATCGACGTAGTTTCCAGCTCAGGGCAGATAGAAAACAGAATAAAATTCAAATTTCAATCGGTTGATGATAAGTAGTTACCAAACGAAGTAAAGTGATCGAGATGATGGAATAAATCTTGAAACAATCAACTTGTAGTCGGTGGAAAGCGTTCTGATACGCTTATGGAAAGAGTGGTATAGCAGAATTAGAATAGTAAAATTACTACAGATAACTTAATGAAAATTGGTTGTTACGTCAGTTGAGAGGCTTGTCGATCGACTAAGTGTTGACTACCAACTGCCTATATATTTTCATAATACTGCAGGATATTTGTCACTATGAAGGTGGGTGATCGGACCCCTGGATCCAAGTTTTAGTGAGATATATCGCCAGACCATAAAGCGTTGTTATCTACGTTAGCATCTCATTCTTTTCAGGGTCCTTGTTTTATATGACAAGCCCGAAGGGCAAAAATAGTAGCGGCGCTAGCTATCCACAAGCTTTGGTAGAGGGCCAAACTATCTGGAATTTCAAGCAACGATTATATTGATTCGAGGTCATCTCCAGCTCAAGAATTCATGAGGTTGTAGGATCAAAAATGAATGTGAAGAAAGGTCCTATAGCAATGTTGCAGTCCTACCAGTTGAGGTCTTTATATTTTGTAAAAAAAACAATGCATATCCTCCCTGTTATTTATCCCGGGCGTACTCGGTAGGTTTGTGAAATACTTGAGAGTTATATTTAGTAAATATATCATTGTTATGACAGCTAATACAAATTTTAAAACAGCGGAAGTTTTTTTGTCGATGAGTCTTTGATGGTTTTTAAGAATAACGCGAAAAGTTTATGATTATTATAACTTCTCTCATAAATACTTTCAACTTTATAGTTGATACAAAAACTCATGCCTTACAACACAATACATGACTTTTCCATCAAGGCGTAGATGCCCTCTTAACCGTTCTTCAGAAGATTCCGTGGAAGAAGCACTGGTCCTTCTATGATAAATGAGCTCAATTTCTCTTTAGTTTTTCTTAGAAATGCTGATAGACATGACAGGCTCTTGTCCATATCTGGCGTCGGAAGAAGGTGCAAGTAGCTAAATAGCTTAAACGATACCATCATTTGTTACTACAAATCACTGAGAAGTGGCTGGGAAAAGAGAACTGAAATTAAAGCTACAGACACCAACCCGCGCACAACCCTAACGATCGACTCTTATGCACGACCGTTGGCTAGTGAGTAGTTGCGCCATGAAACATAACAACAACAAAAACAACGACCCAACTACGGAAGTCTTACCTGTGCTGCTCGAGCAGAAGAAAATAATCATCCACAAGATGCACAATATGTGTGCCTTCGTCATTGTCATTTTGAATGCGCTCAGCCACTCGGGAGGGAAAGCTGTGTCCCGCTCGGTGGGTTTTCCCGCTGTCGTTGCCGTAATCTGTTCCGCTTCCTGTTCCGGGTTGTTTCTCGGGCTCTCCCCACCGTCCCGCGTTGGTTTCGAGCTCGATCGGGTGGTTCACTCGCTTCCGGCCGTTCACCGGGGATAGCACCGCCGGGCAGACGGCAAACACTTTTTTTAAGTTGTTTTCTTTCCTTTTCTTTTAACACTTTCCACCCAACCGCTTCGCACACTCTCACACACTCCCACCTTCACTGTCGATCGGATTGGCTCACTCACAGGAGCGCAGCGTAGTGAACAGATAGCGCGTTGTGCGCACGGCATTTGCATACGGCCAATTGCACTCTATACCACATCCACTGTTTCGGGTGGAGCTTTATCTTTCGCTGCACTGCATCTTCGAATGCACTTGGGGTCGTCGTGAGCGAAACCTTTTTTTTTGCCCTGTTTTGAAAACCTCAACTAGCACAAACCCGGCCACTACCCGTACACCACACACGGACTTGCGGCCCGGGCGGTTACACTGTAAAGGTCACACGCGTACACAGACAGCCACATTCTCGCCACCCGCATGGTGATGGTGGTTGGTTGCTGGTTCACTGCTCACTTTTCCCTGGCGCTCAGGCTCAAGGTGCTGCCGGGGCAAACGTAAAAGGAAACACTCGTTCTCGTCCACTTTGCATGATCAAAGGAAAAGCAGTCGCGCTTTCCGGGTTCCGTTCTTCCTTCCTGCTAGCTTCACCGTGATCGGCTAACTTCGAGCCTTAACTCGGTTTTTAGTTTTGCTGGATGCAAATGTGCATCCCTTCCGGGTTACTTTCAGGCCGTTGTTGCACTCTGCACTGTGTCACAAACACTTACACTGCTGCCACGCAAAAGGGAGAGAGAAAGAAGGAAAAAAGTTCGAAGCGATTCGATTATTGAAGTACACAGACACAGTAACTCGTAAGACGGTCCTGCATAGTGCGGTCGTTTCCGGCAGCGCAGTAAACGAGAGCCGCCGAGATTCGCCCAAGGTAAGTACACTTGTTTGCGTCTTCGTGTTCGTGTATTCGTTCCTGTTGCCTGCTACCGTACGGTAATGGGTCTTCTCGAAAGGGTGGTGAGCTGTTCCTGGATGAAAAGCACTACATGGCACCTCACACACACACACACAGACACACGAGCGTTGGTTTCTTTGGCGAGAGATTGTGTGTGTGGGATCATGTGCACGTGAGGATGCACACCGTCCTAGCAATTAGGATTTCACCGCCGTTCCTGTCCCGAAAGGATACAGCGAATGGGGTTTTCTTCGGACTTCCGGTTTTCCCCTCAAAATGGATGCCGGAAGGATAATTTCTAACACTACCCTATGCACACAAGCACACACACTCACACTCGGCGTAAGTTTGAAAACCTTCAAAGCACTCAGGATTCTCGGTGGTGGTGGTCGCGTTCGTGCGCTGCCTTGTTGTTTTATTTTCTGGTGTGTAGTTTTTATTTATCTCTTCGCAGCATTTTTCCCTGCCGAACCGTGTAGTGTGCCTGCATCAAAATCCCGGGAGGGTTGAAAATTTCTTGCTTCCCACACTTCCCGGAGGTGGTGTGCCGTTGTGTTACGTACGATGCTTTGAATATTTTATTATTTTCGCCTCTCGAAACCGGGTGCTCTAACCGATTCGCAGCACTCGGCAAGCATGGGAACAAAACATAGCGAACATTTTGTCTCTCCTTTGCCTATACACAGACGCACACACACACACACACACACTCACTTACACAACTCACACAGGCTAGAACCGGGACGACAGTTTGAGTGGGCCGTTATTTCATTTTACAAAGCTTCACGCTTTCCGCTAGCGCCGGGTCGGTGCAGATCTGATTTTTCACTCCCGAGAGCCCGGGAGAACCGGGAGAACCCAAATCTCGTTTTTGTTTTTTTTGCTGCAACCACTTGGCCGCCAGGATGGTTGCTGGCTGACTGGATTAGGATAAGTTTATTTTCGCCTCACTAAATGATTCATCCTTCAAGCACATTCACACACACACACACGCGCGAATCACAAAATCCTAACAGACCACTGGACTCCGGATGAACCTCATCGACGGGGCAGGTTGGGCAGGCCAGTCCTGTGAGAGATCAGTTAGCGACCAGCGGCATGCCAACAGCCGTAGCAACACCGACGTCATCCGCAAACCTTTTGCCACCGAACCTTTATGGTTGTGTGCACCCGGCGGGTATATTATTGTATTCTTTTATAACCATTCTGACTCGGTGGCACCGTGGCAACAATCGGTCCCATCGGTAATCTGGCCAGCAGTGGAGCCGTACTCAACACCGCCCGGTTGCATCGTAGATGAGCACTATATTTCAAACTACCTGCTGTGAGTGTGTGTGTGTGTGGCTGTGTGATTTTAACTGTTTTTCACCGCACAACAACCATGCAATCACCCGTCGCAGGATGGACTCGGGCTTTTCCGCGGCAAAAGGTTCGCACTTCCGGCCACGAATTCGCGAGTGCGCTTAACGATTGCTGCCAGGCGTCTCCGTTGCGCTTCCGACTGCTGCAATCTCGAACGATTGAGGGAACTATCCTGTTTGGCTTATCGGTGCCGAAGCTAAACGATCTGGAAGGCTTGCTGCCCTGCCGTATCAGCAAACCGGCAACCTGATGGTTAGCGATACCTAGCACTTGCTGGTGTGTTCCTGTTCTTTTTTGCTGTTGCTTCTGCTACCAATTTGAAGTCACTTGTGTAGCTGCAGAGCAAAAGCGATGCATCCGCGCACCCGATCGATAGGTCCACGGCTTTTTTTTTGTTTTGTTTCACCCAATTTATTTATTTCACTGACGCTGGCTGTGCTGCAAGGTTTTTGCACGTGTACGCCAGCTTCACGTTGATTTGCCAGCTCGCGACAGCGAAACCTGAGGGCTGCGAGAGGAAGATGGAAGGAGAAAACGAGAAAAGAAAATGTAGGTTAGTAAGCTGACAAACTGTACAAACAAGCGCTATGGTTGATCAAGCTTCCCGCGTGTGGTGCACACGTGTATGTGTGTTGTTTATACGGTGTGAAAATTGATTGGTTAAATGAGAGGGTCTTGTTTGACGAGTGTTGCGAAAAGCGAAAATGATCATGTGACCGTGTGCTCACTGGAGTGGAGCTTCGTTAGGGGACGACGATATCATTTTGCCAATATTTGGTTCACGTCCGGGAGATATGCGAGTAGGGTGCGTGGAATTGAAAACAAATACAATGATACGAGACTCGTGATGCGTTTTACCGGGATTTATTTCATGATTTATTGTATGAAATCTCTTTCACAAAAAGGTGGTAGTTCTAGAAAGAGAGCCAAGGATAGATTAAATAATTTGTCGCGATTTTAATAATAACTCTGGAATAGATTACTGCAGATAGGAAAGCGATAGTCAATTTAGAATATTGAAAACAACAGTGCAATAAGAGTCTTTAAGTCTTGGACGATGGGATTTTTAAAGTACTTTTCAGACCAACTAACAACTCCCAGAATATCTTCGAGAGCTCTTCTCTTCTTCTTTCTTGGCCTAACGACCTCTGAGGTCATGCCTGTCATTTCTGGCTTACTAGACTTCTTCTTACCACATAGTTGGATAGTCAAGCCTCACAATGGGGGAACGGTCTGGATGGAATTTGAACACCGAACCTTTAATGTGAAGAAGAGCACCGTTGTTGCATCGACCACCCAGCCACTCTCACACTTATACTATTACTGCTGTATTGACTTGCCTAATAGCCTGCAATGCAACCATGTTTGTTTATACTGTTCTACAATTGCTCCCTGCAGTGATTGTCCCTAGAAGAATTTAAAACACTTTATTTAGAGACTTATAAGAGCTAAGAGATTTTGGCTCCTTGCGCAGGGGTGACTTCTTTGACCAAGAAGAGCTAAGAGACGTTCATTATCCAACATCACACAAAACTTCATTAACAACAACAGTATTTCCATCTAATTGGCTACTACACTTTTCAAAAACTCCTTTTGTATTTCCCTCTCTCCCTCACCAATATGTCCTGCGACATCAATGATTGATTGTAACTCAAAGATTTTGGGTGCCTAGATTGATGGTTAATTTAAAATTTTCTCTTTTCCTTCTGCTTTGCATAGTAAGATTAGCCCAATTCTGTACACATGTTAGCATTTCTGGGAATAAGTACGGATCGTTTCTATCGTGTCTGTTCGGTGCCTAAATTTCCTTCCAGCATAACATCTGTTCCGGTTTATAAGTGTTGTACGAAAGGGATGTTCAATTATTTGCACACATACGCAGCACATAGAAAGCGATTTTTCCCCCCTCTCTGCACACAACAAGTCCTTGTCCATTACTTTTCCACGCTGAGGCTGAAAATGTAAACGATGGTGCTATGATTTTTATTTCGTGTTTGATTTTGCCATTGCGTGAGAAGGGGACGAAAATGAGAAAATAAAACACTCACAATGTCCCGAAATCCCTCGACAACCGAAAATCAACACGTCATCCAACCAAACACACCCGGGCGATGTATGTAGGTTGGTGAGTGTATATATCGCCCAACACCGTGGTATATTACATCAAACGGGTACAGTACACGAACCATTTGCCGAAGGGAAACATCAAGCCAAATAAGAAGCGAGAAAGTGCTCGCCGTTCCTTCCAAGACCAAACTCGAATAGACGTGCTTATGTACATCAAACGGATTGAGCAAATGTTTCTCATCCTTCGTGGGCTAACCGAACCAAACCCGAACCGAACGTACGAAGTGTACACAAACCGCAATAAAGATGTAAAAACATTTGCGTAACGAAAATTTTAAGCATCCTTCTACGTGTTTGCAGCAGTGTGTTGGTGAGGGTGCCTGCTGCCCTACTGTCGCATGCCGAGTGTGTATGTCTTTTCCGCCAGCGTTCCCGCACAAACGAAGCCGTAAGTACACGTGACTCTCGGTACGAGTACTGAACCGCTTCCTCTTCTACCTTCCACCATCTTGTCAATAGAAAACAAAACATTGATGTGGCATCGTTATGGGGGAGAAACTGGGCATGGGATGGGAATGCAGGGAACACACATTGCGCCCGGCATATTATTACGCTTTTATGAATGTCAAATTTTCTTCCGACACGCAATGGGTCTTCGATCGAAGGGTGAAGCTGTCAGAGTTGGAGCTGTTTTGCCATAAAATATCCGGCTCGAGTTTTATTCAACCATCACCGATAACTGGCTGTCCATTACATGTTCAATTGTATTTGCCAATAAATTAGCTAAACTTTGGGGGAAAAAGAAACTGAAGTAGGTCCATACAGCAGGTAGGGAATATAAGAAGTATTCGAGTTCACCAAAAGATGCTCAAAACAGTAGAATCTAAATTTAAAAGAGGACTTGGTTCAGCACGAACGAGCCTTCGAGCGGTTTGCTTTTATTTGCAGATTATCTGACGAACATAATGCAGTTGGTTGAGTCTGTACTCTTGCGAGTGGACCAGCCATCTTAACTGACATAAAGGCTCTTGACTTGGTTAAAAATAAAAGAACCCATTTAAGATCTTTAGCTTTGAAACGATCTTAGATCTGTTTCATATTCTGGCGCTTGGCACATACGTTCCTCTTCAATTCAGTGATCCTTACTTATAAGATTGTTATTGCTGTTTTAACTGTTTGAAAAATCCACTTATGAACAAAAATAGATGAATGAATGAATTATAGTGCATTTATGAAGAGTAACAAAATTATGAAATATTATTAGTTGTTCTAAATTCTTGAACCAATTGGAATTCTTTAAGTCTGAAGCTTATTAGATGGAAAGAAAAGGTTGATTGACTAAGGTCATCAAGAAGCTCTCTTTGTAAGAAAGTTAAACTTCACTTAGACCAAACTCGATTAAACGATCGAAAAATCCACTGTGGTTGATCAAATTTTAACTCATCAAAAAGCAGAACTCGTTACAGCCAAACCAAAAGCTAATAAAATGATGATGAAGATGATGATGGGGCTGTTGCTTTTTTATTAAAAGTGTCACTGAACGCTCAAGCAAGTCGGTCTTGCGACGCAGCTCTGCCGAAGAAAAGGTTGACTTATTTTTATTAATTACATCAGCGCCAATTTTCCCTCTTGGGCCACCTTTGCAAAATCATCGCATTTGTCACTTGCCAAACCCGAGTTGCCAAGGCCTGTTTACTGTCCACCAAAATAGGGCTTTTTTGTGTTGCGCCTACTGCCTACTCGACTGCATGTATCTGTGTGACGTTTGGTGTGTTTGTGGTGTGCGGTCGCGAACGTGACATTCCGAATCGTTCCAAATTTTCGCTGATGATGACCAGTTCGACTACGGTACCAACCAACCTACTGGCTCCATCGTACTTGTGTCCTGTCCCAACCCGACACCCCGCGCACGGGTGATAAGTAGATCCGATTTCGATGGCGTTTTGACGAATTGCTGACTGAAGCTGGGTATTTTTTTTTGGAAACGGGCCGGCTGAAACGTGTTGCGATGCGAACGGTGCCTCGGGCATGCCGGTGATGACATTCCCCAGCATTCCCGATCAATATCGAGCCGGTGCGAGCTTAACGCCGCAACGATCATGAAGGGCGCTGTCATCCCGATTTGGTGATGATTGGGTGATTGCATTATTAGATTTTTCCGCGGCTCGACGGTGAAACCGAAGGCCGTAGGTGTTTTCGGGTGAAAATGTGTTCGGAAGAAGTGACACTCAGGCTCATCGCACGTTTCGATGGCACTGTCAACACTGAAATCATCTGTTAAATTGGAAAGCTCCCTGCTAGGGGCGTGTACAATGATACTTCACTCTCGCATTCAATGCGATAAGGGTTCGTGTTAATATGCACCGGCGATGCTTTCCCGGGTAAATCCGTTAATTTGTTAAGTAAATTTTGTTAAGTTTAATAATTGGTAAAAGGGTAATGTATTGAAAGTTGTTATACAATTACTATACAATTTGTTTAAATCTTGGGTGCTGTGAAGAAATAATAAAGACCGGTCATACATTGATGCAGAAACTTTCCGAAAACTTTATCCTTCCTAATGTTTGATTGATTTGTTTCCATCATCTTCTGGTTCACCGTAACCGCTCAGATGTGCCCTTCCTTACGCTGCTAATCATTCATTATCGCCTGATGCAATTAGCAAAGTCGTCCAATGTTTATTGAACTCCCGGGCGCTACGAGAACGAGATAAGTTTGGCTCTGTTTGGCTGTTTAAGGATCGCAAAGTCACACAGACACTAAATCACTCACCAGCACACTCGCGCAGAGCAATCGGAACGGAAATGCAAGTGCCGTACGTTCGCACTGCAGAATGTTGCAAAAGTTCGACAACTTTCGCGTGGAAGCTATTGCCTGGTGCCAGCCGGAGCCGCACCGGGCCTGGAACACGTTGATGAATTTCGTCCAAATTCTCGAGTGCCATTTGGTTGGTTGGTTCATCGCAGAGCACGAGCGAGGCTGTTATTTTTTTTACGTTTTTCGATTCGCTGTATGCACATCCCACAATAAAGTTGTTCGAACGTTCCCTCCCCAAAACTTTGGCAAATCGATGCGCGCGAATAGACAAATAGTTAAATAACAAGGAAACTTTCTTCGAAAACAACATCCCCGCCTACCGGGTGGTTGTGGTTTTCGGCAGCTTTTGGGTTGGTTGGTTGGGCCGCGCCGTGTTGAGCTCAAACTTTCAATCTACCCATCCGCCGATCGCTGATGCATTGAGCAACTTTCCACCGGTGCGGGAAGACAATCTCGATCTTCGATACTTTTGCTCGGCCGGTTTGCTGGATGCTTATTTATTTGATCGAGCAGAAGCAAACTGGCTCACTAGGGGAAGCAAAGATGGTAGCTCTTGAGAAGATTGATTTTTTTTTGTGCTGTGTAGCTTTGGTGAAGTTTTCCCCTGAACTATTCCAGCTTGAGTGAGGATTAAGGGTGAAGTCGGCAGATTAAGCGGCCGTGAGAGGAAGACTAGCTTGATCTGACAAATATGCTCGCTCCATATGCAAGTAGGAATGTGTGACAATTATGCTATGCAAACATGAAACCGTATCAACTCAAACCGGTTCAAGGTTAACCGGGTACGATGGATAAAGTTGAGCAACCATATTGCTTTGCATGGCACACACTCCCATACGCGTGTCACGGCCTACGCTTCATTGGAAACCCTTTGTATGAAGGTAGGAAAAAGTGGGGAGAGAGTGCTAGAGAGCCAGACCGACTAGAACCAACAAACAATACCAAGTCCCGAGAAACAATCAAACACAACAGAACACAAATGCGCCAAAAAGTATGTCACCCGTCGATGCAATAGTTGGGCCCGGGGTTTTGTTCATCTGCCATCGAGCGCACAAAAACAGTTCTTTGGTTTGCGTTGGCTTTGTTGGGAAAGTTTTCCATTCGCGCTTGCTACGTATATGGGTGTGTGTATTTTCTTCGTCCTTGGTCATTACCATCGCTGTTGCGCCGGGGCGAATGAAATCTTCCTGCCCGAGAAGCATGTTTGTGCTTCGGGTGTTGCACGCCGGGGCGCCCACGAGCACTTCGTTATCATGGAAGTTCAGGGCAATGGCAAAGTTTTCCTCCACCGTGCCGATTTTCCAAAATGGTGGTGGCATCTGCCACCATGTTTTTACTGCCACCGTTAAGATACGGCAGGAGAGGCCGCCGGTGCCTATCCACGGGCGGCAGGGAGTTCCCGCGTTGGCAGAGTGGCAGTGTCGCAATTTTGTTGCAGCTGCAGAAGAAATCGTGAAAGTATGCACAAGAAATAGCTCTTAGCCCCGTTTGTTTTCTTTGTGCGGTGCGATGCTATTCTTTCGCGTGACGGTAATGTTGGTGCGGTGTGGCGTTGGCTCAGGTGAAGTGTGCAGGTGGCGCTCGGATGGAGCATCGGGCTTTCGCCTGATCGCATTGCAACAATTTACTTCCTGCTGGTGTCCGGTGCGCACAACAACTTTTTGATATACTACCCTCCGGGGCATAGTGGAATTTTGCTATTGGCTGTAAATTCGCGGAGCTGGGAGAGTGGTCTGGATAGGGCAATGTAGTGTTTATTATTGGAAGGAACATTCAAATATCTTGGATTACTTGACAATTGAGCATTACTGCCTGTGCGTTGGAATTCACTTTCGGGCAATATCGCTGTGAGATTTAACTGTATTTTGGTAAAACCATAACTGCGGAACATCGTCAATAAGGCATACAGAATGTATTGTTTGTCCTTGCTCTTGAGATAATTATGGCGTACCGCAACTACATCCAGTACAAATTCGCAGCATCATCAAGCTATACACAAAAGTGTTTGTGATGTTTTGTTTTGTTGGTGTGCAATTACATTATTTCGCACAAACAATCAAACCGTTCTGTGTGTGTATGTGGCTGTTTTGTGTGAGTTGCCGAAGCTTGGTGGATTGGCTCATCGCCATCGGGGCTCAAATGTCCACCACGAATAAGCATACACGAGACACTTTTGCTAGGAACAACTTTTCGCCCACCGCACGCCTGCGCTTCCAGCCCCATACTTCAGCGACTAGCCTGCACTGCCGACGCTGAGACAAAGTTTTGCGTGATGAAAACAAAACTCCGTACCGCTCGGTCGTACATTGACATTGGGTACGGGTTTTATTTTCTGGCAAGTTGCTATTTGGTCAAAGTTGCAAATGATTGACACTGACGTTGGTCAGAAAGTTGCGCGCGTAAGAATAAACTCAAACCGCCCGGGTCCTCGCACCACGCACCGTGCCGAACACATTACGGTCCACCAACAAGTCCGGCCGGCGCTCTTTTCATTGTGTGAATGTTTCATTCGGTTGCCTGTTTGTCTGTCGGTCGGTTCGTTTTCGTAAACAATTTGTAGGTTTTGGTTTCCTGCTTTGTTGTCGTGCGGATATGTTGGTTGGGTTGCGACCGGTGCAAGCACCATTTATGCTGGCCGAATCGTTTTCACAGCCGTCACACGACACTGGTTCAGGAAGGGTAATTGAAAGCACAAAGTAATGGGAGTTTTTTTTTTTATTCGAACCATATGAAAGGGCAATATAATATGTCTTCATTACTGAAAACTTGAATGTCGTTACATTAGGTTTCCGTTAGTGTTTGATGCAAAACGATTACGTACAATCTCATACAGTTACCCTTTTTTCCTGTTTCTCTTTCTGCAACATCAAACATCAACAGTATATACCTCAAGCTTTCGCAAACAAATGCAAAACGAATCCAATCTGCCAGTGTGCTCCATTTCTTGTTACAAACATCGTACACTGCAATCGTGAATCGGTTGACAGAAAAACTAGAACGGGGACAAATTTAAAAACGCATCGCGCACCTCCTCAAGGCTTCTTTCGAACGGTCTTTTCAGTGCTTTCTTTTTCGTTGCTCTCGACCGAAGAGCAGTGAAAAAAAGAAGACCCCAACAAACCCACCACACTGAACAACATTCCCATCGCATCAGGTTGTGTGTGTGTGTGTGTGTGCATGAGTGCAACACAGCTACGCTATAAAATTCATAGCTCATCTATATGCAAAGATGCTCGCACGTCGACACAGTCATCATCATATTGACTTGGCATTGGAGTTTGAAGGTGCCATCTCCCGGTGCTTGTTTATTGTAGCGCAAAGTACACACCGAAACAAGCAAATTGGCAACAAACCCGAAAGCTATGAAATGATCGACAGCTTAGCGTACCCGGTTGACAGACTACGGCGTTGGCGAATCAGGTCCTGTTAACGGGTACGAAGCCAATGTGCGAAAACTTTCTTTCGAAGTAGGGTTGGCGTTTCGTGGAAATAATAAATATTATGGGGCAATGTGGTGGTAGCTTCTGGTTCCGGTTCCACGAATAACCATTTATCGAGGGATTTAAGCGAGATGCACACAAACATTGGTGGTTGGGTTTATTGAATTTTTGGAAATCGTTGGTGGGAAAACGAAAAGCAAAGTGTGAACTAGTGACAAATTTCTTCGTAACAGCGATGCAGATTACAAGCGATCGAGTTAAATGGAGGGAAACAATGGTTTCTACTGTTTGTTTATTGTTAAAATATTCTAAAACAAAACTTCTATAGATGAGCAAGAACTTTGGAGATTAAGAGAAATGGAACTAGATGACTAGATGAGAGACTGATTGAATAGTCTCTCAATAGCTTTCAATAGCCCGAAGCGGCCCGGCGAAAGAGGCGACTACGGAGCCGGTTTTCATACGGCAAATCTGGGGCTCAAATCCCAACCAGACCGTTCCCTGTAGTGAGGATTGACTATCCAACTACGTAAGAGGTCATAAGGCCAAGAAGAGCGAGTGAGAGTTAAGTGTCCATCATAAGATGATTAAGATGATTTACAGTTGAGATTTCTTTGTTCTTCTTATTTTGAAGTTATTTAATTTTAATAGGAAGTATTCTTTCGAACAATTGAGTTAGTTAATTTTTGACAATTTAACTAAAATTTCAAATCGTGATTTGTCGTCTACCTTTGACGACTGCGTCACACAATCACTCTTATTAGAACCATTTATTGTTCCAGCACCATACCACACACGCAGCCCCACGGTGGGAAACAATTTCCACCACAAACGTTTGATTTATTGGTGGCAAACAAAAATGGATAAACACTCATCCGTAAGTGTGCATCGCTTTTGCAGCGGCAGTGTTAAAAATATTCATAGCCTCATTTAGGACTAACAAGCACGGAGCAAAAATGTGCCCGCTCCATCCTTAATGGGGACCAATTTTTCTCCCCAGAAATGGTAGCGATTCATCGAAGACAACAGAGGAAAAAATGGAATGGTAGAGAATATGTCCAACCCACGGCCGGAAAGCTTTGGGCCCGTTCGGTTGGGAAAAGAAATCGGTGCTTCTTCATCCGGGCACCGAGCATCGGTTCCGGGCGCACATAAATAATCCATTCGTTTTCTGTCATGCGCCTAAATGGAGGCAACTTATCTGGTAATTTACTTCTTATTTATATTCCCAGCCCAACACACACACACACTGGCGCGCTGGGGAAGCGTTTCATCCGTAGTGGTAGCTGCTTCGGGTGAAGAAAACAATCACAACGCCACCTTCGTCACCTGCACGGCTGGGAGAAACTTTCCGAATCTGGTCCGTGCGGTCGGTCTGCCGGTTGTTCTTTGGTCTTCTTCGGTACTCGCAGTCTCATGCCTTCACAATAATGTCACAACATGATTTACGGAACCGTGTGACAAATAACAAGAACAAAAAAAGAGCACACCAGAACCTGAAAAACCCGAAGCCACCGATGCTGGCCGGATGCTGAGCGGCCTTTGGAGTCTCCGTTAGACTGGGTGGTGGAAAAATCCAATACACAGGGTTCACAGTAAAATGAAGCCAAAACGAGCGAGAACCGTTGAATGGGTGCTAGGTTTCGGTAGTACGGTAAACTTATCACCCGGCGTTGGCGCACGTTTTTCGCTCGAATAACATTTTCCAAATTATGATCCGATGATTGATGGCTCGTCAGGCCAAACATTGCCGGTTCGCGCTGTCGCCCGGCCAACGACCGCCGTACTGTAGCATAATGGAACATCGTACGAACGACACCGGATGCTTTATACGGGACAGAGGTAGAGAAGCTCGAAGGTGTGATGGGGCAAACGTGGACGGATTGTCTGTGCCGGGTTAAATTTTCAACATGCTGAAGTTAAACGATTGTCATCTTGGCATGCCGTGCGTGAAGGAAAGGCCTACAGCACCGTTCAAAATGTACGCTGAAACAGGCCGCAACGTAACAACGACTACAGGCAAATAATTAGTGCCGGAGATGTACAAATAGGGTAAAGTTTGAGGATAGCATAAAGATGCACTTTAACATTCAATTTTCCACCTTAGATTGAATTAGTGGTGTACAACCCGCACCAATCTTTGCATGCCTACTCCACCACAACACGCTCATTGACCTTATGTACATCGACGGTTTAATTTAATGCTACAATGCCCTATTGTGTGCCATAAAATAGTAGCAATTTATTGGTGCTTGGTGTAGGACGGTAGGCCCAAGTCAGTTTGACCCATGCTCCCAACTGTCCCAAGTGTGTCTGTCGGACTTTGTAAAGGCTTCACCGTGTCCTAATAACGCGCTCGTTCCAACGGAGGCCAAACATCACGCATCGGTTCTGACGGTACCGACCTATCAGTTCTTCATTATTCTCCACTCCACCGATGCTCTTCGCGTACGTTCGCGTCATTTGCGTCCAATTTACCCAGACGATACGATGCCTCCTAACCTCCGGATGTATTTGCACGAAATTTAGAGCCCAGGTCCAAGGCTATCCAGTGCTCCATCCAGTTCGCATGCAACATTGCCCGGGTCCCGTGCGAAACCGCCGATCGAAATAGGCCGACGACCAACAGCAGCAACGACCGTTTGGGCTTGGGATCATGTTAAGTAGACTGGAGAAACCGGAGCATTGATTTATTGGAGGCATAATCATACATCACAGTGACGGATGGGCGTCGCCGTCGTCGTCGAGTATCACGTCGGATCTTCCGCGCCGCTACGCTAATATTCGCTTTAGTTCGCGAACGTGGCTTGGTCGTGGATCTCGGGCGGGCGTTGCGACGTGATGCTAACAATTTTTGACATACGACGCGACTCAACCGAACCGTTCCGTCACTACCGACCAGAGCGAGAGATAGCGAGCAGCAAGGTTGACTTTCATCATCATGCCTCCTATCGAACCAACGCATCCGGCGGTGTACATTACAGTGTGATTCATCCGACCGAGGATAGTGGTCCCTGGTCAGTGGCGCGGGAGCGAAAGTCAAAGTCATTATCAAACAAATTGACTTCAAACTTGTTCCCATGGAGAAACCACCCGTGCGGTGATGTCGGTGGCGAATGTTTCCGCGGAAGATTTCCCTCATCCTTCTCGGATCGCAGCATGAGATACTAACAGAATGACTGTTGATATAAACGGATCGGGCGCACGGGTACAAAATTTCGTGTGCGTGTATCATCATGCGCCCGGAATGACCGGCAAACCCTTTCCCCCGACAGAGCGGTCGGAGCTTGTTCCGAGAAATATAAAATTTCTCATCCGAAATAGTAACCCGCTCACGGTTTGTCAATCGATCGGTTGTGCGTTGATCCTGGGACTGCACGGGCCGTCCCGAATATGGCAAGGCCACGGTACACGCTTTGACATTTAACACATTGATGGATCGTTTGCCGAGAACGGGTAACAATATCCGGAGAATGAACAGAAGGCAGCAGCAGACCAAAAAAGGTAGGAAAAACAGGAAAATCCCCACACTGCGTATGATTAATTTTGTCTCCGAACGCACATGACACACGGGCTCGGGTTCAAAAATCGCACAACATTGCTACCAACGTTGCACGGACTTCGTTTGGAGGCTGCTGTTGGCAACCCGTGTGTAAAGAACGCAATAAAAATGAAATAAAAACAACCTTTCAACCAGCGACGGTGGCCGTAGCAGCAGAAGGAGCGTCCTTTACCGCTACGGAAGGATACGGTGACGAGAATGGAATATTGGATGCTTTGCTAACGAGAGAACCGATTCCTGGTAGGGTGTAACGGGGTGCCACGCTTGAATATTATGCCATCAGGATCCTATTGAATTTTGCCACCTTCTGTAATATCGTTGATGAGTGGGAACAAAGCGGACTCTAGCAGAAACGGTTGGGTTCATTGGGTCGAAGCAAAATTAATGTTTTCGCAGGGCGGTGAAAGAAGAGTTGGGGGTTTGCTGGTATTGCTTCCCCCCAAGAACCCCACAATAGGTGATGATGTCTCGGTTTTATTATCTTTTACAAAAGCGGTCATATTTTTCCGACAGGAACCTGGCCGGAAATGTGATTGTATTAAAAACATATCTTTTGGGTCATTTGCAAACGATAAGCTTTTTGCGGCCTGGTTCGACACCGTTTTATGGAAGTTGATTGAGAAAGGGATGGTTGGGATGGTTAAATGATTCTGTATTGGCTTAAACAAGATAAAGCAATGCTTTAAGGTAATAAGTGCGAGCGGTACGGTTGGAACATTTTAATACCTGTTCTAGCGTTATCAAATTGGAGCTTTATAATCAGCATGCCGTTCAGAATGGGTAGCTTATGCATAATTTTTTGTACGAAAAAAGGGAAGTTTTACCTTCTTTATCGAGTGATATTATAATTTAATAAAGCTGTCAGCACTGCCCAACTGAAGAATGATAATAATCACCTTCCGAACACCCGTCTCGATTTGTAACAGCTGGACTAGTTTGGCAACTGTTTGAGCGCGTTAATGTACCAGACGACGATTACCCAAAAATCAGGCCACTTTTGCTTTGCTGCTTACTTGATTAATGCCTGCGTCTATGATTAATGACTTGTCAACTGTGATCCGAAAAGTTTGATAATATATTATGAAGCTGATGGAGAGGACTGTACCAGTCGAAACCATATGTGTACCTCTTGATTTTTCTTTCATAATAGAAGCGAGTCACGAAACAAATAATCGTAATGCTTTGGAGATTTCAAGGGAAAATTATGATAGTAATCAGCATGGTTAGTAAAAATAATTGATGTAACCATAAAATTATAGCTTCTTTCAATAAGAGTAATCAAAGCCGTAAGTAAAATTCAGAAGCAATGTTATTCAAGATCTGAAAAGATATATCATACGCAAATAAATTTCTCAAACTTTTCCACCAACTGCAATTGAAGAACCATTTCAAGAATTAATGTTGCGATTACTTTATTAGAAACTGTTATCACTTATTCCGTTTTCTCCTCCTTCTGTTCCGGCTCCGGAGCGGCAAAGCGGAATGACAGCTCCGAGGCAGCTTCGTGTCCACCGTATCCACCGTGATGTCCATAGCCATGATGTTCGTGCACTGGCTGGCAAGGAACCTTCGAGACCGATGGGGCACAACCGACGAGCAGGTTCGCTCCACACTTCACTGGGGCGGCGTGTCCACCGTATCCACCGTGGGATGGTTGGTGATGAGTGACCGGGGCCGTGTAAGACGCGGACCGGTAGTGCATCTTCTTGTGCTCGTATCCGCCGTGGCCATGACCATGCGCTTCGTGTCCGTAACCGTGTCCGGCGTGAGCCTCATGTCCATGTCCATGGCCGTATCCGTGTGCTTCGTGGCCGTGTCCGTATCCCTTGTGCTCGTGTCCGTATCCCTTGTGCTCGTGGCCTCCGTGCCCGTAACCCTTGTGCTCGTGTCCGTATCCCTTGTGCTCGTGTCCTCCGTGTCCGTATCCCTTATGCTCGTGTCCGTAACCCTTGTGTTCGTGTCCTCCGTGTCCGTATCCCTTATGCTCATGGCCATAACCCTTGTGCTCGTGGCCATATCCCTTATGCTCGTGTCCACCGTGTCCGTATCCCTTGTGCTCGTGTCCGTATCCTTTATGCTCGTGCCCATAACCCCTGTGCTCGTGTCCGTATCCCTTGTGCTCATGGCCACCATGTCCGTATCCCTTATGCTCGTGTCCTCCGTGCCCGTACCCCTTGTGCTCGTGGCCCTTGTGCTCGTGTCCGTACCCGCCATGCTCCATATGTCCACCATGTCCGTATCCCTTGTGCTCGTGTCCATATCCACCATGCTGCATATGGCCTCCGTGTCCCTTCGCCTCATGATGTCCGTAGCCACCGTGTCCCTTTGCCTCATGATGTCCATAGCCACCGTGTCCCTTCGCTTCATGATGTCCGTAGCCACCGTGTCCCTTCGCCTCATGATGTCCGTATCCGCCATGACCCTTCGCCTCATGATGTCCATATCCGCCATGACCCTTCGCCTCATGATAGCCACCGTGGCCCTTCGCATCATGATGCCCATAGCCGCCGTGGCCCTTCGCCTCATGATGTCCATATGCACCGTGTCCCTTCGCCTCATGATGTTCGTAACCATGGCCTCCGTGATGGCCACCATGTCCTCCGTACGAACGCTCGAACGCCACCGCACTGTCCAATGCACTGCTCTCCGCGTCCTGGTCCTGATCGCACACCGTCCGCATAACGCCATCATCTCCTAAGAGTTCGGTACATGCAACTGATCGCTTCGACCGAGAACTAGCACTCATTTCACTACCTTCGACAGCCTCACCATCGGCCGCATCCTCCTGCACGTAGTTGCTCACTTGCTCGACCGCATCGACGACGGCCGCATCCTGTTCCTTCTCTGCTGCAACAGCCACCGTATCAGCATGTGCAGCCGGCGCATCCGCACTTTCCGCCTGCTTCAGCTCCGTCACTGGTCTCAGCTCTTTCTTGTTCGGCTCGGCATTGGCGGGCAACTGTTCCGCATTCACCGGTGCTGCAAATGTCAGCTGCAACGCGGAAAACACTACACCAAACACCAACAATACTGTGACGAACTTCATCCTGCTGCACTACTGTTTCTCGGTTTGCTCCGTACGACGGCACACCGATCCCGAACCACAAACGCAACTAGCCGGCGATCAGCGATCGATGCTTTGTTTTATTGACGGTCGATCGGTCAGCGAGCGTTTGATCGGTCAGCGAAATTGGAAAAATAAACAACTTTTTACCTGTCGATCGATTGGGCAGCTGCACAAAAGCTGCACCGAATGAGGGTCGTTTGGTTTTCCTCATTGCAAGCGTCATCAAATTAATAGGAATGAATGTAGGGCACACGTAGGTTTGTTTGGTTTCCGTGTCGTGCACGGTAACAAAAACGATTGCTTGAGTAAGGTGTTTTCTGTCCCTCAATTCGGTTAGATGAGACAAATACTGTTTCCTACTAGACAGCATTCGGAGGGTGTATCAATACCTCCATTAAAGAAGAAACCAAAAATGTTAATACATACATACATTAGTAAATTGAGATGGACGGATTTTCTATCTCTCGCTCCAGCTGAGACTGATTGACTAATTTCGTAAAGTGTAGCCCTTCAATGTTGTGTGCAATATTAATACTCAATCCTATCTAATGCTCGTTACCGCCAGCTTGGTCTGAATATTCCGAATGAAACAAATTATGCATCGAGTTTGCTTTCCGCCGACCAGCTCAGCTAATTACATTACTTTTCTGTTCCCATAACATATCTTCTTAATTATGTATCCACATTCAGTTATATGCTATAGTATAGAGAACGCTTATGAGCTCAAACAGCTCATTGGGGCTAATAATAAATTGTATTGCTGTATTAAATAATGCCTCAAATGATCTTAATAATGTAAGTTATTTCGATGTAACCGGTTCTTAAGTTCACGAAAAAAAAACCTCCATGCGCTAAGCACACAAAAAGGTTCATTCGACACAAACGTACATGCAAACAGCTGTTCATGCGGAAATGGTGCGTCCTAGATTGATTCGTCCAAAGCTAGAGATTTAATTTCATAACTTGAATAGCAATTGCTTGCTTACTGCTTTAAAGCCCACCAGGCTTCAAACGACAAACTTGTGTGTTTGAAGAATTTGAGCACAGCCATAACAAATGATTGTTGATTGTGGTTGTAATGTGAGCGCACCGTGCTGGAACGCCAAGCGTTATGCGTTACGAATAGTTCTGATGCAATCCGAGCAACGATTTTTGCTTTCGTTTTGCTGACGTTGCCAATGCATTTGTTTTTCTTCGTGAAGACCCACATTCATGTTTGTTGGTTAGTTTTTGTCACATTCTTGCTGGTAATCGAGTTTGCCGGCGGTCGTAGACCCCATATTGTTGACGTTGGTACAATTTTTCTGACCGTTGCAGTAGGAAATTAACTGCCTCTTTTGCACTGAATGCTAGTTTGCCAAGAAAAACATTTTTTTTTTTACATCGAAAGAGCAAGTAAACAGGGGCAAATGGTACAGTGAGATAATGTTAATAATAAATTGCCTGAAATTTTATGGAATTTAGGATTTAATTATCCTACATCCTATCCCAATCCTATTCTTTAGTTAAAGAAACCTTACCAAATGATCGTTTACTCCATATTTGTTTTTCCTCAACGCTTTTCCTCAAGAAAATATGCACATTATGCATGAAAATTTGCGTGCGATTCTTTCGAGCAGCTCTATCGCTCTTAAACGCACGCTTACTTCAAGCAAAATTGTCGTGCTTTGTATATGCAGCGTACCGTACAACGCTTACATATTGCTTGGAAAAGTTTTTCCTCATTCAAAAACCAAAGCCTTTCACCAACAAGCGCACGGACGCTCGAAAGCATAAACAACTAGAAGCTCTATATGCGAAGCTCATATGTTTTCCCTCGCTAGGTAACGGCGCTGCTTTTTGCCCTTACTTGAAGAAAGTGGTAACAATTTTCAACTTTAATCACCCAAAATGGCAACGAGCGATAGTTTCACCTGTTCCAGCGAAACCCAATAACCCCAAAACACTTAACAGGGTCCAGTACACCGTTTTACCCGCCAGCTTGCTAGTGCTGGGTCGTGTTATTTAATGGCGTACACGAAGCTAGCGCCACTAATCGATTCTAGCTTTCGGAACTGACGGAGGCACTAACGCTTCCCGTGACCCATGCCCATAGAACCCGTACATAAAATGCAGGAGGAACAAAGAAAAACAAGGAAAAGGGGCTTGGATGGTTCCGGACTGTTTGGTTGTTAACGACACGCTGGTGTGATAGTGATGATCCAGGCGGGTACATCTCCAGGCTTTACTGGACATTGAGCTGCTTCATTGCATCATTTTTCTTTGCTTATTTTTATAGGTAAAAAAGGTTTTGCTGTCACAAGAAAATTAGGTAATTCCATTTGAAACATTAGAAGAAAACAATTAGCAGAATTATTTTTCCAATGTAGGTAAAGTATTTCGAACGAAAGCTCATTGCAGACAGAACTGTAATATCATTGATGACAGAGAAAATGGTGACTTATAAAACCCCAAGCAATCGTGAATCGTGGCCAACAGCGCAGCGTCTCGGATTTCTTACCCAGGAAAGATGTCCTTGAGCAGTTCTGCCAAAACCATCGGTTCAACTTTGCTCGCCCATTCGTTCGCGTGCGCCGAAAGTTTGCCTACACACACACATCCCCCTTGCTCGGTTGCCTTGGAACCCGCGCCGTGCTTCGTAAAAACTGTTTCCGAAACTCATTAGCAGTAAATTTTACAGCTAACATATTGATTTCCCAGGTGTGCCAGCGAACGTAGGCCAGAAAGTTATACTACCCACGGGCGTACCCGCAAGCTTCGAGACCGAGTTAGTGGAACTGAAGCTGGCCGGAGGTGGATGGGAATCGTCAATTTTGCTGCAAATATCGATACTTGTGAAGTGATTTCCGATCTATTCTTGAGGCAATTGCTTCCTCCGCACATGGATTTTGCCGAAAAGTTGCCCAATTTTTGATTGTATATTTAAACTATTCTTTAGAACGTGAAACCACTTGGTAGCACTGAAAGGAAAGCAAAAAAAAAAAACCATACGCAATAAGCTTGCCCTATCAACATAATCTGCAGGTTACTTAAATATGCAATACGATTTGGTCGTAAATTTTTCAATTGCCAATATCATTTCGTCCGGCTCGATAGCTCGCATGCAGATAGCCGTACCATCCATTTTTCTCCCAGCATTAGGTTATTATGCCACCCTATACGACAACCGTATACCGTAATCACAAAAGCACATCCGAGCAGGCCGTCCGAAGGCGCACACACACTAATGCCACCTAATCCAATTTTTCATTTTAGGATGGAAGGAAAATGCAAAACTGCCACAAAACCTCATATTACCCCAAGCCCTAGCTGGCCACCGGTTTGCGAAAGATGATTCCTGGCTGGCTGCAATGTTTACACGCGATCAGCAAGAGCGTGGAAGGATTCGATTATCCGAAACTGTGGTGGCCGGGGGCGGGCGAGAAGGATTGTTTTCTACAATCCGCATAGAACCGTCCCGGAACTTGCAAGCGTATACCGGGCACGAAGTTGACAGGTTCCACGGGTTTCGGTATGCGTATGGAATTATAAGCGTTCCTATCAACAAAAAACCAGCATGACTGAAGCAAAAACAACCTGCGAACATTCGCAGATATGTGTCGTCCGGTGGCAATGCCGGAGTTCTGCCAGCTTTCTTTTTTCTTCTTTCGTTACGTGCTGTGGACTTAAGACGATGAGTGAAAGAAGGAAGGAGAACTGGCAAGCGAACCGGCATGAATCGAATCGAGCATTTCGATACAAGGGACCACGGGTCTATAAGCTTCAAAACCACAATCTTCTCATACCACGGCGGGATACCGCAGCGTGCCAGTGTCGTTTTTCGGTATTTGATGTCTGCATACAAGAGGCTCGGTCTCGCCTTCTGTTGGTTGGGAAAATTGGGAAAGAAAGAAAAAAAGGGAAACACTCTTACGATGCGATAATCCGAAATTGCTTTCCTTCTACTTTGGTTTGCATTTGGATGGAATCGGAATCGGGCTGAAGGTAGTTTAATTTTTTTTCCATTCGTTTTACGCGTAAGATTCTTTCACGGATAGATTTTTTTCTATTCTTTTCCTTTCCATGTGAAAACTACTGCAAATAAAAATTTCATCAGCAGTAGTTGCGGAATGGAATTGAATTTGTGTACCGTCAAGTACGCTCAATTGAATGGAAAAAATGCTGTTTTTTATTTATGGGTTTATTTCATAATTAATACTAACGCATAGCATTTAGTTTGATGATGTGGTTTGAAAATATTGGCCAAGAAATTTCTTAGCTTCAAGTAAAAAAAAAAGTTCATCAGCAAATTTGTCATTGTTCACAATCAGTGCTTGCATCACTTCCTCGGGTTTTAAGTAAATTAGTGAAAAGATATTAAATTTCTCAACCTTCGCAAAAGTAATCCGATCCACCCTAACTCCTTATCAGACACACTGCCACCACTCGTAAGAATTCAGTGCCACATTTCATTGGTTTCCTTAAAACCTCCACTCATTGCTTTTCGTTCCTGCTTTGTCTGCATAATTCATGAACGTGTGCCAAGACAATTACCGCACAGCACACCCACAAAAGCCTGTCTTTACGTACAATGAATTTGAAACTTCATTGATCTTGTATAGCCACCGGGAAACCCCCCTTTTACATCGATTTTCTTTATGCAGTAGCCAGGCCTCGCATATTTTGCATCAAAATCCCCAACGTTTGCCGTGTTGCCGTGTTGGAAAAACGCAGAGGTTTTAAAGTAGCGAGTAGCTCTTCGTATTTTATGATTGCGCAGAAACACATTCGAGTTGCCTCCCGTACATCTTCACAGCCCTTTTACGGGTACGGTTTTTTGTTGTTGCTGTTGCTGTTGCTGTTTGAGACTTTTTTATGTTTAACAAAGTTGAACGGTTTCCAAGTGTTACGAGGATTGGACCCATATTAAAATGAACATTTCATACGACCCACCGTCGGGCGGTCGTATCGAGAGGACCGTGTTTTGTATCCAGTGTCATCGTATTTTACATTTACCATCGTTTATTGAGGGGGAATTAGCGTTGTGGTGTTTAAGGTGAAGATAGAGCATCGAGTAGTAGGTTTGATAAAGGTATAAAATGAATTCTTTATTTAGTTTTTAAATAGCAGAGCATTCATAAGTGTAGGAAATGATAACCAATCCTTCAAAATTATCTCTCACTCTTAAAGTCGTTCATTATTTGATGCGAACTATTCACTCACAATTCTATTTTTATAGCCAGACAGACAATTGGCTAGACTACCACTCAAACACCTCAGCGTCTCACGACTTCAAGCTGTGGCAGTGCGTAATGAAGTTAATACGGTTGCCTTCACGTCATGTGTCCGGAAACAGCGTGGTATCTATTTTATAAATGAATCATCGGACGTACACATTTACCATCCTGTTCCCCATCTCACCAAACGCTATGCATGCATGAAGAAGCAGCACTAACCTAATTTTCCTTCTGTGACAACAGTGAACTCTGGTCCACGTACTGAGCAAGACCAAACAATACACCCGTAAACATTATCTGGTAGCAAAGCACGATAGACGGAGCGTCGTCGTGGACAGGCCAGGAAGGCGCACAGAGCGACCGGATAGACGTCAACGTAAAACGACAGGTTGATACTATCACTCACTTTGTCTGTCTATTACTGGTCACGTTACACCCGAGCAGCACAATAAGCAGTCGCTTTTATCCAGATGCTACCCCGGGTCTTATATACCGGGGCGCAAGACGAGCGCAAACGAGCAAGCGGGAATGCTACTCCCGGCCGGAGTACAAATGCAGCCCGGTGGTCCTTCCATCGTGCAGGAGACCGGGGACCCGTTGCGTGACCTTAGTGATTGCAACCCGGACTCGGTTCCGGTTGCTACTTTTCAGGTGATGCTTTGAGACAACGTGCGCCGTATCGTTCATCGAAAGATGGAGTTGAAGTCGAATGTCAAGAGTTGCCTCACGGTGGAGACGGGTGAAGCGTAGGTAATGGAGCACATTGGCCGGGACGGAATCATGCTGCACGCAATGGTGAATTAATGTAGCGCTTATAAATTATTGATTCAATTATATGCGTTCATCTGAAGGAAGGTGTTCGAAACGTGCGATCAATAGTCAAATGCTGCAATTGGTCATTCAGCATTAAACAGGTACGGGATTATACCAACAAGAATGCACACCAGATCGGTTCATAATTACGGTAATGATGAGAATGATTAAGAGCTGAGAGATTTGATAGGATATGATGGTTTGATTAGTTTTTGCTTATGGCGTTATCTTCCTATACAATGTAGAACTTCGTTCAATACAAATTATTCGAGTTGACATTTGTTTTGAAGTTCAATTACTGTTTATAAAATAGGTTTGATTTTTTTCTTTTACATACCAGTTTAAATATTTGAAAACGCTTCTTCATTATCCTTTTAAGTAGTACATTTGTTCTAAAACGAAACTAATCTAAAAACTCTGAACATTTACTTAACCCTATTGCTTACCCGTAAACCACACCGGATCATCAAGCATTCATTATATTACGGCACGGGCAGACAACGATACCACGAGAAATGAATCACGACCAATCGCCTGCTCACCGTTAGCGAGCACTCCATCGTAACACACTACTACCCGGTGATTTTGAGCCAGTGACGAAGATTTCGATAATGACACGATGATCACGGACGAGCCCGGGCGTGAGCGCTGGGCGCCCGGATGTAGGCAGCGCTCGGTGCACGCTCCACATTTGCATAAGATTAGATCGGCCCTGCACATTATCATTATCATGCTTGTGTAGCATAAATGAATTGATTACGTTGTGACAATATTGGATAGATAAAGTGGAATGATTAATGCTTCCGATAGAGAGACGGACCGAGTTGTGTGTGTCCCGTGTCGTGTCGAGAGTTGCCCACTGCGCCCGGGACACACAAAAGGCCTGCACTCGAGCACAGCACATCACACGTGAGCGGCGCGTTGCATTTGCTGCATTGTGCTGCACTTGTCATGCAGTGCCCGAGGGGGAACCATTGTGGCTGGTTCGGTCGGGGCCCGCGATCCGTGCCGGGAAGTTTTCTGCGACCGACCGATCGATCCGGGAAACGCAATGTTGACAATCGAGAGTGCTTTACCCCGATGCGAAAGGATTCTCATTTTCACATTCCAGCCAAGTGCAGCGGGATGTATTGCATTGCTCAGCGTTACGCGTTTGCTAGTGGGAGAATGGATGGAAGCGAACTAGAAATTGTAAGCCCAAACATCAGACGCAGCCGGCGGAGTCCTCATGCAATAAAGCGAATCGGAATGTGTTTGATGTTTTCTGCACAAAGTGCTGAAATTGTGTTAGGTTTTGGCGAAACAAAATCACCCTCCTTGCGTATTGATGGCGCCGCTTTGTAGGCGATTGAAGCGCGAATGCGAGTATGGAAGTGCAAAACAATTTAAATGTGAAATAATTTCCATTTGCAAATATTGGATTACAGCAATTTCGAACAAAATAACCACCATGCTGAGGGACCACTCTGAACTTACATGAAATTTCTGTTCTATAATATCCTGGACTATTCGTAACACAAAATGCTTCGATCGTTTCTTTATATGCAATACACTGATTTTGATCGGTGTTCAGGTTAGATCGTTTTATTTTCGACCACGGCACGGTACGACGGCACGTACTGTTTGAGTAAGTTATTAAAATATGAACCAGCCCAGCAAAAGGAGAGCATAAATGGAAAACAAAAGATTAGAAAGAAAAGGAAAGCAAACCCACTCCCCAAAAAAGTATAACTGTCAGCAAAACGTGCAAGATACAACGAACGGGAAAAAAGGACGCTTCGTTGTATGGGAGAAAGAAAAAAACCGGTTAGCAAGAGATGTTTGGTCGGAAAATGCCGAAAATCAGCAAAATGGATGAACCGTTTCGATCCGCGGGCCGTTCAAGGGACAAACTATAACGCCACACGGATCAGGATCTAAACAAACAGCAGTGAGTAGGGGCATAAAAAAAATCTGAGAAAAGAAAAATATTTTTTCCCTTTCTTGTTGTGTCGTTTTGCTGGAAAACCATAACAAAACCCTCGGCGAAGGCAGGTTTCGCAAGCAAATTTTCCACCTAGTGCTAATTCTGAAGGGTGTTTGTTTTCGTAATTAAATTATTCCTAGGAGAGTTTGTGTTTAAATATTCAACAGCAGCTACTCCCGAATTCACTCACACATAACCACACGCACCCACACACACACACACACACACGCACACACTTTGGATAGGACCGAATGGAAAGGGCACGCAGGTTCGAAGAAAACGATACGATCCGGCCCCGGTTGTCCCTGGTTGGCCATTTTATCTGCCCCGGGTACGAATGTCCAGCGAATGTTCCATTGATTGTAACGTATCCCAAGCGCTCGCCGAGTAGGACCACCGAAACGCCCGACAGAAGACTTTTGCATATTTTATCTTAAAAACTAGCCTACCAAACCTTGAAGCTTTAGATGGGTCCGGGAGGCCTGTTGCTACATTTTCAACTCACAACACACACATACACACAGACAGAAAGGCGTTTTCGGGCGAAAGTTTTCCATCTTCGCGCGTTTGGGGACCGACCGAGCCTGGGTTGGCGAGTGAAAAAGTTTCCCAACCGAGCGGACCATGAAAAGACAATTGACCGGTGCTTGACTGCATCCGGGAGTTGGCTACTTGGTTGTTCCGATCCATTGTTCGAACTTTGTCCATTGTTTTCTATTTTTCCCCTCCAGAGCACGAAGCAGTCCTTCGCCCGGCCCGGTACTCTATGTATGTGTGTGGGTGTTACGACGAAAGAAGTCAGCGAGCCACATGCCTATCCGGTGAGTTCTCGGGAAGCGTAGAACCCGTCCAGCAAAGGAACCATTCTTTTCGAATTGCGAACGCCAAGTGACAAAAAGACATGCTCGTAGCTAATTTGCCCTGGTTCCTGGTTACTAAAGCTGCGAACAATTGTCCCAAGCTGCGGAGCACAACTCTTGGCTCTAAAACCGTTTCTCGTGCTCGTTAGGAGTGTTTCGCAGGTCTCGTCACGGCGAGCTGATGGGCGGACAGTGTCATCAGCCCACCGTTGGTCACCGTTTTCTAATCGCTTTTCACACCATAATGAACCGGGGCCGGAGTGTCTGGTGGGGAGCGGGTGCTTTTTATTTCCCTCCGCAGCCAGCCACCAGCGGAGGGATTGTTAAATTTTAATTAGTTTTCAATTTTTATCGTGCTGCCGGCACCATGGTACGAGCTGGTGAGAAAAATTAATTAAAAGCTTGACACTGGGTGGGCTTGGGCCCGGTTCGTCGAGTTTGTGTAGCAGTTTGCAGCACGGTGCTCCAAGGGATTGCCGGAACTTGTTGAAAGTTTTATCCGATGATGATAGCGTAATCGATAGTGAGATCTTTCGCAATCAAACTCATACCGCTGTGTACGTAAAGTGAGCCATCAAGTAGGCTCAACAGCTGTTCCGTGTGCGTGTTTCTGTCAGAAAGCGAATTGTGTCCGTAATTTGAAATTACACAGCAAATCGGGCACGATCGTGCACAACAGCAAAAAATGATTGGTTTGATTAAAATGAAATAACATTAATCGTTGGATGGCGCTAATTTTAAGCTTAATTCAGCGTAAAGTCAAATGTTTTGAGAACGAATAATCAAATGAGACAGCAGTGTAATTCTCGAGACGTTTTGCCCCAGCAAAGCGTACAGCCATCGGGAAGAAGTTTCATGTCCTGTACGTATGATACGGTAGAGAAATCCACCCCGGAAAAACGGAAAAGGAAAACCCCCTGCGAAATAACACAGCTCGCTTACGTTTGCAATCAACTAGTTGTGATGGGCAAAGCAGAGCCGCAAAACGCAAACAGCTATCGATTTTACATCAAAATGCTAAAGCAGCCGGGACGCTTTTCCACTCCCGGTCAGCCGTGTGTTTCGGTGCGGTAGGCCTCGGGGCCAATCTTTTGCTTTCCTTGCATGTTCACGTTAAAGCGTCCGAACTGGCAAAGCAAAAACAAAACACAAAATGTGCCAAACGGTGACCAGTGTTGTTTTTACGATTCACTTACCAATAAAAGCGGCGAGTAGGTGGGCGAGAAGAATTTTTTTCCTCTTTTCGTTTGGTTGCTCCATGCCAAGTAGGAGCTTTGCGCGAACGAAGGTACGTACGTGCGGATTCACATAAATTAACGAACAGAAATTATTTTCCGCTTGATTTATGTTCCGAGTACGCCGAGTACGGTGTGCTTGACCCTGTTTGTGGACACGCGCATTTATCCTGCGGCATAAACGTTTTCAAGGTCACGGGTTTATGGGAAAGTTCTGAGAATCTTTTTACAGTGGAGTAAAGTCTTTCGGCTGGTTCAAGAATATGTTGTTCAAGACAATAGGGACACGGTTGTTTAATTATAATTAAATAATTAAAACCAACAAAATGATCTACGACAAATAATTGCAAGCTCGCGAGCTACAGCTCCGGTACACTCACTTTAGCATACCAGCCTCACATGAACCATATCGATCCTCGGTGAACGGTGAAGAAATTAGCACTCACTGTTAAAAGCTCTTAATTATTTCAAAACACTCTTCATTCAGCGGCGGCGCTAGCAACCATCGGCCCAAGATCAAAAGATTTCAGTCCCGATCCCGCCGGTACCGGTTCGATGATGGACGCACGGCTGACTTTTGCTGACGGTTTAGATATTTTGTAGTTAAAAATCGCTTCTCTCGCTCACCCGTTTTGAGGGGAAGACGGGCAATGATGAGTGGGGAAAGGTGGTCGAGAATTTTGTCTGCTTTGAAGATGCCGAAGACGCGCTCGAGGGTGTGTGGAGCGCTTCTGCCTGATCAAAGTCCAGCGCAGGCGGCAAGTGTTAATTAATATTCGGCTGTAATTGGAACATCGCCGCGGTTGAAGTGCGAACTAATCTTGGGACCGATCAACAGCAGCACTGGCAGTGGGTGGGTAGTAACACAGTTGGTAACGCTTTTCCTCGCCAGGTGTTATGTGCTGCGGTGCTGTCTGCAACAGGTATAGAGCGAAAGCCTGTTTATCCTGCTGGTTAGACTGGCTTGCTGTCGGAAAGCAAGCAAAAAATCGATATAAACACCTTAATTTAATGATGGGAACGGCACAGCGTGCTGAGGTTCTGAGGCCGAACTTAAAGGCATTTTAAAGAGAGAACAAACAGTTTTGTTTTTGTATGCGGTAAGAGCCATAGAAATGGTAATATAAATATTATCAAAGGCAATAGAACAATTACGATCTTCGTCTTGGTGAAAAAGACTCTTGTTCGCTTTATTTGTTTTTGTGTAGTAATAGTTCGAAATATGACATGTAAAGAGAAAACTTAATTCAGTTTCTTGTGAAAGTTGTTTCGCTGGATGAAGTAATAGGATTTGCGCTTTATCAGAGCAAAGTAGTAGTAGAATGGGAAAATTGCTCTTTTAATTGCTATGTTTTTCGTTGGCCAATTTAGCCTTCCATTCTCGTATAACAGGTGATATGATGTTTTTCCTTACTTTTCAAACTTTTAATGAAGCTTTATCGGGAACTTTTAATAATTAAAATCAGCTACAAAAGGGGAAAAACGACCCAATGTTTATCATGTGGATGCTTATTTTGTTTACACGAGTAATGGATAACCTTTAGCCAAACGGAACATCCATCATTACGCACCGCAGTACACCGGCACTGACTTTCTCACCGGAAGCTCACTCCTTCGAAACTGTACCGTCTTGCAAAAAGTCAGTGTCATAAATTAACGTTCGTCTCACATAGCTACACAGTTTGCGGCACCACAGCCAAGGTATCCATCGTCATTTCTTAAGGAGACAACGTGGGGCAGAAAGGGGCGCACCGTGTTAAAACACATGTGAAACGAGCCTGTTCTGCTGGCGAAAGCCTAAAAGTTCATCCCTGCCGCATGCCCGAGTAGCATTTCGGTGCGTGATAACGTTACCCCTGGCGCGTGTGTGCACAGCAGTGAGCCTAGACAAACAATAGACTTAACCAGACAAGAAAACACGTGTTCGCTCGGCGCGTCCCTTCCAACCGTCGCAGCCGGGTCGTGCTAAGAGAGCATTTCCGGCGAAAGCGATATGGCACAACATAAATTAAAACATGCAAACAAAAAGCCACAGAGCGCGCGCCAATGATATTGAAGCCGGGCCGGGACAATATTTGGCCAGCGTCATCGTTCAACCGGTTGATGGCGAGAACCGGTTCGAAGAAGTTACCGATGCGCAACGGTTTATGCCGCATCATTCGGTAGGCGCACAAATCGTGAAAGCATGATTGGGGACTTGTTATTGAATCGACTTAGCCTGGTGGTTCGATGGTAGCTGCAAACAGAGAAAGGATCACGTCCACCACATTCCCAGTGGCCAGCTACAACGCTCGACTGCGACGACCTTCATGGTGGGGAAAGAAAAAAAAAATATGTGAGATGACCTTATTTGAGGTTTTACAGTCCGACTGGCTGTCGTGTCAAGTAAATCTGTAGCTTTTTTCCGCTCTTGTAACGGGATTAGAATATCTGCATGGTTACAGAGGTCGTAGTGGCAGCGGACATGTCTGCATGACAGATGACGAACTGGGGTATTTTTTTTGCCTACAGAAGGTTCGCACACAGTTCGATTGTGCCCGAACGCTGAAAGTCTCTGACAGATCTGTCAAGCTTGATTGAAGCGACATTTCTCACGGATGCAAATGGATTTAGAACGATGATGATAAATTGGCTTCCGTGCTGATGTTACAGCATGCCAACAGGCGGGTTACTACTACAGCTTTGTTGCTGTTAGCAATTAGTATTTGCTGACAATGCAGCCATGTAATGAAAAAGTGAAAAAAGCTATGGGAATGCCATGACTCGCTCAGCGAACTATTCAAACAGTTTTGAAAATGTTGCTGAAGTGTGTATCTTAGATGGTCCAGAGGGGTAAAATTAGAACTCATTCATAATACTAAGAAAGTTGAGATTTTTAGGAATATGTATAGGGCTTCTTTTTTACAAGGTCTGTGACTTAATTCCATCTACAGGATGTATTATTTCATCTCTCATTGGTTTGTGTAATCTCAAATGTCCTTAAAGGCTAGGTGATGACCATTAAATAGGTCTGTTTTTTAATTCAAAATCAAAACTATCTCCAAAATTTCATCAAATAAAATAAGTTGTGTGGACATAGTTGGAAAAGCGCAAGCACAACGGAACATAACTTTAACGACACCCACCAGAATCATAGTTTGAATATAGCCCGCGGTGAATGATTATCCTTCTTGGAAGAACACGTGAAACCTTGCTCGTTGAGTTCTGCTTATAGACTTTTTTTTTCGACGTTCCACGTGCAAACGCATGGGCAAGTTGATAAAGCAGAATGAGAATGACAAAAAAAACACACACTCACAGGTCAAAGTGTAATAGCTAGCTTGGGCTGTAATGCAAAACCTTCTTTAAGCGGAACGACGCTGGTGTTGGAACCTAAGCACCGACACCGACGTTAGCATTACCGAGCAGACCATCCCGGTCCCCGGGCCGGGTATGCTGGATCGTGTTTGCCTTTGTCCAATACTTCGTTTGATATTAACCCGGGCCCTTCTTAGTTGACAGATATGATAATGTTTAACCAATGGGGATAGGACCGTCCCGCCGGGCCTGTTGGGGACGATGCTGCGTTACTGCGCCTCCGGGCCCGGTAACAGACGGACTGTGTTGGATGTTGGACAAGTTTAGGTGCTTTGCTACGAGCAAACATTTATCTATCAAAAATGAATTTCGGTGCAAATATTCGATGGCAATGGCGAGGCTGAGGCGTAACCCGGCGTACAGCTGCGTAACGTGCGTTGGATGGCAAGTGGTGGAAATTGTTTAATTCACCAGACCCAAGCAGGCAGACAGGCTCCGCCCCGGCTGCAGGCCGTTAAGTGATTGGTTTGCGTCGTCAGCTCGCTCAGTTCGCTCGAATCTGTCCAGAAGTTTCTTTGAATGATGATTTAAGTGTAAATTTCAAAGAAAACCCAGTCTTGTGCTTTAAATGAATGCAAAGCAATTTGGAAATTGCTGAGATAGTTGCACACCGGCTGCCAGATGACGCAGTTAGTTTTGATCGTTTTCGCCCGAAAGGAAAATGGGATGGGATCCGCTTTCGGCAGAGGCTATCGCTTCTGAAAACAAATACTTCATTAAACGGACACTGATCAGTTGAGTTCATCTGAATGCGTGCAAACACTCGCACACCTTCTGATGAAAATCGCTATCCGATAGGTTCCAAATAGTCGGAACTCGGAGCGATCGTTTATTTGATATTGCTTCAAACACTTTAGCAACGGGAGGATTTTTTTTGGTGATGGAAGATTTGCGGAATCTTAAAACGGGTTGGATATTTTACACGTTCCTTCACAAGTTGGTCCCCTTCCACGCCACGCCAGGGGTCGAAGGCCTAAATAAAAAAGGGACGAATAAAGCCAACAGCCAAGACACACTCACACACAAAAAACGCGCTGAAGAAACCGAGAAACTTCGAACAGCCCGTTTTCCGGCTTTGATGTCAGTGTCCGACAGCGAATCGCAGACCCTTTTTCTTGAAGGACTGCTAAAGAAACCGTACACGAAACCGCGGCGGATTGACCGGAGGCTACACTTGGGATGAGTTCAGAGGACTCATCCAGCTCTAGACGTGCGACAGCCGCCCCGGTACCCCCGAGCCATGCTTTGGTTAACCTTTTTTTCCTGTGCGGCCGTTGTTTTGGTTTTGTTTGCCTGGTTCGATGAGATTTTCACCCAGAACTCGACCGAAGGGTGTCTAAATCGTGTTCGATCCGGAGGCTTTGCACGGCAAAAGGTGATTGGTATTTTAGGTGGCAACCTCTTTTTCACTCCCATTCCCGTGTTGGCCCGAAGCTCTTTGTGTGTTTGTGTTTTTGGGTGGAGGATGTGGTGGGCCTGCCAGAGGTAAGTGGCGAAACGCTACGGGAGGATGCGGTTCGGTGACCGCAGTCCAAGTGGAAAAACAGATTGAAAATTATCACCAACAGAGGGAGAACGGGACGCCGGATGCTAGAACGCACCGGCAGCCATTGACGGCAGCCCGATGCCCGGAAGTCCGGACTTTCGACACTGAAGACATCGACAGCGTGTCTCTAAGCAGCAGCACAGAAACGTGCAAAGCAGGTAAACAGTCGGTTTCGGAGCCGAGTCGCAAGCGTTTGCAGAAAATGCTCGAAAAACGTCCAAGCATCATCAGCAAACGTGAACCAGATAATAGAAAGGTGCCGAGTTGATAGCTTCGGGGGATATTTCGATGCGTTTTTTTACCCTTTTTGAGTTTTTTTTTCGTAAATTAAAACGAAACTGTCAAAAGGGTACATAAAAATTCACTATCGGTTTGTATCGGATCGGATGTTCAACTTCAAAGTGTTTCCTTTCCTGTTCTGCCCCACAATCGTTCACTATCTCTTTCTGCCAGGACGGAAGCAATAAGTACGAAGGTAGAACGTTTCAGAGCCTGACCAGCTAAACAAAATAATTACGATCCCTTTCGGGGGAGGTTAGAAATGAACTGGGTAAGAACATGAGCAACATAAAAGCCTGTTTGATAGTGAAAGAGGTGAAGCTTAAAATCTGAACCTTTTTAATTTCTTGAAGGTGTAGGGACAAATCGTTTGACATTTACAGGTTTGGTCCTTTTTCGTAATCGATAATAAAGGTAAAGCGCTTGCTATTATGTTAGCTCGCCTGAGAACGGTCAAATTTTGTAACATTTGCTGAAAACGAAACATTTTCTACAAAAAAAAAAAAAAAAATGAAAGGAACTCAAATCACCAGGCTCTGGTGAAGTACAAAAGTGATAAGTTGTTACTATAATGAAATCAACCCACTAATCGCTCACAGGTTAGGCGTAACGCAATACATTGAATTGCATAACTTTAGGCGTATAAAATTACCAGGAACGAGCTGAATGTGCTCGTAAAACATCCGTAAAACGTTAAACATTGGTGAAAAATTCAAAGACAGAGCAGTTTTCATAAGTAGATTAAACTAAACGTACGTTATTATTCTTTACAAATTCTTGCAACATAGTTTATAATAATATCCAACTAAACTATAGCAAACTGAACGTCTGAAGTTGTAACGTTTCCTTCAACCAGCAGCTCATTGAATTTGAAAACCACTTTTGTAGAGAAAATCTCGCATTAATTATAAATTAATCAAAAAGCTGCCGTACCGAGCGTGTCTCCAAGCAAAACCTTAAAACACCGACCTGATTTGATTTTAAATGCTTTCAACTACTTATCGTGCAGCACAACCGGTTCTCTCGATATCTTCAATTGCATCCAAATCATCCCCATTCACTAAACAAAATGCTTGTCTGTTCAGTATAAGTCGTAACACACAGACACACGGCGAACGATGAACATTGGGCTGGCCTGTTTTGCTGGTAAGCACTTGTTAGCCACTACACACCACACGGCAGCACACATGTGCATGTTTCCTTCCCATGCGCACCCTTACATCCCATGCCGTAGCTTTTGGGGGCGGTGAGTCGGACGATTGTGGAGGATGGCTACGGCCCGGGATAAACATGATGTTGATCGATTTTTGATTAATTTCCTCCCGCACCCGACCATAGGCGGGCGAGATCGCATCGTCAGGACCAGCATAAGTTTGACCTCCAACAAGACACACTCTATCGCTTGCCGGAGCGGACGACGGGCTCGTGTCTGCGCCCGGTTGATGATGTTGATGATGATGATGGTTATGCTGGTGTGATTTGGGGATTGAAGGAAAAGAAGGCAACAACAACAACAACAATAACAAAAAACCATCCACCCCGAGACACGAACGGTACGGTTGTCAAAGGAGAAAATAGAAAGAGGAGAGACAGCAAGAAAAATAGCACCGAACTGTAATGGCTTAAATGTGCTTCCGAACAGCAAGTACGGGTACGATGAATGTGATATGCAGCAGCAGCAGCAGCAGGCTCAAACGATCCCCCAATACACTCTGAACATGGGGAAAATCTAGAGAAGAAGCATCATCAGTGTCGAAAGCAGCTCGCCAATCAAGTGGGTTGGCCATGTAGTTGTTTTTCGAGAGGGTGGACGGAAAATCATCACACGAACATGAAACATGTTCCGTTTGCGTGGTGTGTGTGTGTGTGTGTGTGTGTGTGTGTGTGTGTGTGTGTGTGTGTGTGTGTGTGTGTGTGTGTTTGTGCTTGTTCCGTGTGTATGTGTTGAAAAAGGAGACGATAGATGGGAAAAAGGGGATGGAAAACAGAATCCAGTGAAGGCGACAAGACTGATTGCATAACCGTGGCCATGATGTTGTTCTCGAGGCCTTCATCCTAGTAAGGGTGCTGCCGTTCTCGGAACTCTGAATTTTCGGTTTTATTTTTATTTATTTTGCTTGTTTGTGTTTTTTTTTCTTCGTTGTCGTTATTTCACTGCAAAAGGTGTGACAGTGTCGGTTAGTGAACATATTGGATTCAACATGCACCGTGTGCGAGATGCTGTTGATGATTGTAAAAGTGTCGACGGTACATTAGAGGGCGTACAGAGGAAACTCTTGCCAACACGGACACACGATGCGAGCGAGAGAAAAGCGGAAAGTCTTGCATAAATCCATTTGCTTCGAGCACTAGCCGAGCAAACGATCAGCAACGAGTGTTTAGGGAATTGCGCAAGCTTAAGAGCAATCTGACGATGCAAAGAAGCAACAAAACGATGAGATAAAAAATCCCAAACAAGCGTTGACCGAAAACACCGAGCGCCACCAAGCACGGGATGACATTCCACCCCCAGGGTAGGTAGGAAGGCAAATCAAAGCCCAACCAGCCAAGGCTAAATGCAGCGGTGAACGAACAAATTTAAACACAATCAAGTACGATTGGGAAATAATCTGGCGCAGAATTAGAAAGCAATTTGGTAAATAAGCGACTGACCTTTTTTTTGTTGTTTGGATTATTATTTTGCTTGCCATTTCGGGAGCAAAAATAGTCCAACGCTCTACGTCAACTACGCGAAACTTTCGCGCATCATATTTCGACAGATGGCACAAAACCAACTTCGCGTCGCGGTGATGAAGTTTTTATCTTCTCCCTTCCCGGTGCTGTTCCATCCGTGGAACCGCTGCCAAAATTGCTGAGCATCGAAAAAACGCAAAATTGTGCTCAAAGTTTGGACCAGAAATGGCATCGACTTACTTGCTCCCTTTTGCCACCGCCGGAAGTCACCGGATCTTGGGTGGTGAGTCGTTTTCGGGTACGTACCATTTGACGGAAGCGTTAATTAAATTATCATTTTTGAGAAAATGCTTATTGAACAGAGGGCAAACGTTTGTTTTTTGATTTTTTTTATTTTATTCCTAGAACAGCAAGCTTAAGCTTACCAAAAAGATTACAATCAAAAAGATTACAAAGGGACGCGGAGTTTGAGCCATAATAAAAATAGATTCAATTTAAGTTAACAACTTTATTTACAATTACGTTAGCCTGTCTGGGAAAGAAAATAAATCGATAGCAAAAATACAACTGCAATCGACTGCGCTACCATCGCTGAAATGGCGTAGTCGATGACGCAAAGCTCAAAGTTCTAATCTACCCTGCAAATGGCGTCACAGCATAAGAATGGCACATTCCTTAGTGTAAAAGTTGGATGTGCGAGCTGCAAAAAGGGTTTGACTTTCCTTCTTGAAAGGATGAAAATATTGAGAATCTGAGGACACGTTTGAAGTGATGGGAGTGAAATCAGATCTGATAAAATAACATCCCTCGTATCAGTTGGGCACGATCAGGTCGATACTGCAAACGATTTCTGTTTTGCAGAATCTTCCCCCTATTCACAGCAGAGAAGATAAAACAGATATCAGATGTCGCTGGAAAACAAAAGGATCGTAGATGGAAGTTTGGGCTAAGGAACAGTAGTCACATCCATGAATCTATTTTATAAAATAAGCAAATGAAACAGTTTTGTTTTAGGTGCCTGAGTGGGTTGAATGGGTATCGAGCTTACGATTGAATAGAAATAAAGTTGTTAGTTTAATGGAGAGATTGATTAACATTTATAAAAATTCTTTTGTTTGTCTTACATGTCGATTGTTTACAATTAGAAATACACTTTAAAGAAAGTTTTAAAAATGTAGTTTTACTGCTGCAGGTAGCCGTAAATTGATTATTATATTGTATTTCAGGAACTTTGATGGAGGCGCCCAGTACTTTTTCCAAAATTGCGTTTAAATTATTTTCAAATCATGTAAACAGTCAAAAATAACAGAAAACATCTCTAAAATACTAAACATAAATAAAAACCAATTGTTCTGGTTTCGCAAAATGCTCAAATTTATCAATAAAATTTCAATTCCATTGCTGTCATTTGATGTTTGAAAACATGAAGGCAGGGACTGTTTAATTTTTTAGCAATAATCGCTCTTATAATAAATTGTAAAATCCACATCGTGTATCAACCTCTGCAAAAACAAAACTGAAAAGCTAGCTGCACTCCCAAACAAAAGGATGAAAGGCACGTTCTAAGCATTTTTTTATTTCTTTCCTTTCTGCGGTCGCCATCGTAGCCGCCGTTATTGTACAATCCACTGTAATGCTTGTGCAGTGTTCCTAGAATTATGCGCTTTTGTCAAATAATAGACAGCTTCGAAGTAAAATCATCTAAAAAGCTTTAAGATAAGTTTCTCCTGCTGTCAGTGGCATATTATTAAATTGAATCAACATGACGTTCAATTTCCTTGCATTCATGCACTGAAGGAATTGTTATTAAAATATCAAAGAACTAGTAATTGAGGTTTTTTGTACATACTTCTTTACGTATTCTTCAGTCAGGGGACTGGTTCGATCAATCCTACGACAGTTTCAGACATCTTAATTTCCCGAAATAACAAGATAGTGGACTGCAAACCATGCGGCTGCATTATTTGCTAGTGGTGAATATGAAGCAACTAAGGTCGGAGGGAGAAATATATAAAACTGGACTACGATAAAGCTCGTTTGGCCGAGTATTGGACAAGTGACTAGATGTGACCATATGGAAGAATCCATTTCCGTTCCGACACAGATTGTATAGATTGAGTAGGTGTTGGTCCTTCCAAAATGATTGCAGTATGAGTGAAGAAATTTCCCGCTGTGAAAGGTGAATTGACACGACCCGTCGACTAACTGTACTCAAATGTATCGAATATTTAATAGTTTTCCTATTTTTATGAGCCTACTCGGTTTTATCTATCGTTTTTTTTTCTTATTTACATAATTTACAAAATAGTTTATCTAAAGTAAAGAGAGGAGATGATGTTCACGATAGGAATTGCTTGGATTTTTTGCTGAGCAGAGTGATATAAAAGAAGGTAGCTCTATTTTGTATCTTCTATGTAAAACAAAAAAACTTCACTTTTGTTCAAATTTTGCGAAAATTAGCAGACCAACATAAGATTGAAGCGTGCATAAAATATATGAATGTTTGTTTCATGAGGTTTTTGAAAGAGCGGCTGATCAATCCAATTCCAACAACGCGATAACAGCACACTCCATAGAATAGAGCTAAAAGAAAACATCACACGATACACCATCGCTATTTTTTCGTTAGCTGCTAAAGCTACGGGCTAAAGAATCCGTAAGCAACAAAGCAACAAACATTGAGCCAGTCATTCTAAGGTTCTGGCAAAGCATGCTCTCAGTTTGACGTAAATACGACGGCAAAGATGATGATATTGTGGCTGTACACGTATACAGAAAACCTTTGTTCAATTTGCAGCTCAATGTGTGGCTGTGTGCGTGTGCGTGGAAATTTTCTTCTGCTTTTGTTCCTCCTTCTACATAAATAGGTTGCATTCCGTTCCGCACATATCCGCTTTCGCCGAATCGGACGCGTTCTGCCCTGCCGGTAAAACACAGGGATCAGCCGAGTGCTGCCTATGCTCGGTTTCAATTTGCTACACAATGCAATTAACTACAAAACGAATCACGTGGTAAATCCGTTATGTAGGAAGCACGGTCGATGGCCACGCAACGTCATGAATGGTTTGCGGATGATGGGCAAAATTTTGCTCCGGCGAAATCCATACCTAATGATGATTGCGTACGCACAAAAATTGCCCAACAATAGTCTCGTGGCTGTCTCGCCTATAGAATGCTTTAACCTTTCTTTCACGTGACGCTTGAACCATGGGCTCGAACAATAAGGCGAGAACATAGCATGTAAAACAGCGTGTAGATTTGTTTTATGTATGAGGAAAAATTAAATACAAAGGGAAATGTTAGTTGAACAGTAGTTAAGCTAAATACGCATTAATATGTGACATAATTCAGTAAGACACCAAACTCAACATAAAGTGAACAACAGAATGGTTGCACTCCATTGTTAGCCAACCGGAGTGCTGGAGTGTTGCCGATTGCTTTGAGCTTTATCTTATCCGGTGTGAATTGTCCTCTCATGTTCTATTCCACTGTAAAGGCTTATGTCCTTTATTTGTCACCCCTTAACAATCGTTGCTGGTTCACATTGCTACAGCCCACGCGGATAATCCATTTCAGTGACACGTGACATTCGATTATAGTTTTGTCAGTTTGTGTTTTGTATGTTTTTATTTCATGTACACATTCCTCGAATGCGTCGATTGCTTCCTGTACGTCACCGGTGCTTTAATGTGCTGTTTATTTTTTGGAACAGTGAGCTGTACATGTGAAATGACTTTTCCATTAATTGTTACACTACACTTTGAAGAGCTTATATTCACATTGGATGCGCTTTGAAGAGATGAATTGGATTACAGTTAAACAATCCTGAGGGTCAAATTTTTTATATTTTCACGAAAACCCTCAACTATGTAAATCGTTAAATTTTTTAAGTGTTTTGCACAACGCCAATTTTTAAGTAAATCTTTTCAACAAAACAATAAAAGTTCAAACTTTCTACAAACCTTGCGACCCTGGGTGACGCTTTAATGATTCATAAATCCAATCAGCAATTCAAACGCGCAAGCAAAGGTCGAAGGATTAATAATTAAAGCACGGTGAAATGCGTTCGCGCTTTTCGCACTGCTCCAGAGTCGTGCCATATTTAAACAATAGAGATACGACATAGCCATCTCACGCTTCGCTTTGGTTGAACAGCAAAAGGTGTGAATCTTCTACCCCTTATTGCCATACTGCTTTGCACCCATTTCCCCGGCCAAGTTCAACCGGACTGCAAAATGAGCTCTGGCACGAAAGCTTACCACACTCGGTCGTTTCGCAGCAAATGCGTCACGAGCTGTTTGGGATGATTGCGATGGAAAATTACAGAGATCCTTCAAAAGTCCTTCGGCTGGTGTTTCTTCGGATATGGTTAAGGAGTGTGACGTGAACCCTCCTGCACTCCTTCTCGCTTTCCTACGAGAGAAAGCAGGGTTTTGCGTTTCGGAGCCGGCGAAACTGTCTGCACTCGGCATTGAGAACAGTTTGTGCCAAAAGAATAGCGAGATTTCCTTGCGAGTTCTTGCGTTGCACTGCCGTCGACAGTAAGTATTGCTAACCACCCTTGACAGGGTGACTGCGCCTGGAGAACGGCTCAGAACGGCGGAGAAAAAGCGACAGAAACCCGAGCGCTCAAGGAGAGAGAGAAGTGAAAATCTAATGGATGGAAAATTTATCGGCACTTTAGTCGAGAGTGGTGAAGAAGCGTCGAAAGCGCTACCCTGGGCGCTTTTGCCATCCCCAGCATAACTCCGGCGATATGGCGTCGCATCGTTGAACGTAAAGTATGTCTGTTTGTTTGATTGCAATCTGCAATCGTTGCACTTTGCCGTGGAGCAGCACCGAAACGCGAAGAACAGTGCACCGGAGCGGAGGGTGAGGTGCGAGTGCATCGGCGTAAATTATGGTACATAATATTTACATTCGAATGGTCGACTGCATCTCTTGCCGGGCAAACAACGGCAATGGATGGAATTTAATTTGACACCGTAAGCCGGCGGGAAATAAAATGACACACAGCGCATACCACAGCAGGCAATGGCATCACCGCTAATGCCAGCGGGTTGTCTGATCGGCAACGAGCGGCTTTAAGATGTTTATGCTACAGTGTGCGCCATTTGATTGGTGGTTTGTTTTTTGCTTCACCCTCAAAACTTGTGCAACTTTATAGCATCAAGGAGAAGACATCATGGGAAACGATGCATTGACGAATCGCCGTGGGAACGATTGGTAGCAGTCGAATATTGGTTGTCGTTGACATATTTTATTATCGGTTAAGGACCTTTCCGACTGTTTACGGGTGTGTTCTAGTGGTTCTAGCAGTAACCGAAGAAAACGACGTTGGCTCAATGGCAACTTACCCAGCTGATAGCATCGATAGGATTGGACTGTGTTTCGGAAATTGCTACGAGGTGCTATGTGTTCGGAAACACGATGAATGTTTATAACGATAGTAAAACAAGTGACATGATGCAACCACTATAAGGCAGTAAAATAAAACCGGTTGTGGTTGTTTGAGTGTGTTGAGGTGATGTGGATATTAGGTTTGGGGAAAGAAAAGCATTCATTTCTTTTCGGTTGCACTTCAAAACATGATTGCACTGGTTTTGGTTTGGTCTATTTGGGTGTAATAACTATCGATTGGTTTTCAACATCAAGAAGCATATTTTCTGTCTAATAGATGATTTACAATAAATCGAGGGATTTAAAAACCTTACTAAGAGCATTCAAGAGTTTTCTTTAACTAAAAATCGTTATCACCTAACAAGTTCATAGATGTGAACTAATGATCTTAGAAATTCTAATGCTAGAAAATTTTCAGATTTCAAATTTTCAATTTATACTTGTGACTATCTGGTCATTATCTGTATCTCTACTGTCCAACTAAGCTAAGTTTTTAAGTCTCAAAATCTTTAAAGGATCCATTGACGAACAGAAGAAAAATATCACAAACTTTTAATGGCGAGGTTGCAATGCCTTTACTGAGATATATTGCTTAGCTATGAGAATGATGGGTAAATAGTTTCGTTAAAGATTAAGGGGTTTGTTGTTGCTGTAATAAGCATGTTTAACAGTTCCCTATGTTTTCAGTAATCCTTTGTTTATTTGTATGCATTTGTTTCATATATGTTTATCCTTGTACAACAGACAGTATATTTAATTTAATACTGTTTAGTCCTCCGACAGCACTAGACAGTTGATTAAATACTTAGCAAAGTAGTTTAGCCCTGCGTACGGGGACGCGGTCCGGATGGGATCTGAACCGCTCCAACAAATCCGCAAACAACAGGTAAAAAAACGGATGAAAATTGTAACAATAAGAGTTAAATTAGCTTTCATCCTAAAATTGTTTTGCCTTTGCGACATGATTAATGTCCGGCAGCTGAGAATCACCTGTAGAAACAACAAAACACTTGACATGTGCTTGAAATAAGAAGTGGTTTTTCCCCGCCAGCTTCATATCGCTCACATTACCATGGTGATAACAAGAGCAATCAACCGAACTCCAAAAGCTCTGTTTTGTTCACTACAAGAGTTGCGATGTTTTTAGCAATATGTGTTACGTAAAACAACCCCTTTCCGAGTTCCTTTTAACGCTCCACCTTAGCTCGACTTTAGGTGTGCATTTGATTAAAAGCATTAAACCCCATTTTGAAAGCCCATCTCCATCCCTGTTTGATTGAATTTGTCAGGTGTTTTGATGTTTACGGCATCGACGCTAACTGGAAATAGATTACCAACGAATGGACGAAAATTGATGGACCGTGAAAGACACTACCTAAAGGGGAGAGAAAAGCTTCCTGCCAATACACAGACCAAGGCCAAGCGAAACGAACTGGTAAGACATTCGAAGCTCGCGCATCAGTATGTGTTGGAGTTCATGCATCGTTTTAAAAGGGGAAAAAAGTGCGAACCTTCCCAAACCTGGGAACGTTTTCTTGAAACCCCCCCCACTCCGTATCGTCAACGCAGCCAACGGTTGTTCCAGTTATCGCACACCACGCCACAACCGAACTTTTTGCCGTGAATGTTTGTGCTGGAATGTCGGTACACCGGTCCTTTTTGGCTTTTGGAAGCCACGGCCGATGGGACGAAACGAAAACTGCCATGACAACAGACAAGTTTTAAAGGATACTGGCACGACAACAAGCGCACGAAGCGAGCACGAGATAGAGACAGACCTGGTTTTCCCCGAGCCCTTACGCACGTACGCACTCGGTGTGTACGTATATGCCCCAGCCCACATTTACATAAGCGCACAAGCCGCCCACAAGCTTCACCAGTCGGGGACAGATCGAGTTTTTCGTTTGTCAAGCCTTGTCATTGGCGTTGTCAGAAAAATTACGCTTCCTTTGTGTAAGTGGCCGTCTGTGTGTGTTTGTGTGTGTGAGCGTTTTTCCGTCCTTCCATTTTCTGCTTTTGCTTTGCATATTGCTTTTCCGTCGCCGTCGGATATGTGTTCCAACGCTTACCGGTGGATAGAAAATATAGGTACGCCATGTGCGTGTGTGTTCGTTGGAATGTAGCGGGCGGGCTGTGCTCTTTGTTCTTTGCTGTTTTGGAGTTGGCAGTTATCCGATTCTAGCTGTGCGCCGTTCACCTATTCACAGGAACGGAAATGATCGCGCTGTGGAATGGAAGCTTTCGGTGAACTGCTTCACTTTTTTTCCATTTTACCTGCGGTTTTCCAGGAACCAGAAGCATTTCGATGAGCAAATATTCTTTTACCAAGAAATAATTCTGCCGGATGCGCAAATTTCTTTTCTTCACACATCAAAGCGGTTTGAGGGAAAATTTCGTTCATATTGTGCGTGTGTTGAGCAATAAATTGATTCCTGGACTTAGCGTTGTTGCAGCTTGTATGAAGTGCCTATTGGGGCTAGACAGAGAAAAAAAATTTATGAGGATGGAGGAGTTTAGGAATTTGTCGTATTTAATGGCCGCTTAATTGAGTAACGTACGGGAACGTAATAAACTCGGTGCGCTACACATCGGATTGCAATGAAAGAAGCAGTCTAAACCAAGCAGTTGTTTCAGATTTTAAGCTAATGATGTTTTTTGTGCCTCATTTCCTTTTTCTATTTGTCGAAGCAAAACTATCTAAACAACTCTTGAGTGCTTGCCGGACCTGTCGGAAGACGACACGGAACGGTTTACCGAGCGAGCACAGAATGACAAGTGACAAAACCGTACAAAAAAGGTGAAGCCCAAAGCGCGCGCTGTAAAAAAGCTATTCCAGCACGCCCAACCCAGCGGCCAACGCTGATGCTATCAGCGTGTCAACCTCGAGGGTTTCATAATTTTCTGCCACACAATTCCGCCCGGATGCTCGGGTTGTGGTAAACCGATGGCCACGATGATGCCATCGTGCATGAAATGTCACAGCATCGCTGACATCGCTTCTTGGTGCGGGTTACCGCTGTTGTGAGGGACGAAGGACGAACGACGGAAAAAAGAAGCAAGAGTAGAAGTACTGTAAAAAAATATACACACAAACTGGAAAGGTTACCATTGCTGCCTGCAGGGAGCGTTCGGGCAGATCCGATCTTTCAGTTTCGGTCCCTTTAATGGTTTTTAGTAAAGCTCGCACCAGCGACGACCACATCTCGAAAGTGCCACTTTGCTTTCCAACCGTTCCAGGCGCAAGGAAGTATGTGTGTGTTTATTTGTGTTGTCCTTTTTCGGCTTCAAACATCTTACATGTAGACCAGCACTCAGTGTGTGGTTAGGACGGGACAGAAGCAAAGAGAGCAACAACAAAATAGCCGTGGATCGATCTACTTCATTCCAAAGAAGCGGGCCCGGTTCATTTGGTCCTTTAATTCAGCCGCCCATAATTATTTGCACGACAAAGACAGTAACGCCCACCGGTGGCAGTCCTTCCTTCCGGTCACTTGATTTGCTGTGCGTGAGTGTAAGTGATCTTCGTGTTATTTGCTACTTTTTGTGTGCGTGCTTGTGTTTGTGTGTGTGTGTGTGTGGTTGGTTTGCATTACTTTTTAGGACCGTCATGAACAACACGAGCTCTGGAGTTCTCTGCCTAGTTCTGAAGAGCCCATTCCTGCCGATGATGGTTAGTGGTGGAAAAAAAGAAGCAAAGATCCGACCGTAATTATGTTACTCCAGACTGAGTAACTAGCACGCTCAAGGGGAGCTCGGTTTTTTTATTTATTAAATTACACGCTTTCGGTGAAGTGGTGAAACTATAAAAACACCAGTTTCATCAGCAAAAAGAGATCACGTGAGTTAATATAGCAAATGCTAGTGAAGGAAGAAATCAGGCTTGGGCTTTTTTATCGTATGCTTGACGGAGTTTTCCTCATACAAATGCTTCGTGTTTCAATAAACAAATTAAGAAAATAGCTCGGGAGTCTTTTATTTAAATGTTAATTTGCTCGTGGTTTTTTTACAGATAGCTTTTTTTTTAAATTAAATTGCTGTTGGTTTTTTATTGAAATGCTTAACTTCTCTGGGCAGCAATATTTTACCCCTTTTAAATGATAAAAAAGAGCTGACAATCGATCCATTCCTTAGTCCATCTTTATTTTTTTACAAAACAGGAGATTAAACGAACTTTTTTTTTTACTGAGCAAGATATCTTATTTTTAAGCTTGTATCGATGTTTGTTACTCATTGATCTCAACCCTCAGGCGTTAGGATTATGACTATAAATATTTTGCAATACGCATTTATGGAGAAGCCTGGTACTTCATAGAAATCCTGCAAGTGCGAAACACTTCAAAGAGCATTAAAACAGAGTAATACATTACAACAAAATTAAATGCAGAACCTGTTTGAAAGTAAGTTGCATAATTTTTTTTAAAAATATAAACAAAAAAAAAGTTTAAAATCAACCACTGGGGAGCTGTTAATCACAAATTTAAGTATATTCAAACAAAGTTCAACTGTAACATTAAATAGGAGTTAATATATTAAACCTTGTTGTATTTTGCAATCAAGTGATATCACTTATGTTTGTAATGTAATTTTATTCATTTACGATCCTCAGATGAACAATCGACGTAGATCGTTGTTCTGTGCACAAAAAACTGCTTCTCGTTTCAAGAGGATTGTCTTTTTAATTACATCGAAGGCATCCTTAAACATAACTTTATTTGAAAATTGTGCACAATATATCAGATGTACCATTATTTAACCTCTCAGTAATAGCCGTTCAAACAGAATCGTAAATTAAATCAAGATCACCTATCAAAGCGATAAACCTCCCTAGAGAGCCATGTCATTATGTAACCTCTCACCGAAAGTGCTTTCCATCATCTAGCTGCGCTTGTTCCTTCCAAATAGTTTTCTCTTCAATTTTTGAGTCTTTTTGCAAAGAACTGCACCATTTCGTGAGAGAGATTTAATCTGATGAAAATAATTATACGAACGAACGAAACGGCTGCTGGCTGTGGCTGATGCGAGGTTAAATTTGATTGTGAACCTGAGTCCACAAACATCGTGTTACAGCGTTCCGAGAGTATAAAGCTCAATTTGATACTAACCAGTATTGGGAGCAGCGCGTCAAAATTCGATCTACGTGAGGTAGCTAGGACGTATGTTTGCCTGGCGTTGATGCTGGACTGCCTTTTACCGTTTGCTTCCATGTGGGATGAACGCTTGCAAAAGAAGTGGCAATGAAATATGAACGGTCCAGGAGTGAGCAGCTTTTCAAGCTCTTCGAACACATCACATGATGTGAGGAGGAGGAACGAGGAAGGGTGGAAGGATGGGAGGAGGGGCCAGAAGGTAGGAAGGCGTACAGAATGAAGCGATGAATATTTTATCGAACGATGGACCAACCGGATGGTCGGAGTAGAGCGATTGAGACTCAAGTGCAACGAGCGCGTATACACACAAGCACAAACACACACACCCCCGATTGGGTGAAGGGGGTGGGGGAACGAAAGGGTAGCTGAAAGGATTCGTTCACGGTGAGTAAAAGGATGAAATAAATCCCCACAAGATTTATCGACCTCCTGTATCGAATATTTATCGCTGCCCGGTTTCGATGAACTTGAACTGCTTCCTCGAAGGGTTTCTCACACAGGGCGGGAGAGGGTGCAATGGGGATTCCCCTAGGGGGAGGTGTACGCGTAGCCGGAAGGATGCTAAGGGACAGGCATTTTCGTGGAAGGGATAAGAAATGTGATGTGCGAGGTAAGAAAGTATCCTTTCAGATGTAGAAAGCGCACACTGGGGTAAAGTAATTTGTGTGAACTTTGAGCAAAATCCATTCCTAGAAATTGATTTTGTTTTTTTTTTTCTCGATCTGTATGCTGCTCCACGGAGTAGTCGGTAAGAACCACCGGCAGATTTCGCTTACGATTACTGCAGAAACATAGCAAACGAGCAGACGCAATGTGCTAATGTATGCTGCCGAACATGTGCAAACATAAGTGGACCCGAGGTTGATTTAGTTAAATGTGGTTTAATTCTGCTGCATGGTAAACTTGAGGAAAGAATTCGTTAAGCACTGGTTGTGTCTTTTCAATATCCAGACGAACGTCTGCTAAGACTACAAAGCACTAACGCACACTAGCTTCCTTATCAGATGGCATCACACTCGATCGATTTGGAAATCTGAACACGCGCTCTTTGAACCATACTATGACCCAATAAAGCTATAATAAACTCCAAACCATCTTATGCATACATTGTGGTATAAACCAAATCATTTCACTCGATGCAGTTTCTGTTTCGTGGAAATCTATATCGAACGAACGCTTTTTATTGAAAATGGAATCATAGCTGCTTTTGCTGCGTCTGTTGCATCACCGTTCGGATTTGGAAAAGAACTTGCGATACAACTGCCGCCGTTTCTGGTCCGTTCCGATGGTTGTCGGTGGTTTGTGCTGGCGCTGGGCTTTTCCCTGATCGGTAATCATGTCACTGCTTGGGGAATATGTGGCCATCCAAAACCCCAACCCCTTGAGAGCGGAGCATAAAGCCACGGGAGCCACATTCAAGTTTTCGTTGGCCAATTCATTCGTGTCCGGTTCGTTTACTTCGATGCTGCTTTTGGTCGATTTCTTCCTTGATTGCTATCACGGACATGGCCGCTCCCAGCTGGGGTTTGGGCAAATATCTCCCCAGAGAAGTGGTACCGATTGCAAAATTATTTCGCCCGACATTCCATCGCTTTGTTTTGTGTTGTTTCTTGCTTTACTGTGGGAGGCTGGTGCCAACATTTCTCTTGAGACAAGTGAAAAACAGAAAAGGGGATAGATCATCCCTGTATTGCTGCTGTCCCCATAGTGTGGCCTTTGAGTAGCGTTGTTTTGTTTTGTGTTTATCCTTAATGGTGAATTGTGATATGCACCGTGCCCACCAAGCTTACCATGTCCAGCGAAACTTCAAATTCAATTTATCTTCAATCCTCATTAATGACTGTGCAAGTGTTTGTCGTTCCGATCAGTTCACCCCGAAAAACCGCCCTTCACTTTGTCAGCATCACATTAGTGCCGCAATTTTACTCCACTCATTTCTTCTACGCCCCACCTTGCCGTGTACTTTGTCCTCGCGCTGGTTCATCGGAAGCTCTCTTATTGCGTTTCCCACTAGGATTTTGATATCTCCAATGATTGATGAAAAATACGGCGCAAACCCGAATGTCAAACGCAGCAGGCATTAGAAAAGACAACAAGCACCCGGGAGAGTTCGATTGTGGCGAGGGAGCCATTTTTTTGTTGTTCTCGGCTTATACCCCGAATACAAGCACTGGCACAGATCGCGTCCACAGTTTGTTTGCTTCATTTCACTTTCTTTTTAACCATCAAATGCCATGGGAAAAAAGGGAAGCTGGAGGCTGGTTTAATTTTTCATTTAAGCGAAACTGATTGATGTTACCGAACGCGGTGGTGGAACTGTCAAAAACTCATCCCAGCGACTGGGCCCAACGATCGATGGCGAAGCGTCGGGAGAATGTGTGTTGTGATCAGCTTTACGATAATGGGAACTGCGTGGAATCGATTAGATATGCGAACTGTTTGAATTATTATCCATCATCGAGAGTGTTCCGTAAGCTTAATAATGTGTTCGCACCTGTGAGTACATTATCAGTTAATCTTTTTCTACTGTTCGTTTAACACTCGATAAAGACATACTTTCTTGATTCAAAACTACAAAACTTTATCAACTACACATCGCGCTCCTACAGAAGTCGTCCACAGCACACGCTCAACTATCGAACGATGTGACATGTTGTTTACGAATGTTCGATCCCGAACTAAAATAACAACAACAGTGGATCCAGAGCACACAGGCACCAATAAGAACAATAACGAATCCACGCCACACGTGCCGCCGTTTCCATACTCGGCTTCCAAGAAGTCGAACCGTGTGGAGCGCTTTTGTCAAAGCGTTCCAGAAAGTGTGAGCTGCCGTGCGACGAGAAAGTGCTCGTCGCAGAAATTTAGAACACTCGGCTTCTTTTCCGAAAGCTATAAAAGAGGTGCTGATCGCAAAGCGCGGTCATTCTCGATCACACCGCGGAGGGAAGCCAAGCCAATCCAATCGGCTCTTTTCAGAGCCACCTAATAATTGAAAGAGAATATTGGTTTCAACAAAAAAAAAAAAAAAAACACAACGTAGGCCGTCTTCGGACGTAACATTTGGTGCCGTGACCAGGATTGGCGGGCTTCAGCACTCCTGTGATCCGTGAGTAAAGTGCGTACGTATTTTTTCTCACGCGTTTCGTGTCGTCGCGCAAGTGCGTGCGTGTAACGATTAAGCGAGTTTGTGTCCTCGCGCGTGTACGGGTGTGATATACCACGAGTTCGTGTCCTCGTGTGTATATGTGCGACTCTCCGTGAGTGTGCTTCATCGTGCGTGTGTGTGTGACTTGTCACGAGTTCGTGTCCTCGTGCGAGTGCGTGCATTCTTTTATTCAGCGAGTTTGTGTCCTCGCTTGTGTGGCTAACCACGAGTTTTGTGTCCTCGTGTATGTGATTGTGTTACTCTCCGCGAGTTCGTGTCCTCGTGTGTGTGTGTGACTCTGCAGTTGTGTGTGATTCGCCGTGAGTTCGTGTCCTCGCGTGCGTGTGACTTTGCGCGAGTGTGTTTTCGCGCGCGTGTGTGGTTGCCGCGAGTTCGTGCCCTCGCGTGCCTGTGACTTTGCGTGTGAGTGTAGTTTTTAGTCCAAAATGACCAAGGCGGACAAGCTTAAGGCCAAGCAGGCCAAAAGGCGATCGCTGATTGAGTCTATGCGACGCTCACTGCAGTTCGCAGTGGATTACACCCCCGAGCTACAAGATCAAGTGCCTGATCGTCTTGCAAGATTGGTGAAGTGTTGGGAATGTTTCCAATCGATCCATGAAGAGTGTGAAGAGCTAGATGAATCGGAAAACGCTACCAGAAGCAACGATGATATCCTAGCGCAAACGGAAGATCTATTTTTCGAAACCAAGGCTGCGTTATCAAAGCTAGTGAAAAAGGAGAAAGAAGAGCAACCACGCTCAAAGCTCGTAAGCGTGAAACTACCCACTATATCGTTGCCGGTTTTTAGTGGCGAGGTAACGCAATGGTTGTTATTTCATGACACTTTTGTTTCTCTTGTGCACAACTGTGACGATATCGCACCTATACAAAAGTTTCATTACCTGCGCGCGTCATTGAAAGGGGAAGCGGCAGGAATAGTGCACCCAATTCCCATTTCTTCGGAAAATTATACTGTGGCATGGAAAGCTTTGCTTGACCGGTATGGTAACAAGCCGTATCTACGTAAAATGCACACGCGTGAATTATTTGGGTTGCCTTCCATGATCAATAGTGGTGCGCAAGAGCTTCGACAATTAGTGAGCAAATTCCAGCTGCATATTGACATTCTAAAACAGCTAGGAGAAACCGTTTCGGATGATAGTAGCATTATCATGGAAATTTTGGCCAGCAAGCTCGACAAGGCATCGTTGAAGGCTTGGGAAGAACACTACGCTCAGGAGGAAGCTTTGTTAACCTATCCTAGCATGACAGCATTTCTGCTTAAAAGAGCGCAAGCGAGTGAGTCTCTAGCGTTGCAGGTAGGAAATCGTGTTAGCTCTTCCAACGCAAAGGTACCAAACCAGAAAACATCTAAAAGGCTTAGTGTCAATGCTGCAAGCATGAAAGGGAACAATGTGGTTCCTTGTGTTTTGTGCTCTAAAGACCATTATTTATGGCAATGCCAAGCATTTCTGGATCTTAAGCCTAAGGATCGACAGAGTGCTGTTAATGGCAAAGAACTTTGTGGCAATTGCCTACAAAAGGGGCATTTTGCAAAATCATGCCGATCAAGATATACGTGCCAGCAATGCAAAAAGAAGCATCACACATTGCTACATTTCGTGGAAGATGCTAAACAGCCCTGTGAAAAAGGTTCGTCTGATTCGAGCATTATGGCAGCTGCGCATGTAAATAGTGTTGATCGTGTATCCAAAAACGTGTTGCTTTCAACTGTGTTGTTGGAAGTAAATGATGCATATGGACAAAGGCATCTCGTGCGTGCGCTGTTGGACAATGGTTCGCAACCTAACGCCATTAGTGAGTCGCTGTGTCAACAATTGCATTTGCCGCGGAAAAAAGTGAACATTTTGATCGTTGGTGTCGACGGAATAGAAACCAGTGCCAATCATGAAGTTCGTGCAAAGGTACAGTCGCGCGTTACCAACTATTCGGCGGAAATGGACTTCTTAGTGTTGCGAAAAGTGGCGTGTGATACTCCATCCCACGAAGTCCCAGTGCAAAAGTGGAATATACCTGCATCATATCCTCTCGCAGACCCGCATTTCTGCACGCCCGGTCGTATCGATATGATTATTGGAGCAGGGTATTTCTACTCACTATTGTGTGACGGTAGATATAGTCTACCAAACAAAGGCGTGCTGGTCGAAAGTGTTTTCGGCTGGATTATGACCGGTGACATTCCTGCTATATCGAGTGATGCGGTTCGGTGCAATGTGGTAGCCGTCCGTCCTACGATCGAAGAACAATTGGAGCGATTCTGGAAGATCGAGGAACTCCAGGTGAGCGAATACTCTTTTGATGAAAAGGAGTGTGAAAGGCATTTTCAACAAACCGTTTCGCGTGATGGAAGCGGCCGTTATATTGTTCAAATGCCCAAGCAGCCCAACTTCAAGGAAATAATAGGTGAGTCGAAAACCAATGCATTGAAAAGATTTCACCTTCTTGAGAAAAGATTGTCGAAGGATGCTTGCCTCAAAAGCCAATACCACGACTTCATGCAGGAATATTTAGACCTGGGGCACATGGCTGTTGTTTCTGAAAATCAAGAAGAAAAAATCGGTGCATATTATCTTCCACATCATCCGGTGTTGAAAGAGTCCAGTTCTACTACGAAACTGAGAGTTGTTTTCGACGCCTCTGCAAAAACTACGACTGGAAAGTCATTGAACGAAGCTCTGCTAGTTGGTCCCGTGGTTCAGGAGGAGTTGCTAACTTTAGTAATTCGTTTCCGAAAATATCGTGTAGCTATTGTCGCTGACATAGCAAAGATGTACCGACAAGTAACAATGCATCCAGATGATCGGCATCTGCAACGTATTTTATGGAGATTTGACAATGCTCAGCCCATCCGATCATACGAACTAAGCACAGTGACATATGGCTTGGCACCCTCAGCATTCTTAGCAACACGCACATTGTTACAGCTTGCTCATGATGAAGGTAAGCAATACCCCAAAGCCAGTGCCGCTGTGAAACAAAACCTGTATGTGGATGATCTACTAGCAGGAGCGGGAAGTATTGCAGAAGCAAAAGAACTGCGTGATCAACTCAATGCTCTTCTCGAAAAAGGTGGATTTTGTCTTCGAAAGTGGTGTTCCAATTCGCTAGAGGTGCTAGCGGATCTCCCTGCAGAACTTCTTGGAACACAATCCGCCATAAAGTTTGAAGCTGAAGAAAGCATCAAGACACTGGGCATTTGCTGGGAACCCGAAGCAGATTCATTTCGTATGAATGTCTCTATTGAAAACAAGTCCACTATTCACACAAAACGCAGTATATTGTCATCAATAGCTCAACTCTATGATCCCCTCGGTCTTATTACACCAGTGACTATACGTGCGAAAATCATCATGCAACAATTGTGGTTGCAGAGCTTGGACTGGGATGTGCCAGTTCCTCATAAGTTGCAAGAAAAGTGGACAGAATTTCTGCAACAAATAGCAAACTTAGCACAATTTCGCATAGCTAGGTTTGCATTCATACCAGAACATCAGCATGCAGAGCTACATTGCTTTGTTGATGCTTCTGAAGTGGCCTATGGTGCATGCATATACATCAGATCAATCGACAGCAACGGTTCAATATGCATAACATTATTAGCGTCGAAATCAAGAGTGGCTCCACTGAAACCTTTAACAATTCCGCGATTAGAGCTGTCTGCCGCCTTGCTTGGAGCTCGACTCTACCAAAAGGTGGTGTATGCATTAGACACCAAATTCGACGAGTGTTTCTTTTGGTCTGATTCAACTGTTACGCTTCAGTGGGTCAAGGCAGCTCCCAGAACATGGAAACCGTTTGTGGCCAACCGGGTAGCTGAAGTACAAGACATAACACATGGTGCGCAGTGGCAACATGTCTCCGGAAAAGAAAACCCAGCCGATATGATCTCTCGGGGTATATCAACAGTCGAGCTTCTAAACAGTGATCTATGGAGAAATGGTCCCTCGTGGCTTGGCGGAGTCAAATCATCTTGGCCTTCTCAACACTTCGGCGAGAAAGGTGAAACAGAGTTGGAGAAAAGAGCCATCGTTCTCACGGCTCAAGTTGCTGAGACGGATCTAATCTTCAAGCGATTTTCATCGTTTCAACGGCTGTTAAGGGTTTTTGGATTCTGTGTTAGATTCATCAACAATATTCGCAAGCGTGAACCAAAACAGTTTTCGTCTTCGTTAACAGTGAAAGAGTTACAGTCGGCTAAAACGATCCTGTTCCATATGGTGCAAAGAGAAGTGTTTTCAGACGATATTCGCGCTATCACAAAGGGAAAGTGTCTAACAAAGAGCTCATCCATTCGATTGTTGAATCCATTCCTCGATTCTTGTGGATTATTACGCGTTGGTGGCCGGTTGCGTGAATCAAATATGGCATTTGATGGGAAGCATCCAGTTCTTTTGCCAGCATTTCACCCATTTACGCGTCTTTTGATCAGGGATCAGCATCATAAAACATTACACGGTGGAGTTACAATGACCCTTTCGTCCCTGCGTGATGAAGTGTGGATTCTGAATGGCATGCGGGCCGTTCGTAGTGTACTTCGAACCTGCTATCGGTGCATAAGGGCCAATCCAGTTCCAATAGCACAACCTATTGGTCAGCTACCAGTGTCACGTGTTACGGTAAACGAAGTGTTCGCTTGCGTTGGAATCGATTACTGTGGACCGTTTTATTTGCGCCCAACACACCGTAAGGCAGCTTCTCCCAAGTGTTACGTGTCAGTGTTTGTTTGTATGAGCACAAAGGCTGTTCATTTAGAACTCGTTAGTGATCTGAGTACCCCTTCTTTCTTAATGGCGCTGGATAGATTTGTGGCCAGAAGGGGCAAGCCGAAGCATTTGTATTCCGACAATGGCACTAATTTCGTAGGTGCCAAACATGCCTTGCACGAACTATACGTTCTTCTTCAGCGTGACAGTGAAAAAATCAGTGACTATATGGCCAAAGACAGTATCCAGTGGCATATGATTCCACCTCGCGCTCCCAACTTCGGCGGCTTATGGGAAGCTGCAGTAAAGGTGGCAAAAACTCACTTAGTACGTCAGCTTGGTGCAGCTCAGTTGGCTTACGAAGCTATGATTACTATCTTAGCAAAGATAGAAGGCCATATGAATTCCAGACCTCTTGTCCCCCTTTCACAAGATCCTAATGACCTAGAGGCGTTAACTCCTGCACATTTTTTGATGCTCAAGAAACCACAAGTAATTCCCGAACCTGAACTATCCCATCTCCCGCTTAATCGCCTGTCGCAGTATCAGCTTGTTCAGAGATATGCCCAGGGTTTCTGGCACCGTTGGCGCAACGAGTATGTGAAGTCGTTAAACGGTCATCGCAACGTCAAACGGAGCATTCAGGAGCTGAATGTAGGTGATTTGGTGATAGTGAAAGACGAGCAATTACCAGCAGTGAAGTGGCCTTTGGCGCGTATAGTGGAAAAACATCCTGGACCAGATTCAGTGACACGTGTCGTGACTCTTCGTACAGCGAATGGGATCATCAAACGTCCAGTTTCCAAAATTTGTGCATTGGAGTGTCATCAGGAAGTGTAAATTTTGGGAAATGTATTCCCAAAAGGTGGCCGGTATGTTCGATCCCGAACTAAAATAACAACAACAGTGGATCCAGAGCACACAGGCACCAATAAGAACAATAACGAATCCACGCCACACGTGCCGCCGTTTCCATACTCGGCTTCCAAGAAGTCGAACCGTGTGGAGCGCTTTTGTCAAAGCGTTCCAGAAAGTGTGAGCTGCCGTGCGACGAGAAAGTGCTCGTCGCAGAAATTTAGAACACTCGGCTTCTTTTCCGAAAGCTATAAAAGAGGTGCTGATCGCAAAGCGCGGTCATTCTCGATCACACCGCGGAGGGAAGCCAAGCCAATCCAATCGGCTCTTTTCAGAGCCACCTAATAATTGAAAGAGAATATTGGTTTCAACAAAAAAAAAAAAAAACACAACGTAGGCCGTCTTCGGACGTAACAACGAAGTTTAGCTTATTTTAGGAAAAATGACGAGAAACCATACATTTTTAATAAAACTTTCCAAAATCGAATCAGATCGATTTCTTGACAGCTGTCGCAGTGCTTCTAGAACGTTGCGTCTTGATAAGAAACAGCAGCAGGAACTTCTACAGCGAAGTGAATTTAAAACTAAAAATTACCTTTCGTGTATACCTGGCGTGTAGTTTGCACCTTACTGCTCCGTTCACCGTCCAAAGAACTCTATCGTGAAGGTAAGAAATTACCATTTTAATAACGTCTAGCAAGAAGTGCCAGATTTGCGCCACATCTTGTAGTGCGCGATGTAATCGCTGACATTGACATACAAGTTCGTCGAAAACATATTCCACAACTTGTATATTATTTTTAACGTGAACACATGAGAATTTGTCTGAAAATAGATTAAGGTAGTTTGGTTTGGGAAGCATCTCATTTATCATCTAACATATGTTTCCAGATTCACTATAACTTGGTGAGCAATTTGAACAGAAGTGAAACCAATAACAGGAGCTTAAGTCAATATCTTACATAATGAAATGTATCTTATATACTCATCCAATATTGGATTTTGTTGAAGATTATATCAAACAAAGAAATATCATTTTATTATTATTTTATTATTTTAAATCTATTGTTTTATATTGGTAGTCAGAACTGTGGAGGATTTCGCAAAGACTGTTAGTTAGGTAGACTACTAACCTCGATTCTAACACTTATTGATCTATTTTGTCGAAACAACACTCTAAAAACGTCTTAATCCTTGAACATTTTCAAGCACGACTTAAGACCTATCTTTTTCTTAGTGGACATAATGAACTTCAAGGTCATGCCTTTCTTATAAAATCGTAGATGGCTTACGTTTATAGCTTTCACGCATGCCGCGAAGATTCGAGCTGTCGAAGCCTGTCATTCACGCTTTTTATGACCAACGTACCGAATTTAAGTAGCGAAATATTTACAATTCGCATGAAATTTTACATCACCATGCGCTCAGTAAACATGAAAATTTGTTTTCTTAGCTGCCGTGCTTCACAACGGCGTGCGTGTTAAATTGCATCAGTCCCCTCCATAATGTGTTTCGATTTCCGTCACGTCTTTTGCGAAATGGTTTCAATCAGTACACCAGGTGAGAGCGAGAGCAGGAAATACGCCACTTATAGGAAGATTCGTCACTCGGACGCATCACTTCGAGCAGCGGGTGAAAAGTTCACTGACAATAAGTGTCTATTTCCGAAGGGCCTGCAGCACTTGGTCACGGATATACGGTACTTGAGACACATAAGCACATGAGTCGGTGAGGTGAGAATGGGGTCTGGAGAGGAAAGGTTGGAGCGTTCGAGCATGTTCACCGCAACAATACTATGTGGGGCGCCCGATCTTTACGGATCTCGCCGCCCGTTCCTGGTGGGTTTCGTATTAGCGGCTGTCAATCAAAACTGTAGCACACACTCTAAACAAAGCTGTCTTACATCCGGGGCGTCATGCGGCGAAGGTCAAACCGGGGCCATAGTTTTGCGCCTTCTTCGGAGGTTTTGTCGAAGTCATCGAAGGAAATCTCCCGCCGGATGAGCGTTCGCTCAAAGCGTTTTCCGAGCTGGGAAATCAAATTGTTGAAGCAACCAGTTTCAAATTTCTGGGTTAGGTTGATTGAGCTACACTTTCCCATTAATAGTGCGCTCTCGGGCGAGGGAAGTAAAACACAACGTGTGTTGATAGCAACGAGACACATAGTGCTGCAACTCGGGCTGAAACATTTTACCACTTGCAAACTTTAAATGGTATCGTTTACAGGGTTTCCGTTTCCCAATCTTTTACGTTGGAAATTTCTTTTCCATAATGCATCAAACAGTGTTGGCTTTGTCGATGTTTAAAAACTGTCTCAACAAACAGGTTTAAAAAATCGAAAAAAAAACAACAAATTGCATGCCTAGGTTATGTGACACGCTCTAGAACAAGCTAAGAATAGATGTGTCTAAGTTATTCCCAACACCAGTCACGGTTTTTATCACATCAAGCGACCCCCACCGAGGATCTCGCCTAATCGAAAAGGCATTTCACCGTCCAAGCAAGTGGAGTTGTTTTTCAGCGTTTGCCTTTAGCCGGGCGCCTGCGGTTCACACTCATCTTTAATGGAAAATTAATTGAATGTGTCAAACCGAGCGTTGATGGCGTCCATACACACTCACACTCGCTCCACTCATGGGCTGCCAATCTTGAACGCCACAGGGGTGTCAGCGCACACTTTTCTAACTCCACTTTTCAGTACGCCTCGTGTATGTGCGTGTGTGTTTTTTCGTTGTTGTGCCCTGTGTTTTCTTCTACAACAGCAACTTTGTTCGTGTTTTCCGCCACCCACCCGGTAGTGTGTGCATGGGATGGAAAATGTCAACAAGCGAATGGATTTCTAAACAGTTACCGCCATCTGAGAGCAGAACCAGCCGTAAGATTGTGTGTTCTTCATGTCTCTTATGCATGCGAGCCATTGTGAACTGTGCTTGTTCGGAGATGGCATTTGTCGTTTTTCTGCTGCTGCTGACGTAGAATTGATTGCACATTAGCTCCGGCCAGTGGGGTGTGCCAGTGGTGAATCACGACTTTGACGAACCACTAGCGCTTCCGGTCGTGTGAGATTGGGTTGATGATTATATTATTTGGAAATTATCGTTCGTATTTTTGATTATTTTCAAAGGAATTCCTTAAAACATGTAAAAGGTTTTCAATAACATTTTCTCGCTGTAAACAGGGTTTGAAACTCTCAGTTCCAAATAAATCAAGGAACTCTATTTCTATAATTCTGCTGTCCAACAGGGTTGACCCAAACACTCAGCAGAATAACCACGGTTGATGGAATAGTCTCATTTTTTCAAGATTTCACTATATGATTGTAAACATCTACAATGGACTGGCAATAGTTCATAATCGTTAACATTGACTTAGAATTGAAGTCTCTGTAAGATTTGCTTTTAATGTAGTGCTTGAACAGTATTTGATCTTCTAGAACTATAAAGCATTCGGATAAACTACCCTTTACGAAATGTGCGTTTTATTATCCACAATTCTAATTTTCATTCCCGTTCCCGTATCGCAAGAGTAAATGAACTGCCGTTAATTACTGCCGCTCGTTTCCCAAGCCAAACCTTCCCCACCCCGGTGCATCAAAAATCGCCACGAAGGAAGCAACATTTCGCGCTCCGAATAAAACTACCAAACTTAAGCCAAATTCACCCAGGCTGCTAGTCAATGTACGTCGGACACGCCAATGCATTAGCTCGTTTGATAAATGAACCTCCTGCTAAATTACTACCGCACAATATTTTCCCATTGCAGTGGAAATTTATCCGGCCAGTGTTCCGCGGGTGCGCCCCGGAGGGCGAAAACTGGGAAGCGTGCGGCAAATTAAAACTTAAACCGTACCGAGTGAGTGCTGGCTGCACACTGTGGCCCTTCCTGGTGGTGTTCCTGGTTTGGGTAAGGAAGATTGCACTAGCAACCCCGTTCGATGCTGGTCGCGATAGCGCATTAGTTGGCATGATTACGGGCAAAAAAGTTTTCCACGCGTTCGTAGCTAGTTTTGAATGTGGTTTTGATTTCTGAACAGTGCTGATTGGGTTGGGTGCACCGGTAGTTTCGATAATATTCGCTATTTTTCAACCGGTATTTACCGTGCGATGCGCTGCCGTACATCAACGTTACTGTAATAGCACAGCATTCGAGACGAGCATTTATCAAAGGAATGCATCGAAGGGACGAAGCCCTGTAGAGCCCTGTGCGCTCGAAACAGAGGAAATGATCTCCCAAGAAATTGACGTAAATAAACGAATAAAAAGGATAATAGCTCATCAGTACGAGGTGTACGGTAGAGAACAGCATGGCGTGGCGATTTAAATATTTACCGTTGTTCCCCGTTTTGTATTCTATCGCGTACGCCTGAATGTAGACTCATCGCACGACTCATAACCATTAGCCCGGCGTCCATCGTCATCTCTCTCGCTCTTCCAAGATGTTTGACATGTTCGGTCCATTTCGTTAGTGCAATGAGGAAATTTAATTCAGTAATTAATCCTTCAGGACCTGCTCTACCAGGAACGGGGGTGATGGGGTGGGTGATGCGCGACGTTAAAGGCTAGCCGTAGATGGAAGTTTTGTGACAGGATGGGAGCTTTTTATTTTGTTTTTTTTTGTTCTACTTCATTCCCGCTCAACCCATTCGTTATCGTGCAGCATAATTTTCCATATTTAGTGCCAGCCATATAGCCCTACCCCTTGGGTCGCTGGACCAAGCGAAACGGTACGACGGTTCGTAAATTTAATATTAGCCCTGTTGTTATGCAAGGGGCAGAAACAGGACAAATGTAGCCGCAGAGCGAGTGTTGCTCGGTGGTGGTGTGCTGGAAGCATAAATGCGATTGCGATGCAGTGGTAAAGTTGCATCGTACCTTCAAAGCGCGCTAATAGGTCCAAAACCTCCGTGACCCGAACGGGGGAAAGACTGTAGCGATGGAGTTGGCAATTCTGCTGGAAAATGTAGGATGCACGATAGCTAATCAGGAACAACAAAAAAAAAAAAGATGAAGATTGCGAACAGTGATGCGGCGAGATAGTACAAAAGGCAAATGGATGGTGTTATTTTTACTTTGTTGTGGCATGGTACGAGCTGTTGTGTCTTTCAACATTGGTCCAAGCCCAACGGGGAGCACGGACAGTCCAGCCCAAGGGGGCCGTGCTCATACCGTGAAAGAACTATGGAAATGAATTGCACGAAACACTTGTGCATAATTTGTGTACGGCTTTGAATTCGTGCCGAGCGAATCGGGTACCGTACTGTAAATATGTGCTCAGTTCTTATTAGACTGGTTTTAAATCTTCCAATAAAGGGATCGCAATAACGGACAAATATAATCCATCCGAAGCAAGCTGAACCATTAAAACTGTGCCTCTTGCTCCCGAAAAGAAGCAGTAAAGTAAGTCGACAAAAACCTTGTTTTTTTCTGATGCTCTCACTGCACGCGTCTGATGTTGCGGGAAATGATGGACTAGAACTTTTGAGCGCAAGAAAACTTTCCAATTGGCAGTGAGGCCGTTAGGCTGCGGGGAAAAAGGGTAGCGCGCCGCCTTTTGTGTACGGTCCTTTTTAAAGTCGAAGATGAGGACAAACAGATAGACAGCGAAAAGCCTTAAAACTTAAATTAGAGTTTTGCGAAACTTTCGTCGCGCGTACTGCACAGTTTTGTTTTGCCCCCCCTGCCCGGAAATGACTTGTCGTGACCCGCATCGAATTCGTTCGCATTGTCCGGCAGTGGCTATGGCAGTAGCTGGAAAATGTTTTCTCCCAGTCCGGTCTGGATGTCTTGAAACGTTGGTAGAAGGACAGAAGAATGAATAAAAAACACACGGAAGAACTGCTGAACGGAGACCAATTGTAGCCAATTTCGGCATGACAAAGCGCAAACGATGCCATCGAGCGCGTGACCAGACACTGTCAGAACATGGGCGTATAAGATTCCGACGGTGACTGGTGACTGTTGAAAGGTCACACAGCAGGACGGATATTTTGGAAGTTTATGAAATCGTGAAAGACGCAGTCAACGTTTTATAGTTTTGTTGTTTTGTTGTTTTTTGGAATGAAGTTTCTCGCTAGAAACTAATATAGAAAATCAATGGGGTGGATTAATTTTGACGATATAATAATTGTATGACTAGAATATTTCATTAATTTAACTTACTGTGCTGATTGCATTGTAGTGAATACTCCATTTGTCCAATTACCTGAAACAAAAGACAAGCAATTTTGTAAAGATCAATAAATAGATATTTTATTAGGTTAAGATTCAAGACAAAATACAAAAAAATAACAAAAGAAATATTAGACTTATTCGTAGCTCTCTTAGTTTGAAAGAAAAGTGAATGAATTGACAGTGTCGTCTTTCGTTCCGAGAAGTTATGTTGTAGCGTCAGATAGGGAAGTAAGTTACGTTCACGTTATGCATGGCAACACGCGTGTGTTAACAAGCAACCTGCAAATGGAATAGATTCCTTGACGTTGTTCCTGATTGCTTTGACCTATAGAGGCTGGATGGGTCCTTGAAACATCCAGAAGAAAATAAAAAGATGCAAGTCCATATGCATATTTCAATACATTTCTCTGTATCGCTAAAGGCTAAATATAGATTCGACTAAGAAACGGACGTTACAGCTATGCAACACTTTCTGCTCAATAGAAGTTATACGTTCGAGCTCACAATATGCAAATATACGCATACGTTTCAAGATTCAACGAAACTGTAGAGCATTTTATTCCGTCTGCAAACGAACAGAAAAATCACTTACAAAAAAAAATCGCTTACGAAGGTAAAACACGCATCAACTACCACCATGGGTCCTAAGACACAAAGTGTTAGCCCGGAGCTTTTTTTTTCTTCATCTTTCCGTGTAGCTTTACAAAAATTCGCAGAAAAGTGTCTAAAGATCGCGTAATGGAAAACTCGGGCCGGAAAACAATGTGCGGGTTTCTCAAAGCGTACCGGCAAATTTGCTTGCTCCGGCTACGAGTGTAAATGTGACATATGGAACTGGAAGTGCTGCTTACGAATGGTAATAAGATAAAAGGCCCGCCACAGGGAGGGCGAAGACGAATGGTTTCTGCGGCACGAGAGCCATCGGTGGAAGGTGCCCGCGAAAAATCGAGCAGGTGTTTGAAATTCCGGGAAAGTTTTACTTCCTCAAATAATGGTGGTGTATATTGTTGCTGCTGATGTTGAAACCCCGTCACAATTGCTGGGGGAATGAGCGGTGGCAAGATTTGCGTGTATATTGTTTGTCCTATTTTTACCGTGCCATTTTGCAACCAACACCCTTTATTCTTTCGCTTGCTTTTGCGCTGCGGAATGTTTTCTCATTCGTTGTTTTTCTTTCGTTTTCACGGGTTTAGCGACACAGTCCCCCGGTTTGCGTTGGGTGCGAACTTTTTCTAATTCCATTTTTCACTCAGGCGCAAAGATTTGTGAGTAATTTTTGCCTGGTTCTGGTAATTACTGCTTCGCCCACATGCCAATTTATTTGTGGTTTTGGCACGTGGGAAGGGATAGAGAAGACCGTGTCAGACACAGTCACAAGCTGTTGGTTTGTTTTTCCGCTGAATGAATTTTGCATCGTTAAATGGATTTGCTTCTTTGGGTGTTGCGTTCGGTGGAGCACCATCAGGTCTAGACATTAGTGATGCGCGGAAACACAATTTTAATGCTACCGATTACTGCAAGCTTCTTGATGGGAACAGAAAGAAAACCCATCGTCGAGCTGATGGTATTAGAAACGAAGCGTAGATGCTTATGTCACTATGAGGATTGTTCTCTTTTAATAAAACATAAAACCAAAACTATGACTATAATATAAACTAAAACATAAAAATGACATGGCTAAATTATATCTCATCTGCATGTTTTTGTTGAGATATCATCAATTGCGTCAGCTTTCCAGTCACTATACACACAGGTCAATAAAAATGATTAGCGTCATTGTTTATTACATTCTCAAACACATCAGGAGTACCGCAAAGAAGCATTCAAGGGACGTTGTTATTAGTTATTTTTACAAACGATATTGTGATCTGTCTTCCAGATTTTTGCAAAATACTACTCACCAATGACCTAACAATCTACCTACGTGAAACCCAATGAACCGACAGTCAAGCTTTACAAAATTGTTTGATTAAATTTACCTGAATTTGATTAGCCATGAAGCGAAAATCTCAAAATGTAGTGTCATAACGGTTTCGAGGAAAAACTCGCCCTTAATTTATGACTACATGAAAGCTGATTTAGCGTTTTCTCGCTGAGGTGAAGTTCGTGATCTTGGAGTGCTTCTTGATAGCAGGATAACTGCTCAGAATCACTTAGACTTGACAATTTCGAAATCTCTATGTGCATTAGGTTTCTTCGTTCGTTTATGTAAAGAGTTTAAAGATCCTTTTTGTGGAAATCGTTATTTTGTTCGCTAGTACGCTCCATCAATGAGTTAATACTCATCCTGAGAAGAGTGTGAGCAAAATAGAGAAGTCACAAGAAGATAGCATTTGGTAATTATTTTGATTAAAAACTTTTAACACTTGCTGCGAATTAAATGTCAATTCATAAACAAAGATGACTTTCTGGAAACGAGATTTCAAAAGCATTGACTGCGACTACATTACCCCCGACAGGATCCTTTAAATTAATTAAACCCCATTCCAATAACATAAACAAATGAGGCTCTCTTGCCATTTCTCGCCTTTTGCGAATTCTATTTGATATTAAATTTTGATTATAAATGTAAAATCAAAAACGTTAGTTGGGTAGCAGGCAGGATCACCCTGTACCGAGTAAAATGAGAAGGATCACCTTGGGCAGAGGATGAAAAGTAGATCAGTAGCGAAACGTCAGCAGAGCGATAAGGTCATGAAATAAAGTTGCTGCTCCGTAAATTCTTCAGTTGTTCCATTTCTCCCATTATTATATTGTTACATTTGGTGTCAGAAGTGGGATATACCTATTCCCAAAACCCGTTTGCTGTGTGCGGCTGGTCGTATTAGTGGTTGCTGTGTGCGCCAAAATAAAGACCTGCACGGGTGTGAATATACCGATACGCGGAAAAGGTTCGCTTTACTAGCTGTGTGCGGCAGGTCGTGTGAGTGGTTGCTGTGTGCGCCAAGGGATCGACGTGCGCGTGTGTGGTAGGCGATTCCTGGAAAGTATTCGGTGCTTCGGCTGTGTGCTGTTATTCATGTGAGTGTGCTGTGTGCACTAAAAAAGAAACAATCGACGTGTATGTGAGCTGTGTGTTACAGGTCGTGCGGTGTGAATAAACTATGGAACGATTGGTGGAAGAATTTACGCGTGTTGGCCTAGTGCGAAAGTGTGAAATGGCTGGCTTGGCTACGTCCGGCAGTAAAGAGGACCTAGCGAAACGGATCATGGATTCCGGAATGACGTTAGAAGCCGTTCCCGAACAAAATCCCATCGAAGATGCCGCGAACACAACGGGCTATATGGATGCGGAAAGCGGATCGCTAGTAGACGCGACAAAAACGGCCATAATCCATACACCAGTGCAGCCATACTCATTCCGAGATGTGGAGGACGGAATTGAGCCCTATGGAGCGGATTTGACAAAGGATATTAGAGCGTGGTTCGACGATTTTGAGGGTGTCGCAAAAATGGCACTGTGGTCCGAAGACCAAATGTTCATCATGTGTCGACGTAAGATGGTGGGCATTGCGAGAAGTTTCCTGGCGACGGAAAAAACTTTATCATCCTACCCGGTGTTACGATCTAAACTGATAAAGGAATTCGAAAAGATAGTACGCTCGGGTGATGTTCATAGAAGGCTTATGGCTCGACGGAAAACGCATAAGGAAACTATGCTTGAGTACGTATATGAAATGCAACGCATAGCTCGTGACGCCGATATTGACGAATGCAGCCTAATCGAATACATCGTGGACGGCGTGACCCATGAAACAAGAATGCGTGCGTCACTGTATCGAACGAGCAACATGACCGAGCTAAAGCAGGAATTGTTATTCCTTGAAAGAGCAGAAGCCAAAAGAACATCGGAAAAGAGTGTTACGCGAGTTGAACCAAGAAATCAACGAAAATGTTACAATTGTGGCGATGTCGGACATGAAGCTAAGAAGTGTGTTAAAGAAGAAAACCCGAAAAAATGCTTCGAGTGTGATGGTGTTGGTCATCGAGCAAGGGAATGTGATTCTCGAACAAAAGGACCGAAATGTTATTCGTGCGGTGAGCGCGGCCACGTGTCGAACAGTTGTCCAAGAAATCGAAACAGGCACAATCCTGGGAATACGAACCTCGTTTCGAGTGAAAATAGTGGAACTGTTGACATGCGCATCGGGCAATACTATTTCAAAACGCTTTTTGACACCGGCAGCGAATACAGTTTGTTACAATACAGTGTTATGAACAAAATCGGTAGCCTATTGTTGGCAAAGACCGACATGGTATTCAACGGTTTTGGTGGGAAAAAAACAAAGGCATTGGGTCGGGTAGAAACCGAAGTGTGTATCGACGGGCAAAATTATCCGGTAATGTCTTTTTATGTGGTCCCAGACAATAGCAGTGTTTACGAAGTGATTTTGGGAAGGGATGCGTTGTGTGCGATGGACGCCTTGGTAACTGCGGAGGGCGTTAAAATAAAACCAAGAGTGAGCGAGAATCAGGAACAATGCGATGTGTTGTGTGCGAATGCCTTGACGATAAACGGCGCAAATGAAGTATCAATACATCATCAGTATCGGAATGAGATAGGGCAAATGATCGAGGATTTCAAAGATAAGGAGAAAACCAACTCGAAATGGTCATGTAAAAGTCCGGTTGAACTGGAAATTGTTCCCGATGGACAAATAATGCCATTTAGGCATGCGCCCAGCAGGCTGCCTTTCGTGCAGGAACAAGCAGTAAACAAACAAGTCGATGAGTGGATTAAGAGCGGAATTATAAGGGCGTCTACATCAAACTTCGCGAGTCGTGTCGTGGTAGTAAAAAAAAAGGATGGGTCAAATCGTGTGTGTATTGATTTTCGGAAATTAAACAGCATGGTATTGAAAGATGCATTTCCAATACCGGTGATAGACGACGTTCTAGTGAAGTTGCAAGCAGCAAAATGGTTCTCGGTGATGGACTTAGAGAATGGTTTCTTCCACGTGCCAATAAAGGAAGAGAGCAAGAAGTTTACGGCTTTCGTGACAAGCAGAGGTTTATACGAATTCAATCGTACGCCATTTGGTTTCTGCAACTCACCCGCGGTGTTTATTCGTTTCGTTAACCATGTGTTTCAACAACTAATTGATGATAATGTGTTAGAGTTGTATATGGACGATATTATAGTGCATGGGAAAACGGCGGAAGAGTGTCTAGCCAGAACAAAGAAGGTGTTGAGTACGGCGGCAGAATTCGGACTGAAGATAAAATGGAAAAAATGTCTTTTTATGCAGCGATCTGTTAACTTTTTGGGCCATTATATCGAGAACGGGACAGTTTCCCCTGGAATGGAAAAAACGAAAGCAGTAAGGGAATTCAAAACTCCGAGCAATGTAAAAGCGGTGCAAGCCTTCTTAGGGCTTACCGGGTTCTTTAGGAAGTTTATCAAGTCGTATTCCATCATAGCTAGACCTTTAACGGATTTGCTAAAGAATGAGGCTAAATTTAGCATTGGTGAAAGAGAGTTGAATGCTATAAACGCGGTAAAGGAAGCATTAGTGCGCGAACCAGTGTTGAAGTTGTATCAGAGAGGTGCAGAAACTGAACTCCATACCGATGCGTCAAAAGAAGGGTTTGGTGCAGCATTATTACAACGGTTTGAAGGGAAAATGCATCCAGTTTCATTCTGGAGCAAGAAAACAACTCAGGCAGAGTCGAGTTTGCACAGCTATATTTTAGAAGCAAAAGCGGTGTATTTATCGGTGAAAAAATTTAGGTTCTACCTGTTAGGAAATCAGTTTAAATTAGTAACGGACTGTATAGCTTTCAAGCAGACACTGAAAAAAGCAGAGGTTCCTAAAGATGTTTTGCCATGGGTGATGTTCTTACAAGATTTTACGTTCGAGACAGAACATCGGCCCGGAAAAAATTTAAAGCATGTGGATTGCTTGAGTCGATATCCGTTGAGTGTAATGAATATTGCAGCTGATGTGTCGGTGCGGATTAGAGAAAATCAATTAAAAGACGATCAGTTGAAAGCAATCATGGCTGTGTTAGAGAAAGCAAAGTACGATCCTTACAAAATGAAAAACGGTCTATTACATCGAGCTGTGGAAGGGCAAGACTTGTTGGTGGTTCCGCGTCTGATGGAAAGGCAGATAATATCAGATGCTCACAACGCAGGTCACATTGGAGTACAAAAGATGATGCATGGTATAAGACAAAAGTTTTGGATCCCTCATTTGGAGATGAAGGTGCGACAACACATTGGCAATTGTGTTCCGTGTATTTTGCACAATAAAAAGCTTGGATTGAAGGAGGGTTACTTGAGTCCTATTCCGAAAGGGGACGTGCCTTTGCACACACTTCATATGGACCACGTAGGCCCCATGGATACCACAGCGAAACAATACAGGTATATTCTAACAATAGTTGATAGTTTTTCTAAATTTGTTTGGTTATACCCCACACGTACTACAACTGCTGAGGAAGTACTACGGAAACTGGAGTGTTGGTCAGCCGTGTTTGGAAATCCGACAAGGATTATCACCGATAGAGGATCAGCGTTCACGTCCAATACGTTTGCTGCGCACGTTCAGAACCAGGGTATCGAGCACATCGTTTCTACTACCGGAGTGCCACGGGGAAATGGACAAGCGGAGCGAGTTAACCGGACGGCTATAGAAATGCTGGCGAAACTATCGACAGAAGATCCGTCAAAATGGTTTAAGTGGGTGAACCGAGTGCAACGTGCGATAAATGCGTATTATCATTCAACAACGGGCAAAACACCGTTTGAACTGATGTTTGGCGTGAAGATGAAAAATAGCAGTGATGATCAGCTGAGGGAAATTATAAATAAAGAATGGTATGAATATCATGATAACGTAAGGCAGGAATTGCGAAAAGACGCTCGTATTGCTATAGAACAAGCGCAGCGGCGCTACAAGGATCAATTCGATAAGAAACGAAAACCTGCGTCAGGGTATAAGCTAGGAGAGTTGGTAGCTATCAAACGAACGCAATTTGTTGCTGGTAAGAAACTTGCCAGCGAATACTTGGGTCCCTACGAAATTATGCATGTAAACCGCAACGGGCGGTATCGCGTTAGGAAAGTAGGACTTGGCGAAGGACCGCTAGAGACGAGTACAAGTGAAGATAATATGAGGCTATGGGCTTATGCGTTAACAGCAGAAGAGGGAGATGATGAAGATCAAGGGTCTGACTTCAATCAGGACGACCGGATGTAAAATCAAAAACGTTAGTTGGGTAGCAGGCAGGATCACCCTGTACCGAGTAAAATGAGAAGGATCACCTTGGGCAGAGGATGAAAAGTAGATCAGTAGCGAAACGTCAGCAGAGCGATAAGGTCATGAAATAAAGTTGCTGCTCCGTAAATTCTTCAGTTGTTCCATTTCTCCCATTATTATATTGTTACATAAATTAACAACGCTGACTTTGCTTAACAACATTTGCCTAACGAATTGGTAAGCTCGCTTTTTTTGTTTTTGCTTGTTCACACAAGTTTTTGTCTACATTTTGTTTGCAGGATCCCACCCCGTAAATTATTTTTTTTCCACGTATTTTCCACCTTGGGCAGTGGGGAAGCTTCCTGCCTTGCTTAAAAGGTGCCACGCGAATGTGAGCATAATTCACCATCATGCGATAAACTTAAGCGCCGTCTCTGCTGGGTGTTTCCTCCCACAGGGGCCCAGATCGATCCGGCTTCAAGGAAAAGTTTTTCCACCCGATTCGATTCAGAGCGCAAGAGATTCAAGCGAAGGGTGGCCCATTACGAAAGGGCGGATACGTATTTTCTGACAGCACTTACCCCTATTCAAAGCCACTCGGGTGGCATCCAGAGTCGTTTTTGCTTTCTGGAGGGGTTGCCCCCCCTTCCCCCCCGAAAACAAAGCGACACGGAGAGGCTCAGTTGCACCTGCGAGTAAAATGTCATTGTCAAAACATATAATCTTGAAAAGTAATTGCGAACATTTATCAGTTTGATTTTAGGCCCGTTCGTTTGCTCTCATCCGCCTGCCCTTGCCCGTGCTAGCTCATGGTTTCTTATCCTTGGCTTTTTTTCACCATTTTCACCGGTAAAGTTTCTACGGGATCACGAAGGGAAGAGAAAATCTGTTTTTGTGCGTCTGCTACAGTTGAAGCGTGTTCTTTAACACTGTTTAGCTACATTGGTGAGAATTCTTGGTAGCTCCAACGACTCTGGTGTTAAAAAACCGTGGAAAAATAACAAGGAAAATTCTCCATTCTAAAAAATTCTAGAATTCCGCTCTGCTCCCAGAAATAAAGCAAGCATTACAATGCATGATCAACGTGAAAAACGTGGGAAAACTCAATCGAGGCAGTAATCGCAACGTTTCCATTTCACTGACGCGGGCACAGGAAAAAAAGGAGCATGGAATCCCGTTGAAGCCAAAATGATAATTCTTCGATGGAAATACCCCCACCCGAAATGCGATTCAGCGTTCGCACTGCCATCACGATCCAATTTATTTTCATTCCACTCATTGTCTCACGCAGCTGAGCCGGTTTGAACTACTGCCGATTGCGAACGGAGCGAGGAAGCTCACTGTGGAAAACATCCCCCAGCCAAGGGATGAACGTCGTGTTAGTGGAGTGGCAATCGTTCCTAGCCGGAAAGCCGGAGCTTAGCTCGACGAGCTTCTTCCGCTGATTATTGTTTCTTGGTCAGCTAGGTCGGCAGGACAATATTGTTTGGAAAGGTATCACTAATAGGTGCGCCCTTCCAGAACGTTTTCTTATCTTATTTCGACCACTTCTTCGTTTTTTTTTTTGCTGTGCCGCTAACTCGTACAATCCTTCCAGAAAAACCTTCCCGGGGCCGACGTGCAGGATTTTTCCCCCTATTCTGAATGTGCTCGGTTCGTCCGAAAAACCAAATCATAGCGTTTCTCGTACATTGCCAGTTCGTTCTTACTTGCTTTCATAAATATTTTCTCGTTAAGGTTTTGTGTGCCATTCTCATACTTTGGCGTGTGCTCAATTCACTCACGCCCCGTGGGGTTGGGAAGGTTTGAAGCCCGCTATTGATGTTATTGCCAACGGAATGTTTCTTCGACTTTCGCGCGCGCCGTCCGTGCGACATTGTTTTGCTTCTCTTCACGCACAAAAAAACCGGTGCCAAAAATGAACCTTCCCGTTACGTGTGGGGAGCCACAGGCCAGTGAGAAGGAGAAGACAGCAACAGCAAAAAAAAAGGCAGCCGGCTATTATTTCTTCAGCCCCATTGGTTTGTGGCGCGGGAAAAAGGAGGATAAAAATTACGCTCATCAATTTTGCTCGATGTTCACTGAAGCATTTAAGGAATAATTGAAGAGCCAGCCGTTGCAGTAAATGTCGCAGTAATTACAGCCTAACCCGTTGGCTTCTTTTTTGTTTGCCTCCTTTTGCTTCAGCACAAAAACTGTTTTCCCAAGGTTTTTCCTTCGTACCAATACGTAAATGTTTAGTTGCGATCGATGCCTATTTCTAATGCTTGTCCGTAACGTACATGTGAGCGGGCAGGTTTGAGCCTGGGGAAGGTTTGTTTTCTGAAGTTCATTTATGTTTCATGTGCCTTCAACGTTTTTGGATGCGATACGTTTGGCTTTCGTTCAAGTGTTTTCCTGGTACTGGTAACGGTCCAAAAGAAGTGTTATAGGTGCATGCTTTTTAACAAACGAAGGTCCTTGGTGCTGCCGAATTGTTTGTTCCAATGTTTGTAAAACATGAAAAGTACAGATTTAACATACTTTGCAAAAGATAAGCTAACTTAATTCGTTTTCACTACAAATCCCTACATTAAACTTTGACTCATTCGCATTTCTACATTTAATAAAAATTCTTGCTCATTGGAAATCCACAAGCCCCAACACAAGGGCACAAATGAAATGATGCACAACAAAGGGAAATATTCATTTTCAAATAAAGGAACAGGCTGTACAAAAACAACGGCAACACCAACCAAACTACGGCAATCAGAGAGCACCAGCACGGTCGAGGCACAGCCGCCTAATGTTGATCTGGGATCAGCATAAAACAGAAACATCTAAACAACAAAGGACCGAAAGAATGCCACTCAAACCAGGGCAGTGCGCTGTGCGTTCGTGCAAAATGAAACATAGAACGAAAACAAAACGAAAAATGGCAAAGAGCACTCAAAACGAGCAGTAGCAGCAGCGTCATTGCCCGTCCGTTGGGCGGAGTGGTGGAAAACTCAAACATCTATAATTTTATGCTAATTATGGCCAATGTTGTCCCCGCTATGCTCTGTTATTTTTATGCTTCACTTTCATTTCATCGTTTTATTTCGGACTGGATGTTGCGACGGCAAATCCTTTGAATCTGCTGATTGGAACCGTACACTGGGTGTGGTGGGCCGGGAAATGCAGCGAAGGGAGGAGGTGGAGGCGGCTCGAGGAAACATAACATGAAGGCAGTGGAATGTTGTGTTTTATTTTGTTTTTTTTTTTCGAGTTTGGTTTGCCAGTTGATGTTGTTGTCGATTTTACCGTACTGATGGAGGAAGGCACCGTTTTAATGATTCTATTTCGTTCCGCATTATAGATAAGCGCCCGGTGTCCGAGCGTGGTATGGTACGGTGCTCTTTCACGGGCGGACAGGTCGGATCGATTCGCTGTTTCGGATGACGAGAATGTGTGTCTAACGACACGGATGTGTCGCTTTACCAGCCCGTGAAACGTACTGCAAATGGATATTACCGTTGAATCTTATCGAGTTTAGCAAATTTTTTGCTCATTTGTTGAAAATTTATTTCTCATCTATAGAAATAAAACAGTTCATAAAACATTTTACTACAACTGTATTTAAAAATGCAGGGGTTTTTAGCTGTCAGGAAATAGCTATCTTCAGCATTACTTTATATTTAAAAGCTAAACAGGAAGCGACATTTAATACGACAAAGCTTCCGAATTGAACTGCTCACTTGAAAATTCGCAATTTGAATTAACATCATTAACATTCCCGTCCGTTCAACAAATTCAACGCACGATTAAGTAGAAAGTACGATTATCTCTTCCAAAGAACAGTTTGTAAAGAACCAAGAAACTCTTCCTTGCTTTAATTTTTACTGCTCTAAACTAGCTCAATGACTAGGCGTAATAGATCACTTTTTTTACTAGATGGAATATCCTATGTAGTAGGGAATAACACTTTCGGATGACCATGTGGACATCCAAGTATTAACGATGCTTGGGTTATTGCTGCGTTCAAAATTTTGAGAATGAGTTTATACGATACTAGCCTTAGTAAAGCTCAAGTTTTCGATATTCTCCATTTAAGCAAAGAGAAAGTATGTAGCTTTAGGAGATGCTCTTGTTTTAAAACTGAAACTTGAAAAAGGTACACACCTTGATGACAAATGATTATAATCCTCAATACCGAATCTTGTGCGAATGAGGACTGTAAAACGAGACTCCAAATATAAAACTAATTTGTATTGAAGACAAAATCTGTAGTTGGTGTTTTAATCTTTCTAAATTCATTCTACAAATTACATTGAATTCATGAATTCCGCACCAATTCTATAAACTTCTTTAGCTCCCACGGGTTTTCAGACAATTAAACAATAGCACTTCTAGCTCTTGAACTTCTTCGCGAGGAAGATTCAAAAATATTACACGTACAATCCATCAGTAAACAGGCATAAGAAGAAGCCAGTGGAGGCAAATAACCCCAAACTCGGACCCACAATCAGTTCATGGTTCTCCAGAAAGAAAGGGAGGAAAACCCATTGGCGAGAGGTAAAACGTCCGGCACGATGGATCCCATATAGCACCTGTTCTACATAACCTACCGGCGAAGTAGATTCGTTTCACCTTGAAAGCAACCAACCGACCGAGGAGTTTGCCAAATCGCTCCGTGAGCTAGCCACGACCATAACCCACCACCAGACACCATCAGGCTCGCGCTGCTTCGCTTCCTTTTTGGCCAACAGCTACCAAACCAAATTCAACGGGGAGGCATATTGTTGTACCCTTTCGGTGGTTGTACTCCGTTGCGTTGGAGTTTGCAAAACCGTGCCTGTTGTTGTTTAGCTAGAAATTCAATTTACGTAAGGTAAAAGTTTAACGATGTTTGATTGATCGACGGTTGGCTGATCAACCGATGCGTGGGTGTTTGTTGTTGTGCAGGTAAGGAGCGGGCACCATCAGGAACCTGGTGAATGTGGGAATCAAGTTAAGAATCGCCGTACGACAATCGAGCGTATGGGAACGCTTCATGGCTCGCACCAAAGAAACTAGTCATCTGGCACGGTTACAAACATTCTAAACCATTCCTGAGCAAAAGCAAAGGTAAAGGAAACCTCCCAAACACACACACAACCACACAGGGCGGTTAGCGACCGTTTTACTGTTCGATCGGGTGGGTGGCCAATAGTTGTGCGGTTACGGCATGCCGCAGTGAATGGTGATAAAAAATATGAATAAAATATGCTCGAATCACGAAAGTGTGGAGAATTTCTGAAAGGGCATCCCTTCCGGTAACGGTATACGGGACGGGCAGGTTCTGAGTTTCTTCATCCGCCCCTAGGGCCCCTCGGTGGAGGTAGAGGACGGTGGCGGACGGTGAGGTCGGAAGTCGTGCCACATTTCAGTGAATAGTTTCATCGCAGTGAAACGCTAGTTTTGCCAGTGCTTGCGTAAAGCACAAGGTGTAACTTTTGAGAATCCATTCGTCCAGGACACGAGGCTCCAAATGGAAGGAGTAATTACAGGGATCGACTTTCGGGTGGGTACCTTGAGCGATGGAAAGTGATCCCTTTCGGTATGGGTCTTCCTTTGCCTCCCATTAAACTACCCCGTGAGGTCTCTCCGCCCCAACGATCTATTAATGGGTGCTGGGCCGAGTAGGGAGCGTTGAACACCGCAAGCGATTGGGCGAAAGTTCTGTGGCATTATCGATAGCAAATTGCTATTTTCGTTGGCCACAGTTTATAATCGTAACTTTCATCACGCAATCCATCATTCGACGGCTGCCACACACTATCCCGGTTCCCGGGTGGCCTTGCAAGCAGTTCCTTCCAACTCACGGGTTGAATAAAGAGGAGGTGGTTGATGGTTAGGACGGTTAGATTCGAGGTTTCATCCATTAGTTTCGATTGCTGTAAGTCGATCGTAACCGTAGTGGGGGGGGGGGATTGCTCCAAGGTCCCGGGTAAACCGAAAGTTTCTCTATCGAAGTGAGTTGATTTACAGTTCTTCATTTCAGCTCCCGTTCGGATGGAGGGAAAGAGGGTGGGTAGAGGAAGTTGGTGGAAATGAAGCACTAAACAAACAGCATAACCCAGCGAACCGAACACCGAGGTAGCTTTGGTAATTTGTTTCGTTTTTCGGGTGCTGAATTATGTTTCCTTCGTCTGTCGTCGTAAGCGGGTGATTATTTTAATCGTTTGTTCGATTGCTTTTCTAGCGAAAGCAGCGGGTGCGAGTATGTGTTTATGAGTGTTTAATATGGAGTTGGCAGGGTGTGGATATTTGTCGTGAGGATGATACACTATCTTATCGAGCAAGTACAAACGAATCAATCATGCCAAGTATTTGTCAATCCTCTTGCACATCGTTTGTTGTCACAATTCAATGGTCTAGACATGACATTAGATTGCATTATCAGACAAGTTCGGGGAACTTGAGCTCAACTGGGTCATACTATAGTCTTATGGAATATCACATAAACTCATGAAACTCAGGAAACTCAACAAACTATGGCGACTGACGAAGGGGGGAATGTATTAAACAGCTACAGCCTTAGTAGTTACATACGTTTTTGAACGTGTACTTTGTTTAAATCTGTCCGTCTTTGCAACATGAATATGTACAAATAAATTGCTGGTCTGGTATAGAGGAACCGCTGCAGTGACGAAACATATGAGCTGAGGATATGAGGATGACTCTATCAATGTGGAGCAAATTACACTCTCTTGGCTCTTGTGTGCTGTTGAAACGCACGATAATCGAGTAAATAAGAGCATTCCATGGTCTATGATCCTACGTAGCCTAACATTTAGGAACTACTTGCGAAAAATTGTTGGTAGCGAATTTTTTATCCCCGAACGAAAAGTAAGACTTCATGAGGAATCCCTTAAAAGACGATTATTAACGGTTCGATCGTTACAGCTCAATTAATTTCGAAGCAATCGAAAATTACTATGTTTCCAAAGTCCTCTTAGTATTTATATAAGCATAAATTTGTGTACATATGTTAACCTCTTGCCATTCATAGATGATATTTGTCAAATGGTCCTGAGACTGCTTGGATTCCTTTGTCGCATTATCGATTTGTAGCTTTTCCATACAAATAAAGTGATTCTTCGTGCAATCATACTTGTCAACCCAACAGAGACCACACAGACACACTCTACGGACCAACAAAATGGGTTGAAAAATGAGAACGCAATTTCATTAAATCATGCTCTTCGTCCTCATCCATCCATCCTTCCTTCCAGCTCCGATACGTCTCAATCACACGGACAGGGGACGGGGTAAAAATTGCATCTCCTTTCGAAGAAGCACAAATCATATTCCAGCTCCGTAGTACACACCCAGCACGGAAAGTGCGCAAGTCTTCCGCAGCTCCACATTCAAGGTGTTATGCAAATGAAATTGATACCGACTCGCAAAAAAAAAAAGGAATCAAACCGTACCGTACACAGCGAGCACAGAGCGCCGGTGATACACTTCCGACAAGCGTCAGATCCTCGCACCTCGGAAAACTGCCAGAAAATTTCCACTTTTCCCGTCTGCCGGCAGCCGGAAGCGTGGTTGTCGTGAATCTTCTACGGCTCGAAGCAGGTGTAAATACGTTCCTGCTTTCCGCGTCGCGTTTCGGGCAACAGTTGGGTGTACGGTGGTGGTGTTCCTTGGGCACGAATTCGACAACCGATATCACTCGTCACTGTCAAAGTTATATTCGGGCAAACAGCAATCCCATCATAATTTCATCGCCGCTCGGCAGCTTCTAACGCAGCCCGGATTCCGCAGTATATGCAAAGCAGTTATCACGTTTCCAGGTTGGCCCTGGAAAAACAATGGAACGCAATTTCCACACCTTCCACTTCATCGGACTCGCTCCGATGGTTTGCTTGCTGTTGTTGGAAGCGGCCAGAAGAGAACACCTTTCGCGGCAAGGAGAGAGCAGATGGGAGAAGTGGCCGGATGAAGTATGGAAAGAACTTGGAGGAGCTTTTCCTTGAGGCGGCGCAAGACGGCCATAATTTATCCCCTTCAATTTGGGCCGAGCCCGATCACGATTCAGGGGAGGGTGGTGGCCCCAATGGTGATGGTCGTGGTGGTGATGATGTATGGTTCGGTTCTACGTACACCGGAACACGAGTTCTCGTGTTAGCTCGATGGTGGAAAAGTATGCCGAATAGTTTTGATGTGCTACCAGCATCAAATGGTGGTACGCCTACTCGCCACGTTCCGTTTCGGACGGGGCGCTATTCTACCTCTTGACATTAACCTTGCCCATTCATGAGAGCTTCATGAGCATCATCATCATCATCATCATCAGCGGCAGTATCGTTCTCATGGGCGTCAGCGGTTGCGTCGCGACCATCACGAGTGAAAAATTATCCTTCCAAGCGAATCGCTATTCTGGCTGATGAAAAAAGGTAGGAAGAAAACAACACGCGCGTGCACACACATACAAACACACACACAGACATACACACTAATACACAAGACAAAACAAAACACCAGCAAATGGGCGAAAGACGTTTGAAGGACCTTGAAGTTGTTCCAAGTTCTTCGTCTTCGCCGCAAGCTCTGGCGCTCTCCACCGGCGCCTGCTCCTACTCCCCTTGCCCATCCCACAGCTTTGCGCACCTGTGTTCAGCCTGGGGAAAATGAAAACCCCACCGAGCCGAGGTATCTTTTGCAGCCGAACGGTCGAGGCCCAGCCGAACGGTGCTGAACCCCACCGCGGGGGTCTCTGAGTGCTAACGAATTTGCGGTAGACCACCTTTAACCTTTATTTATTTAGCACCTTGCCGGCGGCTGAGCTAGAAAATAGGAAAAACCGTTCCATTCCGTTGTTCCGCTGTGTTCCGTGGAACGGCCCTTTCCCGGCCGTCACCTGGGTACGCCCTACACAGCTCAGTCAGCCGTGCTCCGAGCGGTTCACTTTTGGATCGAATTGGTTATGACGGGTTCGTGCCAGAGTGGTGGAAATATTTCCTCCTCGCCCTTCTTCAACTCCCCTCTCCCACCTCATTCATCACCACCTGAGCACATGGAAAGCGAAAGCCCGGAAAGATGCATGCGGGGAAGACTATGGGGCAGCAAGGCTGCGATGGAAAATAGGCGAATTATTATTAAAATATGCACAACACATTTTTCATTCTGTCAAATCGGAAAAGACAAAAAAGGGGGTTGGGGTGGGGAGCTTCACCACCGGGAGGGTGGAACCAAAAGACCGTGCGCACCATGATAAGCTCAATCGAGGCGATGCTTGCAGCGAAAGCGTTGCGTTGGTCGCTGTATGCGCACAGCCTGGAGGAGAAATTAGAAATGACAGACGACAGTGTACCCACGGTGTGGTGAACATGACCGGCAAGGTGGAGCAGTGGGAAAAAAGAAAAAGAAATAGGAACCTCAAACGACCACCCTCTATAACGTCTTCGATGGGTGAAAAACGCACGCCGCCCGAAAGAAACAACAGCAACAGTCCTGCCGAAGGACTTCTTATCTTGCGTGGCAGAATCTTCACCTTTTCGCACACCTTTCGGGGCCACTTTTTCGCCGCCCGAGAGTGTGGGTGGAAATTTGGTGAAAATTGTTCGGTATAAAGCCACCACCCAGCTTCGGCCAGTCACGGGGGAATTTTCCATGCGTTGGTGTCGGTGATTACGGGCTGATGATGCCACTTTCGATGCAGCTCTCAACGATGATGATGATTGTTGCCCCCAAAAAACGGGCATAATCATTATGATCATTACACCTCCTGGCAGACGAGACTTGGAAATTGGATGAGCGAATGATCTCCGACGAGACTCTGCCACCGGTGAACGAATTGTGCCTACCGCGCAGGGAAATTAGATAGGGGAAATTGTTTTCCCATCGGGTTCCTTGCTTCTAGCAGGTAAAAGCGGAGGCTTCTGAAGCTGGTGATAAAAAAAGAAGCTAACGGATCGCTTTTCAGGATGATCCATTTTGGCTCCATCATGCTGGAAAGTAGATGTCGATTCGAATGTTCGTGACATTCCGAAAACCCCCTTTCCATCTCATTCGCCCCGTGATAAGGGGTTGTTAATTCAAGTGGACCCGGTTATTGGATCAAACTGACAAACCACCGGCACCAGCTGTCGCTTTCCATTCGTAAACTTTCCGGGTGACAATTTTCCGCCTCGGCTCGGAGATAAAGATGCTGAGACGGGTGTTAGGCTTAACCACCTGAAGATTTTCATCCGATTCACAGTTTCGACCGGTGATGAAAGATTAGATTAGTTTGATACGTTGACGGTTGATTCGTCAGGTTCAGGTAACAGTCAGACCCGATGTGTGGTCCTTTTCTCCGGTGGAAGGACTTTTAGCACGAAAACATTCTCGATTACCGAAACAACACTTACGTGAGATTTCTTACAGCAGCCGTCGGTGCGTTTGCCTGTACGAAACGGGGGTTTTCCTATTAAAAGTTGAAATGCAATCAGTGCAAATGGTTTTTGTGTTGGTGAGCTCGAATGTATTATTGGATTCTGCCAGATAAATCATGCAAGTGATGTAACTGTTCACCCTTCATGATTGAGCCGCTCCAATGTGTACAATGAATTTAAAAGAAGAACATCAGAACAACAACGTTTTGAGTTCCAGGCACCAATGACTGTCCGAGGCGAAACGAGAATTGCTTCATTATGCAATTTTCCACACAAGCGCACAATAATTGCAACATTTTTCTTGGTAGCTAACTGGACTGCTGGATTGATTCTTATCGTACGAAAATTCCACGAAATTTACTGCATTTGCAAATGCTCCACTGCAAGAATAGCACAATAAATTAACAAGTATTATAAGATATCGTTTTCCATTCGTTTATCTTCCCGCATGTACGAACATTTCCTACAGCCAACCAGTGTACTGTGCCGCATCGGAAAAGAGATTCACATTCAATGCTGTGTTCCATCTCCTGTTTACTACGAACCTGATAAAAGATGTCCCAGCTTCGAAAGGGGGAAAAAGGAGATACCAAGAAATCCTTCCAACCTGTCGCTCGAGGCTAACCGGTCAATGTGAACAAAAAGTGTCCTTGGCATTGCGTATCGGAATGTCATCCCTCCTACGAGAATGTCTGCTGCAGCACCACCAGATACCAGAACTAGAATGGCAACCGGCGTTTGGCAACTCGGCACAAAGCACAGAGTTACAACCATTCCGCCCGAAGCGTCGAATGTTATGGAAGAAGCAAATGAAAAGCTGTTGTCGGAACTTATCCAGATATCTGAACCACGGTCGCGAGGACAGCCGGTCCCGCCAGCTATGCAAAGTCATGCTCGAGACGTCGATGATCTGGAAAGATGTGTTCCCGGACCCATGTCGACTGCCGCGGATCGGGTTTTGCGTCGAAGCGTTCGTACGCTTTCCGTGAGCAAAACCGGGAAACCGACCATCAGCACAAGGATTGAGTCCGTACACTCGACGAAAATCTCCCTCCCCCGCCGTTCCTGGGCCCTCGGTTCTACTGTGCCATTACGGTGCGTCCAGACAGCAAGAAAACGGCGCTGGCAATTAGCCAGACGCGTAACCAGAACGTGCAAAACGAACGTCTTCTAATTACGGGAACTACTACGTGCCGACTGCTCACGGCACTTTGCGCTAAAATGTGTGTATGTGGCGCTTCGTCCTGACGTCGTGGCGTGTGCCAATTTGCAATCCAAACTCTTTCCAACCATTTGCTGCTGGATGGTTTGCAAAACAAACAAGCTGTTTCCAGTTAGCGTAGTCTTCTTTTGCTTTGCGAGTGCTTTTCCAGCGCAGCATTTAACGTTAGACGAGCGCTTGTACGCGACAGATGCATAATGATGGAAGTTGGTGGAATCATATCGAGTTTATTTGTTCATAAAAGCAAAACTGTCGTAACATTATGTTTGAAAGCGCTTATCATGAGACAGTGACGGGGTGGTATGAAATTGGTCAAAAAACAAGCTGCTTTACTTAATCTACCATAAAGCTGGCACGATTTATTGAAATTTGGTAAGCCAAGAGATAGACCCAAACACCCAAATCAAGTAATCAACCAACCTTTTTGCAAGCCTTTCTGCAGGTGCTTTTTAACGCTTTGTCGTGATCTTTTCGAGGACGCAGTTTTAAGTATAGAGAGTTTTCTCTTTTCACCAGGTGAATATTTCCGCCCACCCTCTCAGCCCGGCCACTCTAGAGGTTAAGGAAAGGTTGCTGTTCAAAAAGAAAAATGGTACAGCAACGAACGCAATGAATCGCAAACAAAACAAACCAAAGAAAAGCTTGCGAATAGCGGTATAAGAAGAAAGCTCTTCCGAAAAAATGCCTTACAAACGGCCGGCAACAAGAATGCAAAGAAAGGGCGAAGATGAAGGCGAACACGACCTACTACAGAAAAAAAGAATGCAGATATTAATTTATTACAGAAAAGGCCAGCGAAGCATAAATCTCTCTAGCCGTTGGCACTTTTTCAAATTGAGCACAGAAGATTTTGTTTACACGAGTTGTCTGCTATAAATTGTTACCGCCTGTCAAAAGGGCTGGCCATTTTATGAGCGAAACGCACGTGTACACCGGCACGACAGCGGATAGGTGAGCCAGAAATAAGGTGTACATCGTGCTAGAAAATTGAAAAGTGAGCTTGAAGGGGTATTTTATGGGAAAAACATACTTTTAATCAAGAAACATGCAAGCGTGGCAATGTGCAAGTTGGTTCTAAAAAGCTTAAATATCATTAAAGCATTTGCTTTTTTACCGTAACGTCTTGGCAAATCAAGCTCTCTGGATGGAAAAGTATTGTTCTTCCTCTTTCAGACGTTGAATCGGGCATCTTATTCTTGTTGACCAAATTTTGATAAACATCATGTGACACTCGAGGCATATTCAGGCATTTTACGATGATGGATTACCTGTGTAAACCTAGTAATCCAGTTGGTTTATTTAAACTATTTCCTTTTTTATGGATCTTAATTGATTTTAATCGATTTTTATTGATTTTCATAAAAAATAGAGTAATTTTACTTCACGCGATTTCGGAATTTGATTTTGCTTGTTATGTATTTTGATGTTTTAATGCTCTTTTGAATGTTTCCCACACACGATATCGATGAAGTACCAGGCGCCTCCATTAATGCTTGTAATAGAGTTTTTATAGTCATATCCTTAAATAATCTTTTTTATTTCATAGACTTGCCCAAACACTTTACATTGAATTAATTGGTATCATTTATACCTTTTTTGTTTTATCAAAAATTACCTATGGCTTCGAAGCATAAAATGAATGCCTAGTAAGACGTATGATAAACACATTTTTTCTTATGTTATGTCTTCTTCTAACGCCCCAAATTAATTTTCAACAAATTGCCGGGCTCAAATAGCCTCTTAGGCTTTTCATTAATAGAGAAGAAGTTTATTTACAGACCTTTCTAATGGCAACTCCTTCCAGTGTTTCTGTAATGAATGGGTTAAGTTGAGGCATTAGTTTCAAACAATAAAATCAAATTGCATCGAACCGGAATAACCCTTTAAACGTTTTTTCACACATCAACACCATGTTTATCGCCATGTATGACGTATGGAAGTGTTTTGCCGGAACAGTAAATGACTAGCTGCCCGATGATCCTTGTCCATTCATTTCCACCTCTGTTTGTCATCTTATCTAGGCTAGTAAATGATGTTTTTAGGGCAATAACTGGTCGAAAAAATTAACCCACTCCCCTCCTTTTCTTCTTTCCTCCCTCCTCCTGCCACAATGATACGCTTCATCGAGGCAGAGCAGTTTTGCGTAAAACCATCGCTGGCAGAAGAAAAGCCAAACCGAATCACCGAAAACTTTATTGCCTAATTAGATTTGAAGAGGGTCGTAAACTTACAATTTGATAAATGGGTAGCGCATGAATTTTGGCCCCGGGAAACGCGCTAAAACACTCGTTCGTATTGCACAGTGCGGGACATATTGCCAGCGAAGCCTACATGCTTCCTTGCCATTTGTCAGCAGTGGGGAAAAGGCGTGGACAGCAAACGGTTTCGGCACGAGAGCATTGCAACATTCGAACATAGGGTAGCGTGCGGTGGATAAAGTTTCGATTTACCAAAAAACCCTTTTCCCGAGACAAAAAAAAAAGATAGACACAACTAAAAACTGTATTAACACCACAAAACGGTTGGGAAGCGCCGAAGAAGAGGAACCGTTTTGCTGCTAGTTAAGTTGTCATTAAACGGCTTTATGTGTGTGCGCGTGTGTGTGTGTGATCTAGCGGTGTAGTACATGAAACTCTTTTGCCAAACCGGTGGTTAACCTTCACCATTCAAACAACTCGGGCGTAGGTGCCAAAAACTAGAACCTACACACACAAACACACGTGCTGACGTGCGCCGGGAACTAACCAGTGATAGCACTCCACACACACATACACACCAGGGTTCACACACAGGCGCAGAAGTGAGTGGAGAAAATTAGGCTACCCTTCAACGACTCCAACCAGGGCAACCCCATGACGGTGGTCCTTTTACAGTTAAACGACTTTATAACTTTGAATGGGCCAAAGGACCGTCGGTGGTAGCGGAAAAAAGAGGACTGTAGAGTGCGCGAACACCGGATAAACCCAATGGTTGTAATACGCCCTCGGTTACCGCAGCATGTTGGTACTGTTTTTCGGTCGTAAATAAACAACATCTGCCTCCGCCAGCATCCAACTTCCCGAAAATAAACCAACGCCCGCCAGATCGCACGCAGGAAAACGCTATCTTCAATCCCCATTAGAAGACACTCAGAGCCCCCGGATTCCCGGAGTGATCAAAGACGTTCGAGTGCCGAGCCGTTTGTGAATCATTGCAAAAGTTTTAACATTTTTAAAGCAGTGTGTGTGTGCCGCTCTTGAGAAATCTATGTTTTCGAGCATCTGCTACCGAGCCTGTGCTGTGGTTTGGTTCGCTTAAGCAGCTATCAATAATAATTATTAGCACTTGAAACTCCACATAAAATTATTTGACCATTCTTCTGCGGAATAACGTTGCACATAAAATACGACCAAACAACCGATTCGAACCTTCCAGCGAAAATAAACCACACCGTTGGTCTAACCGGCCATCCCATCGCTTTCGGTTGTGGTCAATCATAACTTTGATCGATCTTAGATTGTTTTATGAGCAAACAGTGGCAAATCGCGCGTTTTAATGAAGGCTTCAGTTTATGGGATTGTTGCCTACTGGCGGAGAAAGACAAACTACCCTATTGGCTATTTTTGGACGTTTGCTAGTAAACTTCGGCAAACGACTATTTAATGTTTTTCTTCATAAAATGATGCAATTTGGTGACTGAGGTTTAGATGGCTCTTTGTTTGCAAATGATTATCGGAAGAATGTAACAAACTTTTGTTTGGTTTTGATCATCTCAGCCCTTGCTCCTGCGTCTTGTTCCCAACCAAGGTCAGTCTCCGATAACTCAATTAATGTTCGTTTGTGGTCTATATATATTTCGGAACAGCTTGGTCCACGCGCCACATGTCATTGCAATTTTGCTGCGTGTCGGCAATTGTCCATGGCTGCGTGTGCACAATATGCCCAACCGTTCAATATTAATGTGGTGCGAAAATGAAATAAAATAAAACGGAGCAAAACATGTGTTGACGGTGCTAAAAAATGCATAATGCCCGGCTGGAATGGTGGTTTGCTCGTTTGGTTTTTTTTGCTTCTCCTTCCTGGAGGCCTTTTTCCCCTTTGCATTAAATCCATGATTGGGCAGCCTTAAATCAAACTATGTTCATGATTTTAAAATGAGGTTCGAGTGTGAGAAAAACGATTTAAAAAAAAAAAAAACATTGCACCTCGCTTTTCCTCCATTGTCCGTTGAATCGATCGGACCAGGCTGACAATGGCTACCAGTGGCCACATTACCATACACACGTGTCGCTCGCACATGGAAGCTGATTCGGATATTCCCTCCCGGGCCACAACAAAAGCTCAGCTCAATCAACTTTCGTCCAGCGCACGTTCCAGCACCGGAAGCTGCATTGCAGACATCGCTGACAGCATCACCACCAGTACGGTCTCCGGTCCGGTGGGGACCGACCGTGGACTGTTGTTTGCGCTCATCATAATGTCCATACCACTCTGCCCAACCGAGAAGCGTGGAACAACGGTCGATTCAAACCCCGCACACTGGTACTTCCAACAAAAAGGGTAGGAATGGGATGTGCAGTCACGGCACATCAGGAACCCTCGCTACATCATTCGCATCTGACGGTGATTCATCGCCCCCTTGGGGGAGGAAAAGAGGGGGGCAGGAAGGAAGTCCAACGCAGCGGGAACAACAGCATTCCGGGAAAGTGGACACTGGTTTTTGGGGTTCTCAAATGTCGTCTACGATAGTGTGCGGAGTAGTAGCTGGGTGCCAAACTCCTTCTGGTCGATTCAAGCGCATCAAATCCAACGAGCGAGCAAACAGCTTACGACCCCTCAGCGAACACCGAAATTGTGTTCGCCGCGTAAACTCTCAACGTCAAACGATAATTAAATTTAATGTCGAATTAGCATCTTCATCCATTACTCGCTTAATTTATGGCGTGACACAAATCGCGAACGACAAGCTCACTCGGGCCAACCATCGGACTGCTTCAAGGCGCGACATCAGGGTCTTCTTTTGCATTTCTTTTTTTTCACTTTACAGTTCTTTGCTACATTCGATTTGGACGGGAAATCGGTAAGGCTCGGGCAAGAGTAAGGCTTGTGCCCGAGGTTGCAATGAACCATATCATATTGATTGGGTAAAGTGGTTCTGAAAATAGTCGCCGGGGTGTATGTGTGAACGAAATGCAAATTAGAGAGCAAACCTATTCGATTGGAAAGCAGAAACTGTCGCGTCTAATAAGCTGCCACCACGGCACGAGGACTTAACAAAGCGCACGTTTGGTTTGGGTATAAAGCATCTCTTTATCATCACATGTGAAAGATACATACATGGATTAAAGAGGTGCAGAGAGAAAAATGGTGAGAAGAATGAAGACATAAAAGCCTTAAAGGCTGGAAGACATAACCATATACCGATAGGAGACGAATAACAAGATCATTTAATGATTCGCTCTTGTTAGCGCTGGTTTTTATGTTTAGATTAATCTTTTCATTCAGCAATTATCTTGTTTATTATTGACTATATCAATAGATATCTCCTAGCCAGGCTCATTGATGTACCAAATACATTCTTGTCTTAACCATTAGTGATTGAACATTTCTTCTACTTTGTATCGATGCTTACTTGTTTTTCTCTTTCTTCTTTCATTTGTAATGGCATTTAAATCTCAGAGGGACTCGGCATTTTGTTTATCTTTTCTTAGGTTCTTGTTTCCTGGGCTAAACGACCTCTTAGACCATGCCTTTCATTTCGGGCTTACTAGCCTTATTAATTCCATGTAGTTGGATAGTCAGCCCTCATTACGGCGTAACGGCTCGGAAGAGATTTGAACTTCGGTTCATCCGTGTGAAGATCGGAGCCGCTGTCGTCTCTACGACCTGGTAGCCCGTTATTTTCTTTGATTGTATTATCCCTTACCTTTATAGTCAGTAATAGATGAGGAAGTGATTGATTCTTATAAGCCGTTGCCCGTTACGCGTAATCAACTATTCACTCTTTTGGACTATATTTTTATTATTTACGAGCTGCAATATTTTGGGATAGAAAAATAACTTAAAAAATACATACATACATACATACATACATACATACATACATACATACATACATATTCTAACACAAGAGTAATGACAGCGGTGAGTGATTTATAAAAGGATGACGAATATTCAAGAATGATAGAATAAGTCTTCACTATTCATAATTGTGAATGGTCCAACAGTGTTGGTGTATTTTTTTTTGAGTAGTCAATTATTTTAATTTTGTAAAGAATAACCTCGTATTGAGGTTTGGGCATAATAATATATTTGTTTTTATTCTTAAAGAATGATCAGCCATCTGGCCACGCTGCATTAAATTACAATGTATGTACAAATATTTGAGCTAAATCATTTTTATTTCAATTTAATTATTGAAAAAGCAGGGCTGTGTTTGCATAACCACTTTGCCAACGCATCTGTGGACTAAAATAAAACAATTGATAGATAAGTCATTTACCAACAAAAAAACCTGCGAAGAATTTTTAAATCAATTTGAATCCATCACAAAAATCGTTCAACGATTCATCTTCCATACCAAAAAAAAAAAACATTCTTTAACTTTAACTTCTGTTAACTTTTCGTTCAACACAGTTTCTTTATCCAAACATAGAACACGTCCAGGCACCCAGACAAAAACCTAACTCGATCCAACCTTAAACTTAAACACAATTTAGTGTATCCCGCTTCGTCATGAATAATGTAACACTCTTTAAAAACTTTGTTATTTATATCAACATAGACAGGAATGTTCCCGTGTCCCCTACATTCGCCAGCGCTGAGCCATTCGGCTGGACGGACGGACACGTCTGGTATCTTAAACAAAATGTCTATTCGTTAACATTCTCATTATAGCGACGTTGTGCGCCAGGTGTTCGCCGAGCAACGCAGAGAAGTAGGGAAGAGACCGAAGGAGATAACGAATAGGGAAAACAGTGACCTTTGCCATCACGATGTCAAATTATTGAAACAACCAATAGAATAGGCACAATGACAGGTCACAAATAATCTAGCACGAGTACAGTGCTTGAGAAAAAAGAAAACTCCGGCTACAATTGTTCAAAACAAAATACGAAAAATTGAAAGAAATTGTACTTCGGCATTCGAATAAGAAATGATAAAATGACAGTTGAAAACACTTTCCACGGGTTTTGTTTTCTTCTTCTTCGTCAATTCCTGACTATTACTGGTATTGCGTTTGGTACAGTCAAAAGTTTCCATTTGTATTTTACTGTCCCTTTTACAAGAGAATAGATTTATTATCATGATTCATTATTACGAGATAAGAAGTACCTTTGTATTGTTTGACTTGTAAGATTGTTTACCTTTTTTTCTTCGAGCTGAGACACAATAATGAGTTACTGTTAAATGATGCACTGTAGCTGATATTTCTTCGGAACCATAAACGCTCGTGACCAAAAACTTCCCAAAACGATATACGAAACAAAATGGACTCACGGGCGGAAACGTCCAGGAAACTTCGGGGAAGCAGAAAATAGCACAGAACTGTCGTCCCACACGATGGTTTTCAGTTCCAGCATTCGTTCCCTAAGCCTTCCTCATTCGCGTTTGCCGAATCCAGCTCCCAGCTCGGATCCAACTGTCGGCCGTCTTTATCGGTACGTTTGATCTGGATGGAGCGAGGAAACTTTCGCTACGAAGCAGTCGCCATGCTGGATGACAATGGTCGAACCGGTGAAAAACATAGCGCAATGATTATTATGCAAATGTTGTTCCCTATCGTTCGCTTTAGTTGACTCGAGACACAGTCGTCCTGGGTGGTTGTCCTTAAATTCTACGTGCATTTTTTCCATCCGTTTCTTGGCTGGAGTTTTGTGTTTTGTTCTGATGATTTTTTTCGCCTCGCTTTTTTTTGTCTGTGTTGGATTGTTCCTTCCTTAAAATTTTTTTCCCCTCATTTTTTTTTTTGTTTCCTTGACAAGACCATCTCCACGCTTTCCCATCGTTAGCCTTCGTTAGTCAACGTGCTTCCGGGGGTTGTGTTGGAAGAATTTGCTTTGTACATTTGCAAGAGCAAAAAAGTTCATTTCTTCCAGTTATTTGAGTGTGTGTGTGTATGTTTGGGTGGGGTATTTTATTTTGTCTCTTTAGCTTTTTATTTGACAAATAAGGTTGCAAGTCACTGAATCAAATGTTGTTGTCTGCATACAAACAACTGGTAGAAGATCGAAAAGATAATTTCATATCAATATTTCAATTCATCCAATCGCTTTTAATCTGAGTGTCGTTGTAACACTGAACTAATCTGTTACTTAAAATTCTTAGTAAATATAGTGTCCATCGAGTAATCAAGTTGCTGTATTAAACATTGCGACAATTTATTCTGAAACCAAAAATAGAAAAAAACACAAGCCTCAATTCAATTGTTTCATTTTAAATCCAACAACTTTACTTTCCACCAAGGAAAGAATCGTCCCGAAAGAACGAGCGCAGAAATGAATTTAAATTTCATCTGTTTGAAGGTAAAGCCCACTTCCCCCCTCCTGGATAAGTCGCATTATTCGTTGAGCTCAGCACAAAAACAATCGAGCAAGGCTCACCTTCACCAAAAACCGGAGGCGAATAGCACGAAAGCTAATAAAACAGATCAGGTAAATTTGTGAACCGTATCCACGCACTTCCGGTACTCTAATTTAGCAAATAGCAGCAACAGCAGCAGCAGTTTGGAATTAGCCTCCGAGTTTTACTGCCACCGTTGGCGCGAAAAGGTTTTCGAGGATAGCGAATTGGATTTCGAAGGCTTTCCGAGACGGGCAATGCTCCTGTTCCGACTTGCTCACCGGGAAGCTACCGACCGACCGACCGACTGGCTGTGCTTAACGATAGCCGCCGGTGATCACAGATTGGGGACGGAGTCTTTTTCACCCGTAGTTCGGAGACACCGAGGGACACAGCTCTTTTTGCCGGAGCCGGAATATCTTAATGCTAATTAGGCAACGAACCCTGAAACCCTTTCCGTACACACAGCTTTGTCAGTGATTGTTCCGACAGAACTTTTCTTATCACGATAATTGTGAAAGTTTTTCTCTGCTCTCCGGCTGGTTTGTATCTTTTTCTGTGTGCGCCTGTGTACCGTTTGACGTGTCGAATACGGCTACAATACATCTCTTACTCATTTTGGTTTAACGACGAGGAGCAAAAGCATGGCTTTCGGTAAATCGAACTAGAATTGAAATGAAAATTCGTTTGTCGAATAGGTTTCATGGGAAAATGATCGGTTCATGTGAAGCAGGTTCAATAATGAATAACGTTGGTTTGTTTTTCAATTAGGGCAGTATTTCTCTAATGAAATGTTAAGCCCTTTAATTTATGCACTTGTTCAAAAGCATTCAAGCACTCAATTGCTTAGCAGCATCGATTATTCCAATGTTTATTGCTAAACGAAAATTTTAAATATTAAAAAAGCATAATTTAAGTAAGTTTCTAATAAAACTACTTAGTTTCGCCATCAGCACAACCTCGATTTCGACTAATTCGCTCATTGATAAAGAAAAACTAAACGCTCGAAATTGAAATTCGTTTGAAGTTAATCCGAACAATCGAAAACCATTACACACCTGTTTGATGTGAGATGCCAGAGTGTGGCAGTGCGGCGACGTTTTTGATGTTAAACAATTGTAGCAGCTAGATTTACCCACCCTAAATGCATGCACCGGGGTCGGTGAGCATTGTTCGAAAGTTGCCCTTCAGTAAAGAGCTGGAAAATGCGGTTTGTTAGTTTATCGCTGATGGAAACCAGTGAAAGGGCTCGCAGCATTTATTTTCCACACGCAGGCAAAAAGTGAAAGAGGTGCAATCGGGAGCACTATTTCGGATGCAGAGTGAAATCGTGCTAAAGTGACGCTTTATTCAAATTTCGTATTTAATTTTAACCCTGCCTCACCAAAACGCTCGCCACTGCCGGAAGGCAAGCGCATTGTTCACAGATCAATGGCCACTCTAAAGTCTGTTTGTTTTTTGTCCTTTGCCGTGCGGCCACCCCCAACGTGTGTGGAAATTCGGTGGAAACGGTGCTGCAGGAAAATGCGACGATGTGAAAGAACAACAAAGTGATATGGAAAATAGGCGAAAGGGGTGGCAAAAAATTGAACAATATAGCCGCCGGTGGAAGAATCTGATTGAAAACAAAAATTGAAATATTTGTGCAACGACGAGAATCGATTGGGAAGTGGTCACCATTCGAACCGGGGCATCACAACGCACCGAATGCATTCCTGAACCGTGTGCCTTGTCGCTTGCTGAACCGTCACCCTGTTTGGGGTTATTTCAAAGCAGCAGGATAGTGGAAACCCGTACCCAGAATGTGGTTAGTAATATTAATTTGGATATGAGTTGGTTTTTTTTTTTCTTAAATTTTTCAATTTATCGTTCCGTTCCTTTGCTACTATTGATTCTGGTTATTGACACCGATTGAGTATTTATAAAAATGTTATGAAGAATTGAGTTGCAGCACTCGGGCAATAAATTCCTCAAATTATAGCTTAGGTATGCCTTGTGATTGGTATCTTTACACCATCTTCTCTACAAACATGAAGGGAGTAAAGCTAGAATGCAGCAAACACAGATGTATTACGGTGCTGAATAGCTAAGATTTTCTTTCCTTACACTAAAACATTTATCTGTTTCATTCGGGGAGCAGATAGTTGGAAACTATAAGAGAGGATTCCGAAACGGAAAATCAACCTCCGACCAGATCTGAACCATGCGATAATTCTTGGCTGAGGCAGCAAAGCAGCTGCTTTGCTCTTACCATTTCTTCATCGACAATAAAGTTATATACAACACTTTTCTCTGTCTAAACTATACAATGCAATAAACTCTTCCGGAAACCAAGCCTAGCTTATCAGGTTTGTTGGTATGACAATGATCAACATCAAATGTCAGGTGAAAGCAGTGGTCCATGAGTGGTTCTAGGACCGCAACAGCGAGTAAGTAAGCTTGGTTCTGCACTTAACATCCCGATACGCAGGCACGTGTGCACCGTGTTTAATGAGATCCTTTTTTTCTAGCACCACCGGACCACAACCACCGTGGACATGAATTTTATTTCTGGAAAAACTTTCAAATACAATCTGTGATAGTGACTCTGCATGGTTAATTCCTGTGCATATTGGGGCGGTAGTTCATCGACGATGGTGGTGCACTTAACGAGTGATGAAACCCGTTTGTCCGAAACCGACTGACATTTTCCATCCGTAAACTGTCAATGCAAACCAGCAACTTCAATCAAATTGAAGCTCGTACGCTGAAACCACACAATGAAGCGTTGCAGAAGCGCTGCATCATGTGTTTAGTTTGGCTAACCGCATTACAAAACCCTATTTCCAAAATTCAATGCACACTGCAGACTTTTGCACTTGACTGCATCAAATCGCCCAAATTGATTGATCTAGAGCGTACGAAGGAGGAAAAATTAAAGCTTCATTTGCTGTTTGCTGGTTAGCTTTAATCTTCAACCGTTATCCGTATCTGACCAGAGCTTAGAGTAATGAAGAATACGCACACAAAACCCATTACAAAATGACTGAAAGGCTTTCAACTTGTTCTCAAACCAAAAACAAACAAAAATCGTCATAAAACATAACGCAACGCACCGCGACATGGGAAGGAAACAAATTTTTCAAAACGCAAATGTTTGAAATTGTGAGATATTTCTTAATGTCCATCATAAAATCTGAGCCTACGATAAATGTTTGCCAAACAGAGGGGACAGAAAAGCGGTCACGGTCTACGTGGTTTGTGTCGTTAAGCACAAACAATTGGAAAACTCGGTTTTGTCAGCGCACCAGCCACTACTACCGCCTGTGGACCCGGTGGGGGGTGAGTTTTATGCTGCAACGTATTGTTCGTTTCAGTTTGCTGAGGCGCCAACATTTGGACCGAAGGGTTGTGGCGCAGTAGTTTTTTTTTTCTCTTCCTAGCACTCCCTCTCCCTTTCTCTCTGGCTGGACCAATAAAAACTCGACTGACTCGGAAAGCTTTTCGCACGAGATGGAGGCTTTTTTCCAATCCTTTTGCATCACGCAAAGGCAGCAGTAGCAGCAGCAGCATAAACCAGTTACGGTACGTTTATATGTGTGTACGATTCTGTTTACTTAACCTGATTAAAGAAACACCAATCAGTTGACTCCATAAAAATGCTCCATTCGGCCTACCTCCACCTTCTTCGCTTCCCCCTCATATGCCCTTCTACTCAACCATCTCGTATTGTCTCAGGTTGCTACCATCGACCCCAAACGAAAGAAAAAAAACTCAAGAGACGGGATGCAAAGCTGGTGCCGCGCCGGGCAGGCCGGATGCATGTTGGCAAGAAATGGTTTTTAGTGATTTAGTCGCACGCAAACACAATGAAAAATGCAAATAAACAGACCACGGTTACGAATGGATAAATTGTCACAAATTATGTTTGCGCTGGCACCGTGTCTCGTGTCTCGCGTGAGCAAACTGTAACCCCTCCTTTCCGTGTCCCGCCGCCACCTCTCTACCCTTCCATCCATCTCACTCTCTCCTCGTTCCCCATACCGGTGGATCCGTCTTGGTTGGGTTGTTTGAGTATACTGCCGGCCGGTAAGTGTACGTGATTCTCGGTGCAAAAGCGAGCATGTGTGAACGTATGTTTAAGGTTTCACACTGCCACACACACACACACATAAACAGCGAATAGAGCGACCATGTTAGGCATTCTTGCGTGCGTGGTGATAAGCTGAAAGAACAGATCTCATGTCGAGAACAAATTTAACCAGCGGAAAATTAGAGCTAGGAACCCGCGAAAATTCCTTCGATGCAAATGAAGCACTTTTTCACCAAACACTGCAAAAGCCAATTTGTGGTGGCAATCGGTAGCCAGGAAAGGAACTTACCGTTTGCGGTTAGCAAATAGGCAACAACAGGCAAGTTTATCCAAAATTTATGTTCTCACTACATGGCACTGTCATAAAAATCGGCCATTGTTTTCTGGGTATCGATTTGGAAGCGAAACACACTTAAAGCTCTTGTAAGTGAAGATGCTTTTTATTAATGCAAGAGAACACATACACACACATACACTAGCCGAACACTAATGCAGTTGATCATTGCTGAAGCACCTCTAAACCGTATACGGGAGAAAATGGTTTTCCAAAAATCCTCGGGCCCGTTCCGGTCCTCGACACTAAGCGAGCTGCCCACTGTGTGTGTGTATGTGTGTTACGATGTTGATTTAATTGGAAAACTTTGCCACTCTGGAATTCGCTCGAGAGTTGTTAGCATTGTTTGGCATTTTACCCAGCACTCGGCCAGCTACAGCTACAATTTTCCCTGAGCTGCTCCGGAAACTGAGCAGGCTGAAACAAATACGATCCTGCAAATTTCAATAACAACCGGTATGAGGTTTTTCCGCCCAAAAGTGGTTGGAAGGAGGTGTGGGCATTACACCTCTAACCACTTTCTAGACGGCAGCTAACGCATAAACACCCGGCTCGTGTGCTTTGGTATGAAACAATGAATGTATGTAAATGTCGTTGCTAGTTACCGATTGAAGTTTTCACTGTTGGCCGGTGGTTTAAAAATGGAAATTTAATTATTTTACCACAAACTTCAAGCACGATACAGTGACCATGGCCAGCTTACAATTCGATTATCAAGTAACTCCTTTCCATGCTTATTATTTGGTAAAAGTTTCCAAAACATTTAAAAAGTATCACCAGATCATCAAATTTTTATCATAGAAAATTAAATTATGAAAAATTGAAAAAATTTGAATCATAAAATTTTAAAAACTGAAAGGGCACGTTATCGCCACTGTGTTAAAAATGAAAAACAGAAAAAAGAATGCCAAATTTATTTTTAATTATGACGACTCTTAGCCGTATTGTCACAATTAAGCGTTGTGTTAGGTTGGTGAACCAATTCTAGTGTCCGTCATAGTAATATGTTGAAGATGTAAATTGTCAGTTCAATTTGCTCTTACAAGTCCGTAGTCACTAAGAACCAAAAACAAAAAACTCTCATATAAACAGTAGGTTAAAATCAAACATTCAAGCGCAGCGTTTTGCCTTAAAATTTTAATCTTGCATACCTCCCATATCAAGCCATAAAAACTGAGCCCATGAAACCATAAGCAGAATACATATAATCTGAGGAAAATTGATACGCACCGTCCCAAAGCTGGAAATGAACAGAAGTGCCCCATTAACGTGTTCTCCCACCCTGGTCATATGCACACATTACACAATTCTGACTTGTCTTCAGCTCCACCGAAGCAGAACGCCGTGCATCGAGCCGTACTTTATGGTACTTTGTTTATTTTACTAGTTATCCCTAGCTATCTTAGCCAAATCGATGCCAACGACTCCTGCAGCAATGTTTTCCAGTTTTGTCTTTTTATAGCCTTCAAAACTTCCTCCACCGAATGGATTTACGCATCGAAGCGTCAATGAAAAACAAAAAACCAGCAACAAACCTAAACGCCCGGAAAACTCCAATCAAAACCGATTGTACGGGAAGAAACAACCGAGACAACCATTTCCCCCCGGGAAGGGCACGCATCGTCCGCCACCCATTTCCTTGCCACCAGCTCCCTGCAGCTCGCATTTCCTCGGAAAATGCCGTGTGGCCAAACGACAGCTGTTGTTGTTTTAAGCCGCGGGCATCTTTCCCACTTGCATCGCGAACCGCAAAAGGGGCATTGTTTTAGACGTGTTTGCCCGAAAGCTGGAATCCCTTCTTTTCGTGGCGGTGGCTTTTTCGGGGCCCGGGTCGCGAAAACCACCAACAATTCGGGGTTTGGCGATCCAGCCGCGAACCCTCAAAGTGGCTGGTTTTCACGGTAGCCATTTGGCATTAAATTTTAAGGCTCTCTTCTCTCTTTTTGGTTGGAAAAGGCACACACACACACACACATACCCTGGAAAAAGGAACGTTGGTGAGCAGGAACGAATGTAAGTTTGTTTTTTTCGTTTCTCTCCCATAAACGTACATTTCCTTTCCGCGGACCTTTTGCATCGTGTGGCCCTGTTGTTTGTAATTTTGACGCTTTCGTTTCCTTTTTTTTTGGTTGCTTGCTGTTGGTTTATTCGATCCACCATCATCCACTTCGTCCATGCTGTCGAAAGTTTCAAACCCGACAATCACAAGCATCCCACTCGGTTCGTTTATTCACACGCCTTTCCCGGGTATCCCTTTTCGGCCGCCGCATTTTGAATTCAACGTCGAAAGGACTGTCTCACTCGCTCGCATCAGCTCAGCACTGGTGATCCGGATCCAAAATGCTTCGATCCCTCACGTACTCGTGTTGGCGCCCTCGGCCATTTTCTTCGACCACCATCACCACCACCAGCGGATTGCCCTTGATGGTCGCAAAAGTTTACCGAACGCAGCCACCGTAAGGGAAGGATCAGGGCACGACATTCTGATCCGTGTGCTAGCGAAACACACTACGTGTAGATAACATTTGAGCCATTCCGAGGAAGCTTGTAATCCAACGAGGCTCAAACTGATTCCAACCATCGCCTTCTCTGCCAGTACCACCTCCATCTCCCTTTACCATAACCCGCGGGTAAAAGTAAAGAGAACAATAAATTTTGGCAGGCAGCGATGTTCTTATTTTCTCACCCAACTTCTGTCTTCTTACACGCCAACTGACACCGGGGAGGCTTAGACTGGTGTTGGTCGGCTGGTCGGCCAGTTTCAAAGATACTCTCCAGAACCAGAAAACCATCGCAGCAAGTAAATGCACCCGTTTCACTAACACGCTAGCACGCAGCGGTCCTGCGAGCGACACATTCCTCTTGTCATACAATTTGAGCCGAGTACTTAGTTGTGTGCCACCGACCGAACGGCCCGAAAAAAGTTTCGAATAATCAATTTAATCCTTCGAGATTGAAACGGCTGCTTTTCACCCGCGCTTCGTCTAAAGCTTCGTGAAAGCTGTTAGGCATACAATGGGCACAGGTTTTGGTGTCCCGGAAAGGGTGCGGTACGAGGGAGGGCAAAAGGCTTCCAAACATCAGCAAGTCACAATCGAGCGGAAAATCAGCTTACATCAAGAGCTGACGCCGTGCGGCGCTCGTGAAGTTCGTCCAAGCGTAACCCGGGGATCAACGGTTGAAGGATAGCCACTAAAAGCAGCCGGGCCTTTTGCGCGAGACCTAGCGCAGCGATGTCGTAGCGAAAGTTTGAGACAAGGATTGCTTAAAGTGACGCGGTCGAACCAGACGATGCATGCGAAATAACATTGACCATGGCGCTTTAACGAGGTTCAGGCCGTGGACGTTGATTGGGTACGGACGGCAAGAGCTTTAAATCATCCAATTCAGAATTAACCGATCATTGAATTGAGGTTAACTAGGTTATGTAAAGTATTTGGCCATTTTGTAAGCAATAACGTCGATAATTGTCAGTTATATCAATCGATTAAGCTAATAAAGATGTAGAAACGAGATTAGAAACTCTTGTAAGAAGTTCATGATTGAAATTTTATCGATAACAGAAAACAGGCGAAGAACTCACCTGATATTTGCGATTTTGCACTATTGCTGTGATGTGCCCGGTAGATTTCTCTTGCATCTAAGACATGACCTGCAAAGAACCAAGCAAACAATATATTTAGTAGATCAGTATCAAAAAAATTTAAACAGCAATTCGTATAACATAAGCTATCTTACAGCAAAGAAGGCTTTTTTTTGGCAAATAAAATCATGTTGAGCTATTTTTTGGTCTAGGAAAGTGAGTTCCTGAAAGTTATGCTAATTTTTTCACTAGAATGAATTTTGACATCAATTAAAATTGTCATTCTCAACACATGCGGTGTTGACAATACGGCGTCAAGCCGTAATCCTAAAAATATAAATAAATAAATAAATAAAATTGTAATTCTGTTTAAAAAGACAAATTTTCTGTATAGTTTTATAAATTTTAGCACAATAAGAGTGAAAAAGTGACATTACCGTAGCCTATAAGAAAAAGTACTTGCTACTACCCTGAAGTAATATTCCAAGATATCGAATGAATTTCAATCTTCCTTGTTTACCTTCTTTGGTTCAAAAACCTCGAGAGATCTTGGCCTGCCATAGCTGGCTTTTCTGACTTGATTATACCCATAGCTGGAAAAAAAAGCCGTGCTTCCGGGAAAACTATCCCAACAAGACTCAACTTCAGATGCTGTCCTGAGAAGACCGGTGCCGCTAATGCTACTGCCATCTGATTGTCCTTGCTTCTAGGGGCTTGATCCAGAATTGATTAGGGAATAAAACTACTTCAGTTGTATTTAAATCCATGAAGTTGTTAAGTATAAACCTTAATTATCCCTTTCACGATCTATAAGCAGCGTGCTTACGCATAACAAAGGCGACCTATTGCATAATTGAATGATGTTACCAGTGTGGCTACATTTTCCCAAACCACGCAACCTCGTCAATCAATACTCTTTGGTTCTCAAAACTGATGTGCACTCACACTTGACCCACATTGAATCAATCCATTCACGGGCACCAACTGTCCATTTGCTTCACTTCAATCCCGTTCACCATTCACCAAACACCCATCCATCATTCCCGAGCGTGCACAGTGCGCTTTTGTGCCGGGGAAAAGCGCGAGGCTATTGTTGAAGCTTGATTAAAATTATTTACTCAACGCGATGCTCCACTACGCCACGGCTGATGCCTGTATCGTTCGCTTATCTACCATCCGCCCGAAGGGACGAAGAAGCTGAATCGAATCGATACCGCACATCACCAGAAGCAGCAGCAGCAGCAGGGTATTTGGTCGGCCCGATTGCCACGCTCTCGAGCAATATGATGAATGTCGGCAAATCCTCCAGTCGGCAATTCGTTATCAATTGCACAAACAAGCTGTCTTAAGTCACCGTCGGTACTGCGAGCTGCGTTGCTAAGCTCGACTTCTTCTTGCCCAACGAAACCGAACAGTCAGTGGAAACCAGGGAGCGCCACGTTCGGTTCGGCACGTTCAATATAGAGCACATACCCCGATACGTACCGAGCGAGAACGTCTCATAATTTATGATGTCCTTTCATCGCATCGAACTGGCTAGATCCGGCCTGGAAACCGGAAACCAAGGAAGTATTCACCGGCGTCGTCGTCGTTTTCGCCATCTGAGTGAACCAGGCTTAAAGCCATAAACGAATGGAAAATCCGACAGACGTGAGAGAGGAAGCTGGAGAAGCGAAAGAAAATTCCGTCAATCGTAACCCCGGGAATGCCCGATGGTCACAATGCCAGTGGGCGCTGGAAATTAACACTCCCGGAAGGGATGGTCTTTCGAAGTAAACGTGTGGGTAGAATGGTGGATAACTGGTAAAGTATTTGACCGATGATTTATGAGCGTATTTTTTACGTGACGTATATGTCCTCAGAACGAGAGAAAGAACCGAAAAAAACCGTTTGAAAAAGGACAAACAAAAACGAAATTACGCTTCTTATCCTGATGCACCTTTCCGTCACAGTGCACAGTGGGAAAAGCAATTGAATCATGTTGAAACAAGCTTGCCAAGCGAATATTACGCCGCTCTAATTAGCAAAGTTTGCTGACGCATACGTTTGAGCGAGGATAAAAAATCGAGCTCGAAAGGTGGAACACATTTTTAATCCAAAACGAAAACCTGAAGGTACTTCAGTTGAATAGTTGATGAGCTTGTTAACTTATCGTCAAACTGGAATACGAATGAATGGGACTTATCCATTCGAATTGAGTTTATATAACAACTATGAAGCTGGTACAAGAGCTTCCAATGCAGCTTTTTATACATTGCTTAGCGTACTAACTATCCGTTGGTAAGTTCTTTAATTTATAGCTGTATTCCATCAATTGTTAATGTACCAGCTATAAAAATTAGTAATTTTACCCGAAAGTTCCCTACCTGAACATTTTATCTTCTTGTAACTTGAGTTTCAGTCTGGGTGGGATTTGAACCTCGGTCCTGTCGAGGGTCCCGGTAAGACTGGTGCAGGTATCACTTCTGCCATCGAATCATCCCAATACAGTTCCATTATCAACTTTCGCAATATACAAAAGTATTTTCCAAACCATACCGGGAAAGATCCGATAGACCAAGACCTCTTCCATTCCATTCCAACAAGTCTTCCATTCCAACAGTTGCTTATCGGTATTAAAAATGCTAAAAATCAATGAGCCCCACCGTTCCTGTTGCATGTGTGCGCTCGCAGCGTTAGAACCTGTCGCGTGACCCCATATACATAATCATGAAAATGCTGATTAATTCGAGAACCATATTCTTTCGACGCCACCGTCGACCTGTGCCAAATAGCTTGTTGCATTTTTATTGCCAATTATTTTCCATCCCGGTGCACGATATCAATTCGAACGATGGACACCGTACACCCGTCAAGGGCATATACTTTCGGTTCCGTGTTCATAATAATGTCACCGAGTTCATTACCGACTGGCGCAGCATCCCGGCATCGGCATCGCCCACCGATCCCCCCCGAGGCAGTTATAAATATGGTCGATGGAAGCGACCCGGTCGAAGAACAATCCAGATCCAACCTCATTATCAGTCGCCGCGTGGCCATTATGAGGGCATGCTTTATTACTACGATTGGTAATGTTATTGTTATTGCGAGTGCTTAACTATAGCCGCCTCCAACAAACGATCGTCGATGGAAGGCAATTAATTAGCTTGCGTGTCCGGCTAAAGTGCCAACTTTCTTCCGCGGGCAGGTCGTCCGCCACGGTGACGGTGAAGGACACCGCGAGACAAACGTCACACTGACAGCCGACCTGTCAGGTGGCCGGCAATCAACGTTGAAACAGAAACCATTCAAACCGACCATTGCGTCCGACGCGTAAAACGAATCGAAGCAGCGCGCGGAACTAGCGAACGGGTGGCTCAGCAGGTGGTAATGATTAATCAATGTCAGCGTGACAATAACCCGGCACCACCGGAAAAGGTAGGCAAAGTGTGAACGACGCGGATTGTAGCGAAGAAACTTGACGAATAGAAATTAAAATGAGAGAGAGAGGGAGAGCTGGTGCGAATAGGAAGAAAAAAGGGAGGAAAACAATCTTACACACCGTACACAAATCAGAGTTTCTGCTGCCATTCAAATAAGTCAACCATCTCGGCACGTCAACGTGACGAATGATTTTCAGCACGATGACGCCCTGCCGGTGCTTTCCGGTTTCCGATATTACCATCGGCTCTGACACTGACCATCTGGGTGCTGTGTGTGTGTGTGTGTGGGGCTGTGATACCTGCCCGGTGGGCTTTTCAAATGGCGTCATGATCTACATCCTCCCAATGAATAGCTCTCACAGCACAACAGCTCTCACCCGTCACAGCACTATTCTCGCTTGCCCGGTCTATCTCTCCATTTCCCATACAAATATCCCACTGGCTGCTTCTTTTTCCTGTAAAGTTTCCTTTTTTTCTGCCCCTGTTCAACAAGCTAATGGTATCCACATTGACAAGCCACACAGAAGGGATCCATCAACATTATCACCTCAACCGCACAGCAACAGCACAACGTTCAGGCTGGAGCTGGGAAAACGCTCCCGCGTTTTCCGAGAGTCGACAAACACTCCATCATCGAATCGACGCTAGGTAGCGCTCGACAACATCATTAAGATAAACGTTGTAAAGCTATCGAGCTTTGGTTTATGTCGTCTCGATTCTCGGCCCCGAAAACTCCCACCGATGCTTGGCGCATCACTGATTGAGCGTAAAAGTTTTAGCTCGAGCAAGAAGATCACCACAAACGAAAAACGAAGACGTTCTAAATTGTTTGCCGCACTGTCCCAAACCGGAGTGAAGTTTCTTTTCCGATAGCGGGCTGATGCTGATGTTCGAACCGGATAAGAAGGGTACAGCCCCGGGTTCCTTACAGTCAACCATGGTTCATAAAGCGCGTTGCAACACAAAAAGCGGAACTAGTAATCTGGTCGCTCGGTCTGGTCTGGGACGGTTTGCAGCAACGGTCCGATAGGTACCGCCACCGACTGGCACGTCGTCAGATATTTCTTTTGTCCTATTTATCCTATCGATCCACATTCGGTGTACGTGTCCTTCGAGCACGGACGGACAGGACGATCCAGTTTTGTTCCAGCCGGTGCTGCTCCAACTCAAACCGTGTGTTGTTTGAGGTAGCAGCAGCAGCAGCAAAATAAAATCGATAGCCTCCGCTGTCCTTAAAAAGATTATGGCCACTTGAGTCACTGTTGTTTCTGGTGTATTTCCATTTCCACTTCGAACACCGTTGCCTGCCTCGGCCGTATCGATGCGTACCATGTGCTGCCCGACAATGATAGCGCATAAACGAGTTCGAGCTACTTGTGGGGATGATTCTCTGGCCGAGCCGGATCGTACCGAAACGGACGTCTCACACAACAAAAACACACACACATACTTACAGAGACACATTTGGGTAGAGGAATATCCGGAATACGATCACCGACATGCTACTCGAGCCATTCTCTGTTTGTCCTTTAATCAAGTGCAAATCGATTCGAGCTGCTGTACGTTGGTGGTGACGAATTTCCCATCCCACCTCTACCGCATGCTGACCCAGCAGAGCTTCTTGGTTGACACAAATTCGATTGATATGATTCAATATAGCCTCGAAATTCGTAAAAACAATACGAGGCTACGTTACAACTAGCACCACAATGTGTTTCCTGAACTCGTGTGTGAGTGTTGAATGTAGTGATGGATAAAGAGTATTGCGAAGCTTTGCATTGCGATAGGTGTAGGCTGGGTAACAAGAAGAGCTTCTATAAAACATATTAAATTGATCCTTTTCACTGCTTTTTGCTGCCTGTCTCAATAAATCTAAACCTTGACGCACACTGACCGACGCAACTTAATTTATATGAATCCCCCCGTATATTAGGTGACTAATTTTTTACAACTTTTCTATACGTTTCACCCTTGTGCCTCCCGTTTACTGTTTCACCTAGCTGTCCTGCCCAGAAATGGATGGTTTAATTTATGCAATGAAAGGTCTCGGTCAGAACTCGGTCCTCTGTAACGGTGACTCCATTTACCAGACCATCGCAACCGCTGCTCCGTGCGAACTGCCTCCTCCAGAAAAACGTTTTTCAAAAACTCGACATCTTAGACAGACACAGAACACAAAAAAGCCATCACAAATCATCAGCGCGGGTGAAAGTAAAAGGTTTGTCAGTGGACAGGCACGACAATAGGAGCGGAGAGTCCCTGAGAGGAGTCGATAAAACATCCTGCACTTCAACTCAACCCCCCAAAAGTTGGATGGGTGGAGAGACCAAGGGAGTAAGAGACAAGAAATAAACAAACAAAATCCTAAATTTGCCTTATCGCTACTCGTTACTCATAAATAACAGACGCCAGCAAAAACCCAACCCATCAAGCTCAAGCCTGATGATAGCTGGAGGGAATGGACGAAAACAAAACAAGACAAAACAAATCAGAAGAAAGTTGGAAAAACCACGAGGATCCTTCAGGATAATCTGGCGTACTGCTCGTACTATCATTAACTCATTCCCGCCCGCCATTTTCCCTTGTCCGGGGGGTACGTTTGATGCTCCTTGCACCCAACATCCAGGACCTATTTTCAGTTAGTATAATTTCACAAAAGCTTCACAGTGTGCCTTCATTTTAGCACCAGCACGCTGCTGGGAGTTTGCTCATTTGAAGACGACAAGATTAACTGACAAGATTGCGTATCGCTTGTATCGCTTGCCGTAACTTTGCCGTGGACTCACTGAACTCGGTACTCGCTTACTCATAGCTCAACACGCTTTAATAGCAGCAACATACGAAACAGAACAATGGAAACTGCAGGAGCCATTGGTAACAATAACAAGCCGTACCGGGATGAGGGGGCGGGCTAAATGGCGAAGGCTGAAGGAAGGACGGAAGGAAGGAAGGCAAAGTCTTGATATCTTGAGTAATAAATTTCCGTTTACAGCGGGAAGCTCTCACTGTAGAGGCAGCGTTTCCCAGGCCCTTTTCCTCCCTCACTCAAGCATCTGTCACTCTTGCCTTGGGAATGAAGTCGTGAGAAATGGTTAAAGGTTGGCGCAATGGTTGATGAGCCTGAAGGATCTTGAGGGGGATGGTTGCGCCGGAGTGATTTCTTTTCACCATCTTCAATCCATCCATTGCTTTCACTCGAACACGCACCAACCGTTCCACACACACAGACACACACACCGAAGTGTGAGCTATTTGTGTCTCTGTTTCTATCCTGTATATTCGGAACAAAAACTTGCTTCAAGAAAAGTTGAGTATCGGGGTAATAGGCAGAAAGGTAGGCAGGAAGGGTCAAAGGTGGAGTAGTGATGCTTCCAACAGGCAATGCCACTTTGCGCCTTGGTCGACGTGCACTAGTTTCGCCACTCAACGTCTACTATCGGCGACAACGAACGAAGTGGACGTCGATTAGATTGAGAGGATATGTATGTGCTGCCATCCTTCCAATGGCGTACAGTCACACACAAACACACACACACGTCGTTCGTTGGTACTGGTGGAATGGGGAACCAGTTTTTCACAGCACCCGTTCACAGCAAGGATAGTTCCGAAAGATGGATCAACTTAGTAGCAAGGACCGGAATGCTCATCCAACTGCACGGTCGCCCTACGTTCACGCGACGTTTCCCGCACTGTCGTCAGTCGCCAGTAACACTTTGTCACCCGGTGATAATAGTCGGATATGACAAATATGCGAACGCGACAGAGTATGTCAGTGGCGGAGCGAATCCGAGGATAGCGCTGCACGGGAAGGAAGTGAACATCAACGACAGAGCGTCGCATGTTAAGCTCTTCCGAAATCCCAATCGTCCTATCCTTCAACGAGCCACGCACACACATAGTGACAGAAAAACACATGCACACACACACACACACACACACACACACACACACACACACACACACACACACACACACACACACACACGACCAAGGCCAATCCAGCACTGTTGAAGAATGTTAGGGCTCGAGTGAAGTGGTTCCGGAGCAGTTTCTTCGAAACGATCCACCAAACGCCAATAGACAAAGCCATTATGAGAGGCCACTTCCTTGGATGTAAAGGGCCTGGTAACACTGGGGAAGCTACGGGCACACGCGCGACGGGATCATTTTCCAATTCCCGTGAACTGTTAGGAACGAATTTCTAGTCCTTTGGTCCATTATTTTACGCGACCAGCAAGAAGGAAGCGTTTGGGCAAACAATCGCTCTCCTACAAAGTATCCGGATGGTTGCGCTCTTTGTGGGATCGGGACTCCTTTGAAGAGGTGGCACCACTATCGGCAGGCAGTACAAGTACTCGGTGGGCTTTTGTTTTGGTTGATACCATTTCCGGCCGAGTGGTTCCGAACATGGGTGGGAAGGATGTTGTCTGATCTGTAGCTGAAGGAGCGTACCACCGTCGATGCCATTGATTGACGAACTTTATGAACACACACACACAACAAACTGACAAGACGTTAGGTGCCTCGTACGGCTGAAACGGACCAGGCGCCTCCATGTCTGGAGGATGTGTTTTTCGGTGGAATGTTTTTGGGACGGATTGTATTGTTCATCAATTTTGCGCTGATAAACCGGGCCAGATTACGCGCCACCGAAGCCCACCCATCACAATTTCATATCTTGTCCATTCAACTGAACACTCTCCATCGCGGTCGGGGAGCCATCGGGCTAACAAAGCGAATCGTTCCACGCTTACAGGCCGTGGTCAGGAGAGAGTAAGATCGGAGTAGAGGGAGTGTGACAAAGATGTTGAAAAGTAAACAGCACCCTAAGAACTCCCGGCGGTTTATCAGTACTGGCCATCGGGATTTATCTGCGGTTGCGAAACTTGAAGCTAACTCTATTAGTTTGTTATGGTGTAGCTTTGCCGTGCCGCACGAAAGAAATGCTGCTTCTCGAGGGGATCGAAAAATTGGTCAAACAAGACAAGACCACACCATTCTCGGCATCTATGCCATCGCTGGATGGTGCAAACACCGCTCAAAGTAATAACCGTCACCCATTGTCAAAGTGAGACGAGCGTTCCCGGTACTGCACCACCGTGGAGGATATCCTTCTACATGGCCACTTTTTGCAACAATTTTCCGATCGGAAAAAGGAAAAATTTATGGTTTAATAAAATATTATTGGTTTAGAGGATTTTTCTTTTCTACTCGACCCCCCTCCTCCCGTGTTTTCTCTGCATCAGATCGGAACCACGACTGCCGGGTCGCTATCGTCACGGATTCTATCATTTTGATGTTGATGTTTTCTTTATTTTGCACTCATAAAAATACAATCCAATGATGAAGAAAATGTTCAAAATTGGATACACCAGAGCGACAGTGAGCGCGAACAGTTTCGTATCGTATCGCTTACTGGTGGGCGGGTGAAGTATATGAGTCGTTTACTTCTTGCTTTGCTTGTGTGCCTGTTTTTTTTCTTTTCTTTTTGTTGTCCGCTTTTCCTTGGGACCACCGTACGAAATACAGCTGACAGTGTAGTGTGCCATAATTTCAAGCAAAATACGATTACGATTCGCTTCACTTTCTTTGCCCGACCGTAAGTGACACGAAAACTGGGTGTTTTCTTCTCAAACACTGATAACATTACTGTCTATCTTGAGCGCCAGCATGGGCATGGGACCCGGGATATGGAGCTTGATATTTTATTTTTTCATATACTTTACACGGTACGCGGTATGTGTTGCCGTAAATTGTGCAAACGGGGACCATTGAAACGATCAACAAACAGTTTGTGTTCTGGCTTGTGATAAATATTTTCTTCATAGCTTTGATTCCATGCTGATAGTTATAAAACTGAGCGTTGTTTTGTAAAATTGCATGTGATTGCTATGCAATTAGGGTTGGCTTAGATTTTAAGTAAAAAATTGGATTTTTTTTATATTAATTGGAGCCATTTTTTACCAGAATGAAAATGGAATTGTAATTAATAAGGTATTATAATAAGGTTGAGAATTTCTTGCTCTTGCATACTGGAATATGAGATTGATATCTAACATTAAATTTTTTGAATACGGAAAATACAGTGCAATCTAAATAATGGTTTGATAAATGTTACTTAGACTTTCAGATTCAAAGAACTCAAGTGAATGTTCAATGAAACGATTGGACAAAACAATATTTATTTTCTGACCTAAAATAATCCGTACTTTGTACATGATATCTATAAGTTTTATTTTTTCTCTCTACAATCTGCATTATGAAAATGAAATTTTGCAAACACAAGCTATTTTCTTAATAACGACAAAGACTTATCGAACCACCTAATAACATACTCGAGGGTTTAGTTTTGAGATCGACATTAAGATACTAACTAATTAAGAACTAACTGAAAGCAAAGATATCAAATAACTCACGTAAGTCCGTAGTAAAACCTACAAAAAATATACATTTTCAAAAACATACATTTTACACGACTATGGCTCGAAAAATTTTGCTCAATAATTTATACAAGAGACTCTACAAAATGGACTTATTCTGATTATCAGTTTTTCAACTGTTTAACTTTTTTTTTCAGTATCTTGTTCTTCGTGGTTTAGTGGTCTTCTAGGTCATTCCCCTTCTTTTTTACCTCACCAGACTTATTCATGCATCGTATTTGGAAAGTCACTATGGGTGAACGACCCAAAAGGGTATGGAACCTTAGCTCTACCCATTCCTGAGTGAAAACAAGCGCTACTATAGTCTTTACCACCTGGTGTGCCGAAGGCAATACAAGTATTTTTTGGTTTCAACGAGATCGGTGCTTCACTAAATTTATTTTCAACGTTATTGAAATATTCATAGCACATTTCTTTTATGTAATTATACCCATGTAAAGCTAATGACGCGCACCACATACGACACTGCACTGCACCCACAGAGACTATTTACGAACCCACGAACCGATCTACAGCAACACGGCAATCGTTTCAACCGCAGAAATGACACCCAGTGCTATAATCTTTCATCCAACACTACACTGAGACACGCGGGAAAGCCGACGCGAAACGGAAAACCCCCACGACTCAATAGGTATAAAAACAGGATGTCTAAAGCGCAGCCCAAAAACGAAAACAAAAACAACAACCGAAACACTGGTTCGCTAGCGGAATAAAAGAAAATTGTCACAATAAAGAAACTACTCGAAGCTCGCAGTCACCGAAGTAGGAATCTTCGGCTCGTGAAATAAACGCATATCTCGGGCCGTACAACGGCTTTCAATTCTGATGAGCACCACTTGTGTAACAAGTCCCTTGCGTGTCATTATCCGAACGTCAACCATGCCCGAGACATTGGATCCGTGCGTCCGCAGCGTCAACGACACTCGTGAGCGATAGAAACCCATCGTCGGTTTTGAACAACCCCAATCAAATCTGCGAATCGGGCCCAAACCTCGTCAAGACGAAGGCTCGCAAAACTCCTTACTCTTCGCGCTCCGCCTGCCATACTCAATAAACAAACGGACGGAGTAAGAGGAAAAAAATACAGAAATATTTCCTACGACATGTATTCTTGCCATACAGAACCTCAAGGTTTCACCATGGGGACAGTCGTCCATCGTCACGATAGTATTATATTAAAAACACAGCGCACTTAAACGCATACACCCAGAAAAAAATTATAATTCCGAGGACGACCAGGCTTAACGATAGGCTGTGGGTGGAAATTACCCCACTACCACATCCACCCATCCAACCACCCGCCCTCTCTTACGTCACATGCTGTTGTTTCCCTCCATTCTTTTTACCGTTCCCGTTCCCGAAAGAGAACTTCATCTTTTTATTACACTGAACAAACTAGCGGAAACACGATTGTGGCGATATGGAAATAATGGCACCGACGCAAAACATCACGGGGGAAAAAATATCGCTCAACAACGATTTTAACAGCCTGACGCCATGCTGGGGCACGCATGGTAAGGGCCCGGGTTTCAAGATGAAGTGGTCGCGCAGTGTGCCGTAAGAGCGACACTCTTATGATTCGTTGCGCCCTTCAGCACATGCCGACGCTGGACGGCGATGGTGTAAAGCGAGCTAATGATTCCTGTAGTCAAGCGAACGAAAATCCATGATGGTCGCGAAGAACCGACTCGCTATTACGTTGATTATTATGGCACAAGTTCGAGTTAAGGTTGATTATGTACAGGCAGTTTGGATAGAAAACGTGGTAATCGGGTGGTAATCGGTTGTGACAAAACTTTGTTTGGGTGCTTATTCTTAAGCGGTGGCTAATATAGTTTGCTAATGTTGACCAAGAAGGCAAATCCAACTCTTTTTTCTTATCAAATTTCATAATTTATGAATGTAATTTTAACCACTCTGCGCCATCACAATATCCCATAGTATCGTACATTATTTTCCAACTCCCACTTATGGGAATGATTTCACACACAACTTTGCTCTTTACCAACCGACAAAATTATGTCGGGTTTTACGTCTCCCACCACTGCTCCATTCCATTCCACGCCACCGCCTGTCTCGAATTCCGCGCACCATCCCCTAATGGTTTCGGGAAATGGACGGCGAAGGAGGGGAGAAAATTTCATATATATGATCACCTTGTCAGTCTTGCCGTGCCGTGCATACCATTATCCCGGTGGTATCGCTGAGACTGGCCCGAGACTGAATCCTTTTGAGTCACTTGTTTACCAGTCGGTTCATTCGGCAATCCCACCGGTCGTTTCTAACTGGGATTGCCGGCGGGCACAGACAGGCATTATGCTTGCGCATAATTCCTTACAATCTTCATTACCCCGGGAGACAGCTTGCCAGCACGGCGTTACCGCCTGGGTGCCCCCTGCCGGGAGACCCAGCGTCGTGCGAAAAAGGATGAGATATTCTTCACACCTTTACACCTGTCCCAAAACCCACTCGCTGGTTTTCAACGCAACACACACACACACAACGCCAAGGCCTAAGTGGCGCCGGGGGATGAAAAATAAAATATGAACAAAAAAAACAAAAACAACACCCACATAGCACATAGCAAAACAACAAAACCATGTCCTTCTTTATAGAACTGCTTCTGGTTTGCAAAGCAGAGAGAAAAAAAAGTTATCATTTTACAGAAGGGCAAAAAAAAAACTTGACGACTTCCCTTCTGGAGGATACGCACAATAGCACGCGACAGTGCAAATGGGAGTTAGGGGCAGCAAAAAAGAGGTTGAATGGCTTTAAAAATGTTCGATGTGTTGGTGTAGCAATGAGGATGCATAATCATGCTCGCTATTACACCACCGGTAGTCGATGATGACCTCGGTCGAGGGGTTAGTCCACAAAAAATGATGGAATCAGTTCGTTTTAATAGACTTAGAGGCACACAAACAGACACACACAGTGTCTCGGTGGAAATTGGTGGGATGGAAAAATAAGCACCAAGTTACAGGGACTTGTCAGCACACTATCTTCAAAATACCATCGTCCTGGTGCGTTGTCGACTAAATGACACAGGCAGCTACCATTAAAGACATGGCTCGCGACAGCAGCAAACAGCGAACGACCGAAACCGTTGGTCAGCAAGGAATGATAAACGGACGACCTATTGTGTGAACGCCGACGGAGGAACACCGCCTGGTGAAGTTCTCTAATTATGTCATGATTATTTTACCACATTTCCGAGCATTATTTGTTCAGTTTTTGGGGATCGGGGTGGGTTTGGCGAGCCTACGTGACAAACGTCCCACTGAGGAGTGAGGCCTTTTTTGTTTGTTTAGTTTGGGGGAAAAGATATCACCACGCATAGTGAAAAGCCGAAAAGTGGCCACCCGGTTCGAAACACATTTCCGGGTGATGAAGGTCTCGAGCGACTTGTGGTGGGCTGGGGGCGAGAGCTGAATCCGGACAGCAATTGGCTGACCTGATACGTTCGAATGATAACGAGCGGTGGTGCAAAAATAAATGATGCGATAAAGTTGAATTAGATTCCGGTTGTTTTTGGGGTGGACTTCAAGCAATGAGGGTTACCGGTTCATCCCGTGGCTGAATGCGTTGGTGACTGGGAGGAGATCTATCCGGTCTGGAGGAGAAACGAGACAAATTTAGGACATTTTTGGAAGCACCGTGCCTTCCGGTTCCAATCGAATGAGTTTGTGCAGTGTAAAGTGTTCATCGGGGGGTTGGAGTCTAGCACGGGGTTGTTCAATTTTATAAATAATGCCCCATCAAGCATTTAAATTTTTGGTTTTCTCCCTTCCCCAAAAAAAGGTTCCAGCCGAAAACACGCAGCACTCGAGTGTGTTTGCCGTGTAATTGAATTCCGCTAATGCTGGGGGGAAAATTGGGCATTGCGGTTTAGAGGGATTGATAGGCACTGCCGCAGGTTCGCGAGGTCGGTGTCACACGGAGTGCTGGAAAGTAATTTATTCCTGGTTTGTTTGTGGAGCATGGGCTGCCTAGAAAAGTGAACTAAGCAACTGATTAAAGTTATCAACAAGCTGGTTGATAATAATTAGTAATTGTGTTTCGTTTCTGAATAGACACTTTTACAACTGTTAATTGTGCAAAATGTGCTGTGGAAAATTAGTCAGTTTTCCATCAGTTACAAGTAAGTTACGAAATTCAGTGTTTTGGGGACTATTCATCATGCATATTGAATGTACACTCAGTGTTGATATTTTTTATCCTTAAACCAATAAATATTCAATTATGAACAAACTTTCATTCCGCAAAACCGTTTAGCCGTGCTTTAATAAATTGTTAATCAGAAAACACAAATCACCCAACACGGTATTTGGAAAGTTCACCGTTTCGGAATGCTTCTTCATGTTTCATTCGACATCAAACGATTCGTACGAACGAATCAACGATTGAAATCGACCGACCGACCGAAAAATCTCGCGCCCTGCTTCCCACGCCCAAACGCTAGCGGAGAAGGAGTTGTATCACGCCTGGGAACTATCATTTTCCCCGATACCTGAGGCGTTAATAAGATCGTTTGAAGCGCCAACACTCGCAGCTTAGACAGCGTCTACCTATTCGATTAAAAGCAGAAGGGTGAAACGGTCTGGGAGGTTGAGACGTTCCGAACACTGGCGTAGGGAAAATGTTGTGCAATGCCTTACGGATTCCTTCTTTCATGACACATTAATTAAATTCCGAATTCAATTTCAACGTAATGCGAAATACCTGGAGGCGTGTGGCGCAAAACCGATTCCCAATGCTCAGTCGCGTAATCGTTGCCTTGAAATGCTTTCACACTTGAATGTTACTGAAATAGCTGTGCGTAAACTATTCGCTTCCACTGGCAAACTATTGGAAGGAAGGCAATTCAAAACGGGGTATGCGCGAGCAGTGAGCAACAACAGATTAAAGACTAATGAGGAACCAGCTTTTCAGCACGAAACTGTTGGCAATTTTAGGGCAAACAAATACACCTTCCATAAAAGCTTCGAATTTGATTTGAATCGAGAATAACAATGAAGCTAGGAAAATGCTTCCAATGTTAGATGCTCACACATTAAGCTCCTATTTCCAACCGGCGCTTGTGCTACGACGCTATGCAATCGGCGAGAGTTTCCCATCGATCAATTTACAGATCATTAGTGGAAGAGGTATTTTTATTTAATAAATTTAGCATGACCTACAAACGAGCAGGCTGGAAGCCGACGGAGCCTAGCCGACCGTTTATAGTTCAAGGAGTGCAGGACCCGAACGTAACCTCTGTTCCGACGACGAACCGGCACCGTATCGATGGAAGCCCTTCAAACCGGTGTGGCCAAGCAAAACCAGTGGAGCAGAACCGGAGGGGTAAAAATAATAAACCATCCAGAGAAACAAACAACCGTTGCTAAAGCCTCGATAAGGGCGCTTACCGACTGGAGTGGTGGTGCGACTCCGTTTGGCGTTTCTTTTCATCCCCGGCAAAACAATTTGAGGCGTTTCGCCTCTCGAGCACATTCGACGACGACGACGTCAACAACAACAACAACAATATCGACAAGGGTGGCGAAACGAGCGCTCGCGCTAAAGCCCTCTGGCCTACGCCCGTACAGTACCTCGGTGGCGAGAAAATTAATTAACGATTCAATTTTCTTCTTCCCCTAGCAGAAAAACTGTTGGCAGCCCTGCAGTCGATCGGTGTATGGGTGTGTATGGTAGAGCCAAGGTGCGGTGCACGTGCTAGAGAGATGGCTATGCGCCATCAGTTCGGTGTGCCATCCCTCACCGACGACAGGTTGATCAGGGATTACTGCAGCAGTTGGGCACAAATTGGCAAAGCTCAGGCAAGGGCATGGTTTTACACACACACACATTTGGCCTTTCCGGTTTCGCGTTTTAGCTAGCTGACAGTTATTATACAGAGTTATTCATTTCGAGGGTTCTCTATGCCTGTTGTCGTTTATTTCCTAACAACATCAATCAAGCAATGTTTGACCCTATTTTTTAATTCAACTTCTTTTCTTAAGTTCGGAAGAATTTATTTATGCAGTAGAATTATGCAAACCAATGTATTGTGTTTATTTAAATAATTAAAAAAGGCGAAACATTATAACAAATGAAAGTATTTTCATGTACAATTAAACAATGCCATTCCACGAAAAAGCACCCCTCGTTGACTCATTCACATCAATTGAATCGAGCCCGAAATCGGACAAGAAACTGTGGGTTTTAAATTGCAAATGAACTAATTGCTATCGAACGTTTTTGGTGAAGAACCGGGATCACCTTCACCGTGTCAGGTATCGGTTTTCCCTGCTGTAATCGAGCATGAGTCAGGTTTATACCAGCGAGACAGTACACCCGGGCACATTCGAGCCGCGATCCACCACGGGATCCGACTGTTGTGCACGGTAAGCTGGTGGCCGGGACCGTAGTAGGCTCAAATTACAGCCATTTTGCATTCTTTTTGCATACTTGATGATTTTATTTCTGCACTGTTTACCCACCGCGGTTGAAGCAATTCAATTAAAAGATCAAATTTCTTCAAGGGTGGAATATTTAATTGGCTGGAAATCTTTCTGTTTAATTAACACAAGTCTCATTACATTCGCACCGGTGGCTGTGTGTGTGGAAGTGGGCAAGCTAGCAAGAAAGTGTCGAATGAAACGTTACGGATTAATATGCGCATAAAACATTTCCTCAGTTGTTGGTTCTATGAATTCTATTAAAACTTTTTTTTGAGAAAAATGCATAAAACTTAACAGTCTTCCCAGGAGTGTTTTACAAGAAACAGTTGTGTTAGTGCTTTTAATGTTCGCAAATCAAATGTAAAACGCTAGGTATGAGTTTTAAACAGCTGCACGTGGAGCTTTTTATTACGCAACCAGTCTTACTTTAACGCGTAGCGCTTATCTCATACCTTTAACGGTCAATCCACCACCGACGGCCGTGCGATGGAGCCGCCTGGTCATGGAGACGCCCAGTACTTCACTTCAAACGGTCAGCGGATTGAACCATTTTTCCTTGTACAAAATTCATGAAGTCCATCCACGTCTAATGCGAAATGCCAGCTACGTCCAAACCTACACAGCAACCAGCCAGCAACCATCCAAGCTAGCAGTAAGCTACAAATCAGGTGCCGAGTTTCGCGAGCATCGCAAAGCCATTAATGGTAAAGTTTGTAGCTCGACCCGGGCTCTACTCCGCGTAATGACCTTACTGGTGCCTCTATGCGTCCTTTCACCCTCAACGTCTCCCCCCCCCCCCCTCCCCTTCCTCCCCTTCCTGCACGTGCCATATCATTAGAGAGCACGGTTGAACGGCTTGGGGTGGCTACCGGTGCTACCGTTTGGCGAAAAACTCAATCTCGCAAATGCGTGTATGCTTTATGCTGCTGGTTAATGGGCGGAATGTGTTTCTTATGTTTACATCCTCATCGCGTGGGCGTCAAAAATGGGTTTGGATGTGGAGAAGAAGCGGACGCACGCGTAACAAAATGCAATAAAACCAGTGGAAAATAAAGCTCGGCACGAGCATGAGCTTACCAATCCGGGTGCTTCCGAAGCTCTGTGTTTGCACATGCGAAAGGCGTCAGCTAGTTACTTTCACCGCCCTACGGTGTACGCACACGCACGCACATACACGCAGCCACAGATCCGAGGGCTACAATGGGCGATGGCCCCATCTACGTTCACATCGAGTTGTTCCCATTCGAGGCCTCTCGGATGGGAATCACCTTTGCCGTCAGTTTTCGGTCGCTGTTTGTACAACATCCGTGTTGGGCTGGATCAAAGCATGACTCTCGATGTGAAACCGTGCCAGTTGATCTATCGACACACCCCGATACACGAAAGCAACCAAGAAACAACGGGAACACAATTTCGGGTAAAGACTTTTTCACACACACTCGACAAAGCTTGTCGTTGATCGGCGTATGTTTTGCACTGTTTATTCTTACTTTTCACGCCCTAAATCGATGAAGGCTAACCATCTATCTATGCCACCTTTTTACGATAAGCTTCACTCGTTACGATCACTCACTGCGCACACACCTTTACGCTCAAAGCACACACTAGCACATCTAAAAAATTCACTTGCTACCTTTGATGTCTTCATACAGTAGCCAGTCGATCCGGCTGATGGATGACAAATCTTACTCACTTTCACTGTTTAGCGCCCGTTTTGCTGTGGCAGAGCCATCCTACAGGCCGCTCAAATTTACCTGTGCCTGTTGGAAAATAGAAAACCCAGAACTTAAAGCCAGCACGACAAACACTGATGGATGCCATATGTCATTCCAACCACGCACTCACACACTGACACTGATAGTATCCACCGTCACTCGCTTGCCAGCTGCAAAAGTAATTGCCATCAACGGAGGATTAAATGTTCCATTTGATCCATCACAGAAGCCTACTGTGCGATGAATGGTTTAGTTGTGTACGTGTGTATGTGTTTGTTTACCTACGGGCGAATGTGTTTATGCAGCATGTTGACTTAAGCCCATCAACAAATTCATCAGGCAGCAGCAGTAGCAGCAGCATCACTCAGGATCAACCATTCCACTAAGCTTCATTTACTCTTTTGCTGCGCTGTGCTGTTTGACTGTATATGTGTGTCTATGCGTATGAGTTGCGATTTTTTTATAAACATGCTAAGTCGCCCATGTACCAATCAGCACCAAAAACCCCGTCGGAACGGGGGGCCAAACAGAGATGTCGACTCGTACACACACACACACACACACACACGCACACAACATTATCTTGCGTGAATAACACTTTCTACCTCGAATCGTGTCCATTTCCTTTTTTTGGTGAAAATTTGTTTTTCGCACTGGAATGTCATAAAAAGCTTCTATGTTTTTTGTGTTGGCTTTTCAGTTAGCTGCAAACTAGAGCTTTCCACCGATCGCGGCGGCGGACACACCCAAAAACGTTACCGACCCTGTCTGCGTCAGAGCCTCGTCAACGTGGATTAATTTTTCATTTCATCCATCACTGCAAGCCGACGCGCGCGCGATTTGGTTTAACGCGCTTGCGACAATATTAACCACACCGCGAGTACAGACAAGCGCGTTTCGACAAAAAAGGAAGCCAAAATCCCGTACAGTGATTTTTCCAAACCCATATCAAATGGGCATCCATTTTGCAGCAGTGTGTCGTGTTACTCGGTACACCTTCACGGCCCGCCTCCCTCAAAAAACAAACCCTTCGCTAAACTGTTTATTTATGAGTAAGCTTAATCTTCTGCCCAAAGTTATGCGAATAATTGAGCAAACTTAATACAGTTCACAGTTTGCAGGAATCGCTTGCTCGGTGTGAAGATAATATCATTGCCAAGTTTCATGACCATTTTTTTTGTTGTTGCCATTGCTGTTGCTGGACATCTTCGACGGTGCAAAAGGGATCAGAAAGGAATACAACACCAAAAAAAAACTCGGCTAACCTCATTGTTGCCAATTATGGGTAGGAGTTTTTCTTTGTCTGTTATCGCTCGCTCTTTCTATCTCTCCAGTATTGGGTGTTGTGTTTCATCCATTGTTTTCTTTTCTACGTGACTGGTTTTTTCCAGACCTTGGGCTTTTTGTTCCCGTTCTCGCTCACTCCATTCTAATACTATCCGTAAGCCGGATTTCCCACGCATCGGCCGGAACAGCGAAGGGCAGAAGAAAATTTCGACAAGAATACAATTAAGTTCCACCAAGGGCCTAGCTTCACCGGTTCGCCAGGTTGATCTGTTTTGGATGTAGTAGGAATTAATGGATTTCTTGCCGCGCGCAATTTTGCTGCTCTCCATTTGTTTCCCGTTTGCAGGAGGTTTTTTTTTGCGCGTGTTTTTGCCTTTGGCATTTTGTTCGCTAACGGGCACTTGATACCTTTGCGTGAAGAGCGTCTATTTCACGACCATGTCACAAACATGTCAAAGGCAAGGCCGTAATCTCTTGCCCATGTTTATCAAGAAGCAAAAAGGAAACGCTGACTACAGAAGAGACCAGAGCCAACAAAAAATAGTTCGGGAAAAGCAAGAGACAAACGTCCTTTCTGGAGGGCAAAAACTGGCCAAAAACAGATGAATTGAGTCTCGAAGTTAAGGTGGCTTATGTTAAGCATGTTGGGAAAGTGAAAAAAGGGGACAGCGAGAGAGAGAGGGAAAAAAAGATGTCCATACACTGTTATAATGATATCCTTTCGCCTAGCGAGAGGAAAGTGCCTAACAAAACACAGACTGAAGGGTGAGTTTTTTTCTTGTTTCGTTCTTGTGTGTGTGTCTAGGTTTTCCCGAGAATCGTAAGCGTTAACCGATCCAACACCTGTTTTTTGTGACTGTTGTTGTGACGCGCTCTTCCCATGCGGATTATAAAACACCCATCGTTGCCTTGAATCGATTATTCAATCAGCGTTTGTTTGGAAAATAAATGATGAAAACTCAACATATATGGTGGTGCAAAATAGAAAACTATAGCCGAAAACACTTGCTGTCTAATAAGCTTTAACTACGTTTTCTTCACCTTTAACCCTTGAAGATCACTAAACCTTCCGTGTGATAGAAACAAAACAATCCCTTAACGGTTCTTTGCCTACCAAATTGAAACAAAAAGCCCGTCGGCTCAAAGGTATTCGTATCAAATCGGTTGGCAAGAAAAAAATATTTCAATTTTCTCCTCAGTGAAACAAGCTGACCTAGGAATAGCGTACATGATTTTCGTCCCATCAAAGGGAAACAAACTTGGGGTTGAAAATGTTGGCGCATCTCACTTACGCATCAAATTCTCGTCTTCCTAGCAAAACAACAAAATCCTAACCTATGACCAAAAACAACACCAAGAAAAAGCGCTTTACCGGCTCGAACCATGCACACAGCGACACATCAGTGTGTTGGATCAGTGTGTCGTAGTGCATGGTTTTTGCCTGTGTTGTGTTGTTTTTGTGTTCCTCCCCAGCTTCTTACGCTAGTCTGCGGCATCTAGAATATGCCATCGCTCGAAAGATGCTGACAAAATTTATTGTAATTTATTCAAAAGCATTTCCAACATAATTGAATCACTTTTCGGGATCGCAGTTGCTTCCTGGCGCGTCACAGTAGCGCCAGTTTCGCTGCGTTTGCGTCGGTGTAGTGATGTTTGGAGCCTTCCGCCTTTTAATCCTACGTTGAGCGAAACATTTTTTTTGCAAAGTGTGGGAAGTTAAGGAAAACACTACCGGCATGTAAACATCTATATGAAACGGAATCTTTGAAACTGATGAGAAACTATTTGGTTCCTCTTGGATTTTTTTGTTTTTACTTAGATATCCTTCAATTATATCTCCAGAAGCTTCACCAATATTTATCCGGTGGAAAAACGTCTTCGGAAAATGTTTGCATCGCTTCACTCATCCGTTCCACACATTCCGAAAAGCCGAAGGCCACAGGGATCGAAGTCAATTCCCATTTAGCTACGCGCGGTTCGTTCGACTGCACTCGGGCAGGTTCCAGCTGCACGCCCCGGGCCGGGCATAGGTGCGACGGGCATCCTTCGCTTTTGGGTCAACTCTCTGCACAACGGTCGCTGCCTCACGTACATATCCTTTCGTGCTCTATCACTTGGCCTGCTTCACCTCCTATCTCGTTCGCACTTTCGCGCACGGGCTTCACTCACAGTCGCACTCGCCCGGACTGAACGCTCAACTCTCACTAAGCCGCTCTCGAGGGGGATGAGCAGTAGCGCCAATCTCACCGTGACTTCTTTGAAATTACTAGAACACGACTCTTACATTTTGGATGCTTCAACTCTTCACCACTACCCACTGTGCACTTGTGTGTTGTCACTGCTTCAGCTTGCCCCCCGGCTTTCCCCCCACACAAGAACTCCACCTCAACGGGGTGGAAATCGTACGACTCCATCGCTTGCCATCCTCACCTTAGAGCGTACGTCGTGCGTCGGGCTGACGCTACCTTCTACGACACATACACCAGCTCGACTGTCGACCGGGAGTGAATAGTTAATTATTCATTAGCATCGATTTTTCAACAACACTCACTCACAACACACCTCGCTTGGGGTGTACGACCACACATACACACATATACGGTTTCGTATTCATCGACACCTTTTGCAACTTCGCTCACCCAAGCAAGCCGAGGCCTGGAACGAACGCCTGAAGATGCGACCGTGCTGGGAGACGGCGTTAAGGACATCCACGTGGGAGCGTAGAAGCCGTAGGCCTTGCTTTCACCAAATTCAATGAACCGTGCACCGTTGATTGAAAATAAACTAGTCCCCCGTGCTTTTGACGGTGGCACCGGTGATGTATCCTCATGAAAATGGGAATCCTTTCGCTGGTGGGATCTTCACACCTTTTGACACATTGATTTCTCAACCACCGATACAGGCGCGCGTAGTAAGCTGGTACGAACTCGGTTAAAGAATCTGTGTTGAGGTCCTTTGCCGTTTTCACATATGTATGTGTAGCTGTGTGTGTTTGCACTAGCTGTTTGTTGGTGTGAGTGTACTCCAAACCATTCTTCTCGAAACGCTCAATCCAACGAACCAATTTTACGAGGACCTCCGGAGCACAATCTCCTACCACATACACACACACACACACACACACACACACACACTTTCACGTGCCAAATCGCATAAATAAAACACACTTCACACGCAAAAACATAATTTCCCAAACTGTGGCCACGAGAAATCACACTATCTCACATACATTCCAGACCACATACACACAGACGTTCGGCATAGTCGGACGAGCTAGCCCCTATCCCAAGGGGATTTTCATTGGGAGGCGCCCAGGTGTCTTCCCGTTTTCCCCGGATAACACACTCAGCATGTTCGATTTTTCCTTCCGTTTTGTTTTGCTCCTTTCGTTCCGAACGGGAAGAACTACGTTTTACTTAGGAACAGAGAGAGGGAGAGAAAGAGAGAGAGCGAGCTAGAGCACGCACGAACGAAAGCTCTCACTTGACATCTTTAGCCACACAGGAATTCACCAACAACAGTGCTTGTTCGTAGTTCCAATCTACCGCGGATGCAACTATTTCTTTCAAGAACTTTATCCGCTCGAAAACTAGCATTAGGATATGCTTCCAAACATTCTACTCTTAAGCTTTGTAAATTTGTTTGCCTAAACTAAACTAAATTATAGATGAACTCCGATGCCGCAGTGCAGCAGATTGTGTGGCAGGCAACGTCGTGGCCGGCGGGGTACGAGGTGTGTCGGCCGTCGGGGAAAAAGCGAGCCCAAAACGTCAAACGCTTACCATAGCAAAAGTGGAACTCCGGTTAGTACGTACGCACTGGAACGAACGAACGCGACGGTTGCCAATTTCCAACTGATTCCCCAACCGACTGGACCGGTGCCTCAGACGGAAAATTCCGAACCCGAAACCGTTCGGCCGGGAAATTGGGCCACATTTTCGGCACACCACTCACCGCGAGCCCACTTCCCGTTCGGTGTTCGACGGCGACACTTTCCAATGCACCTGCGCACTTCGAACCAATCAACTGTCATTTTCGATCCGGCTGCTCTGAGCATATTCGTGAGTGACGGCACTCTACAACGGAGCGGCAAGGATTGTTCGGTTTGCTCGCAACCTTTGATGCGTACTGATGGTGAGAGTTAAGCGAAACGGTAGGTTTTTGGGTATTTTGAAAGCAATTAAGGAAGAGTACATTCGCCGAGCGTGGCCTGTGTACGGGTAATGGATTTTTCCACTTCAAACACAAGATGAAATGAAGCTTAGGTTTGCAAACCAAAAGTGAAGTTATTGTTATCAAACTGTTCATTTAGATTCTCTAATATTTTTCACACAGGGCAATAATTATTTCATACTCCTTTGTACCTGAAACCCCACCCAAAGCTCAACAAACTATTAACCAGGATGCATAAAATCATGATCCACGAAGTGTGGTGTACTAGCCTAGCTGTCATCGAAACAATTGGGGGAGACTTCGCCGATTGTTCATCTCAGCGCGAGTTACCACTTGCGTCACTCACGCGCCCGCTGAGTGAAAGTCTCCACGGAGCAAAGTCTGGGCACGCAAGGAAAATGGTGGTTCCGGAGGTTCACCTCCGACCAGCTGGAGCTGGAACTGACCATCGACCAACATGGTTGCATTAATCCTGGAACGTGCGTGAGAGTATGTTTTGCCACTCCATTGTATATACGTTTCTCTTTGCCAGTCTCATTTTCTCTCCCAGATGGATAAAATGCTCTTGTGTTTTCCTCTGTTTTTCGCTCCGAATTTTCGTCTCCCGTTCTGTAGCTGACATCTTTTGGATTGTTTGCAGCCGGTCTCTTGCGTGACAGCTCTTTTGCCCAGTTCAATATCGACCATGCTGGTGTTTGCCGAGCAGCCAGAAACCTTCTCGTGAAGAGCAAACCTCTCTCACGCAAACACTACACCGAAGAGCTTCGCGCGATTTTGTCCGATTTTCGTGCCACATTTTTCCCGGTGGGTGGGGTGGGAACATTCCAAAACATGTACTCTCCGCTGGTGGCTGCAGAAAAAAATACAGAGAGCAGCTCTGTTTATCCGGCCGAATCAACCCTACGATGCTGAACGGTGGCACGACACGCTCGGGATTTGTTGTGCACGTCCTTCGGAGTCTCGGTGCCAGAGCTGACAGATCTGGGATCCTCCCAGTGAGAAGCGCGGAGAGCGCAAAAATCGATTGTTAGAGCTAGAGCAGGTAGCACCAGCCCTTGCTTAGAACGTGGTGGCGTTTGTAGAGATTTTGGCGAACCTGGTCCGAGTGGAGAAAATGGGCCCCCAGTTCTGGTGAATATTTTATGTCTAGGCTCACACTGCCCGTCCGGTGGCACAGCAGCGTCATTCTCCGCTCGTAGGTGGACGATGACGCAAGCTGGCTGGTCGAATTACCGTATTTAGATGGGAACGTTAGAGTTATGAAATATACATAAATAAGGCAACATAAATTGTTCGCCGTTGTACATTTTGCGCAGAAGGATGACTATTTATTTACAATAAAAATCCAATACTTGAGACTACTATCGTCAAGATATGTTAAGCAGTGTCTGAAACTTCTATTTGTATATTTAGTACAGGATTGTTTAACACATTATGTTGTCATCAATTCACTTAATTTTAGTTCTTTTAATGTTTAGTAATAATTTAAATGAAAATAATTTTATAATAATTTAGTGTGTAAATGAAAAAATCAGGTAAAATACTTGTTCTCTTTACATATTTTTAAAACAAATGCATATATATTCAATAAATTATGTTTTGAAATAACAGTTAAAAGTAATTTAAACTCTAAAACAATTGTTTATTTTATTCTCACAAAGTTTCTTATATCTACACGACAATGTCAATCCTTATTTGCTATGAGCTGTCAACGTTGATGTAAAAGTTGATGATTCAATCGAAAGGTGTAATGTTTGCATTACCTTCTTTTCAGTCCTCTTGTGGCTAACCGCACACTATGCACAGCAAAGTCATCTCACGCAGCATAACTTACGACATTAGCAGGCAAGTAGAGTTATGTGAGTGCGTTCCAGAAACTCTTCCAGCCCCCGAACACTTCTATAAGGCACACAGTACCGGTTTGTTGTTAAGTTCATACCGGAAAGCGATCCGAAATGCTTTCTTTGAAAACCTTCCCAAAAAAGCATCCATTTCAGCTGGCATCGGTTCCTCGGGGAAGAGTCCATGGGCCGGCATGACGGCTTCGACCGACTCGGCATGGGCGGGAAACAGGCAACTGAAAGGACACAAAAGCTTGACTTTTCATCGCGTTTGTTCATTCCGTACTCTCTTTTTCTTTTTGTTAGTGCCTCTGTTTTGCTTCCCCGCCTCATCCTAAGTGGCTCTCGACTTGACTCGAGCTGAGGATCACGACGACGACGGCTACAGGCCGAACGGTGGGGATGTGGACGTACGCTGCACCCACAACTTGGCAGGCCAAACTAAGTCCTAAATGCTTCTCGAATTGGATGGCGTTTAAAGTCTCGTTACCTCGAGTTGCCAGATGAACTTTTAATGGAAAAGCGTCACCGAGAATTTTCCGCTTACCGTCGGGTAAGCCTTTCAGCGGGACGCCCACCGCGCGGGTGGTAGCCACCGATCGCGCTTGCAGCGTCAGCGCTTTACTTCAGAAATCATAACTCCATCCAAAAACCGCCAAGATGTTGACTTTAAGCGAAATCCACTTCTTGAAGCACGGCCAAGAAAGAAGGAAACTTTTCACACTTCTAGAACCATCTTCCGCCCAACACGCCGGCAAAGTGGGCGCCCCGAGTGACGATGTACGTTTTCAACACGTTCGGCGCGATCGATTCGATTGTTTAGTAAACCATTTCAATTATTGTAACTCAACATAAGAAGTGTTGTATGAAGCCGCACCGTGCATGCAGAGATATGTTCATACTAAATATGGTTTATACTAATAAGTAATGGGAAACGGAAATCAAATTAGTTTGAATGTGTTTCATCATGGAAAAACGTTAGGCAACTGATTTTTTTCCCTCTGCACACGAAAACCATTTCACCAGCATTGCTAGCAAATATGCTGTCTTCAATTGAAACGAGTATGAATGCGTTAGCCAGCACGTGGTTGGATTTACGATCCATTACACACGGGAAAAGCATGAGCGAATGTTTAGTATGCTGCCGGTGTGGCTTCTCCAGGTTGCTGGGCCTGTGCCTGAGCTTAGTACGCTCATCGGGAAATATTTAAGTAACTAAATTAGGATGTACAGCTGATTGGTATTGGCTGTATATGAATGCTGCATCTAAATTGAATACGTTTGCAAAAAGCGAACGTCTCCTGAACCATAACCGCAGCGTACCTTCGATGGGAAAATCCATTTCCCATTAACTGGGGCAATCTTTGTGTGTATTGGATTTATTATTTTTTCCCCACCTTCCGACATGTTTCTTAAATCGGTAGGATGAAAAGAAATAGAAATATAAACGCTGTGTTCCGTTCACGTGCCAAATATCGCTTATGTACTTAATTAATGTGCGGTAAGGGTATGTACAACTGTTAATTACTGTAACTGTTTGAAATATATTTTATTTTGAAGCTTTATTGCTTCGAAATATACTCTAAACACATCAAGGCCAACTGGTTAGAACTTATTTTGGTGGTATCCTTAAACGTTGACAGTTATACTTACAGACCATTTATATATTGCTGAATCAGTGGCAGGAAGAATCGATGGTGCATGTTTGAAAGGTTACATGTCTAGTTAAACATAATTCAAAAAATTTCAGTTTGAACTCCATGAATTAATTTGTGTTATGCTTCATACAAATGCAGCGCTGGCATAACATAATTTAACCGTTACTGGATGGACAACTATGCGGCCAGGAGTGGTCCGGATAGGATCTGATACCATTACGGATGTGATAGAAATCATCAACGCTACAAAACAACAATGTTTGGAACAAAATTCGTTTTAGTCATGAAGAAAGGATAGTTGTGCATGATCTTGAACGCAGGATATACAGGAAACGCTAGTCTATACTCTCTTGTGCAGGAATAAAAAGACATAAAAGGATTATATCAAAACATGTCACAATGTAAATTCTTAAAGTAATTATTCAAACGGAGGTCCTTATTATTATCATCTTCTTCTTCTCGCTTGGCACTACAACCTCGTGAGATCTCATCCTGCCATTTCTGGCTTACTGTGACTTGATTTTACCCGTAACAAAGTAGTCAGCTCTGCGTACGAGGAGGCGGTCGAGATGGGTTTTGAACCACGGTCCTGTCGTGTGAAGGCTGACGCCACTGTCTCCTCATCCATCACACCAACCAAAAAAAAATTATTTACTCAAAAGAAATTATGATTTGAATTTGAACTCTTCAAAAATGTGCATGAAAACCCGAAAATATCAAGTAAGACGTCTGCATACTCGAAGAAACGTTCAACACTTAACTGACAATCTGCATACAGCTGAGTACGTACCACCCCAGGGTACCCAACAAACACGCAAAATCAATGCTCTCGACCCATGCTCCATGTTTTAAAGCGAACACAATCTCGTACATGGGCATTCATGCAAGTGGTTAGTGAAATGATTATAACTAGTGATGGAAACCAGTTATTTTCCTTTCGTAATTCATTTCCAACCCAACGTAACACATGGGCCGCCCAACATGACCCCATCCCCCTGACAGTGTGGACATTGTGTAAACCTGTGTTTTACGTGACCAAACATTTTACAGAGACTGCCAATTTTTCCGTCCATACCCTTCACCGGTCACCCTTTCCCTGGTCAGTGTTTTTGCATATGGCCACCCCGGTCACTGCCGGTGCCTATTCCTATCCCTGGGCATGGTTACCTTTGACCGGTCGTTTGCCGTGACGAGAGAGAACCCTTCGCTTTGGCACACTAACGGAGAAGAACGCACACACACACACACACCCATGCATGAAAAATACACCGAAAGAAAAAAAAGCAACAAATCCTTCATGATGTTATGCTTTTCCAGGAGCTGGGCGCTTGTCGGTTTCGGAAGCCTGGCAGAGCTTTCAACGTCCAACATTCTTACGCCGGCCTTTGTTGACCAATCAGTAGCTCCCGGTAGCTGTTGGCTGGCTTGGGTTTGGCGGCGTTCGGGGGGTTGGTACACTTGCCTGTGTGGTCGGTGCCTTTCGGAGCGGAACTGAACCAAGCCACCGAAGGAACTGGCTGCATGTGCTGGCTGCTGACCGAGGGCAAGAAAATGTGTCCTGTTGAATATTCATGAGTCTCGCACTGGTTTTTATGTTTGAAGGTGGTTCGGGAAAAATACCTACTACTATGATTCACACACACACATTCATAGCCACACAGCCACGCACATTGTCATCCTCGTCATCGTTGGGGCTGTGTAGTGAATTTCATGGTGCTTAGGTTTTCGGTTCTTGGTCCGTCCAAGGTTGGTCCGTAGTTCTTACACTCCCCGTTCGGCTTGCGGCCAGTTTCTTCCATCCGTTTTTACCATCCGTAGCGCAACAGGCACATAACACGACGGGCGTGTTGAGTGGCCACCACGAAGTTCCTCCCCATGCCCTTCCTCCCTTCTCATCTTACCGCTCCTCTTGCTTCCTGCTCCACGTACATGATGCTGGAACCTCCCTGTCTGGGCCGCGCTAGCAAGCGTAGCCATCGATGACGCCCCGAGGGCGATGCAAAATGCGCCACACTAATTAGATCGGTAAATGTTCACCAAAATAATTTTGTTCCCGCAGAAAATGCTTGTACCTGGGAAATCGTGATGGTCACGTTACGCTCGGGGTGACTGGGAGTGTGGAAAAGCGCCGAGGTCAGTAATTAAGATGAATCGAAAGCTCTAAATGGTGCTCCATTTCAGAAGGCAATTTAGATAGATGCATATAATTTGCGTTTTGCGAACTGCTCTCCGTTCGGGATGCAACACACGGAGAGGGGAACGGGGGATGCGGAGGTAAAGGGCAGAAAGATGTGAGACAAAATGATATTCCTACCTGCATCCCGGGCTAACAGTGTCATCAATATTCATCAATAACACTCATCGGTCGCAAACGGAATGCTGTTATGGGTGCAATCTTGCAACGAGGGCGGTGCATTTCGATGATTTCGGTTCAATCGATTGCCCCGGTGCCCGGGTTTTAAACGGCGAACGCTTTCCGCGGTATATTAATGGTAGTTGTTTGTCGATTATTTGGTCTCAAAATTGATGAGACCCCTGGCTCCCCTTGCCTCGCTGTGCCCTTTTTACCGCTCCGCCCAACACCACACGCTGCTCGAGTGCCATTCGTTTTGCAATTCCTGTTGTTGTTGTTTAAATATTATAGAGATTTTGGACCACTTGGGTCTCTTTCGTCTCTTTTACTGGGATTGTGGATGTTGAAGGAATTGGAATGTTGGATAGGTTGTGTGAGAGGGTTACTGAGACGTTAAGGTGTCCCATTCCTTTCGACTTTAGAAGTATCAGACTATTTTCAATAGTTGAATCTTTTTCTAAGTTTGTACTTGAGTTGTTGAGGTAACTCAGTCCTTTTTTGTGTTGTGGACGACAGACTACTGCAGTAGTCGAATTCACCACATTGTTTAGTTTTCCTCTCTAATGTTGAGTGTGTTTCTTTATTATTGTTATTATATTTTTTTTCCCCCTTTTTTTACCGGCTTAATTATATTTGGTTGTATAGGTTTGTTTTTCTTAAAAATTTCAATACTTTTTTCTCTTCTTTAGAATCTGGTCCTAAAATGCAGTCAATATTGGAATTTAACTTAAGGTGGTGTCGCTCCCTTTCATATCCTCGGCATTCCGTTAGGATATGATGTATAGTGACTTGGGTTCCACAATACTGGCAAAGTGGCGCTGGTGCTTTAGCTAATAGGTGGCTATGGGTTAGATTTGTGTGTCCAATCCGTAATCTGGATAATATCTTTTGATCTTTGTTGTTATCTGGGTCTTTCCAAGGTTGGATTGTTACTTTTACTGATCTCAACAGGTTGTCTATTTCCTTATTCCAAGCTCTCTGCCATGATTTTTCTATTAAATATTTGCATTGTTTTAGTGCATCCCTCTTAGAGATAGGAGGGGAGTTGTCAGTTGGTAATTGTCGACCTTCATTTGCCAGTCTATCTGCTTTTTCATTGCCTATTATACCAGTATGGCTTGGGATCCAACAGAAGGAAATGTTTTTAGCATGGTCTATTGCATCTATTGCCTGAATATGGGGATCTTTTGAACGACCATGTTCTACTGCAGCTAATACACTTGCACTGTCGGAGAAAATTACGGTAGGTCTGCCTGGATCAATGTTTTCATCTGCTGCTATATAAATAGCAGTGGCCTCAGCTGAAAAAATTGATGAGTAGTCAGGAAGTTTTATCGCGCAACTAGAATTATCAGAGTAAATGCCACACCCTGCGGAGTTCATATAGATTGACCCGTCGGTGTAAATTTTGTGATGGTTGAAATATTTACTGTTGATATGCTCTATTGAAATTTGGTATGCTTGTTTATTGTTTTGTCTAAGTTGATCGTAAATAGTCCAGTCTATTTTATGTGAGTTCTGGAACCATGGGCGTTCCGAATTTCTAGTTATTTTTAGAATATCTGGTAGGAGATGATTAGTGGTCCTTTTAAACATGTCTTTTGCTCTCTGAATTAAATTCGGGCATTCTACTCTTTTCTCTAAATTGCGTAAAGCCGTGCCTATCAAACGGAGTGTTATTATCTGTGGAAAAGGAAGAAGACCACTTTCACATATAAGTGATTTTATAGGGCTAGTAATGAATGCACCGGTGGCGCATCTTATAGCTGAATGGTAGATAGGAGCTAAAATATTATTAATACCGTCAAACTCTAAACTAATAAGTTCTATTCCGAACAAAATTTTTGGGAGAAGCCATCCATTAATCAATCGAATCATTATGAGACGAGATGCCCTGATTTTTCCATATCCTATCATTTTGAAGACATTTATGTACGATGTAGAGGATGTTTTGATATTTTTCAGATGTGGTTTGAATGATAGTTTTGAGTCGAGAGTAATTCCTAAGATTTTAGCTTGATTAACGTTCGGAATAATGCTGTTTTCTATTGAAATCTTCTTAAGATTTTTTGTCTTCTGGGTTTTACAAATTCGTAAGATTTTGCATTTTTCTGGTGCTATTTGGAAACCTGTTGAATCACACCATTTTTTTAGATTATTTATGCCAGTTTGGAGAGCCTTTCTCGATTTACTGGAAGAGACATCCGAGGAAATTAATAGAATGTCGTCTGCATATATGAGGGGGGTGATATTATTAGGGACATGTGTGAAAAGGGACTCGATACTAATAAGGAAAAGGGTGGGAGAAAGGATAGCACCTTGCGGAACTCCATTTTCTAAGTGTTTGATTTGCGAAAATGTATTGCCAATACTAATCCTAAAGGTACGGTTTTCTAAAAAGTTTTGTATAAAGATAGGTAAATTTCCTTGGAAGCCCCATCTTTCCAATTGATGTAAAATGCCATGTCGCCAAGTCAAGTCATAAGCCTTGGCAAGGTCAACAATGGCTAGGTCTATGTGTTTATTATTGTTCTTTGCGGTTGTCAATATGTTTTCTAGTGTGGCGAAATATGTTTCCGTACCGTGACCGCTGCGGAAAGCGTGTTGGTTTTTATGGAGTAATTTTTTAGATTCTAGTTCATGACAGAGTCTTCTGTTAACTATACGTTCGAGAATTTTAGAAATACAGTTTAATAAAGAGATTGGCCGGTAGCTGTCAACGTTAAAAGGTGATTTAAGTGGTTTGGGAATAGGAATTATATAACTGTTTTTCCAGTGCAGCGGGATTTTACCTGTGCACCATATGTTGTTATAAATTTGGAGGAGATATTCTAAAGCACCACTGGGTAGATGTTGAAGTAATGGGTATCCCACTCCATCTGGTCCGGCAGACTTTCCATTACATTTGCTAAGTGCATGAGAAAGTTCTTTTATTGAAAATAGTTTGTTGTATTGTAAATCTTGGGATGTTTGAAAGGATGTTTTTTTCCGTTCCATAGCTCTTTTGTGCTTTAAAAACTTGTCGGAATAACTATGACTCGAAGATATGGATTGAAAATGTTTTGAGAATTCTTCCGCTATGGCAACTGAGTCATTAATAGGATTTTCAGGGTTGAGTAGGGAAGGGAAATTTGTGTTGGATTTCTTCCCGTTCAAAATGTTTATTCGCCGCCACATTTCCTTTGAGGATATGGACGGATCGATTTCTTGTATGAATTTTTCCCAGCTATTTTGTTTTGATTTAGCTATTAATAACTTGGCTTGTTTATTTGCTTCTTTGTATTTTTGTAATATTGCTGGTTGGATATGGTCGTTAGTGATTGAGGTTGACAATTTCCTGAGCTTTCTTAGGTACTTCCTACGAGTTTTTATTGCTTCAGCAACTTCCTCATTCCACCAGGGAACGTATTTTTTGGGAATTTTCCCACTGCTTTTAGGAATGCTTTGGGAAGCAGCCTCTAGGATTATCAATGAATCTATGTTCATTTACCTTCATCCTGCTCCACGGAATATTGTTCAATATTTGTTTATATTTTGACCAATCCGCCATGTCGTACTTCCAACGAGGACGGAAGGAAGGAAAATTGTTGTATAGATTAGTAGGATTAAGTTTAACTGTAAGTGGGAAGTGGTCACTGCCATAGAGGTCATTTTCAACAGTGAGAACACACCTCGATGCTATGTTATCCGATGTAGCACAATGATCTATAGAGCTCATTTGACCGGTCGAAGGATCGATACGGGTAGGTAGGTTATTATGGAGAGGAAATATTTGATTTTGTTGTAAAATGTTATGGATGTCTGTGCCTCGTTTGTTGGTTTGGGAACAACCCCACTGTGTGTTTTGTGCGTTTAAATCTCCAATAATGAGGATAGGATTTGGAATTTTTGCAAGGAGGTTGTTCAGCTCTGTTACAATGTTATTATTATAATTTGGCGATAAGTAAACACTTAGGATATTTAACTCTATTGGGCTTCTAATGTGAATGCATACTGAAGGTATGGAAGTTTTAATGCGAATTCTTGTGTAAGGTATGCTTTTGTGGATTCCCATGCAGGTGCTGTGGGATGTGATAGGGGAATTGTTAGTTATCCAATGATAACTGCTTAGTGGTGTTCTATTGAGCAGAATAGGGTTTGTGTAGGCTTCTTGTAATGTTATTATTTTCGGCTCATGTTTGTTTATTAATATTTTTAATTCATCTAAATTTTTTGAGAAGCTACGTATATTCCAATTCAAAACAAGTTTAGTTTCACCTGGAAAAATTGTCCTGATAGAATTATTTGTAGATTGTGCTGTCATGATTAAAATTTTAGGCTAAAAAAGATTTGCTGATGCGATGATTAGGTTAATGAATTGTTTTTTTTTTTTTCTATTTACGATGTCCTTTCCTTGTCTTTTTGGCCGAGAGTTCTTCGCTAGAGGATGTCAATGGATGCTTGAAGGTGGATGGTTTGTTATTTTTATTTGTGATAATTGTGTTACCTGCGGTGTCTTCTGTATCTGAGTCCGAGATGAGGTTTTGGCATTCAGTTTTGTTCTGTTTTGTTTGAGTGAATTTTTCAATGGTTTTTGTGAGAACAGCAATCTGGTCTTTCAGTAGGTTAACAGTTTGAGTGAGATTTTCTATAATTTTATCTTTCGGGTCTATTGCTTGGGCTGCAGCGATTCTTTGTTGAGCAAAACTGTTTGACATTTGCTTATGCGTGTTTTGTTCGTATGCTAATCTAGCCTCGCGGAAGGAGCAGTTGTTGTCGGTTTTAATTTTTATAATCTCCGCTTCTTTGGTGTAGTGTGGACATTTTTTGTCAAAAGTGTTGTGATGTTCGTTACAATTAACGCACGTTGGTGACACTGTGCAGTGACCGTGGGCATCTTGTCCGCAATTTGCACAGATTTCTTTGTTTGCGCAGTTTTTCGTAGTATGGCCAAATCGGAGGCATCTGTTGCAGCGCATAGGTCGGGGATAATAAACCCTTGTTTTTATCTTCTCTAGCCCGATGTACACATATTCCGGAATTGCCACTGCTTGCATAGTCACCACATATGCATTTGTTTGCACAATTTGGCCATTCACTCTTTTTGTGAATCTGTATACGTCGGTGATACCTTCTGCTCCCATATGTTCTATTATCTCTTCTGATTTTAAGGCGCCAATCGAGCTGCACGTAAACACAAACTTTACGGCGTTCAGTGTAGGATGTGGTGTAATTGAGATCTTGTCGCCGTTCATCAAGGAATTGATCTTCTGCAGTTCGGTAAACACTTTTTCTGATCGTGTTTCCAGCAGGAATGTTTTGGAATCCAACGGTCGGCCAGTAACAATTTTACCAATTGCACGTTTAATCGTGTCGCTCAGTATCCATGGATTCGCGGGAAGGGTTTTTTCCCCCACTGTACGTAACAGCAAAAACCGTTTTTCTCCGTACTCGCCGTTTCTATCCATATACAATGGCAACGTTCTCCCCCTCTGCTCTATAGTAGAGAGTGGGGGGAACATAGCTGCGGCCGCCGACGGGCCCGTCATTGGGATTGTTTGACTTTCTCAGAATCTGTCGTTTTGCGTGCACTGTGACGTTAAAAAAAAAAAGGGGGATTTCGCTAGGAATAGAGGAGTAGCAATATCGCTAACTAACACACACAAACACACACAATATCACTCGTGAGTCGCGCGCGCAAGAGAAAACACGTCCGATCACATCAACGTTTCGACAGCAACTAATTGCAATTCCTGTGGTTCGAGCTAGCCAGAGCCACCGGATCAGGAAGGTCAGCGTAATATTTGAAGTATGATGAAGTGTAATATGTGCACTAGAAATGATTGCACAGAGATGGTAGAAAAATTCACTTTCTATGCTTTGTGCTGTAAAAATACTGTGGCATTTATTGATCGACCGGAAAATGTAGTGCAAATTTGTAGAATAACTACCATACCGTGTAGCTGGATTGTTGTGGGTGGATATACCATTCAATTTTTTTTTAGAAATTTCTAACATTTGACGCGTTTATTTGAGTGCTTTTATTCGAAAACAGTATAACTTATTGCGTCAATAAAGTAATAAATCATGCAACACCGTTGATCAGCTCCTTTTTTATCGTGTATTTGTGTTAGCAATTATGGTGGATCAAACTTGGTGGATCAAAAAAACTGGTGGTTTTTTTACTGTTGATTCTTTTCTGTTGATACTTCATCAAAAAAATAATGCAATTTTTTTTTAATAATACCGATGTTTGAACATGTTCCTGATTCCAATTCGATGATTCTCTCAAATAGTTTGACTGAGTGCAAATGGTATTTAGGATCAATATAAGTTACCTAACGTGAGTTGTCAGCATTCAAAATGGCGAGAAGATGGTTGTTTTTTGAGACTGTGAGAATGGTGTATTTATTCCTTCCAAACGAACATTCTGAACGTCCCTAGATTCAGATGGCGATTGGGCTAATCTTTTCTTTTGGAATCTAGTCACTTACTAACGTTCTTACTTCATATTTATGTAACTGTGAGAAATCATATAAATAATCGACTTTTGGCGACTGTTGTTTATTAGTTCTAAAGTTCATGTAAAGAACTCAACCATCAAACGCTAAACTATTCGTAATTGAGTCTAAGTAAACGTACATTACTGCAACGAAATGTTACATTGATTCATTGAATCTATGAAAATCTCTCATTACCCTGTAACTGTTGCAATGAGGCAGCGATGTTCGTTCCGTAGTCGGTTCACATGATCTGCATCCTTGTGATGAAGCAACTGTTATTGGATATTTCTCCCCAGTTGTTAGCTTTAGAGAAGCGAAAAGTATCTGCAATAGATTTTATGTTCTTTAATATAGTTTTTAAATGTATATGTAACTTTTACTAAAACAATAAAGCAACTAGCTTTAAACTTTATCACAAACTCTAACGAAATTCATTAAACGCAGCTCTTTAAGGCTGATGCAAATTTCACCACTATACCGCTGCATCTCCACCGACACTTTTAGCTTTAGTTGCTATAGCTCACGGTCCCATCTGAAGGATGTGTTTTCACTTTGCCCGCCCGACAGTTCCCTTCCGGGAAAACTCTTCCCGACGCGCCCTAATTGGCTCTGTTTGGCTAGCACATTTAATTTCCTCTCATCGCCATCACTCCCGCTCACCCTTTCCATATCCGCCAAATTGCTCCGCGGTAACAGAGCTCCAACTCGGATGGCTTTCGGATTTCCTGCACCACAAAATGCATCGAGCCTAGATGAACCGCCCTTGCACCGTCGAGCGCCAAATGAGCGCAGAAATTGGTGTGCCCAAGTTTTCGAAATGGTTACTCGCTCGCTCGCTCGCTCCCGCTTCCTTTCGATTTCAGGTTTCAGGGAAAACAGAGGAAACAGTTTCATCCCCAAAAAACACTGTCCCCAAAAACAGAACAGGACGTTTGGAGCCTGGAGCCTGCTCGATAGTCGCTCGGTGGAATTAAATTATTCTTTGATTTCAAACCTAGTACGCTCGGGGATCCACCAAACACAGGCCGCACATACACGAAAAAACGAGCATCGAATAGAAGCTGACACAAGGATCGCGAAACAAGAAACTCGTGTTCCGAACATTCCCATCTCATTACATTCCCGCGGCGTGCCACCATTTCCACCGACCACAGTGCGCTGTTGTCCACTTCAGCGGGTAAAATTTCATGCTGTCGTCACCCGTATATCATGCCGGGTCGCAGCATCGTCACGGGGCGAAAAAGGTATGGAAAATGGTTGAGTTAGTCAAGGCCACTGCTGGCCGTCATCTGCCCGCCAGTGGTAGTTGTACATTGGTTTAGCAAATGTATGCAACGCTCGTAGCGTTTTGCGATCGTGGTTCGGGACCTAAGCTCTCTGGTAGGCGTAAACCGGAATGGACTAAGCTGTGGACGTTGATTTGAGCTCGGTCAACGTGGAACGTTCGCGGGAAGGGTCGTGGTAAATCGTTTTTCAAAATCATTCACCCTCCACAGACGATGTTCCCACGTTCGGCTTATGTTTGTCCGGGTTACACCGGCGACTGTTCTTGGCCATAAACTTTGCACCGTTTGCATCGGGCATCGAGTTGTGCGTACTGCTGTTTGAACGAATCTCTATTTTAATGTAGGAGGAAACATACCTACACCATTATCGTCGCCGCGCACGTTGGACGACACAGCACCGGGAAACTCTTGTGCCCGAGCTATTGATCCCGGGATTAGCTGTACATCATTCGGTATGCTCATCCTAATCATCCACTGGCTTATCGTACGCACTACATAAAAGTTTTTAATGTACGATAATAGATCGAAACACAAATAAAACTCTCCCGCGCTGCCTAATTACTGAGTACTGAAATAAGGCTATTTACTTAATTCACCACCGAATGGACATGAAATATTTGGAAAGCGTAATTAAACTTTGCTAATTATTTGGCTGGAAAATGTTATCTTTAACCACGACGGAAACATTTTCCTTTTCAACCAAAAACTGCCGCATAATCAATCTATCCATCTCTCTTCTCTCTCTCTCTCTCTCTCTCTCTCTCTCTCTCTCTCGCTTCTTCTTCGCAAACAAGCTGCCGTACCAGTTGGTTGATGCCAAAAACTGAAATAATTGCAAAACCCGCTCAATGCTCGCTCTATTTCTATTTGGTGCAAACTTTAATTTCAATCTCCATTGCTTCTGGTGGAGAAAAAGTTGCCTTCTCCCGAGTTTTTTTTTTCCCAGGAATTATACCAACTACTGCTGCTGCTGTTGCTGCTGCGGCTACCACTACTACTAATCCGGCTGTGAAGCGAAAACTGCAAGTAAATCATAACTTCCAGTATCGAACTTTTCCAATTAATTATTTCAAAATAATAATAATAATAAATACCGTCCCTGTGTGCTGTCAGCCATCGTGGCGACGCTGAGTATGAGCGTTAAGATGATAGCGAGAACAGTTGAGGGTGCACTCACACAGATACATTCATATTTTGGGTATAAATCTTTGGGATTATACGGGGGTCAGATATATTTGCCATCTAGATAAGCTTTAAGAAAGATAAACTCTTCATATGTTTGTTAGACATTAGGCACAAATGATGCGTTAGAGAACTGACAATGTTTTCGAGTGATGTCTCCAAAACATAATTAATTATTTAAATCTAAAACTTATTGAAGGTTGTTTGAAGAATGTTCGTTTCATTTTATTTTGTTCCCTTTTTTACATCTCTCACGCTGGATGAGACAGTTTCCCTTACGCTTTCCTCCAATAATTTACATCCACATGTCAAACACCGACAAAAAAAAAATCCTCAGCCGGAATGGCCACGGAAAACCCCCATGCCCACGCAATGTTGGTGCAGCGTACCTGTCGGAGAATAATTACTGCATAAAAGGAGTCAAACAGTCGACGACAGCGCACAAACATGCACACGACGTGATTATGGAAGCTGCAGCTCATCCGGCACTCACACACACACTCCAACCGTACCCGCTTTCCTTTGTCCAACCGGCGGACATCAGTGACGAGGCAGCAGAAGAATAATGTTGCCGGGGTCGGTGGCGGAAACCAGCGTGAAGCCGAACGCGAACCAACCAGACCCGCTTAAACGGAAAAGGCGCACAGAAAGCGGGAACGATGTTTTCCTCGGTAGAAAATCGTTCGGTACGCTTGAAGGCAACATGAGCTTCCGCTTTTCCGGATATTTTCCGGCATCCCGACTCCCAGGACCAGCAATCGAGCCACCAGTAGGCCACCCAACGGTGGGTGCGTTTGTGTGTGTTGGTGGGGGGGAGTGAACTTACACACGTACAGAAGGTTAAACTTTGCTGGCTTACGGTTGCCATTATGAGCGACGCGCTTACGGGTTTTCCATAGACAGGCGAACCATTCAAGAATGGGAGATAGAACAGGGTAGGGTGTTTTTTTGTTGTCCTGAAGGGTGTTTGATGCATATGATGAGTATGTATATGTGTGTGTGTGAGGTGGGGTGCTAAAAAAGCAAAATGAGGCATACGGAAAAAGGAGAGAGAGACAGACCGTTGAACTGCATTTTTTTGCATCCACCATCCGTACATGGAATGCATTTCGCACTCTCTTTCCGTTGCACCGGCCGTAGGGAAGTCGTATGGCCCGTTCAACTGCCGCTTCAACCCGGCAAACTCGGCTGGCAGACACTGGCTGGTGGAAAGCAGCAAACGGAAGAAACGTTGCTCACTTGTACATTGTACGCAAGCGGACATTTACCGACACCGCCAGCACTACATGAAGTCATTAGAACTTTCATCGGACGACATCAAATTGCAACGACAACGACGAGGATGAGTCTCGCGCGCGCTGCAAAACGGATAGCCGAAACCGAAAAGTCGGACACTGGTGGAGGCAGCCACCCTTTTAGGAAAACTATCAAAGAGTGCGAAGACAAATGAATGAGATGCAAACGAACGCGAAGCTGCTAGCGCGGCCCGACCTTTCGCTGTGTGTGTGCGCCGTGCAACAGGGTAAAAGGTTGCCTCCGGGTGCAACAGTTCACCGGTTTCCGGAAGGTGGTCGTAGCACACACACACACACACACCGTACGTCACCGTGCTCCGGAGTACCGGACAGCAAGGCAAGCCTTGAAACGACCATTCTCCTGGCTTTCTACCGGGTTTTTTCGTGTAGCTTGCTTGCTTGCTTCTACTTTCAAATAGCCTCCGGCTGGACTGCCGGATGTTTCCGTCCATGCATATACACGAACGCTGTCGACGACCGTGGGAAAACGGAAAACGTCACAAAATTGTATCGCTTTTGCCACGTCCGCTCTTCATTCGCAACGTTCGGAAACATCAAGTGAGATTACAGGAAATGCGCGCACACTACAGGTTGAACAATATAAGGCGAACCGTACTTATGTCGGACAGCAGCAGCACCACTACGAAGGGAAAATTGAGGGCGAATTGAGTAACTGATGGTTTTGCATTTCGTTTACTTTTCTTCGGTCAAATAAATGATCATAAACAGTACCTTGGGGATTGGATCAATTTAATTTAGTTTATTGGAAAAAACGAATGCATGATTCAATTTTATGTAGTTTATCGGGAAAATAATGTTTGTTTCGTTCAAGAGAACAACTTAAGAAGCAATGGCAATTGCATTTGACTTGTAGTTCATATTTGAACGGAACGGTAAACTAATGTTTGTCCTTAACGTGTACAACTCAAACATAACATGACATCGTGGAGTAGAACACCCCTGCACAAATATGGTCCATTCTCAAGATGGACATGTGCTGCGTATCACGAAAAGTCTGTACCCAAGAGGGTCGTTTGAATCTATGAAAAGTTTTGAAAGCTTTAAACAGAAAATTTAGTATGAATATTGCAACTTTCTTATTTTAATTGAAATATTGTGAATTTTTGATTACATTACATCTAACCTTCAATAACTCTCTTACTAACTCTAAATTTGCCGAATATAATCCTAGATTCAGGGCATTTTTACCGTACGCACTAATCAGCCACTAAGATTAAATCAAATGTTTCCATAAATTATTGGAAATTGCCTCTTTATTAATGAGTTACAAGAAAATGAATGCAAGGGCAGCTATTTTATAAAATTTTAAAAATAAATCAATCAATAAGCTTCTTTTTTTTGTGAAGTCCCAGTATGCATACGGCTCCGAGACATGGACCCTGTCCAAAACTGACGCAACTTTGTTAGCCACGTTCGAGAGGAAGTTGCTCAGAAGGATTTTTGGACCCATATGTGTGGAAGGAGAATATAGCGACCATAACAAGGACGAGCCGTATGAGCTGTTAGGTGATCTCACCATTTTGTAGTCATTAAGATTCGAAAGACCTGATGAGAATGACACCAGACGACCCAACTCGTAAAATCCGCTTAGACCGTTTATATGGCGAGAGGAGGTGTAGCAGGCACAAATTGAAATGATGAACGGCGCTAAACTATGAGTGGTATCGAGTTGTGGCAGGCCAAGGTCGCGAAGCGTTTGTAGCGCCCGCTAAGGAAGTAAGTTAGATCATTTGTACAACCTATTTCTTTTAGCTTATATGAAATGCCCATACCACATTGACATTACAAAAAGGGCATAATCGTCATCGTCTTTTGTTTTGATATGGTTATTCCCTGTGTACTTCAGAATCTTCTGGCTCAGATTTCAGAGTAAGAGGATGTTTGCCATCTGGCTGCCAAGTTAATCTCTGTAGCTGGTAAGCCAATTCCTCTTGAATTATATGTTTATTCTATATTTGAATATTTAAAGAACTTGTTAGTCAATGTATAAAGATAGTAGTTATAATCTCAAGTACATTCTCTGACAATAATTACTATTTCTGTAACGTAATCAAGAACCATTGGCCCACTGTAAAAAATCAGATAGCATCTCACAATCAAAAACCTTAAACCCCACCGTCCTTAAATTGAAAAGTTATCGCAAAGTTTATTTTCTCTAATCAGTGATTTACAGAGCAACTTCGACATGTGCTGTAAACCATGTCCGGAGCGGGCCATGTTTTTTTCCTGCAAACCTCCTCCATCACCGTGTGTAGCAATCTGGTTTGCTCACCTTTTTCACCTCATAAACTTTCCTGTATACGATTATGGTCTGGTGACAGGTTTTTTCGCACAGTACACATCCAACACATCCAAACGGTGTTACAATGTGTGGCACAGTGGTACAGAAAGCAAAAAAAAAAAAAGAAACTCATAGAAACAAAGACATTGTGCCCGTCCCGACATGTCAATTTGGCTTTAACAACTATCGACAGCAGTACACTTTGCTTCGGGCAGTTTTCCTCCACCCTATTCTAGAAGCAAAACTTAGAACTGTCCTCCATTTTCGCGAGACAGTAAGAAAACAAAAACCCGGCACCATTACCTGTGCCGCACATCATCCCATGGTCATGGTTCCCTTCCATCTGACTGCACCATCAGCTCAAGATGAAGCTGTTATCCGCAAACTGACTGGTTTCTTGCTGGTCGGATTTTCTTTTTGTCCATAATTTCCACCACCATCCAACCCATCTTCCTCCGACAACCCGCTCACTCTTGGTTCTAATGATTAAAATGCAGCAAAGTCTTTTCCGCAATGGCACAACGCCGAACACGGTGCGTGGAAAACAAAGCGCCAACAGGGAAACACATCCTTCATCCGCCCCAGCGTTCCCTGCCAGCGTACGACTCCATGCCAACAGCGCCATTGGGACAAGTAATTTATTTCTTATTTATTCCACGCTCCCGAAGTAGCAATCTTTCCATTCGACCGTTCGGCGATCGTTTTTCGTGCCGTATTTCTTGTTCCCATCCTTTACAACCATCGGCCCTAATCGCCCTAAACACAGCAGCAGTAGCAATGTGTACTGAAGCCGCTATAATTCTTCCCCAGGAATTCTGCCCAGAGTTGCCCGGCTAAGACATCGGTTCGCAAATATCTTCGCAAACTGGCCGAAAAATGCTAACACGCGCATTTCGGGGTCGGTCGGTGTGTTGTTGTGCGTGTTGAAGCCCTTCCAAACGATCGAAGAAAAACATTGCCTTTTTTGGGGTGATGGTTCTTACTGCTGGTCGGCCACGGTCCGCTCCCCATTTGAGGACAAAATTTTTACGACATCCCGGTGTCCCCGGTGGTGTGTGATGTGGTGGAGCCGGCACTTCTGGACTGCGCTAATTTATCACGCAGCGACACAGTTAAAGCTCTTATTATCATGTTAATTAAATTGTCCGCCTCGCGTGATCGAACCACGGTACGGTCGAAATCGGTCGCAGCCGAAATGAATCATGCCGCCAATGGTTCACCCACCGGCAACTTCGGCTCGAGAGCGATTAAAGATAAAGAGTTTCGGTTTGGGCACACTGTCCAATTAGTGTGGCGCAAGGAAACACGAGTGTGGGAAACACTTTAAATGGAATCGGCCGGCTGTCGAGCTTAGTGCTCGTATTGCATTCTGGGCACGCTCGGGGAAATGCGCGGTTTTCAGTTTGAAGATGTTCCGGCTTGTGAACGCAACCTCAAAACTCGTACTTCAGCTCACCGTTTTCACTCAAACCAAAAACACTTCGGCACGCTCAGACAACCCAACTAGGAGCTATAGGGGGAAAGCGCTGGTGGTGGAACAACTTTTCACGATAACTCCACCAGACAGAAGCGCAAGATGAGGGATGGCGTTGGAAGAAGGCATTCCATCATACCCAACCACGTTGCCACGCCACACTTGTAGTCTCCAATCTGCTTGCTGGATTTAGTATTGTTCCTTCAGGCTTCTTGTGTGTGTGTGTCTGGATAATCCTTCCCAGCCACCGTTGGTGCCGCAATCAAACAGAAAAAAAGGAAAAGGAAAAACGCTGAGGAAAAACAAAAAACAAAAATAGATCATCCTTCGCACGTGACCAACGGTCGAAAACGGGGTACGCCGGCGTACCAAACTCACCAGGTGCGATGGAGGGATTTATGTGTACGTGTATCGGACCGGCTGCAGTAGCGCCGAACCGAGCGCTCCTACCCAGAATGTCTCCATGCATGGTGGTGGTGGTGGTGTTTCCGGCTGATCATGTTCTTGGCAGGATAAATCGAGTTTCGGTAGATAGTTTTCCTTCCCAATACACAATCACTTGTTCGATCGTACAGAGAAAGAAAGAGAACCCTTAAGTCGCACGTATTGGAGCACAGTCCGAAGATTTCTCTGGTGGTACGTGGTAGGAAGACTGAGTAGTGGAGGGTTTTGTACTGAAACAAAATACTAAGTTTGTGCAATACGTCCGGCGAATGCACTTTGGCAGTAAATAATTTCATATTTCAACACGTGTTCTGGGAAAGTTTCTTGCCATTCATCCATCCATCCATTCACGGTTTTTTTTTCTTGTTCGTTGCAGCTCACACATCGAGAGAAAGTTTTTGAAAAATTTGGTATTGCAGTTTTTGCTTCACTCTCTTAACGACTTTGAACGGGGTATAAGAAACATGTCGAAGATTAACGTTTCAAGGGATCATTTTCGAGCACGGGTATGTGGTACGCTTCTTAGTAGGATGGTGTGATGAACCTGGCTCTGCATAGAAACTGCAGATAAAATCTGTGTAAAACATTCCAACAGCAATGAAAACATCATACGCGAATTTATAGTTTTATATGTTCCTAGATCCTAGACCTTCTAGATTTTTTTGGTAAAGAGATGTACTGAAAATGCTTAGCTTTTTGGAAACTTGGAAGCAAGAATCAAGAGTCTCTTGGATAGGCTCGGAAAGTAAGCATGTCAGCCCTTTAATGCACTTGTCAATACTAATAAATTAATCAGGGAAACCGGGTCAATAATTGTGCTTGTCTGTAAATGTTTTAAAGCACTCCTGCAACATACTTCAACCGTTTGTAAGTAGGTACACGTGTCATAGCTATGCCACAAGGCATTTCAAAATTGATTATGCTCGAAGATTTCTACCAAAATTCGTACATCTCATCAAACGTTATCTCGGTTCGCCGTAGGAAATATCTCCCCACTGCTGTCCCATAAATTTCCCTCGTAAAATAGTTTCAAGCAGTAAGACTAGACTGTTATTCTTGAACCCCAAAAAAAACAAAACATTTAACCAAAACTAATCAAAACGTCTTCTGCTACAGGAGTTCAGTTATAACATTATCTGATGCGTTTGATATCCTTCTGCTTTAATGCCGTAATGTTAACCCTGTGCTGTCGTGTTGAAGCATGTTATGACGGTTTATCTTCCGGCAATCGATGCTCCGCCCTGCCATTCGTATGCCCTAGCCAATTGCGTTGGTAAGATCAAACGTTGGCCTCGTTTCGTACACACGTGTTCCGAGAACTACCTAGAAACAACGGCAAAAGGGCAAACTTTAACGCACTACCTCACTATGTCTGAACTTGATATCCTTCTCCTGTCAGAGCCAGCCAGAGCTGTAAGCCAAGCATAGCCTTAAGGTAAGACTAATTGCATGGAAAGCAAAGCTTCTCCGTCGTTCTTCGAAACAATAATAATAAAATGTACCCCAACACGGGTATTATTTCTTTATTTTCCTATGCAAAATGTGCTAAATATGACATCGAGTATTTCCTCCGTTTCGACTGTGCCCGTTATCTTCCCAATGCAACGCACGGCATTACGCAAATGATGCGTAACGATGGCTAGATCTCGGTCCGATCCCGAAGTTTCTTTGAAATAGTCCCGAAAACGTTCCAGGCACGTTAAACACTGCTTTAGATGGGAGCGATGGCGCTCCTGGCTTATAGTAGGGCTTTCCACGGAAGGATTTCCACACAGCTGCTCCAGACGAACCTTTAAACGTTCCATTAGCTCCGCTAATCCAGCCTCACTCTCGCAGGACAAGCAACTTAAGGTGGAATTGTTTTTCAACCGTTCAAGCGTAACTTTGTCCAATAAATCACATTTGTTGAGAACTATCAATGTACGGGACATCAACTGCTTTTCAATCCCGAGCGCTTGTATGTATTCCTCGATGAAAGCATCCACCTTATCGATGGGTCCGATGCGAGAAGCGTCCACTACTAACAATAGTAGATCGGCACACTCTACGTACGTCCGTGCACGTGCAATACCTTCACATTCTACCACATCATCCGTGTCCGCCCGAAGTCCGGCAGTATCGGCAAGTATGACAGGATACCCGGCAATGTCGTAATGCGATTCTAAGATATCTCTTGTCGTTCCCGCAATACTCGTAACGATCGAAACGTTGCGCTGGCTGAGCAGATTGATTAAGCTACTTTTGCCCACATTTGGCGCTCCAACGATTGCCGTTCGAACGCCGTTTCGAAGCCGTTCGCCACGCCGATTGTCGTTAAGATGCACCTTCAGTTCATCGATTATTGCTTCAATCTTCTGCACAGCGCCGTTCAGCACATCATCGTCGACGTCTTGGTCCTCGGAAAAATCGACATAAGCCTCAATGCTAGCGATAGCGGCGACTAGCCGAGTGCGCATCGAGTTGTAAAAACACGCCAGCTGACCATTCGCTTGCCGCAGTGCTTGCTTTCGTTGTGCTTCTGTTTCGGCGTGTATTAAATCCGCTAAGCCTTCCACTTCCGTTAGATCCATTTTGCCGGCGTAGAATGCGCGTTTAGTAAATTCGCCCGGTTCGGCTACCCTGGTGTCTGGGAACGAGGCCAAACTGTCGTACATGGCGGAAACTATTGCCGTACCTCCGTGCACATGAAACTCAACCGTATCCTCTCCAGTGAAGCTGTTTGGACCTGCAACAGGAAGCAGTAACATCAAATCTTCATCACCTGTGGGGAGTGGCTTGTAGTTTTAAATTGTAAATAATTACCAGGGAACCAGAGCAACAGTCCTCGATCTATCATTTCATTCGTGCCGCCATGAAAAATGTTGGCTAGCAAGGCTCGGCGGGGCTCTGGAAACGGTTTTAGGCGAGTCTTTTTATTGATGATGGATCGTGACGCCGAACCGGACACACGTATTATTGCTACTCCACATTTTCCGAAACCTAGAATTAAATACAATATTACAAACTTTAGTTGAAGCAAATACGTTTTGAAAACAAATGCTGCATATTAGTCTAAGGAAAATGATGCGAACAATCACTAAGACAGCTGGCACATACAGCTGCTAGCCACCTACAAAATAATCGAAAAAAAGTTTTGTTACATAAGTTGACGATTTGGAACTTTTTTTTTCTGTTCTTGCTTCATTTAATCACAAGTGTTTGTTTATTTTTAAATAAATTTCTTATTTAAATAACGGACGCAGCACTTTCAAATTTAATTTTGACAGCAGGCACTTCGACAGAAATGGTACTTGGGAAACAGCTGATCATAAAGTAAACAAATCAATCAACACAACACCGGCAAGCATCCTTGCACGAAGTACTTCTTTTTTAAATAATTAATAAACAAAACTACGATGTCTCTTGCTGCTCCAGGATAATTGCTTCGCAAATTGCTTACCTGATGATAATCCGAAGATTGTGGAGCTATGTCGTAGTGCTTGCCTCATCATGAAATAATTCTGCTGTTTAGTAAACAGAGTGCAATACAAACGAGCACCCAACATGATGCGTTGTTTCTCGGGTCAAAACGAATGTTCTTTGAATTAAACTATTCTGTTGTATTATAGTGACCAGGGTAATACTTCGTTTTGAAGAACTAGATAATAAACACATTCGTAAACAAAACACAAACTGCAAAGTGTATGTTTAGGGAGGTCTGTACATTTTGACAGAAGCGAACGATTCGTTAATTTGACATTAAATTACCCATTGAATGTAATTTGGTTAATTTGTCGATGCTGTTACTATGTTTTAAAACCAACAAAAGTATTATTTGTAGTTTTACTCCAATTCAAATTTTTTTTCATAAAGAAGGAAGCAAAAATTGTCAGTCTTGTCGGAAGTTTACACCAAAAACATTACCACAGGCTATCTTCCGACACTAATTAGTACCGAGTGTGACGCACAGGTGGCGCTCGCCACGAGCGTTTGAACGCAAGCATTTCGTCGGTTAAAAATATTTAAAGCTTGATGTTACCAGCTTTACTTGTTGAATGATTTTTTAATTTATTCGAGACATAGTTCATGTAGTAAATAGTCCTACAAGCGTAGTGTAATGTGTTGCTTCACATCAATAACTACGTTTACTTCAATGAAAATCATTAATGTTTTACTGGTATAGAACATTGTAATACAGCGAACATAATTCCGATTCGATCTAAATTCACAAATTTCACAAAGAATATCAATGCAATTATTACACATTTGATTAACACATCATTGCAAACGAATATCACATCAATCTCGATGTTTTTATTGAGCTGTTATGGGTCCCACATAACCAAAAAGCGATATCCGACCTTACTACGACCTATATACGGAGTCGTATATGTAGACTTATATGTACACTTACAGCAGTAATTAACAGACTTCGTGGATGAAAAAAAAGCGTGCCATAATTATAACAAACAAACCATAAATGTGAAATGTTTCATTCACGGTCCCGAAATTTTTCAACTGAGTTTTGAAACGTTTCATCCAACCACTTTTGAAATGAAATAAATCAACAATTTAAATTATTCGTTCAAAATTTTTTAGACTTTTATTCGTTGACTTTCGACAAGTTTTTTGACACAACAATCGAACACATCGAAGCTATGCTTTTTCTCCTTCTTACACACGTTGCGCGGGCAAGACACCGTCGAAAGAATAAAAAACAATACCTACATTTCATGGTAATTTTCACCGACTAGAACTAGAAGAAGAAGCGATATGGTCTTCTACGTCGATGGCAGATGTATCGTCGATGGCAGATTCAACCGCATCTAAAAATAAATGAGAATATCAGCACATGAATCACAATTTCATCTCATCCTAGAGGACAAATAGAAGAAGGACTAAAACTTCCCATGAACAGTGTGGTCAAAGGTTGACACTCCGACAGAATCGCACTGTTCTCTGAGTGCTGCTAATTGCCTTTTCCTTCTATACAAAATGCCACTCTTTTTCCAGTAACGTGCGTAATTTTCGTGTGACATTTCACTACAAACAATTGAAAAACAAGATCATAGTTAATTAAGTCAAAAATGCACTTTTATAAACAACAAAACCTACACCACGCAATATGCACCAAAGCACGCCTACAATTGTCAATTGACGAAGCAAAAGTTTTCAAAGCATTCTTCGATAAATAAAAAAGGCAACTGAACGAATTGGGAAAAAAAATCGAAGCTGATGAAATCATTCAAAAATCAGTTAAAAGGTGAAACATTTCCAGTCATTTCAGAAATATTTCAACAATTTATTTTTCTCCCATAATTTTTTTTTGCCGACATGAGATAAAATAGCACATCTCGGAACCAATTTCCCTTTAAGACCACAAAGTCGGATAGTCAGTACAAGCTAAAATCTACCGACTTATATCAGACTTTGTGGTCGTAAGGAGGTTATGTGGGGTGGGATGATAGATTTCGTTTTAATTTTCATCTCAAAGTTCTATTGCTTCGTCTTCCCTTCACAATTCAGTTCCCTTTTTCATAAGTCTTGTCCACGCTTTTCACCATATCGTCGTCCGTGTCACTACTATTAATGGGCACTTTCATCCAATCAAACAACTGCTAATTTCCACACATTTCCGGACGAGTGCTTGAATGGTGGTACGCTACATGACGGCAACACATGCGCCTGTTCCCCGCGTGCCTCCAACTGGTCAATGTCTTTGGCACACTTTCGTCGAATATGGCCCAGTAGTGCTTGTTCTGCGATCTGGAACCACCGAAAGCCAAAATGCGTTTACCATCGGTACTGTTTTGCTGTCTCCTGTTCATAGTGGCCAGCGTTGCGTCCGATCGTTCGGATCAGCCGGTGAATAACAGTTCATTGAAAACACTTTCCAGACAGGAGCGTAAGGTTCTTCTATTCCCAATCTTGACTACGCTGCAGGTAGGTTCCAGCCCTGATTGATTGCGGAACTCTAAAGCTAAGGTCGATTTTGTTTCGGCAGGTCAGCATCTGTACCGCAACCGATGGACGGTTATACGCACCGAAGGCGAAATATCCGGCCCGTAAGTTGGGCATTAATCTTGGGTTCCAGCAAAACTTTAACCTTCCGTTCCGGTTGCTGGAATTCTACAAACCACCTACCTGGGCACGAGCGATCGCTGGCATCATACGGGGACAGTTTCCATCAACCTCTGTAGTGATGGCTCGTGGTTGGAAACGGTCGACCGATCACCAATCGTTGGCGCTTAGTGCTGGACAGTTGTACACGTACGTGGAAGATTTTCTGCACGTGTTTGGATACGAAAGGGACTGTCTGCTGAAGAGTGTCTGTGAGCTAGCACACAGTCCATTCGATCGTTCCGAGCAGCAGGAGCAGCAGGACTTTATGACCGAAGTGGTGCACTTGCTTTTGAGGTGAGAAGGTCCTGGAAGACGCGTTGGTAGAATGATTAACTTCACTGTGTCACGTGTGTTCTCACTTTACAGCCCATCGGTACACGAATCGTTTGCCGAGGATGAGCTGGAACAGAAACGGGCGTACGAGATGGCCGAACGACTCGGTGCCAGTGGCGCTAACTGTGATCTTATCTACGATCGATGCCATCGGTCGGTGTTGAGTGATTTTTCCAACTTGCTAGACGTTTCTGAAAGCTGATCGAGAGCCATAGCTTATCGTAACGTACGATTCTATACTTCTTATTGAGCACGAAGCTTGTCGTGTGACTGTATTGATCTGTAAATAAATATTTATTTAACTACTTGCAACTTGCAAAACAAAACACCTAAAATTTGACTCTCAACCCAACCTTTAGCTCGAAGCAAGACAAACGAAAGCCATGTTTGTTTGGTGATGTTAAAGGAAAAGATAAATATCGTCCAAACTTCTCACAGACAGTGGCATCTTTCGTCGACAATTCCCACATCCCATCGTTATTGTGTCGAAGACGTTCGTTCGGGCAAGAATTATCGATCGATCAGAAACATTCCCAAACACACACACAAACACACTCAGCATGCATCTCAACAGCCGTGCCCATTCCACCGTTTATGCAGTGTTCGTTTGTTTGCTGGTCGCGCTCGTTAGTTGTTCCGTTCGGGCGTCCCGGTGCACCGGCCCGAGCAACGAGACTGCCCCATTTGAAGTGCATCATAACCGCGATCGACGGTACGTGCTCAGCTTCCCGGTTAACGGCGGTGTGGCGAAAGTGATTTTCGGTTTCGTCGCACCCGTCCGCTTTCATCACATGCTGAAGCGCAGCCTGAACCTGGGCATTAACCTGCAGGCCAACTATCGCATCCTGCCGACCATTATCTTCCCGCATCCGGAGTCGGTGTGGCAGAATCGGTACAGCGAAGAAACGTACATCGATACGGGCCGCCGGCAGCTGTACGAGCTGGTGGAGAGCTTTCTCGGAAGGAAAGCGGGCGCACGGAGCAGCCCACGGAGTGAAAGGGCACGTGCCTGTCTGTTGCGTACGATATGCGAGGTGGCCGACTCACCGCTGACCCACAACGGGATGGTCGGCGAAATATTGGATGTTGTTTTCACGTAAGCACCTGGGCCGGCCTGCTTGAGGTTGAGCGGGGTCGTGTTAACCGTGGAAACCAAATTGGGCTCACCTGTTTCCGAAACGCTGTATTTTGTCTCCTTTCAGACCGGGTGATACCGATGACCTGCCGTATGAGTATAAAATGGCCCGAAAGTATGGTGCTAACGGGGTAAACTGTGGCCGCCTGTACCACGAGTGTCCGTTTGGGCATGGCATTTTGGACGCTATTACGGCGATGCACTGGTGATGGGTTGACTATGCGCTAATGGAGATTTGATTGTAAGGTGCAAGGTGTGAGAAGGAACAAAATGAGACTTTTTTCAAGATTTAAAATAAAACAATTTGAAATAAAAACAAAATCTATCAATATAGAACGTTATTTTTTGCTAGTTATTATCTCTAATTTGGTATTCGAACCTCAAATAAATAGCTCTAGAAAAATTTCTGCAAACTAGCAAGCAAAGAATTGTATTTCAGAAAAATATATTTGAACAGTGCTTAAAAATTTAAGAAATAAAAACTAGTTGAAGTCTTCGAGTCTTGTGTACCGTTAAAAAATATTTTTGTTTTTCTATTAAATTTATAAATTGTTCTTCAAGTCTTTGTGTCTTTGAGAACATAATAAAACACGCGAAGGAAACCAAATCACATCATAGTTATATTAAGACATTACGATTCGGTGACGTGAAAAATAATTTTATTTATGGAAATTAAATATAATTTTATGAAATTATGAAAATAACTTCTGAAAATCGCTAGAAAAGGTTTTCAAATTCCGCGAACACCTGGATTTAATTTAAAATCAAGAAAATGTATTACACGTTAGATTATTGAGACATCGACTATTGTGTCGTTTTTTTTTCAGAAGAAGAATGTCCCCGCAGGAAAACCAAAAAGAATTCAACACTTTCCACAACACTTACAACCAGAACCGTTTCTGGACCCGATTCCGATCACGATATCGATCACGACGGTCCGTTGACACACATTTTCTAATACGTTAACCACGCAGGCAAACAGATGGACGTAAGCGAAAGCTAGAATAGTGTCTGGCACTGTAAGGCATCACGGCGTGGAAGGAAAAGTTGATCGAGGTCGATCGATCAAGACGTTTGACAAATGCTTAACATCTTCACTAGTTTGGTGGAAACATCTTGCGCGTGATCAAACCATGCCCCGGTAGACATTGCGATCGGGTGTCTGCGTTTATTGACCAGTGAGAAAAGCACACTGAAAGCAGTGGAGAGAATGGATTCCTTTCGGTGGTTTTCCCTGGTGACGCTGGTGACATTAGTGTTGTTTGGTGCGTTTGCTGATTGCAATGATAGCTTCTACTCGAACTCTACTCAAACGCTTGCCCGACGGAAAAGGAATCTTATTTTTCATCCCATTTCCAGAGGATTTGTAAGTAATGGTGGTTATGGTCAAAACCGACCTTGAAATGTGTAGTACAAGTTCGTTTTGGTTTCTAGTTCCGTGTGAACATTAAGGACGCTATTGCAGACAACACCACGATCTGGGCACACGGTATCGGGTTCCGTATGAACATTGAGTTCTACAATCCACCGGGGCTAAAGATTACGCGTCGAGATGTGCATCAATCGCTGGAGAGCATGATCATGGCGTAAGATCGCAGAGCCTAGAGCAGAGAGAAAATAAGCTCCTCACGACTATTTAAACTCTTTATTGCAGCCATGGATTCGATGGCCGAGCATGCATCCTGCGCACGTTTTGCGAAGTGTCAAAGGTTATGACTCCGAAGAGCGGTATTTTGTTCAAGCTGTTCAAGCTTATCTTCCGGTAAGTGATGAGTGAAGGTGGAACGAGTGTGCCGTACATCGCGGACAGTCTTACATGCCCTTTCCCACCGTCTCGTTCGTTTTTCATTCCACTTCCGTACACAGATCGAATGCGTCCGGCTCTGATGACAGTTCGCTCGGTTCTTCAAACAGTTTACCGGAGGGTGACGATGAGTACTTCCCGTACCTGACAGCGAATGATTGCAAGGAGCTCGATCGCCACTGTCCCGTTTCGCAGCTCGATATGGATAAGATGGCACGGGCACCAGCTGTATCGGAAGAGGTCACCGAAGAAAGTCGTGCGGGATACTATTGAGAAGTACAGCATCGAAGGGCATCATTAAGGAATGAAAAATCGATACATAATTCGTTGATTTAACTTTAAGAAATAATACTTGATCATAAGCATCATTAAGATTATTAAGGAATAAAATGACTGTATTAAACTTTGGAGCTGAATATTATTTGGTGAATTTGACTACCAGATAATGATCCTCCATAATGATCCTTCACTATAGTTTTACTTCGTAGTTACAGCAATATGAACAATTCAGCACCGCGCTTCCACACTCCTAATCGTATCATTATTATACTTTTCTACTAACATGGCCAGGTTGTCAATCCGTTTCGAGGAAACTCTGACCATGGCTGCATAGATTTGACTCCAGTTGACGCAGCTAAAGAGCTCGAAGCGCACCTTTACGCCTCATGCTGAAAGGGTCGTCGATTCCTCAACCATCGCTTCCTTATGGCTTTGGTCATCGTCTGAGGACATATTGGCTTTAGCTTCCAGTTCATATCCAAAGAGGATCGAGTTTGCACAACTGCAGCGCGTCCAAGCGGACTACAACGGACGATGCGCGTTACTGGGTCTTGAGTCGCTGAAACAACGGTGCTGTAACGCGCGGAGATTATCTATCGCTCAAACTTTACGCTCCGGCGGGATCAATCCGTGCTAGACCGTTTCTTGACGTAGAGGATCACCGTAGTCGTTTTGGCTCCTCTGATCCGTTCGTAATTATGTTTCACGAATTTAACGAGGTGTGCAATCACCAAGAACCAGCAATGTACCGTACCGCGTTCGTGAATAGTATTCGTTTAGTGCCACCGATTTCACATTAATTTGAGCTCTTTGTTTTCTGTTATGATGTTTGCCTTTTTTATGTAAACCACGCTTCAAAGGCCCATTCAATTTGAATAAATAAATGTCAAATATTAAGAGAAGAAGAACAATAAAGTCATCGTCAGGATATCTTCTCCCTGAAATAGCTCTAATAAATGCTTTTAGTTAAATTTATGTGGGCGGTTAAATTTAGGTGGTAGAGGCGACAGTGGCGTAGGCCTTCATACGACAGCACCGGGTTTAAATCCCATCCGGATCCCATCAAATCCCATCCGGACCGACCGACTAACTATCCAACTACGTGGTATCTTTAAGTCTAGTAGACCAGAACACCGACCGACTTCAAAATTCAATGACTGCGTCTGTAAAAATCCATACATTTTCAGAAACCGCAACGCTTGACGAAGGAGCGCTTACCATTGCCTAAGATAGAAATGGCAAGCATGACCTGAGAGTTCGGTTAGGTCATGAAGAAAGAGATACCTATAATTGAGTAATTTAAGTTTTTGAAACCAACGGCTCGCCTCTTCAAAAAATTCTTCTTCTTCTTTCTTGGCACTACAACCTCGAGAGGACTCGGCCTGCCATTATTGGCTTGTGACTTGATTTTGTCCGTAACAAAGTAGTCAGCTTAGCGTACGAGGAGGCGGTCAGGATGGGATTTGAACCCCGGTCATGCTATGTAAAGACCGCCGCCGTTTTCGCCTCAGCCGGTCCGGTCGCCCAACACTATATGTTATCTATAAATCTTCTTGCTTGGCACTACAACTTCAAAAGGTGTATTCCGTGAGTTGATTTAACCCGTAGCTGGATAGTTAGTCCTGCGTTCGGAGAGGCAGTCCGAATGGGATTTGAAACTCGGCTTGTAGATTGCCTCCACTCTATCGCCTCTGTCACCTTACCAGAGTAAGCCAGAAATAGAAGGCATGATCTACGAGGTCGTTAAGCCAAGAAGAAGACATTTTTGTTGTGATATACAGATTAAAGTAGTCGAACACATATTGAATATTTAGATAAAAAGTTTCTCATACACAAAAGACAACGCCAAAAACCTTACTAAATATCCATTTTATCTATTTACAGTGTGAAACGGTGACGGACGTGTGACAACATTTTGTTTCTTAGTCTTATGAGAAGAGAGCACGATAGTATAGAGCGGATTGATCGATTCTTCTGATGATTATATCGTTGCTTCTATACGGTGCTCCCACCGTTGTTCCTACGCTATGGTCATTTTATTTTGCATTATACTGATCTTCCTATCGTCACCTTTACTAACTACATGCCTTTTAAGCTACTTTCGCCCAAGGACTAACTATCTACGGGTTGAATTTTATATATGACATGTATATTTACTGCACTTCATCCTAGCGAGCACATAAATTGTCGTTTTAACCTTCATTTTGGTTTAGTTTATCTCTAACGAATCGTGCACGTGCTCCAACGGTTCTTAACCCAACTCTGAACGATTTTCGAATTTTGGTGCACCATTGAACAAACACAGTACAGTCAATTACGATGATTTAGTGCATTCCGCAACCATCGAGCAATTAAAAAGAGAAATAAACATTTCCAGTAATATTGATCATCTGACTCTAGCTTTTGCAGCTCTACTCAGCGTCCGAATGGTGAAACGAATCATCCCGAAACACTTAAAGGTTTAACCATGCTTGTTTGACCAGCAATCCCGCCGGCCCGTGGTTACTAGAACACGAAATTCGATGACCAAAAGCTATCCTCACAGTACGAATAGGTTTCCGAGCAGTTTCCGGTGTGAGCGTGTGCTTCGTCGTAGATGCGATGCTTATGGTGCGTTGGCGTTTCGTGCGTTGACGGAAGGCTGGTTGAGAGTATGAAGAGTCCAATATTTGGAATGTAAAGCAGTGAGTACTTAATCGTTGAAGAACGAAAGAAAAGGGGATTCAAGTTCGACGAACAATTACCTGAATATCGCTCTAAGAATTTCCTTTAAAAATGTGTCCGGTTCACTGTCGTTGCTGCGCTGTCCGCTCTCACACAGTGCCCGCAGCACGCAGTGATGTCCATGCTTTCCCTTCCTGTGAATAAATAAGTGGTTTTATTTACAGTGGTTTATTTACATCTATTTACGAAGTACAGCTTCGTTTTAGATGTCAATTGAAAGGAAACAACTTACGCCGTTAGGAACTTTTCTATTCGCTCGTACAGGGCATGACGCGTCACACGATGCTGATTGAGAAAGTGGCGATCAAGCGGCGCAGTTTCTTCGCGAATGCTGCGCTTTCCAAACACTGGATAGAAGCGCTTTTTCCCTATCGGATAGTTCGGTGGGTGACGTCGGATCCATCCTTGAAGATACCTTCCAAACGAGATGAGTGTTAGATTACACATAAATACATTTGAAACTTCAAACCACGCTCTAAAGCCTCATAAAATCGATAATATCTCTCGATAAAGACAGAATGAAGAGATAACCAGCGTAATGAATATTATTTTACGAAACAATACACTGCCCTTCCGATATCACCTTACGCGCATGCATTCAATTATTTGATTCATTTCAACAATCGCTCGCTCGCTCGCGGTCTGCAAACCACCGCCAGGGGAATAATTAAAAACGCGAAAGCCTATCGTGGGTGGGTTTGGTGGGCACTATTCATGAGCACATTTCATTCGATACTGCTTCGATACACACGCACACACTAAGGCTCGCTTCCAACCATCAAAACATGTCCAGGGCATAACCACAATTTTATCATGTATTGTCTGTTGCGAGATTAATTCGATTCATGTTACCACTGTTGTTGCAGGCTGCCTCGGTGGGATTTTGATGCAACCGGTGGTGATGGACCACACTCACCTGTTAACGATGCTGCCGAAATCATTACGCGCCGGATCGGCGTACGGTGGTTGGGGAAACCGATTCGAGCCGATGTACTGATTCCACTGGGGAAGACGTTGACCGTATCGATCAAACTTATCGTACCGTCGATCGGGTGCGGTGTAGTAATTGATGCGGTTAGCCGGACTCCCACCGACGCCCGGTTGCCGTTGGGCTGGTGTTTGGTTGTAATAGTCGAAAATGTTTTTCCTTGCCGGTGTGACGGAGTTTTTGCTGTCGACCAGGACGGTGTCGTTGGCGTTTTGATCCACCTTGGGAAAGATGTACCCGTCGGCCGCATTCTCCTGCAACATCTGCTCGATCTGGTTGATGGTGATGCTGGGCAGCTCGTAGGCAAGCGCAACCGTAATGCCGATGGTGAAAAGCCGCTCGACACCGATCATGGGAATGGTTTGATCGTATACTGAGTGGATGGAAAACGTGAGATGCATTTAATGTTTAGAAAAGTGACATTGAAACTTGCTCCAGGCACAATTATTGATTACAAGAACTCTGAAGCGAATTCCCAAAGAACTCGACCTTGCATATAGTATCATTTATTTGATCGACGATGATTCCAAGATATTCTGTTCACTACCCTGAAATGAAACTCCATTTCCGTAGAGTTCCGTCGAGAACGAAACTCAGCACTTATCAGTATCAAAGTGCTTATATACAGTGTCTCAAACGAGAAACCGGACAACCTAAAATCGAACAACTACTTTGAGGACGAATTTCTTAGCCTACGGCTGAGCAATTATCATCCATTGCTCTCATCTTGAAAGATCAGGGTTGTCCGCTGGCCAAGGCGACAACGGTGTAGGTCTTTCCACTGCAGGACTGGAGTTCAAATCCCATCCGGACTGGACTATCAACTATGTGAGTATATTAAGTCCAGTAATTAAGAAATGGCAGGCATGATCTAAGAAGTCGTTAGGCCAAGAAGACAGAGAGAGAGAGAGAGAGAATTTGGAAAGAAAGACGGATTTCCTTTCGGTTTGCAAAAAATGGACTTTCTGCATTATTGTGTCCATTTTGACCATTTGGCAACCGATTTTCAATTACTTTTTTTGTCAATGGTTAATGAAAGGGTCTATAAAAAAGAGCGAAAAGAGATGAAAATCGTCCTCAAAATCCAACAATTGTTCGATTGCTTTAAGGTGTACCGATTTCCGTTTGAATCACTGTATGTAAACAACAGCTGCAATCCATCAAAATCACCTCCAAATACTCGCCTCTTAATCTATCATACCGTCGAATTGAAGCGTTTGAGTTTGATGATTCATCACTCTTACTTCAATGATTTGTTTCTTAGTACTGTCTCAATTAGATTGGAATCACTAAGCATCTTTAACTTCACCTCAGTGTTGTCTTGAGACTGTGAAGCTTGAATTTTGAATTGATTTGAAGGAAATCTACAAAGGTTTTTTATCGTTTTCACTCAACCAAAAAATAATCCAAAAATCTCATTCTACAAAACGTCACTTGATAGAGTCACTCAGGAAAAAGTTGCCGAACAAAAGATGAAAAATGTTGTGCCATCATCAATTCATCACATCAAACTTCTCGCATTATCAGCGCACTACCACCCCAACAACACCACTTACCCACTTGAAAGGAACTACCCTCCGGGAACGTCAGGAACCGTCTCTTTCTCGACAGAATCCTTTGCGGCACGGAAGTCCCTCCGCTCGTGTCATGCTCCTGTTGCACGATAGCATCCTGCGCATAAACATGCGAGCATTTTAAACACAGCAACGCACCCAGACACCAGAGCACGAACACTGCGGGCAGATTAGTTTGGTGCCAGCAATACCATTTCTTACAATTCGCTGTGAGAAACATTTTGCTCTGCGATGCAAAGGTTGTACTTAATATTGGTTTCCGTTCGCTAGTCACACTGTTTGCTCGCCGGCTCATAATCACATCATCATCCCGCAGGAATAATGTGACGCGAGAATACACTTTAACCGGTCCGCTTTGATGTGTCTCGGTAGAAATGCTTCCAGTTGCATATAACTGTATGCGACACACGTGTAACGCTTGCTAGAATGGAGCACTCATTTCCGAAACGCGTCACAATGTTAAAGTTGAACAGGCACAGAAATTAACCGTCTTGACGTTGCACCAGCACGCACTGTTGGGAGCATCCACCGGGAAACGTTTCGCACCATCTAACGCGATCATCCTTCTGGGACGGTCGGCGAACCGTGAGCTCGGTCAGCTTCACCATCTTCCCGATTTAGCTTCGACTTCTGGGATCTCCAGCAAAAAGCAGACAGCACCCAGGCAAACTCACCCAAGAACAACAAGAAACCCCCCTCGGTGCGGTAAACGTAACGGTGTATGCAAAAGAAGGTCGCATTCATTAGTAATGGTATGTTACTTTTAGAAGAAAAGCTACCCTCAATTTGGGACGGACGCAGTCCATATGGAACTGTTCCCTGCTGTCGATGGGCTGGACGCCGAACGAAACGAAACCAAATCTGGAGCCTGGCCTAGTGGCCCCGATTTTTCGTCACATTAGTGCACCGGACACGATCTCCCTGGTCGATTGCATTATTTACGACGCAAGCTGGTGCCGGTGGTAGGAAATTCATAAATTTCTTCCCAATCATCCGGCGAGATTCGAGACACCGACACCGTCCAAGCCATTCCGAGGTCCACAATTCCCAGCGCACCATCAAAACAATCCCCGAACGGAAGGTTCGCCACCACGCAATCTTTTGGCTACAACGTGCTGGAATCGGGCTGTTTCCAACCACCCGGACACAACGCTGGGCCCCCCTCAGGTTGTCACTTCTTTTGCGCAACTTAACTCAATTAGGGCAAGCCTCAACTTTGGGGACTTTGCGTTTCTGGGCTCGGGATAAAAGTTTTTCCCGTTTTTCGTTGCCGTTGCTGCTACTTTTCCTACACTTTCAGCATGTTTTCTCGCTTTCGCTTGTTTTCCGTTTTGCCCGTGCTGTTCCGATTCTGCGAAACAACCGTCCCCACTTGGGGCGGGCGCTTTCGCTTTGTGTATGCGCTGTGGCTTTGATGTGGGAATCGGATGGACGAAACGATTTTTGGTGGTGAATGATTCTGGGTAGTAGCCGTTCTCTAGGGGCAAAGCGTTTCATGTTTTTGCTCTCGCTTTTTTTTTCTTCCGTCGGTTGCTTGCTGCTGTCACACGCACGCAACGCATGGCCACCGAGGCTGGTAAATTGGGTTGGACAGTGGGTGGGTGGAACGGACACGGGGCAGCCCGAGAAAACGAAGGCTGGTTTTTGCCTACGCACCGACCGAGAGCGAATATCCGTTGCGTGCCCACCGTCAGCGCTGTGGTGGTGGTGGTGGTGTTTTTCTTCTTTTGGCCAATGTTCGGAGGAGTAATTTCGACAAAGCTAAGAAAGATTTAACCTCCCGTGCTGCGACAGATTCCTTCGGGCAAACCAAAATCCCCAAAATTGATTCCCGAACGTACGACGAACGTACACGGCATAAGCTTACTGCAAAAAACAAAACTCATCGACGAATGTTTGATTCCAAAATTTGCCTTGTACGTATCAAACGTACCGCAAAACCACCCGAGCGACCGAGAAATGGTAAATGATGTGGTAGGCTTTTGTCATTGCATCGGGAAAGAGGGCAAAAAAAGAGAACCAAACAACAGCAACAATCGAAACACACACCGAGAAAAGTCCCTTTTGAATGCTTAATTGATTGAAAAACGCAAGTCCGTCTTCTGTTTGATGAGTTGTGTGTGAGTGAGTTTTTTTTTTGTATTCCGCTCCCTCTCTGGGTTTCTCGCTTTTGCACGATAAAGTGCACACGCGAACCGAAATGTTAATTGGATCCGTCCCTCCGGTCCCGTGCGCGAAGGCACAATCACTTCCACCGACAGCTGTTAAAATAAATCGACATTTTACCTAATGGAAAATGGAAATAATCCAATGATGTGTCCACTGCCACGCGACCCGGCACAGCATGTGTTTGATTCGCTTGATTCACCGATTGGGTGGTGAAAGGTGTTGGTTTTACTAATGAAATTGACATATTTCTAATGTGGCGAACAGCAGGACCTTAATTGAGGGCAGTCTCTGGGACGGCGAATGTGCAGCATGTGTCGGGGTTGGGATTGAAGGACGGATTGTTGGAGAAAGGGCAATAAATTGGAAATAAATTTATGCTCAACGGTAAATAACATAATGAACGTAGACCTTGTTTCTGGGGATTTAATTAACCATATAGCAGATAAAACTTTATGCAAAACGTGCAGATTAATTAGACCACAAAAATCAAGCAATTACACAGAAATATGCTACAAGCAGTTTATTTTAGTTATTTACTTCTGGAAAGACCATGCAACTTACAAGTGAAGGATCCCTATGATATTTCCAACTCTGTCTCATGAAAACCAATGCCATCTTTTACTTAAAATGTCATTATCATTATTCTCTTGCATTTTATTAACTACACTGAGTTAAGACATCGTAGCCGAGTTAAGCTGATCTCGCATCGAAGACGACATCGCAGCATGGGCTAAAAGACGACAACGCAGAACGGCATCGAGCATCGAGAATCTGCAACGCAGCAGAATGCACCGAGCAAAGCGATGACGACGAAGACGCCGAGCAACGCGACACTGGCCACGCGCAGACAGCTCCAGAAAAGGACACCGCTGCACGTGGAGAGCCAACGTGGCCAAACCGTGGGAACCATCGTGGGTTCCCGACAGTAGGGCACAAGCTGGGCGATGATAAATCAGTTGTAATTAGGAGTTCGAAACGATAAGTCGAGTTGTAAAATTATCTCTAGGTTTAATAAAATTTTTTTTATGACCAAACGGTTATAAGAAAGTTTAACTGGCGCCCGAATAGGGACCTTTGGTGAGGAAAACCCAAGTGTTGTGAAGTGCAGTAACCGCGTTAGTGCTTGAGTTACGCCGACATAGACATTCGGAAGTCTATCCCGATCGCCTGTGAAAAGTGAAAACAAACTGATGTGCAGTGAACTTTAGTGACTGCGTTAGTGCTAGTGTCACAAGTGCATAGTGCAGAAGTTATCGAACACTTTAGGCAGCCGTGCGAGTTGGTACCAGAGTAGCCGATAGTTGCCAGCAACAGTCTATCGGAGGAAAAGGATTCTGCCGCCGCACCGAGAAGGAAGACATCACCAAAGGATTCCAAAACCAGCCCCGTCAGAGGAGGTGAAGAAAATCAGCCCCGTCAGAGGAGGTGAAGAAAGCCAGCCCCGTCAGAGGAGGTGAAGAAAACCAGCCCCGTCAGAGGAGGTGAAGGAAACAGCCCCGTAAGTGGAGGTGAACAATGCAACTGTTAATGTAAGTAATAATATTAAACATATTCACATCCGATAAAAGTGAGTGACAAAATCCGTGAAAATCGTGTGTCGGTATACGTGTCGATTAGTGTAATTCGAAATTTTGAAGTGAAATTCGTGAAAAAGTTAGGAGATTAGCCAAACTGGAGGAATTAGTCCAATCACTACGACAATTCTCAGTTTCAATAAAAGAGAAAGATAACGAAGGAAAAAAGAGTAATTACGAAATGGAGGCATTGATCAACAGAATCGCAGCCCTAGAGGCACGATTAGAAGAGAACAATATAACGGACGATTATAGAGATCCTCCACTATTTTTCGTAAAAAAGGACGGCAGCGCCATAAACCCGGAGACTTTCGAGAAGATCCCAGGTTTGGTGAAAGACCTTCCCGTTTTTTGTGGAGATCCAAGCGAACTCAACAGCTGGATCAGCGACGTTGATGGATTGATCAGGTTATACGAAACTACTCCTGGTCATACAGAAGAACAGCAAAATAAATACCATATGGTATGCAAGTTTGTTCGACGAAAGATTAGAGGAGAAGCTAACGATGCGTTAGTCGCATCGAACGTAGGGATCAACTGGAATAACATAAGGAGAACGCTTATCACATACTATGGAGAGAAACGCGACTTGGAGACGCTCGATTTCCAACTAATGAGCGCACACCAAAAGAGTCGATCTTTAGAGACGTACTACGATGAAATAAATAGACTGCTTTCGCTAATTGCGAATCAGATAAAAACGGATAGCAGATTTGCCCACCCAGAAGCCTCAAAAGCAATGATAGAGACGTACAATAAAAAGGCAATAGATGCGTTTATCAGAGGTCTAGATGGAGACGTATACAAATTCATAAGAAACTACGAACCGACTTCTCTAGCAGCAGCATACAGCTACTGCATAACATTCCAGAATTTGGAATGTAGAAAATTACTAACAAGACCAAGACAGGTAAACACACCCCCATCAGCACCAAGGAACCTAATACCACTCCCAACTCCCCATCCACCACCACGAGTATTTCAAAACCACCAAAGACCGTTTATGACAAACAACACAAGACCACATTTTGGAATCAACCAGCCATTCCAGAATCATGCAAGAAATTTCCAGCGTCCAGCTTTTTATCAACCAAATCAGACACGACCAATATTTCAACGATCAAATTTTAACCGACCCAATTTCATGCAACATACGAACCAATTCCGCGGACCAGAACCGATGGAAGTTGACCATTCAATTAGGTCACAACAAATTAATTACGCGAATAGGCCCAATTCATCCAATGTAAGGCCTATGAAAAGACAACGAGCTTTCAACATAGAAACATTTCCGCAAGAAGGAAATCCATATGAAGACGAAACTGAAAGTCAGGCGTCATATGAACGATACATGAGAAATGTAGAGAAACAGGAGAAAACAAACAACACTTCATGTACAGCAGAACTAAATTTTTTAGAATGAAGTCTGCTTTGCCCTATTTTATATATCATGGTAAAGCAGGACAACAGATAAAAATTTTAATTGACACAGGATCCAATAAGAATTTCATAAACCCAAAACATGCGAAAATCTCACATGACGTAACGAAACCCTTTATCGTATCATCAGTAGGAGGAGACTTGCTTGTCACGAAATATTCACAAGCTAAAATATTTGCCCCTTATTCCGATGTAAATGTAAAATTTTATCATCTACAAGGACTGAAAACTTTCGATGCCATTATTGGTTACGATACCATCAAAGAAATGGGAGCATTCATAGATGCCAAAAGAGATTACTTTATTATAAAAGATAAAATAATACCTCTCTTACTATACCCGTTACAGGAAATTAACAGGATCGAAATAAGAGATCAACATCTTAACAACCAAGAAAAAGGAAAATTACATTCATTCCTTAACAAGTTTCAAGATTTATTTCAGCCACCTGACGAGAAATTACCATTTACAACAAAGGTTGAAGCAACCATATCTACGGATGACACCGAACCAGTTTACTGTAAGTCATACCCATACCCCTTGTCTCTCAAACATGAAGTGGAGACACAGATAAAAAAATTACTAAACAATGGTATAATTCGACCATCCCGCTCACCATATAACTCACCTGTTTGGATTGTACCCAAAAAGGCTGATGCATCTAACGAAAAAAAGTATCGACTTGTGATCGATTATAGGAAACTAAACCTAAAAACTAAGAGTGATAGATATCCTATTCCAGACACGTCAACAGTTCTTTCGAATTTAGGAAACAATAAGTATTATACCACACTTGATTTAGCATCAGGTTTTCATCAAATTCGTTTGACAGAAAAAGATATCGAAAAAACCGCTTTTTCAATTAACAATGGGAAATATGAATTTTTACGACTACCTTTCGGTCTAAAGAATGCACCTTCTATATTTCAGAGGGTCATGGATGATGTTCTAAGGGAACATATCGGAAAAATCTGTCATGTCTACATCGACGATATAATAGTCTTTGGAAAGACATTTGATGAACATTTGAAAAATTTGGAAATTGTTTTGAACACATTACGCGAAGCCAATTTTAAAATACAACCAGACAAATCAGAATTTTTAAGAACTGAAGTTGAATTCTTAGGATTCATTGTCTCAGAACATGGTCTGAAACCAAATGAGAAAAAAATTCAAAGCATACAAAAATATCCCGAACCTAAAACTATCCGAGAGCTTAGAGCATTTCTAGGACTCTCCGGCTACTATAGAAGATTTGTTAAAAATTATGCTGCTCTAGCAAAACCTCTAACAAAACTCTTAAGAGGAGAGGATGGCCAAGGCCACTGTAAAATTACAAAAAATCAATCAAAAAATTTTCCGATTAAATTTGACGAAGACGCCACTCGCGCATTTAAAACTCTCAAGGAAATTTTATCATCCGAAGACGTTTTAGCGTACCCCGATTTTGATCATGGTTTTATATTAACCACAGACGCGTCCGACAAAGCAATCGGAGGTGTTTTATCACAAAAAATCAATGGTATTGAAAAACCAATAACGTTCATATCCAGAACATTATCGAAAACGGAAGAAAACTATGCTACCAACGAGAAGGAAATGCTTGCTATAGTTTGGGCTTTACATTCCTTGCGCAATTACATATATGGTGCAAAAATAACAATACTAACAGATCACCAACCTTTAACATATGCAATGTCGCCAAAAAATAACAATGCGAAACTAAAACGATGGAAAGCGTTCATCGAGGAACATAATTATGAGTTACGCTACAAACCTGGAAAAACTAACGTTGTAGCGGATGCGCTATCAAGAATCCAAATTAATTCTCTAACACCAACACAACATTCCGCTGATGATGATAGCAGTGAATATATACTGTCTACTGAAGCCCCCATTAACGCTTTTCATAACCAACTAATATTTAAAACAACTAACAATTCGTCCTATGAAATGATGACGCCGTTTCCAAAATTTAAAAGGCATATTTTTTGTGAACCAGAATTTACTAACCAATATTTAACAGACAAACTAAAAAGATTCCTCAATCCTAACATTATTAACGGTATACTAACCGATGAAGTAACTATGGGTCTTATTCAAGAAGTGTATAAAAATTTATTCAATCCGAAAACAATGCGATGTAGATTTTCTCAAATACAAGTTGAAGATTTAACAAATGAAGAAAAACAACTAGACGAAATTAAAAACATTCATAATTTTGCACATAGAAATTCGAAAGAGAATTCATTACAATGCATTAAAAGATTTTATTTCCCAACGATGAGAAAAGTAATAGAGTCATTTGTAAAAAATTGCGAAATTTGCAAAATGGAAAAGTATGATAGGAAACCACAACAATTTATACCAATAAAGACTCCAATCCCCAGATATCCAGGTGAAATTGTTCACATTGACATATTTGCGTATAACTCAAACTTGCTGTACCTTTCATCAGTAGATAAATTTTCCAAATATCTCAAAGTAAGATTCATCAAATCAAAATCTATTGCAGATATAAAAGAAGTAATGCAAGAACTTTTATATGATTGGAATTTACCAAAACATATCGTAATTGATAACGAATGCACATTTGTTTCAAATGTCATAGAGCAAATGATTAAAAATCTAGGTATATCTATTTTTAAAACTCCCGTAAATCGTTCAGAAACAAACGGTCAAATCGAAAGATGCCATTCAACAATTCGTGAGATAGGCAGGTGTATCAAGGCACTAAACCCAGAAATCACAGATAAAAATTTAGTGCAACAGGCTGTATACAAATACAACAACACCATTCATTCGTTTACGAAAGAGACCCCCAAAAACGTATATATCGGAGAACAATCGGAAGAAATGTCGTTTAGAGACAGAGCGTTATTAAGAGAAAAACTTGATAAAAAAATTATAAAACTATTCGAAGAGAAAAATGAAAAGATGAAAGATAAGAAATATAAAGACTATGAACCAAATCAATATGCGTACGAAAAGAGGAAAACAAATAATAAACGAGATAGTCGTTTCAATATGTACAATCCTTATCGCTATTTCATCGATAGAATCGAGTAAAATTAAGATACATAATGTAACAAATGATCCATTAGCCATAATACCGATAGGGAAAGCTAAAGTACAAATTGGGTACATTAGAACAATTCATCCAATAGATTTAGCCGATATCAACGAAACAATAGAGAAAACATTGCTAGATAGTCCAAATGGAATTTTTACTGAACCTATCGACAATTTAATTAGAATAAAAGCTAGCATGCTACAGGACACTTTGGCGAAAATCAAACCATTTGTGAAAAGGCAAAAACGATGGGACACGATAGGTAAAGTTTGGAAATGGATCGCCGGAACTCCTGACGCCGACGACCTACATGTCATTAACTCCACAATGAACTCCCTGATAGCAGAAAGCAACAAACAAATAATAATCAACCAAGGTTTCAACGACAGGCTGAAACAAATAACTGATGTCGCTAACCAAGTCGTAAATATCGAGAACGAACGCTATGAGTCATACCAAGTAGAAAATCGAAAACTTATTCTACTTCCCAACATAAATATGTTACAAGAAAAATTGGATGTCATAGAAGACGCTATACTGTTAGCTAAACACGGGATTCCGAGCAGTAAGCTACTATCCCTTGAGGATCTGACCTCAATAGAACAGTTCCTTGAAAAGAATAACATTAAATACAACACACCGGAAGAATTGCTAAGGCAATCAACTGCCCAAGTTGCAGTAAATGAAACTCATATACTATACATGCTAAAGTTCCCCAAACTATCTCCAAAAATCTACGAATACGACTATATCGATTCGATAATACAACACGATGCTAATGGAGAAATTTATTCAAACAATGAAGTCACCATTCCTGGTAAACCATTTAAGTCAACAACAGGAATTAACATTGACAAAGGCGAAATCAAACATAGACCGCCTCTTCAACTGATACAAAACCTCACAATAGAACACAGAGAAAAGCTAAAAAGTATCAACCTACAAAACGACTCCTTGAGATGGAAATTTAACATATTTGGAGGAACATTTGCGTTAATATGCATATGCGCATGTATAATATTTCTATTCTTCCAATTCAAGAGAACTACAGTAAAAATAGACATGACTCAAGCGAAACAACTCGAAACCTTTGTCAGCCGACCTATCTCGTTCCACGCAGCAGCGAGACTTTGAGGGCAAAGTCACTTAAGAGGGGAGGAGTTAAGACATCGTAGCCGAGTTAAGCTGATCTCGCATCGAAGACGACATCGCAGCATGGGCTAAAAGACGACAACGCAGAACGGCATCGAGCATCGAGAATCTGCAACGCAGCAGAATGCACCGAGCAAAGCGATGACGACGAAGACGCCGAGCAACGCGACACTGGCCACGCGCAGACAGCTCCAGAAAAGGACACCGCTGCACGTGGAGAGCCAACGTGGCCAAACCGTGGGAACCATCGTGGGTTCCCGACAGTAGGGCACAAGCTGGGCGATGATAAATCAGTTGTAATTAGGAGTTCGAAACGATAAGTCGAGTTGTAAAATTATCTCTAGGTTTAATAAAATTTTTTTTATGACCAAACGGTTATAAGAAAGTTTAACTACTGATTTAAGACTGCTTAAGTACAATTGTTTTATTCCTTAATAAGGATGGAATCTGTCAGCTTAGTTACTTAGGACTCTACTGCAGTTAGTTTGATTATACGACAAACAATACCTTAGTCGGTTACCATTAGTAACAATACCATTAGCAACCAAAATCGGTTGCAGATCGTTCTACGCCATTTAAAGCCAGGAAACTATTCACATAAATCTTCTTTTGTACTCTTATTTTCTCACACACCATCATCGATCACCAATTCCAGCATCAGAAGTGGCACACTTCTAACACTCAAAACATCAAATTTAGAACAGACTTAAAAGCGCATTAACAACAAACTTTATGGACCATTTCGCCTAACACCCAGTTAGCACCAGGTTGTTAATGTGCCCGTCCGCACGACAGCAGACCATGCACGGAACTGACCCGAACTGTCACGTTCCGACGAAAGATTGTATTTGAAGGTGCAAGATTGGGATTGGGTCACTCATCAGCTGGTCGGTATCTAGTGACGTTGCTGACCGCGATTCAGATGATTTTATTGATTTCCGTCTAAAATATTGCTGTGCACTGCTGTGATAATGGAATTGAAGATAGTTTTTCTTGTGCTAGCCTCCCTTAGTGGTGTACTCTCATCTTCCTACAACCAATCGGAGGATTCAGAGGTAAAACGGCTCTCACGAAAGAAACGGTTTTTGCTGTTTCCACCAGGCGCAAACATTTTGGTATGTGATAACGAAGGTCTTTTGTCACAATTGCTATTGAATTATAGTTTTCTACTGGAATTAATCGCCTATCTGTTCTCTAGCTAACGTCCTCTTTCGGTAAAGGATTGGTATTCCGAGGTCCTGCCGGCTATGTGGCAATTGGTGAGCTCGATCTATACTATCCACTGCCCGACTACAAGTACCATGCGAGTGCACTCAAGCTGGGCAAGATAGCGATGTATCCACCGGAACCGAAAAAGCCCAAACCTCCACCACCACCAACCACTAAGGCTCCCGAGAAAGAGGATCATCATCACCATGACGGGGGAGAGCTAACACCGGAGGAAGTTAAAACATATCTCAAAGATCATCCGGGAACGTATGTACCGCCGGGCTGGGGTAAAGATCGGGCCGATTGGAACACAAACAACCAGCAGTACCAATCAGGCTATTGGGCGCAAGATCGCATGCAGAATCCGTACGGCTACCAATATCCATCGAACACATTGAACCATTATTTGGGTGGCTATAAAGACGGATCGTCTAGTTACTTCGGATGGAGCGAACGTCCTTACGATATCTACCGGAGATCACTGCTCAAGCAGACGTTCGACGATGAAGACACAGAAGAACACGAACGCAGCAAGTGGCTCAGTGGAGAGTCGTTCAACATTAGCCATCACAGTAGCTGGGAAGACTTCCATCACTATCGGGACCGGCGAGCACTGTTCAGTCATTTGGAGGATAGTATTGGCTCAATGTAGGTAGCGAGCTGTCATACAGTATTCAAATGGTAGTAAAACCTCTTCCTCTGATTACAGCACCGGCTTTCACATGAAGGAGTGCATTCTGAGAAGCATTTGCGAGGCTAAGAACATGCTGCCTCCTCCAGGACGTTCGATGGCGATGGACATCTTCCGTGTTTTGTTTAGTGTTCCACTAAATGAAGCGTTAACCGACGACTACAGCAATGCGATGCGCGAAGAAAGCCTCGACTGTAGGGCACGGTACGGAAATGGATGTCCAATGAGTCTACTCGACCTGATTCTTTTCGGAAAGTTTGAAACATAAGTGTGTGCATTTTATAAGAAATAAATTTACTTTATTATATTCGACGATGGAAGTATCAACGCCAAAAAACCTTATCACATAAATCCGTACGGTGTAGAATATTTGCCAAGCGCTAGCTCCAGTAACGAGAACTGACAGTTACCGTACAGCGATTGGCACGGTGCCATGTTTCTGCCCTTCCGGTGGGCCTCATCGTACAGCCTGTGGTCGGCATGCTCGAACGAAAGCACCTTCTGCTTCGGATAGCTAAACAATGTCCGCAGCATTTCTGCCACCATGTTGCGCCCCTTGCCACCGAAGTACTGGGAGCTTTCGCAGAGCGCCCTCAGTATACAGTCCCGTCCAGTGTACCCCATACTGTCCATGATCACCTCCAGCTTCTGGTAGAGATCACGCCGAAAGCGCCGCTGTACCATCGGCTTCGGTTCGGTCATCTCTTTCTGGAAGCTAACCGTTTGATTTGGCAAGTTGTACGCAATGCCCCAGTTGAGTGCCCAGCTGACGAACTGATAGTTTGGATTGCCGTACAAACCGATCGTCATGCAAACAGCCACCTGTGGAATGTGATTTCCGTAACGAATTAGGGTCAGCCGACTAGGATGTGTTGAATGTAATACGTACGGAAAAGCTGGAACCTTCCGGAAACACGATAAATCGCTTCCTTCTCGAAAGCACCTTCCCATGTTCTGTGTCCCGCCACTGGTCGACCGGTTGCTGCTGCCGCTGATCTATCGCGCTGGTTCTATTAAAGTCATCAGATGTGATGAGTGTCGTCCGACCGACGGTCACCATCATAAAAATGCCAACCAACTGCTCCAACCGCATCTGTTACGGCGAAAGTAAACGCACAACAGCGCCGGTGTAGTCGGTAATCGTAAGACACAACTCGCCCCGGCCGGGACAAATGGGCACATTTACCATGCAAATATTATTACCCTCTTCGCACTGATCGGCCACCGGATAGTTGCGGGCCGCCGTGTGTACGATGATATAATTCACACGACCGCAAACAACCGAAACTCTGGCCCAACACAAAACCGAGAAATCAACCAAGACGAACCGTGCTTCTCGAAGCGTAACTTTGATCCCTTGCGAACGCGCGAACGTCCTTACACGTCCCTGCACCGTAAAGACCACGACGACGACGGCGACGACGAACCGGGGCCACTTAGTGGGCTAATGAAATATTCAACAAAGACCCTGTCCGTTCTGGCAACGTCCAGCAGCGAGCGAGGAATATGCTTTGCCGTACCCGACTGTCCGACCAGCGGCAACAACCCGGCCACAACCAGCACGGTAAACGGATAGGCTAATCTAAAACAATTTTCCGGTTTTCTTCCCATGCTTTTTTGTCGTTTCTTGAGCGTGCGATTGCTCGTTAGAATGACTCGCTCGGTACAACGGAAACGGTCGCGCTTAAAGGTGCTAATTGTGGTTTATTTGTACACCTTCGATTGTTACCCGTCCAAAAACTCTCCCCAAGCATCACTCGACCAGCGGTGAGGAGAAAAGTGACAAACGGGTGCTATTCTATAACGGGGCTGTCCGGCGTTCTTTCTGGAGCAATTAACATGTCGCGTGTGGTGTAAAAAAGTATTGGGGCAACAGCTCAACATACAAAAAAAGCAACCATTCCACGCACCATTTTCCCCACAAACCTTGCTTGTTTGCGTTGTTTTGTAGTCGTTGCGTACAGTTCGCATTTTTGTTGTTGCTGCTGTTGTTTTTTTTCCAAACGGGGTGAATGGGTGTGAGCAGTTTCCTGAAACTATTACTCCTAATAGGGTGCGGGAGAATGGGTTGGGGGAGGGGATGAAAAATGTAAACCGTTTTGCACCTGAAATGGGGCAGATAAAAAGTTAGGGTGAACACGTTACCGAAACCAGTAGTAACGTACGTAATGGCGTTAATTTGTATGATGGTCATATTTCCGCCGATGAAATCTAATTCTGTGCAATCAAGATTCGCTCGTATGTGGAGAGAGTGGAATGGTTGAGGAAAGTGGACGAAATCTGTAACAATAAAATAATTAGAACCAATCAACTTCTGTTTCGGATGGTGTATTGAAAGTGATATTTAAATCTATTATTGCTTGCTTGGTGGAAGTGGTCGGAAAACTCTCTGTCCATAAAAAACGTTTTGTAACGGCGAGACAGCCCTGAAAAAAACTGCTTGTTGTGTGTGTTTTCGCAGGAAGATGGAGTGAATATTGATAACTTTGTCGTCGGAATTAAATCTTTCTTTGGTGTGATTTGTATTCGTTTCATGTCAACGTCACCATTGGGTTCTTCTTCTTCTTTCTTGCCACTACAACCTTGAGAGGTCACGGCCTGCCATTTCTGGCTTTTCTGTGACTTAATTTTACTCGTAGCAAAGTAGTCAGCCCTACGTACGGGGAGGCGATCTGGATGGAATTTGAGCCCCGGCCCTGCCGTGTGAAGACCGGCGCCGCTGTCACCTCGGCCACCGGACCGCCCCATAAACAAGATGTCGTCTCTTATAATTCACGGTTTAAAGCAACTTGCAACAATTTTGTACAATGATGTTGAATGAGCACTCCTTTAGATTTTCAAGCTGTGGATGGAATCTACGAGAATCAAAGGAGGAACCCAACAGCCTCGGCCTTCCACCCCGTGGCGTCAGTTTGGGTCTTTGAGGCCTCATTAGCCTCTTAATCAGTCACACACTCGTGTGCATGTTCAGTAGAAAAGGAACGCGTGTGCGAGCCAATCACACGTCAGATCATGATGAAGTCAGAGTCAGAGATGATGAAAAATGTACGTATATCGAAACAGAGGAAGATGAAAGACTATTTCGAAGGACTTTCAGTTCATTGAAGGAACTTCTCTCAGCCGAATAAAAACCATAGATCAATTTCACAATCATTTTGGTCTAGAACCACTTGGTGCACGTTCGTCTGGGTCTTCTAAAGCACAAAACCATCGCTCCTGCTACTTACCCAAAAGCAGTAAAAAACTATTCAGCCGGAAAATGTGTGTGTATCAAAAGCTTAACAAGAAAAAAAAAGAAAAAACACTAAACACCGGTAGCATATATTTTTTTATAATTTATTAATAACGCGTAACATTTATTTATATATGTATATATTAATAAATTTCTATAATATACAATCTAATACCTTCTTATCATGTTTTGCTGTTGTTTTTTTAGCTTTTTCTCATGTTAGCGCTGCCTCATTTCCATTAATTCTTTGCCACCCCCCTTTTCACGATTCCCGAATTCCAAAATTTTACATCCTACATCAGCTGGCTTCCGTTTTCTCGTCGTTTTTTTTCTCATTCACACACACACGCCACTATGCTTTGCCGGGTGTCGTTTTTCTGTCAGTGTGTCTGGTGGTTTATGTTACCGCTTTACTTGCTTTGCTGTTTGTTTTTTTTTTTTCATTCTTTCTGTAACTCATTATCAAACGACCGATCCTGCTCGATCACCTAAACACACGCAACACACACGCACGCACACATAGCTCCTGAATGTCGATCTAACGCGGGCGTGAAAAGTTACATAATAAGTGAGAGTGTTTACTACCTTTCCATGGGCTGTTGTTGCTTGTTGCCGTCTATGTGCAAGTTAAATGGTAGAAGCAACCCACCCGATTGAGCATATCCTTTGCTACAGTAGTAGGTGATGTTGCAGAAGGATTATTACACCCCACCCACCCACAGCCTCTCACTTCCTTCCACATCCCTGTTGCGCTATCCACTATTCGCGCAAATGACTCCACAGCAGCACAGTAATTACTTCCGCGCATCTCTTGGCCACCGTTGCTCTATCATTTATGTATTCCCATACACGGTAATTGTATGCGATTATGTTTATGCTGTTTGCGTGTGTGCATGTGTGTGCGTGTGTGTGTAACAACATTTCATTTCGATTGACATTTCTCTTCGATCGTTTTTCTTTCTACGCGCGTAGTGCTTCACACCATCTCGAGGAAATTCTTTTTTCCAGTTTGCCATTTTTGGGGGGTTTTTCCCAGCCGCTCGTATGTGTGCCTGGTGTTTTTCCGTCACTCAGTGATTTTGGGGGCGATGCGATTCACCCATTTTCCCCCATTTCGGGGTTTCGTTTCATGTGACAGTAACATTAAGTATGAGTAGTTTGATCACAACGTGTTTTCCATTCAATGTGTCGTGTAAGAAAAGTACTTTTTCACCACACAAACGGAAATTCGCGGCTCGTCAGTATGCTAGCCAGCCGCCGAGTTTCCCGTCGGGATCATCGTCGGTCGGGTGCACTTTAACTTATCAATTGCAATATGTGAGATTATTTCGCACCCCTACCGAGGGGTTTGTTGGGTATGGTCGGACCAAACCCATCGTTTTCTTAGCAGTGGCTTATGTATGCGAGTCGGAACATTTTGCTGCTGTTATCCTCCCATCCTACTTTCTTGGGCCGTTCCGATTGGGTTTGATTTCATGTCCAGACATTCCCTATCATTGTTTGGTATTTTATCTTCTTAAATTCCTTTTGGCAGCACGTTGAGAACACATCCAAAGACGTTTTTATGTGGTTTGAATGCAAAATTCCTTTTCAATTCTCGTGTTCTCCCTCTCTCTCTCTCTCTCTCTCTCTCTCTCTCTCTCTCTCTCTCTCTCTTTTTCTTGAGTAGACTGTAGCAGACACAGTTTGCAGTATGAGTGTTTTTGTTTTTTGCTTAAATACTAAAATCAATTCATCGACTCTGGGGTAGCGTAATTTCGTATTACGTTTTGGTTTTTGTTTTCTTTTTCTGTTATACGAATTTGCCATGTTGTGCGTAGTTATAAATTAGTGGCATGTTTTGTTTTATTAATGTTATCTGTTGTTTAGTTTGCTTTGTTTGTTTTTATTTTTGTTTTTTCCTCTCTCTTATTCTCTCGTTCTTCTCATTTTTTTCTTTCATTCATCATCTGTCTCATTTTCTTCCCAGTTTTAGTAAAAAGTGTGTATGTTTTGGTTTGTTGTTGCTTACAGTTAAATATATCTATATATATATATATATATATATATATATATATATATATATATATATATATATATCTATATGTATATATATGCTAATTCCTTTTTATCCTTTTTATTTCCACCTCCTGGTTTGCTCGCAGTTACCGCCATTAGTTTATTGTGTCTATAAATAATTAACTGTTTTTTTCTTCCTTCCTGCCTATACACATGCTGCACCTCTGCTCCGAATTGTTAGTGTTCACTTTCGGCTCCTTTAACTTGTACCTTACTGCAATTTACCTGTTAGTGTTTCATGGTGTGCTGCTAATGTGTACATGTGTATGTCACCTGCATCGTATTATTCACTGAACGTACGCGCCTGACGGTTCCCATTCGGTTGCGCCACATTTGCTGTTACGTTCGGAGTGTTTTGGGGCGTTTCGCTTATCGTTAGTTAGTTTTGGAGCACTTACCACACTATAAATAATGTTGCTGTTATGTGTTCGGAAACAATTATAAAAATTTATTTACGTGTTTGCGTATGCGGTTGCGTTTTTTTTTTCCTTCTTTCTCGTTAAAAAATATATTTACATTTACTCTCTATGTTCAAGAATCCAATGAGATGTGTTCGTGAACCCGTCGCACACACTGACCTCCCCCAATCGGTTCCACGACCAACCGCAACCATCACCACCACCGTGATGGACGTCACAATGTTCGTTGGTTTCGATGAATTTTCTGTGAAAATTCCTGGGCGAACTTTTCCCTTCTGGCCAAAGCATTGGGCCCGTAACATCCCCCAGGTGGTGAGTGGGTGGCGGTGGGCGGTTTCGCCAACAACAAAAAAGGCCAGGGCACGTACGGGTGGTTTTCTTCAAAACCATTAACATCATCGATTAAGATTCACAGCTCTGGTTTATGTTTTGTTTCCATTTTCAATTAATTTCGTTTGATCAATTTAATTGAAAAGTACGAAATACGTTTTTCACAAAACAAAATCATTACAATCGAACGAAAAGTTTTCTTTATTATTAGTAGTATTATTTTATTTGTTTGCCTTACCTATGGGTAGTATGGGGATGAGACGATGGGGAGCAGTAGGAAAGAGCGCAATGAGCGGATGAGAGGTGGAAGGAATTCGATGGAATCGATGTATGAAAAAAGATGGCCGACGATCGGTTAAAGTGGTATGTTATGCTGTAGAGGATCCTCGGATGAGCGTAATTTACATTCAATGTTAATGGACACTAGTCGCAATGCTTAGAGCGATAGAGGGAATGAGACCGTGTTTATGTATTGGTTGGGATTTTTTTAAATTTACGATTATAACTACACTTCGAGTATCACTAAGGTTAGGTTTGTATTTGTTTTTTTTTTTCCTTTTCTTTCATGCTGTTGTTTTCATTTCTTTCTTTTTTTGGTTTGCATAGTTAGCGAGTAAGATGTTACGCCCCCTGTTCTTACTGTGTTGCTGTTTTTTGTTGGTTAAGTTTTCCTTCCTTTTTTGTTGCTTGTGTTAGTTTTGGTTTGCTTGTGGTGGTTAGGTTGTTGGTTTCGTTTCTACAGTTGTATCGCGTTAGCCGAACGATTATCTTATCTCGCCCTCCCCCTACCACCTGCCGCCCTTTAAGTTATTCGCTTCGTGCTTTTTAGTTTGTATATTTTTTGGTAGTTTTACTTAGTTTTTATGCTTTTCTTACAAAAACTGATTACCCTATACGTATATAAAAAACCGGTCTTGCAGTACAGCACGGAAATGTTTCACCTTCGCTCGCTTGTCACCTCTAGAACGTGTGGTGGTGTGGTTATGTGGTTTTTCTTTTTTTTTGGGCAAGAAGTAGAATTGGACTAGTTCTAGCAGTGCGCCGTCGATCTCCGCTCTCGTTATTGGGGCACCGTCGAAGAATAAGTTAAGTTGGCTTTATCATTTTACAATTGGCTCACTGGTTAGATGTTTCGGTTGCTAGCAACACTAGCGTTACGTTACACCTTCCATACAAAAGTAGCAACACTAGCGTTACGTTACACCTTCCATACAAAAGTAGATAATCATAGCTACATCTTGGCGCACATGAGTTTTCACTGATGAAGGTTGTTTTTTGTTTTCGTAATAAAAGTAGCATTTCTGCTGCAAGGATGACGGTGACAGAGAACGTTACGCAAAAGCCATTCTCGTCTCGCAATGCTCAGGAATTACGGACTCTTTTAGTTTTCGTTTGTTTTTGTTTATGTTTTGCTTTATCAGTTTGTTCATCATGTTTCAAGTTAAATTTTAAACAATTCGTCTCTCACACACAATTTGTACAACGTTTCGTCGCAGTGTTTGCTACGTATTCTTTTTTTCTTTTGCAATTTTGCCGGGTATGAGTGTGTTCGATGCTGTACGATCAAGCACGAACGGGATGTGGAAACACAAAACAGTGAACGAGTGTCTTTTTTCATGCTGAATGTTTGGAATGTTTGGCTTGTACTTGCTTTCTTCCTCTGCAGTGACCGCATATTTCGGCATCCCTTCCCTGGAGCTGACTCCTGCCGGTTGCAGGTTTACTTTCTAAGCGATTGTCTAATCAACAGGCAGGCCAAGAAAGGTGCTTCTAGCTTTGCGGTGCGATGCGTAAGGTGACGTTAAAACAATCCCCTAAAAAAAAAACAGACCCAACCCCAATGCCCAAAACGGGGTTTGGTGCACAACGTAAAGCACCGTGTCGGACACGGTGGTGTGGCGAAAGGAAGATGCATTGCATTCTAGTGATTATTTGTCATGAGTTGATTGTTGATGCAGTAAACGATTTGATTTTTGGTTTTGGTTTTCTTACCCTTTTCTTTTGTTTTTCTTTCGCCCACCACCACTAAAACACCGGCTAGCGATAGTAACTATGTACAGGTGGTTGTGCATGTTGGTGTGATGGGTTTTTTTTTTAGTGTTGTAAATCTTACTGGGAAAATTTACACTTCACACACCTTATTTTACGGGTTACTATGCACTGTTTATAGGACATTAACATTTGTCTATAGACTTCTTGACGTTGCCTTATTTTTACTCTTGCCTGGTAAGCTGCGTTTTTTTACAGTACTAGATGAAACAACCTTCGAATTTCAGATTTATTATTTGCTTTTGTTTCGTTAAATTTAATGTGTTTGCTTACGCTGCACTTCACCATCGAGTGAATGCACGAATATTAAACTCTTAGCAGAATGGAGCCTTGCGGTTAGGTGAAGAGTATGCTTTAGCATTTTGATCCTCCGGTTAACACATTGGAGGAGGAGTAGTATTTTGTTTTAATTTTGTGGTAGCGGTTGATTGAGTGATTTCATTGGCTGAATGGTTTTGTGGTGCTCTGATGGCTGCAAGTGGTTAGTGATGCCTCTCCAACAGTCACAAGGGCATGCAGCATTCAAGTTTAGTTGGGTACACAATTTTTTTTTTGAGAAAAAACTTATTCTAAAAATGTGCAATGCGATTCATAATTTAATTAACCATATGCACAGTTTTAATGATGAAATAAATACCCCGACAACCCGTGTAAAACTTCTGATTGTACAAAAAATCCTATTGAAAAAAAAAATAAAAAACGCTCTCCAAAATCGCATCCAGCTCAGTTCGTCCTTCGCAAAAAACCCGGCTAGGAAAACAGGGAAAACCCTCCGTGCCGGTTAATTAACCTCAATTTTGACACGGTACACCGAACCCCATTGACGTCCGGTGCCCCGTTTTCTATGCGGATGAATGCTGTTCCATTCCAATTGACGAAGTATCCCCATTTCCCGGGGACCGAGAATATGAACGAAATCGTTCGGAAAACACTCATTCGAAATAGGGGGTCGCTGGGCCAGGTTACGGTGTGACAAGGGAGTTTTGTCGAATTGTTTGAGCATAAAATTGCATCCCACCCGCTTCCACTGCTGCAGTGCGAATGCTGGGCGAACCAAAAAAGAAAGGGAGTCAAGAAGAAAAATGAAGGCGGAAACGAGTGTCGGAAACCGGGAACGTCCGGCGGTATTGCGAGCAAGCAAATTGGATTGCAAAAGATTGAAGTGGTGACCAGTAAAAGAAAATAAATACACGATCGTACGTAAATCTGGGCGTCTGGGTTATGCGAGTTTTCCCTTTTTATTTTGTTTCACCACCGGCAAAGGCTCCCGACAAAAGATGAAAGGCCTTCCGGGCTAATGGTGAGCGTAAACAGTAAAGATAAAAATCGTACAACTTATCTCCGGCTCGGGTACAATCTGTGCCGTACGCTCAAGATTTTATTATTTTCGTTTCATGCGTTTCATTAAGCACCGTTGTGAACGATTGCCGGCGACTGTAACATTAGCATCGTATCAGTACGCTTCTGAAGTCTAAGTACTTTTTTTCTTGGTGGTGCTCCGGACATCTCGGACATTCGAAGTGGAAGCATGAAATTGAACGAACGAAATTGTGCCAAGTGGACGTCCAATGTCCATGTTATTTCGCGAACGCCTGCTTTCAGCCGATTGAACCATCGAGTGTGTACGCCAATCGTTTTTTGCTATGTGCATGTGTGTGATTGAATTTGGCTCACTCGCGTGAGATGATTTCAACGAGCCGAACTCTTACAACACCTCTTGGCATGGCACACATTTGGCCCGTACCACCCATCCGATCCACCCCACGGTTGTTGAAGAATTGTTCGATGCATCACGTCATCGCGTAAAGAAAGTGTTCGGTGCGGTAGTTCGCTGCTGTCAGTAAACATCATTGTCGAACGTATAACTTTAGCCGCCCGGAAATGGATGGCGTACGGATGGAGCCGCATCGTGAGCTGTGGCTGTGACAGCAGCCAAGAAAACAAACTTCACCCGGTTCGACAAAGCGAGAGCAAACCGAATAGCATCCAGGGTGCGCGCGAGATTTTTTTTCCCCCAAGCAAGAATGGGAGGTTCAGAATTGATGTTGATGATTTTGGTGTACGATCGGTATTCGGGTGCCATAGCCAAACAAGGCAAGTAACGGCTCACTTGCGTTCCCGTGTGCTTTCGGTGTACGCTGTGCCAGGCCACGTCACGTTCCACGTTCGGTGGGAGGAAAAGCAATAAATTCGTTGGGAAATACTTCCGTTCGGTTCAGTTTCGCTGTTTCGGGGCGGAGATTTTTCTCGTCTCTACGGACGTCTCTACAAAAGAAATGGGAACGAACAACACTGGAAGAAGGGTTCAGAGCTTGTACTGCTCAATACTTGCTTTTTTTGCGCGTGAATTTAAGGATTTCTGGAAGCACAATTTTTCAGCTGTATTTGGCGCAAGAGTACAACTGAGTGATTTGTCATAATTTTGTAGATGAATGCGCATCAAAAATGGAGACCACTTGTGATGATGAAAAGCATTAAAAGCGCTCAGCATTGCTTTATGAAAAGAACCATTTTTTCATAGTTTCGAATTATTTTTACATCCTCTTGAGGCTATGTATGTCCACCTTAAAATCCACCTCGCAATGTCCAGATGGACGATTATTCGTGTAGTGTAAAGGATAATCGGTTGCATCCTGTAAGCTATACCGGATACAGCCCTTATATACACCGATCATGCTTCAATCCTTGTCACTGCCGCCTAGAAGCTGACACAGACATGAAACTGGTGACATTGACCACACACACACACACCCCGTAGAATCAGATTATGCAGAATCTGCAAGCACAAATGGATGAAAGCTGGACTACCCCCACCGGAAAGATAGAGGCCCAGATAAAGAGAACACACTACTAAAGAAAAAAACAAAACGGCAGGTATTTATTCAGGATGTATCTTTCCAGGGTTTCCGGCTAGGCTATTTACCACAGGAATCTGGGCTGGGCTGTTATCCAGGCCGAGTCCGGGTGTCGGAAATTAAAATCGACGACAAGGACGACAGCGGCGACGATTCGCTTCGTTTTCCAATTTCCTTTCCTGTTGCCGTTCGCGGGTGCTCAGGCACTGTTAAATGGGTTCCAGCTGGAGCGAAGTGGTTTGGAAAATCTCATTTTAGACAAAAGGTTTTCGTTGCTGATCGAATTGCTTTCCGCCCCCTTTTTTTGTTAAATATATTCCAATTGTTCCAGTGCGATAATAAGAAGCTACTCTTTATGAACCAGTGGAATTGGTTGGTGATTCCGTTCCGGAGAGTAGTTTAAAATAGAAAAAAAACCGATACCAGCGATCATTTCCTGTCCCCACCAGTTTCCTGATAAGACTTTTAAGCGGAGGATTAATTGAACTAGAATCAAATCAACTTTCCTAGAAACAGATGGCTGGTTTGGAGAATTAAATTGGTCTTTTTTCCCATTAAATGTTAAGAGTTGTAAAGCTCGCTTCTCTCAAGTCACCATTCGATGATAGCAATTGAGGAGAAGTTAAAACAAATTTAATCCGGTATTATTGATTCATTATTTACCAACTACAATTCTTCGTACATGCGCTTGTTGTGACGAGAGCCCTCTTGGGCTTAATGTTTTATGAAGGGCCATTTCTGTTCAATTCCTCAACTTATCCACTTATGACTGCTGTTGCTGCTGCTGTTAGGTGCAATCCTACCACTTGGAGAAGTTCCTGATGAGTTCCTACCTGTCACCTTTGCTACCATCCTTCAATCGCTCTATCATTTCCCACTGCTCAGCACTCATACACTACATACACTCCACTCCACTCGAAAACATACGCACGCACACCCGCATTTCGCACTCAGTTTATTCACTTACTCGGTTGCTGTTTTCTTATTATTTTCGTTAGCCAAATGCACGACACGTGACTGGAAGACACTCGATTTGAAATCAGGGTCATGCCATAATGTTCAAAAGTTTACGACGTTTCGCTTATGCAATACACGGGGAATCACGATTAGAGATTATCATTTGTGGGTTTTCGGTTTTCGTTACGCACATTCACACTGGTTAGCACAAATTGTCTCGCTTTCGGTCTCGAATACTGCAAGATGGAGTTGCGTTTAGCACGGGATGGGTTTCTCTTTAATTGTTTCGCTTGCGAAAGGGACATCTTGGATGTGCAGTGACATTCGGAAGGGATAATTAAAGATGATCTTATTATTTCGTTCTGTTTTGCGCTAGCTTAGTTTTACACCATCGCGATGAGTTGTGATACGTTGTGCTTGCTTCTCTACAAACAAAATTCGAGTTTTGCTGTTTTTTTTATGCACAGTCCGAGGCCTTTTTTCCACTTTGAGCGAAGTGCGTTTCAGTTAAGAACGATTAATATTTTACAAATGACTTCTGTCTGTTGATTGCAATGCACATGATATAAATGAACAACAGTGTTTGATTAGGTTATCTAAATTAATCTTCTAAAGGTGTGTTGTTATGTTGAGCCAAAATCAAAACTTATGAACATCAGCCTAGAAAAAGGACGTTTTGGCACAACGTTTTTGAGTTATCTACTGATTAATTTAATAAAACAGAAAATACTTAATGGTAAACTATAAGCATTCCACGTATAATAGCTTCAAGATTTCTTTATCTAATAAATTGCAAATAGATCTTAACAGAACAAGAAACAAAACAGATAACACATTTAATATATGCCGACCACTGTAGCCCTCGGTTGAGAAACTCAGCACAGTAATCAAAAACAGTAACAATAACTATTTGGCCAACTTGCTCACAACAATATCCAACCGAAATTTAGTTAAAACCAACCCACAGCTATTTATGGCCTCAACTTTGTCGAAGTTCGAAGGACGGTGTTTAAACATCCGCCGCCCATCACATTCCTTTTAGCATTCGGTAGAAAATTAGATACTTTTTTTTGTAACATCGTGTTTTGTTTTCTCTTTCTGCAAGTGTTGTTTGTTTTTTTTTTTTTACTAAATTCTATCTAATAGCCTTAGGAATAGCCACCACCGTTGCCACCGTTCGCATCTGACGTGTTATGCATCGATTCGTAAGATTCTAGCTGTTTGCTTTGTTCATTCCTTCCGTTTGCTTTTTTTTTGTCGGATTTATGTTTTATTAGTTTAAATGCTTTACTTTGTTTTATTTTCTTTATTATACATGTTAACTTTGAGCACATTTTTGTGTTAATGTTGCTGTGTCTGAGTGTGCACGTGTGCGTGTGTGTTTTTTCATGTTCTTGTGTTTATGTGTAATGTGAAGTTTTCCTCGTGAGTTGAATTATGAATGAGTTGTTGTTTGAGAAGTTTTGTTGTTCTAAGTAACGCTGCCGTTTCCGGTTTAATTTTGTTCTCTTTGCTTTACGCTCCACCATAGTTAGTTATAGGATTAGTGAGTTTGTTTTGTTTGTTTTCTTTGTTTGTTATGTTTTAATAGCAATTACTCGTTAAATAGCACGGCAACTACAACAGTCTGGCATTAGTAGAAAGGTTCTGGCATCATTTTTGCGTTTTCACTTCATTCGCATGTTTCATTTAACGCTTTCACTCGTGGTATTATGGTTTGTGGTTTTGCTTTTAAGGTTTAGTAAAAAGGAAATATTTCGGCCTTTTTGTCTGATGTTTGTTTCCTTTTTAGATACGCGATAGATGTGAGCTACATGTGTGAGCGTGTGCTTGCTAAAGTAGTGTGTTTGCGGGCAACAAAATGGTGTAAATTTGCTTTTATATCAAAATCATGTACATTTGTTATGGATGTAATATAAAACCCCGGTACGAGTTTGTTCCAGTTGGTGCAACATTTGATGTATTACAGTTTTTTGTTGTTGCAAAAATTGCATGATAACACACTATTTACAGAGAGTGTCTGCTCGATACTTGATGATGTTTCCGAAAAAAATATTTTACATTTTTTTAGTACACTTTGTGGTTTGAAGTTAAATAAAAACAATAAGATACATTGTTTCTTAGATCATGATTGTTTTCTTGTTTGAAACAATATCCGGTTCAAGATATAACAACAGTGAGTCGTAGATTTCGTAGCATGTAGTATGGAATGAAATCTCTGTAAGGAAGATTAGAAAATGAACCAAAACGTTAGTTAAAGATACAAAGGAAAAAATAGAAAATTTTTAATAAAATATAGATTGTTAATAATAGCGGCACCGAAAGTGCAACTTTTCCAATGTGCTAGAAATAATTGCGGTTTTTTTGACAGCTATGTCACTAGTTTCTCAATGTCCCTGACTGTTCAAAATGTTGTTTCTTTTTTTCTGTTGTACCATTAACCAAGTAACGAATTGTTCATCACACAATGAAGTAGAAGCAGCCAACTTTGAGACCATTTGTAGTTACGGTAGTGCTATGGACTAAGTTGCTTATCTGGTTTTGTTAACTATGAAAAGTGTTTACTGTTTACGTTCTGCTTTGTTTCGTTGAGCTCTGCAAATGCAACAACACCGGCATAAGTGTAACACACCTTCGCCGAACCGGTCGCAATAGGGGTTTGCCTGGTTTGCAGCAGTGTTTGGTTAAAAGATTCACGAACCGTCCACAGGTTGTTTAATCCGATGCCCCCTAGAGCCGAGTTGTCTCGCACACTAATCGCTTCGATGTGTATGGGTGAGGTGACTCGGTACATCCCAGTACCTATTATTTATCGAAATGACGCAGCGAAAGCCCGGCTCGCCATAACAGCTATCCCTCTCTCGCTCTCTCAAAATTAGCTTACTTTATCAGCTACTAACTGCCCTTTTTGCTAATACTAATGTATGTTTTTTTGTATGTTAATGTTGTTGCGCGCATGAGATCGCGGAGCATTTTTTCCCCATTTTTTTTTTTTTTTGCTGCCGACGATACGGCCCAGGGTGCATCCGGGTTTTGATCCTGTTGTGCTGTTTGTTACGTTTCACCAACCTTTTGATGAGTCCTTGTTTTTTTGTTTGTCCGCGCACGTCGACTGATTGCGGCTGATACAAATTCTAACTACAGATACATTTAGGTTGTAATTTTTTTTTGGTTTTTGTACGAAAAATTAATTCCCGTACCCCGACCCACACACGCTTTGCAGTGTTATGTGTTATTACGACCCCTCCATACCACCCTCCACACCCCTACTCCATATACCCAACCCCACCTATGTATACATGTTCGCACGTTCTGGTGCGGGTTTTTTTCTCTTTGCTTCAGTGTGCAGCACTAATAACAAAACGTACCTCGGCCTCTACATTATCGCTCCTTATTCCCCTTTCACGATGAATATAAAATACATACACACTCGTCTATAGCGATACTTTTTGTTGTTTGTTTGAGTTTTTGTTTGTTTGTTTTATAGTACATTAATCGACTTAGCTAGGTGTTGCTTAGTAAAAAAATGTTTATCTAACAGTATCAGTAGGATGTATTAACTTTGTTATTCTTTCCCTCATCCGTGTATTCGTGTTCGTGATCGTGTGTGTGTGTTCGTCGAAGGAATTTCCACACGCCACGCCTTCCCTAAAACTGAATCCATGGATCCGGTTCTGTTTAACTGTGTGTGTGTGTGTGTGTAATTTTGATTATTTCACTCAATTAGTTAGAAATGGCGCTGGTTGACATTCACTTTACCACTACTGACGCGCCACATTACGCTTCGGAATGCAACTCTGCGTCCGCCCGTGCATTGCCGTCGCTACTAGTTTAATGTGATGGAAAACGGGTTCTTCCTTTATAAAAAAGCTACCCTTGACGAAGGTCTGCATGACACAATTGCTTCTCATTTAAACACACACTCACACACACGCAAATCAACCCTCCAGAATGCAGCAAGTTTCATTTGCTATCCGACGTCCCAACCTGAACGCTGTTCTTACAGGGCTGGCACGCTACATTCGCTTGGCGTGTTCCGTAATCGTACACGGTGAACGATCGTGCGATGCGTGTGTGTGTGTTTCGGCGCTCGATAGGATCGTCTGCTTCACGTTATATAATCGGGAATTTTGGTAGAATTTCCTGTAGTTAAGACACTTCATTATCAGACCAATTCATGCTGATTGTTTTCATTATTTTTTGTTTTTCTTTAAACATATTATATCTACCACGACCTCTGTTTGCGCCTGACGTTGCGATGACATCGGGGCGCTTGTTATCGCTTCACTTTGACACCTCTCTTCAAACAGTCGAGTTAAAATCACTACTATTAGTAACGTAAAACTGTGTCCCGGTTTGGGGCGATATAAGATGCATATGGTGCTAGTAGTTGACAGCTTCCGCTAGCATACGAAGCTTGCTTCCAGTGCACTTCCAAACATCAAACTAATGCTCGTAAACGAAAAATCAACGAAATGTCTCATAACGGCTTAATAGAACTACGGTCGTGAACTGAACGGTCTACACCAACTCGTGGGCGACGTGCAACATGTTGCACACAAACGTGTTATTTAATTAGCTAAAACCAGTAAAAAACCTTCTTAAACGTATGACACATCCCGTGATTGTGCTTGTCGTGCGCTATTCTTAATTCCTCATTTTATGCACAATTCATGTTTCAAGCAACGGTAAAACCTAATTTGGGTTTGTGCAAAGCAGGTCAGGAAAAGAAAAAAAAACAACGCTAGGAGGAAAACCTTGAAGCCTAACGCGTGCCTTGCATTCGTCGAACATTCTCGTATATCGCTCGAAACCAACGATGTAACGGTGGGAGAAATTGAGAAGTGCTATCAAAAAATTTAACTATAACAAATCGCTCGTGCGCTACTTCTGTTTGTTTATGCTTTCTTGCTCTTCCGAAGATTACTATGCTGCTGCATAGATATCGTAGATACGGCAGGCAATCGCCACCCATAAACGTGGCTTTAACCCTAATTAATCTCCTTGCTTGCTACGCGGACTCTACCGGTGCAGCGGTCCTTGCTTTCGGGCTGCTACGCAGCCATTTTATCTTGATTTGAAGTGTGAAGCATTCGTTAAGTACGGGGTTTGCTTTTGTCTTTACATCTCCGTTCGAACAATGCCGATGGAGTTCGCGAGTTTTTATGTTTTGCTAGTGCAACGCGGTTTCCGGTGCTAAGCAGCTTCCCAGAATCGAAGGGAACAGCATACTATTCGTGGTTTTTGTGTCCGGCCGGGTGCCGCTTTAATCGAATAGCCACAGTACGGGTTTGCTTAGTACGCTAAACGGCGCGAAGTCAGTGAATGCTCGTCTAGACTTACGTGTAACGGGGGAGCAGTTTCTTTTCCTCGTTGCTGCCATCCCTTACATTAACCTTAATTTGATTGTTATTGACACTTGCATGGTTTCGCAAACATGCTGTTTGAGGTTTGGCAGAGAAGATCCGAACCGAAAAACAAACATACGAAAAAAAAAAACGTATCAGGAGTAATCAAGATGATAGGAACGTCGTTCGCCCATCCTTTGCCGTGTACTAAAAGGGGGCAATGCGAGGCGCTGGAGTGCCTTCACTCTGAGAGACTGGTGAGATACTTGTGCTGATTAGTGCGATGCTTCAAATGCAATAACTGGTTGACAGAGGCAAACTGTTGAGAGTCAGGTATTGGCCCGCCCGAGCGAGGCCTTTCCCTGTGGGACCGTACAAACAAATGGGTGACTTACGTGAACACGGGAACGTATCAAACGGAAGTATGCAGTGGGACAGACAGAGTAGGCAGACAGTGCCACGGTGCCTGTGTCCACTGTGATTGTGTGTGTATGTATGTTCCATTTCGTTGTTTGCTGTCTGGTGATGATGGGTACGCGACTTGATTGGCGTTTAGTGGTCATCCTCGTTGACCAGGGTTCGCATCCAGTTCAGAATGTACTTCCAAACGGCGGATGCGAACCCGGGCGGATGCTATACATTCTCGCTGCCCATTTTGAGCAGCTCCATCTTCTTCTTGGCAATCTTCGAGTACATTGCATCGATCGGTTGCGTGTTGTCGTAGAGGCTGGGCGCCTGCAGAATAATGAGACAGGTGCCGAGAACGCACGCTATCGTAAATATCCACAGAAACAGACGATCCAGTACCAGCGCCACATACTTCCAGTCTTCCTCTATCTGCAGATGGAACAAATGAAGGGGGGAGGAAACACGTACCATATCGAATTACAGTATGAGCGTTGATCCTGCACTGTGGGCAATACTTACACTTTCAAACTTGTCCTTATTCCTAACATGCTGAGCAACAAACCGGGACGCTTCGATGGTTTTCTCCATCTCGCGTAGTAACGGCTTTTCGAAGGTTGGGCTTAGATCGCCGCAACACGTCGGACTCATGTCCCCGTTGCCGGTCGGACTGAACAGATCGTCATCCCCGCCCGGCAGTGGCAGTGCAGGTAGTGGAGGCTCTCCAAAGCACGGCCCAACGCCACCCGAGGCGGCCACATCGAACCGTGAGGGAGGCAGTGCTGTGGTGGAGAGATTACCCAAATATACCCAGAAAGCACATCAATATGGAGCATCGCCTATGGCGCCTTGATCGCGCGATCCTTACCGGGTATATCGAAGTCCGTGGCGTACTCCTTCCCGCAGAAGCCGACGTACTTCTCCACATCGGGCGGTACCTGGAACACGTCCGTCAGCACGTCCGTCGGCGTCTGGTCGTCGTTGTCCGATGGTTCATCTTCCTTCTTTGGCCGCTCTATACACAGAACCTTAGGCAGTAGCTCTATAAAAACGCGATGCACCCACGGTGCCATCCGGTGCGTCACGGGTGACCTGAGAGTATTGGGAAAGGATAGGATGACGTGTAACGTGTAATAGGCACGCCAAACTTCAAGTTGTGCACTATTCGATGCTTACCGAAAGTTGACGTTCAGCACGGCAATCGTCACGACGACCGACAGTGTGACGAGCATCATGGTGAACAGCAGATACTTGCCGAGCAGCGGTACCGTGAGCGACGTCGGCGGAATGATTTCGGCAAGCAGTAGAAAAAACACGGTCAGCGACAGCAGAATACTTATACATAATGATATCTTTTCGCCTGAGTCACTCGGCAAATAAAACACTAGCACGGAAAGGAACGATATCCCAACGCAAGGTATGATTAAGTTTACGGTGTAGAAAAGTGTCTTTCGCCTTAACGTTATGTTAAATATAATATCCGGATATGGTTCTTCACAACAACTATAAAATTTTTCATTCCTAACGGCAGGCACCTTCATAATGTCCCATTCAACTGATATATAGTAATCTTGCAGATCGATACCGATGTCGATGTTGTCTGAGTCCGGTGTCTGCTGGAGGTGCCGAAGATCGACCTGCGCACGGGGAGGGGGAGAACATGTTTCGGGGATAAGCGTTTGAAGTGTGAAAGGTTATCTCGTCCCAAATCCACTCACCATGTAACCGTCGTACGTCCAGGATCCGAATTTCATAAAACATGTTTGCTCATCAAATGGAAAATACTCAACATCGATTTCACAAAATGATTTATAAATGGCAGGTGGTTTCCATACTACTTTACCCGTATGATGTAAAATTGCTTTTGTCATTATTGTCACCTCATAGTTACCGTCCGCACTAGAGTGCCATCCAGCCGGGGTTGCAAGTGAGAAAGGGTAAGAGAGAAAGCGCACAAAATGAGGGAAAATGCCGTGAAATTCATGACGCTCATGGGAGAAGCTGTGGTGAAGAGCTCAACCCATCCGTGGGATGACCCATCCTGGTCGGTTTGTCAGTGTCACAGGCAGGCCAAATCGGGACTTTGCTTTGGAGTGGGCACTCGAAAGAGTCAACCAGCCAGTTCGTAGAACCGGGGTTGAACCGATTTTACACCGGTTGCACCAAGTGCCCGGAACTTACCTGTCACTGACCTGCGGTGACCGACCGAACCTCATAAATCATCACCCTGATTCACCGGACCGCTTTCTTTGCCCTTCCCGCGTAAAAGCAACAAATCGACACTTACTTATTATACAACACTATATCTGGCAGCCAAATGTGTTCGGAAGGGACGTGCAGGGTGTCCACTCCACCGTAATCATCTGGGTTCCATTTGAGCTTGTAATCGTTCCATTCCTGCGGAAAAGCGGACGGGATAAAGAGAAGCGTGGTTAGGCGAACATTGGGCAGAATAATCGGAGCACAAGAACCTGGTCGTATGCAGTGCATAAGCACAAATGGATTCAATTAATCTTTTGCAGCTATCATGATGCTTAATGGACGAAACAAGTTAACTCGAGCAAATTAAGCTAATAACAGAACCTTTGCAAGTCGTGGGTGTTCGTGAAGATTGGGAAGATAAAACTACTTTTTAAAGTTCCAACGGGAGGTATCAACCTATTTTATCTTCAAGAAAACCGTTTAGTATAAATTTTTCAAAAAACCAGAGTCATGGACGTCCTGATTGACTGATTGGATAATGACTACGATAATTGAACAATAATTGGCTTCAAAACCCTTCTCAAGCAGGACTTAGAACTTTGTTGTCTAGGATGATTTGTTTAAAACATTAATATACTCCAGACTTCCTAATTGAATTGCTAAAAATCTGTGTTTTAAATAGCTTTTCTGATATCTTTAAAAAATCGTATGGAAAAGTGTTGAATTAAATGCTATCAACAAAATCCAAACTTGTATTTCAAATATATTCAACTGCGTTGTAAAATATAGGCTCTAGATAAGTTATATTTTCCAATGTCTTGAGTTCGTTGAATGAGCCGTAATACAACATAATGAGACGTAATTAATTTCTGGTCCTTGTTGTGCCCTCGAACAATGGGCGGGATTTTCCAAAACCAAACAACAACAATGCTCATTATCAAAACATAATATCAACCTCCCCAAAACCACCATGTGACGCGTCCAGTACAGCCCGCTTTTCCAGCGAAGGCATAAACCAATCTTCGTTGCGTGAATCTAATCTGCAAGATCGCCACGGTTTGTCAGATGGGTTGTTTGGGGTTTTGGCGAATGTTTACCGGCTGGATGCCGGACCGTTAGAGGCTGGGCCGCATGAAGTAACGCAACCGGCACCGTTGTCATTCGAAACAGGTCGCTTTCATGTGGCCGCCGGAGCGTCTGCTGCTGACAGCTCAATTATGAATCGCTTATCCCGCTTTGCAAATCGTTCCGGTACCATCCTTTCCAGCAAGATCTGCACTTAAAGATCTGGTCGTTTTCTGGCCTGTAAGCAGCGGATGCACAAGGTACGAGGAGCAGTAAATGTCAAATCCGAAGGACGGCCCTGGTTAGCCACACGTCCGAGGTCCGAGTTGATGCAACCGGCTGTAAGACAGCTGGTTAGCTGATTGAAGCTGAAGCTGTGGTTTTCTTCTTGCCGAAAGCTTAAACACATATTGATTGTAAACGATCGATTGCATCGGTCTGCCAGTGGAAGGAAAACCCGCCCGACAGCCTTTCGTCGATATGCCACAATACACAAGTACTCTTGCCGAGCATATCGATCGTCAAACAATTCGTTAAGTGCAGGAAGTCAGCCAACGCTGCGCTTACCATTCGCACAATATTAACTGTCTCGCAATATAATTCGAACGGAAGCGTAAAGAACGTTCCGCCCGTTAAACCGAACGAACCGTGTTAACGCTGATGCGTATGTCCGACCGCGTTGCAGAAAAACAACGAACGACCCACGCAATATTCGACCGATGTGTTGTTGCGGTGGCAGCTGTTCGGTATCCCACGCCTGCACCAACGCCAGGCAGATGATTCGTTCGACGGGCTCGTAAATTTTCTCAATGTTTACTGTAGCGATTTGCGCTCCTCCTCCGTGGTCACCATGGTGGAAAGTGCATTCGCGTTCGCAACAGCATATATTAGCCTTCGGGCCAATATTCGCCGAGGACGAGAGGATCCGAAGCTTGCAGCATCGAACCAGGGGTCTGTTTATTACATTTTAATGGCCTGCATCTCCAGCTTCGGTCCAGTTTTTCGACCTGCACACCGTGATCTTTGAGCGGCGATGCGCTTTGAATGCATTTTATTTGTACCGTGTATTGCGCCATTTTTTTATCGCTTGTTGTTTTGACCACGTTTATAACACGCACCATTTCGTGGCGTTCCAGAAAGGGAGTTCCGGGACCACTTAAAATGCTGGAGAGCTTTCCCACGCACAGGCTGGACTCTCCCCACTTTTCTACCACGATTCACAGTAAATGGTGTTTGAGCTTTTAAACTACGCAAACATACCCAGAAAATTGCTTCAGGAACTGTGAAACTCTCGTGAATGAATGGATGGATGTTGGCGTGATAAAACGATGATACAGTCGGTAACTGAATAATATTTAACGTTTTGCTAGAATTTCAATGAAACCCATTAACTTTAATTGTTTTCTGACTTTACGGTAATGGCATTCGAAAGGGAAAGCATAAACGATGCCTACAAAGTATTGCTTTATCGTGTTGCACGGGAATTGTTGTAATTCGGGGTTGTTTTAAGAACATTGCAAAATCATTCATCTTACGCTACAAATTGTACCAACACCGGGAAATAGAAGTGAAACAAATTTATAGAAGTGTCTACTTTTTGCATCCACAGACCAAAGTGTGAATAATCACTTATACTTTACGACTACGATTCCGGACGGTTCCGGTGGTTCAGACGGTTCTGATCATTCCGACGGTTCCGGATGGTTTCGAGTGGAACTGGCGACTCTATCTCCTTGGAATCAGAAACGGCGTTAAACCGGCCGAATTTGGAGTGGAACCGAGGTTACACGCCAGAGAACCCATCACTAGTCGAGGCCGCTTAAGAGTAAAGTACCAAAGAAGAAGACTTTAATCTTAACTTCACCTTCGAAAATAAGCTTTTTGAGCCAGTCATTTTTGAAATGAAAGTATTTAACTGACAATTTTAATCAAAATGGCTAGAAATCTCTAGCCAACTACCCAATAAAAAAATTTAGTTGAATATCTTCTATTCTCCTTGATAGATCTCGTAAAAGGCTTTATTATCTCGTTCGCTCACCCCAAAAACGCACATCTTTTTCACATGAACCACCCAAAGTAACTGCCAATGCTTTCTACTTAATTCCCTTTTATCATAATGCAAGCACACACTCACTCTCTCTTCTGCGGCGAATGATCAATTGTACCAAAGTTCTACATTGCCCTCGTCAAATTAGTCTATTTGTCATGCAAACAAAAGGAGAAAGCTTCCCGGCCCGAAAACAGTTCGTGACGCTCGTTTTCAGCCATCGCTATTGTCAATTTTTTTGACAAACAAAACAAATTTTAGTTGTTTTGCTCTTCTGCTGGGGCCAGGGTAAAAAAGCCACGCTAAAGCTCTTACGGGCGTGGGCGAGAACAAATACGATTCGTTCAATCAGTTCCAATAAGCCTTTCGCCTTGAGCAGCCAACGGTGTCCGCCCGGCATGTATTCCAAGTGTATTTTGTTCGGTTTGGTAGCCGCTTTGTTCTTTTGCAGTCAGCTCGAGGGCACCCGAAATGGGACTGCGTCTTCCAACCGTGAGAAGGTTCTATCGCGAAAAAGAAGATATTTGCTCTTTCCACCCGGTGCTAACTTTATCGTACGTGGAGTTTAAGTAAGTTATTTATTGATGGAGCTATTCATGCTTTTTCTGCGTTATTTCCCGTCATCTATTAGGTTACCATTTCTGGTGGTAAAGGATCCATGTTTGCAACACCCCGAGGATACAACCTGGTCGCGGAGATGGATATGTATCATCCATTGCCAGATTACATGTACCATGCGACATCGCTGCGCCTGGGAGAGATTGCAATGTATACCAATGAAAAAACTACAACAATTAAGCCAACTCCCACGGATACACACCATGAGCATGAGCTGTCCCACCAGGAACTTGATGAATATCTAAAAGATCATCCAGAAGCCTGGATACCGCCGAGCTGGGCAAAAGATCGAGCGGATTACACAGCTTCCCCTAAAATCACTAAACCTATTCCACTGAATGGAGTGAAATATTTGTATAAAAGCACACAACACGGCACAACGCCCATCACGTACCAGTCATGGAAACGAAAGCTCTGGGAATCAACTGGAAACGATCGCCTGTACTACGGCAATCTACCCCCGAAACGAGCACGATCACTATCAGATTTCGCAGCAGAAGATGCACAGTTTTCGCTGTGGACGGAAGCCAATCATCTTAATATCAGTCACCATCTAGGCTGGGAACATTTCCATCATTACCGCGACAGAAGAAGCCTTTTCCATCATCTGGAGACAACAATACCCAATTTGTGAGTCAACAGTAAATTAATGTCCGAAAGGGAAACGATCGATACCGAGCCGCCTTCAATATCGTTTTCCGCCCCCTTTCCTTTTCCAGCTTCGGATTCCACATGAGAGAATGTTTGCTGCGGTCCATTTGTGAGGCACGGAACCTTCTACCTCTCAAGGGACGTTCCATGACGGTTGATATATTGCGGGTCATTTTCACGTAAGCATACACTCCAACGACACAACATGGTTCGCCGTGGAGTTACGAGTTCTGTTTGGTTTTCCTCTGTTGATCTCTTACAGCTATCCACTGAAAGCTGACCTTTCGGACGAGTATAGTAAGATGTTGCGGGTGGAAAAACCCAACTGCAGGGAGTTATTCAGTGACAGGTGTCCATTGAGTATACTTCAATTGATATTGTTTGGCAAGTTCGAGCTTTAAACGCATATTGAATTGATTGTCCGAAACTAATATTGTCATGAGAAAACGAAGTGAATTACATTTTCTTGGAAAAATAAAACCCTATTACTGTTCGATGAAAAAGCTTATGAAACTAGAGAAGAGCACAGAATCAGCATGCCGCTGAAAGTCTTACCTGTTCTACCCACACGTTTGTCGTCATAATTTGATTCTTGAGATTCTGAAAGAAAAGAACATACAACAGTAGCATCAATATTTGTTTTCTTACATCGTTGCCATCAAAAGGCACCCGTTATGCAATGCAAACCCGACAAAGAACTTCCAATGGCACAACACTCCTTCTGGGCGCCTATCCCAGCGTTCGATATCGGTGGTAGATTTGAGTTGAAAATTTCTTTATAATTCACTTTCACAATCATTAGCATACAAATTGACGAAGTCAAATTCGAACCGAAGAATGCTCTGAATGCAAAAGATGGATGGTGGTCAAAGCATCGGCAGTAAATCAATCTGTCTACCTTGCGCCCACCATCGCCTTTGGGGTGGAGTTGCCATTCCTCGGCAAACCTTGAGCGAAGGGTCACACAATACGGTGAGCAGCCACGGGCTGCACACAAAACCGAACGGGCAGGAAAGGCTTAATTTATTCGGACGAAGCATGATACGAACCAGAACGCTGGGTGTGCTTCAGAACGGAAGAAAAATCGACTACAATAATGCTCACACCCTGTAAGTTTCTGCGCTCGTCAGAAGGACGTCGGCATCATCGACGTGGACGTGCGCGTGAAGGGATTTTCTCGCCTTATTTCCCAAGAAATGTCTGTGTATGGTGGTGTTTGTGTGTGTGTGTGTGTGTGTGTGTGTGTGTGTGTGCATGCCTCGCCTTACCGACAAGACAACAGCACAATGCTACACGAGCCGGGGAAACGGAATGCTTCAGAATGCAGCACTGGCAATGAATAAAACAATAGAACTGTTGTTATTCAGCGGAAACTATGTTCCAACAAAGTTTCGAGCGAATTTCAATTGGTGAAGCACAACAACGTTGGTGCCCCCACCGACACCAATGCCCACCAATCACCCGAAGTCGTCGGTTGGCGGTTGACAGTTTTATTTGCAAAACTTTCGTAACATTTCGTTTGGGGCGGAGGAAAATCCTTTCTTTTGCCTATCCATGGTTCATCAATTTAAAATTCCAATATATTTCTCGCCCAACGGCCTCGGCACGCTTAAGCGCAAATCCCGCAGTTTGTGGGATAAATTTCAGATAATCTTTGCATAAAGCGAGTGGGCGCTACGGATGTATACACGAGCCTTACGAGTGTACGAAAATATGCATTAAACTTTAATCGAACTTCCAATCTACTCAACGTGCTCCGGGAAAGTGTGCTCTCGCCGTTTTATGCGAGACACATTTCCCGAGCCCTATCATTTCTGACCGTGCGATACACGGGACAGCAAACAACCGGTTTGAAATGGGATGCATTTTCCTTCACTTTCCGTTTTACAACAAAGCAGCAGGAGAGAAAATCCCCACGCACACAGCAACACGCAAATCGTAAAATGCCCAAGCTGCTCGCCTCAAGAAAAACATCCACCAGCATTCGATCCGCACCCTGCTTTCCATCGGGTCCGAGGGACGGAACAGCATCCACACTCGTAAATTATTTTTATGTATGCATCCACATCAAAACGTCCTTCTAGGTGGTCCTGCCCAGCCCCGTTTCGGGAGGGCCAGCGGAGCATACCAACGACCAGTTGCGGAAAAGTGCGCTATCAAAGCGTTGGAAGATTTTTGGATTTTATTGAACACTTTACCGTCATCCCAGCCAACGGGAAATGGCAATCTGTTGACCGTTCCCACACGAACGGAAGGCAGAAATCGATTCACAACCGACCAGCCAAACGACTAACCAGTACACCCACACCGAGCTGTTGAAGCTCTGAGGCTATGTTTACCACGAGCGACAAACGGAACGGTCAACAAAAAGCGAAACTTTTACCGAGATCGATAGAGAGCCGCTGGCCCGCTTTGCCCCCGGTAGACACACACACACGTACACATTACACCAAAGATGAGGCCGTAGTTCGAGGTCGTGATGTAAAATTAAACTCCGACTGGCAAAAGCTCCCGAGAGGCACCGGCGGGCGCAGTGGAAAAGCATTCGATAAAAAAAGGAGTGAAGAAACTGCTTCGTCTGCTACGGAAATGCCGCTGCCGAATCGATTTGCAAATCAAATCACCCAACGATGGTTTTAAAAATTTATAAGCTATTGAGGATCTTGAGGTTGAGCGAATCGATTCGGTTGTGGATTCGTTTACATCCAGCATCCCCGAACCAGTGATAACGATGATTCAAAGCGCAAAGGACTCTGCCCGGCGAAAAAAAAAAAGAGCAAAAGGATAAGAAAACAACACCGATTTGCAGCTGGGCTCAGTAATAATAAACTGCGCCCGGGGCCTCCGAAGGTCTGCCACATGTCGTCTACCCACAGTTCTCTCACAACACTGGGGCAGCCCGAGAGCATCCTGCAGGACGAGGGCTTCCTCTACCGAGGGTTTTTTAGAAATTTATTCTTTCCACAGCTGGTGACAACCATCATCGATCTTACGGATTGGTGGAAGCAGAAGACCTGGCACGTTCTTATTACACTGGCCGTTGGGATGTCCAGCATCACGGAAAAAAAAAAATCGGTGCGATCTCGTTAAACGCCTCGCCATAAAGCATCGGTCACATTTGTTTTCAGGGAAAACAGAATTTGTTTACAATCCATCAACAAATTTCGTTGTTGCTTGGTTCTTACAGGAGCCGACGAATGTCAGCAGATTGACAAACCACAAAATGGAAGTTGTAAAGATGTAATGTCATTTTTCATGTTTCTATTTGTAATTGCATTTGTGTTTGGCATTATGACGCCTTACTTTAACTAGTAAAATAGGGTAGAAAACAAAATTGAAATATTTTTATGCAGTTAGATCCGAATGCTAATTCTATCATATTCGAAACTTAAGAAATTCCGTAGAACCTCTCCGTTGCCTGGTGAACGTACACCTAACCAAACACAGTCCATTTTGCTGTCAGATCCATCTGTTACATCAAACTGGATGTCTGGACGTTCTTGCATGGCCGGTGGTCGGTCAAGCTCCTTCACAGAAGGCCACCCCCTGCAGAAGCGCTCGAGGGGAGTGTAATTATTTTTAATGTCCGTACTTAAAAACTAAACTTTTCCCTCCTTTAATTAATTACTCGTTTCACTTAATGAAGAAAACGTACGAGATCGCACGAGGTTCACGAGATCCGAAGGTCCGTCCGTCCATCCAAAAGACTACCGAACACGAACATGCAGCTGGACAATGACTAAGAAACGGATGGTCATACGACCCAGCACTGTGGCAAACTTTAAAGCTATTCTGGAGCAGCTTCACCCTACAGTGGTGAACGAACGGCGCGTTCCGTTCCGTTGTGCAGAAACACAATTTCCAGGTCCAGAGGTTATCTACCAACACGTCCGACGCCCAATGACGCACCGTTAACCTAACACACCCACCCCATCTGTTGACCTTCGCCGACTGGCGGATGGAACGATAAAGGAAAGGCGTCAGAACAAAACTCAAAGATGTACTCTTTTCTGTGCAAAGGATTCGTAGCGTAATAAGATAGCTGAGATCCAGTTCCGGCAGGCCGAATTACGCTAATGATGATGAATCGCTGGACACAGTGGACGAAGCTGCGTGGTTGCGAAAAACCCCTACCGAAAGGACTTGCCGGTAACGCACCAAACACGAGCGCACCTAGGAAATACAACATTTGGCCAAAAATATTCCCGGAAAAGCGGGTGAAGGAAAACCCCTGCTACTTACCACATCAATCAACTGGGAGAGCCTTAGACCCATTTTGACTGTCAGACGATCAGAGTTGTTGCCCACGGGCCGTATCAGTCGGTTGTAGTTGCTCAGCAGGTCGTCATATAAACGCTTTGAGTCAGGGTTGGCCAGGCCGGTAGCAAATTGTAACGCTATGAACACAGCCGTGAGTAGCACGCTCCCCATCTTAGGCCAGGTCCACCCCTAGAACGAGAAAGAGGAAAATGCATGACGAGATCAGTTTGGGTTACGATCGGTTCTGAAATGCTGAAACGAATGAAATTGATTACTGTTTAAAATTAGCTAAAACAAAGTTTCATTACAGAGAAATTGGATTGCGTGATATAACTGTTGTCGAGAGCAAATGTAATATCATACTTATACCTAATAAAATGGTGTTTGATTGACGTTGAATCTCACACGCACACACACACATTCAACAAGTGAGTGGCAACGGATGAACGCACCGTGCAACCTTCAGGCAATTAATTTCTCCACAACCCAATCATTAGCACCCAATTGGTCATTTCACAGTGCTGCGTTCGGGAATGCATTTGCACCTACTCTCGAACACATCCCAAACCGCAACATTGTTAATCATGGCCAGTACTTTTCGTGGCCTACTTTTACGGTCCCGGAACCACCCACCACCACCAGGTCAACGAACGATGTGCACCGAGTGGTCGGTGTGCTACGGTGGGTAATTAAATCAAATTGCCAGTGCACGCTTGGCACACATGTTTTCCACTAAAAAGGACCATAAACAACAAGCACAGCTCCATACTTCCATTACATCACCACATCATGCAGCGCAATACTTTTTCCCACATCCACCTAAGCGCCTGAATTTATTCTTTCACCCACTAATTCACCCACCGGCTGCTGCAACACATACTGGCCCAGGACGCTTTGCTGCACAGTCGCCCGGATCAGCGGGATCCTCGCGGGACGCATTGGCTGCTGCGGATAATTATTTATTCCATGCATAATCCACCAATTTATGCATCAGCGCTCGGCATGCCAGAAACCGATGCCAGGAACCGGCGCACTGTGCCCGAAAACAGCCCGCTCGACGACTCTCGGTCGTTAATTTCCTCTTTTCGGTGGGTTTCAGCATGTTCGATGAACCGACATTTTACCATTCCCCAAAAGTTAGCATTAAACACTTGGCTCACATGGTTGGGTGTGGCGCGCTCTAGGGCGGAAAACACGTACGAAACTCATCTTTCGGGGCGGGCAAAGTTTTCAAACTGCGGATCACACTTACATGCGGCGAAAGTCTTACACGCTCTCTATGACGCACACACACACACACACTTTCCCCTGGCAGTTGGAATGGATTTTCGGGTTCGCCATCGAGAAGCGAGATTCAAAGATCAGGTCTAGCATCGCACCGGAATGGGGGAACGGGTATACTTGTGACCAAGAATTCATGATTTCCATTCTGCCATTCTGCGTTCCTGGAATGTGCTGCCATTACGAGGGCGTGCAAAGAAAACTGGTAATGAAATAGAAGGTGTACGATTTCACTACTCCACCAAACGTTCCTATTGGTGTGCAAATTTATTCTCATTAGGAATGAATCCCCGTATTCGAGACGTTTCTAGGCGCAGTTTGAAATTATGGCACGCACACACACACACACATACTCGCCAGCTTCGTTTAACATGACACACACGCGAATGGTTTAATGTCTTAACAATTAGCTACTACGGCTGCTTGCGTTTCTGTTTGAGATAGGCTTAATTAGCTTTTTGTTTATATATGTAAACGGCCCAATTAGCTCATAGAGAACAAATAACGAACTTTAATTTCGCTCAACTTATCCTTAAGTCAAGTTGTTTGCGTGATAAGCTGATATATGAATTAAAGTGCGACTTCGATTGGCATTTATGTTTGAAGTATTTGGTAATATGATTTTTAAAAGCTTTCTTCTTCTTCTTCTTCCATGGCACTATAGCCTAGAGAGGCTTCGGCCTGACATTTCTGGCTTACAAGACTTATTCATACCGCTATGTTCAGGGTTCAGATCCCATCTGGCAGGGGGAAAGGCCCAGATAGGATCTGAACCCTAGTCTGCCGCGTGGAGAACCCACTTTCACTTCTATTGCCAGGCCGCGCTGTTGATAATGTTACAAGTTTGATTTAATGGATAGATATTGCAGAGCTGAACGAAATTTTTAGGCAAAGGTAAATAAAGAGTTTTTGGGCTATGTAAAGTGATCTGCAACGGGTGATCGCATTCAGTTGTTGCTGAGGTTAAGAAACAGAGTAAAAGTACATAACATCTGGACAACAATTTTGGTGCATCTATTACGACTTTCAGAAGTTTTCTAAGTTCTAATTTTTTAGTCCAAAGTTAAAAGCGAGTGTGCAAATATTGGACCTGCGAAGTTGTACAATTGCGTAAAGAGTCATCTTCACGGAATCTATATTAGCCGATTGATCCATTGAGTGATGTCGATTTCTATCAACAAATGGATTGATGGATTCCTGATCACTACTCCAAATGAGAACATCAAATGCACCTTTGTGCAACAGAGTGCATTCTGATGCACTTTGGGTAGCTAAAGTCGATAAAGTCGACTCGTCATGCGATATCTGAGTCTCTAAGGTCTTTTAACTCATTTTAGAGTTTTTGACGCTTTGTCACTGTACACATAATAATACATCATAAATTAAAATCAATAAACAAGTAAATCAATAAGTTTAATCCCCGTACGAATAACCAACAACAGGTACATCTAATAATCGTAAACATCAAAACGATAAAATTTCTCCAAAGCAAATTTCCGCGTCGCTATCATTAATTTTATTCCACCGTTAGGCGTTCATAGCACGGACAGTTGTCCGTCACTGCTGATGGCCAAATTTTAAGGTGAAAATCACTATGCAACAAGTGCGCAACCGGGAAAGGCGCTCGCACCAACAACCGTCACACGTCGACGGGCCTGTGATTGAGCGAAAATTTATACCTATCGCATCGGTGTTTTCCTAACCATCCATTTCCAAAAGGTTGCCAAAGTTAGGTCCTCGGTGCTATTGTTTGCTGTCCTACATGTTTTTCACCTAGAACTTTTTCCGATGGGCTACTTGTTGCGGATTGTCACGCTAAGGGATTGTACGTCGTTGTGTGTGCGTGTGTGTGGCTAGAGTCACCAATCCGAAGCTAAACTCGTTAATGGTGTGAAAATTTTATTGAATGATGGATAACATTGGTTCCGGTCCGTTTCACCCAATAACGTACAATGAGACACGCACGTGTTGTGGCATGTTGATGTGCGATCTTGACTGGGTGTTGGCGACGCTTTTTTTCTCTGCAATGCTACAAGTGTTGTATTTTATTGATACATTCATGATCGAACACCAATCAAATCATCCCTGACAGAGTTAGAAGAATCAATCAATCATTCCGAATTTTAAAACAATGTAAAATAACAATGAATCTTTAAAGAGGCGTTGGGTTTGATCTTTCAAAACTACCAAACATATCACACGAGAGTAGAAAACATTTACGATTTCATACGGAGACCTGTTATAGAGGAAAAGAGCTAGTTTTTTGTGTCATTTTTAAGTGACATTGTAGTGCACATGGTGGCACGAAAATGCACTTAACCACTTCAACAGCTAGTGGATGATGAATATGAAAAAAGTAATAAAAGCACCAAGTATGTCTCTCCAAACGAAACGCTTGGTCACTAGACGACCAACGCACAATCCCTGTCAAATATACGCTATTCACCCAAAATCTTAATATCATCAGGTAGTGACGCGGTTTCGAGCTGAACCCTCCCAGCTGTGGCTTGATCTCTTTGGCCCGAAAACCCGTACGGCGTCGTCGTGTGATATTTTGCGAAGCATAAAAGCGTCCGTAATCGCATATTCATAATTAATAATGGCAAGGCAAAGCGATCAAAAGCGAAACTGGTGCGCCGCGGGAAGCGGAAAAAAAATGGAAGCTAGAGCGAAACTGTGCGAACGATCCAATGAAGTACACGTCATGGTTTGTTAGTATCGGGAGAGCAAAATTAGGGCAGGCAGTTGGATAAAAGCTACCGAGCTTCAGATAGCAGATATACGGCGAACGCGATGGCGCTTCTAGGCAGCGGAATGGTTCCTTAAGGGATTCCCACACGGTAACCGATGGTGAGTTTTTTGGCGGGATGCTGCAGGACGCAGAAGTATCCAGCCTGGCTTCCCCGTACCCTGTGGTACAGTCAATCGTGTATGGTGCTATTCAGCTTAATAAAGACTGGCGTCGTCGTTAGGCACAAGTCTTGGGATGAAATATGATGAATCATCATTTTTCCTACGATTAATCGTTGAGCAAATACTTCCCTGCTGCTGCGCAAGCTGTCCCGGGCCCGCTAACGGAGCGATGTACGAGCGCGTTAGAATATCGTTTAATATCGTTTCTTGTTACTGTTTGCTGTATCCGGACCGGGGGGATGATACGGCGAACGATTTTGCTGTTTTGACAGAACAGCATATCGATGTTGACAGATAGTCCAGTGGCTCCATAATTGCCAGATTGGAAACAATGATGTCGGGGTACGTTTTGTTCTCACTCTTTCTCTGTCTTTCTTTATGAATTCTAGTTGGTGATAAAATGATAAGCAAAAGCCAACGTTGTGAGCGTATAAAAATAAACAATTTTACATCTTTCACCGATGTTTCATACAAATACAGCTAGATGTCAGCTAAACACTAAAACTTCAAGCAAACACAGTTCCGTCCACCATGTAAACAGTACACAAACGACCTGCAGCTTTCAGAAATCAAACACACCAACATTGGATGGTGCACGATACTTTGGGACAGCTGGTCAACCCCAGCATAGTCCATAACCGACGATCCGGGCTGCAACTTTTGACAGAGCTACTAACCGAAAAACCCCGATCCGGAGTATGGTGGCGCAGAAACCGCACACCATCCCGAAAAACACATGTAACTGTCTGACTGACTGGACCCCGGTGGAGTCGAATGTATGCTGCCCGCGCGCCAATTGGAAAGGACAAAGTGCAACACAGCACAGGAACAAATAAAACTTTCCGAATTGATGGGCACCACAGCTTGTGCCCAAGACAATTTACGGAAGCAACTATGCGCCGTCGTCCATCGCATGCGTCCCATCGACCGCGCCGAGTTCGAGGATGCTGTCCACCGACTGCAGAAATGGACGCCAGCATTTCCTGGTAAAGCATTAAGACCCGAGTGTCATGGGCAAACCAAGGACAGGGATGGATGGCCGATACCGTAGGGGGAGAGTCAGCTTTCGTACGACATGCCATTCAAACCGACCACCAAGCAGCACGTCTTCGATGCTGTCCCCGATTCGTTTGCTGCAGGGTGTGAAAAATATTGCACCACCGAGAATACAAACAACCAGGGCGAGCAGGGCTCAGTTGGATAGGGCAAAGTTTGGAAGAGCAGCAACAACAACAACAAAAAATGGCTCCAGTCAAGACAAGTCAATGTGTTAGTGGGTTAGTGGGGTACCGGTGGCAGTGGCGGAGTTACGACCGAGCGCTGCTGAACCTTGCAAAATGGTGCCGGAGGTGCTCGTTCGTGCGTGATACTCGTTAAGCGGTCATAAATCATCGAATGTGAGTGACTGTAACAGTCGCGAAACGAAACAACCGTCAGCATCAGCACGGCCAACCCAGGCACCAACAACAGCAATAATAATAACGGTGGCAGCATGTTTCATAAGTTGGCAACACCGAGTGCCCTGTGGGGCGGAATGAAAACGCTTTCCCATCTATCCATCCTGCCCAGCTGAGCTGAAACTGGAAAGGGTTTTCTTGACTTTCTGTACCGTACTACTACCACTGCTGACTTCGGTTCGCAATACCGACCGAGCTGGTCGAAACTTTCCCGCCAGCACATGTGAGGACTGTGGTCCTGCATTTAAAACCGTGTTTTAAGTAAAAAGTGTATAACGAAAAGTCTTTTGCCGAAAAGTGCCGGAACGTCAGGGGGATAAAGACTGGCGAATGGCGAAGGGAAAATATTTTTCCATCGTTAGAACACGATTTTTCAATCTAACAACGAGTCATGGTTGAATGAGTTTTGCTGACAATGTGACTGGCGAAAGGGCGAAAAAACTTTTGCGCAACATTTTACCTGTACACTGTGGCTGGTCTTACGTCCCCGGGTCGATTTTCCCGGTGGATTCTGCACTGCTGCTGAAGGCTGATATTATTAATGTAGCATTACCGACCGATTTTAATCATGCATGCAATAAAATTTTTTTTTTTCAACACTGGGGAATAACGAAAAGGAAGAAAGCGCTTGCCATGCTCTGTAGACATGGAAATTATTTATTCAACGTTTATTGGAGTGTAGTGCAATGAACATTGAATTGCATTTTTGCAGGCCCTTATTCACCTGCTTTACTTCTTCTAAAGCTGGCTCAAAGTATATTCCATTCTGCGTTAGTACTATGTCTCTGGTACAATGGAAAAACAAAACTTTTAAACCTTCTCGTTTAAATCTTGTTTTTTTTTCACCAGGAAACTACTCACTAAAATCGGCCAAAAATATATCCCACATTCTTAAGGCACACGGCAGCATCCACGCAACCAATAAATACCTGTTGGATAATTAGTCATTTCATGTCTTATTCATATATGCACTCGTTAAATATGCATGCTTCCGTCCCATTTAATCAATCAAGTTTTTACTGCCTCGAGCGATCGAGAAAGACCTGCCGCTTAAGATTGAGGCCCTGGCCGTAGTCTGATGCCTCGCACCCTCGTCGTCGTCGTCGCCGCAGAGTAGGGGATTAATTTGCATGAAGGATATAGAAATGTGCACTCGCTCGTAGAAGTGTAGAAAGTGGTAGTGGGCAGGGAAGGCGAGCGGCAGGAAAATATGAGCCCTTGGGTTGATCATCCTCACAGCGGCGGCTCGAGTGCAGAGAACAAGCGAAAAGCGGTAACGTGGCGAGAATAAATGAAGAATTAATTATTCAGCTGCGATGAGCTGTTGGTTTTCACACATGTCGTATAGTAGTAGTGCTGCAGGGAGTTGCCCCCATTTCAGCAACGCACCCGACAACCTTGGACATGGAACTGTATTCTGTGCTAGCTTTTGGGAGTAAAGTGAGGGGGGGGGGGCTGTTTGCTGCTATCGAGGTAAGAAGGTGGGTTGGGATTTAGCGATTAAAATGGAGTTGGCTGTTGGCACATAATAAGCAGGAAGAGAGTTCAACCGATGGCCTTGAGGAGAGATACTCTATCGGTACGACAACGATGAAGCTAAGGAAAAACTCTGTTTGTTTTTCTTTTTCTTGAATGTGCAAAAATACACACACAAATTATCATACCGTATAGAAACATTACATGAATAAGATATTATCATGAGTAGTTCACACGACAAAGAAATAGGAAAAGCTCTTAATTTAGTACCTTACACTCCTACATTAGTAATCAAATAGTTTTGGAAATACAAAAAAAAAATGAACGAGGATGTTGAAAACTCGATTATCAATATTCATATTTGCTTCTATCGCTTTGTTGTAAAAAGAAAGTAAATTTTCTACTCTTCTTCTTCTTCCTTGGCACTACAACCTCGAAAGGTCTCGGCCTGCCATTTCTGGCTTTCTGTGACTTGATTTTACCCGTAGCAAAGAAGTCAGCCCTGCGTACGGGGAGGCGGTCTGGATGGGATTTGAATACCAGTCCTGCCTTGTGGAGACCGGCACCTTTATCACCTCGGCCACCGGACCGCCCCGAAATTACATTTCCTAAATGCAAATTTTAGGAAAATGCTATACATAATCATAAAAATCCACAGAAAAGAGTTTACTCTGGAAAAAATGTTAAGTTGGCTAGCCTCGGATTAACATGGTTAATTATGTTTGTCATGTGAGGTCCAGAGCTGAGCATCTAGATAAGGAGGATTATGTAGCACATTCAGTATGTTGTAGCGAACTATTTTCAATTTTGTAGTCGAATAATGCTGGATGGAATTATGTATTTTTTTATTTAAAGCAAAAGCAGGAGTCTTGAAAAATTGACGATTTCTTCAATTTATTCTTAAGTGGAACACCTTTATCTTAGAAGACTACATGCAAAAAATATTAAAACTCTCCGTGTTGAACAAATGCTTTAAACTCCAAAACAAAGCCCAACTTACAATAGTTATGTATTTTTTCTTCTCCCAAGCAGCACTCAATTCCAACTCCAACTGCACCAGCAGTTACTTTGCAACCAAACAAAACCATTCTCAAGCTGTCTCAAGAGCGAGCGAGTAAAGAAGGACACGTTGAGTCACTACTTCGCTATGCTTCCGTTGGCCAACTGTCATTCGCCCAATCCATTTTTCACTTTTTCAAGGACCATTCAGCGCCTGCTCACAGTACGCTATCCACTTTGAATACAGCTTTGTCATTGTTGGACTCGTGTTTCGGGGCAAACCACCTTCTTTAGCTGGCCACTGACGGTCATCGAATAATAAACAGACATAACACGATTATAAGCTACCCAGTCGGCGGCATAATACAACGCGAACAAGCATTACTGCCTAAATTCATCCCATTGAAAATGCATTTTGAATGATACTCATGCCGAAAAGCAATCTTGTATTGCATGCTGGATGAATCCATGTATCTTGTACTATTTATCTTTTTTTGTTTGGGGCTTTGTTTCGGTTCAGGACACAAGCAGCACTTAAAACAATTGCACAAATGTATTTTAAGGTCAAAAATACAATACAAAAAGGAAAGATACTTATTTCATTAAAAATAAAAGAACTTTAAATAATCAAAGCTTCATAAATTTTATTTTAAAAGACTGAACACAGCCAGAGAAAACTAGCAGAAATCCAATGGCTAACGGTTCGGGTGTTAATTAACGATGCTTCGTAAACATGACCCCGTGGAATTGATACCCAGCTCGACCCCGTGACAATCGCCCGCACAAGAACATTGCGACTGGTTCTAGTTTACAGTGAAAGATTCTTAAAATTCATCCACCTTACTTCCTATCCCCACCTTTCGGGTTCGGTTTCCCAAGGGTTCGGTAAAACTGTGACACCGTTTTGACTCATTAAAATTCAAACCATGTTGAACTAATTGTGCCGTTCGTACAGCATTTGAATATTCCATGACTGACACAGTGTCGGACCAGCTGTAATACGACTAGCTCACCTACAATGTTTGCAGTGCCGTTGCAGAATCGCTTCCATTGGACGGGAAATTGTGGCGAGGTACGGTTGACCCAATCAACCCTCCGGCATGTGAATTGGATCCACTCGGCCGGAGTGCATTAAAACAAGTCGGCACCAAACAATGGTCTCATTACGATGTCACTAACGATCGAACGAACGGTGCAGTAGCAGATTGCTTTTACCAATTTTAGATTCGATTGAGAAAGGGTAATTCGATTCGAAACTGTGCTACGGAAATAACTAAATTTGTAAAAACAAATAGCAAATCTTCACACACTGTACTCGAAACTGTAAATCTAAGTAATGCAGTATGCATAACACTAAACCCTCCGAAAACAATCTTTCAAAACCAACATGATTTATGTGGTGTCAATTATAACTTCAACACTTCACACAAACCCATCAGCCACCCGGACTTCCAACCCATGTTGACAAGAAACTAATTTTACAAATCGAGTTCTCACACGGATTCGTTTCCCCTCGTTCTAAAATGACTTTCTACTTCACTGAAAACAAAGCCTCCATCAAGCACCCGCAGGGACTTCTCTCCCATTTTCGCTTCCTTTAACAGCATGAATGCAGGGATTACGCTTGGAAAAACTTTGTTGTATTTTACGGGAAAATTCCTTTTTTTTGGCTGCTACCGGTACATTTTTACCATTGCTTTAAGAAAATCTTTCCTTTATCTGTCCAGCTTCCTGTTTTGTCCACTGCCCGTAAGACTTATCCTCTGGAAGTTGTTTCAACGAAAGGTGCGATTGGTACGGTCGAGTGTGAAGATCTTTTACGTCCTCCTTTCACTTCTACTATTCATATTCTAGCGCTGCGAAACAAATAAAGAAAATCCATACACAAACGGTACAACATGGAGAGGGAAAAGTTTACTGCTGCCTAAAATACACCGAGGAAGAAACAGTAACTTGATCCCATCAACAGCCGCAGGTGAAGTCTTGCCATTGATTATTTTGAAGGTTTGTTTCGTTGCTCATCGCAAAACAAGCGGCAAGCATATTGCATTGTTTGAATGGTGAATTTCATGAATTCCCGCCAGAAATAATGGCGAGTTGTTTTCGTTCCCAAGGATTCTTCGTTTCATCAACAATCTGCGTGATGGTTCGGTGGGCAATCTTGCCTTTGAACTCTCGCTTGCTTTGAGTCTGCCATCACCGGTGTCTTACCTGGGCCAGATCTAAGCAAAACAACAGCTTCCTTCAATCATTGCTTTTGTGCCGCATCCCAGGGATCACATCAGACCTGAGAGCTGAGCACCCCAAAGATCATCGTAACACGCGAAACAAAACAAAAGCGACCTAAGCTCCCGTTTCGACCTACTTCCAATAGACGGTGTTCACGCTCGCCGAAACATTTAGCTAATATTATTGTCCTGAAACGCATCATCGGCCATGATGATTTGCTTTCCGCAGCATCTAACGCACCGTGAGATCGATCGGTTCAAACTGAAACTAGGGTTCGTGAAGATGAGTTTCGGTTACTGCTCATACCATCGATGATGATGCTTTGTTTTTCCCTCTGCGAAAACAATGTGATGTTTTCATGCATGTTATTGGATATTCGATACAACTTTCCCCAAAAATAGTCTTTTTTTTCTTTCTAATAGCTGCAAATAGTATTTCCGAATAGGAGGTTATGCTCCAACATGAGTTACAGATACTTCACTCTGCACGAAACATTCCTCGACAATTGATTTCATATTTCTGTCATATTCAACGTTGGACAACGAATTGAGCAAGCGATTGATTCCACCGACTGCAAAAAAAAAAAAAACAAAGTTCAACATATCGACCTCGACAGCAATAGACAGCTATCGTTAGCAATATTCATACCTTGTTTTGCGAATCGAACAGTTCACCCCAAAACGATGCTCAAGGGACTAGCGGAAACCACGCTACCAATCAGTCAATTTCCAAGCTCACTGTGAGCCAAGCGGGACGACCGTGGTAATTATTCATACCGTGCCATCTACCGTGTCACCCTGCATCGTAACGACATCCTACCATCGTTGGCCGTTTGGTACCACCAATACCGATACCATCCGACATCTGCATCCAATCCCGGTAAGTACACACGGTTTCATAATCCGCCGAAGCTGGTCGCGCCCGCCGGATCCCGAAATCAATAAACAACGGTTGGAAATATTTTGTCAATTTCCGGAATCTTTCCATTTACTCTCAAATAATCTCGATGCTGGGCGAGCCCGTTCGGACGGTGGGCCTGAACAACGGCACAAGCAGGCGCGCTTTCGTATGTGTGAGTGTGTGTCGTGTGCCAGCATTGAAAACCACCAAACAGCTCGAAAATCCAATCAGAACAATATTGATCCTTATGAAAAAATATTGCTCATGAATTATTTACGCACACTGGCTAAGCTGCCTATGGGGCGTCGGGAAGGGATGGGAGGGAAGAAAATGGGCATTGCGGGGGAAGGCGCCAATCGAAGCATGATCCTCTTTTGTTATGCTCTCTGTGGGATACTCGGTTCGCGTCTGAGTGTGCGTGTATGACAGTCTGCTAGCTTGACAAACTGCTCCACAAACACACACGCAGGGAGAATCGCCACATGGGCACAATATTCACTTCCCGAGGACACACCGAGTGCTGATTTCAGCATCCATGCTTTTAGCGCATTAAGGGTGGTATGAAACCAACGCTATAGAAAAACTTTCTTTGGCCTTTTCCGAAGTTGTTTTTTCTTTAAGAAGAAAAATATTGTTTAAAATACTTATTTAACACATGGTTGACTATAATTTATGCTCTAAAATTCCTTCCAAGGATACTTCTTGCAAGATTTCAAATCGAAGAATTTGTAAATAAGTTTGAAATTATGAACATGGGATTAACCTCTCTTTCAAACATTAGCCATCGACAATTAAAGGTGCATCTTATATCACAAGGATACGACCTCCGTAGCACAAACTTTCGACTCCTCTGTTTTGAATTGTATTAAAAATATCCCACGGTCGGCATGACTTTGCTAGTCTTTATGCCATATTAAGCTTTCACCTTCAATCATTTGATTAAGAATTACGAAGAATCAAACATTAGATCAGTATCCAATCAAGTCTCCAGCAGGCAATAATCAAGTATCCAAGGCTCAAAACAGTTGTCTTAAATGTAATTCTATGGAGTATAAATAGGTACTGGAAAGCCAACGTTCAAGAAATGACTGAGTCTTTATAGTCTTGGTAGTTTTATTATTTTTAGAAGTCCTAACAATAGACTGGTCTTATTAAATATTTTTTCTATGTATAGTATTTTGCATTATGGAGTAATTTTTTTCGGTGAGAAACATGTTTCCAGCTTAACATTCCCTGATGTTTAATGTGTGTTATAAGATCCGGCAGGACCAGCGATCAAATCCCATCAAGACCTCCTCCTCCACTAAAGCAGGACTATCTATTTTCCTACGGGTCAAGGCAAGTAGCCAGCAATGACGGGCCAAGCCCTTTCAAGGTTGTAATGCCAAACAAGAGAGAAGAAGATACAAATTTATTACACATGCTTGAAGAAGCTGATAAATTCGAAAAATATTACAAATATTTCATTTTAAAGCACATTTCTAACAGCTTCTACTATAAAACTTTTAAGCCACACTTCCTGTGAATATTTAAGCTAAGACTTCATGACCTTACAGCAGCTCGATCGAGTGTGAAATTGTTGAAAAGATAAATACAATTTAATAAACCCCACAAGCTTGATTCAATTTTCAACTGATTTTCTAATAAAATCGTATTGTTGCTACATATCAAACTTGTAAATCAGTTTTAAAAACAAGTAAATGATAGCAATAAATTAACTACGAAGGCTCAAATAAATTCAATTCACCTTTTTAACTATGCGCTTTCGGCTAAAGAGGGCTCGTCGAACAAAGCCCAAAACACACACCTTCAGAAAACCCACCGACCGGAACGATACTTGCCTTGATAACATCATGTCAAACAGTTGCCGGTGCCTGTTGTCTTCCGTCACTCATTTAATTCCGCTACAAGTTACAAAGACAATTTGTCATTTTGTCACCGTTGGGGGCTGGTTGGCTGGTGGCTTTCTTTTTGTCTTTTTTTTGCTGTTGTTTTCATGCCAGCGCCCAAGATAATCATTGCTACTGTTCGGTTCCGGTTTCGGGATGTGTTAACGTGCACGCCGCTTGGCTCTAGTAAAAAGGGGATCACTTCCGACAACCACCACTTCAACTCTTTACAAAACCGGGGCCAGGACGCGTTCGGTGCGCTCACGTTTGCCCGGGTCCCGGGGAAGGAAATATGAGCGAATGAAAGTGCCTTTAAAGTAGTCGCATCATTCACACGGACCACCCATGGTGCATGGGGAGAGCGAGCTGGGGAAGTAGCGGTGGCTGCTTCTAGGGTGGGCAGAGATGTCTCTCTTTCTTTGGGAAATTGGGTCTGCAGATTATCTTTACGCGTCAAGCATCACTCAAGCCGGATGCTGGATGTGTGTGTGTGTGCACTTGGTGGGATGATTTATTAAGCCACAAAAACTGCTCCATTCGTCCCGACCGCGGAAATGAGGCTGAGAGAGAAATTTTTACCCCAAAACGCGAAGAGGAAATTACGTTCGGGAAAAGGTTTTTCGGCATATCTTTGCTTGTCATGGCCGTTTTTGCCCAAAGACCCTACTACCCCCACCCAACCCACGTTACAAAGCCAAAACCTTTACTGCGTGGTTTTGCACTGACATTTTTTTCTTATTCGCTTAATGGTTCGGATGGTCGCCAGAGCGCAGGTAAACCGCCAGTCCGGGGGATCTTCTTCGTCAACTTTTTGCGACGTGCGGGTCGGTTGACGCCGGAATATGTCACAAACGGTGGGAGGCCGTTCGGGCAAAAGTTCGAATGCGGTTTCATTAATTTCGGTCATAAAATTCAATTAAATGTATGATTAATGCCTATCCCTCGTCAGCCATGGTGGAGACTACGGGCACAGGCACTCAAACACTCACAAAAACTCATCACCAGCAGTTTATAAATATAACGCTTTTTTTTGGGTACGGATGCCCTTCGTTATAACATGTTAACAGAACGAAGGTAGAGACAAAAAATGGCTGAACGGAATGAAAGTGCGTGAATAAATAACCGAATGCTTCCGAATGACATGCTACCTTTGGTGACCTTTATTGTCGTCCCGTTCTGTGGGGTGGAGGGTGTTTATTGACGTATTGTGTTTGTTTTTGCATTGCGTCACAACGCAACCGAAATTCAATTAAATTAAAATTTCATTCCTGATTCTTTTGTTTGGTACATTTACAAGCATTAAGTTAGTTTGCTATTTAAAACATCAATTCAATTATACTGATTTCAGTGATCGTTCATTTAATTCTTACGAATTTGTTACTATTTACACCGTAAAGCTTACTACTGAGTTGGTTTGCCTTTGTAACCCCCTATGACAATTCAGTTATTACACTTAAAACAATCGCACACATGGATTAACATACATTCAACGTGCCCTGTAAGCAAACATTGCTCAACACGCTGCTTAAACGATAATAAATCACACCATTCGGTCGGTTTACGACCAGCTTCAGGCACATCCTGGTCCTCAAATAGGGAGTGCACCGAAAAAAAAAACGACAGCTTAGACTTTGATTTTCGTGAAAGTTAAGCCTTTTTATATGCCTGCCCCAAAGATGGCGTTACACATCGTTTGACGGACGGGCAAATGTGACAAGTTAGTCCTCGGGAACACGGGGATAAATCGAGCCAACAAGAAAACAAACACTGGCCATAAGAAACGAAAACTTGGAGAACACACAGTAACGGGCAAGTGAACAAAAACACAAACCCTTCGCCGAGTGTAACGTGACCATCGTCCAACAGGAGGGACTAGAACGAGCGACCACATTGACACCACTGCCAAAGCTACCGGATGACGGAAGGGTTGTTGACTTTTTGCCTGTTGGATCTTCGTCACCGCTCTCTATCTCCGAAGACGTTCTCCAGACGTTCTCGGGATGCTTGCCGTAGAAAATATTTGAGTTGCACAGTTGAGCAACGGAAACGCTGGAAAAGAACACATCATGCATCCTTTCGAAGGTGGGAAAAAAATCCTTCGTCCAGGTTCAGGAGATATTTGTGTGTGTGTGCGCGTGGAACGAAGACGAACCGCACTCATGATTCATAAATCTTGACATTTTTCTTTCCTACGGCTTAACTGCTGCTGCTACCGGTTGGATCTTACCGGGTACGTCTATTGCTTACTCTCCGCCCAGCCCAGACATGTGGCTTGTGCAAACGTGAGGTCAACAGTTACCGGGAAATAATATTATGTTTGATTGCGCTCCAGGACACCGTAACGGAAAGTGAAAGGCATCCGTTAGCACTGGAAGTGGTACGTACTGCAATGGATATGCTGTCATTTGTCACATGGCTCCCGCTGGTGCTCGGGATATAGTTTCATTTATTTCGTGGAGAACATTGATAAAAATATCAACTGAAAGCGCAACACTTTTCTCGCTCACTTTAAGCTCAAAACATCAAGAACAAAACTAGGCTGCTTGCTTTGTCAAACAGGAGGTTTCAACATAAATTACATTTTCAGATTTTATTGGGCAAAAAACTTCACCAACGCACCGAAACCACGTCTAGAACCAATCATTTCCGACTGGTCAAAGAACCTTGACAATAGACGCCCACCCTTCAGAAAAACACAAACACACTCGCACACATACACAAAAGAAGCAGTATAGCTTCTGCTTTCAACTCAATATGACCTCCAGAGCGATTGGCCTGCGTTTAGCAACAACTATCTCCGGTTTTCCCGAGCGACCATCGCAGCAAAAAACGGGCAGCAAATGGCTGATGATGAAAATCATAAAATACATTTTATATTCCATCGCGCTTCGGCAAACCGTCCGGGCCCGCCCTCAACGTCACGCTCCCGATGGTGGGTTGTCCTCCTCAGGTTTCGCACGAACGTCAACATCGTAGTTCCGCTCGTGCACGGTGCGATGCTCTCCATTGTGTGTCTTCCTCGAGGGCAGACATATTGGCGTTTCTCTGTCGCCAAGACGCAATCCGCCCCGGGGAGCAATTTCAGTGGCTGTGTGCGCCGTGCTCGTGCCGTTCGGGAAGTGAGGTTAGTTTATTGGACCCCGTTACGGGTTTGTGGGTTTTTCCGGGCGCGAAGGACTTCGCTTCGTTTACTGTAATGTTGTTTCGCATTCACATTTAGTGCTCCGTTACCATTTTGCTCTGCTTTGCTTCCCCTGCTGGTGGTGTGAGCATTGCTTACTCTTTCTTGAGGAACGGTTTTCCCACGTAGGCTCCCGGTTTGCTGTCTCAGACTAAGATTTTGGCGACAGATTTTCTACACACACATGCACACACACAAGTTCTTGCTTATTGGGGATGCTCGGATGCTTAAAGCTTATCCAACGAAACAAGACACAAATCACACAATCGAAGACGCCCAAAATCTCAAGGACAAACAGAGCCTCTGGCCCTCTGGGTCTCTCTCACTCTTTCTCTCTCTGCTTCTCGGTTTCGATTTATCACCATAGTGCGAATATCTGGTGGTAAGAAAATTAATCAAAATAAAGATGCTCGTTCACAGGCTTCCCGTTGCCGCAGGGAGGTTGTACCGATCCCTTTACGTTTTTGGCAGCGAGCTCTTCAAACATCTCAATATTTCATCCCAGTGGATGGGTTACGTCCGCACGGCACGGCACTTTACCAGCCATTGTGACGGTGGTACATTCGCAACACCGGGCCCAAAAGCTTGCGCACAGCATTACAGTTAACGCAAGCACTCGGCTCCATCCAGCAAACAACGGCAACATTCTCGTCCATCATTATTCACGCGATTGTTGTTCATTAGTAGGAGAAATTGAATCAAACGGGGCTGATAAGATAAGGAACCACTATAAGTGTACGGATGAGCAGATTAGGGCAACCGGGGGAAAGAAGCCGCGGAGAAAATTACTCTGTAACATTCTGTGCAGTTCTTTTTCAATTTAATTGTTTCCCAGCTGGCAATGACGATAGCGCGAGCACTGGGAAATGTTAACCGACCAACCGCGCCGTGCTAGTGGCAAGGAAATCGTGTGGAAAATTATTCCACCTTTAGCTGTAGCCACAGTTCGGTCCCGGCAGACTACGGAGACGCAACCATAACGGGGGAAGCCATACTTTCTGAACAACTTCCAGGAATTTTGGTTTCATCCGTTGAAATGTGTAGAGCGTTTTGCTAATGGTTAAGCGCTCTTGAGCAACTTGGGTTTTGAAAGCAAAAAAGGAGATAGCAGGCACATTTGAAATGATTCAACGGCGCATCCGAACGTTGCTGTGCGGTGAAGAATGAGAGAGATAAAGCAAACAATAGCAAACACGGTGCTTGGGATGTTGTGCGAAAGCGTTTGCTTTTATTGTTTAGCGAGCTTGATAGTTTTACTATAGCTGGAGCAATGTTGATATTGTTACAAGGTTTATCATCATTTTACCATTATAAGGGAGTAAGAAGACTTTAATTTCGTATTTTGAACCTGGCCTCTTTCCTTATATATGTCAAGACACATAATTATGGTGAGCTCGGAATTACTTTGTATCCTGGAAATTATTAAGACTCTATTTTAAAACTAACTTTAAAATAAAGAATTTAACACACCATTATTGTTTTACCCAACTTATTCCTTACATAAGATATGATAAAATGAGAAGGGGAACGGCACAAAAACCCCTTAAACAAACCCTGCTGGCTTTTCCCATTATCATTACGATCATTATTTTTATGGACCGCTTTCACCCCCAAAAGTTAAGTCCGCCTATCGTTACGCATATCGTACCTAAACTCCCAAACCAATCGTTTCACCGTTCGCCCCCTTCCCGATCTCGAGGGACTGCGAGCGAGCATAACACATCGATAATAATAAAGAAGTTATAATAATAATCCTTCCCATAAAAATGCTTTGTTTACAAGTTATGACGTCGGAATCGCCCTGCGCCACTGAACGTCGTAGGGCTGCTCTGCGTGGCGAGCCAGCCTTATGCCCCCGGCAGTTGGGATTGTGGTAGCAGTTTTGGGTTAAGCCACGCACTGTATCGTACGATAGCTTTCTCCCTTTGCACTCCAGTCACGCGGGATGGAGGCTTGTTCATTGGCAGAAACAGCTGTTAGGGAAAGAGGCAGCGAAGATGAGATCCTGTTAGTCACTGGACCTTTCCTACGGGGTGAAGTGTCTAAGACAAAGTCAACTCGACGAAACCGGTAGTTTGCGATCGTTATCGTTCGTCTTGGAATTAATTGTTCTATTGAATTACATAATCTTTACGGTTGGGTTTTTTTCGGATACAAATCGATGTGCAAACGATACGATTACTGCTAACACTGATGAGAGCTGCACGGTGTTTAGCCTCAAAATTTAAGACGGTTTGACGTGAAACAAATTCTAAGAATGTGAAATGTAATGTTATTACAGCCAGCGCATATATTATCCTATTAGAATGTGCATTTGAAATTGGCTACCGGTGAATAATTAACGATCGCTGAACTACATGTTGCATTAGCTCACACTTAAAAGGCTTTTAAATTCCAGGAAAACTCGCTACTCCAAACAAACACACTTTTTTACGGAACCGCTCGAAATCGATACGCTGCAACACAGCGGATGGCGGGCGACTCCATCCATCCTGTTTGTGGTAAAGTGAAACATGTTGTGTATGCTCGGCTGGCTCTTTACCAACCGAGCCCGTATTGCAGACAAGCTGAGAGCAAGTGGGATAGAATGACAGTTTCGGTACAAAACTGGTGAGTGTTGCTCGGTACACGAGCAAGCAAGCAAGCAAACAAAAAAATCAATAAACATAAATATTAAATGAACGCTTTATTATTTTGCATGAACGCACCATTTTCTTTTTCGCGCCCACTCACGCCCACTCCGCAGCACCCGTTTGGGCGCAGTTTCTGCAGGGCGCGTGAACGAGTGGGACAGACCCAGTGAAGAAAAGCATCCACGAGCCACGAAACGAGCAACAGCCGCAGAACATACTTTCTTTACCAAACACCAACATGCATTTCCCGGCAGTGCCAACGTTCCCCACACGGTTGGATGCTTTAATCGCGAGAGGAAAATGGCGCGAGTAATCGGTGCAGAAAAAAAAACACTGGAGCTCTCCCCCCTTTCGTATGCTCTTTTGCTGATGCCACAGCATCGGCTCAGCCCGCAGGGAAATTCACTGCCAGTCAAAGTGCCGCCCGGGCCACGATCCCTTGATGGAAAATGGCGGGGCGGGAAAAACATGGAGCAAGACCAACCCGGTGCCGATGGGTTGTTTATCAGTCGGAGTGGCTGATACTGTGGAACCAAATAAACATCACTACATGTGAGAGACGGCTCAGGTGAACTTCTCGCTTACAATGCACAGCCTTTGGCGCCGAACCGGCCGAACCTGGGCGAACGAAACTGAGGAAGTCGAATATAAAAACAAGGCTCACATAACTCTCTACATAACTCTCTCTCACACACACGCTCTCTCTCTATCTATCTCTCTCTTTCTCTCCCTCTTTTGTCACTCTGAAGAACTCGACTACGATTGTGTGGCTTGATTTGCATAATAAATTATGCCACTTCTTCGGGGATGCTTTTGTTTGGTCTATTTTTCGTGCAGATATTTTACACCACAGGTAACTCGCACCGAACGCACGCATGCTGCATACTACCAGGCGCACTAATGGTGCTTATCCACTGGGTGGTTTCATGCTTTGTTTTTCATAATAAAACACACACACACACTCACCCACACACATGACCCGTTATCAGTGGCAGCGAATCTTATGCTCTACTTCGTCGCTACACATCGTCCTTCTGCCGTCATTGGGCGTAAGGGGTTATTGTTTATCTCACGTATGTAGCTCCATTGCTATGGCATCCTCACGGCACAGCGACTCATGCAGGTGGAGAGGAATATGACAGAAAAAAAAGGATAAAAATTGCCACCCACCTTGGGGTCCGGTGGGCAATGCTCCAGGCTCGTGCCTCTGATTATACTTTATTTATAGACATCCGCCGCTGCTAGGTGCAAGTTGAGCACTCGCGCATCAAGTCGATGCTGTATAAAATCTCGTTTACACAATGTATGACTGATGAAATTGAATAAGATAAATGGCTTAAAAATGTATCCATCTTACACAACACGGTGCAAAATTTCAATGATCTGGAGCGTGTCAGTTGACGTGACAGTGCAACGAATTATCTATGAAATTGAATTGAAATTTAAAGGCAATTTTAATTTAAAAAAAATGTATAGCTATTTCAACAATAATTCTTAAATAGAAAGTAAATTTAAGGTATTCCTTATTTGAAGAATTCTATGCTTCTTTATCGTCCTCTACCCTATACGCCACAAGGGTTCAGTATCCAATTATTTGACTGCAGCAGTTTGAATACATTTCTAAATTATACCAAGGCTTGCTAACGCCATTGGCTCCCCTGGAACGTGCCTATCGTTGCAACACAGACACTCAAGTCCTCCCAAAAGAGAGAGAGAGAGAGAGAGAGAGAGAGAGAGAGAAAAACAAACATTCTATTGCACTTTGTACGGAGACGATTTTCACCCAGGCAAGGAAATCTTCTTCAAATATATTATTATATTCCACAACCGAAACTGCCAGTTTGTCGGTTGGCATATGGTTCGACAATTCTAAAGCCCTTTCCAGTAGTATTTCGGACGTACTCCGAACCCCTTGATTGCTGCAAATTTCTTTCGTCCGTAGCCCGGCAGCTCGAGAAAACGATCGTCCCCGAACGGCGCGCACATATTTTACTGGCCCAAATATGCCGCATGCGAGAAGAGGAAGAAGTTTTTGCCGCAGAATGTTGACCACGGGCCAATGTGCCGTCCATTTTGTCTGGGCTCAACCCCGGTGCGCACACACAAAAGCACAAAGACACACACACGCGTGACGAATCCTCCTGTATCACAACATAAACGTGAGGTTTATAATCAAAAGGATGCGCGCTTTCATTTCCGACCCGTGCAAACTTTCTTCAGCCGTGTACCGTGTGCCTCGGCTGACTGTGACTGTGAGCACTTGCCGAGCTGGGAACCACTGAACCATTTGCATAACGAACGAGCCCCGATCGTGTAGTGGTAACGTTTCAATACCGAAGCTCCTTTCCCACCACTCGACGATTTTCTCAACAGATGAGACTCTCGGTCTCAGACAAACAAAGAGCCTGCCGGCGACTGCCTTACCTGCCGCTAGCGCTAAGGACTTCTCTTTGTGCGTATGTACGGTCCATGCTTTGCAGCCAGCCAACTGCAATTGCATAGAAAGTTGCACTAATTGAAACTGGCTCCCGGTGAAAGCGAGCCCAAATAAATCGCACTTCGCAAACAATGATTATTACCGGGCCCGGCATCATGTGATGTTTGCCCGAGCTACTGTTACTCATTGCGAAGCTGACCGAAACTTGTACTACAAATTACAGAGCGCCCACAGATAGTTCGAACCCGGGCAGACACAAAGTTTTCCCTACCGAGGGGAAATTGTCTCAGCTGCTGTGCAAGCTTTGCTTTGCCATCAAAACGATAGCTTTTCGTCTGAGCTAGTCTGCAGCACGTGAGCAGCGTCATGCTCACGCCCGTTTGGACTGCTGCTAGCCCTTCCCACGCGCTGCTGGGTCCATAAATCCCGATCCAGCGTTGGCCAGCGCAGTTGAACTAACTTAATGATTAATGATGATACTCCGCAAACCGCGCACCACGTCTGGGGGTGTCGCAGCAACATTCTTCCCAAAAACCCCAAAACCTTCACGGTAATCCTCGGACAGGAGAATGTCCGTTGGATATTTATGTGGCAACAGGACCCCACACTTCCCTCCCATCCCTCGTCCCACTCCACTCCGTTCCCCAAAACGTGACTGTATTGGCCAGCTTGGTGCAGGGAAAGGCTGAAAGAGGATTCCCTCTTTTGAGCCATATCGGTGTACGGTGCGTGCGTTTCACGCAAGCAAATTCATTAATTTTACTCCACTCGGTTGTCATTCATTGCGGTTCATCGTGGAGATTTATGTGTTCGGTCGAAAAGTCTGCCACCTCGTTGGTTGGCGCAAATTAAACGTCTGCAAGCCTTCCAAGAAACGATGCGTAGAGCGATCGTTTCATTATCGGTCTCAGGTTGAACGGTTTGCATGAATTAATGACATTAATCTTGACAAAAAGGCCTCTTCAAGAATTTAAGGAAATCAGTATGTCATAATACAATAAGGGTTGAACTTTTTCACATACGATACTGCAAGGTAAAATGGCCCTTTAAGTTTTAACACGTTTTACAGAACTTTTACATAAATAATATTGCCAGTTCCTTAAAGCAAGAACAATCTTCAACAAGTTCCTTCAAAGAAACAAAACGCAAAACAATCGCATCGAGCTGTGCACAACTTTTCTAAGTGCTTTCACAGATAAATCACTTGTAATCTGCTTCAAAAGCTTAAAGTTATCTAGTGACTAACTGCTCTGCTAGCCTGCCCGAACAAACGAACAAAGCCGGAAGTAATGATCAAGTCTTTGATTTATGAAACAATCTATCGCGCTTCCACGCCGCTTGCCGAGATAAGATTGTGTGATAAAATTCACACTCGTACATCTCAATTTGTTCCATTCCTTGGTGTGCACCACGCACGCCAAACGCCGGGGCCCTCCAACACCATCCGAGCGGACCAAAGCACAAACACGGAAGGGACCGCTGGGAAATTGCAACGAGATTTTCGACCGTCACCGGAAGCTGGCGTCGGATTTAGAGCGAGTTTCGAGCCGGGAAACGGTAAGATTGTGCGTAAATTAAATATGTATGATGCGGCGATAAATTTATCGATGGCGTGTGCGAGCGATGCCGCATTAAATGTGCCTGCAGCAGCGTGAGCCTTTGTGGCGCTCGGTGTCGGTGCCGATGGGCAATGCGATCGGCCGGATTTGTGAATCCGGTTATGCCATCGAACAGCACCCGCTCGTGCTGTCGTGAGATGTATTGCTGGCGGCCAAGCATGACCGGGCTTGCTTTTTTGTTCTGTTGCTATCAATTCACTTGATCATGCATCACTGCTAGTTTTAGCGCAAGTCAAATTATTTCAGCGTTTCACGCACAAATCCACCATTCACAATAGGTGCTGCACCATCATGGGATTATCATACGGTGTGATTTGGCTATCTCCCTGAAGAGCAACACTAATCGATGCCAAGGGTAGTGAATACTTATCGAACTCAATTTGTATTGTTGTGAAATCACGTTTGGTTTGATGCATGATCAAATAGATCTGTTGAATCCGAGAGAATTTTGATCGTTGAACCACTTAACAGACGGCTGATATTATTTTTTTTTTAGCAACCATTGAATTTTCTCCGATGCATTCCTTATTTAATTACGAAATGTACGACTAAATTTTAAAACTCGACAAACATATGTATTACGGTACAAGAACTAAAAGCTCTAAAACAAATATTATTGAAGCTTTATGAAGTAAAAACTATGAAACAGTAAAATAATTATAAAAAAAATCAATCAAACGATCCCAAATCACAAGACAACGAAAAACACCAGGCGCCTCCATTTGATTATCACAATCTTTATGGCCTACCATGCGCCTCCATCGTAGGGACATTTTTTTGACAAACAATTATGATGATATCTTGTCACTCAAAACTATTTCATTACTTCAGTTTATCGGCTAAACGCGGTAAACTTTGTGAAATATTAAACGTTTCATCAATATTGTATCAATATTTAATTTCTTTGTTATAACTTTCACATTCTCTACGGGTTTGATATTTTGCTTTTTCATAAATACAAATAAATTTAATATAGCCTTAGATTCATTTGACTTTTTAAACCATCCATATCAAAACGTTTACTAATTTTCCAACAAACACATAATTCGAAATATTCCTCCAACGCATTTCGGCCGTTAGCAGCAGCGCACAACGGGGCCATCCAGGAACGATAATAAAACATTTAGCTCGGTGGGAATTATTCACCTAAGGCCGGGCAAAGCACGAGCACAGATGGAAAATACTTATCATTTTTTTAGCAAGCAAAAAACACTCTCTCTATCTCTCTATCTCTCCCTCCCTCTCTATCGCTCAACAATGCAAAAGCCACAGGCATTATCCATGGAAGGATCTCCTTACGTTCAAAATTTATTGCATTTGATTATGTTAATGAGAATAAATTATTTTCATAATGATCCAGCACTGTAGATTTTGCATGACAAAACGACCGTTCGGCCGGAACAGTTCATCAAACAACGCACCAGCTGGTGAGCTTCAAATGAAATTGTTTCTACCAGTGTATCTGCTGTAAAAAGTCAGACCAAAGAGACATATGAAAAGCCGGCGTTACCTTTGTGTGTTCGAACAAGTCTATAAACAAAGAAATATGTGAAACTAAATCTTTCTGGTACAAAAAAGGTACTAAAGTGTAAAAAAGTTATAATACTGAATGGAAGGAACTGATCGTCCTTGAGTATATACCAATCAATTACATTCGAAAGCAATATCGTCCCAATTTATTCATGGATTAGCACACTCCACCATTTCACCACACCGAAGAACGCTAGGCTAATCATTGCGTTGATTCACTTCAGCACGAGCCACTGGCGACAATCATCGCAAGGATATAAATTTTCATCGTTCATCTGCTGAGGCCATTGCCACGTAGTAGCTGCTTCCCTTTTGGTTAAGGATGGATTGTCGAGAGCAGCGAGATTTACTTCACATTATCCATGTTTCTTTTGCCTTGAGGTTCAAATTTCGAATCACTTCATTTTTTTCGTTTGCTTCTCTTTTGACACTAAAGTTGGCGCCCAGTTGTCCATCGATTTCAACAAGCCATTTATGGGTCGAAGAGAACGAAACATACGAGATCGCATGGGAGAAAGAGAGTGCCAGAACGAGAGAGAAAAATAAACTAGAGAAAGAGAACGCAAGTGCGCTTTACGAACGAAGCGTCTCGTGGAAAAGCACTCTAATGAAGCTAAGGCTGAGGGTTCTCGATTGGGATTGGTATTGTACACAAAAACACATACACACACACACCAATGAAAGATAACAGAGCGAACAAAAGTTTCAATTCTGAGTGAGGTTGTTTCGGGCAGAATCGAAACTCAGCCTGTATCATTATGATAACCTTCGGCCCTACGAAATTGAGGAGGAAAATTTCACTCTCTCACACACAGCAGCAGCCATTCGGCGATGCCATAGTAAGCCCTTCGATGCCGTCGCTACTTCACTGAAATTCAGATGAGAAAAAAAAATCATTACATGATCGCATAAATAGCGCACTGCTTGGCAAGAATAGACGGACGTGTTCGGGCATAGCTTACGCCTAACACTGAGCTCCATTATCCATAGTAGAACCGTCTACGCCTCCCTCGAAGCTCGGGCTTCCTCTTCGTCCGCCTCATAAAGCATCTTTGGCCGTTCGGCAAGATAGCGTCAAAGTGTTTGTTCAAGCGATAATACGTTGGAACGATTTGCTTCGCCGACGAGAGCTAGAATGTACCGAACAACCACACCCATGGACGCAGTAACGAAGCGTTCATTAGCACTTGAACAGTACGCTTCCATGTGTGTACCGTTCAGAAGGGTACAGTCAAATGATAATGTGTGTGAGTGTGCATGTGAATCAAGATCAAAACTTCAAAAGATGAATCACAAATGACTTTAAATTGGCAGCCATAATGCAGCCGAGAAGCTTTACGGCTAATTAGGCAATGATGATTAAATAGCAGATTTTAACTTAATTAATTAATGTGGAGCTAAATATCGCTCTTCTATATAATTTAGAGCTTAAGATATTCAGCAAATACACTTAAGTTCCATAATGATTTCAGCAAATAAATGTGCAAGGGTTATCATAACATGATCTTTCTAGAGTTGTATAATGATTAAAGCAGTTTAAATGTAAATGGAAGTAAGGCCAATTATGAGAACAAGAAAGAGTAATTAATTGAAAGGTCAAATATAATTCTGACATAAATATTTCGCTTAATTGGGTGCAAATGTCAACTGATTAGATGTTTAAGCAACCCTTAATAATTCTATTGTGAATGACTCCTCTAAAAAGGCAGCAATCAAAATGAACACCCACCCCGGGAAAACCCCCCCCCCCCCAACAAATCAATAAAAGGCAAATTAAACTGAATGCTCGCGAATGAAGTAAAGACGGTTCCGGGACGAAGCAAAAGCCTGCTACAAAAAAAAATCAGGCGTTCCTAGAAGCCCAATCGCAGGCTAAAAATGATATCAAACTGTCGGTTTTGCATTTTGCTTCCATTTCGCACAGATTCATGAGCATGAAGGACATAATAAAATCAATTCGATAAGAAGCTTTTCTTCGAAACATTCACCATTAATTCAATACACGAGACAGGCATGTGGGAGGAACATAGATACACATGGACAAACCTGACTGCGTAATGGCCAATGGCGAGTACACAATGGGCGATACTGAATAACGAAGCAAGTAGAAAAAATCGGTCGATGCCGTACAAATGAAAGCCAAACGAGAAAAAAAGGACAGCATTGGCGATCTTTAGCGTTTGAATGTATTTTTTTTTAATGGAGATCGTTTTTCTATGACGAAAGAAGTATTGGAAGATAAAAGAGTATTTCAATTTATTGAATGCCACTGATACAACTCGCACGATATTGGAATACACCTATACAGCTACAGACTATCCTTTCAAGAATATTTTTTCAAATTGGGAAATTGTTTTCATAGACAGAAGCAAGGAAATATGTTAAAATAGTTTTACGGAAAATAACATAACCAAATTAAGTTAAAATGTAATATTCCAAAAACTGACCGGAAGACATTGCTTGGGATTACAAGAAAACATCATTCTTCATGTGCCCAACTTCTGTGGCATTTAAACTGTTCTCGGCCAGTTAATGACTTAAAGCCATTCGGTCATCTTAGCCTACCGGTAGACATGCGGCAAACGAGAACAAAGCGCTCTGAGGATTATATTTTGTTTTATTGTTTTCGTACAACCGAAACCATAATGTTTGGCTGATGCAAGACGTGTACAGCGCCACGCGAAGGCTTATCTTTTTTCGCTCTGGTTAGTTGGGCAGCTTAGCCAACAGATCTTGGTGGATCTGGTTTTATTAATGATGGCATAGATTTGATCTCGGAAATTGAATCAGAAGACGAATTACGATTTAACGAGATGTTTCCTAGTTGGCAGAGTTTTTTTTGTGAGCTTGCTTTGGAATTATTTATTACTTGGAAGCATTGCTTGTACTACGGAATGAAGTACAGTGTATATCATTCGAAACTTTTCTCACAATAGATACAAAAGAAAACTTATTTTTTTGGATTTCTGTATGCAAAGATACAGTTTGGCAAAGGTTATGAAAAAAATTTGGAGATATTTCCATTCCTACAATTAATGTATTGCAGTCAAGCACCAAGATGATAACGAAGCAAGAAGAAAACAATTTTGAAACTGTCTGCACTTGTGCACTTTCGTCCGTAGAGTGCTCTTCGCCCCACATACCACCCACTCGGAAAGCCTATTTTTACTTGATTTCAAGTGGTAGAACTTGACCTAGGAATTTAGATTGCAAAACTCAACCGTTGCCAAAGGCACTCTCCGGCATTGCGATGCGTATTTGCACGGGAGAAAATGTTTGCACCATGAACCGGACTAGCCGCAGCAGTGTCGTACCAAAAACATCCTGAGGAGGCCTGTGGCGCCGGGAAAAAGGTAGATCTGAAACACAAACTCGCAGAGTGTAGGCAATGGCGACCCAGGACCCGTACGGACGAAACATATTAGTTGCCTTGGGCTACTCAAAAACTATGTTCCGAAAGATAGAAGAAGCTAACACAACTTGGCTCGGACTTGGTGGAGTGTAGTTTACCGTGGCCAAAGGAATCTAGCCAAGTCCACCCTCACTCTCGCGCGCGCCTTATGGCCAAAACCCTTGGTCGCCATCATTTATATTCATTTAAGAAAATCCTTGCTAAGGTTACCTATCTGTCTGTCTGCTGGAAGAAAAACCTGTTTTATGCGAAAAGCATACATTTAAGCGCAGTGGTACTTACGGTCGATCCGCAAACCGGTGCATCGCCTGCAGCTGGCAGCCTAGCGCCTATGCGGAGCCTCCTTCTTAAGGAAGGCGGCACCTTTGGCACCTTCGTTGAATGGCGCCGTTCTCAGAGCCGTCGCGTCAAAGCGTGTCTGCAAACGAATCGATGCACTGAGGCGAACCACCAAGAAACACACACGCGGTCAACACCAGTGAGTGAGCGGTGGAACAGGCCTTTGTAGCGGGATTGTTGTGTAATCTCTACCGAGCCGATTTCGAGACAATGGCGGACTTTCCCGAATCACGAGCACACACTCACACCAAAGCGCTGTTCGCAAATGCTTCTGGACAGATAGACGCACATACACACACTCACTCTGATACGTTTCAGATGGACGATTTCGGACGATATTCCGCGGCGGTTGTGGGTAACTATGACGAGACTGACACGCAATGACAGCAGCAATTAATGGCAATGAAAATGGCTGCTAGTTATTACACTTCAAGCACTTTCACCGCCACCGCGTTTGTGGGTAGTTGACGTTTGCCTGTAATCCTTGCGTGATCCATCGGCCCCACCACCAACGATCGGGAAGAATTTGTTAGCGAAAGAATGCACACGGAAACACACACACACCGATGACATATGAACACTCACAATGCACAGATACAAACAACGACCATCGACGGTGGAACGGCGATCGGGATCGGGCACAACAGGTCGTGGTGATTGTTTGGGAACAACTGTTGGACTTGTTGACACAGATCGAACGTGACACTCACAATGAGATTATTTTACTTTTCGTTATTATTTTAAACATTATGGTAATAATATTCATATGTTTGCAATTACCTACCAACCGGTTGTTAGTATCAATTCCTTGTTTAACGAATCAATTTCTTCTTGCGCGTGCTTTCCTACACACTGCCATTCAATTCGGAAACGATTTAGTAGGAAATTTGTGTTTTTGACGAAAAGCGATATTTGGAATTTTCATGCTAGTTTAGTAAATTATTCACTACGCAAGCAGCCTCCGTCGTTGTGCACGGAGTACGTTCGCGTTGGGCATTGCTCTTTTCGTGAGCAATTTGGCTGCTTACTTTGCCTAGCGTCGAACAGCACCAACTCTGCTATCCCTCAACACTGCTACTGACGGTTGCACTAAAACACTGCCTAGGACTGTCACTTCCATGCAATGCATCGTCGATCCACCACATGAGTGCTGGATGGCAAGCGCATTCTTTAACGGTGGCCACTCCAATCGTCTCTATTTCTCACCTCGAAGGAATGCAGTATTTTTTTGCCGGTAGCTGCTGCTTTGCCATGCCCAAGCAAAGTTTTTTTGATGTGTTTTCGATACCGGTGACAGATATCGGATGGTGGGTGAAAATTATCGCTTGCTCTCCCGAAAACTATCCCACTATTTGGTATGCTTAGGAGGATGATGGTCGACTCGATTTAAACACAAAATTGGACTCCATCCCCGAACCAATCCGGCTGTCGAACGAATGAAGATAGAAAGTGCCTTGATTTACGTTCCAATTGACTATTATCTGCAAAGAAAAACAAAATTAAAAAGAAATCTGATTAAGAAAAATTTAACAACAATTTTTAGATTATTTTAGAGCTTATTTATTTGTTAGTGGTAACTTAATGTTCATGCCACCCAAAGAATGCTCTCATTTAATTTTGTGCTTTATTATTCTCTTCAGATTACAAGAACATCAAGTGTAGCTAACTCTTTTAATGCTCCTTTTATTCTTTGAATAAGCTAGTACTCGCATATATGTGTTAACGATTGTAGCTGGTTTGTCAGTGCTTCGTACTGGGTTAGCTACAGCTAAAGTGTTAAAAATCCTGATGTACAAAAAAAGGGTAAACATTTATTGAATAGATAGCAGTTTCAAGCTCCATTTGAAGATTGAAATCATATTTATTTGTTTTATTCCTGTTTGCGCCTAATTTGTAGGCAATCCGCAACCCATTCCCGAAGGCGGTCTCGGTTGAATTATACATATGAATTATTATGAGTAAATTTAGGACTAGGCTTTAGAATATGAAGAAACTCACACAAAAAAGAATAATCAAGCAGTACACACGTTTTCTTCCAACAGCTCTTGAGAAAAAATTGATAGAATCCTCCGCGACTCAACAATTCCTTTTTCCGTAGACAGAGCTTAAATTCAATGAATTCAAAAATCCAACAAATCAAAACACTTCATCATTTAATAGCATGAGTGGGGCTAATTAAAATGATTGGGCTTTTTTGAGCATAACAACACAAACAGATTAACGCTTTGAGGTATTTTTGCTGAATATACCACACACAAACGTGTTATTATACTTTTGACACCTAACTGTTTACACGAAACCCAAATCTGACGTTACTTTTTCTTTTAAATAATCACCTACGTTCATACTTATTTGGAACGATTTATAATTATCGCTAACCTAAACCCTAAGCCATTATGGACTCAGCACAGTCTATACCACAGCTTCATCCCCATTATGCTGACGACACTCACGAACGGGTGTCATTATCGTACAAAATAATCCTCCCTAATCCAGCACTACCGGTAGAAACACATTGGAACCCAATCGATCCACAACGGGTCAGCCTTCTGCCAGCCCAAACTTCTACTCCATCTCCATCGGGCCCCGGTACCCGATGGTGACGATGGCAATATTTTGCTTTGGAAATAATCCGTAAAAACTACAATTCCATATCGTCATCCCGAGTGAGGTTGGCAGCCCTGAGCCGACCTACACGTTGCGGTTGAACAAACGCGGAAAAAGCTAACCGAGCCAATAGCTTACCGCCCCTACCTTAGGCATCTCGACAATGTCCCATCGTACAGCAATGGTCAGTGAGTGGGTCTCAGCCTGGCGATTGTTCGGACAGTGACGATTATGTATAAAGCATGTTTACATTACCTTACACCGTCCCTGTTATCAGCTCGGACGTTTGTTCGCATAAATTGAGCCCACAAAAAATGGGGAGCACCATGGTTCTAAGCAAGTGTAGCAAAATATGCATAACTAATCGCCGGAGAAAGGGAATTTCATTGTGAGCTTTTCCGCTTGTTTTGCTTTGTTTTTAGCGACGCTGGAGCATACTTTTCGAATCAATTTCTATTTGAATCGCGAAAAGCAAAACGACCATCTGTCTAACGACATACTGTATTTGGTTCATTTGCAATCCATTGCTGGGGCTGTTGATTATGATGATGATGATCGCGTGAAACCCTTCCGTGTAGTGTTCGTGCACAAGCAAGAGTAGCAGCTGTCACACGTAATCACATTGCCATCCCACGCCTGGTTCGATTGGATTAGATGACGGCGAAAGAAAAGCACCACACTCAATTCAAAGCTTTTGCCGAAAATCAACTCCAATCGGCCCGATGTACAACAAGCCCAACCAGGCTAGTGCGATGCTATTTCAACCTTTCAAGGGCTGTCGCACGCATACCAGCGTGCACTGGGAAACTCGATCCTTACAAATCGGCGAAAAAATGTCGTATCGTATCATTATCATTCCGCAGGGCGGTGAAAATCAAAACGCTGTTGAGGTAGTACGGGCAACGTTGCGTTTGCGCTTTTGGAGGTGAACATTTGGGAGTGTGCTTGCCACATATCCGTCCGCAAGCAAACACCCCCGCTCGTTCTATTTGCCATCCCACGGCCAGAACAGTTGTTCGAGTTCCGGCGCGCTACCAAGGCTCCACAATTCGTGCCTGTGCGTTACCACAAACATTCCCAGAAGAAAGCAAGAGAAAAAAATACACGATGTCGGTTCCCCATCCCAGTCGCATATCGCTGACGGGACAAGCATACATGTTTATTTTAACGAGCTCTATCATTTGTAGCGAATGCCTGCATACTATCAACCGGGAAAACACAAGGGAAGATGTTGATTTTAGCTTCTTGTTTTTCCCCGCTTCTGTTCCTCGGTTTGTTGCACTGGCTGTCCCGCATCATGGTTTCACTTATTAAGAACAAAACAATAGCACTCCCTTCGCGGCCAGAATAAGGGGTTTGGATTTTCACACGAAAATCCACCCTCCCTTCAAGATTCGCAGCTTAAGATCAAGTAACTGAGGTGGTGGTGGGATGGTTTGTTTTTTTTTCTAGTTAGATTGTTCTTGCGTACTTTGCTGGTTCGGTTCGCTGCTTCCATAAAGGGGAAATTATTTGTCTTTTTTTGTGTGAGTGTGTGTGTGTGTCAATGCGTGTGTTTTTCTTTTCTGTCTTTCACCTAATTTGAATAGTCATATCATGTACGGTGACAAAAGCTTCCTCTTTCGTATTTACGTTAAAAGTTTCTTCCCAACTCAAGAAGAACTGTTGTTTGGTTGGCGATTTTTTTGTTTTGTTCACGTGAGTTAACGAAACCAGCAACGAAACAGCAACAAATATGCTCAAAAATTCGTACCACAAGAAAAAAAGGCATACATATGCGCTCACCAACACAACCGGTCCATGCCGGTTCGGTACCGGAAGAAGAGACTTTTTCCTCGCTATTAACATAACAAAAAGTGAAACAAAATAACCACCCTTGGCTGTGTATATACATGGGCGAAAAGTGGCGAACGGCTGCAATATATAGAACGGAAATTCGAACACTCTCTTTATCGTCACGCTTTGGCTGTATAGTAACACAGCAGCACAAACCGCCGCTTCTTACACTCTTTCCAACGCTGGATGCGCTGATGACGGCGTTCAGGAAACGATGGGAGGACACACACACACACACACACACACACACACACACACACACACAAAACCGCCCCTCCAGAAAGCATTACGGCAAACGATAAGGAAAACTTGATTATCGCTACCCGTGGCATGAAATTTTTAAGCGCGTACGCGGATGCTGCTATGCCGTTCGGCGCTGGAGATTGACCAAGTGTTCGATGGAAGCCGTACCGGGTTTGTACTCGCGCGCGCCGCGTCAGGAAGGTGGAAGCTCATCTCGCCACAAAGTTTCGCAAGCAATTGTAAATTACTTCAAACTTTCAAATGTACTTATTTTCGGTTGGCTTTTCCTCCAATGCCAAAACAATGTGCGTTTTTTTTTTGTTCTTTCGTTGGCGCAAACAAACCGACATAAGCCGAAGCAGATCACATTTTAACAAAAACCTCCCGGACGCTTACTTCGGTAAGCTGAGCGATATCATGTTGAAAGCATTGGTTGGAAGTTTATGATTGCATTTGTGCACGACAGAGATGCCGTTTCCTTGTATTTTTGCATCCTCTCCAAGGTTCATCCAACGGTTTGAATAAATGGAACTCTATCTATTGTAATTTATTTATTGCTGATGGTCTTTCGATATTGGTAAAACAAATATTAAAAGAATATCAAAATTTTACATACTATTAACGATTTAATGAAGACTTTTCAATATGATAACCAAATAATGTAGTGTTGCAGCTCATTTTGAAATGATAAAAGCAATTGACTGATTGTCCAGCTACAGTTACAATCAAGTCACAGAAAGCCAGAGATAGCAGGCCAAAATCTTAAGGGATTGAAGTACCAAGGAACTAAAAAGAAGAGAAAACCTATCGATTTGCACCTAGAGATGGTCTTCCAAGGCTTGTTGGTGGAACTTTCGAAAATTATATTTTATAAGTAAATCCTGATCCTGGCATACTACTGGCAATATACACATCTTTCGGGACCAAGACCCACTATTCCCTCTACCACTACGAATCTTCTGGGATTTTATTCTAAGAGTAAATCCTAACCCTGGTATACTGCTACTGACAAACTGATGTTTGGTTTAAGTCCCACCTATGTAGCAGAAGCCTACAAAAGATCGACCTGCTGGCACAAAACACCAAATATTCCGGTGAATTTTTAACGTAGTATGTCCGCAAGGCAAATGGAGGAGCTGTATGTTGATCGCCCCAGGTAGAGTGAATTAGACTGACCAGACTCTGGTGCGCTGGTCATGTCATGAAAATGTCACTTGACGACCCAGCCCATAGCTTATTTTAGGGCGTCCACATTGACCCGGAAGAAGTGGTAGGTCTAAGATAAGATAAAGTGATGACGTTCATTCGTTCGTCAGAAATAATCGTGAATGCTGGCACACGACCATCTGCTGCGGTACGGTGGATGCCTGCAGTAGGCTAAGTGTATGAATACTCTGAAAAAATTTAATTACATTTTCAATTATAACAAAGCGAGCTAAAGTAATCTTTTTTTTAATTCATCTCCTTTCACTCTACTGTACAAACATGCGCTGATTAAATGATGGCGATTAGTTAATGCCCCACATATGTATACTCTCTCCCTTTTAAACCGGGATTGCAAAACTGACAGCGACGTATCGCCCTACTTTCAGACTGCGGAGCACCATCAAACCCTCAGCCACACATCAATATAATCACTATCAAGATCGTTCAGTAGCGTAGCGCATGCAAAAAAGGCACTCCCCCGTTCAAGATTGTTCGTTTTGCTCCTGCTCTACACTACTGCTATCGTTATCCCGCGTTCGTCATGTGCCAAAGTGCAATGCACCAAAACGGGGCAAAAAAAGGAGAGAGAGAGAAAAAAAAACAACAACCGCACGCTGGCACACGATGCATCCGGGGCGAACGAAAGAGGACGAATCACATCGCTGGCCCATTCTAAACCTTTTCACCCTGCTGGAGCACCCACTTGATATCCAGTTGCCGGTCTCTTGTCTGCTCAAAATGAGTGAAATTAAATTATACACTTGTCCATGCAGCCATGCAGCGAAGGCGCCGTCCGCCTTTTTTCCGTGGCTTTTCTTGCGCTCTCGACTGTTCGACGTTCCGTTTTGGCCGTCGTTTCGACACTGGGCAGCTGGGCGAGATGCTTCCCACGCTGAAAGTCGATCAATCATCGAGGGGATATTATGTTATCGAGAATCCCCGGAGCGTATGAAAACGATACTCATCGGAAAGGTTGGAGGTTGGTGGGCGGTTTCGAGGAGACACAGGAGGAAAAAATCAACATTATTTCATGTAACTTCATGATGTGAAAATAAATGGCTTGAGCAGTGATAGGAAGCGAACGAATTTAAAACTTCAAACCACAGCTTATTGCAAATCGGGTTTGAGCTAATGGGATTCTTTCCATCTAGTTGTACATGTAATTTAACGATTTTCTTCTTCATACTCGAAAGACAGCACGCAGCAAACCCCATAAACAGCTATAATTTATTTGAAAAAAAAAAAACAACACAACTAGTGCAGCTTTTGGAATCGCCTCAACGTTGAAGTCTATAATGATGGTGCGCAAAAGGAAAAACCCGACACTCACGCACCCTTGGCATCAAGTTTAATTTGAAGATCGCTTCGCTCGTCTTAAAACACAGTACAACCTACATCATCACCATCACCACCACCATCCCAACCACACCTAACAGTGCGGAACAATCCGCGAACCACGATAAAAATGATCGTTTTATTGAACTTCCCACTTTTGCTCAGGCCGCTTGCCGCTGAGACACTTTTAATATCCAACCTCGTGACCGAGTTGCAAACAAAGCTATCTCAAAAAACGCCGACTATTGTCGGTGTGTCAGTACCAACGCGGAGGAAAAACTTTTCTCCCTTCCGTGCCTAATAGGCTGGCTGGGGTGCGTTTTTGCTCAGTCTATTTGAATCGTTTCTGCATTTTACTGCTACAATTTCGCTTCGCTGCTTTTACCCTGGGTCGAAAGTGCGGCAGAGGCAACAGCTCGTGCAACATAAACAACTTTATTTACCTACGTTCGTTAGCAGAGACTTGAAGGACAGGTGGGTGAATTCGAGGTGTTGCTGGGTTCCCCGTGCTTTACAAAATGTTTTTAATTATTAATTTACTGCAAACATTCAGCGAAGTCAAAGTAATCCATTCACTCTTTAAAGTTGTTTCCTGCTGCGCTGCGTGCAATGGTTGCCTTCCGTCCCGGTTTTGTACGTGTGTGCGTGTGTTTTTGTCGGGAATGGCAAACGGCCATCATTATCCTCACCGTTTGCCATCGCCCTCATTATGACGCGTTGATGTACAGCGTCGTTATCATCAAAAGTACAGCGATTTATCATCAGGCAAACGCACCACCACCACTGAATCGCAAAACGAATCGGCGTTCCACGTTCCCGAGAAAACCCGTTTCGTATTCGCATCCTGCACGATGATTTGTTTCAAGCAAGTGCAACGGACGTGATTAGAGCAATTGCCAGGACCCGTAGCCGTCAACGCCGCGTGTTGCAGAACCATCATCATTATGCACCGCCAGCCTGCCAGTTGTTTGAGTTTTATGCACTCGGGTGAATCGAATGGGCCCACCGCCGTTCGCTGGATGCTTCAAGCTGATTAGTGAAGTTAGCAGCGAGACCATCCTTGGAGGTAAGCCGGTGCAGCACGAAACTCATCAAGCTTTTCGGTACGGCCATCGCAACCGGCAGCTTACAACCGGTGCTGTGTCACGGGGTTTTCTCAATCAACGAATTTTAACGACTCACGGCAGAACGGTGCCCAGAGTCCAGAATGGGACACATGTTTTGGGCTAACGATCCGACCCTTACCATAGCGGAATGAGAAATTTAAGTTCCGTCACCTGAATAGTTTAATTGCATTTACTTTCGACTGATCCAAAATGATTATTGAGCAATCATTAAAACTTCTACCAGCATTATAAAATTAAGGAATTTACAAGAAACGCATCACGACTTCAGTATCAATTATTGGAGGGAATTATTACAGAATCCAAGCGATTCCTTTCAAAATCTGAAATCTCCTCCCAAGTGCAGCAAAACTCAAAGAGCAACCCTTTACGGGAAGAACAGCAACCCCGTCCGATTCAACGGCAAAGATGTCAAGCTGTCATTTGAATCAACACTCACCACATCATAAGCATGCTGCTGCTGCTGCAAAACTGACAACACTGTGCACTGTATGAAACGGTGCATACATTACAGCTTGTCGTAAGATCAAAGCGTCAGGTCAACGATGCACCACTAACAATAAACAAACGTCTCAACGTCTTCCTTCTTGACATGAGCTCTGAACTGACTGAACTAGCTCAGTAGCTTCAGGTCTAACGCACCGAAAGCTCACCACCCGTTAACAGGTTGCAAAATGACCTGATCGCTCACGCTACGCTCAAACTGAGCTGGAGATGGTTGTGAAATGGATTAATTTCATTACCAAACAGTGAAGGTATACAGAGGTTTCTTTAGGACGAATGTAAGCCCAACATCGCTGACAGGTGGAACGAGCATTCAGAAAGCGTATAGTTCAAAGTCCTGAGTTGACGATGTGCTCGTCCGTCCATTTGGTCCTTTACTATTTTAAAATTGTATAAATCAAAACGTCACATCATGCTTTGAAGTTTAACGTCAGGCCTTGAAACCTACGCTATTCTAGGAAAAATTTATTATCTCACTGAATAAGCGAACTTTCATACGAGTTTAACTATTCCGTACTGAAAATGGTGTGCATGATACAATCAAACCATGGATTAAAGGTTTATCAAAATGTTGTATGTCGATCACTTTCCATGATAAAACCATAAACAATACACACACATAGATTTAGGTTTCTTTTCGCTACTGAAGTTATGATACATCAATCGCACAAAGTCTTTGTATGAGTTTGCCATTTTTGCACTCCAGCACTAATGCTTTTCAATGTTGGTGTTCCTTGTAACGTATCAAATCTAAACAGATCAAAGTCCACGTGATGACGGCACTTTACCATCGAGTTCATCTAGCCAGTTTTTTTTTTGCAATAAATACCAACCCAATCCATTCACGTGACAATGTGTTTCGTTTGTGCCATGGGAATAACTTTCTCCTGGTGTCTCTTTCACTTGCAATTTCACCTCAACGCATACTGCGCTTTCGCCCGCTAGCAACCATCACAAAGAATACTGCCGTTATCGTGGCCCACTTTCCTTCATCGCACCAGAAAGTGTCGGATCATAATAGACAAGCTCACTCGTCGGGCAGGTCCTCACCACGGCAACTTATTTACCATCACCACCACCAACACCGCCATCACCCTGCCAGAACAGTGACTAAATTACGAAAGTCCCGTAAAACACACCGTGACCTAAACTATGACCTCTCCCCATACTATCGGATGAAACCGTTAGCCCAGTTCGTTGTCGGTCCTAACGACCCGGCCCTATATTACTACTGCTAGCTCGATTCGGTAGCCCAATTGAGCTTCGCTTTGCCCTAGCGATGACGTGGATTGCAGCTGGCACGTCACCGATTTGACACTGAGACGCGTTTACACTAGCAGCAGCAGAAGCAGCAACATCACCATGCCCTGTCGTATCCTTTTTGGGTGCACCAACACAAACACAACCACAACACATTCGCACAGAAGCATACACACACACACACACACACACACACACACACACACACACACACACACACACACACACACACACATTTGCCGACCCGCCCGGACACGTGCACGTCATACGCTGCCTTGCTTACTAGCAGTGGAGATTCACAAAAAACGGGATGCACACAGCGACGAAGAAACAGTGATTTTGTGGCCCTAAACTGAAGAACTCATGCGTGAGGTTTGCACACGTTCGCTCACAAACACTTGGAAAATGGGCCAGCTATTTAGTGTGCATGGTTATCACGGACGCCCTGATAGGGTGGAGATTTTTCCGAATTTCATGTTACAAACACCTCGTCTAAGAGTACATTGCTAAAACACCAAATGGGAAACGCAACGATCTACACACATTTCTTGTAACAGCCTACAGGGTACGTACGTACGAGTTTGTTGCATTCATGCCTCTGACGCATACGACCACACACGAAAAGTTCCACCCCGAAAACAGCAACTGCTGTAAATATCAGTCCCTCTCAGGCAGCTTTACTTGCCTGACTCACACGGTAGCACGTTAAATCTCCGAGTTGGATTCTTCATATTATCATACTTTTTCCCCAAAATCACTTTTTTTATCTGTCCGGAGTAAGTAACGGAATTTTCCCAGCGGAAAAGGTTTGGCCGTTTTTCGGCCACGCAAAATCGCAAAAACTCACACAAAAAAATGCTCTCCGCTCCTACTTTACTCCCCCGTGCTGCCCCAGGCCTTCACAGCCATACACCGATACATACAGGTCACGCACAAACACATATACACGTTCACACACGTACGCACACACACACATACACACACACAGATTCGCTTGCTTTCTCTTTTCTTCTCACACCGTTGCTCTCACAGGGCGCATCAGTGTACTTCTCGTTCGAGCTTTATTCCGATTCGTGTCTCTCTGTTGTTGCTGTTCTGGGAACGGGTGACAACGGCGATGATGATGATGATGATGATGATGGTGCTGATGCTGCTACTGCTGCTGACAATGACAACTTTGACCGAAAAGGAAGATTGCTGCAGGAATCACCGTGGGTCTTATTGTTCCTGGGAAGGCCAATACATGCGTGACCTCTGAACCAACTCTCGAGATACACTCCCGAGGAAAGGCCCAAAATACACACACATACACACGCACGCGGCCAGGATCGTCAATCTGGTGGATCCAACATTTGTTGAGATTATCTTACCAAGGAAAGTTGCACCGCTACTACTGCTGCTGCTGCTGCCGTCGTTTTACCAGATGCTACTTAACTCTGCTTCAACTAGTGCAAGCATTTCTACTTGTGCAAAGGTTGTTTGCGGCTACTACTAATGATACTGTTGGTGCTACTGCTGCTGTTATTTTCTACTAATCGCCACCACTTGCTACCGGACGCCCAACTGACACGATGGGACTACAAAACGGTTGCACAGACGACCACCGCACACGACACGCCGTTGACCGTGTTCTGCAGCGCTAGCCGTGCGGTATCGTTTCGAGGGCGTTTTCCGTTACGGCGTTGCTTTCTCCCTGTGGCCCGTAACTAAAACTTCCGTCCACGCAATGCCTGACTTTTTTTGCCCCCTTTGCCAACACTTCCGAAACCGGACCAACAAACAATCTTCCAGCCTGCCAGCCGTGCCGTGCTTTTCGAAACTTCGTTTGCGTACGTCGCGCGTGGCGCTTGCTGTCGCGTGCAGAGCGTTGCAGTTAAATTTTGGGTTAACAAAAATTATCTAATATTGACAACAAATCGCAATCGGTAACAAACGGTCGAGGCGATTTCATCAATCCGCGGGCTCAAAGGCAACTGGAGATGGCTGAGAAAAGATCAGTGGCTGCGCAACTGCGCAGGTCTGCAGCGGTTCGACGCGCAGCAAGCCGTCTCCATCATCCCCGACCACGCGGGACCAAACAGCGTTCGGGTTTCGGCGTTCGGGCAGATGACGTCCTAGCTCACTCGCACCGCTCACCGCAAACAGGGTGAGGTTCCTTAGGATGCTGGTGCCATCTCATCCGTATCTTACGCTCACAAACGCCGAGAGCAGACCAGCTCCCACGAGAGCGTGAGCATCCTGTTCTGCTCCTATTTCACCGTGAAAGAGAGCACCTTTGCATGTTTTTTTTTTTCTTTTGGAAGAAGAAAGAGTGTACAACTCGTCTCACAGCATTCTTTTTGTCAACGGCGAGTCCTTACTGCTGTATTTGAACTAGCCATTTTTTCGAGTCTCTTCCCGCAGCTCAACTCACAGTGACACACCTTCTCACGACGGCTCTCGTCGGCAGCATCTCGCTCACGGACGTCCGCTCACGCTCACCCAAAGTTCTACAAAAGGGAGTGCCCCAAAACGTCAGTTATCCGAGGTCGCATTCAGGAAGCTCGTACCAACCACCGTGCCAAGCGACGGTAGCCCGGCAAACCGACCAAATCGCCTCCGCGAATGAAGTGCGACAAGTCTTGCTTTCGTTCGTTTCGGTTTATTTTGGGACCGCTGGAAAGGGCTCGTACGGACGTCAACAGAATCGGGTGATTCGTGCGGGGTTCACTATTCTCTTCGGCTCACCTTTCACTCACCAACCGACGGTAGGCGGTTGGTTTTATACTGCGATGGGACTACTGTTTGCAAAACATACAGACAGGAGGTTGAGGGCGAAAAAAAGCGCTCCAGAAACTGACGTTTCGGTGCTGTGCGGATGCACTGCAATAATAACCACAAACGCGAACGCCCAACGTTCGACGGGGCGTCAGACAATATGCCAGACGGGTCAAATTGGCGCAAGGAGACCAGGCGCTGAGATGCTTAATGATGTTTTGCTCGGCGAGCTTTATGGAGCAAGACCAGGGCCACATGGTTCCTTGCGGGCAACCATTTTACAAGGCGGTGTTTCGATTTCGTTTTCAAAGGCTGTTTTTAATTGATGATGCTTCAACTTGTTTACAGCAATTTAACATAGTTGGTTATGAGAGATAACATTTGTAGCAGAGCATTTTAGAATAAAGCATTCAATGGAGAATTTATACTTTTGATTTTAAAAATATTTCAAATTAAACTGGTTCCCTTGGTATCTGCCTTAAGAAAAATTAAAAAAGTTCTCAATTTTTTTATATGCATAATGAAGTCGAATATTAAGAGCCAAGAATTCATAAAACTTTTTTTCAAATTCATTAAAATTTAAGCTTCAACAGCTAAGATAATTGTCATTGCACTCATTAAAAAGAACCGGTACTTTGTAAATATGTTAAGGCAGCATCCTCCTACTTGTTCTTCATTACACTCCAAGGATAAATGTCATCCACCCTCAACCCATCAAGGAACTGCTGAAGCTTGGTGACGTAAAGCTCCTATCGTACGCCTCCATCATATTCCACGTCTTGTGAGAAATGAACGAACCAAAAAAAAAATCCAACCTCGATTGTAAAAATCCACTTCGCGTAAACTCGAGTTGCGAATATGGCAAAAGCGAATATATTTTGGGGCGTGAGGTAACGATGATCGTACCAAACTCACGTGAAGCAGCATCGTGCGAGCGTAGGATTGTCCTCGTCGCGAGCAGAGAACCATTACCGGGAAAAGCCTCTCCAGAAAAGATTTTCATCGCTCAGCCACGAGAAAGGCCATCGAATTAAAAGACTCCACAGATGGGCGCACATGGGCGCCCCAAACTTCTATTTAGTGCTAAACGGATGATTTTCTCTTACTCCTGCGATGTCATACAGTCGGAGCAGTGGAGAGAAATAATGCATGATAAGATAAAGTAAAGAACACCGAACAAGACAGGCAGCTCTAGGGAGAGGACTCCACACACAAAAAAAAAACACCAACAGCCATGTGGATATGGTTTCACACGACAACTAGAGAAACTGTTAGTGCAATGTTGGGCAAGGCAGAAATTCCTAATGCACACACACACACATGAGCCTGTACCAAGTACAAAAACTATACTTTTGCAAATCAGCCAGATGAATCGAAGGGTAAAACTGAACACAATGGAACAACCGTGACGGGAGGGAGCAGCGAGAGGTCGTTCGGTTTTCGATTCGCACCCTGCCTATTGCCAGTGGAACGAAAAGCACATATAATCGCACGCCAGGCAATGATGAGGAGGAAAAAAACCAAACGCAAGGAAAGTCGGCAAAGCTAGACTTTTCACAGCCGTTTGTTTTTGCACCTCAGTGGGTGTTCCCTGGGGTCGCATAAGTAAATGGACAACAAAAGGCAAATGGAGATGGTGGTTTTGGAGGGATGAAAAAAGGGGTTGGTTTTTGTTGGAATTGGACGGGAAAAATCGGGGTTTTGCATGCACGCAATACTGCAGATGGTGTTGGGAAAACTTACGGGAGCACACATTTCGTTTTACGCAGATGGTGGTAATGTGTGGTAACCGGGGTAGAATGAACTCAGCAGTCAAATAAACAATGTCACGGATTGGAGCTATCTGAGGAGCTGCTCTTGGGCCCTGAAATGGTTGTGCACCGTTTCAAGTTATGTGTAAAGTGATTTTCAAGAAGAGAGCAATACATGTAAATGATCTATCGTAGTGAAATGTGCAAAGGATTTCAGCTGACGTCACGAAACAGGAGAAAAGAATATTGAAAATGAGTTTGAAAACTTGCTTTCAGTCACCGATATTTATTGCCAAAAAACTAGTTCTAGTGATTGTGCTCATGATTTTCTTATAAATTAATGTTCTCCCTGTTTTGTTATCAATGCTGCCATCACTGCTCAAGAGAACATATCCGGTACTCAAGCATTCGCTTCCTGCATTGCTTTCCACCATTCGCCAACTCGCACGAGCAATCGTTTACCACCACTCCACAGGGGAGTGACCGATTTCCGATGTCCTAACACCCATCATTCGCCCGTCACACGTGGCTGCCATCTTTCTCTTGGTAGACATCGTGTCGTGCGCAAATCAGCACTTTTGTTTATCCACAAACAGCGCGAGCGAACGAGCGCAATAAATCATACCGTTAGCTAACTAACCTGCTTCCGTTCCGTAGACACCGGCCCGGATATTGTTGTCATGGCAGAATCGAAGTGCTCCGATTTTCTCGCTCATACTATATCGCTTTAACTCGTTATACTTCTTTCATGGTAGGTTGATCGCGACCGTGGCACCGGCACAACAAGTGTTCGTTGTTTTAAACTGTCCCGAAGAAACCAACCGGTAGAACGGATTGGGAAATTGGTTGCTGTATCCAATTACAATCACGATCAAATTTCCAAGAAATCTGGCTTCACACATTAAAACAACTCGGTGCTTCCTAACGAGAAAAACGAATGTTCGTTCCCCGATACACGCTGGTGCTCCTGTTCCGACCAGTTCCGACACAGGATCGAACGCTTGATTTAATCGCAATCCACTTGAAACGTGTGTGTGAGTGTGTGCGCTTTCATCGCCAGAGCAGTAGCCACATCAACAAAGTCTCCAACTATGCACGACCACGGACGGCAGCAGCGGATGTGTATTTATTGCTAATTAAAACTCTTCGATCCCTTGATTAGGTCGCCATTGTGCTTCGCTCCATGACGAAGGCAATACCCAATACGGTAGACGCATTCCATTCATGGCAAAAGATCAAGCAGGCTTAGGTACAGGACCGGAGCCGGCCTCCGATCGGGGTGTTTGCAACACACTCACACACATTCCAAGCGTCAAGTCGAAGGTGAGTGTGAACGATAGCGAGAGGAATGTGTTTGGAAAATTATAAAACACAAAATTAGCCATGTTTGGTTAATCTTTCTGCCTGATTACCCTGGCAGGCTGTCGTGCAGCTTTACCGAAGAGTGGGTTAAACGTCATGGAGCTACATCAACAAGTACCGGGCGTCTCCATCACACCCGGGCATAATTGACGTACCAGGCGTCTCCATTATGGCACAACTGGTAAAGCCAATTAGCTGATGCTGAACGCGTTTTGTTCGCAGTAGCTCAGTGCCGGCATACGTTATGACACATGATATTAAAATTGAAATTTATTAAAAATCAAATTTATATTAAAAAATTTAAGAAAATATTTTAGCTAAATTTTGTATAATAATTTTTAGCACAAAATATAACAAATAACAGCAAAATAACAAAAATTCACCCAACAAAAAAGGGCTTTGTGACGGAAAGGCTGAAGCGCAACAGCAGCAAAAATTATATTCTCATCAACATCAGATCGTACATAAGCTATCTAAAACCAATAAACATTTCAGTTGAAAGGAGTAAAATTTCGGATCTGTCTTCACTTTCTTATTTTTTATGATAGTGTTTAGATCCTTTAAAAAAACGATAAAAAAAACTCTTGGAGGGACACTTTCACTTATCTGTGTTATTATTTTCTAGAAAGCTGCAAAAAATCCAATTTCCATAAAAACTGAGCCAAAACAGGTAACATTAAAAAGGGGCCTGTGTTTTTTTTTCTTCAAATTTATTCCTTCATTAACAGGTGCGAAAAAATCACGTTATTAAGAGTTTTCGGTCCAGTTTCATTAAAAAGTCAATTAGCCCTACGAAGTTCATACAAATTTTTGAATCTTTTGCTCATGACTATAATACGTCATTTAACTGTAAGATTCAAAGGGTAGTGTTTGTTCTACGTTTATATGTTATAGAAAAACTGGGACACCCACCGTAAGTAAACGAACCTTTTACCAGTAACGCTCACGAATGCTGCGTTAAAACAAATCCTTACAGGAATTGCCGTAACGAGCACACGTACATGGTGCTAACATTTTTCATCCAGCATCATTGCACCATTACGAATGCTCCGTACCATATTTCACACTGGGTTTCGCACGTATCCCAGTGCGTTCATTTCGGACCGATCCTCACATTCCCGTCGACAGACAAACGACAACCGTTTGAAGGCTTTCGATGATGCCAGCTGGACGAAACGGACCCTACGCGCTAGCACCCGAATGCGATAAATTATCTTCTTAGCACTAATTTATGGCTAATATTGACTTGCGGGTTGAAATCTTCCATTGCTCCCGGATGGTTCCCGCACGAATAGTTTGCGAGCAGATTTGTTTCACCTAGCGAAGCCTACTCCCAGTCCAGTCTCCAGGGCTCCATCCAGAATTGAGCTGCCACCTACCAGGAACTATCGGCAGTAGCAGTACACGAAAGAAAAACGACACGAAGCACGACCATAACCGTTTACTACGAACACATCATGCCTGACGCCCGATGGCATCCTTATTTTCCCCGGGAAAAGATTTCAATGGTACGCTAACGTTCGAAACACACCATCAGCACGCCCAACAAGTAAGCTTCTCGAAGCGATAAAAGATCTATACTTGAGTTCCACATTCCATTCTTGGAGTTTCATGCGGGTCTCCCGTTGGCTGCCCAGTTCGGTAGGGACGAATGGTTGAATCGGAAGCGTAAAATTTTGCCGTAAGATTATTGCTAGTCGAATAGCTGAGAACACGGAAACGGGAGCCTACTGTTAGGAATCTTCCACCGAACCAGAATTCATGGACTCGACGCTGTGATTTATGGCGAGACGTCCAGGACGCTCCACCAAACAGCCACCACCGGAAACTATAATCCTACTCCCACCGATGAAACGAATCATGAACAATTATGTTTCCACTGTGCTCCGATACCTCGATGCCTCGACCAGGTCGATGAATCTCAAGAAACTGGCCTTGTCGGATAAACTTCATCTAGTGCCGGTGCTTGTTTAGCGATGGTACTGTCCATCTGCTTGACTGCTTCCCTTTTATGGATGAGTCTCGCGGGACTCGCTTGCGGATGAAAACTTTCGGACGGTTCGGAATTGGATTGGGATGACTTTTAACTTTTGGGCTGGTCAAAAAAAAAACTCTACCGTGAACGTTGGACAAAGGAAGAATAATAGGGCTGGCGTTTCTTTTTCCTTTACGTTTATGTTCGCTTGGATATAAACATGCTTCTTCTTCAAGGGCTCCCACGGTCGTTCGGGTTCAATGCAGTAGCATTCCATTTTGTAGCCAGTTGAGATGCTAATTTGATGCCATCGCAGCAACAAACCTGCAACGAAACCACTATAAATCAATTCGCGGGCAGATAAATCGATCGTTTTTCCTTTTAACGATGTATTTATTTAAAAGAGAGCCGAGAGCTTCTTTAAGTCATTCTTGCAAATTATAGACAGAGAAAATTTTTAATTTTTAAGTAGAACTTTAAAAAGGCAAATAACTCAAATAACAAATCAGGGAATTGAATGAAATCCACGATGAATTTTAAAAAATATGCAAAAGTATATTTTCCAGCAGAAAAACATGTTAACCAATCATTTAGTGAATGAAAATACAGTTAATGAATGAACAAACCATACCAGTAACATCTTTGCGAGTCATTGAAGATCACGTTTCCTCATCGTTTCAAGCTAGTAATATGAAACAAACCAAAGACACGTTTGTTCTATAGACTAACACATTCTCATTCAATTCATACAAATAAGACAGTTCATGTGTGCAATACTAAGATTCTCTCTCCATTAGTAAATTATCAAAATGAAAAGAAAAGCAAAACCAAGCCCACCACACTAGTTTGCATCCACGTCCGTTGGCCTTGAGAAAACATTCAGCAAAAGATTCATTTTCCTACAGCCATACACTACACACAAATTCCACTTGTCGCCTGACGCGTCCATCGACGAATTCTTTTCTACATTTCCTTTAAGTTTCCCGATTTTTTTTTCTGACGAATTGCTTTGGTTTCTCTGCCTCTGTGGTTAGATCGTCCCTGAACGCTACCGTTCCCCGTTTCGTCCCAAGCCCTCTCAACCAATAGGTTTGTCAAGCTTTCAACCGAACTGTGTGTGAACCCTCATCAAATGGGACACAATATTTCATCGTGGTTGAATTTTTTATCATAATTGATTTCTGCCATTGGAAAGTCTTGTTCATTTTTTGTGCGCTCCATTCACTATCCGAAACCGAGGGTCTCCGTATGTGGTTTGGATACCCTTGATTTGAGTGTCGCTTTCCGTAATGTATTACTTTTTGCTAGAGAGAGCGTCGAACCCATAACAAAGTACAGTTGTACAGTACCGCAACACATAGGCAATGCTGGTTCTCCTTCTGGGAAAAAAGTTCTCTAGCTCCTATTAGCAGTTCTCTATAATATAAAGCCGTGGCAGTCTTCTTACTGCTCGACAAGCCTAAATACAGCTAAGATTTTGTACAGAAAATATCTTTTTAATACATGTCTACAGTATTCTGCACTCAAATCATTTTCTCATTCTAACGATATTAATAAAGGGGTTCATAAAAGAAGAAACAGTGATACAAATCCTATCTCACCGTACCTTGCCATCTCCATCTGTTCAATCAAAAATGATTTAAAATCGTTCCACGGGAAACAAACAATCATCCCGAAGCTGAAACGCGAACCGAAATGTGGTAACAGTTTGCCACTGGGGCTATTTACGGCGAACCGATTGGTGACACAATTCTCAAGAGGCTAATGGAAAACTTGACCGAAGTTCAATCCTGCCATTTTTCCCCCGCCTGTTAATGTACCTCCGGTGTGACGGCTGCCTGTCACAGCGCGACGTAAATCTGGACGAACAAAGAACGCAAGACAAACGATGGTCGCTCTTCATTGAAGGAAGTTGTTATAAATGATACAGATGGCTAATAAATTTAACGAAGCCAGATAAATCGCTCAAATCTACCACTCGGCGCCCTGCACTCTCACCGTAATCCGACCCACCCCAGGTTGGGTTCTAAGCCGTTCGCCAGAAAAAATAAAAATAAAGGTGGCTTTTGAAATACACTGGCAGCAGTTATCCGTTTTCGTACCCCTTGCTTCAGTAGAACCAATACGGTGTGGAAAAATGTTTTTCCAAAAGCTTTTCCCCCAATCCTCCATTTTCCAGTCTCCAAATCCAATCTGCCACACATCCACACTGATCGTTTATCTAACGGCGAAAGGGTATCGAGGGTACACACGCGTGGATATATCGCCAGGGTGTGTGTGTGTGTGTGTGTGTGCAGGTACTCAAACGGTGACACTCGAGTTGGAAAATGTGCCACACGGGCAGTGAATTGACTGGAACGGAAAATGGATGAGGGTTCTTCTCAAGTTTCAATCCCGGCACGCACCCACAAGCCACAAGCTGACGCATGTTGGACCTGGCCAGGCGGCGGATACTTGGGGCCAGATGAGTAGCACAAAATGGATTGAAGATAATAACGATCGCACTGAATCAAAAGCGTGCTTGAGAGGAAATGCCGGCAGTACGCTGCACTGTGGAGTGGCTCATGGGAGACAAAGTTGAAGCAACAAACCGAAGAATCCGCTAAATAAATCATACACTCATGTTCGACAAGCGGGTCTATCGTATCGGTAGCGGGAGATATTTACTTGACAGCGAGAACTTTTCAAACTCACCTAGAAAAGAGGCAGCATTTTTACATTTCCCAATAAGTTGTTTCAAACAATTCACGGGGAAAACAAAAGTGTGGTAGGACCTAAATTAGAAGTATTCATAGGCGTAGGCGTCCCCACCAGAAAGTTCACCACATTGAATAAGACGACTTGTACTCTTCCAGTAGACCCGAAGTGGACGGACAAGTATAGAAAATCTTCAAACAATATTAAAATAACGTTTCTTTGTTCATGCTCAATTTTAGTTTTAAATGTATTGCATCCACGATCCAAGATACAAAATTCATCCAAGATGGGATCCGAAATAGAAGACTAGAAATCCAATGCAATGTTGTAGTTCCAAGATTCGAGCTCCGAGATTCGAAATTCAGTAATTAGAAGCTGAAATTCAAGATCAAAGGTCACGATCCAAGATGAAAAATTCGAAGTCCAGTATCCAAGAACTAAAATCCAAAACTCGAAATAAGAGACCTTATATCTTATTCCACAATTTAACAGATTCCGACCCCGATTAACTGCTTCCATGCCAGTTGTAGCAGACCAAACAAGTGAGACCATGTACTTTAACTGTTCTCATAGTTTCACCGAAACTATCTGGTCCAACTATTCGTTTTAATTCAATGTCTGCGTAATTGGCATTTACGAGAAGTACCATGAGGTATAACACCTCATAATAATGAAGCACTATTGTCCACACCATAATCATACATTCAGAGTCAAAACAGCCAACGCAAGGTATCAATGTTTAATTCCATTTTAACCCAAATTATTTATTTTACCGCTCTGTTTTTAACGCACCCAACTCACCTACAC